>NC_056674.1:9449500-10740000 GCF_018350195.1 Panthera tigris
CCACCGCTGGGGAAACAGTCTTCTCCGTTGCTCTGAAGACTGCTCCAGGGGCGCCTGGGGGGCTCTGTCCCTTAAGCGTCTGACTTCAGCTCAGGTCATGATCTCGCAGTTTGTGGGTTCCAGCCCTGCGTCGGGCTCTGTGCGGGCAGCTCAGAGCCTGGAGCCTGCTTCCGAGCTTCTGTGTCTCTCTCGCTCTCTGCCCCTCCCCCGCTCGCTCGCTCGTGCACGTGCGCGCACTCTCTCTTTCTCTCTCTCTCTCTCTCTCAAAAATAAATAAACATTAAAAGAACTGCTCCAAAGCTTGTTAGCTGCTGGGGATCATATATACAAAAGGGAGAAGCGTATCCTTGTTTGCAACCAGTTCTCCAAATACTTGAGCGTCACAAGGTGTAATTTGTTTCCGCGTAAAAATTACTTCTCCACGTCTCCACGGAGACAGGAGAGAGACCCTCAAGTCACCTCAATACATTATGTATCTATCCTATCTGATTAAAAATATTGCTTGCGTGCCTCTGCTTAACCGGGTTTTCAGCTCTTCCTTTTTTTTTTTTTTTTAAATTCTTAAACAATTTTTTTTAATGTTTATTTCTTTTTGAGAGAGGGAGAGGGACAGAGCATGAGCAGGGAAGGGGCAGAAAAAGAGGGAGACACAGAATCCGAAGCAGGCGACACGGGGCTCGAACTCACGAACCCGAGAGATCGTGACCTGAGCCGAAGTCGGACGCTCAACCCACTGAGTCACCTGAGTGCCCCAGTTGTTTTTGATTCTTCCTTGAGGTCACTTGAGATGGTCACAGAAGGCTGACCTCAGTCACTTGCCACAATTTGAGAGCTTGCTCCCTGCTTCCTTTTCCCTCCAGCCCTTAATAACGTCTATCTGCTTTCCCTCTCTATGACTGACAGTTCTTTTTAAATTTTTTTTTAACATTTATTTATTTTTGAGACAGAGAGAGAGAGCATGAACAGGGGAGGGTCATAGGAAGAGGGAGACATAGAATCTGAAACAGGCTCCAGGCTCTGAGCTGTCAGCCCAGAGCCCGACGCGGGGCTCGAACTCACGGACCGCGAGATCGTGACCTGAGCCGAAGTCGGACGCCCAACCGACTGAGCCACCCAGGCGCCCCAACTACGACTGACAGTTCTAAGTGCTTCATAGAGGGGCACCTGGGTGGCTCGGTTAAGCATCTGATTCTTGATTCTGGCTTGGGTCATGATCTCACAGTTCACAAGTTTGACCCCTGCATTGGGCTCTGTGCTGATAGCTCATGAGCCTGCTTGGGATTCTCTCTCTCTCAAAATAAACAAAAATAAACTCTAAGTACCTCATAGAATTGGAAGCATATAATACGTGTCCTTTTGTGTCTGGCTTTTTTATTTGACATAATGTTTTCAGGGTCCACCCGTGTCATAGCCTGTGTCAATGCCTCATGCACCTTTTTTATGGGTGAATAATATTCTATTGTATGGATACATCACATTGGGTTATCCCTGCATCCATCTACGGACCGGTGAGTTGTCTTCAACTTTTGGCTATTGTGAATTATGCTGCTATAAACATGGGTGGAAAGGGGCACTGACAGCAGCCTGATGTGGGGCGTGAACCCATGAACCAGAAGATCATGACTTGAGGCCAAAGTCAGACATTTAATCGACTGGGCCACCCAGGCACACTCATTTTTATTTTTAAAAGATATTTTTACTGGGTATAGAATTCTAGATTGGCATTTTCTCCTTGGCACTTTGAAGACATCATTCCATAACTTTCTCTGTGGTCCGATCTTTCTATTGGAAATTCAGCTGTCATTATAATTTTTATTCTTTTAAAGGTAATATGCACTCCCCACCCCCTCCCCAATACTGCTAAGATTTTTTTTAAGGTTTTATCTTTTTTTTTTGTTTAAAAAAAATTTTTTTAATGTTTATTTATTTTTGAGACAGAGAGAGACAGAGCATGAACGGGGGAGGGGCAGAGAGAGAGGGAGCCACAGAATCGGAAGCAGGCTCCAAGCTCTGAGCCATCAGCCCAGAGCCTGACGCGGGGCTCAAACTCACGGACCGTGAGATCATGACCTGAGCTGAAGTCGGACGCTTAACCGACTAAGCCACCCAGGCGCCCCTCTTTAAGTAATCTCTACACCCAATGTGGGGCTTGAACTCACAACCCCAAGATCAAGAGTCGAGCCTCTACTGACTGAGCCGCCAGGTGCCCTCTTTTTCCATTCTTTTTTGTATTTCCTTCTCTTATACTCCATTCGGGTTTTCTTCCCCTACCAACCTCCTGTTCTTTGTTATTTTCTTCAGCTGTGCATAATCTGAGATTATTCATAAAAACTCATAAAGAATTAATTATAAAAGTGCTTTTCATCTCATGCTTCACCCCAGAGCTTCTCTGCTTCTGCAGGAAGTGATCTTGGGGGAGCCCACGTGGCCACTCGCACTGATATGTGTTCTAACCTGAAAGTGGGAAGGCATCACACTTTCTTGGCAGCCCCTGACTGAAGGCTGATGGGAACCAGCGAGAAAAAGGCCAGCCCCCTGCCCTCTGTCCCAACAGAATGTCCCTACATTCCTTGTAGTTCCTCAAAAGATACCCAGAGGCACCTGGGTGGCTCAGCCGGTTAAGTGACCTTGCTCGGGTCATGATCTCACAGTTTGTGAATTTGAGCCCCGCATCTGGCTCTGTGCTCTCATCTCAGAACCCGCTTTGGATCCTCTGTCCCCCCCCCCCTCCCCTGCTGTGCTGACAGCTCAGAGCCTGGAGTCTACTTTGGATTCTGTGTCTCCGTCTCTCTCTGTCTCCACCCACCCCCCACCCCTTGCTCGCTCTCTGTCTCTCTGTCTCAAAACCGAATAAACATTAAACAATTTTTTAAAAATAAACAAAACATTAAAAAAACCTCACAAAACTTCAGGGGACCCAGTCACAGGGTTACACACATGAATAATATTTACACACACACACACACACACACACACACACACACACACACACACAGAATTCTTGTTACACCATTGCTTAAAGTGGGAACCAGAGCGATATTATTTATTGGGGCTCCTGGGTGGCTCAGTCAGTTAAGCATCAGCTCAGGTCATGATCTCACAGTTCCTGAGTTTGAGCCCCACATCGGGCTCTGTGCTGACAGCTTCGAGCCCAGAACCTGCTTTGGATTCTGTGTCTCCCTCCCTCTCTGCCCCTTGCCCGCTCATGCTCTGTCTCTTTCTCTCAAAAATAAAATAAAACATGAAAAAATAAGTAAAAGTTTTTATTATTTATTTCTTTTTTAAATTTAACTTGATTTTTATTTTATTTAGTTTTTTTAATTTAAAAACATTTACATTGTTATTTCTTTGGGTCTCGATTTCATTATGGGTCCTCTGTGTGTCTGTAATACAACTTTGTTGTTTTCTCATTGATCTGTCTCGTGTTAATTAATTAATTAATTAGTTCTTGTAAGTTTAATTCTTAGTCCAGCTGGGAAACCTTGAGGGATAGAGGAAGACTTTTGCTTTCCTTGCAAAATCATTATGATGAGGAGAACAAAGAGAAGAGAAATGCAGATAAAATTAAATTTCCTTACCTCTTGCAGCCCACAGATAAATACCTGGGGACCGGAAGAGCCCCAGGGGACCTTCCTTCAGGAACTCACAGCTGCCTTAATGTTAAGGCTTTGCTAGAGACTAAAAGCAACCTTAGTTTGACATTAGTCAGGCCTCCAGGATTCTATAAGTCTTCTTTAACATATGGAAATCCCTTTAGAGACTTCCGTAAACTCTACCTACCCCTCCAACTTAAAAAATATATAATCAGTCGCACCTCACAATTCCGGTGCGCCTCTTTCTTTCTGCCCACGGGTCTTGTCCCCATGCTATAATCAAAGCACTTCTTTTGCACGGCAAAAACGTCTCAAGAATTCTTTCTTTCTTTCTTTCTTTCTTTCTTTCTTTCTTTCTTTCTTTCTTTCTTTTAAGATTTGATTAAAAACAAAAAATTTTTAATATTTATTAATTGTTGAGAGACAGAGTGAGAGCAGGGGAGGGGCAGAGAGAGAGAGAGAGACCCAGAATCCGAAGCAGGCTCCAGTTGCTGAGCAAGAGGTCAGCACAGAGCCCGATGCGGGGCTCGAACCCACGAACCGTGAGATCATGACCTGAGCCAAAGTCAGATGCTTAACCGACTGAGCCACCCAGACGCCCCAGAAAGTCTTTCTTTAAAAAAAACCTTTATTTTGTAATGTTTATTTGTTTTTGAGAGAGAGACAGCACATGCGTGATTGGGGGAGGGGCAGAGAGAGAGGGAGACAGAGGATCGGGAGCGGGCTCTGTGCTGACAGCAGAGAGCTCCATTTGGGACTTGAACTCATGAACTGAACTGTGAGATCATGACCTGAGCCGAAGTCCATCACTCAACCGACTGAGCCACCCCCCGGGTGCCCCAAGAAATCCTTCTTGACTGTTGTGCTCAACAACCCAGCACCAATTATACGGTTGTTGCATCCACACGACTCCTGAAACAGAATGCTACGGGCACCAGTGACAGTCACAACAAAGTTTATTGCAATGAGAGGCAAGGCCAACGGATTGGGACCGACACTCTTGACCAGAGTGCGGCCTCGAACAGGCAGGGCACAGAGTTTTTATAGCCTACCACATCATCTTATCATCACCTGGGGACAGAACAAAGAAATAGTTCCCAGATGGGGGTGGAAACAGTTCAGACCTTCTGCAACTAAGCCACAACAAGTTGACCTCCTTGACCCTGCCTCTGGCCCACTTTTTCAAAGTTTTCCAGTCAAACACCAATCCAGTTGATTTCCCTTGAACTTTTGTTCCCTTGATTGATAGGACAAGGCTGTTATCTCTTAACCTACAGTGTCAAATTTCCTAAGGCTATAGGTTAGCCCTACACTACAATTTAACCCTTACACTGTATCCACCTTAAACCTGCATATATTACATGTCAATATCTCCATAAAGCTGGGGAGGGGGTGATGGTGGGGGAATATACCACCCCAAAATGTCACTTTGGCATAAGGATTATTTTGAGCATCAACAGATGCAAGACGAGCTCTCAGTCCTTCCCTTAAGTCCCTGAAAGCAGGGCGCCTGGGTGGCTCAGTTGGTTGAGCGTCCGACTTCAGCTCAGGTCATGATCTCACACTCTGTGAGTTTGAACCCAGCGTCTGCCTCTGTGCTGACAGCTCAGAGCCTGGAGCCCGCTTCAGGTTCTGTGTCTCCCCCCTCTCTGCCCCTCCCCTGTTCATGCTCTGTCTCTCTCTGTCTCAAAAATAAATTTAAAATTTTTTTAAAAAACCACTGAAAGCAGACCATAAGTGTCTCTTTGAGGAAGGTACCTGTGCTCCCTTCCCAGCTCGGGATCAGGGAGAGAAAAGCAACTTTTATCCTAGAAGGTGGGGAGTCAACGCAAAGATGAATTTGCATAAACCGACCTTCTAAAATAGCTCCTATCTTCCATTAGTTTCTCCCTATGTTTCCTAGTCCCTTCCCTCACTAGGGATTGTCCCTTAAGGCCCAAAACCTCTTTCCTACTGCTTCTTTGAGTTTCGCTTCTTTACTGTGAACTCCCGAACATAAAGCTATTAATAAATCTGTCTTTTGTTGGTTTAATTGGCAGGCCCCCAGGAGAGTAAATAAGAGGGTAGAAGAAAAATGTTTCCTCCTTTACGTGGGAAAAAACGGTGCAGGAAATCACAAACACCGAAGATCACGTGACTCTGTTTACATAATGAGGATAGAGGGCCCTTTAAGAAAGGGAAAATGACTTTGTAGCATCCTCTGGCCCTATTCCTTGATTTGAAAGTGATCCACTTTGAAAATAAAATACAAAATAAAAGAAGAAAGAATTTCCCCCGAAGGTATTTTCTCCTCCATCAAGGCATTTCAAAGCATGGTCTTCTATATGATATTAACTGATCTTGCTTTATGCCTGAGGGCTGAGTTCTATTTTTAAAGGGGGCGGGGCACCTGTCTGCCTCAGTCATTGGAGCCAGGGACTCTTGAAATCCAGGGGTTGGAAGTTCTTCCAGCCCCACGTTGGGTGCAGGGATTACTTACAGCTGAACGCAGGATAATGTCTCCAATAAGCCATACTCACACAATCCAGGGGCGCCTGGGAGCCTCAGTCAGTTAAACATCCAACTCTTGATTTTGGCTCAGGTCATGATCTCCCGGTTCAGTTCATGACTTCGAGGCCCAAGAAGGGCTCTGCCTGAATAGCGCGGAGGCTGCTTGGGATGGTCTCTCTCTCTGTCTCTCTGTCTCTGTCTCTGCCCATCCCCCGCGCTCTCTCTCAAAAATAAATAAACTTATAAAAAAAAAAAAAGGAAATCACATACTCCAAACCAATGGCAGATCAATCACACTATTATTCCAGGCAAGGGGAGATGAAAGGAATCGAGTCCACAGTTAATCAGTACCCTGGAGAGCGGATGTCCAGCGGCCAGCCCCAAAGTGAAAGTCCCTGGAAGCTGGAGCACTTGTTGATAGGGAATGAGATGGGTCCCTGTGCGGATGGCAAGAGGATGGCCTTTGGGGGTTCTCTACTTAGCTTTCCACACTGTTGGCAAGAGTCGCCTTGACCGTGGAAGAGCCTGGTCCTTCACTCTTACAGCAAAATGATTTTTCTCTCTTAAAAAAATTTTTTTAATGTTTATTTATTTTTGAGAGAGAGGGAGACAGAGTGTGAGCAAGGGAGGGGCAGAAAGAGAGGGAGACACAGAATCCGAAGCAGACTCTAGGCTCTGAGCTGACAGGACAGAGCCCGACGCAGGGCTCAAACTCACGGACCGCGAGATCGTGACCTGAGCCAAAGTGGGACGCCCAACCGACTGACCACCCAGGCGCCCCAAAATGATTTTACTCTTAAGAACAATTTCATTTTGGGGGCACCTGGCTGGCTCAGTCTGTAGAGCATGTGACTCCTGATCTCAGGGTCTTGAGTTCAAGCCCTACTCTGGGTGTGGAGATTACTTTTTAAAAAAAGGACAATTTCGTTTTGTCAAAAACATTACATTTCCTGTGTTAAGAGTGACAAAAGTCTTTTTGTTATGTTAATGAGTTAATGGGGTGGGTCCTCCACCCGAGGATGGGGATGGTTGCCAGAGCAACCAATCTTGTGATTGGAGGGTTGGAGCTCACACACACACACACACACACACACACACACACACTCATCCCGCCCCGCACCCCTGCCTCCCTGGAGGAGAGAAGGGCTGGAGGTGGAATCAATCACCAATGGCCAGTGATTTACTCAATCATGACTATGTAAGGAAACCTCCCTAAAAACCCAAAAGGACAGGGTTCGCAGAGATTCTGGGTTGGGGAGAGAGTTGTGTCTGGAGAGGGCACGGATATAATAAACTGGCGATCTAGCAAGTAAAATGTGTCTCTGGGTTCTGTGAGCCACTCTAGCAAATTAATCAAACCCAAGGAGGGGGTCTTAGTGATGTGAGGGAACAAAGGCATAAAAAAAAAAGCAGATACAATTAAATTTCCTTGGAACCTGCAGCCCATTGACAAATACTTGTGTCTGCCAGAGTATGAGATTCTTGCAGGAAGTTCCTACTTATCTCAGTGTTAATGCTTTGCTAAAGGGCAAAGCAAGTGGCTAACTGACAGAGATCACAGTCATGCAGGACGGGAGTCTTGATCAGTTTGCAACTGTCTTAATGATTTACAAGGAAACACAGAGCAATCTTATCAATAGCCAAACTTCCGGAAACCTGTAGATTCAATTTCCTGTGACCCTGACGTCACCTTCCCCTCCAAAGGATAGAAAATCTTATATAATCAGTCAGCCGTCACAACCCCAGGCAGCTCTATCTGCCCGCGTGTCCTGTCAGCATGCTTTAGTAAAACCACCTTTTTGCACAAAGGCGTCTCAAGAATTCTTTCTTGGCTATTGGCTCCAGACCCCATCACTTCAAACCACATCATTAGGAACCTCTGATCTGTTGCCAGTTGGTCAGAAGCACAATGCGTGGGCTTTCGACTGGTGTCTTCAGGGGTGGGGACAGTCTTGTGGGATGGAGCTCTTCACCTCATGGGAATCTGACACATCGCTGGGTAGACAGTATCCAAACTGAGGCGAATGAGGGCTCTTGGCTGGCTCAGTGGTAGAGCACATGGCTCTTGATCTCGGGATTGTGAGTTCGAGGCCCACGTTGGGTGTAGAGAGTACTTAAAAATAAATAAAATAAAATAAAATAAAATAAAATAAAATAAAATAAAATAAAATAAAAAACTGAGTCGAATTCTAGGATACCCAGCTGGTATCCTGAGAGTTGCTTGTTGGTGTGCCGTGCCCCTCCCCCACCACATACTTTGGGATTGGTACTGGAACCAAGTTAAGAGGAGAATCCATTTCCTTGCCTCTCCCAGCATCTAGAGGCTGCCTGAATTCCTTGGTCATGGCCCCTTCCTCCATCTTGAAAGTGCATCTTTTCACCAATCACTTCTACTCTCTGGTCTGTGACTGATGCTCCCAATTCCCTCTTTCTATAAGGGTCTTTATAAAGACCCTCGGGATCTTGGGGCGCATAGGTGGCTCAGTCCAGTAAGTGTCTGACTCTTGATTTTGGCTCAGGTTGTGGTCTCACATTTCGTGAGTTCAAGCCCCGCACCGGGCTCTGTGCTGACAGTTCAGAGCCCGCTTGGGATTCTCTCTCTGCCCCTCTCCTGCTCGCTCTGTCTCTTTCAAAATGAATAATAAACTTAAAAAGAGGGGGCCCCTGGGTGGCTCCGTCTGTTAAACGTCCGAATCCGGCTCATGTCATGATTTCGTGGTTCATGAGTTGGACCCCCGTGTCGGGCTCTGTGCGGACAGCTCGGAGCCTAGAGCCTGCTTCGGATTCTGTGTCTCCCTCTTTCTCTGCCCCTCCCCTGCTCGTGCTCTCTCTCTCAAAATAATAAACAAACGTTAAAAAAAATAGAATGGATAATGAAGATGTGGTATATATATACGATGGAGTATTACTCGGCAATCAAAAGGAATGAAATCTTGCCATTTGCAACAGCGTGGATGGAACCAGAGGGTATCATGCTAAGCGAAATTAGTCAGAGAAAGACAAATATCATATGACTTCACTCATATGGGGACTTTAAGACACTAAACAGATGAACATAAGGGAAGGAAAGCAAAAATAATATAAAAACAGGGAGGGGGACCAAACAGAAGAGACTCATAAATCTGGAGAACAAACTGAGGGTTCCTGGAGGGGTTGTGGGAGGGGGGATGGGCTAAATGGGGGAGGGGCATCAAGGAACCTACTCCTGAAATCACTGTTGCACCGTAGGCTGACGCACTTGGATGTAAATTAAACAATAAATAAATTATTTTTAGAAAACTTAAAAACTCAAAAAGATACAGTAAAAAAAAGGAAAAAGAAAAGGCATGGCCTGTGGGTGACCGCTTCATAGGGGAGAGAGAAAATTGGGAAGGCGCTGGAAAGCAAGGGCAAATTTATCTCCACGTGGATGAATCGGACGGTATGTGAAGTACGCGAGGGATCGGGACGTGTGTATCTTCCAGACGCAGAATGCAGGTAGCTGACTCCACAGAAGGAAAACGCGACAGAGACAGGAGAGCGTGGGGGCATCGCTAACGGGCAAAGGAAAGTGTGGGTTTGAAAAATCCTCATGGGTAATTCTCTCTACACAAACTCCGGGGGAAGGCAGCAGTCTGAACCTTGTTTTCTGATGAGACTTCTCTCCAGGGCTAATTTTAGGAATTGTTCATTTGCATACCGATGGCCAGGAATGACTCGTCTATTACCCTCATTTAGGTTGTCCTCTTTCCACCTCAGTGAAGCTCTAGAAATTAAGTATCTATGTGGCTTCAAGACTTCTGTCTTCTAGATCCGGCAGTCAGTGGCTTATGAATTAGTCATGACTTAAAGGTCTTCTTTCCAATTTTAACCCAAAACAAGTTATAACATTTTTTTCCCCCACAACGTGTGGAAAGTTTCTTGAAGAAATCATGTTATCTTGCAGAATATGAAACACTTTATCAGAGTGTGAGCTGTACCAGAAAGACCGTTGGCTTTGGTATCTGATACGTCTAGACCTGAGCCTTCCAGTAGGGTAGGTTCCGTGGCCATTTAAATTTAAATTCACTATGGGCACCTGGCTGGTTCAGTCAGTGGAGCAGAGAGGGACCCTTCTTCTTGGGGTTGTGAGTTCAAGCCCCACATTGGGGGTGGAGATTACTTAAAAATAAAATCTTTGAGGGGCGCCTGGCTGGCTCCGTTGGTTAATCGTCTGGCTCTTGATTTCGGCTCAGGTTATGCATGATCTCACTGTTTGTGAGATCGAGCCCCAGGTTGGGCTCATGCCGACAGCGTGGAACCTGCTTGGGGTTCTCTGTCTCTCCCCTTTTTTCTTTGCCCCTCCCCTGCTCTCTCACTCTCTCTCAAAATAAATAAGTGCTTTAAAAAAATAAAATCTTTATTTTTTAAATAATTTTTTAGTGTTTATTTATTATTTATTATTTATTATTATTTTGAGGAGGGGCAGAGAGAGAGGGAGACACAGAATCTGAAGCAGGCTCCAGGCTCCGAGCTGTCAGCACAGAGCCCGACGCGGGGCTCGAACCCACAAACCATGGGATCTTGGCCTGAGCCAAAGTCAGATGCTTAATCGATTGAGTCACTCTTGTTTTTTAAATTATGTGTTGGTGACAGAGTTTTTTCAATTTTCTGACTTTCTTAACTCGTTATTAAGAACAGAGGACATCTACTTCTTAGTTAGATTTTTTTTTAATGTTTATTTATTTTTGAGACACAGAGAGACAGAGCATGAACGGGGGAGGGTCAGAGAGAGAGGGAGACACAGAATCTGAAACAGGCTCCAGGCTCTGCGCTGTCAGCGCAGAGCCCAAGATGGGGCTCGAACTCACAAACCATGAGATCATGACCCGAGCTGAAGTCAGACGCTTAACCGACTGAGCCACCCAGGCGCCCCTTCCTAGTTAGATTTTGTATGTATACATGATGTTTCTGAAATAGGGTCTGACACTAGATCCTCCAAAAAAAAAAAAAAATTACCTGCTATTTCCCTCATGAACCCCAGTCCCAACACCATGGACAAATACAGCGATTTGATCATAGCAAAATTATTAAGACCCAATCTGTCTTGTCGCTGAACTATCCCGCCTACAAGTCATTTTAATAGATTCTGATCATTCCAACTGCCTCCAAAGTTCTTATTCTAAGTATAAATTTCAGAAATTCATTGATCAACAAATGTGCCATATTACTGATGAGCGGCCAGAGAACACTGTTTTATAATGGAAATTTGAAGTCAAAAATATATTCAAGAACAAAGGAATTTTTTTTTTTGATGGTAAAAATCCAAGTTATTTGGATAAGAGGTAAATCGTATTTTTTTGGCAAGAACCATGCAATAACGCTGAATGATCAAGAAACCCCCCCAAATTGGTCTCTGGTCACCAGACATCTTTCCCAACTAATAGAATTTAGGAAAAACCTTTGTTAAATGGACACCCATTCACCTAATCTGTGTCGTGGGGACAGGTGTCTGTGACACAATAAATGACGTTTCCCCCCACTTCAAAACTCCACGAAATATATTATCTGAAGTAGGAGCAACTTCTTTCTCAATATTATATTTTCTTAAGGCATAAACAATACAGTCAAGTGAAGATGATGCCATTTTACCTGTCTCGTGGATTTTAATGATATTTTTGCATGGAACAGGCTTTGAAATGCCCATAATCTCCGGTATTCAGATCACTGCCTTTGCCTTGAATCAGAGGACAACATTCTTTTCTTTCGTTTTCTTTTTTTTAGATTTAAAAAGAATTTTTTTAACTTGTTAAATTTATTTTTGAGAGACAGAGACAGAGCGCGAGCAGGGGAGGGGCAGAGAGAGAGGGAGACACAGAATCCGAAGCAGGCTCCAGGCTCTGAGCTGTCAGCGCAGAGCCCCACACGGGGCTCGAACCCCACGAACCATGAGATCATGACCTGAGCCAGAACCAAGAGTTGGAGGCTCAACTGACTGAGACACCCAAGTGCCCCTTACTGTTTTTTTTTTTTTTTTAATTTTATTTTTTAAATTTACATCCAAGTTAGCATATAATGCAACAATGATTTCAGGAGTAGATTCCTTAGTGCCCCTTCCCCATTTAGCCCATCCCCCTCCTATAACCCCTCCAGGAACCCTCAGTTTGTTCTCCATATTTATGAGTCTCTTCTGTTTGGTCCCCCTCCCTGATTTTATATTATTTTTGTTTCCGTTCCCTTATGTTCATCTGTTTCGTCCCTTAAAGTCCTCATATGAGTGAAGTCATATGATTTGTGTCTTTCTCTGACTGACTAGTTTCCCTTAGCATAATACCCTCCAGTTCCATCCACGTAGTTGCAAATGGCAAGATTCCGTTCTTTTTGTTTTTTTGTTTTTTTTTGTTTTTTGAACGTTTTTTATTTATTTTTGGGACAGAGAGAGACAGAGCATGAACGGGGGAGGGGCAGAGAGAGAGGGAGACACAGAATCGGAAGCAGGCTCCAGGCTCTGAGCTGTCAGCACAGAGCCCGACGTGGGGCTCGAACTCACGGACTGCGAGATCGTGACCTGGCTGAAGTCGGACGCTTAACCGACTGCGCCACCGAGGCGCCCCAAGATTCCGTTCTTTTTGTTTTTTTGTTTTTCTGTTTTTTTGAACGTTTTTTATTTATTTTTGGGACAGAGAGAGACAGAGCATGAACGGGGGAGGGGCAGAGAGAGAGGGAGACACAGAATCGGAAACAGGCTCCAGGCTCCGAGCCATCAGCCCAGAGCCTGATGCGGGGCTCGAACTCACGGACCGCGAGATCATGACCTGGCTGAAGTCGGACGCTTAACCGACTGCGCCACCCAGGCGCCCCAAGATTCCGTTCTTTTTGATTGCCGAGTAATACTCCATTGTATATATATAGTTACCACATCTTCTTTATCCGTTCATCCATCGATGGACATTTGGGCTCTTTCGATACTTTGGCTATTGTTGATAGCCAAGTGCCCCTTACTTTTTAATTTTTAAAAAAATTTTTTTTTCAGCGTTTTTAATTTATTTTTGGGACAGAGAGAGACAGAGCATGAACGGGGGAGGGGCAGAGAGAGAGGGAGACACAGAACCGGAAACAGGCTCCAGGCTCCGAGCCATCAGCCCAGAGCCTGACGCGCTTTTTAATTTTTTAAATGTTCATTCATTTTTGAGAGAGAGAGAGAGAGAGAGAAGTGTGAGTGGGGAATGGGCAGAGAGAGAGACCGAGGATTTGAAGCAGCTCCACACTGACAGCAGTGAGCCCGATGTGGGGCTCGAACTCACAAACTGTGAGATCATGACCTGAGCCAAAGTCAAAAGCTCAACTGACTGAGCCACC
Organism: Panthera tigris; assembly: GCF_018350195.1. Taxonomy (NCBI): domain Eukaryota; kingdom Metazoa; phylum Chordata; class Mammalia; order Carnivora; family Felidae; genus Panthera; species Panthera tigris. The sequence goes on from NC_056674.1 coordinate 9,462,901, forward strand.
CAGGTGCCCCCCCAAAGGAATTTTTATATACACGTTAAAGTAGACTTAAAGGATCTTGCAGGGTCTGGCTAAGATTGCCTTTTGCCCTTAGCAAAGTGTCATCATTGAGGCAGCTGAGCTCCTAGAGGGGGGGTCACTCTGATTATCTCAAGGACTTGTCAATGGGCTGTAAGCTGTAAAAGAGACTTAATTTTTCATTTGCCTTTGTTTCCCACATCAATCTCTCCACCCACCCTGGGGCTTTGCACTTGGAACTCCAAGATCACAAGGGGCCTGCTCCGCTGACGGGGCCAGCCTGGCGCCCCCTGGAGGACAACAGATGTGAAATGCTAGATTGAAATGGAAATCTAAATTGCTCCTTGTGAATTGGAAAGCTGATTCCCAGAGAAAAGCAGTTCTTAGACCATCAATACTTGAGCAATTCACAGAGGGGGGGAGCCTTCCTAGGAATCGGCCAAGGCCCCTTCATATGGAGTTCTCAGCCCTAGCTACAGGTGTTCAGAGGAAGCGGAAAGACGCCATGATTCGTGGATGTGGGAGGTCAGGTCGCCAAATGGACGTGCTGTCCCCCTCCCTGCCTCCTGCAGCCGAGTCCCAGGAAATCGATGTCTGACCCTCTCTCAGCTGGGAAGGATGAGTTGGTCACTTAGCAGGGACTCTGGCAGTCATGTGAAGAAATGTATCATTCATAAACGAAGTCACGATGATTATTTTTTTTTCTAATTTCTCCAAAATCTGAACCTTACTATTGAGAACACTGCACGACTCTCTCTGATATGTCTCCTAGGTGATTTGGACATTTGAAAACCATCTACAATCTTGGATATTATCACCCCGGTTTTTGTTCCCATCTACTTTCTCCAAACTCTGAGTCCCACTATGAGAAACACCGAAGGATATTTCTCAAACGCCTTGTGGGATACTTTGGAGATCTTCTCTACCAAACGCTTGCTCAACAGGGAGGGTGCATGTTACAATCTGACCAGGATGCTCCCTAGGCCAGCGATTCTGAAAGCTGACTTCACATGATCATCACCTTAAAAAAATTCCTAAGATCCCAGGAAATTTACTCCCCAGGTTTCTTCTATAAGGTAAACATAGGGGCGCCTAGCTGGCTCAGTTGAAAGAACATGTGACCCTGATCTTGGGGTTGTAAGTTCAAGCCCCACATTGGGTGTAGAGATTACTTAAAAAAAAAAAAGTTAAACAGAATTACAATATGATTCACGATTTCTCCTAGGTGTATACCCAGAGGAACTGAAAACAAGTATCCATACGAAAACTTATACATGAATGTTCATGCGAGGGCTATCCACAAAAGCCAAAAGGTAGAAACAACCCAAATGTCCACCGACGGGTAAACACAATGTGGTTATGAATACGATGGAATATTATTCAGCCATTAAAAAAGGAATGAAATACTGATACATGGTTCCACGTGGACGAACCTTGAAAACACTATGCTAAGGGGAAAGAAATCTGTCACGAAAGGCAGTACATAAATGGCTTTATTTATATGAAGTGTCCAGAATGGGCAAATGGTAGAAACAGAAAGCAGATTAATGGTTACCAGGGGCTGGAGGAAGGTGGGATAGGGAGTGACCGATTAATGAGTATATTCAGGTGTTTTATGGTGGGGACAAATTCGGGGACCACTGAATTAGAGGGTTCTGTTACTATGTTCTTTACTCTGCTGGGAGATACCCAAGGAAATGACAAATTCAAATTTGAGATAATCATAAAAATCATCAGGACTCAATGAGTGAGCCATATTACATCATTTTCAAAGGTTCTGGACTTCCTATTTAAAGTTTGTTTTTAAATTTACAGGGGCACCTGGGTGGCTCAGTCGGTTAAGCGTCCGACGTTGGCTCAGGTCATGATCTCACGGTTTTTGAGTTCGAGCCCCGCGTCGGGCTCTGTGCTGACGGCTCGGAGCCTGGAGCCTGTTTCAGATTGTGTCTCCCTCTCTCTCTGCCCCTCACCCGCTTACTCTCTCTCTGTCTCTCAAAATAAATAAGCAATAAATAAATAAATAAATAAATAAATAAATAAATAAATAAAATTTATATTTAGGGGCACCTGGACAGCTCAGTCTTGATCTCAGGGTTGGGAGTTCGAGCCCCATGTTGGGTGTAGAGATTACTTAAAAGTAAAATCTTTTAAAAAAGTCAATAAAATAAAATTTATCTTTAATAAAATTCATCCTTTTGAAAGTACAACTCTGTGATTTTTGACGATGCAGAGAGTTTTGTAGCCACCCCTGCCTTCAAGATACAGAAGGTTAAGGCGGACTTCAGGGCTGTCAAAAACCTTTTCTTGTGCTGCCCCCTTGTGGTCAAACATCCTTCATTCTTGAGCCTTAACTACTGGCAACCCCTGGTCTGTTCTCTATCCCTATAGCTTTGCCTTTGCTAGAAGGCTACAGAAATGCAGTCACAAAACGTGAAGGCTTTTGACACAGGCTTTTTTTTTTTTCTCCTCGGCATGTGGCATGTGACATTTATCATATGGATGACTGAGAACCTCGTTCCTGTTTATTTCTAAGTAACGTACTACAATTTGCTTATCCATTCAGCCATTGAGGGACATTTGTTTGGGGTAGTTTCTAATTTACGTGATTTATGACTAGGGATGCTTTTTTCAACTTTAGTTTTTTAATGTTTTTTATTTATTTTTGAGAAAGAGAGAGACAGAGCATGAGCAGGGGTAGGGACAGAGAGAGAGGGAGACACAGAATCTGAAGCAGGCTCCAGGCTCTGAGCTGTCAGCTCAGGGCCCAAGGCGGGACTCGAACTCACGAACACCAAGATCATGCATGACCTGATCCGAAGTCGGATGATTAACCCACTGAGCCTCCCAGGCTCCCCAAATAATCCGACTTCAGCTCAGGTCACGATCTCACAGTTTGTGAGTTCGAGCCCCGCATCAGGCTCTGTGCCGACAGCTCAGAGCCTGGAGATTCCGTGTCTCCCTCTCTCCCTCTGCCCCTCCCCCGCTCGTGCTCTCCGGTGTCTCCCTCTCTCCCAAAAATAAATAAACATTAAAAAAAAATTTTTTTTTATTATGCGAGGGTTATGCAGGGTTGGAAGGGAAGAGCGATTTGTCTCCCCAAACATCAGATTCTCAAGAAAAAAATGGGTTGTATCGCAGGCTCCTTCAGAGGATTTGCATACGACTCCCTCAGGATCTTCTGACAGAATAAATACAAGAGAGGCATCCTGATTATTATCCTGGAGGCTAACTAATAGAAGATTCGAGCAGAATGCATTAATGCCCAGTATAAGGCCGCCTCTTGCTCTCAGGAGGCGAGGCTATAATACCTACCAAGGGCAATCACCAGGGAAGTCAGGACGCATTGTCACATATGCAGACTAGAAAAACAATACATACCTTCTGGCATCTACGTATTATGTATAAATACCTCTCCCCCTGAGTCTGTGAGTGAGAGAGAGGTGGATGGAAAATCTTGCAGTCTTTCTCGGAGGGAACGAATTTGTGACATTTTAAACATGGTCATGACTGATCTCTAGTGTGTACCAGCCAGGGACAGCCACCTCCCTAAAACGTGCAAGGGACCTTTGGAGTCTGTTTTCAAGGGATGCCGAGGGATGGAAATGTTTGCTCTGTTCCTGATTTTTAATTTAATTTAATTAAAAAAATTTTTTTAAATGTTTGAGAGAGAGAGAGAGAGAGAGAGAGACAGTGCAAGCAGAGGAGGGGCAGGGAGAGAGGGAGTCACAGAATCTGAAGCAGGTTCCAGGCTCTGAGCTGTCAGCACACAGCCCGATGCGGGGCTCGAACCCAGGAGCCATGAGATCATGGCCTAAGCCAAAGTCTGACACTCAACTGACTGAGCCACCCAGGCACCCCTAACTTTTATTTTTTTAACATTTTTTTTAGTATCCTAATATTTTTTTAAAGTTTATTTATTTTGAGAGTGAGCAGGGGAGGGGCAGAAAGAAAGGGAGACAGAGAATCCCAAGCAGTCTCTTCACCCTCAGCACAGAGCCTGATGTGGGGCTCCATCCCACGACCTTGAGATCATGACCGGAGCCAAAATTAAGAGTCGGGTGCTCAACCGACTGAGACACCCAGGTGCTCCTCACCATCCCCCCTCCCTCAATTTTTTTACATGGATGAACTTATCAACTAATCTGAGGGCCCATATTTGTTAAATATTCCTGGGCAAACATTCATATGACCATTGCTCCTTTATTTATTTATTTTAAAAAAAATTTTTAAATTTATTTTTGAGAGAGAGAGAGAGAGAGAGAGAGAGAGAGAGAGAGAGAACAAGTGGGGGAGGGGCAGAGAGAGGGAGACACAGAATCTGAAGCTGTCAGCGCAGAGCCCGATGCGGGGCTTGAACCCACGAATCATGGTATCATGACCTGAGCGGAAGTCGGACGCCCAACCGACTGAGCCACCCAGGTGCCCCCATTGCTCTTTTAAATTGCTGGAAGCTTTCAGGGTGCCTGGGTGGCTCAGTCGGTTGAGCATCCGACTTCCGCTCAGGTCACAATCTCGCAATTCGTGGGTTCGAGACCCGCATTGGGCTCTGTGCTGACGGCTCAGAGCCTGGAGCCTGCTTTGAATTCTGTGTCTCCCTCTCTCTCTGCTCCTCCCCTGCTCATGCTCTGTCTGTCTCTCTCCTTCAAAAATAAATTAAAAAAAGCATTAAATTGCTGGAAGCTTTCAAGTTTTTTTGGATTTTTTGGGGAGGAGCAGATTGAAAATTGGACCTGATATTTCCTTGGGTTTATCCTGTATCATCAGCAGTGGGATAGCGCCATGGCTTAAAAGCATATCTTATTTGAGAATTTCTCTCCAGTTAGGAGATGAGGAGTATTCAAACCTGACACTGATTGAATACTTCTTCTCCCTCCATGCATCTCTCCTGAATACATTTATTCATCAGTAATTACTAAGCGAGGCATGACGTTTGAGTAGAAGAGAAAACCGCAGAGGACACAACAGATAAAATGTCTGCTCTCACAGAGCTCCCATTTTGTTAGGGGACAAAAGAAAGAAATCAGTAAGACTAAGACAGGTGCAGTGGTGGTATTAGTTAAATGCTTTATTTAAAAATAGAGCGGGGGGGCGGGGCGCCTGGGTGGCTTGGTGGTTTAAGCGCCAGACTCTTGATTTTGGCTCCCGTCATGATCTCATGGTTCATGAGATCGAGCCCCACATCGGGCTCTGTGCTGAGCCTGGAGCCTGCTTGGGATTCTCTCTCTCCCTCTCTCTCTCTCTGCCCCTCCTCTGTTATTTCTTGTGCATGTGCAATCTATCTCTTAAAATAAATAAATAGACTTAAAAAAATAGAGCAGGAGAAGAGGTGTAGGTCTTTGAGGTATTGGATGGGTGTGGTGGGCCTTGCTAGGATGGGATATATGAGAGAGATGCTAAGGGAATGAGGGGATGGGGCTCCATAGATATCCATGGAAGACATTCCAGAAAAAGAGAACAGCATGTACAAAGGCCCTGAATGATGAGTGTTTTGAGCACAAGTCAGAATGCCAAGCTACTGAGGTGGAGTGAGTGTAAGGTACAGCTGTGGAGAGCGGGGTAGAGGCAGCCAAGGCCAGAAATGGGTCTGTAAGGTCACAGGGAAACGCATGAACCTGGGGTTGATCTCAGTGCTTTGCAGATTTAAATCTAGTAACAACCTTGGAATGGTTCTGATTTTACATATGAAAATATGGAGTCTGAGAATGATTCCATTATTCATAGGCATCTTTGGCCAATACATGGTAAGTTCTAGAAATGCTGCTACCCAATATGGCCACCACCCCCAGTGTGTGGCTGCTGGGCATTTGAGATGAAGTGTGTCCAAATTGAGATGTGCCCTAGGTGTACATCCTGGGTTTCAATATCTCATTATTAATTTTATTATATTGACTATGCTTTGAACCAATAGTATTTTGGACATATTGGTTAAATAAAATATATTATTGAAGGGGCATCCGCCTAGCTTAGTCAGGAGAGCATGTGACTCTTGAGTTTGAGCCCCACGTTGGGCAAAGAGATTACTCAAAAAAAAAAAAAAAAAAAAAAGAAAAAATATATAACTAAAATTAAACTTACCTTTTTCTTTTTTACTTTTCGTAATGAAGCTACTAGAAAATTTACTGTTACATATGTGTCTTGTATTTATCATATTTCTATTGGACAGGGATGTTCTAGAAAACAAACTCCTTTTTTGCCTGGCATGAAATATTGTGATTTTATGGTACTGTGCTTGACTTCAGGGAGCTGAGAAGATGATTTTTCTAATATTTGACTCTATAGCCCTAGTATGATTGAAGCTTTCAGCCACACAAGGACATCCTATAGCAGGCTTGTCTTTAAAAGACTGCCAGTGAAAATAATACCATTTTTACAGCAAATTGGACCATCTTCTGATTTTCGTGCTGCTATCCAAATATGTCATTTTTCAAACAAGCGTTCTGTACAGCTCTATATCTGAGTGTTTGTAGAATTATATTTTATAACTTATTTTTTAAGAAAATATTTTCACTTAAGTATACTTTATAATATATATACATTTACTTTTCTATAAACTATATTCCAATGATTTAGAACTCAAATTGTAGGTGAAATTTGAGTTTCACTGGTAATTTAACATTGAGCATTCTAGCACCCAGGAGATGAATTACATCGACATATTTTCAAAATGGTGTCATTGAGTATGGATAAATGGCACAGTTTTGTGGCTTCCTGAAATCACCGTCAGTGTTAAGCGACTTACAGGTGTTAAAAACCACCACAGTTCTTTTTTTTTTTTTTTTTTTTTTGTGACAGAGAGAAAGAGAGAGTGGGGGATAGGGGCAGAGGGAGAGAGAGAGAGAATATTAAGCAAAGCATGATGAGGGGCTTCATCCCATGACCCTGGGATCACAACCGGAGCCGAAATCGAGCTGAATACTCAACCGACTGAGCCACCCAGGGGTCCCTAAGACCACGGTTCTTTTAATCTCTCTCTCCCTCTCAAACAAAATCAGTCCCTTTGTAACTGCCTCATCCCTGCTGGTTCCAGACCTGGTCAGATAACCCATTTCTTCTATCATTGGCAACTCTATCAGGATGAGCGATAGAAGGGTCAGGAAGTAGGGAGGGACGAAGGGATGACAGAACACACATAGAAGGTAAAGGCAACAAGAGAAGTCAATTTGGAAGAAACCATATGAACACTGAGAACAGAAAAACAGGATGTTGTTGAGTTAAGAAAATAGGTGGGAGGGGCTCCTGGCTGGCTCGGTCAGAAATGCTTAGACAATTTTTAAAAACAAATTTGTTTTGTTTGTTTATTAAGTTTACTTATTTTTGAGAGACAGAGAAAGAGCACGACTCGGGGTGGGGGGCAGAGAGAGAGAGAGGGAGACACAGAATGTGAAGCAGGCTCCAGGCTCTGAGCTGTCAGGGCAGAGCCTGGCACGGGGCTCGAACTCACAAGCTGTGAGGTCATGACCTGAACTGAAGTCGAATGCTTAACAGACTGAGCCACTCAGGCGCCCCAATAATGCCTTAAAAATATTTTTATTGGGGCACGTGGGTAGCTCAGTCGATTAAGCATCTGACTCCAGACTTTGGCTTAGGTCATGATCTCACATTTCGTGAAATCAAGCCATGAGTTGGGCTCTGCACTGAGAGTGAGGAGTCTGTTGGGGATTCTCTCTCTTCTTCTCTCTCTCCCCCTCCCCTGCTTGCTCTCTCTATCTCTTTCTCTCTCAAAATAAATAAATAAATAAACTGAAAAGACTGTTTGAAAAATAAAGTAAAAAACATTTTAATTTTATTTTCCGTTTTAAGTAGGCTCCACATTCAACGTGGGGCTCGAACTCATGACCCCAAGATCGAGAGTCGCATGCTTTTCTGATTGAGCCAACCAGGTGCCCCTGATAATGCTTTTGAGCTGCATTTCCTTTTTTTTTTTAATATATGAAATTTATTGTCAAATTGGTTTCCATACAACACCCAGTGCTCATCCCAAAAGATGCTCTCTTCAATGTCCATCACGTACCCTCCCCTGCCCTCCCACCCCCCATCAACCCTCAGTTTGTTCTCAGTTTTTAAGAGTCTCTTATGCTTTGTTGAGCTGCATTTCCAATACCTATTTCATCTTGGCTATCTGTGTAAGAAGGAAATTACTACCAATATTTGCTGCCAAACCCCGCCATCTGACATGGGCAAATCAAACCGTGAATAATTATTATTGTCCACAGCTCTTCAAGCCATTACTCGGAAACAATTATAACATTCAGTGACACTAGATCGTTGATTGCCTCAGGAAAACAAAGACTCTGCCTGTTGGCTGTTTGCTCCAATCTGTTTTCTCCTTTTGCCTTAGTACACGGACCCTGAGATTTTGGAGGTGGTTAATTGCTTTTAGCAACATGCCAGGCTTCCTTGTAGTGGGATGATAGTGTGATTAGATTATGGCAAATGACAAATACCATGTACATAAATACTACTGTGTTCCTTAAAAAGAAGACTTAATTGGCCGGCATGTGATTTTATGTCTTGGCCTTTCTTTCCCACTAATTGGAATGTAAACACTTTAGTTAGAATGCCAACAATAATATGACTTGACTGTTAGTTATGACTGGGTATGGAAATTATACAGGTACCCCACTGAATCTGCTGGCTCCTGGACAACGTAGTACTCCATGCTGTCTTTGGTAACAGCCAGCCCATTTCCTCTTGGTAATCAGGATCAGTTGCCTTAACCTATAAAGCAAACCACTCCCCGCTACTGTGTTCTACCATTTTGGTGGTGTTAGGAGCACAAAATGGTGCTGGGGGGCAGTAAGCACGCGATTTAGAGGAACGTAACTGTGTTCCCTGGTAGAAGAGTTCCTTCCTTGACAGGGAGGATCTCCGAACCTGCTAAGTCGAAGGTAGTGAGGTTGAGAAGCAAAAATTCCAGAAATGGGATAATAGGTGTATCATCGAAAGGGGCCGCTCCCAAGTTTATGGCATGTTCATGAATCCGTGTGCACTGGCTATGAGTGAAAGAGCACAAAATCACAGGTACTTGTGAGGACATATATCACATCTTCTATTTCGTAGTTTTTTAAAGTTTATTTATTTTGAGAGACAGAGACAGCGGGAGTGGGGGAGGGGCAGAGACAGAGGGAGACAGAGAATCCCAAGCAGGCTCCGTGCTGTCAGCACAGAGCCCAATGTGGGGCTCTGACTCAGGAAACTGTGAGATCATGACCTGAGCTGAAATTGAGAGTCGGATGCTTAACCGACTGAGCCACCCAGGGGCCCTTACGTATACCACATCTTTTAAGGAAGCACTCAAAACTCACAGGGTGCCAGAAATTAACCTTAAGTAGGCTATTCCAATTTTTCACCCGCCAGCTCCTAATCAGTGATGGGCATAGAACAATACCAGACATTTCCATCAGGGTAAGCACTTCCTTCATGAAAAATGATTTTCCTTGCCAGAAGCAATGTTGTACAGAATAAAAGGGGGTAAATGAGACTTTTAAAATTCATGGATATGGTGAGTTTTGGAAGACAAGCCAAATAAAAAAATATGTATCCAACTCCTGTGTCCATGAGGAGACTGTAATCAATTCACCATTACTTCATGAGAGCGGTCCATATCAAAGATAGATCATTAAATTTTGGAACAAGCCAATGGATAGTGGTCCTAGTAAACATCCCATTATGCTCTCTGGGAACCTTTTAGGGGGTGAAACATAGGTAGCTGTAGTCTTACAAACACACAACCCAGCACCAATTAAGTTGTCTTGGATCAGATTAATTTGTCTCCAATGTATCTGCTGATAAGAGGATAGAAACACACTCTTGAAGAAGATATCATCATTCATAGCTTCTAAGGCCTACCATACACAATGCCCACCATTTAAGCAAACACTTAATTGTTAGATTAGAAGCTCTGTTATTTAGCCAGAAACATCTTGATTTTTTATTACGGAATGATAGCCATAACTAAACAAACAAAACCTGCCCAAGGAATGGTCTTAATAGTCATGAATTTAGCTAAAAAGATCAAATTCATTTGTATACAAGACCTTGAGGTTCAGAAGTCTCTGCCACAGTGACTGACATGTCTGTATTCTGGGTTGTATAAATATTTTCACAGACTTGGGCTGTCTTTCAATAAGAAAGATTTTTAAAAATGTTTACTGGGGCGCCTGGGTGGCTTGGTCGGTTAAGCGTCCGACTTCGGCTCAGGTCATGATCTCATGGTCCGTGAGTTCGAGCCCCGCGTCGGGCTCTGTGCTGACAGCTCAGAGCCTGGAGCCTGTTTCAGATTCTGTGTCTCCCTCTCTCTCTGCCCCTCCCCTGTTCATGCTCTGTCTCTTTCTGTCTCAAAAATAAATAAACGTTAAAAAAAAATTTAAAAAAAAATTAAAAAAAAATTTTACTTACTTATTTTAGAGAGCAAGAGAGAGTGAGCAAGAGAGAAAGCAAGTAGGGAATGAGGGCCAGAGGGAGAGAGAGAGAGAGAGAGAGAGAGAGAGAGAATCTCAAGCAGATTCCACGTGCAGCACAGAGCCCAATGCAGGGCTCAATCCCACGACTGTGAAATCTTCATCTGAGTGGAAATCAAGAGTCAGATGCATAACTGACTGAGCCACCTAGGTGCCCCAAGAAGATTTTGAACTTGTTTTCCAGGACCTAACTCCATCATGGATATCCAGTCACAGAGTAAGCTACTAAATCATATAGTTAAGACCTAATAATCCAATAAGCCATACAAATGATATTATTTATCCAATAATTATTCGGGGGTAACGATGGCCTATAAAGGATGGGCACTTCGTCAGAGGTGGGAGAGGTCGTAAAATAGAGTGGTTGGCAGTACAGACCGAGAGACAGAAGTTAGGTTTAACTTCTGGACCCACTGCTCCTTGGATATATGACCACGGTAACATTAATTCATTTTTCTGTGCTTCAGTTAACTCTTCTGTGAAATGAGCGTTAATGATTGTAACCACCACATAGACTTGTCATGAGGATTAGAGGAGTTAATACACACAACGCAAAATGTGGGGAAATCCTTGGCGCATAATAAGCGCTATGTAAATGCTGAATTGGTTATTAATATTATTCTCTATTAAAACAACAACGCCAACAGGTCATCTATTAGGTAAAAACAGAAACCTCAGGACAACGAAGTCAGCTTGCTATTTATTCTTACAGGCTGAAAGTTGAACAAAATCATGCCTACCATTTGGGGTAGGCTGACAAATAGCCCCTCAGAAGATATCCATGTCAAATCCCTGGAATCTGTGAATGTCCGTTACCTTAAGTAGCAAAAGATGTGATCAGGAAAAGGACCCTAAGTAGAGGAGAGGATCCTGACTCATCCAAGTGGGCCCCAAATGCAATCACACGGATCCTTAGAGAAGCAAGGCAGAGCAGAGTTTTGAGAGAGACACATACACAGAGGATATGAAGGCGGTGAGTCTTCTCCCCTGGAACTTTCAGAGGGGGGCACAGCCATGCTGATGCCTTGATTTGGGACTTTTGGCCTCCAGAGCTTCAAGAGAAGACGTTTCTGTTGTTTTCAGCCACCAAATTTGTTATGACAGCTGTAGGAAGCCAAGGTACCATCTATCAGACTGTGTTTTAGCCAACATGAAATACAAAGAAACAGCCTTGCAATAGGAATAGAGGGGGTTGAGATTCCAAAGCTAAATAATACTGTAATAGAGGAAAACGGGGGTCACTGCCACCATCCCAATTACCTCTGAAGAATGATTACTTTTTTAGCTGGTCCTTTTTTTTTTTTTTTAAGATTTTATTTTTAAGCAATCTCTATACCCAGCATGGGGCTTGAGCCAACAACTCCACGGACCAAGCCAGCCAGGTGCCCCTAGCTGGTCATTGATTGGCAGTTTAGTGACAAAAAAACTTTTCCCCTAATTCACCCAGGGCACCTTCTTTAGAAGAATTAAGGGGGAGGAAGTTCTCTTCATTAAAATGGCTGATCAATTTATTAAGATTAAATACATACACAGCTGGCATTTTGTTATGGGTTTCCCTAACACGTGCATGGAAGAATACAAGTTTTATAAGGCAGTATACACCCGCTGACTCAACTGTTTCTCAAAATACAATAAAACAGCTTGTAAAAGTTGATGGTAGCCCATCCATACCTCAGCGGGTTAAATAGCAAAATTTGTCTCTTGTCTCCATACATCCCAGGTGTGCTGAAAGATATGATCTTTGGGCTTGATTCATTTTTCTGTTGGCTTTTTAAATTCTTGACTGGTAATTAATGAGGTGAACACCCTGAAAATATTTTCTGTTCTTTCCTTAGGAAGAAAGACTGTGTATACGGTGGAAGATTTTTAGGTCAGATTACTGTAATTACCTTTAATGTTGAAGCATGGGGCTCTGTTCAAAGACACATCCTACCTTGGAATGATTTTCATCCCAGTGAAGGCCCTGACTTTTCATCTGGGCTCAGCTCAATGCTTAAACTGATCATCTTTTGAGGGCAAGCCTTGTTAAGGGAAGCAAAATAGAGGTGCCTGGGTGGCTCAGTCGGTTGAGCATCTGACTCTTGATTTCGGCTCAGGTCATGTTCTCATGGATCACAGGATCGAGCCCTAAATTGGGGTCTGCACTGGGCACGGAGTCTGCTTAAGATTCTCTCTCTCCCTCTGCCCCTCTCCCACCCCACTTGTGAGCGAGTGCGTGTGCTCTCTCTCTCTCAAAAAAAAAAAGTAAAAAGAAAGGAAAAGAAAAAAAAAAACCAGACACATCTTTCAGATGAATCTCTAAGAGCTTCATATATTCAGTCTTCAGATTGATTAGTCATGGTGAACAGTAAAATGGAAGGAAGAGGTATGGTGGGCGGGTCTACCTACTTGGAAATATGAACACTTAAATATCAAAATAATTTACCATGATGAGTATGATGGAAAGTGCAGGGCTAAATGTCAAAGCCATCTGATGTTCCAACGGAAAGTACCTACACCATAAACCCACACCAAACACCCACACCATAACCCTACACCATATATCCACACTATAAATCCACACCATAGCTCCAGGCTGTAGTCCTAAAGGTCGAGAACTTGTTAGACAGTCCAGAACAACCAGGGCCAATAAGATGTTATACCTACAAATATACGACCTGTGTGGTCCCACTAATCTCACCCCAAGGCTATGGATTCATTAAGTCATGAGTCTTGAGTTGCTCAGGGAAATGCATCTACAGAGAGAAGAAATCCAAAAGGAAAGCTTATGTCAGTACTGTGGACCCCAATCCAAGGACACTTAAAAATAATTTTAGATGGGGACACCGGGTGGCTCAGTCGGTTAAGCGTCCAACTTCAGCTCAGGTCATGATCTTGAGGTTCATGGATTCGAGCCCTGCATGGGTCTCTGTGCTGACAGCCTGGAGCCTGCTTCAGATTCTATGTCTCTCTCTCTCTCTGCCCCTCCCTTGCTCGTGCTCTGTCTCTGTCTCTCTCTCTCAAAAATGAATAAATGTTTAAAAAATAATTCTAGTTGTCTTCTCTGTAGTTTATTCTGCTGACCAGCATTTACCACCTGTATTTCATTTACTACTAGACCAGGATTTATCTGAAAAAGCATACCTTGTTCAGGGCCTGGTGTAGAGTCATTTTCAGTGAGGTTTCCTTAAATCAATGACTACATGGAAGAATGGATGCCTGAATCCACAGGGAAAAATAGATGGTTTAAATTCAGTATCATCTGGGGTGCTTGGGTGGCTCAGTTGGTTAAGCGTCTGACTTTGGCTCAGGTCATGATCTCACGGTTCGTAGTTCGAGCCCCGCTTCAGGCTCTGTGCTGACAGCTCAGAGCCTGGAGCCTGCTTCGGATTCTGTGTCTCCCTCTCTCTCTGCCCCTCCCCTGCTCACGTGCTGTCTCTTTGTCTCAGAAATAAATAAACATTAAAAACAATTTAAAAAAAGAAAAGTAAATATCTTATAACTTTGGTGATACTAGTTATGTCGATGAAGCTAGATGTTATGATAATATGGGACATGGAATTAGAACTTCCAAATGTTGACCCATTTCTTTTCACATATGAAAAAAAAAATCACATCTGTTAATGTCATCACTGATCTCAAAAAAGGGAAGTCTTTAACTATTGGGTAGTTAAAGCCCAGATGACAGATACAAGTTTTCAAAACTTCAAAATTTCACTTGAATGCTCAAATTTTATTATTGGCAAGTGCTTAAATTTTATTATTGGCAAAATGAGCTGTTTCTTATTTTCCTTGAAACGGCAGGCTTTCTTTGTTGAGTTTTCATGAAAATGTTTGCCAAATATTCAAGTCTGAACAACCATGGTTTGCCTATTAGTTGTTTTTTCAAGTAAAAAAGGAGCTGGTTTAAAAAAAAAATTTTTAACGTTTATTCAGTTTTGAGAGACAGAGTGTGAGTGGGGGAGGGGCAGAGAGCGAGGGGGACACAGAATCCGAAGCAGGCTCCAGGCTCTGAGCTGTCAGCACAGAGCCCGACTCAGGGCTCGAACCAACAAACCGTGAGATCATGACCTGAGCCCATTGGACACCCAACCGATTGAGCCACCCAGGCACCCCCAAAGGAATGTCTTTTATTTTTATTTATTAATTTTTTTAATGTTTATTTATTTTTGAGAGAGAGAGAGAGAGAGAGAGAGAAGGAGACACAGAATCCAAAGCAGGCTCCGGGCTCTGAGCTGACAGCACAGAGCCCGATGTGGGGCTCAAACTCAAGAACCGGAGATCATGACCCGAGCTGAAGTCGGACGCCTACCCACCGAGCCACCCAGGTGCCCCCCAGCTGCACACGCTAAAAGCCTTGGTGCCACCTCCTTGTTTGCCTGTTAGAGTTTCAAACCACAGAAGCCCCTTCCTGTGACTGAGAATCCTCATCCGGGCCACCCACTAATGAACACAAAACCTCCACGCCAGTCTTCTTTCTTTGCTCTCTCATGTTATTTTTATTTTATTTATTTTTTTAAGTTTTATTTATTTATTGTGTGTGTGAGAGAGAGCACGAGCAGGAGAGGGGCAGAGAGAGAGAGAGGGAGAGAGAGAGAGAGAGAGAGAGAATCCCAGTTGGGCTCAAACTCATGAACCAGAAGATCATGACTCCAGCTGAAACCAAGAGTTGGACGCTTAACCCACTGAGCCACCCAGGTGCCCCTCTCTTGTTATTTTTAGACCTGCTTGGAAATCACCCTGCTCTCCCCAGAAACCTTGACATCTGAATAATAAATAAAACTTTGATACTCTCTTTGGGTACGTGTACACGCAGGTACACACATGGGGGCGCTCATCAGTCTCAGTATCTGGACAAAATTTCAGGTGGGGATCCATCGTGTTTCCGTGCACTTTCCACAGCCCCGTGTCTTTATTTCTTTGAACTCACTTTACACCTTGCGGAAATGCAGCAGCGTCAGCTTTATGAGGCTTCAGTAATTTTTCAGCTATTCCTTTGTGTGCTTTGCCACCGTATGCAATACATCAACTTCCCCTGTGAAATGCTTCCGTGGCTTTTCCACACCCCGTTTGAGAAGTTATAAGGAAGAATTTTTGGCTTTAAAGAAGTCGTCACGTCTACGTTAATATCGTCAATTACTTGGGGCGCCTGGGTGGCTCGGTCGCTTGAGCGTCAGACTTCAGCTCAGGTCATGATCTCACAGTTCATGGGTTCCAGCCCCGCGTGGGGCTCTGCGCTGACAGCTCGGAGCCTGGAGGCTGCTTCAGATTCTGTGTTTCCCTTTCTCTCTGCCCTTCCCCCCTCGCACTCTGTCTCTCTCAAAAATAAATAAACATTAAAAAAAGTTTTTTTTTTTTTTAAATATAGTCAATTACTCATTCTTTAAACTCTCAATTAGTGCTCTCAAAATCATGCCAGGACACAACTGGCACCATAACTAAAGTGTCCTATGGCATAGGACCCCGTGAAAAAATTTATTAACAAGTCAAGAGTAAGTAATCCCCATTATCTTTCCATTTTTTAAAAAAATTGAGGTACAGTTGACAACATCATACTTCCACTTTTAAAAATAAACGTTTAGGGGCACCTGGGTGGCTTGGTCGGTTAAGCGTCCGACTTCGGCTCAGGTCATGATCTCACGGTCTATGAGTTCGAGCCCCGCGTCGGGCTCTGTGCTGACAGCTCAGAGCCTGGAGCCTGTTTCAGATTCTGTGTCTCCCTCTCTCTCTGACCCTCCCCCGTTCATGCTCTGTCTCTCTCTGTCTCAAAAATAAATAAACATTAAAAAAAATTAAAAAAAATAAACGTTTATTCATTTTTGAGAGAGAGCATGAGTGGGGCAAGGGCAGAGAGAGAGGGAGACAGAGAGTCCTAAATGGGCTCTGCTCTGACAGCCAAGACCCTGATTTGGGGCTCAAACTCACAAACTGTGAGATCATGACCTGAGCCGAAGTTGGACGTTCAACTGACTGAGCCACCCAGGTGCCTCACTTCCATTAAAAAGAAATTTTTTTAATGTTTATTTATTTTTGAGAGGGACAGAGACAGAGACAGAGCACAAGCAGGGGAGAGACAGAGAGAGAGGGAGACACAGAATCTGAAGCAGCTCCAGGCTCTGAGCTGTCAGCACAGAGCCCGATTCGGGACTCAAACTCACGAACCGTGAGATCATGACCTGAGCCAAAGTCGGACACTTAACCAACTGAGCCACCCAGGCGCCCCTCTTCCATTTTTTTTTTTTTTTAATTCACAGATTTACTATTTACCTATGGTAGATTTCCTCCCTTCTGTGAATCAGAAAACTCTGATATGTCAGATCCACCTGTTGTATTGATACAGTGAGTGCCAAAAGTTCACAGTGCGAAGGATTTGGACTAGTTTGGGAGCTTGAGAAATAATTTCCTGGATGATGAACTATTTTTGAAAGTTGGGTGTTTCTTTCTTACAATAGTAGCAACGAATAGGGCAGTTAGTCACAGTTTGCAGTTAATGTGTTTTATTTTATTTTTTCACACTTCTCCATTTTGTCCTCACATCCCTCCCCTGGGGAGGATTAGCTGACATGCACCCGTTCAGAGAACGAGGAAGTAGCTCTGCCAGAGTGGAACCCGAGGCATGAATCCCAAGTCTGTACGTAACCCACTGACTTCCAAATCACTGGTTTTGCTTCTAGGAGCTGAGGTTATGTTACTGGACTACAGCTCCTTCATGATTACAAAATCCTGCCAACTCAGAATATCCAACGAAATGAATGGGAGTAGGGTCTGCGAGACACTGGGGAATCATGAATGCAAGAGATTAAGGGAGAGAGAGAGAAAGGTCATAGAGCACGGCAAAGAGAGTCAAGGAAAGTATAAGGATCCCCACAGTTCCATCCTTCAGGGAAGAGCCTCTCTGGTAGTGTGTTGTCAACAGAATTTGAAATAAAGTGAGAAAGCCATTTCCTCTGTTCACACCAAAACGGGAAGTATGGTTGTTGGTGGAGAAAGACTCTGAGAAGAGAAACTACAGAGTCAAAAGATAGAATTTCTACGATCCCAGTGCTGAGTTCAAGAACATATAGCTTCACGTTCAACCCCTTTCCCCCAGTCATTCCTGCCAGATCAGTGATAGGTAAAGACTTGAGGACGCCGTATCAATTAGAGACCCCAAAGAAAGGAAGATTCCTTCCCTCAATGAGCAGACATATGTGCACTCCAAATTTTCAACACAATTTTGGGTTGCTGGATCCTTGACCAAGGACAGTTTCCCTGGCAATGGTTTTTCAACCTCAACTTGAATACATCTGCTAATGGAAACTTCCTTACCTATGGAGCCTGTAGATGAAGTCTATGGACTGAATTATGTCAACAGCTACTTTCCAGGGACACCTGGGGGCTCAGGTGGTTGAGCTTCGAACGCTTGATCTCAGCTCAGTTCACGATCTCAGGGTCGTGCTGAATGTGGAGACTGCTTAGGATTCTTTCTCTTTCTCTCTCTCTCTCACACCCAAATAAAAAAAATAAAAAATAGGGGCGCCTGGGTGGCTCAGTTGGTTAAGTGTCCAACTTGGGCACAGGTCATGATCTTGTGGTTTGTGAGTTTGAACCCCTAGTCAGGCTTTGTGCTGACAGCTCAGAGCCTGGAGCCCGTTTGGGATTCTGTGTCTCCCTCTCTCTGCCTCTCCTCTGCTCATGCTGTGTCTCTCTCTCTCCTTCAAAAACAAATAAATATTAAAATTAAAAAAAATTTTAATCTTTATTTACTATTTTTGAGAGACAGAGAGAGAGAGACAGAGTGCAAGTGGGGGAAGGGACAGAGAGAGAGGGAGACACAGAATCCGAAGCAGGCTCCAAGCTCAGTGCTGTCATCACAGAGCCCGATGCGCGGCTCGAACTCACGAAACTGTGAGATCACAACCCGAGCCGAAGTCGGACACTCACCTGACTGAGCCACCCAGGCTCCCCTTAAAAACTTTTTTTTTTAGTAAAAAAATAAACAACAACAACAACAACAACAACAAAACAAAGGAAAAAAAGAACTACTTTCCATCAGCTGCATTGGTGGAAGTGGATTAAACTGGATTGGCTCTTTTTTTTTTTTCAATACAGAGCTTGAACTCATGACTGTGAGATCAAGACCTGAGCTGAGATCAAGAGTTGGACACTTGACTGAGCTACCCAGGCGCCACTGGATTAGCATTTTTAACGGCCACCACTCAGGAGCCCCTTATGGTGACAAATTACCCTCCTGTCCCATTCAGTGCCCATGTGCGTTCTGTATACAAGTTGTGTGACTTGTGTACTTCTGCCCATAGCCACACACACACCATCACGGGGGGGGGGGGGTGCTTAGCTGGCGTGTACTTCGTATCTGGCCTCTGGATCAGAACTGCCCCTTCGGTTCTGACGCCAAGAGGGATTAACTTGCCTCATCTTGAGCCAGACCAGGCTGGCCCCCTGGAATGGATCAAGGTGGAAAGAGAAATATGCAGGCACCCAGGGTCCTAAGACTGTGAGATACCATAAGATAAACAGAGAAACACACACACACACACACACACACACACACACACACCTTGCTCCGAACAGCACTTAGGCAAACTTAATGACTAACCATAAATCACACATGGGTAGTGTATATATTGCCCTGGCGGGAATGGTTAGTTGGAAGTCTCACCTGAGGGGAGGACGCTCTGCCCAGGACCTTCGCTCGGGACTCCAACCAGGCTGTTCATCCAGCCAGAAGGTTGGATGTTGTGAGTTCCCGATTTGATGTATTAACCCTTCTTCTCTCTTTTCTTTATGTTTCCTATAATTTATACTTCCTTATATCCCCTTTCCCTTAGATTATTAAAGTTTTCCTCTATGAAACTGAAAGTGTGGCTATCGTGAATTACTATTATTCAGAACAATGTGCTAGCCCTCGGGACCCCATCTGGGGACACACAAATGGAGTCTTCCCCAGAATATGTATTCTGAGATTTGGAGACAAGAGTCATGACTGTGTCTTCTCTTCTCTGGGTTCAAGCACCCCAGACCAGTCCCTGTATCTCCTGCACCTGTGTTGCGGCTGGACTGTTAAAACTACAGTAAAATATTGCACAAGGAGACCCAGCGCTGTGTTGTGGCCTCAGGACCAGCTGTGTGTGTTTGTTCAGCAATGTTTGCAGAGCGCTCCTTCTCTGCCATGGTGGCATCAGCATGAGCATCATTCTGATTATGTCAGAAATAGACAAGACAACAAGAAATGTGGGGAAATACCCAGAGACAAGAGGCAGAAAGACTAGAAGGAGAGACAGTTTCACAGGAAAACGCAAACGTGGACAGCCTGGCGGGCTTGCGATATGGTGCACATCACAGTTGGAAAAGAAATTCACAAAGGGAGGAAGGAAGAGTTTTCTTCACCAGCGCAAGAAAACATTGTGCTTTTTAACCCCTAGCTAATTTGATCTTTGAAGGACAGCATGACAATAAAGCCTCGATAGGTGGATTCAGCAATGTATTAGGGGAAAAAAAAAACAACACCCCGGAAGAGATCGTTAGTGACCGGAAGGTAGATTTGAAGAAATTATCCAGAGGGCAGTCTGGGAAGTCACAGAAATGGCGATCAAGGTTTGAATATGTCACAAATACAGAGAACAGACAGGTGGGTGCCAGAGGGGAGGGGGATGGCGGACAGGCAAAATAGGGGAAGGGGATTAAGAGGTACAGGCTTCCAGTTATAAAACAAGTAAATCACAGGGATGAAAAGTACAGCCTAAGGAAGGAACACAATATTGTAATAATGTTATATGGTGATAGCTGGGGACTACCCTCATCGCAGTGAGCACTGAGTAATGTATAGAATTGTCGAATCACTACGTTGTACACCTGAAACAAATTGTATGTCTGCTCTGCTTCAATAATAAAATTTAAAAAATAAATAAAATAACATACAGGAGCGCCTGACTGGCTCAGTGGGTGGAACACAACTCTTGACTCTTGATCTCAGGGTCGTGAGTTCAAGCTCCACGGTTGGGCATGAAGCCTACTTAAAAAAAAAAAAAAAACATACAGATTATAGGGCAAAGGATGCACATCTGTGTATTGAAAATCCTGTAATGAGATCATAGAGAGGGTAGGAGAGGCGATCCACACCTAACCACAGGGCAACACTGAGGTTCAAACAGAAAAAGCAACTGGAAGGAAATGCCTTCTTGTCTCTGAGAAAGAGGGATGAATGTGTCAAGATTTGACTCTGGCCGGAAACATTAGTCATTAAACATTCACCTTAAATGCTATCTGATGCTATGTGTTAAATAATGCTGATAACACAAAGAACTGTCAACCTAGAACTGAATATTCAACCAAACAACATCTCAAGAGGGGCGCCTGGGTGGCTCAGTCGGTTGGGTGTCTGACTTCAGCTCAGGTCATGATCTCACGGTTCGTGGATTTGAGCCTCACGTCAGGCTCTGTGTGGGCAGCTGGGAGCCTTGAGCCTGCTTCGGATTCTGTGTCTCCCTCTCTCTCTGTTTCTTCAGCTCCCCTGCTCATGCTCTGTCTGTCTTTCTCAAAAATAAATAAACATTAAAAAAATTAAAAACAAAACATCTCAAGAATGAAGATGGGAAAATACTTGCCAGACCAGAAGGATAGGAAAAATGCCGCGAAAGGAAAATGGCAACCAGGCGTGAGAATATCCATAACGGGTGACTATCTAAGAAGACATTTGACTTGTGGGTTAACTCTGGAACTTGGACAGCAAAGGCACTGAATTTAGGAGGAAGACAGTTGGAATACGTTTTCATTTTGGTGAGAAGCAATAAAAAATGTTTTTAGAGAATTTGTTCAGTTTAAAATGCGTGTCAGAGCGACCGCCTGGCTCAGTCAGTAGAGTAAATGACTCTTGATCTTGGGGTCATGAGTTTGAGCCCTGTGTTGGGCACTGGGCTTACTTAAAAAAAAAGTTTATTAAAAAAAATTAAATAAATGTGTGCTACAATTTTCAGGTCGTTGTAAAAAAACAGCATAGATTTCAAAACCAAGAAAGGGAGAGAAAAAAAAAAAAAACAGAACAAGAAAACATTCTCATCAAACTTGAAGCAAGAAAGGGTAAAGAAAAATTCCTAAAATAAGGCAGAATAGGGGCACCTGGGTAGCTCAGTTAGTTAAGTGTCCGACTCTTAGTTTCCGCTCAGGTCATGATTTCACGGTTCCTGAGTTTGAGCCCCGTGTCAGGCTCTGTGCTGACAGTGTGGAGCCTGCTTAGGATTCTCTCTCTGCCTCTCCCTTTCTCTCTCTCAAAATAAATAAACATTTAAAATAAGGCAAAATAGAAATCACAAAATATATGGTAGAAACAAATAAAAAAATATATCAGTAGTGACACACACATCATACTGTACAATTAAGGTACAATGACAGGTTTGGAAAAATAAAGGTTTTATTTTGTTTACCCCTAAAACAACCCAAGGCTACAAATACACGTATTATTTTGAAATAAAAGGAAAATTTCAAAGTATGCAAATTATGGGATCTTTAACATTTTTTTTCTTAATGTTTATTTATTTTTCAGAGAGAGAGGGAGAGGGAGAGAGAGAGAGAGAGAGAGAGAGAGCATGAGCTGGGGAGGGGCAGAGAGAGAGAGGGAGACACAGAATCCAAAGCAGGCTCCAGGCTCTGAGCTTGTTAGCACAGAGCCCGGCATGGGGCTTGAACTCACGAACCCAGAGATCATGACCTGAGCTGAAGTAGGATGCTTAACAGACTGAGCCACCCAGGCGTCCCCTAGGATGTTTTGCACTGAAGCCAAAATGACTGTTGAAAGGAATCTATTCAAAGCTCTCTGCCCCACCAGCCACACTTAGTGGCAAGACTCACAGGGTCAAGTGTGCCCTTGACCCTGAACTCTTTGTTTTTCTAGGTCAGGGTACCCACCAACCTCAGAAAGTAGGCACCATACTCTTCTCTAGCCTGACCACAACCCACATCCTGGACAGCGTTTCTTAAAAACCTACCACCTCTAGGTCTAACTACCCTGTCGAGAAATTGGCCCCTCTGAGGACAGAGCCTCAGCCCTCTCAAACCCTTAAAACTCCCTGGCGGGAACTCAGCTCATCTCTAGATGTCTGGCCCCTCTCCTCCCCAGAAGAGTGAGTAAACTCTGCCCTGCTGATTGGTCTCCTTTCTGCAATCCTTTGCCGCCAGTGTCCCTGGCCAACTGAACAACGGTGCTCTATATCCTACTCGATACTCTGGCTCGGTTGGTGGAGCGCGTGACTGTTTGTTTGTTTGTTTGTTTGTTTTTATTTTTTTTAATATTTATTTTTGAGACAGAGAGAGACAGAGACAGAGCGCAAGCAGGGGAGGGGCGGAGAGGGAGAGAGATGTAGAATTTGAAGCAGTGTTTATGCTTAAGGCAGGTTCCAGGTTCTGAGCTGTCAGCACAGAGTCCAACGCGGGGCTTGAACTCACAGACTTCGAGATCATGACCTGGGCCGAAGTCTGACGCTCAAATGACTGAGCCACCCAGGGGAGCGCGTGGCTCTTGTTCTCAAGGTTGTGAGTTTGAGCCCCATGTTGGGCATAGAGATGACTTAAAATTAAAAAAAAAAAAAAAAGTGAGCATTAGGACAATGACATCCAGATCCTGGCCAACATCTAAAGTTGGGTTGTTGCTTGGGGCTCCTGGGTGGCTCAGTCCGTTGGGCGTCTGACTTCAGCTCAGGTCATGATCTCACAGTTCCTAAGTTCCAGCCTCATGTCGGGCTCTGTGCTGACAGCTCAGAGCCTGGATCCCATTCGGATTCTGTGTGTCCCTCCCCTGCTCGTGCTCTGTCTCTGCCTCTCAAAAATGAATAAGCTTTTAAAAATTTTTTTCTTAAATAATAAAGTTGGGTTGCTTTTTCTTGCCATTATCTATTTATTTAATTTATTTTAAAATTTATTTATTTATCTTGATAGAGACAGGGACAGTGTGAGTAGGCAGAGAGAGGGAGAGAGAGAGAATCCCAAGTAGGCTCTGCACAGTCAGTGCAGAGCCTGATGCAGGGCTTGAACCCAGGAACTGTGAGATCGTGACCTGAGCCAAAACCAAGAGTTGGATGCTTAGCTTACTGAGCCACCCAGGCTCCCCTTACTGCCTTTTTTTTTTTTTAAATTAGTTTTCATGCCTAGCTCAGAGCCCAACGTGGGGCTCGAACTCACAAACTGTGAGATCATGACCGGAGCTGAAGTCGGACCCTTAACTGACTGAGCCACCCAGGAGCCCCAACAAAGCTACCTTCTAATAATTACAGTATTACATGCACAATTCAAAATTATTAATATCAACATTACTGTAAAAGTATTATTATAATTACATTTCAAATTGAGTATCAGTGGGACACCTGGCTGGCTCAGTGGGTAGAGCACCCAACTCTTGATCTCAGGGTTGTGAGTTTGAGCCCCATGTTGGGGGTAGAGATTACTTACAAGTAAAATCGTTAAAAAAAGTAAAATTGAGCATCAGTGATCACACATTCTTGGGAAAGTATTATGTTATAAATAACAAGAGGCCGGACTTCTTCTTTTAATAAGAGGAGGTCCCTAATTCTCCTCTGACTCAGCCTCAGCCTCTTCACTTTGGGGCAGTCTTTCCCCAGATGAACACAACCTGGGGCAGCCCGGGGATGTCTGAGCCACCAGCTCTGCCTTCTCCTTTCTGTGCCCTGGGGAAACCGAGACTTAGGTAAGTACTGCAGGAAAAGATCAAGTAGGGTGGCTTCAGGGGAGGGAGGGACAGATGGGAGGATGCCCTTGGCTGCAGATTGCCTAGTTCCAAGCTCCTTTTGAAATCAGCAGGGGAAGTGGGCTTTCAGAACCCCCTGCAGCTGGTTGTGGGTAGATTTGAGCCAGACAGAGCCGGCATCTGACTCAGAAGAAAGCAAAATCAAAGTCATTTCTGTGCCTGGGTGGCTCAGTCAGTTGAGGACAGACTCTTGGTTTCAGCTCAGGTCATGATCTCACAGTTCTTGGGATTGATCCCTGTGTTGGGCTGTATGCTGGTGGTGGGGAGCCTGCTTGGGATTCTCTGTCTCCTCTCTCTGCCCCTCCTCCACTTGTTCTCTTTCTCTCTCAAAATAAATAAATTAACTTGGAAAAAACCTTCACTTCTGCAGAGTCTGTAATATCCTCCTACAAATCTTTCTTCCGTATCGGGCTGTAATGAATCTCTTTGAGTTTTAATCGGTACTATGGTTTTTGGTATTTGCCCGTGTTTACCATGTGGTTCTAATTTCTGGGTTTTTTTTTTTTTTTCTTTTTAAAGTTTATTTGTTCTGAGAGAGAGAGACAGAGAAGAGAAGGAGAGAGAGAGAGAGAGAGAGAGAGAGAGAGAGAGAGAGAACCCTGCATTGGGCTCGTTGCTGTCATCAGGGAGCCCACTTCAGATCCTCGGTCCCCCCCACCCCCCCGCCCCTAGCCTGCTTGCACTCTCTCTCTCTCAGAAAGAAACAAACACTTAAAAAATTGAAAAATTAAAAAATAATTTTTAAACTTCACAGTCTTTTCTGGGTCTCTCTTCCAAGTGCCTAGCATTACTGGGAACAATTCACCTGATGTACCTCCTTTGAGCAGACAATAAGCAATGTTGGCGATTGTGTGGCGACATAAAAGCTAACATTTATCTGCAGGTTCTTCCAACTTATGTGAATACAATTTTCTTTTCTTTTCTCAGGGTTAATAGAGACGTAGAAGAGAGGTAAACACACCGGCTGATAAAATGGAAAAATATTCATCTAAGAAAAGGATACGCATATTTAAGAGATGCCCTTTGACATGGTGAGAGTATATATACTGCCCTTCGAGGACTCTTGATGGCTTTGTATCCTCTGTACCTCATTATTTTCCTCTGCCTCCTCATTATTGATGCATGAAATACTGAGTACTACGGTCTTTTTGTTTTACTTATTTCATTTTATTAAAAAATTTTTAGGTGTATTTATCTATTTTGAGGGGGAGAGAGGGCAGAGAGAGAGGAAGAGAGAGAGAAGCCCAAGTAGTCTCTGTGCTGTCAGCCCAGAGCCCAACGCGGGGCTCAATCTCATGAACTGTGAGATCATGACCTGAGCCGAAACCAAGAGTCAGACGCTTAACCGACTGAGTCCCCCCAGGTGTCCTTGCTTTTTTTTTTCCCTTTTTTCTTTTTAAAGAAAAGGCTCTGCTTACATTTCTTATTCATTCACTCGTGTCAACATACCTGAGGGGGAACACCTTCCTGGATGGCCAGATGCACTACCTAGACTTTCTCTCTCCATCGTTGGGTAATATGACCTTGACTCTGACCACAACTTCATACCTGAGCACAAGTGAGTCTCCTCCAACTCTTTCCCTGATGCCATGGCTGTGCTTTTGACCATCCCAAGGCACAAGGCAAACTCACTAGGCTGTATCCATGAACGCTTCAGCTACTCCTCAACAGCACACCTTCCAGAGGTTCTTGTTTTCTTTGTGACCAATGAAAAAACATTTTTGCCTCATCTTGGAACTGGACAGAAATGAATTGGACCAAAGATGCAGCCAATATGGCAGGTGTACAAGCCCCCATGCTAGGGAGTATTGAGGGTGACTGACGTGAGTTATTTTCTTTGGGAATCTAACATTTTTTAGGTTGGGTACTGGGTAATATTACCCTGCTAGAATTAATCATCACAAGGATTTGCGAGGATGGTGTTATATCCTTGCTTTACAAGTCAGGAAACGGATACTTCCCTCAGAGAGTTAAGCAACAATGTTGATTTGGCTGTAAGTGCCAAGAACCAGTCTTTGGATTCTCTTCTCTTTGGTCGCCATAGTCACGACAAACTCACACTAAATAAACAGATGTTGCTTTGGGGGAAGTTTAATTCATCTAGTGTGGTGCAATTGTACAAAAGTTCCCCCTTTTTAGGACCGATGAAGGGCAGCAGAAGAGTAAGGAACTTCTCACACTCCCTACTTTACTACCATACAATATTGTTGTACAAGTTATATTCGAGTCTGTATTAAGTCTTACCAAGTATTACATATACATGTGATGAACCTGAAGCATTGAGAATCAAATGAGCCATGTCTCCTGAGATGAGCTCACTGTCTGCTGAGTGGTGATGGGGTAACAGTCAACACAGTGAAATAAGTGAATCCCAAGGTGGACATCAGAAAATGCATCACTCTGAGGATGAGGCATCTGGTTTGTGTTACTTCCACTGCATCACAGTGAGGAGACCATCCCCCCATCCAGTTCCCTGCACACACACAAATCACAACACCCTTTGTGTTTTCCAGGTTGTGTGTGTGCAGCAGTGATGCAGACAAAGTGGAAAAGAATGCCTACCGCTCAGAGAACTTCTACCTGTCACCATGGAGGATGTCCGCCCGGTCAAAGCAAAAACAAAAACAGATCTCTACCCCTTCTCAGGACCGATGCAAAATTGACTTTCTCAGGTAAGAGATACTATATTCAGTGTGGATAAAATGGAAGATTCTGGATCTTGTCCCTCTGTCTCAGAGAGATCAGTGAAAAGCAAAGACGTTGAGATTATTTGCATAAAAATCAGCGTATTTGTTCTTTCTTTTTCGTCGTTATGACTTTTTATTTTGAGATGGTTTAAGACCCACAGGAAGTAGCCAAAGTAGTACAGAATGAGCAAAAATGTTCACTCAACCCAGCTTCCCTTAATGATGATATCTTTTATAACCATAGTCATTGTCAGGGCGCCTGGGTGGCTCAGTCGGTTGAGTGCCAACTCTTGATTTCAGTTCAGGTCATGATCCCAGGGTCGTGGCATCCAGCCCTGAATTGGGCTCAGAGCTGAGCATGAAGCCTGCTTGAGATTCTCTCTCTCTCTCTCTCTCTCTCTCTCTCTCTCTCTCCCCCCCTCTGCCCCTCCCCCACTCTTCTGTCTCTAACTACATTAACAACAACAACAAAAATATCACTGCCACAATTTGGAAATTGACATTGACCCAGTACTAGTAACTCAGATATAGATTTTATTTCAAGGTAATATTTGACAGGCTGGAATATATTGCCGATGAACACAAGAATTTCTCAGTGTTGCTTCGTCTATCCACCCTTTCTCAATAGGATATTTCTATACAGGGTACCGTGGCTTGTAGGACTCAATAAACCACTTTATTTGGTTGAACCAATGCCAGTTACTCCAATGCCAATCTCTAGTCAAGTGAACCATCGTAGATGATTAAGGTCAGGGCTATCAATAGAATTCTTGCCAGCATGGACATAGCTCATATCCGTGGTGTCTAATATGAAAACCATTGTCCACCTGCGATGTTTGGCCACTTGAAATATGGCTAGTTCAAGTGAGAAACTGATTTTAAATTTTAATTAATTAAAATTTAAATTTAAATAGGCACGTGTGTCTAGTGGCTATCATATTAGACAGTACAGGTCTTGGCCGAAAGGATGCTCCCTTGCTCTTAACCCCAATCTTGATATCAGCCAGCCAAGGGACCCTGGACCCCAGCTCTCAAGTGTGAAGAAGAAGAAAGGACCTAGCATAGGACTTTTCTGTTCCATATCTTGACGAGGATCCCCAGTGGAAGAAGGAAATAAGCCTGATATCCATCGTTTAGCATCTCAGGTGTATTTCATCATGTGGAGGCAGGAGGTAGAAAAGGAGCATTAGTACTGAATGGGTTCTTTTCCTCTTACATTTTTATTTTATTTTATTTTATTTTTAATTTTTTTTTTACATTTTATTTATTTTTGAGACAGAGAGAGACAGAGCATGAATGGGGGAGGGGCAGGGAGAGAGGGAGACACAGAATCGGAAGCAGGCTCCAGGCTCCGAGCCATCAGCCCAGAGCCCGATGCGGGGCTCGAACTCACGGACCGCGAGATCGTGACCTGAGCTGAAGTCGGCCGCTTAACCGACTGAGCCACCCAGGCGCCCCTCCTCTTACATTTTTAAATGTTTACTTATTTTGAGAGAAAACAAGAGAGCATGAACAAGGATGCGGCAGAGAGAGAGAATCCCAGGCTGGCTCTGCACTGCCAGCGCAGAGCCCAACTTGGGGCTTGAACCCAAAAACCATGAGATCATGACCTGAGCCAAAGTCAAGAGTCTGTTGCTAACCAACTCAGCCACCCAGGTGCCCCTGTTCTGGGCGGGTTCTTACAGAACATAATCTCACTGATATCCTGGAATTTCACACACTCACATTAGGGTCCCATTCTCTCGGGCACCAATGATGGGTGAAGGCAGAATATAAGCTAGGAATCTTCTCTTCTCCCTAAACTTCTCAACAAGGTCACTTAGGTCAACAATCTAGTATGAAACAAAATGTTACAGCAAGTACTTGGTGTTGAGAATCGACTGAGTTCTGCTTCCCGGGATGGAGAGAGCAATGTGGAATGGGAAATAGAGACACAGTGAAATCTGGTATGAAGCGGGGTGAGATGGGCTCATGGGGGCTTGAGAGAAGACTTCTATAAAGACAAAGCATGGGGTCCATGGCTTTTAACATAAAATCATGCTGCCAAGATTGTCCTTCCACCAGGCCTCCATGCTGTATTCATAACACAACTTCCATTCTGTGTGCAGTGGATATGATGACGTATCTCACCCCTGCTCTTCGGCTGCGCACATACAGGATGACCAGTTTTCTACTTTCTCAGAAAATGGAGGATATTGTGAAGTGTTGATATCAAAGCCACCACCGCACATCACTGCTCTTGGAACTGAGTCCTGTGAGGAAGAGATTTCCTGGTAAGGGGAATGATTATATGGAAAAAGCTGTAACAGTACTGGATTCTGTTCCTCGATACCAGAGGGGCGCACAGGAATCAGGGGAATTTGGTCATTTATATGGGAATCAGGGGGAGAATGAATATACAGTCTTACCAGCAAACCCACAAATTTATGAATGAGATCAACCACCTCTTCTTCCAGGAAGGCAGGATGAGAAGCTATACGCGAAAAGGCAGTCATGGATGCAAAGATCACTGTGTCATTGGTTAAGATGGGAACCAAAACAAATTGCTAGCTCAGTGCCTTGGGAATCTGGCTCATGACGAGGCTGAAGGACGGAGTGGGGAGTCCCTGAAGGGGTGTGGTGGAAAATATTCAACACCAGCTTCCTCAGGGGAGGGAGAGAGCTTTTATTTGTAGTGCCGTCCAATTTCTGTGGGGTGATTACTTGTATCATGGTGGATTTCAAACTACTAGCATAACCTCAAGAGTACAGAGTATAGAGGTGCCTGGGTGGCTCAGTAGAAAGAGCTTGCAACTCTTTGATCTCAGGACCCTGAGTCGGAGCCCCATGTTGAGTGTAGAGATGACAAAAGAATAAATAACAAACTTAGAGAAAAGAGTGCAGAGTAAGATGTAGTAAAAATGCGAGCATTTATTTATTTGTAATATGGTCTATTTAAATGAAAGTCTTAGGTAACTTAATTCTTTTTTTTTTAATGTTTATTTATTTTTGAGACAGAGACAGACAGAGCATGAACAGGGGAGGGTCAGAGAGAGAAGGAGGCACAGAATCTGAAACAGGCTCCAGGCTCCGAGCTGTCAGCACAGAGCCTGACACGGGGCTCGAACTCACGGACCGCGAGATCGTGACCTGAGCCGAAGTCGGCCGCTTAACCGACTGAGCCACCCAGGCACCCCGGTAACTTAATTCTTAACAATAGCTGTGTTTAACAACCTGCCCACAAAATTCCTGAAAAATTTAACAGTCGGATCCCACCTACTGGGATGAATTGGCTCCCGCTCACCAGGGGTTCCTCCCACCACCGAAATCCCAACCTCTGCCACCCATTGGAATCCAGCGTGCAGGAGCATCACACAGAAGGCAGTGTATGTAACCTCCGTGCTTTGCATGGGGCCAACACAATCCATGACTGCTTCTGTAGCCTCAGACATAGCGCCAAGACTGAGCAGGGCAGGTCAAGTTTCTCGCACGTGGCTTGCCCAAGAACGCTTTTGAGAAAAGAGCCACAGATTCTTTAAGTCCACTTCTGCAAATATGTGTTCTTTTTTATCCATAGCCTGTGTATCAATTTCTCTGTTAATCCCTTTCATGTTGAAGTGAATAGACATAGCAAGGAATAGATAAGGAGTTTGGGGATCAAGGATTACGTGTATAGATCAAGAAATGAAGGGAATCTAAGAACACATCAGTGAAACTAGACATTTCATGATACCATGGAAGCAATTATGCAATAATTACTTTACCCACAGAAAACAATGCTTTTGTTTCCTCTTTCATCACATCTCCCCCCCCCCCCCCCTTTTTTTTTTAACTTAAGCAGGCTTCATGACGAGCACAGAGCCCAACACAGAGCTCGAATTCACAGCCATGAGATCATGACCTGAGATCAAGAGTCAGACGCTCAACTGACTGAGCCACTCAGGCGTCCTTCATCATACCTCTTTTTAGGAACTAGGATTCTTGCCTTGTGATACCCCAGGTCTTGATTCATTCCAAATTTCCAACTCCCCAAGACAGAGGCTGGATTGTGTTGGTTGTCGTCATGTGTTAGGGACAGATTCTCACAACCAGGTGCCTCATGAACCACTAGCTCACCCCATAGATCATGATTTTCAGCTTTGTCTAAATAATGGAATCATGGAAGCTTTAAAAGTAATGGTGCTTTGGTCTCACCACCAACCTCCTGACTTAATTGGTACGGGCTGTGACCTGTGTTTTGTGATAGGTATGTGTGTGAGTTGCAGGGGAGGGGGACGGTGAGTGGTTTAGCTTCCCAGGTGCAGTCAAGTTTGGGCACCACTGCTATGGGGGCATGTGTTTCACCCATGAGTCAATTGCTAATTCAGTGTTTTTATTCCAAAAGTTATATGACACAAATGAGAGCCAATTAATTAATGCTAAATGACCCAAAATGTTTATTTGACTAAATTCTATTTCATGTATAAGCATTACAGTCTCCCCTCTGTTTATCAGACTTTGGCAGTTAAAAAAATGAACCAACCTTATCCAGAACAGTGAAAATACCAAGTGTGCTGAAATCTACAGTTTTACTGTAGGACACACACACACACACACACACACACAGACACATGTGCACACACACACACACACATAAACATGTGTGTATGTGTATGTGTATGTGTGTGTGTGTGTGTGTGTGTGTATATATATATATATATATATATATGTATTTAAGTCCTCTCTCCCTTTGGCCACATCAACTCTCAGTTATGATCATTAACTACAGACAAATTTTCAAAATCACTTCTTTGCTTTTCCAAGATCTTTGTAGCCATCATCATCCACCTCTGGCCATTTTTTCCTGAGTGACATCAATCATGTCATATATAAAGTCTCCCTGAATGATGATCTCATCCTCTCCTTTTACTGAGTCCCCACAGGAGAATTTTTGAGCATCAAGTCTCTGTGCTTCTTTAAGATCAATTTCGAAAGTTGCAAAGCCACGTAGTCCTGTCACATATTTCTTCTTCACTCTGGGAATTTTGGCGATCAGAATCTTTTGTGGTACAGTCTTCTTTTTTGCTTTATTGGACCTCTTCTACCTCTCTTCTGCTTTTTCTTCTCTTCCTCTTCCCCTGCTGTGTCTTTTGACCCTCACCGATGTCAGCTTCTTGTTTCTGTGAATTTTCTCCAGGAAGTTTTGCAGGCTCATTTCGAAAATTCTTCTCTAGTGTTTGCTTCGGCAGCACATATACTAAAATTGGAAAATCCTTCTCTAACCACTGTTGACATTTAGTGACACCAGGCACGTGTGTTCACAGTACTTTGTTGGTAGTAAAAAGACTTCACAGTAAAAGACTCAGAGTGGGTAGCGTGCATCTAACTTGCCCTGGAGTATTGTCTCTCAGACCTCCTTTGCCATCATGCCCATTGGATTTGGAAATATAAGCAGTCGCATCTCACAAACCCATGTGGTCACAAAATTCTTGTCCCCCTCCAGTCCTGCCCCTACTGCCAGCTGAAGTGACACAGTCAGAGCAACTTAAATATTTTTTTAAGTTTATTTATTTTGAGAGAGAGAGAGAGAGAGGCAGAGAGAGAGAGAGAGAGAGAGAGAATCCCAAGCAGGCTCTGCACTGTCAGCACAGAGAACGATGTGGGTCTCAAACCCACAAAACATGAAATCATGACCTGAGCCGAAATCAAGAGTTGGGACACTTAATTGACTGAGCCATCCAGGCACCCCCCAGCCAGAGCAACTTAAACAATAGAAGTTAGGTATGGCCACTTTGGACACTGGTATAATAGGAGAAGAGGTAGAGTGGTCAAAACACATTTGGTTTGAGAGATCCTCTTAGTTCTACTATACTTACATTTTGTTAACAAACCTCTCTTTGTCCAAGTTATCTCTTTTTTGAGAGTCTAATACAACTGTCCAGTAGAACTTTCCATGATGATGGAAATGTTCTGTTCTGCAGTAGCCAATATTTTATCCATTTTCCACATGTAGGTATTAAGTATTTGAAATGTGGATAGTACAGCTGAGGAGCTGAATTTAAATTGTTTTTAAATTTTATTAATTTTCAAGAGATGGACAGAGACAGAACATGAGTGGGGGAGGGACAGAGAGAAAGGGAGATACAGAATCCTAAGCAGGCTCCAAGCTCTAGCTGTCAGCACAGAGCCCGACGAGGGGCTCAAACCAATGGGCTGTGAGATCATGACCTGAATGAAGTTGGACTCTTAGCCAACTGAACCACCCAGGCACCCTTGAGGAGCTGAATTTTAAATTAAATTAAATTAAATTAAATTAAAATTAAATTAAAATTAAAAAATTTAAAAAAAATTAAATTAAAAGTTTAAATGGCCTCTTTTGGCTAGTGGCCACTGTTTGGGCCAAACGGCTCTAGTTTTTAATCACATCCCTTTCATTACTATTACTATTACTATTATTATTATTTATTATTATTATTATTGCGTGTGTGTGAACTGATTTATTTCTTTTTTTTTTAAGTTTTGGTTGTAAGTAATCTCTACACCCAACATGGGGCTCAAACTCATGACCCCAAGATCAAGAGCCTCATGCTCTACTGATAGCCAGGTGCCTGCTGTGAACTAATTTCTAATATTTTCCTCATTTTTGACACTCAAGTTCTCCATTCAGAAGCGAATCTGAAGACCAAGAATCTTCACAGAGTCAAGAATCAGGTAATTGGCTAACATAGAGATGAGGCCAGGGCTGTGTCAGTGGGTTGATGGAAATGTCCCGTGGCTTTACGTAGAGAAGACAGTGTTGAAGTCCTTTATGGCAGTGATGACCAAAAACAAATTTTCTTATCTCTAACACCATACAACTTAAATGGGGATACGAAGTACTCAAAATCTTGGACGTTATATCAGGAATGAATTCCATATTCCAAATACTCTGTTAGGGTTATTACACATATTCTCTTTTTATTATCCATGGAAACTCTATGAGTGGATTATATAGATTCTACTTCAAAGACAAATAAAGCAGACTTAGAGGTGAGAAATCTTCCAGCTGGTAGGTGAGGTGTGGCAGCATTGGATTGTATTTGGTTAGGAGACGTTTCCATTGTATTAGTCTACTAGGACTGCCATAACAAAATACGGTAGACTAGGAGCCTTAAACAATAGAAGTTAATTTTCTCATGGTTCTGGAAGCTAGAAGTCTCAGATCAAAGGCTGGTAGATTTGGTCTTTCGTGAAGACTCTCTTCCTGGCTTGTAGATGGCCACCTTCTCCCTGGGTCTTCACATGGCCTTTTCTTTGTGCATCGAGAGAGAGAGAGAGAGAGAGAGAGAGAGAGAGAGAGACATCTGGTCTCCCTTCCTTTTCTTGTAAGGACACCAGGACACCTTTCCTATTGGATAAAGAGTTCTTTCTTATGACTTGTTTAATTTTTTTTAATGTTTATTTTTAAGAGAGAGAGAGAGAGAGAGGAGAGAGAGAGACCATGAACAGGGGATGAGCACAGAAAGAGAGGGACACACAGAATCTGAAGCTGGCTCCAGGCTCTGAGCTGTCAGCATAGATCCTGATGCGGGGCTCAAACTCATGGGCTATGAGATCATGACCTTAGCCGAAATTGGACACTTAACTGACTGAGCCACCCAGGCGCCCCTCTTATGACTCATTTAACCAGTAATACCTTCTTATAGGTTCCATCTTCAAATTCAGCCCATATATCTATGCTCATTGTGTTGGGTTGGAAAAAATTACCCAACATGACTATTTTAGATTCTGTCATTACTTGCTCCACCTCTAAGTGCTGATGGTTGAAAACTGTCCTACATGATGTGAAGTAGTTTGAAAGCCATGTGAGATTCAAGGAGAGCAGGGCACTGGTGTTGGCTGCATCTTGATGCCCAGCCCAACTCCTGTCTTCCCAGTCATGTGGTCACTGGGTAAGCTAATCACATGAATAGCTAACATTGTGTGCTATTTTCGCTGGGTATCACACAGCCAGGTACCAAGATTCAGAGCAATTCTACATAAGGAAAAAAACTCAGAGAGGTTAAGTAACTGTTTAATTGAGACTTTTCATTTTTCCTATACAAGATCTCTACTCTCTGCAAAATGAGATTCCATCATATATAATTCCTCATAAACCAATTTTCGTCAGAGGACAGTGGCTAAAAGATTTCTATCGCCCAGGTTAGAGATATTTGTTCTATGCAAATCATCCTCGCCCAGAGCCTAAGCAGTGGGAAATGAATTCAGCAGTGCGTGCACGGAGGGTCTCCAAGCATTGTTGCGCAGCCGGATCCTGGAAGCGTTCAGGGAACGGGCGATGGTCTGGGGGTGCCACGAGATGGATGGTGGAGAGGACGAGAGTGAACAGATGTGTCTTTGCCTCTTCAGCTTTCATGCTTGTTCGCTTTATGGACTTGGCTTCCCTCACCAACAACAAGCATTTTCTGCTCCTTGGGACCATGTAGAAATTTAGCTGCTGTGGTTCCTGACTTAGGCAAATACACCCCCTGCCCCTCATGCTGCCCAGCCTGACTTCCTTCTTAAATTTGGGGGTGTAATTTCAGCAGTAACAAAGAACCTTCTTGTGGCTTTCTCTGTGTGGATTCAAAACAAAGCCGCTTGTGCTAGTCCCATACCCTTCTCTCTGATATCTGGATTCCCAACAGTACATGTGCAATTCAACATCCAGGACCCCTTCAGGCCATGCCTTTTCAACAATCCACATATGACACATGCAATATATTTTTTTCAGAAGATACTTGCTGGGAAGAGAAGACAGTAGTGCCTCACCTGGTTGCTAAACTCTGTTCTGGGACTGAACCGGTTTGTAAAAGTAATCAGTTTCTGGGACCTGAAGGAAATGTGGATATTGAGTTGATTGATAAGAGTGCAAACAGATACAGGTAAGAATCGAAGATGCTGATTGTTTAAACACAATTCTGCTATAAAGAAAGTATATAATGTGTGATACTTAACATGTATACACGTACATGACATATCTCTTAAGACATCTGAAATTTTGTCAATATTCTCTGTATTCCATATTCCGAGTTGGTATTTTAATTTTGACAGATGTAGAATACAGAGAAATCAGGGCCCAGAAAGCCTAATTAATTCCCCAGAATTTTCTTTAAAAAAAAAATTTTTTTTACATTTATTTATTTTTGAGAGACAGAGGGACAGAGCACAAGTGGGGGAGGGGCAGAGAGAGAAGGAGACAGAATCCAAGGCAGGCTCCAGGCTCTGAGCTGTCAGCACAGAGCCTGACACGGGGCTCGAACTCACAAATCGTGAGATCATGACCTGAGCCGAAGTTGGACGCTCAACCAACTGAGCCACCCAGGGGCCCCCTCCCCCCCGCAGAATTTTCTAATCCTTGCTCCACCCCAAACATCACATCCCTCTGCACAATTGTTCTTTATTTTTTAAATGTTTATTTATTTCTGATAGTGGTGGGGAGGGCAGAAAGAGAGAGAGAGAGAGAGAGAGAGAGAGAGAGGGAGAGAGAGAGAATCCAGGCAGGCTCCATGCTGTCAGCACAGAGCCCAATGCAGGGCTCGAACTCACAAACTGTGAGATCATGACTGGAGCTGAAATTGAGTCAGACGCTCAACTGACTGAGTCACCTAGGTGCCTCTGCACATTTGTTCTTTAAATCAAAGTCCTGGTGTTGTCCCTGTATGACTATCATTCTGACTCTTTTCAGTGTCCACTTCCCCGTGGCCGGCTTCTATCTGTGGCCAGCAACAGGCCTTGGCTTCCTGGTAACAGCAGCAGTGACCGTGACGATTACGTTCGATTCTTGGGGTCGGCACCTGGACCTGAAGTTACAGCATCACGAGAAGTGGATGGTGGCCGGCCCTTTATTTGACATCTCTGTGGAGCCTGAGGGGGTCATCACTGAAATCCACCTCCCCCACGTCATCTCCCTCCCAGGTACAGAGGGGAGAGAGGAGGCTGTGGGGACGGTGGGGAACATTGTCTAATGGCCTTTCTGGTTGCCCTGCAGCAAATGAGGTCGATATCTCTTGGTTCCAAGTTGCTCATTTTAAGGATGAAGGGATGGTCCTGGAGCCACCAGCCCGAGTGGAGCCTTTCTATGCCATCCTGGAAAACCCTAGCTTCTCTCTGATGGGGATCCTGCTGAGACTTGCCAGAGAGACCTGTCTTTCGGTCCCCATCACATCCACGGCACTAATCTATTATCACTTCCACCCCGAAGATGTGAAATTTCACTTGTATCTTATCCCCAGCGACTCCTTGCTAACGAAGGTAAGGCCTGCAGATTTGGGAGAAGATGTGAGAATTACATTTTCAGCCTATCACCTTGGACCTTCTGTCTCCCTATTGAACGGAAAAGTCAAGGCACAGGGGCACCTGGGTGGCTCAGTAGGTTGAACGTGAGACTCTTGATTTTGGTTCAGGTCATGATCTCAGTTTTGTGAGTTCGAGCCCCGTGTTGGGCTCTGTGCTGACAGCTTGAAGCCTGCTAGGGATTCTCCCTCTCTCTCTGCCCCTCCTTGGCGCGTTCTCTCTCTCTCTCTCTCACACACACACAATAAACAAACAAACAAACAAACAAACATAGAAAGGAAAAGTCAAGGCACAGCTTTCATTGATAGAAGCATGAATCACCCTTCACAAGGTCAATCTGTAGGTGCTGACTCTAGAGCCATACGCAATGATCCCAATAGGAGTTTGGTTCTGCTAAAAATGGAGCTACCTTTTCCGGCTTTTAAGGAGAAGCAAAAAAGGGAGAGGAGACTTATGGGGACTGGCAGAAGAGGTAATGAAGAGATTTCATTGTAGAAATGGACATTAGTAATATCTAAATGAAACACACATGCGCCCCTCTGCAGTCATCCTCCTCCTGTGCATTTGTGAAAGGCTCAGAGTCCCCCCCCCCCCCTTTCCAGGGTTAGTGCTGAAGCAGAAGTGTTGGTGGCCATTGTGGCCCCCTAGCTACTGCATCCCTGGATAGAGTATCACTTCTGTTCCTCCAACCTCGGTGGAGAGGGTAGTGGGGGAAGACTCATCTGATTTTCTGGCCAATTGGTTAATTTTCCTACAGCTCAGTAAGAGGCAAGTGTGGGCCTGGCGGTTGTTAGGTTGTGAGTAACCGTGGGTATTTAAAATACAAGAGAAAATATTTTAAAGTTTATTTGTTTATTTTGAGTGAGAGAGCAGGGAAGGGGCAGAGAGAGAGAGAGAGAGAGAGAGAATCCCAAGGAGGCTTTATGCTGTCAGCACAGAGCCTGATTCGGGGCTTGAATTCACGGCTGTGAGATGATGACCTGAGCCTTTTCAAAACGACATTCCTTCCTTATATACAGAGACATATTCATATATATACGAATATGCATATATATAGGTATATACATATATATTTGAATGTATCAGTCTGTACATGAACCTTTACGTCCATTGAATGACGTCATACGTGCTACTTGATACCGTGTATGGAGAACTTTGTATGCGACTGCTTTTGCTTATTTCCTTTTAGCTTTGCCCTCTGATTTGCTTCTGCTGCTTCTTCCTCAGGCAATAGATGAGGAGGAAGCTAAATTTCAAGGTGTGCGTCTGCAGACCTCGCCCCCAGTGGACCCACTGAATTTTGGTTCCCGTTATATTGTGTCTTGTTTGCCTCCCCTGGAAATAATACCCAAGGTCAGTAGAATTGGATCTAACTCAAATTGAACACATGTTTCAAAAATATTTTGTACTTTTGAAGAAAAAAAAAAAGAGAGATTTTTCTCTGAACCATGTCCTGATAAGAGCTGGTCTACTCTTCCTTCCATGGAACAATAATATTTCCTGAAACTGTAAACTTACCAAGAATGTTGACCTTTCTCCCTCTGTTTTCCTCTCAACCAGCCATGAGATTGTATGGGAAATGGATTATATTTCAGTGGCCAGTTTCCTGTAGGCAAACAGAACTTGCCACCCCCTCACCCCCCCCACCGATGCTTTAAGTCATGTGTTTCCTCTAGGAGTTGAAATTATCCTACAGGAACCCTGGAGAAATCCAGGTCTTCTCTAAAGTCTATGCTGGGAGGATGAAGGAACCAATCATGCTTGAAATTACTGACAAAAGATACAAGACTTTGATCTGGTACACTTTGGTGAAGCCAGGTAGGTAAATAAAATATATATATAAGGCTAAAATTGGTGGGGGGGGGAGGAAAAAAAATCACGCACCCGTCTCCTTGGTTGCAGTGAAGTCTATCACAGGAGAAGGTCTGTTTATGGTCTCATCCCAGAGAAGAAAATAAATCTACTGACAGTTTATAGTGTCCAAGGTTCTGCACTATCAACAACCCCAGTGTTAGAAGGTTTAAGGAATGTACCCGCTTATTGTTCACATTTAATCACTTCATGATGGTATTTCATGCCAAAACACGTTTGCCTAGAAGATAATTGTTTTCTTCCTAATTTTTCTTTAAATTCTGGTTAGTTAACATCTAGTGCAATAGTGGTTTCGGGAGTAGAATTCACCGATTCGTCACTTACGTACAACACCCGGTGTTCATCATTACAAGTGCCCTCCTTAGTGCCCATCTTCCACCTGGCCCCTCCCCCACCCGCCTCCCTCCCATCAACCCTCAGTTTGTTCTCTATCATTAGGAATCGCTTATGGTTTGCTTTCCTCTTTCTTTCTTTCTTTTTTTTTCTCCTTCCCATATGTCCATCTGTTTTGTTTCCTAAATTCCACATATGAGCGAAATTCTATGGTATTCATCTTTCTCTGACGGACTTATTTCACTTAGCATAGTATACCCTAGCTCCATCCACATAGCTACAAATGACAAGATTTCATTTTTTTTTGATGGCTGAGCAATACACACACACACACACACACACACACACACATATATATGCCACATCTTCTTTATCCATTCATCAGTTGATGGACACTTGGGCTCTTCCATAGTTTGGCTGTTGTAAATAATGCTGCTATAAACATTGGGGCGCATGAACCCCTTCAAATCTGGATCTTGTTGTATCCTCTGGCTAAATAATTTCTGGTGCAACTTCTGGGTCATAGGGTAGTTCTGTTTCCTAGAGGATAATTTATGTAGAACAGTATGATAACTTAAGGGTTGGCTTCACATTGTCTCACATACTGGCTTATAAATAGAAATAGAAGGAATGTTGGGAAAATATATTCCTTCCTCTGATGCATTTCCCTAATGGGTAGGGAGTGACCTTCTACCTCATGGGGTTCCATTTGTATATTAATGTTCGAATGGGATCCTTCACTTAGGGAATGGAATTAAATTACTTTAGTGTGTTACAGGGGCGCCTGGGTGGCTCAGTCGGTTGAGCGTCCAGCTTCGGCTCAGGTCATGACCTCATGGTTTGTGGGTTTGAGCCCTGCATCGGGCTCTGTGCTGACAGCTCGGAGCCTGGAGCCTGCTTCGAATTCTGTGTTTCCCTCTCTCTCTGCTCCTTCCCTGCTCATGCTCTGTCTCTTTCTCTCTCTCTCCTTCAAAAATAAATAAAAACATTTAAAAATTAAAAAAAATTATTTTAGTGTGTTACATCAAAGCCTAGAGAAACCAAGGGGCACCTGTCTGGCTCGATCAGTACAGCATGTGACTCTTGATCTCGGGGTCATGAGTTCCAGCCCCAAGATAGGCATAGAGATTACTAAAACAATAAACTTAAAAAAGAAAAGAAAAGAAAAACTAAATAAAGGTATACAGCTGATTTCATATCATTCTCCAACTTTTCCTTCCTTCCTAGAGGAGCTCCAGTTTGGTGCTACATCGGCCCCTCCTCCCCTCCCAGGTCAGTGCAGTGTTTCCACCAAAAGTCTGATTTCAGGAGATCTTTGAGTGATGTCGCTCAATGTGGGTTCATACCTTCTCTTCATTTACAAAGACTAAGTGGTTCCAGAGACAAACACAGAGTCTGATGCACTTCAGCAAACACATGAGGCTGTAATACGCAGACTCTGAGCGTGCAACCACACTTTTTTGGGAAACCATTTTGCATCCGCTGAACTTTAAGTAAGAGTAGTTCGAGGCGGCTGGGGATCAAACTTTAGAGAGACGGAGACCACATGAGACCAGAGGGGCAGGCAAGAAACAGAACTTGTAAGCATAAGGATGATCATTGAACTCTTTTGGAGCCTAGTCCGAAGGCAAAGGGGGGCTTTTGAAGGGTGAGTAACAATGCACTCACTCTTCGGAACTGTGTGGATGACTGTGAGTGAGGAATGAACAGGAAGTGGGAATTGGCTTATGAGGCTGTTGTAAATGTCAAGATCAGGTGTTAGCTGGGAATTGGTTAAGGTTAATGGAAATGGTAGGTAGCGGGGAAAGAAATTATTTAAAATAAAATGCCAAAGGGCACCTGGCTGGCTCAGTCGGAGGAGCGTGGGACTCAATCGCACTAACCTTTTAAAAATAAAATAAAATAAAATAAAATAAAATAAAATAAAATAAGGAGCCAAGATTCAGAGGACTCCATTCTGCCTTCCACGTTGTTGGCCATGATTGTCGGGCTCCACACAGTAGAAGTGACGGGCCCCCTTTGTCAAAACAGATCATCCAGGAGGAGAAGGAGAGCATTTTCTGGTGTCTCTCAGGGAGGAGAAGGCTCCTCGGGTATCGCATTGGCTTGAAA
Source organism: Panthera tigris (assembly GCF_018350195.1). Lineage (NCBI taxonomy): Eukaryota > Metazoa > Chordata > Mammalia > Carnivora > Felidae > Panthera > Panthera tigris. The sequence goes on from NC_056674.1 coordinate 9,504,384, forward strand.
TGGCAGCAGACCCATCCTGGCCAGCGGGTGCTGTCAGGAGGTCCAGAGAGGCAGACTAGCTGGAGAAAATCAGGCCCCACACCTGGAGTTGCAATTGGGTTCAAACTCAGCTACAGCTCTTGGTGAAGAATCAGCTAAAGGTGATTTCATAAAGGAAATTGAAAGGACTTAATGCAGGTGGTGAGTGTGTAGCATTAATACAGGGTCTCTACCCTTCCTATCACACAAGCTCTTGAGCAAGAGATATCTGTCACCTGTCGTCTGAAGGATGAAACTGACACTCATTCACTCTGTCTAGAAGAGCCTTCAGAAGCTTCTGCCGGCCCACATCTTGAGTCAAATCTTTATCTTGGCCACCATGTGCCGTGAATCATGACACCTCTTTACCCCTCTTTCCCTTTTGGCATGGTGGCATCTTGCACTTAATACCAAAATTCTTTTCCTTCCGGGGCACCTGGCTGGCTCAGTTGGTTGAGCATCCGACTTCGGCTCGGGTCATGATCTCACGGTTCATGAGTTCCAGCCCCACATCGGGCTCACTGCTGTCAGCCCAGAGCCAGCTTCGCATCCTCTGGCCCTACCCTGCTTGCTCTCTCTCTCTTCCAAAAATAAGTAAACATTAAAGAAGTCCTACAAATCCTTCAAATCCTCCTTTGATACTAATTCTTCCGTGAAGACTTTGCTTCACAGTCTAGTCATCCCCTCCTTTGTGACCTGAAGGCTGTGGTGACATTTGTCCCTCATGGGACTATGGTGATAAAAATGATCTTGATGACAAACGCAGCTTATCAAAGGCCTGTAGCATGCTAAGTAATCAGGGCACCTGTATTTGTGCTTTATATGGTCCACTTCTGTTTAGTCCTGTCAATAAACGGTGGCTGGCTTCCCCAATCACAGAGGAGCGTCAGAGTGCAGACATGGTAGTGGCCGTGAAGTAACAATGTTGCATGCAGTGTAGCCTGAGACAGACACACTCTGCACGCATGGGGTTTCTATTCCAGCAGGTGAAAACAATGAAGCCTGTTCCACACTGCTTATCAAAATATACTTGTGGCGCGTGTTGCCAAGGAAAACTGGAGGGGTTTAGAAGAGGATAACATGAGGAGCTTGGATCTAGCATTGAGGGAGCTGAAAACGTCTCAGAGTGCATCCTGGAGAAAAGGAAAAAGTGAAGTTTATGTCCAGTTAAGAAGATCGAATAGCAAGGGCGCCTCCGTGGCTCATTCGGTTGAGCGTCCGACTCTTGATCCCGGCTCAGGTCATGATGTCCCAGTTCGAGTCCTGCATCGGGCTCTGCGCTGATGGCGTGGAGGCTGCTTGGGATTCTCTCTCTGCCCCTCTCCTGCTCGTGCGCGTGTGCTCTTTCTCTCTCTCTCAAAAAGTAAATACACTTAAGAAAAAGAAGGTTGAATAGCAGTTGCTAAACAAACGGGAAGGTTGAAACAATCGAGGCAGCAAGAATAGGTTAAGCTGAGAATCTTTCTGTGGCAGCAACATCATTCATTCAAACTGTGGGGTCACTGACCATACACTTGCAATGACTTTTCAGTACAAAGACCGAGACTTCACAGGAATCACGTCATTAAATTAAGCTGTTTGGCTATAGCCACAGATGACTGGGCATGAATTACCTGTGCCACCGTGTTAAGAGCAAAAGTTCTAGAGGCATGACTTGTACATAAAAAGCAATCACACTTTTTAAAAAATGCTGTTTTATTTTGAAAGAGAAAGAGAGAGGGAGAGAGTGCAAGCCGGGGGAGTGGCAGAGAGAGGGGGACAGAAGATCTGAAGCAGGTTCCAGGCTCTGTGCTGACAGCAGAGAGCCCAATGTGGGGCTTGAACTCACGAACCGTGAGATCATGACCTGAGCCGAAGTTGAAACCTCAACTGACTGAGCCACCCAGGCGCCCCCCCCCCCTTTTAGTGAAGAAACTGAGGAACAAGAAAGCAATGTTATTTGGCCAAGGTCACAGAGGTACTATACATGGGCACCAACAGGAACCCTGAGTCAGCATGATGCAAAATACCTTCTTCCGTCCAGTGCCCCTGTCCCTCCTGTGTGGTCCTTAACCAGGTAAATCTCTTTCTACACAGTTCAGCAGCAGAAGACCCTTGAGGGTGGGGAGCCAGCCTTATCCATCTGCCTCTCTGGTGTCATGCACAGCTGCTGGCAATGTATGAACTCGGAGACGGTTAGAAGGATGAGTAGTTGGATGGATGGCAACGTAGAGCCCTCTCTCTAGGGTTCCGATGACAACCGGAAAGTAGCGAAGGCGAGGTGCTCAGAGCTTGGAGGGGAGGGTGCTGGGATTGAAGAAGAGGTCTCACTGAGTTCTCCCTAGGTTCATTGACCCCCGAGAATGGACTGCGCGTCCCGAGCGTGCGTCTGTGAGACCCGGGCAGCCCGCAAAAGAGAAGGAGCAACGTCTCAATGCAGAATTATGTCTTGAAGCTGGGCATGGGTCCTGACCCCTATAAGCAAGCTTCCCCTTTCTCAGTCTGCAACTCTTCCTTCTGTCCAGCTGTGGCCTTTATGAAGGAGCACCATCGTCATCTTCAAGCCAGGCTGGGGAACCTGAATGGAGTCCTGGATGATCTTCAGGACCGTGGGGTCTTCACCGAGGAAGAGAAGGAGATGGTGCAGCAGATGCCAACACAGCAGAGAAGGAACGAGACCCTACTGAGGATGGTGGAGAATAAAGGGCACCAGGCCCAGAAGGTGCTCTTCAAAAGCATTAGTAGAAGAGACCCTTATCTGATGTCCTACCTCAACCAGCAGAGTTTACAACAGTGATTCAGACCGATACTCAGGAAGAGAGAATCCAGTGTTCTCCGCTGCAAATGGATAAACGGACGTGTGATCATTGAGTTCAGGGTCCAAGGCACGAGGTCCAGGTAACACCAACACATCACACAGGCTTTCCTGAGGACTGATGTGTAATTTCGCGGAGACCTATTAGTGTATCCTAATATCTTAACGTCAAGAATATCTGAAGAGAGGACTACTGCCTCGAAGTGCTTTTTAAAAACAAATCCTGGGGCGCCTGGGTGGCTCAGTCGGTTGAGCATCTGACTCTGGCTCTGGTCATGATCTCACGGTTCGTGAGTTCGAGCCCTGCGTCGGGCTCTGTGGTGACAGCGCGGAGCCCGGAGCCTGCTTCGGATTCTGTGCCTCCCTCTCTCTACCCCTTCCCTGCTCATGCTCTGTCTCTGTCTCTCAAAAAGGTGAATAAACATTGAAAAAATTTAAAAAAAAATCCTGTTTCATCCATTGGCACATTTCTTGGACATCTGGGCAGAGGCAGATAAACGCAAGTGTGTTCGTGATTGACAAGGCCCAGGGAGACCAGTTCTCCTGAGCAATGTGAGAAGCAATTCCGGTGAACATTACCTCTGGGATGTTACCGTCTCACAACAAAAGGCAGGAAGTCTTACAAAAACTCTCTGTTGGCGGTGGGGTGGGGGGGCTGGGTGGCTCAGTCAGGTGAGCGTCCGACTCTTGACTTTGGCTTAAGTCATGATCTCACGGTTGGTGGGTTCGAGCCCCACTTCAGTCTCTGCGCTGACAGTGTGGGGCCTCCTTGGGATTCTCTCTCTCCCTCTCTGCCCCTCCCCTTCTCTCTCACTCTCTCAAAATAAATAAATAGACATTTTTTAAAAAACCTCTCTGTTGAGGACATTCATGGCATTCCTAAGTCTTAATGTTGTCGTTATTAAAAACATGCTGTGTCTTTAACATTTTATCCACTGGTATTTATCCCAGAATGATTTGAGTCCCTTTCATGGAACAGAGCACAGGAATGGAAGCCCATGCGAACGTTGGCAGAAAACGTTTTCCTGCTGGAATATAGGCTGGTACTGGGCTTAGGCAGGTCCACACAGTGGTGAAGTATGGATAAATGGCCTGCATAGAACCAGCGAGAGGAAAGATGAAGAGCATCCAGCTGATTCTGAGAGAGGCCCTCCTGGCTAAGGATGTCACAAAAATAAGCCTGACATTTGGAGTCTCCATTGGGCCCTGCCATTTTCTATCCATCCCAGCCGTTTTTGAACTAGTGTTTGCATGGCATAATTATTGCTACCCTTTGACTTTGAACTCAACTTATTTCATTATATTTGAAGTGAGTTTTTGTGGAAGACGGCATAGAGTTGAGTCAGTTTGTTTTCGTTTTGTTAACCCACGTTGACAATCTCTGCTTTAATTGGCACGTTGAGCCGTTTACATTGAACATAATCGTTGACATGTTAGAATCTAGCCTGGGTCAGCCATTTTTGGATTTGTTTTCTGTTTATGCCCTTTGTGTTGCATGGCTATCTTTCCTTTCTTGGCTTTTCAGGGGTTACGTGAAGAGTTTTTTCAGATTCCACCTTAATTTATCTGTTGTGTTTTTGACAAGATGTGGTCGTGTATTTTTTGGTGATTGCACTAGGGATGAAAAGATACACACTGAATGCCTCAGTGGTAGTATCAATATTGTGTTAGAGTAGAATCTAGAGGGGCGCCTGGGTGGCTCAGTCAGTTAAGTGTCTGACTTTTGATCTCCCCTCAGGTCTTGATCTTGATCTCAGGGTCATGAGTTCAAGGCCTGCATTGATCTCTGCACTGGGTGGGGTGTCTACTTAAGGAAAAATAAAGATAAAGTGGAATCTAAAAGCCTTACCACCATTTTGGCCATGTTACCTTTTATGACCGGGTTGTCTTCAATATTACCTCTCTCTATATATAATAAAGTCCCAAACAGAAAAATGTTATATATGTTTTCTACTTGCAATTGCTGAGTATGCTTTAAGAACCCATGAGGAGGGGCGCCTGGGTGGCTCAGTTGGTTAAGTGTTTGACTTCGGCTCAGGTCATGATCTCTCAGTTTGTGAGTTCGAGCCCCGCGTCAGGCTCTGAGCTGACAGCTTAGAGCCTGGAGCCTGCTTTGGATTCTGTGTCTCCCCCTCTCTCTGCCCCTCCCCTGCTCGTGCTCTGTCTCTCTCTGTCTCTCAATAATAAATCAACGTTAAAAAAAATTTTTTTTTAAATCTTTGTCAGGTGCTGGAAGCCGAGCTATCCCAGCCTGAGTGGCAAGGCCCGGGCCGTGGATGGATTGGCGACTGCAAGGCGGCCCAGCGACAGTGAAGCTTCTTGTACTCCTGCTCTCAGGTAATTCGGCCTTAAAACTACCTGGGGTATTGTCTGTTGGGGAATTGCCCTCGACAGGCCCCCTGGGAAAAGAGCCATTAGGAAAGAAAAGAAGGTTCCGCAAGAAATTGTGCGGCCTTACGTTTAGCCCTTGCCACCCCCTATGGAGATGTCTCTACTTACAGAAAGGATAGCCTCATGCATTTGCCAGCAAAGGAGGCCAATAAAGGAGAGACATATGGATTTGAAAGCCCCACTCCAGTAACTAAGGAGTGTATCTATGGACTCAGGTCACTCTAACCCCTGGGCCCACCTGGCCCCCAGGAGGCATTCCAGATGATGATTGAACCTAGTCGGTTAAGGGACAGAATGGTTCATTGGTTCCTAGGTGCATCGTCTCTCTGAGAATGTACAAGGCGTGGGTTTCTAAGGCCCTCTTGGCCCCTTCCTGGCACCTCAGACCCAGGCGAACACTTTTGTTCTTCAAAACCACGAATGGTTCAGGGAAACAACCAAGAGGTCATGTCCCTGTAACTGTTCCACTCGAGGTGTTGAGAGATAAATGACCTTTCATGAGAACAGCAAAGCAAATACTTTATGGATTATAGATAAGCATAGACACATAATAAAAACAATGAAAGAAATTAATCAATAAGCAAAGGGCAGGAGGGGACGTTATGAGAAAACAATCATGGTATTCCTTATTGGGTGATGACACAAACGAACAATTGAGAATTGGGTAATGCCAGAAAACGTAGATGACGTATGCTACAAGGAGATCACCAGCGAATATAATGCCACGTTTGCTACAATCAATCGGCCAGTTCAACACACTGTTGTTGTCTGTGTCCATTTTTATTTTTTTTGTTTTTATGTTAGTTTTTTATTTTAGTCTTGTTTTATTTTCGCTTTTTCGCCGACGCCGTTCATCCTTCGGAAACCCCTGGACCTGCTGGAGCTGGCCTCCGGCAGTCAGGTAATCCCATCATTGGTGTCACCTCATTCTTTGATGATTATTGTTACTTTTTTGGTGTTTATTGTTATTTTCCACGTAAGTGGAGATTTTTGTGGCTTTTCCTTACATTTTGAGTAAATTTGGTTGGTATTCTGGACATTTGAATGTTATGTTATGAGACGCTGGGTCTTATTTATGTGCAAGGCAGATTGTGGATTTTTCAAAAAGATTTTATTAAAGATTTTTAAAATATTTATTTATTTATGTTGAGATCATAAGAGGCACAGAGGGAGAGAGAAATCTCAAGTAGACTCCATGCTGTTAGCCCAGAGGCTAAAGTGGGTCTCCATTCTCAGGAAGCACGAGATCATGACTTGAGCCAAAATCGAGAGTTCAAAGCCTAAACAACTGAGCCACCCAGGCACCCCAAGATTTTATTTGTAAGTAACCTCCACACCCAACATGGGGTTCAGACTCACAGCCCAGAGATCAACAATCGCACACTTCACTGACTGAGCCAGATGTGCATCCCTGGATTTTTTTTAACCTTACAGTTTTCTTTTCTTTTCTTTTTTTAAATTTTTTTTACATTTTATTTATTTTTGAGAGAGAGAGAGAGAGAGAGCACAAGTGGGGGAAGGGCAGAGAGAGGGAGACACAGAATCCGAAGCAGGCGCCAGGCTCTGAGCTGTCAGCACAGAGCCCAACACGGGGATCAAACCCACGAACCGTGAAATCAAGAGCTGAGCCGAAGTCAGTTGCTTACCCAACTGAGCCACCCAGGCACCCCTAACCTTCCAGTTTTCAAAGTCTTTACCCGGCTATTCAGGCCTATCTTATGTATGTATCTATGGCACTGGGCATGGGTCTCCCCATTACCTCAGTTCTCAAAGTTCTCAGAATCCTAAATAAGGCCAGATCTATGTATACACAGGTTAAGCTTGAGCATAGGAATTCATATGACTATGAGTCCTCATTCCAGAGCCTGTCTCTCTTCATTATTGTGCTAGTGGGAACAATGGTAATTTGTGATTTTTGGTATCTTTAACTTGAAGTTGAAGCAAACTTGAATTTGAATTTTAACTTTAAAAATTTCCCAACAAAACCGGAAACATCTTAATTAGAAAAAATTCAAAAGCACAAAATGATGAGTCAGATAGATACATCTGAGTGTGTTAAGGTTCAGAATCAGAGTCAGATAAATAATCCACAAACTAATAGATGTGAACAGCAGATTATTGTTATAATATACAAAAAAAGCATTGGGCATCAATATCGAAAAATAAAACCCCTGGTTCAAAACAGGCTAAAGTTATGAAGTAACATTTTGCAGAACATGAACCACAAGGGGCCATGAATCAATGAAAACCATTTCAACTTCTAGTTAGCAGGGATCTTATATAAAAACTATAAGGAGATACCATTTTGCATCGTTAAATTGCCAAATTTTAGTTTCTTGTATCTAGTATGGGAGAATATATAAAGCACAAAATATATTTGAGTACTGTTATTTGTTGTGTAGAGTGATTTTTTAAATTTTTATTTATTTTTCAGAGGGAGAGAGACACAGAGCGCGAGCAGGGAAGGGGCAGAGAGTCTGCCCCTCACCTGTGCATGCTTTCTCTCTCTCAAAAATAAACTTAAAAAATAAAATAAAATGAGAGCTAGTCCTTAGCAAACCACCTATGTCACGATCCTAAGAGATCTCCGTGATGGTTGTACCACCATGAAACTCATGGAACTGCTGTCTGCTCACATTTACGGAATTGAAGGGAGGGAGACAGGCTGTGAAAGCCGGGGGCACAACAGGCCCAGCGGGAAGAGGGGACGTGTCCTCTGCAGGGCTCCCGCGAGCTCCGCGTCTAGCCAGACCTGTGAGAGTTTCCCTCAGCCCCGTGATCCCATTTTGTGAGCCTGAAGTTTACACTGTGATGTAGCTCACTGGGGAAAATGTTCACCCTCCAACAGGGACTTGAACCCCTCATCTATAAACCTGATACATTTAGCAGGAGAATCATTCTGTACCAGGAGGTGATGAGCTGCTCCCGTGGGCTCCTCACAAAGATCCCCGATAAACAAGTTGATGGAGACAGCGAGTGACATCAGTGTCCGCGGGGAGGAGCAGTCCTGCCATCCCATCCCTGATATGCAGTCTGTGCCCATCAGACCCAGCCTTTCTTCCCAGCAGGTGTCCCTTTGCTGGGGAAGCTGGCAGCCTTAAGTAAGGAGTTGGTGACACTTGCTGGGAGAATGACAGGGACCCGTGAAGCCCCTCAATGCTCCTGTGCTTGCCCCACACTTCCTTACAGAGGCTTCAGGGTTTTTTTCATGTGTATTTTTCTCATATTCCATCTGTTATGACATATGTATGTTTCCTTCTTTTAAATTTTTTTGCCATCTTTTTTGTCTTCCTCCTTTTCGAAAAAATTTAAAAGTCTAAAAAAAATTTAAAGTTTATTATTTTTTAAGCATTTTTAAATGTTTGTTTATTTTTGAGAGAGAGAGAGACAGTGTGCGAGCAGGAGAGGGGACAGAGAAAGGGAGACACAGAATCCGAAGCAGGCTCCAGGCTCTGAGCTGTCAGCACAGAGCCCGACATGGGGCTAGAACTCACGAGCTGTGAGATCATGACCTGAGCTGATGTTGATGCTTAACCGACTGAGCCACCCAGGTGCCCCTCCAGTGACGCATTCTTGGGATTGTGCGGGGAATGACTTTCTATTATTGTACTATATGCTTAGACAAGTCATGTCTTCGTATTTCCTGAAGTCCCAAATTTATTGGCATAGTTAATTTTAATTGATCTTAGCATCTCCCTAAAGTATATGCAGCTTCTCTATTGCTGTTTCTTTTTAAAAAAGATTTTTTTTAGTTTATTATTTCTAAGTAATCTCTACACCCAATGTGGGGCTCGAACTCACGACCCCGAGATCAAGAGTCACGTGCTCCATTGTCTGAGCCAGCCAGGTGCTCCCGCCCTGTAAAAAAAAATGTTCAATTCTGATTTTATTTATTCCTTCCTTTTAGGGAAAGACACAGAGTCTTACAGGCGTGTTGTTAATTTTCTTATTCTCTTTATTTGATTTTAACCTTTTTAAAAGTTTATTTACTTATTTTAAGAGCGACAGAGAGACAGAGAGAGTGTGCAAGCAGGGGAGGGACAGAGAGAGAGAGAGAGAGAGAACCCCAAGCAGGCTCTGCACTGTCAGCGCAGAGCCTGATGTGGGGCTGGAACTCACTAGCTGTGAGATCATGACCCGAGCTGAAACCAAGAGCTGGACGCTTAACCGACTGAGCCACCCAGGTGCCCCGATATATTGTCTGTTATTATAGAAGATGTGGCTGTTTGTGGTTAATTAGATTTTTACATAGCTTGTCACCTTCTGTGCTTTTATTTTATTTTTTGAAGTTTATGTATTTATTTTGAGAGAGAGAGAGGGAGAGAATCGGCAGGGGAGGGGCAGAGAGAGAAAGAGAGAGAGAGAGAGAGAGGATCCAAAGCAGGCTCTGTGCTGAAAGCAGTGAGCCCCGAGGGGCTCGAACTCATGAACTGTGAGATCATGACCTGAGCCGAAACGGGACGCTAAACCGACTGACCCCCTCCCCCCCTGCCCCGCCCCAGGTGCCTCTCTGCACTTTTATTTTGAAAACTTGTGTAATTTCTTCTTTGGTGTTTCTTTTTTTTTTTTTAATTTTTTTTAACGTTTATTTATTTTTGAGACAGAGAGAGACAGAGCATGAATGGGGGAGGGTTAGAGAGAGGGAGACACAGAATCTGAAACAGGATCCGGGCTCTGAGCTGTCAGCACAGGGGCCCGATGCGGGGCTCGAACTCACGGACCGCGAGATCATGACCTGAGCCAAAGTCAGCGCTCAACCGACTGAGCCACCCAGGCGCCCCTTCTTTGGTGTTTCTTTTTTTTTTTTTAATTTTTTTTTTCAACGTTTTTTATTTATTTTTGGGACAGAGAGAGACAGAGCATGAACGGGGGAGGGGCAGAGAGAGGGAGACACAGAATCGGAAACAGGCTCCAGGCTCTGAGCCGTCAGCCCAGAGCCTGACGCGGGGCTCGAACTCACAGACCGCGAGATCGTGACCTGGCTGAAGTCGGACGCTTAACCGACTGCGCCACCCAGGCGCCCCCCTTCTTTGGTGTTTCTTATAAAACACATATAAATGGTCTTGGAGTGTGGTTTTTCCACTATTCAGATAGTGACGCTTGCTTCCTTTTGGTTAGCTTTTGCATGGTGTATGTTTTTTCATTCTGTTGCTTTTGGCCTGTTTGTGTATTTGTACCTATTGATTTATTTTTAAAGCTTATTTATTTAAGTAATCTCTGCACCCAACGTTGGGCCTGAACTCATGACCCGGAGATCAAGAGTCGCATACTGAGCCAGCCAGGCGCCCCTGTGTCTTTGTATTTAAATTGTAGTCATGGGGGTGCCCGCTGGCTCAGTCGGTTAAGCATCCGACTTCAGTTCAGGTCATGATTTCACCATTTGTGAGCTCAAGCCCTGCTTCAGGCTCTGCACTGAACTCTGCTCTGAACCTCATGGGATTCTCACTCTCTCCCTCTCTCTCTGCCCCTTACTCACTCACTTGTGTTGTCTCTCTCTCTCTCTCTCTCTCAAAAATAAATAAAATAAATAAATAAAAGGTAGTTACAGAGCGCCTGGCTGGCTCAGTCGGTAGAGCATGTGACTCTTGATCTTGGGGCTGTGGGTTCGAGCCCCACATTGGCTGTAGAGATTACTTAAAAATAAAACCTTTTAAAAAATAGATAAAATAAAATGTAACTAGATTAGCACATCGTCGGGACATGGTAGGCTTGTGTTCTCTGCCTTTTGATTAGTGTGTCCCGTCATGTCCTGTAATTATTGGTATGGTTGAGTCAGGTTTGTGCTGTTTTTTGCTTTATCGTCTATTTTTGATGTCCTGTGTTGTTCGGTATGTTGTTGAGGGAGGCTAAGGGAGACAGCAATAATGAAATGGGTTTTCATAATAATTCGACAAACCCCTCTCTATATCCCTCCCCCCAGGAACACCACCTCCTTCACCAAGGATTGAGGAAATACACAGATAAAGTGGTGACCAAATCAAATCGAGTCAAATTGCCAAAGGCAAGAGGACGTAGATTACTATACGAGTTATCAGCAGTCAGGGGGCGCCTGGGTGGCTCAGTTGGTTAAGCGTCTGACTTCAGTTCAGGTCATGATCTAATAATGGTTTGTGGGTTTGAGCCCCACCTCAGGCTCTCTGCTGTCAGCACAGAGCCCACTTCTGGTCCTCTCTCTCTCTCTCTGTCTCTCTCTCTCTTTCTGCCCCCCCCCCACTCACGCTCTCTCTCCCTCTCTCAAATACATAAACATTAAAAAATTATTAAATTTTTAAAAATTATTAAAAAATTATTAAATAAATTATTTAAAAATTATTAAATAAAATTACAATTATTAAAAAAATAAGAGTAGTCAGAATGTCTGATCTGCAGAGATCTTTGGTGGTTTGTCATAGTTACAGGTCCACTGAACTAAGAGAGATAGAAAGAACTAGAACTAAATCGAAATCGAAATCGAAATATGACTTCAAGTCATATTTGGTTTCTAGCAGTGATAGTCTGGTGAACAGTGTTGATATGACCTGAGCCACCACAATAAAGGGTCATGGTTCCTCAGGCATGCAAGTCAATTTTTAGATTCTGAGACCCCTGAATTAATGAAAGCCCAATCATTCTGAGGAGGAAATCAGAAACTCTCACAAAAGTTTATGTATGTAAGTTTTTCTTCTATCCTTCTCCAAAGGGAACTATTTGACCTTTTATCAGAGCTATTTTTTAAAATGTTTAATAATTTTTAAACTTTGTTTACTTAGGGAGAGAGAGAGAGCACGCATGCGTGCTGGGGAGAGAGAGGGAGAGAGAGAGAATCCCAAGCAGGCTCTACACTGCCAGCGGGAGCCTGATGTGGGGCTCGAATCCAAGGACTTTGAGAACATGACCCAAGCCCAAATCTAGAGTCAGACGCTCAGCCGAGTTACTCAGGCACCCCTAAAGCTATTTATTTTATTTTATTTATTTTGAGAGAGAGGGAAAGTACAAGTGGCGGAGGGGCAGAGAGAGGGAGAGAGAGAGAGAGAGAGAGGCAGGTTCCTAACTGCCAGCACAGAGCCCTACGTGGAGCTTGAACTCACAAACCATGAGATCATGACCTGAGCAGAAGTCAGAGGCTCAGCTGACTGAGCCACTCAGGTGCCCCAACTGAAGCTATTCTGCATTGGGTAAAGAGAGATATCCATATATTTGGGGACTTGATTGACACTGGTTCTGATCCTGGGGATCCAAGATGCCACCGTAGTCCCCCAGGGCAGAGTAGGGCTTATATCAGTCATATAATAATGCAGGTTGTTTGAGGAGCTCATTGGGTCCATGAACCCACCCCATGGTTATTTACCCACTTCCATAGTTTATGGTTGTAATCAACATGGACATGATTAGCAGAATCCTCATATTGGTTGCTGATTGAACAAGCCTGTTTTGTTTGGAAAGATCCAGTGGGTTTCTCTAGAGCCTAATGAAATAGGCTCATCAACCTAATGAAATAGTAAACCAAAGCAAGACTCCATTTTGGAGAGGTTCTACACAGTAGAGTTTAATGTCACTACCAAGAATCTGAAAGCTGGAGGGGTAGTGATTCCTGCCACATCCACCATCAACTCAGGTATTTGGTGTGTGCAGAAGACAAATGTATTTTGCAGAAGACAAGAGATTGTCTTGAATTTCCTGAGAAGTGATTCTAAATGTACCTTTGCTCCAGTCGTGATTTCTTTGCTGGGGCAAAGCAAGAGTTTTTGGTACCTGTTTTGCTGGTACTTGATCTGGTGAATTCATTTATTTTCTCTATACTTGATTAATAAAGACTGCCAGAAGCGATTTTCTTTCACCTGAGAAGAATAATAATCTAACTGGCGTGTCCGACCTAGCGGCAATATCAACCTTCCTTCCATTTGCACATATATATTTTATATATAAATTATATAATGAATTGCACATATTGTACATTACAAATATAATCTTGATGATGTTTCTTGTTGTCTTTCTCCCAATTTCTAACCTAAGCCCTGTTAATAGTTTTGAGCCTTGTGCACAGAATTTAACTTACAGGCTGTCAAAGGTTATAGGAGTGACAAACTTTGTTACGAGGACAAACCTATGGGGCTTCTTTGGGGAAAGGGTTTTGTGTGATTTCAGTTCTTTGAGAGATAATTGCATCATGTTATAAGAAAGTATACTTTGTCTGCTATCCTTACCTAGAAGAAACAGGGGGTAGATATGGTTGGGCAAGTGACATGGGATGAGCCATGCTTGATTTCAATTGTCAGCCTGACACTTTCTTGACTCAGAGCCACACTTCCTACAGTACCTTCCCGGTAAGGTTCTGGATTAGAATGGATTGGTAGTGGACCCCCTGGTGGGAATGAGGTGGGAAGGTGGGAATGAGGTGGGAATGAGGCGGAGGCCTTTGATTCTTGTAATATGGTATGATTCAGCCTCAACAATAGACAGAAGCTCCTAGCAGGGTCTAGCTTCCAGCTTGTTGAGGTAACAACCTTTGGAATTTGAATGCCAGCCTTAAGGAATGCCATAGTATCCTGACTATATGTGTGAACCTATCAATTCTGTTGCCAATAACAAGCACATAAACAGAATGTTCAGTGGGGGGGGGGGGGGAGGGAGGTGGATTTCAAATACGTGGAAGTCAGGAAGATACATGATAGATGTTTCAGACTAGGATTTATCACCTTCAGCATGATGGCCATTTAGACCAGAAAATTCCTTGCTGTGGGGACAATTCTGTACATTGTAGGGTGTTTGGCAGAATCCTTTGGCTCTGCCCACGAGATGCCAGCAGCACCCTGCCAGTTGTGACAAAAATGTCTCAGGACACTGTCAACTGTCCCATGAGTGGTGAAGAAATGGCCCCACTTGGGCAAGTCTATATTAGGTGAATGTTTAATACGATAATTTTCTTGGAAGAATTGCATAGTGCAGCAAAACTCTGCAAAAGAGGTTCAAATATACACCCTACACTTCACATGTTTAAAGTGACATTTTCTGTAAAAAAAAAAACAAAAAAAAAGCCATATTTTGGATCATGTAGGTTTAGAGGTAAAATGTCATCCAATACTCTACAGGAGAAAAAAATTTCACATCACGTACAGATTTGTCTTTTCAGAAGTCAAACAAGTGGCCACTCTACTTTCTCTAGGCCTCCGCTCACATCCTTCCTGGGCCACTTCCACCTTCTAGCCCACCTCTCCATCCGTGTGACCCCTCTTCCCTCTCCAGGTCACTCCCGCATTCCTTTCGGGTCCAGCCAGGCTCTCGCCCTACCGGGCAGGCTCGCCTCTCCCTGCGGGCCCGTTCACAGCGGCACAGATCCACCGCCCGCCCCTTTCCCCTAGGCCCCGCCCACATCCGGCCCACCGCCCGGCCTCTTTCCCGCAGGCCCCACCCACCTCAGATTCACCGTCCGCCCCTTTCCCCCAGGCCCGGCCCACCTCCGGCCCACGGCCCGGCCTCTTTCCCGCAGGCCCCACCCACCTCAGATTCACCGTCCGCCCCTTTCCCCCAGGCCCCGCCCACCTCCGATCCACCGCCCGGCCCCTTTCTACCAGGCTCCGCCCGCCCCGCATCCACTGTGCGGCCCCTTTCCCTCAGGCCCCTCCCACCTTCGCTTCCCGCCCGGCCCCTTTCCTTCAGGCCCCGCCTCTCCCCGGCCACCCACTCCTGTCTCCGCCCCTAGCCCCGCCCATCGCTCCCGCCTACACGTTGCGGGCCCCGCGTAAAGCGCTTGCCGCAGGCAGCACAGCGCTAGCCGCTCGTCCCCGTGCACCTTGCAGTCGAGTGGCGCTTGAAGGCGCGGCCGTGTGCACCACCTCGTGGCTCAGCAGCTTCCACGCGCGCTTGAAGGCTTTCCCGCAGGCCTCGCGGCCAAACCACCCGGCCCGGACCTCAGAGCCGGGGACGAGAGAGCCGGGCGCCGCCACTTTGGCGGAGGCGCGCCTCGGCCGCGGCGTCGGGGACCCGGCGAGGGATCGAGTACGCCCGGTGTTCGTGGACGAGCTGCACCAGGGCCGGAGCCTCCGCCCCGCCTCCTCCGGGCGCCTGGGAGAGGAGAGAGGGCTCAGTCCCTGGTCATCTCCATCCCACACCTGCAGGGCAGAAACCTGCTCCTCCCGCTCATACCCCTTCATCGAATCCCTCCGATGTTGGCTCTATCCGGAAAGTACGCCCAGAATCCGGCTACTTCTCACTCTCTCCCCGGCCGCCTCCCCTAAGCTCATATCCTCTCTGACCCCAAGCGAGGACGCCTGTTGCCTGTCTGGACCTCCCGCCTCAGTCCTCGACCCCCAGGTAGGCTCCCCAGAGTGTGCCTGTTAACACCTAGATCAGTTCACGTCCCTCCTCAGCCCAGAGCCCTCCCGCATTGTCCCCTCTAACTCAAAGAAATGCCCAGGTCCTCAGCAGGACTCAGGAGGCCCTGCGTGACCCCCCTGCGTTCCCTCTGGGATCTGTCCTCTCTCCCCCTCTCCCGCTGTCTCACTAGGCTCTGGCCACATTGGCCTCAAGGCTCTTCAACGGACTCATTGTCTGGAACCCTCTTCCCCAAGACAGCGGCCTGGCTTCCCCCTCATCTGGGTCAGGTCCTTGTTCAAATGTCATTTCTCACTAGAGGCCTTTCCTCACCACCTATTTAAAATGGAAACTCACGCTACCCTTCTGTCTTGCCCTACCTGCTTCCTGGCTTTACTTTTCTCCACGGCACTTATCTTTGGATGTGAACCTGGGGCTGCCCACGTCCACCTTTCGCATCCACGGGGAGTAGAGTCAGCCTGGCAATGAAATTGTCATAGACACAAACAGCTCCCAGAGAAGGCAGGGACAGCTTCTGGATGAGCACCTAGATCTAGCTGTGCCTGAAGCATCCCCTCCTTAACTTTTTGGTTGCGTGAGGCAATGAATTACCTTTTGTTGCTTCAGCAAGCTTGGCTTGGGTTTTCTGCCATGTGGTAGGCTGAATGATGGCCTCCAACTATATTCAGGTGCTTGTGACTTTGGAAACAAGGACTATGCAGGTAGGATGAAATTAAGCGTCTTGACATGGGGAGATTATCCTGGATCATCTCGGTGGCTCTAAATGTCTACAAGTGTTCTTATAAGAGGGAGATTCGATGCAGTGAAGGCGACGGGATCAAGGAACCGAGATGCTCCGCTGTTGACTCTGAAGGTGGAAGAAGGGGCCGGAGCCAAGGGTTGTGAGGGATGAAGTTCTAGAAGCTGAAAAGGGAAGCAGACGGCCTTTCCCCTAGAGATTCAAAGGGTGCACAGCCCTGCGAACATCTTGATTTCGACCCTAGGGAAACGGACTTCAAACTTCTGATCTCCAGACTGTGAGAGAATGAGTGTGGGTGGCTTTAAGCCGTCAAGTTTGTCATCATTTATTACAGCAGCCGTAAGGAACTAATACATGCCCTTTGCAGCGAGACTCTGAACACAGAGGGAAACAAGGGGGTTGGTCTGGATCAAAATGTGATGCTCAGAGCGCCCCCATCGGCATCGTGGGGAAAGGCGGGCGAAGCAGGCTCAAATTTGCGCGTCACCCACAATTCCCGAGTCAGGAGCTCTGGGGGAGGGGACACTCCTCACCATTCAACAGCCTGACTGCCGGCCATGTGCCGTGCACTGCCCTAGATTCTGGTAATAGAGCAGTGACCTCCCTCCCCTCTACTGTGGCCCAGCAGAAAATAAGCAAGTAAAATACTAAGTATGTCGGATGAGGGTTCATCAAAACCAGGTGAAATGCACCCGTGTTCATGAACACACCTCGCGCACAAGAATTTAAAATGCGCTATATCCAACAGTTTTCTTTTTCTTTTGGAGAGGGAGAGGGAGCGTGAGCGGGCGAGGGGGCCAGAATCTTATTTTTTTTTAATTTATTTTTTTAATGTTTTATTGATTTTTGAGACAGAGAGACAGAGCATGAGCGGGGGAGGGGCAGAGAGAGAGAGAGAGGGAGACACACCATCCGAAGCAGGTTCCAGGCTCCGAGCTGTCAGCACACAGCCCGATGCGGGGCTCGAACTCATGAACCGTGAGATCATGACCTGAGCTCAAGCCGGACTCTTAACCCACTGAGCCACCCGGGTGCCCCAAGGAGGGAGGGAGAAGCTTAAGAGCGCCTGTCCAGTGTCCCCACTCCAGTCCACCCCCCACACGGCCCCAGATGGCTGTCTTCACCCAAGGCTGCTCTTGCCCTCTCCTGCTCGTGGCTCCCCAGCAGCCGACGCCAGCGACAGCCCCCTTGATAGGCTCCCCGCACCCGCTCCAGCATAACTCTCGAGATATTTGCCGGTGGTCCTTACATTCCAAGGGCAGCCTCTCCTTTCTGCAAGTAGGTACTTAACTCTTCCACCAAGGGGCGCTAGCACCTGTTGTTAGGCCCTCTCTGAGCCTCGGCCAGAATCCAACTCCTGCTACAAGGCACAGTTCAAACCTGCTCCGGAGGCACACACTCAACCTGGACCCTCCCCCCTCTTACACACGCAGAGGTCACCCCCAAGCACGGCCCGGATCCCCCCCGTACAAACGATGGTCTCTCCCAACCAACTTCACCCCCTCACCCGGACTCACAATGAACTCGCCCACTCCAACCTCGCGCCTCCCCACACGGTGAACTCGCCCAGCCAGAGGCCCCGCCTTCTTTCCTTGGCACGGTCTTCTAAGCCCCGCCCCGCCCTTCGAACCTGGGTTCCCCCGAAGGCCTCCCCTCTTCCAATTGTTTCGACCCGTTTGTCTCTTCCCCCTTTTCCCCCCAGCATTTACCCCCGGCCTCCGCGACAAAGGTCCCGCCCGCCCAAACGTCCCTTCAGTACCCAGGCCCACTTCTCCCACCCCTCTGCTGGAAACTTGGTGTGTCCCGGAGTGGCAGAAGGGAACGGGAATCGGGCGAGACCATTACCCGAAGAGGGGGAGACACAGGAAGGGCGTCCCTGTTTAGGGACCGACCGCACCGCTGGCTCCCCTGGTGCCTTTCAGATTCGAGCGGTGTCTCCCCAGACTTCGCCACCTCCCTATCGCTGTCCCCTCCCCACTTAGTGCTGCGATCCTCATCCTTCGGGCCAGACACCCAGCCGTCCGCGGGTCCATTCACGCGCTTCCGACCGCCTCAAGCGCATGCGTGGTGCATTTTCGGAAGAATTCGCTCGTATTTATCGTGATGTTGATCTGGTCTAACAGATAATGGGAGACCGTCCCCATGCAGCGTCACCAAATGCCAACCCACATCTTCAGTCTCTCAAAAAGAGAACGGGAGAGTCGGTATATAACGACAACCAATCACCGGGGTTCTTGGCACGCACTAGAGAGAATAAGGGCATTATTTTCAATTCTCCAACCAGCCTTGGCAGCAGAGTTAGTATTTAGCCCCATTTTCCACATCAAGAAACTGAGGGCTTGGGGTTCCTGGGTGGCTCCGTTGGTTAAGCATCGGACCCTTGATTTCGGCTCAGGTCACGATCTCATGGTTTGTGGGCTTGGGCCCCGTGTCCAGCTCTGCACTGAAATGGGGGAGCCTGCTTAGGGTTCTCTCTCCCTCCCTCCCTCCCTCCCTCCCTCCCTCCCTCTCTCTGCCCCTCCCCTGCTCTCTGTCTTTTTCTCTCTCAATAAATAAACATTTTCAAAAAAACAAATGGGAGCCATTGTGAGTGCAGAGGTGGAGGTTTGGCTCGGGGGACGGGGGACTCTCCGCTGTGTGTCCATTGGCAAGTCACTGCAATTCTGTGACTTAATTTCCACAGCTGGAAAATGGGCACAATGTCCACCTCCCAGGGTGTTGGGAGGGGGGCGGATCATAGAGGGCATCTCTTAGCTGTCACCCTCAGCGCGGGCTTCATTCCCAGGCTCTACCAAGATGCTGGCAAGCAGGTCTAGGCCTGACCCCCTCATCCTGGGGCCTCTTCCTAGGACTGAGAGAACCTTCAGTAGCCTCCCACCCTGAGCAGACCCATTGGCCAGGATTCAGTCACGTGCCCTTCTTAAACCAATCGCTGGCACCGTGGCTGAGATCGGCCTGGGCTAGTCATTTGAGGGTAGACTCCACCGATGTCGGCCAAGTTGTCACCTTGGCATACCGGTCCAGATGAGGGAGGAAGAGGCCCGAGCTGCCAGGGGGAATCTACTCATTTCCGGCCCCTCCATGCCATCTGGCCCCAGGAGGTCTTGTCGATAGAATGGACCGCTGGACCACCTGACTTTCTCTCCAGGTCTGGGCCTCCCCGCCTCCCCGAGAAGCCAGGAACTCAGTACAGAAACCAAAATAATACTGTTTTATTCCGATCTTGAAGCACAATAGTCCAGACTGTTCCCTTCTCCCACTGGAGAGCCTCCGCCCCTCCCCCCATACCCCTTCCCCCATTCAGTCTCTTCTGGAAATGACCAACCAGAAGGCCAAGAGGATCCAAGCGTCCAGGCTTTGGGGACTCTCAAATCACTCCCCTCTTGCTCCTTCTCTCCCTACCTCCTATACCTTTCCTTTCCATGCGTCTTTTTTTTTTTTTTTTTCCCCCTCTGTCCTCCACCGTGGCCTCCTTCTCTCCTGCCTCCCTCTGCTTTCCCCCATTTCTGCCTCTGTTGTCCTCTCTCCGCGGGTCTCCCTGCTAGCTTCTCTCCTCTTTCCTCCCCCCTTCCGTTTGTCTGACACTCCCCTTTGCTTTCTCCTTCACCCCTGCACTCTCTGGACGGACCATCTGCTCCTGCCTGGGCTCTCCCCGTATCCTGGTGTCCTCCCCTCCCCCAGCTTTGTCCCCTCCTTCCTTCTGCCCCCCGTCTGACCCCCCCCCCCTTCTATCCCCTGTCTCATCACACATCTCCTCTCCTGAGGGAGGCCCTCAGGAGCCGTCCTAGCCGCCACCCTCTTCCACACTGTGCCTCCAGGACCTCAGAGACCACTGTCAGCTTCCCCTAGGGCCCAGAGAGGCAAACGGCCAAGGTGAGGTCCCTGGATGACACAGGAAATGGCCAGAGGGACTGAGGTGGCCTCCTTGGCCTCAGCCCTGTTATCTTTGGGATCGAAGAGCGCCCTCCTGCCCTCACAGCGGAGGGTGGCAGGCGGGGGCCCGATGGGTCAGGGCTCTGGGGCTCTCCCCCAGCAGTCCCTGAGCAGGTCCATGTGGAATAAGGCTGCCCCCGTGAGGAGGCGCGCCGCAAAGAGGTGGCGGCAGGGCAGACGGCGGGCGGCGTGGATAGAGCAGCTGCAGCGGGTCAGGGCCCTGTCCAGGAAGAAGTCCGAGGTTCCGTCCTTAAGGGCAAACCCAGCTCCAGTCCAGTGGAAACCCCGGGTCCCGTGCTGCCTGGCGAAGGCCAGCTCTTCGGCCACCAGTTCTGCCAGCTCCGGCCCGCAGGCCGCTCGGAACTTGGCCAGGGGCTCCCAGTCCACCTCCTCCTCTGCGGAGGGGCAGCAAGGCCTCTTTGGTTCCCGTGGACCTTCTTCTTGACCCCCTTCCTGCGGGCTCTCCCCAGTGGCCAGGCACACTCTCCGCGTCCCTGCCCATTCTGGATCGCCTTCACACACAGTTCCCACGGCGGGCCCACACGGGACTCCGTTCCCCAGCCCTAGACACCTCCCTCCTGCACCCCCACACCCCATCCCTTGTTCTCCTCGGCCCTTGGGGCCCACAGACCGGGCTCCCTCTCCGTTCTCCAGGCCTGTCACCCTCGTGTCCCCCAGATGGACCAGAACTACGTCTTCCAGATCCCTTCTTCTTTTGACCCCCAACCTCACTTCCCTCTCTTCTCCAACCTCTGGCCCTCTCTGCCTCTCATCTCCCCACTGGGGCCCCCTTTGGTCTCCATTCTCAGGGACCAACTCCCTGGGCTTCTCCACATGGTGCCCCCTCCAGGTCCTGACCTCCAGCCCTCTTCCCTTCTCAGCTTCCAGCTGAGGCCCCTTCCAGTCTCTGGTTTTCAGTCCGTGTGCCCTCTCATCGTGCAGCTGGGCCCCCCGCCAGGTGCTCCCTTCAAGACTCTTGGCCCTCTCAGGATCAAACGGGGCCCCCCTCCGCTCTGTGGTCTCCAGCACCCTAATGCTGTCACCCTCCAGCTGGGCCATCCTCCAGGTATACCCTTCCAATGCTCTCGGCCCACCGTCCTCCAACCAGGCCCCTCTCCCCGCGTAACCTTCTGGTCCCCAATCTTTCTCGGCCTCCAACGGGGCCCCCCTCCAGTCTCTGATCTCCGGCCCTCTCCAGTGCTCGTTCTCCGACTGGGACCCTCTCCAGTCTTGGACCTGCGACCCTCTCCCCGAGTCACTTTCTAACTGAGCCCCTCCCCGGTCTCTGGCCTCCACTCCTCGGGCCCACTCCTTCTCCAACTGGGCGCCTCGCCAAATACTTCCTTCTCTCGGGGCCCCTGCCCAGTCCCCGCTCTCCAGGCCCTTCATCCTTTCCTTCTCCACGTGGGCTCCCCTCCCCGGCTCGCCCTCTGGCCAAGGCCCCCCGCCGTCGGGGCCCTCGGGCGCCGCCTCCCCGGCCGCATCGGCCCACTGCATGGCCACCAGGTCGCGGAGGCACTGCGCCACGCTGCGCGAGGGGCTCAGGCGGCGGAGCAGGCGCCGGCGGTGGCCGCGCACCAGGGCGCACGCGTCCAGGTCCCGGGCCGCCTCGAAGGCTCGGAAGCGCACCCACATGTCGCGGCGCGGGGCCCAGTTGCGCTCGAAGTAGTCGACGAAGGCGGCCGGGCCGTGGGCGCGCAGCTCGGCCAGCGCCTCGGCGTAAGCGGCGGGCGACGAGGCGCCGGCCAGGCGGCACAGGCGCGGCCACAGGCCCGGGTCCTCGCGGCCGGCGCCGCCCAGCTCCTGGGCCTTGCTGAAGAGCGTCTCCAGGCCCTGCGCGCGGCAGATCTGCACGCGCGCGCCCGGCAGCAGCTGGCGCACGGCCGGCAGCTGCGCCGCCACCTCGGGCCCGGCCGTCAGGCAGCGCACGCGGCCCTTGACGTCGGGCGCGCTCTGCAGCAGCGAGGCCAGCGCGAAGCGCAGCAGGCTCGGCGTGCCCGGGCGCGCCACGCAGCAGGCGGCCTGGCGCGCGCGCCCCGCGCCGTCCACGCACAGCACCGCCAGCAGGTCCAGCGCGCCCTGCAGCCCGGGCAGCCGGTCCACCAGGAGGATGCGCGGGAAGCGCCGCAGCAGCGCCCGGGTGCGCGACGTCAGGAAGAACACGGTCTCCACCACCGCCTGGTCCTCCACGAACACCAGCTTCACCTGCGGGCGGGGCGGGGAGGCAGGGAAAGCGGTCAGGGATCGCCCGGGGGGGGGGCGCGGGGGGCAGGGAGCCCGGCGGTCCCCGGAGCTCTGTGTCCCCGACGGGGAAATGGGAATTCATTCATTCCCGCGTGCAGGCATTGCTTCCTCCGACCGGCAGGCGGCGGTGCAGGGGGGGGGGGTTGGTGTAAA
Source organism: Panthera tigris (assembly GCF_018350195.1). NCBI lineage: Eukaryota > Metazoa > Chordata > Mammalia > Carnivora > Felidae > Panthera > Panthera tigris. The sequence goes on from NC_056674.1 coordinate 9,526,967, forward strand.
AACGCGACCTCAGGAGGCGGACTGCCCGGGCTTGAGGTCCGGCACCGCCATCTAATAGCTGTGGGGTTTCTGCCCACCGGCCAGCCTCTCTGAGCCTCAGTGTACCTACTGGGGGCTGGGTATTCATTCCTTCCTGCGCTGAGAGGCAGGCTGGGGCAAAGGTTCTCAAAGTGTAGGGCTGGGAGCAGCGGCGCCCGCTGGGACCTTGACCGAAACGCATATTCTTAGGCCCACCCCAGACCCGCTGAGTCAGAAACTCTGAGGGCCCCACCATCCGTGTTTGACAAGCCCTCCAGGGGATCCCCACGCGCGCTCCAGGTTGAGAGCCACCGGTCTATCTAGCAATAAAGCCGTAGGCTGCGCAGAAAGATCGCCTGATTTTGAGTCCCGGCCCCATCACTTTCTAACCTTGTGACGTAACCTCTCCGAGCCTCAGTTTCCTCCTTAACCTCGTCGTTCCCCCCATTTCTGCGTCTGGGAGCTGCAGACGCGTTCCTTCGTGCTCAGGGGGGGCAGGTCCAGCGTGGGGTCTAGAGCCAGCGCAAGGCCGAGACCCTGGGGCCCCCACTTCCTGGCTGTGTGACCACTTCCCTGACCAACACCCCCTTGGAAGAATGTTACGAGATACTCCCCGCGACGGGAAGGATGAAACGAACGGAAGCATTTCGAACACTGCCTGGCACAAATGATACATTCGGCAATAGGCGCTCAAGAAATAGGAAGGGCTCTCCAAGCGTTCGCAGTCGCTACGATTATCGCCCCTGCCCCCAAAACCGTGTCCTCCTAAAGGCCCGCTCCGGCCCTCCCTTCCTAGCAAGTACCCCGGCTCTCTCTAGCCACCGTTGGCCCTGGCACTTAATCACCCCGAAGCACGTCACATCTCGACTTGCTTGTTGCCCGTTCACCCTTCCGGAGATGGGAGCCCCACGAGGTGAGGGATGTTGTGTTTTGCATTCCTGATACGTTGAATGGAGACCGTGGCATCAGCTTGCTACCTCCCCGGGGTGGACGAAGGCACAAAGCGTGCAGCGATAGCCACAGGCCACGTCTCTGGAGTTCAGGGAAGAGTCTTATCTTGCAACCTGGCTTCGGCTCTTACCGGTGTGGGACCCTGGGCTGAGTTGCACTTTCCTTGACTGCAAAACTGAGGCGATGTCTATAGAATAGGGTCGTGGAGAGGCCAAAATGAGATCATTTGTGTCCCAGGCTTGATGCGGATCTAATCCCGCTATTGTTTCTGTGTCACTTGATTCACCGCAGCACTCAGAGGACAGGGACGACGCTGCCCCCCTTTCTGGAACACGAATCTCTCTTGGTTTCTGTCATCCTGAAAACTCCTGGCTGTCCTCCTTCTTCCCAGGCGTCTCCTGCTCTGTCTCCTTCGCTTGCCTCGCCCCTCTTCCACTCCCCACTTCTAAAATGTTGCTGAGCTGCGGTCCTGTCCTCTCCTCTGCTCTTTCCAGTCTCTAGGCTCTGCCCAGGCGATCGCCTCTGGTCACCCGGCCTTTTATCATCTGTCAGCTGGTAAGTCTCAGTTCTGTATCTCCAGGCTCCAGATCCATCCACTGGATTGCCTCTGCAGGAACACGGCCCCTTGGACGTCTCCAGCGCCCTCCAGAGGTGGGCAGCCTCAAGCCATACTGGATGCTCATTGACCACCCCCCCCACCCCCGCCCCAACCTGCCCCATCTCTGTTTCATTTTCAAAACTTCAGATCAGATCACCCCCTCCCCTGCTTGAAAGCTTTTCCTTTCCCAGGACTCCCCAATCCCACTACAGGTAGCCCCCCACCCCCAGAGTTCACGCCACACTGTGGGCTGGGCGATCAGACCCTTGGACCTCATCTTCTGGTCCTTCTTGTCCTCCTCGGCCTTAGTCACTCTGGGCATCGTCATCGCACAAAAGCCACTGAATGGGGCAGAGGGTTGATGGTCAGCCTCGTCCTGCAGGTCCCTGTCGGTGCCAACCCCCAGCCGCAGGATCTGAATAACTTAAGCACAGATCTCTCCACAAACCGTTCTGCCATCATCCAACCTCTTCCTACAGGGTGGTTAAAAAGCACTGCATTGTTCTTAGCTTTCAAGGGGAAAGAAAAAATATCCTCTAATTGAAAAAAAAAAAAAGGTCTGGTAGAGTCCCAAGGGAAAAAAAATTTTGTCTTCCTGACCCAGAAGCCTTATAGTCAGCATCTTAACCAGTGTTCGAATTCAATAAATGTTATGAAAAAGCCTTGTAATCTTACAGCTGATTAGTTACTATCCCCCTACGATTTTTTTCAACCTATCCTGAGTTTTGACATCATTGCTTGACGATTTATCTCAGCAAATGTTTCAATCTAGAACTGCGCTCTGTCCAACCTGTATAGCCACCTGTAACTATTTAAATTTAAGTGAATTAATATTTGACAACCTATAAAAACTCAGTTCATCAGTCACATTACACATATTTCACCCTAGCCACACGAGGCTAGTGACTGCTCTCCTGAATGCCGCAGGACATTTGCACCATCATAGAAAGTTGTGTCAGGGGCACCCGGGGGGCTCAGTCAGTTAAGCGTCCGACTCTTGATTTCGGCTCATGTCATGATCTCACAGGTTCGTGAGTTGGAGCCCCGCGTCGGGCTCTGCGTTGACAGCTCAGAGCCTGCTTGGGATTCTCTCTCTCCCTCTCTTTCTCTGCCCCTCCCCTGCACTCACTCACTCTCTCTCTCTCAAACTAAATAAAATAAACTTAAAAAAAAAAAAAAGAAATTCCTGTCAGACAGCGCTGGTGTTGAAATTAATGCAAAGACAAAGTTGTCCTAAGTGGAACGGGTTTAAAATAGTGACCTGTTTCTATAGTCTTGAGTTCTTGTCCGTCTCTCCTCCGGAGTCAGGAGTAACAGAAAAGTAAATAAAGCAAAATGTATTTGCCAAGAGGCTTTCCCAGAGCAGGCAGGCACTTGGCGAGTTTGAACCTGATCTCCATTCTTCAAGGGATAACTCAGATTTCTGATCTTGGGTTTTCTTTCTGAAGAGGGCACGGAGGCTTTCCTTCCACCCCTGTTTGTTCATCAAATGGCGTTGATGGACAGTCTACTGTGGGCCTGGCACACGGGCATAAACGAACCCAGGGCGGCTAAGCGTTCCAGACCCTGGAGCCAGGCTGTGGTGCTTCCTCTTACCAGCTGTGCGAGCTTCTGCACCGGCTGTGTGGCTCAGGGCAAGTGTCTGAACTTCTCTGGGCCTCCCCTGCTCGTGCCTGCAAAGGTGGGGCGCACCATCACATGGGCTCATTTGCACGAAGCATGAAGAGCAGTGCCTGGTCCCAGATCAGTATGTGCTGAGTGTCGGCTGTTTTTATGGGTCCCCGCGCACGGACAGCGTGCTCAAGAGAAAGGCTGATGGGACTGAGGTTGGTGCGGGGACCTCCGAGTGAGCGAGGGCCATTGCTGAGAGGGGACGATCATTTTCCTTCTATTGAAGATAGGGCAACCGAGGCAGTGAAGGATTACCTCAACCCGTCTGGGCTGTCTGAGCTCAGCGTATTCCAAAGAAAGGTCTGGCTCTTGCCCAGCTGCTGGGAGATAAGAACGTCCTGCCGGATAAGAGTGTCTGGGCGCCTTGGACCACTTCTAGATAGTCTATGCGAAGACGGGAATGATTTATGATTGGGGGGCGCTTGAGCCACACAGTGTCATCCTGACCTCCAGAGGGGCTGGAGACCCAGGGCGGCCACTCAGGCAGTCAGGCGCGTCTATGTGGCCGAACCCCAGCAAAATCTCTGGACACCGGGGCTCGGCGGGGGGGCCTCCTCGGTTGGCAATGCCCCAAGCCTGTAACACAATGTTGCTGGCAGAGCTGAACGCCAGGAGAACAAATGGAAACTCACGCCTGGTGTCCTCCCGCCTCCACCCCACGCGCCTTTTTCCCTTTGCTGATTCTTAATCTGTGTCCTTTTCGCTGTAATAAGCTGTAGCTGGGAGTGTAACAGCGTTGCTGAGCTCTGTGAGTCCTCCTGGCAACTGAGGGCAGCCTTAGGGTCCCCAACTACACCGGGAGAGGGGGGTGACTTGCCCAGGGCCACAGAGCTAACAGGTAACGGGGCTGGGGATCCAAGTCCAGATCCCTGAAATTGTTGGGGGGAAAAAAAAGCAAGGAGCCGAGGGAGACGTGTGGGGGACGCTGCAGAGGGGGGGTGTGTGTGGCGGCCTTTGCCAAAGGTGGGGGATACCTCAGTTTCCCCCAAATATGAGTTTTGCTACCAAATATTTACGGAACAAATCTGATGTGCCAAGTACCAGTTCGGGCACTGAGGGGGGTGCCATCAGGACATCTTAAGAGTAGGAGGAGGTGAGGGGCACCTGGGTGGTTCAGTCGGTTGGGCGTGTGACTTCAGCTCAGGTCATGATCTCGCGGTCCGTGGGTTCGAGCCCCCGCGTCGGCACCACACAGGACGGGGGTTTTTTCTGTGCCGAGGCCTCACCTCCTCCAACGCTCACAGCAGTCCTGTGAAACAGCTACCATTGTTACCGCCCCCATTTTCCAGATGGCAAAACTGAGGCACAGAGAGCTTCCGCTGCTCGCCCGGGGTCCCGCGGGCAGTGAGCGGCAGAGCAGGAATTCGCACCCAAGGCGGCTGGGGCCTCGAGTCCCTGTTCCTGCCCACGCTACCACCTCGGCCTTCACGAAAGCGATCCCACGGGCCTGGTTCAAGGGCACACGGCCGACAGGTGTGAGGACTCAGGCGCGGCCAGGGCGTCATCTCAGACACACAAACAGATGCGGCCGCCGTAGACGGTGGGTTCCACAGACGTGAACCCGGAAACCACGGCTCGCGACACCTGCCACCCACACCCCTTCCTCCGTGTGAGCACGCGCCCCCTTTTCACACGATCGGAACGGCCCTGGTCTCTAGACTATTCCCGACCTGAGGGAATGAAGATAATAGCTCAATAGCCGAACGTACAGGGCCTCCTGGCTTTCGGGCAGTGTTGCCGCAGGGACGCACACATCCACACGTCCTACGAAGGGGTGTGTGCACTGTTACCCCCGTTCTACGGATGAACACGCGGAGGCCCCGGGGAGCAAGCCGTTTGCACCACAGGGGATGTCCCACGGCTGGCAAGGGGCCTGGCTGGAAGGTGCCTACAGCTCTTGGCACCTAACGGCATCGACAAAGTCAGCGTCTAGCTCTTCGCAGAGCACCCAGAAAGCGGCTGGTCTGGTGTGCCAAGGCTGTGGGGCTCAGGGGACAGGCCCTGGGGGAGCGCTGACCAGGGGCTAAGACGAGCCGCGAGCGGCTCGGTCCGGGAAACACGAGCCTGGGTCCGGGCAGGGCTCTGGAGGACCCCGGGCGCGACGGCCCTCTCTCCGCCCGCGGTCGCCCTTCGCCACGTGCCAAGTCACGGTGTCCCGGGCACGGGGCAGCAGTGCACCTCCCTGCCACCTTGCAGTCGGGCAGGGTCATGTGACTGGCTTTGGCCAAGGAAGCGGAAGCGGAAGCGACCTGACCTGGCGTGTCCCTTCCTGATACATACGCGGACCGTGTTAGGATGACTCAGGTGGGCAGAACTATTACCAAAAACCCATAGCGGGCGCACGGCGTGAGCAGGGAATAAACGTCGGGGCTGCTGCTCCTCGAGGTCCGGTCATCGCCACCGCGAACTCCAGGCCGTCCCGACTGACCCAGTTTTAAGATACTCTATCGCTCACCCCCTGATTTTTCTTTTCTACATAGAAACAGATCAGTGTGGTACATTGGGACCCTGGCCTATTTTCACTTCTCTCTCGCTCTCTCTTTTAATATTTATTTATTTTTGAGAGAGAGAGAGAGCAGGGGAGGGGCAGAGAGAGAGAGAGAGAGAGAGGGAGACAGAGGATCTGAAGCGGGCTCTGGGCTGACAGCAGAGAGCCCGACGTGGGGCTCGAAGTCACGAACCATGAGCTCATGACCTGAGCCAAAGTCAGACGCTTAACTGAGCCGCCCGGGCGCCCCTCACCTTCTCTTCTAAAATGAACCATTTGAACGTGCAAAAATCCCACAGCGTCCAGGGGTGTCTGGGTGGCTCAGTCAGTTGAGCGACCGACTCTTGGTTTGGGCTCAGGTCATGATCCCAGGGTCATAGGATCGAGCCCCCGTGTCGGGCTCAGCATGGAGCATAGAGCCTGCTTGGGATTCTCTCGCGCGCGCTCTCTCTCTCTCTCTCTGTCTCTCGCTGTCTGCCTCTCTCAAACGTGCACTCTCTCTAAAAATAAAATTAAATTAAGAAGCTTAAAAAGAAAAAAGTCCACAGGGTCCAGAAATCTAATCATATGAAGCTCCACAGCCACGGCCTTCCTCCCCTGCTTTTCCACCCACGCCAACCCACTCGCTGTTCCTGTGCCTGTTCCACCTCCTGGGTGTCTTCTGGAGGTTCTTTCTGTGAACACGAGCCAGCATAGCCACATAGCCTCATTCTCTGCCTCCCGCGCACAAAACAGCACGTTACACACAGTTTTGCACCTTGCTTCGCGGTGTCGTTAACCTCAAAACCGTATCTGAGCGATCTGTTCGGATCGGCTGCCAGCGTCGTTTGCAGCATCGATTCCCGCCCGCGGGAGAGGGGCCAAAGCGGTCGTGTGGACGGACATTGTCCAGTTGTCCTCCACTGTGCCTGTACCGGTTGACCTTTTAGCGTACGTACAGGTAGCACACTCAGATCAACGGCCACCTTTCTCAGAAGGCAGGGCATACCTGTGAGAGAAGGTACCACGTTTCTGTTCCAGCTCCCTCTCTGCCCAGAAAGCCAGTTGGCCAGCTGGTTACCCTAGAGCCTGCCAGAAATGAGGTAATGGAGATGTGACGGAACACCTCAGCCCATCATCGCTGCCTTGGGGCAGATCATAAAAGGTCTTAACACCTCCCCGGATGAAGCGGCTACGGAAGTCTTGCCCACGAACCGTGGCAGTGGCTTTGGGGCACACTACTCTTGTCCGGTCCGCTCCCCAGACCGAGCGGGGCCACGGCCACTCAGGGGGTCCCGGGCATCTGGCTTTGCAAAGTAATCCCTCCAACAGACAAACAAAACAAAAGCAAACCAAAAAAAAGGAATCCCTCCCACAGGAGCTGGCTGGGAGGAGCTACAGAAAAGGAAAGAGCAGGAACCAAACTCAGGAAGCTGGAAAACAGATGGACAAGCCGATCGCTCCCCACTCCCCGCAAAATAAAGCCCAAACCCCAAACCTCGTGATTCCTGAACCTGCAACTGGAAAATGCTGAGGACCGACAGCAGCATCTTCAAAAGGAATTGGCAGCACGAGGCAGGGTGGGGGGTCAAAAAAGACAAATTGGTGGCCGTTTAAGAAGCAGTTAGACCTCTCAAGGTCAAGTTGCCTCTCATCCCCAGGTGGCTGGAGGTTTCTTTTGCGAAGAGCGTAGAACAGAAAGGGTCCCTGGCCTTGCGGACCACAGGGCCATCTGATGAGGGACAGGGCATCCCAAAGCCCTCTTCCCCCGTTTGGTTCCTGGAAGCTGGCAGCCTGACTTTTACCCATCCTCCTCCCTTCTTCACTTTCAAAAAAGAAAGACTTAAAAAAAAAAAAAAAAGGAATAACCCATTCACTAGTCTGTCTCTTGGTGTTCCAGAACATCTTCCTCATTTCTTTTACAAGTATTAAGGTGGGGGTGCCTGGGTGGCTCAGTGGGTTAGCATCAGACCCCTGGTGTTGGCTCAGGTCACGAGCTCGTGGTTCGTGGGTTTGAGCCCTGCATCGGACTCTCTGCTGTCTGCATGGAGCCCGCTTCAGATCCTCTGTCCCCCACTCTCTCTGCCCTTCCCCTGCTCGTTCTCTCTCTCTCTCTCTCTCTCTCTCTCTCTCTCTCTCTCAATAAATTTTTTAAAAATAACAAAAAATAACTGTCAAGGCCAAACCACAGACTCGGGAGCCGACCCTGGTTTAGCCGGGGTCTATGGCAGCTTCCAAACTGGAAGTTAAAAGGACAATCCCTTGACCTTGAAAGCTTTCATCTGTCAGCAAGCTGCTTCTCATGGAGGCAGCCCTACACAGCACAGGTGTTTCCAGAAAAGACAGCCGAGGCTGATTTATTTGATAGTGGACAGTGGAGGACAGAATAGCTCGGCAAAGACCAGTGGGGTGGGGAGCGCGTGTGTGCGAAGCCCCATTTGACAGAGCAGCAAACTGACTTGGGTGCGACCCTCAACTCTCCGGAGGCTAGAACTGATGGGAGGGGGCCCGAGCCTCATTTCCAAACTGGGGAGTAGCCGAGCAGTGAAGAGAACATCCCGGCATCTCAGACGGTGTAGGGCTGAAGTCCAGCTCCGTCATTAGGTAGCGGTGTGGCCTCGGGCCACTCGCTTGCCCTCTCGGTGCTTCAGTTTCCTCGTCTGTGAAACGGAGGTAAGAATGGTGACGTCCTTCCTCCACAGGCTCTGGTGAGCTTTCAATGTACAGCCGCTTAGGGTCGTGCTTAGCCCCCGGTTAAGTGCCTGACAAATGTTAACTAACATTAGCACCAGTATTAGGTGTGGGTAGAGCGAGCCCGTGCGCCCTCCAGTGCAAGCAGGGGAGGGGAAGAGGGAGGGAGGGAGGGAGAATCCTTAGCAGGCCCCGCACGGTCGGCGTAGACCCCGTCGCGGGGCTCGATCATCACGGCTTGGCTCGTGAGCTTAGGATCAAAGCCGAGATCAAGAGCCAGACGCTTAACTGACTGAGCCGCCCAGGTGCCCTGACTTGGGACCTCTTCCCTGCACAAGAGAAAAGTCCCCCAACCCCCCTCACCCCCTTCCTTCACGTCCACCCCAGCTCTGAAAGCAGCAGAAAGATTTCTCTTGGACAAACAGCTCGCATGCTCCAGCCTCTGAACCTTTACATGGGCTATTCCTTCTGCCTGGAACTCCCCTGCCTCTGCAGATCGAGTGGGGGAGGGGGGGGCCTGCCTCCGTTGTCTCCCCTGTTTCGCCAGCATTTCCTTAGAGAGACCTTCGGTGACCACTCAAACTAAAACCGCGCCCTTCCAACTAACCGTCCCTCTCCATGTCCTCACCTGATGCTCCCGACCCTACTCCTCACTCTGCCACCTCCTTCCCGTCACCTTCGGTGAGGAAGCCCCCTCCCTTCTGAGCCTTGATCTGGGTGTTTCCACTCTGCGGGCATTCGGCAGACTACATGCTTCGCGTCTGTGCGTTTTCTACGCGTGTCGTCCAGGTTTGCAAAATGTCTTTTAGAGGGCACTTCCTGCCCTTCTGACTCGTCTTCTTCCTAGCCCCAACCCTACTGACATCTGATCACCTTGGGGTGTGACTCAGGACGCGAGGAGGCGAGGAGGCGAGGGAATTCAAGCCCGTTCCTCTGCAAGGCAGCCCCAGGGCCAGGCGCGGCTATTTCAATCGCAATTAGTTAAAAAGAAACGCAACTTAAAGCTCGGTTCCTCGGTCCTACTGGCCACCTTTCAAGTGCCCAATAGCCACGCGTGGCCAGGGGCTACCGTTCCGGAGAATCCCGCTCCCCCGCATTTCCGTGGGGGCAGGGAGCTCTTCCGGCCCAGCGCTGCGCTGCCCGGCCAGGTCCCCGCGGCCGGGGACCACGCGTCTTGCAGGCTGCGGCCTCCCCAGCACCTAGCAATAAGCACCTGGCGAATGACCGGCGCGAGGAATGGATGAAAGGAGCGAATGGAGGAGTGGGCGGATGGATGAATGAATGACCCGCGAGGCTCTGGGCGTGGCCGTCCCCCGCCCCCGGCTGCCTCTCCCTAGACCCCACCTTGGCCTCGGGGTCGGTGCGGAAGAGCCCCTCGAGCACGTGCAGGGCGTCCAGGACGCCGTGGTCGCGGCCCTTGCAGTAGGAGAGCAGGCGGTGCACGTCGGCGGGGGCCACGAACTGCTTGGAGATCTTGTTGGTGGTGCGCACGGGCAGGCAGGCGTTGGCCAGCAGGTGGCCCGGGCGGAAGTAGTAGGCGAACTCGAGCGGGCAGGCCGGGTGCGAGTGGGTCAGCTGGCACTCTGTCACCACGAGGCGGTCCCGCAGCGGGCTCAGCTTGACGATGATGAAGGCCGGGCAGCCGGGCTGGGGGGGCCTGCGGGAGGAACGACCACCGCCGCCGTCACATCACCCTCTGCCCTTGTCCTCCTTCTCTGTCTCTCTCTCTGTCTCCTTTTTTACATTTTCATTTTGTATACTTTTTTTTTCTAATTTATTTTTTGAGAGAGAGAGAGAGAGAGAGAGAGCGCGTGCGCGCGCAAATGGGGGAGGGGCAGAGGGCGAGGGAGGGAGAGAATCTTAAGCAGGTTCCACACTCAGCCCAGAGCCCCACGCTGGGCTCCGGCTGGATCTCACAGCCCTGAGATCATGACCTGAGCCGAAATCAAGTGTCGGACACTTCACCCGACCCTCCCCCGGGAGCCGCCCAGGCGCCCCTGATTGTTTTCTAAAATTAAGAATTGTTTCCTGCACAGAGAAGAGAGAGGGCCTCACGATTCCGCCGGTCGTGTGACCCTGGGCGAGTGGCTTCCAGCCTCTGTGCCTCAGTTTCCTCCTGAGTTGAAAGGGAGATAATATGCTTGGTGCCTGTCTCCTAGGCTTGTTGTCAGGGTTGAAAGAGTTGATGTATGGAAAGCACTTGGCCTCCTGTGCGCTCAGGGTTTGCCGCGGCTCTTTACCTACCACGGCACCTCGAGAACGATTTAGCTTCTCATCTTTATCTCAATTTTAAGAAAGAAAACACTGCCATTTCCCATTTAGCAGTAACAACATCGCGAGTGCAGGGCCCCTGTGCACCTGCCCTCCCCCAAAAAGGACCCCTCCCTCCTCTGCCCCCCAAAGTAGCCACCTCCCAAAGTGGGTATTTTGCCTTCCTGCGTATGTTTTTAGGTACCCGTAAGCAGCAGGAGGTAGGTTCTTAGGTTCGGAAACTTTGTCTACGTGACGAGGCGCTCCAGCTCACCAGGCATCGAGGGAATGCAAACAGCAACCCCCAAGGACATGCCACTACACGCTGCCAGGACGAAATAAAGGAAATAAACGTGGAGCGCAGGCCAAGAGGCGGGGCAGGCCCGATTCGTACTTCTAGACCACGGGCGCGTAAAACCTAAGTCACTTGTGGAACACTGCGTGACACGATCTGCTAACGCTGATCACGGATGTGCCCCTCCGGGACCCAGGATTTCCACTCAAGCGTGGGGAAGTAAGCAGGGATATATTCCTCAAACGCAGCACTAACCAACAGGAAGAGGGACCAAATCGTTACCGTCCCCGGCAACGTGGATCATCTCCCGAACCCGCCGTACGAAGGAAGCCCGACGTGAAGGATGATAAACCACCACGCATCCCGTTTATCGCGAGTTCAGGGGCGCCTGGGTGGCTCAGGTGGGTAGGCGTGCGACTCTTGATTTCGGCTCAGGTCGTGATCTCTTAGGTTCGTGAGTTCGAGCCCCACCTCAGGCTTTCTGCTATTAGAGGGGAGCCTGCTTCAGATCCTCGGTCTCCCTCTCTCTCTGCCCCTTCCCCGCTCCTTGTCTCTCTTTCTCTCAGTCTCTCTCTCTCTCTCAAAAAGTAAACATTAAAAAAAAAAAGAGGGGTGCCTGGGTGGCTCAGTCAGTTAGGCAGCTGACTTCGGCTCAGGTCATGATCTCGTGGTCCGTGAGTTCGAGCCCCGCGTCGGGCTCTGTGCTGACGGCTCAGAGCCTGGAGCCTGTTTCAGATTCTGTGTCTCCCTGTCTCTGCCCCTCCCCTGTTCATGCTTTGTCTCTCTCTGTCTCAAAAATAAACGTTAAAAAAAAAATTTAAAAAAAAAGAAATTTCAAGAGGAAAGCTAGACTCTGCTGTGGAGAGATCAAAGAGAGGTCACGACCTCGAGTGGTTAACCCTAAGAGGGGGGAGTGTGAGGGGGTTCTTGGCACTGGACGCGTGTATCCCTTGTTCTGGGTACTGGTTACATATGCATATTATTTCCGGGAAATTCACTGAGTTGCATACATACGCTGCGTGTGCTTTTTTAAACATGTGATGAAATTAAGGGTCTTGAGATGGGGACGTGATCCTGGCTTATCCAGGTGGGTCCTGTGTACTGACAAGGGTCTTTGTAAGGGGAAGAGAGAAGCAAGAGAGGCAAATCAGAGAGAGAGAGAGAGAGAGAGAGAGAGAGAGAGAAATGCTTCTCTGCTGGAGGCAAACCCAGAAGAGGCTGCAAGCCCAGGATCACAGGTGCTTCTAGAAGCTGGAATTCTTCCAGCTCTACGTTGGGGTGCTTTGTTTGTTTGTTTGATTTTTATTTTCATATAATCTCTACACCCAACATGGGGCTCGAACTCACAACCCCGAGATCGAGAGTTGCACGCTCCGACTGACCGGCCAGGTGCCCCTCTAGTTCTCTAGTTCTAGTTCGTCTCTAGTTCTCTCTTCTTACAAACAACGCTTTGATGACACCCAACTCTCTCACCCGTCTGTGTGTGAAAAGAGCCTGTCTGTCTAGGACAATGGTCCTCAGACTGCAGGGCCTGGCCCCGTAGCTGAAATTGATCGAGGGGGTACAACCAGCGTTGTGAAAAACGAAAGAGAAATGGCGGGGCTGGGGGACAATCAGGGTGTATTTCCCTGATAATAATACTTAAAACTGACATCTGCTTTTGGAAAGGAGGCTCCGTGTTTCTCCGTGAGGGATGCTAGCAGCGTTTTTGGCAGGGGGTTTTTATGTTTGCAGACCAGGGACTGGCCGCGCTTTTTCTGCAAAAGGCCAGACAGTAAATATACTCTATTTGGTGAACACGGCCATAGAGCCCATGTAAATGCATGGGCCTGGCTGTGTTCCGATAAAACTTTATTTACGAAAAAGAGCTGCAGGGTGCACCTGGCCAAGGGCCTTGTAGTCTGTCGACCCCGGTGACACAGGCTGTCCAGGGCTTGGCGAGTCATTACGAAGCCTGACTCCCAAGCAGTAAATGCCAGGCGCACTCCCTAAAACGCTCCCAGATTGTTTCCAAATGGCCCCTGAGAAGGGTGAGGCTCCTCAGAAGCCAGGATAAATATTTCAGAACTGTCTCCATTAAACCAGAAGGGGACCCTCGACACGTTCCTTTCCTCCTCTGTGCAGGAGGTCAGATAAAATCCAGGGAGCCTGCTAGATTGTAAAAGTCTGCCAAAAACGCGTGAGACGCTTTGCCTTATTTAAAGTAACAAAAATAACACAAGTTTGGAAAAACCGTAAGCACACAAGTCGTTATACACAAGACACAAAAATGTCCAGCCACCACAGTGTTGTCGGGAGGGACTGAAGGAAGTTTCCGACGTGCGGTCATCTTTGATTGACCGAAACGGCCGGTTCGTGGGGCTCTTAACCCGACACGTTTCCCCCTGGATAACTCACGGGCTTTTTGTGAAACTCTCTGGTCTGGCGTCTTGTGGCCTGAGTGTTTCAGCCCCGAGAACAAGCCCCCCCCCCCCCGCTCAAGAGAGGTCACACTTCCGTGAAGCTGTGCATCTCGCCCGAGAACAGCACGTCCCCTCTGGGGTTCCGGGACCTCCCAGGACTGGCTACTGAAGCCTCCAGAAGCTAGTTTTGCTAGCTTCTTTACCTCACACCTGGTGTGGGGGGGGGAATAATGCCCCCCACCTCTGAATGTGAACTCCAAGGGGGCAGGAATCTTTGTTTTGCAAACCGCTATCTTCCCAGCGCCGAGAATGCCAGAATGCCGGGAGGCGCCCCGTAAATAAATGACGTGGAATGATGGAATCCTGCTGTACGAACCCCCCAGTACCCAGGCAGCCCGCTCGTTACATCAAGCCACCCAGCACCAAGTCCTGCCTATGGTGCCTTCTAACCTCGTCCAACCATCCACGTTCCCCCACCCCCACTGCCACTGGTCTACTTGGTTCTTTCCTTCTTCGTCCTCCTTTGCACCTAGTTACCTCCTACGCATCCTTCACGGCTCAGGCTCAGTGTCCCCTCCTCCAGGAAGACTTCTCTGACCATCCTCTGGGAAAGGGGGACAGAGTGACCAAGGAGACAAAGTCCTGATGTGTGTTCTTGGGACTCTCGGTCCCAGCCTCCTCCCTGGCCTCCCGTCTCTCTCCTCCGGTCCGTCCTCCCCTCCCCCGTGGCCCCCGGAGGGATCATCCTAAACCCAGAGCTGCCCCTGCTCACAGCCCTCCCAGGGCTCCCCCAAGATGAGTCCTGGCCCCTGGACTCAGCCCCGCCGGGCAAGACCCTGACACCATTCCCCCCACATCTGCTGCCCTGTCACACACCAGACGCCCCCTATAGCACCCTGGCCTATGGGCTGCTCCCGGGTTGTGACACCGGACAGGTGCTGCCTGAGCAGTTGGGGGAAGAGAGGGTCTCAGAAACCGTGGGCCCCCAGTCATCATCCCTGAACTGGCTTGCTAATCCCCCCTTCCTCCTGGGCTCCCCATCCCGGGACCATCCTGCTGTCTTCCCAAAGCCACCACCAGCCTGTCAATCCCCAGCCCTGCCCCTCCTGTCCCCTGGCTCCCTGTGATATTTGCAGAGCACTGGGGACAGTGCCTGTGCCCAGCAAGCGCTGCGTGTTGAAGTCAGATACATACATCCATAAGTGTATAAACAGAGAGAGCCCTTGGAGTTTTCATTGACTGGTCACCTCTTCCAGGAAGGCTTCCAGGAGCACCCCGTAAGCTCTCGGATGGAGCTGCCCACTCCTCTTTTATCCCCCTCCCTCCCCCCTTCAACTTCCTCTCTCTCACAACTGCCCTCATTTCCCTTAAAAATAACATTTTGGGGGGGGGTCTTTGTCTCCTCCATTAGGTACTCAGCTGCTCAAGCGCTGAGCAAAGTGCCCAGCAAAGAGCATGCACACAGTTGGTGCTCAATAAGTGTTTGTTACTTGGAATTGGGTTCTGTTAACGAAGAGAGATTCCAGGATTGGGCCCAAGCCGCTCGCAACCTCTGGCGTTCTAGAGTTCTCTGTGATGATGGGTGTTTCACGCTGCTCTGCTTCTGGGTCTCTGTTTCTACATAGGCAGTGAGTAAACTACCGAGAACAGTAAACTCCCAATAAATGTTTAAATAACTACGGTCAGAATCGCTGTCAGAAGGTGCTCACGTCATCTTTTGAGCGACGTGCCTGCATTAGCTCATTTAATCCTCACAAAACCTAGGAGATCGATGCCACGACTTCCTCCACTTTCCAAGGCAGGAGACTGAGACCCAGAAGGGTGAGGTCACTTGCTCGGTGTCGCTGGCTAACTGCAGCAGGCCTGGGGGGTCGGAGGCTAGGCTGCTGGCTTGAGGCTGTGCTCTCTGACTTCTAGAATAGCTGTCGTTTACCGGGCCGCCCGTGTTCCGGGTACCGGGTAAGTGCCTTCCCCCATTTTGGTCTCACGGTAACCTCACAACAGCCCTGTAATACGGAGCCTGTCTTTAAGTGCCCCGTCCTTGCCCATGGCTCTCCAGCCAAGGGTCTCAAACTCATGCACCCACAGGGACCAGGCGGGTGAAACACACAAGCGGCGGGGGCCACGTATGAGGCAATGGAGAGCGGTGGGGTCTGGGGCAAACCTGAACGCCATCACCCAGTCTAACTGGAGTGGCCATCTGCCTCGCAGGAAGGTGGGCTCAGCCTCCTCCCGTGTTTCCAGAAAAGCCGGAAACCAAACATTTTATGGGGAATGCTCTGATTTAGAAGTGGGGTCGATTGAAACACCCTTGGCCACCCGGGTGAGTCTCCTGGCTCTTTCTCGGGTGTTTCGCTTGCCCCTTGTGACATTATGTTTATAGGAAACTGTGAGCTTGTTCATATAATGTGTCAGTCTCCCTGTCTTGCCTGAAAGTTCCACGAGGGGAGGGGATGTGTCTGTCCCGCTCAACCCCTGCTCTCCCCAGCTCTCCCCAGTGAGGTATCGCTAGCCCCTGTGTGGGACCTGGCCCCGTATTTACGGAAAGCGTGGATGAATCTTTTTCTCTTTGTCCTGTGGCTTTCTCTGCAGCTCAGTCTGGCTCTGGTCTCTTTCTATGTGTCCCAAACGTGGCTCTCACCCAGTTTTCTGACTTTGGCTTGGGTCATGATCTCAAGGTTTGTGAGTTTGAGCCCCGCGTGGGGCTCTGCACTGACAGCTCGGAACCTGGGGCCTGCTTTGGATTCTGTGTCTCCCTCTCTCTCTGCCCCTCCCCTGCTTGCACACACACACTCTATCTACCTCTCAAAAATAAATACGTTAAAAAAAATGTAAGTCTGTAACTTGGGGCGCCTGGGTGGTTCAGTCAGTTAAATGGCCAACTTCGGCTCAGGTCTCGGTCTGGCAGTCAGTGAGTTCAAGCCCTGCATGGGGCTCTGTGCTGATGGCTCAGTGCCTGGAGCCTGCTTTGTATTCCGTGTCTCCCTCTCTCCGCCCCACCCCTGCTGTGCTCTGTCTCTCAAACATAAATAAAGGTTAAAAAAAAAAAAAAAGTCTGTAATTGGAGCCCACCCTGTCACTCACTGTGTGTGCGCCTTTGTCCTGCCAGCAGACTGGCTGTCTCCCTTTCTCCCTTACTCTCGGCCTCTCTGCAAGGTGTATGCATTTAGCAGTTTTAGTGGGCATGTCTCCCTCCGGGTCTCTCTCCGCGGGGGCTCACTGCCTACTCCTCCCCGTTGCTTCCCCTCTCCCCTTCCCCCCCCCCCGCCCCCCCGCCCCCCAGCACCCAGCAAGGGGCAGCTCAGCTCACGCACCCCACAGTGGGCCGGCTAGGCGCGCGCACGTCCTTGCACACGAGCCGCACGTAGCTGTACTTGAGCACGTCGATGAGCGTGTAGAGCGGGGGCGCGCTGGCCCAGCGGCAGCGCGCCAGGTGCATGGAGCTCTTGACGAAGAAGAGTGCCAGCCGCTGCTGGCACCACGCGTCGAAGAAGCGGCTGAACTCGGCCCACGAGAAGAAGGCCCGCTCCCGCAGCTCCTGCTCCTCCTGGCCTGCCGTGCTGGGTGGGGACTCCATCCTGGGGCGCCTGAGGGGAAGAGGGGACACGTGGATATCAGAGTCGTCCCCATCAGGGTACCCCGCCTCCTCCATTTTCCGCCCGCCTCTTTGGTGCTGGTGCCTCTTTCCAGGTGGGGCCCACGGCAGGATGCACCCCCATTAATATTTATATATGAATCTACGCTCCATCTCTGGCTTTCTCCCATCCCTGCATTATTCCTTGGGACAACTGGAGCCGGTCATCCTGGTCCCTAATTTCAGCTCTGGCCCCTTCCTCTGTAGATGTGCCCCTAGGTACAGCTGGGGTCCCTCTCCCAAAATGGGACTCTTAAGTTCCGTGGTGGACACCTCCTCAAATGTGTTCCCTCCTTCCAGTTAAGACCTCCTCCCCCTCCTGATGTCTCTCTTCCACTTGGCCGTCACCTCTAGCGCCCCCGTTCTTATGAAACGCCCCCTTCTGTCTCCTCTTGGCCCTAACCCACATCCATCTGTGCCCTCTTCTAAAGATGTTCCATCTCCAGATGTGCTCCGACGTCCAGTCACGGACCCCGCAACCCCGGTCACATTCTTCACGCACCTGTGGCTCCCTCCTCCCGGGATGTATCTCCGATATGCAGCTGCTGCCCCTCTCCCAGAGGTGACCCCATGGGTCGCCACATCCAGCTGTAGCCCCTGCCTCCGAGACGCTCCCATATCCAGATGTCCTCTCCACATCCAGTATGTACTTTTCGCCCACAGGTGTGTGCCCCATTCACTTGTGGCCAATTCTCACAAGTGTCACCGATATTTGTCTGTGGTCCCTCCTGCCCAGACGTTCCCCCAAGTCCAGCTGTGGTTCCCTCCTCCCATTCGCAGCTATCCTACTCCCCAGATGTGCATCCTGGTCCTAGACATGGCCCCTGGTCTTCAGATGGGCTTCATCACCCCAGATGCTCCCCCCACGTCCAGCTGCGCCTCCCCACCGGGTGCAGCCCCTCCCAGCCCGCCTCGGTCTCCCCAAGCCCTCCCAGCCCCTCCTGCCGCGGGCCCTCCCATCTCCGCTGTCCCACCCAGCTGTGCCTCTCCCCTCCCCCAGATGTGCACCCTTCCAGCCCCTCCCCACTCACCTACCCGCCCCGGAGCGGCGTCCACCTCCCACAATGCTCCGCGCCGGGGCCAGGCCCGGCCCTTGCTCCCGGGATGCCCCGCGCGGTCTCCCGCCTCTCTTCCCGCCGTGCCACGCGCAGCGGCTTGCCCTGAATCTCCTTTCCCCGTCAGTCACTTCTCGGACCCACAGCTACATCCGCCCACCCCGAGCGAGGGAAAGCGCGGGCCGTTTCCCGTCGTGCTCTGCGGGAGGGCTCACCCCACTTCACCCCTTTGCCTAGTAGCCTCCGGTCGGGGAGACTACAACTCCCAGCGTCCCCCGGGCGGCAGCGGCGGAGGGGACGACGCCCGGGCCCCGCCCCCCCGGCGCGGCCCCGCCCCCGCCCGCCCCAGTCTGCGCGCGAATTCCGTGGCGCCAATTGAGGACCGCAGTCGAGCGCCGAGCGGTTCCGGGTGTGACGCGCGAGACAGCGGCGCGCGGGGCCGGCGCGAGGCAAGTGGGGCTGCCGACGCGGGGCTGGGAGACTGGGGGGCGTAGCGCGTGCCGTACGCTCGGGGCCCACGGCTCCGCGGGGTCGGTCGGCTGCAGAGGAGCCGGCGTGGGAGATGCTCAAGGGGCCCAGAGCGTGGCAGGGAAGGGAGAGCGCCCGCAGCGGGTCGCTTGAGGGGGCGGGGGGCGTCCGCGGGGGAGAGAGGGCCTGGTAGAGGGTAGACGAGGGCCGGAGTCCGCAGGACCGGACGGGGTTTGAGGAGAGGCCTGGAGGGGCGGTGCCTCCGCGGGGGGGGCGTGGTCGTAGACGCTCGAGGGGAGGGGCGGGGGGGGGCGGAAATGCTTGGTGGGCGGGGCCATGGAGATTGAATGGCCGGGGAGGCGGGCCCACCTGGAAGGGGGTGGGGAAGGGGGGGAGGGGAAAAGTTTGTTACTGGGCGGGGCCAGATGCTAGCAGGCGGGGCCAGGGAAAAGGTTCCAGGAGAGGTGGGGTCGGCTTTAAGTGGGGAGGGAATCCCGCTGGACGGAGGTGGGGCAGAGAGAGAGATCAGTGGAAGGGTCCAGGTCTAGGCAAAGGGCAGACGAAGGGTCGGGAACCTTCTGTGTAAGGAGAGGTCTGGCTTTGTGGATGCCTGATGAGGGAGCGGAGCTGAGGTGGGGTTGGCCGAGGCCAGGGAAGGGAGGGGGCCCTGGAGAGAGTAAATCAAATGTCTCGGTGTATTGGGTTTATTGTTGCCCGAAGGGGTGGAGGGAAGGTCAGAGGAGCCTGGGGAGCCGAGAGAGAAGGATGTTGATGACCTTAGGTGAGGGGGCGGCTTGAAGGGTAAGGCGAGGCAGGGGCGCACGTGGCTGGTAGAGATGAGCCTTTGGAAAGGGGAGCTGGCATCTGAAAGCTGCGGGGAACCATTGAGGAGAGACGGTAGGGAATGGGATCAAGGACATCACTTCTTGGCCCCCCCCCCCCCCCCCCGTCCCCATTTCAGCCCATTTGAATCTCTCACCTGTTAGTTAGCCTGAGGGAGGCATGAAGGAAAGTCCAGTGGAGTCTAAGTGAGACCTCCTTAATATCCTTTTGTGTTAGGATTCTCTGGGAGTTTGCTAGGCTTGCAGATCCCCCCCCCCCCCCCATTCCCAGAACTTCAGATTCAGTGGGCTGGGGTATTGTAAACATAATCCCAGGCTTTCGTGGAGCTGGCACTCTCCATTCCTGGTATCCATCATTGGCTGGCTATGTGGCCCTGAGCAAAAAGTCACTTTCCTTCTCCTGTCTCAGCTTCCCCAGGCGTCTTTGGGGGACATTGAGCTGTTCTAAGCCTCAGAGGATGAGAGAGAGAGTAGCGGATTTAGGGGAACGGTGTAAAATATTTTCCGTGGGTGGAAGGGGGGGTGGTCAGGGGAGCAGACAGGTCAGGAGATGTGAGCTTTCATTAACGAGAAGAGAAAGACTAAACTGTTTAAAGACCCTTTTATATTTCACTCCTTGCCCTGTGGCTTCCAGGTTTTTGAAAGATCGAAAGATCCTGCTTAGTAATTCTTCAGTAATGATGTTTTTTGTTACCCTGATTTTTTTAAATAAAGGCATATGTGTGGGCCAATGCATTCAGGACCAGGCACTGGTTTAGGTCCTGTGGCCATAATCTGAACAAAGTAGACAAAATCCTTACCTTTATGGAACTCAGCATTTTAGCTCTGCACTGCTGAATAGAGTAGCAACTAGCCACATATAAATATTCTATCTATCTATTTATTTGTTTTGCGAGAGAGTGTGCAAGAAAGTGATCGGGGGAGGGGCTGCGAGAAAGGGAGAGAGAGAATCCCAAGCAGATTCTGCAGTGTCAGCACAGAGCCCTACACGGGGTCTCGAACCCACTACCTGAGCCGACACCAGGGGTCTCATGCTTAACCGACTGAGCCCGCCCCCCCCCCCCCCCCCGCCAGGCACCCGCCACATGTACATTTTTAAATTTAAATTAGAAACAAATGAGAAACTCCTCAGCCCCACTAGCTGCGTTTCAAATGCTTGAAGCCCCATGTGGATAGAGTGAGCTTTTTGGACTACGTGGGTACAGAACGTTTCTATCGTGCAGAAAATTGTGTTAGAGGCACTGCTCTAGAGAGTGGGGCAAATTCTAATCTATAAGGTCCGGTTGTGCTAAATACTGGGAAGGATAAGAGGGAGGGGTTAGGACAGCATTCGTGGCAGCGGGGTTGACTGTGGGGGATCTTTTGGAGATGGCGCCAGTGGGATTTACGGGTTGATGAGTTTTGGGCGTGAGAGAAAGAGGTTGAGTCGTTGGTAACTCCAAGAGTTGGTGGTGGTGGTTTTGTTTTCCTTAATATTAAAAAAATTGCGTAGAGTCAACTTCCTCTTTTTGGCGTATGGTTCTGCCGGTTTTGAAACGCGTCGAATTACGTGATGATCACTGCGCTCAAGACACGGCACGGTTTCGGGGGGCCTGGGTGGCTCCGTCGGTCAAGCGTCCGACTTCGGCTCAGGTCATGATTTCACGGTTCATAGTTTCGAGCCCCGCGTCGGGCTCTGTGCTGACAGCTCGGAGCCCGGAGCCTGCTTCGGATTCTGTGTCTCCCTCTCTCTCTGCCCCTCCCCTGCTTGCGCTCTCTCTCTCAAAAATAAATAAACGTTCAAAAAATTAAGAAAAAAAAAAAAAAGAATAGGTAGCAGTTAAGGACATGGACTCCGGAGCCAGACACCTGTCTTCGGGTCTTTGCAACCCCTCAGGCTGTGTGACTTTGGGCAAATTACTCGACCTCTCTGCTTCTCTCGCCTCATTTGTAAAATCACTTTCATCCAGTGCTCAGAGCCAGGCAGGGCGCCTGGCTGCTGGGGGTGGCAGGGAGGGCATTTCCCAGAGGGAGTGGGAGGCTGGGTAAGTACAATTTTTTCTTTTTCTTTTTTTTTTAAATATGTCTTAATGTTTATTTAATTTTGAGAGTGTGAGCAGGGGAGGGGCAGAGAGAGAGACGGGGAGACACAGAATCCGAAGCAGGCTCCAGGCTCCGAGCTGTCAGCACAGAGCCCGACGCGGGGCTCGAACTGACGAACCGTGAGATCGTGACCTGTGTCACAGTTGGACACGGAACCGACTGAGCCGCCCAGACGCCCCTGGATAATGACATTTGAATAATTACATGGGGCCTAGAAATTGAACAGGTAATAGATACGCAGGGCTTCACATGAAACCGGGACAGAGGTATGACAGGTCTGGTTCCCACCCTTCCTCCCAGCCGCCTTGGGTGCCCCCAGCCACACCTGTTGGCTTCTTGATTATCCTTCTGTAGTTTCTATCTGGCAAATAAAAGCAATACGAAAGAATAAACAGGATCGTATTTTCTCCTGTTTTATAAAATTAGGAGCATATTACGTATACCGTTCTGCCTCTTTCTTATTTATTATTATTGTTTCAAATGTGACTTAAGTATTCCTAGGGACACCTGGGGGGGGCTCAGTTGGTTAAGCGTCCGACTCTGGTTTTGGCTCAGGTCACGATCTCACGGCTTGTGGGGTTGAGTCCCGCGTCAGGCTCTGCACTGACCGTGTGGAGCCTGCTGGAAGTTCTCTCCTTCTCTCTCTGCCCCTCCCCCACCTCAAAACAAACAAACAAACATTTAAAAATATGTATACGTGTACTGGGGCGTCTGGGTGGCTCAGTCGGTGGAGCGACCAACTTCTTGGTCTTGGCTCAGGTCATGATCTCAAAATTCACGAGTTCGAGCCCCACATCCGGCTCCCCGCTGACAGCACAGAGCCTGCTTGGGATTCTCTCTGTCCCTTTCTCTGCCCCTCCCTTGTTCATGCTCTCTCTCTTAAATGAATAAAACAAAAAAAATTAAAAGTATACATATACCTAGAACTTCTATTTACATCGGCAGGTAGAGAGCATCTTCATTCTGCCTTTTTTTTTTTTTTTTTAACTGAAAGAATTCTATAGACTTACAGGAAGTTGTAAAACCAGTACCCCTGTCTTCCCCCAGGGGTGACATATACCCAGAGTCCAATATCAAAACCAGGAAGTTGGCATGGGACGGTACCGGGAACTAGACCACAGAGTTTGTCCGGGGGGGGGGGGGGGGGGGGTGTGCGCGCGCGCGCGTGCATTTTGAACCCATGTGTAAATCTGTGTAACCACAACCACAGTCTGGGTGTGGAAAAGCTCCACAAAGGCACTCACTGTGCTCCCCGTTATGGCCGCTCCCCACCTTTTGTCCCTAAGCTCCCACAAACCCCCGATCTCTTCTCCATCCTGAGTTTTGTCATTTGGAGAATGTTGTGTAAATGGAATAGTACAGTACACAACTTCCTTTCTTTTCTTCTCTGTTTTGTTTTTGTTTTTGTTTTTGTTTTTTTTGTTGGGAGGCTCCACGCCCAACACGGGGCTTGAGCTCAGGACCCCGAGATCAAGACCCGAGCTGAGATCAGGAGTCAGACGCTCAAACGACTGAGCCCCCCAGGCGCCCCAGTACAGAACTTTCTGAGATCGGTATTCTCTGCCTGATATTTTGCCCCTGGTTTCTGTTAGCGGCACACCTTAGAAACGGCTCAGCGGCTGGTTTATATACGCCAGTGGATATAATTTAACGGACTTCCACGTTTCAGGGCCGTTTCGGATATTAGATAATCACCTCAAAACAGTTTTTTTCCCCTGATTTTAAAACATAACTCCCCCGCAAAAAAAAAAAAAACAAATGAAACTGAAAAAAAAAAACCAACAACAAACTGTAGGTCTTAAGTATGTGTTCATATTAGATAAGAAGAAAGCTCTGTTCCGTCGAGGAGCCTTCTTATCTTGTTCTGACTTGGAGCTTTTTCTTTTTTGTTTTGAGAGAGAAAGAGAGTGCGAGCCGGGGAGGGGCAGAGGGAGAAGGAGACAGAGAATCTTAAGCAGGCTCGATCCCACGACCGGGAGATCGTGACCTGAGCCCAAATCAAGAGCCAGATGCGTAACCGACTGAGCCACCCAAGGTGCCTCCGGAACTTCATCTTTACTAATAAATCCCACCAGCCAGTCATTTTGGTCCATAAAAACGGGAGTTTCATCTCGGTGGAGGAACTCATGTTTCTGACTTTGTGGGGTTTTTTTTTTCTCTCTGAAAGAAGGAGGGCCGTGTGTTTCGGTCTCTGCACGACCCGTATTCTCACCAACTATTGGGATTTCTGTTTCAGGAACATCTGGCTGGAGAAGAGGAGGAGGAGAGGGGGGAGAGAGAATTCGGACGTCACCATGCAGCGGAGTATCATGTAAGGAAACAACTCCCCCACCCCGCCCTGTCTGTCCTGCACTCTCTAAAGGTCTCTGCTCTTCTCTCTCCCTTTCTGTGCCTTTTCCTGGAAGAACACAAGTCACTCTTCAAATTGGAATTTCCAAGAGTCAGAAGGTAACACAGGGAGCGCGATGCGTAGGACAGGGAGTGTGTCGACCCAGAGTTTTGAGCCACGGGGTTCAGAAGTGCTGACCCAGTGCTTTGC
The DNA here is from genome assembly GCF_018350195.1 of Panthera tigris. NCBI lineage: Eukaryota > Metazoa > Chordata > Mammalia > Carnivora > Felidae > Panthera > Panthera tigris. Next base: position 9,550,930 of record NC_056674.1, read on the forward strand.
AGTCGGTGGTTCGGCCCCCAGGGAACAGCCGGCAGCGTCATAACTAGGGGGAAGAGAGGGGGCGCTTCTCATCAGCATCTACTGGAGAAGGGCCAGGCACGCTGCTGGACGACAGTGCACAGGGCAGCCCCCGCCACCAAGAACGGGCGGCCTGAAACATCAGTAGCGCCCAGGTTGGGAAACCCTGTCCTGATGTAGGCCGGCCTCGGGGAAACGAGAAGGGGAAGAGCTCGGCTTGTGGAGTTGAAACCGCTCGGTTGGACCCAGCAGCCCCAACTCTCTCACTGGGACTCTGAGGGGGGTCGGAGAGTGTGGAGGGGCCCCTCCCAAAAGGAGTGGATGGATTCTAGGCTGACCCAGTCCTGGACCCCCAGCCCGGAGACCTGGGAGGTCACAGATCACAGGCTCGGTTCTTCTCACATGACGACAAATCTGGGCGTAGCCTGTCCTGGGCGGACAGCGTGTCTGATGGCTTTCTTGGCTGGATCGGCTGACTGACTGGCTGCTTTAAAGTCAGCCATTCTGGAAAACGGGTTTTATTTTTATTTATTTATTTTTTTAAGTGTTTATTTGTTTTACTTTGCGCGCGCGCGCGCGCGCGAGAGAGAGAGAGAGAGAGAGAGAGAGAACACAAGCCGGGGTGGGGCAGAGAGGGAGGGAGACACAGCACCCGAAGCAGGCTCCAGGCTCCGTGCTGTCAGCAGAGGGCCGGGCACGGGCCTCGAACTCACGAGCCGCGAGATCATGACCTGAGCCGAAGTCGGACGCTTAACCGACGGAGCCACCCAGGCGCTTCTAGAATGGTTTCAGAGGTACAGAACAGCTGTGCAGACTGTAGAGACCGTTCCTGCACACGGCGCCCCGGGTTTCCACGGTTGACGCCTCGTGTGCCTGGTCCGTCGGCCACAGGAAGGAGCCGGCTCTGGGACATTACTGTTGACTACACTCCACGCCATGTTCAGATTTCATCGGTTTATCCCTTAACGCTTTTTTCTGTTCCAGGCTGCGTTTCGGAGTCCCATATTCCCTTTCGTTGCCATGCCTCCTCCGTTCCCTTTGGTGTCACTCTGGGGGACGGTTTCTCCGACTTTGTCAGGATGCCTGCAGACGGTCCCCAAATTTGTCCGATGTTGTTGTCACTGGGGTCACGGGCAGTGAAGTGCAGCAGCCTGGCATCACCCTGTAGTAGGGGGCACGGGACATCCCCAGTGACACTGGCCTCCCTCACCCGGTCGGCAGAGTGTGGGCGAGGTGCCTGCACCAATGGGTTCCCACCATCCCTGCTCGGGACTCCGGTCTCCGGAAGCCAGCCACTCGGGCGACCCAGTCTCAAGTGGAGAGGGGACGCCTTGCCTTGTTTGTCTTCATAAAAGCACTTCACGCCTCCTGACATTTTATATTTAGCGACTTAATATCGCCTCTTTTACTGGGTGTCGACCCCTCGGGGGTGGGGGCTTTGTGTCTGGGTCTCCGCCGAATCCCTGGGGCCCGGCCAGGTCCCCGGCGCCTAGGAGGTGCTTAGCTGGTACTTGTTGAAGGAAAATTGGGATGCGTCATGGCTGTCGGGTGTCAGGATGGGAAATATAAGCAGAGCGTCGTCCCGCCCCTGCCCCATCCCAGCTGAGCGTCACTTTCCTTATCAAAGGGAGTTGTCACGCGCGCTGGGACAGCAGTCCGAGTCGGAAGCGATAAAACGGGGCACCGATCCGAGGACTCATTTGTGCTGTATTCATTCCCGCTTTCCCCTCCTCCTGTGTTCCTCTAGGTCATTTTTCCACCCCAAGAAGGAGGGCAAAGCGAAAAAGCCGGAGAAAGAGACCTCCAGCAGAGAGATAGAGCCACCTCCAAAGTAGGTAACGGGGCTAGGACGTGGTGAATTTGTTCCTCTCAGTCAGGACCCTCCTGGCTCTAGGTGTTTCGAGCCCCGCTCAGAATATCTTGGAGCCCTAAAGGGAATTTTTTTTTGGCTCCAGTAACTGGGAAGTCCAAAGGTAGGTCCGGCTTCAGGCATGGCTGGATCCAGGACCTCGGGGTTGTTAAGGCGGTTGGCAGGTCCGAGAGTCCCAGCAGTAAGACAACGTGGGGACGAGCAGTCGGGAGCGGGTTGCGTGCATCAGTCCTACCCCTTACATCCTGTTGGTCAGAACCCGTCACAGGGCCGCGCCTAGCTGCAGGGGAGGCTGGGAAGTATAGTCTCTAGCCAAGAGGCCATGGCCTTCGCCACGTCCCAGGGGCTTGTGTGACTGAAGAAGGGAGGCCTTCTCTGCTCTCAGCAGGGACTCCCGTCCGCTCCCCAGCATCGCTCATCGCAGGAGGTGGGCACGTAGGATGTGGTAGATGGATGGATGATGAAGAGTGTAGGGAAGGAGGCCTCCAGAAGAAGCCCGTTAAATGCTTGAAAGGAAAGGGAGGGAATGAAACTTAGGGAAGGCGCTGGAACGTTCAGGGCAGTATACCCCCTCTCTGCCTGCTGGAACGCCTCCATTTTCCCACCCTCCAGGGTGGCGCTGAAGGAACGGAACGGAGAGGTGCCTGAGAACGATTCTCCGGTGAAGAGGCCAGGGCGGAAGGCGGCCCGGGTCCTGGGCAGTGAAGGGGAGGAGGAGGACGAAGCCCTCACGCCCTCCAAAGGCCAGGTAGGTTCCCCCCCCACCCCCCAGCCTCCCCGCTGTTTCTGGGAGGAGCCATAATTCGCATCAGCTCCCGGTGGCGCCTGCCCCCCAGGGCGTGTGCGTAAAGAGGGGTCTGTTCACATACGGATCTGAGAGTAACGCATGATACAGACTTAGGGCTCAAAAATAGATGTCCGGTCTCTCCGGAGGTCAGAGGGCTTTTCATCTTTTCCAAAGACATTTGTTTCCGTCCCTCCCTTGCTTAAAAGTCACTTAAGGGGAGGGCGCCCGGGTGGCTCAGTCGGTTGAGCAACTGACTTTGGCTCAGGTCGCGATCTTGCGGTTCGTGAATTCTAGCCCCGCGCGGAGCTCTGTGCTGTCAGCGCGGAGCCTGCTTTGGATCCTCTGTCTCTCTCTCTCTCTGCCTCTCCCCGACTCACGCTCGCTCTCTCTCTCTCAAAAATAAAACGTTAAAAAAAAAAAGTCACTTAACGGGCAGCTGATTAGTAACCTTAATTCCCTCTGCGGCCTGAATGGCCCTTTGCCACATCCCTGAGTATATTCACGGGGTCCAGGGAGTAGCGGGGGCGCCTTCAGGAGCTTGGACTTTGCCCTGGGGCTGCTGGGGATCCTTGGACCAGTTCTGAGCAGGAGAGAGACGGAAGAGGTGTTGGGTCACTGGCAGCCTTCACGACACTCCTTTGGGGCCCGTATCCATGAGGGTCCAAAGAGGAGCGGGAGACCACGCGAGTGATTTGAACGGAGAGTTTAATACAGAGAATGGTCAACCGGGAATGCGGTTTGCGAGTGGGGGACCGCAGGGGTGAAGGGAGAACTCCTTCAGGCAGCGTGGGGGTAGTCACCGCAGGAGGCAGCCACCACGCCTGGAAGCGGAGAGCCGAAGTTCAGACCTTCAGACGCTGGCTGGCGGGTGCCGGGGTCTCTGAGCTTGCAGGTGGTGCCCTGAAGGCCTGGTCAGATCTTTGAGGAAGGGGCACCGGGCGGAGGGGGCCGGTGTCTGTGGGGCGTCGCGTCGCAGGCCCCGCGAGCGTCGGAAACACCGTAAGTTGGATCCAGCTGGCGCGGGCCCCGTTCCGGGACCACGTGATGCGCGGCGTCACAGCAGAGTGGGAAGGGGGTTCTCAGAGTCCCCGCGTCGTGAGGGAGAGGGGACGGGGTAGGCTGAGAGCTGAGGGGCAATCACTTAATAACTGGCAGGGGGCCCTGTAAGAGGAGTAGGGTAGCACTTGAAACCAAGATACGAGGTAGGAATTTCTTTCTAACGAGCACAGAAAGTCCAGGATGAGTGTGCCAGTCTCTCCGTGTCGAAGACCCGGGCTCTTGTCCAAGTCAATGTCGATATTCAGCGGTGAGAAGGGCAAGACATTCCTTGGGAAGTGTGCATCATTTTCCCTTATGTTGCCTTGTGTAGAAGTGAGGCTCCTGGCCACACCTAGCTGCAAGGGAGGCTGGGAAGTGTAGTTCTCAGACTCCTGACCAGACCTAGCCGCAAGGGAGGCTGGAAAGTGAGGTTCTCAGACTCCTGACCAGACCTAGCCGCAAGGGAGGCTGGAAAGTGAGGTTCTCAGACTCCTGACCAGACCTAGCCGCAAGGGAGGCTGGAAAGTGAGGTTCTCAGACTCCTGACCAGGCCTAGCCGCAAGGGAGGCTGGGAAGTGTGGTTCTCAGACTCCTGACCAGACCTAGCCGCAAGGGAGGCTGGGAAGTGAGGTTCTCAGACTCCTGACCAGACCTAGCCGCAAGGGAGGCTGGGAAGTGAGGTTCTCACACTCCTGACCAGACCTAGCCGCAAGGGAGGCTGGGAAGTGAGGTTCTCAGACTCCTGACCAGACCTAGCCGCAAGGGAGGCTGGGAAGTGAGGTTCTCAGACTCCTGACCAGACCTAGCCGCAAGGGAGGCTGGGAAGTGAGGTTCTCACACTCCTGACCAGACCTGGCCGCAAGGGAGGCTGGGAAGTGTAGTTCTCAGACTGCTGACCAGACCTAGCCGCAAGGGAGGCTGGGAAGTGAGGTTCTCAGACTCCTGACCAGACCTAGCCGCAAGGGAGGCTGGGAAGTGAGGTTCTCAGACTCCTGACCAGACCTGGCCGCAAGGGGGGCTGGGAAGTGAGGTTCTCAGACTCCTGACCAGACCTAGCCGCAAGGGGGGCTGGGAAGTGAGGTTCTCACACTCCTGACCAGACCTAGCCGCAAGGGAGGCTGGGAAGTGAGGTTCTCAGACTCCTGACCAGACCTAGCCGCAAGGGAGGCTGGAAAGTGAGGTTCTCAGACTCCTGACCAGACCTAGCCGCAAGGGAGGCTGGAAAGTGAGGTTCTCAGACTCCTGACCAGACCTAGCCGCAAGGGAGGCTGGAAAGTGAGGTTCTCAGACTCCTGACCAGACCTAGCCGCAAGGGAGGCTGGGAAGTGAGGTTCTCAGACTCCTGACCAGACCTAGCCGCAAGGGAGGCTGGAAAGTGAGGTTCTCAGACTCCTGACCAGACCTAGCCGCAAGGGAGGCTGGAAAGTGAGGTTCTCAGACTCCTGACCAGGCCTAGCCGCAAGGGAGGCTGGGAAGTGTGGTTCTCAGACTCCTGACCAGACCTAGCCGCAAGGGAGGCTGGGAAGTGAGGTTCTCAGACTCCTGACCAGACCTAGCCGCAAGGGAGGCTGGGAAGTGAGGTTCTCACACTCCTGACCAGACCTAGCCGCAAGGGAGGCTGGGAAGTGAGGTTCTCAGACTCCTGACCAGACCTAGCCGCAAGGGAGGCTGGGAAGTGAGGTTCTCAGACTCCTGACCAGACCTAGCCGCAAGGGAGGCTGGGAAGTGAGGTTCTCACACTCCTGACCAGACCTGGCCGCAAGGGAGGCTGGGAAGTGTAGTTCTCAGACTGCTGACCAGACCTAGCCGCAAGGGAGGCTGGGAAGTGAGGTTCTCAGACTCCTGACCAGACCTAGCCGCAAGGGAGGCTGGGAAGTGAGGTTCTCAGACTCCTGACCAGACCTGGCCGCAAGGGGGGCTGGGAAGTGAGGTTCTCAGACTCCTGACCAGACCTAGCCGCAAGGGGGGCTGGGAAGTGAGGTTCTCACACTCCTGACCAGACCTAGCCGCAAGGGAGGCTGGGAAGTGAGGTTCTCAGACTCCTGACCAGACCTAGCCGCAAGGGAGGCTGGGAAGTGAGGTTCTCAGACTCCTGACCAGACCTAGCCGCAAGGGAGGCTGGGAAGTGAGGTTCTCAGACTCCTGACCAGACCTAGCCGCAAGGGAGGCTGGGAAGTGAGGTTCTCACACTCCTGACCAGACCTAGCCGCAAGGGGGGCTGGGAAGTGAGGTTCTCAGACTCCTGACCAGACCTAGCCGCAAGGGAGGCTGGGAAGTGAGGTTCTCACACTCCTGACCAGACCTGGCCGCAAGGGAGGCTGGGAAGTGAGGTTCTCAGACTCCTGACCAGACCTGGCCGCAAGGGAGGCTGGGAAGTGAGGTTCTCACACTCCTGACCAGACCTGGCCGCAAGGGAGGCTGGGAAGTGAGGTTCTCACACTCCTGACCAGACCTGGCCGCAAGGGAGGCTGGGAAGTGAGGTTCTCACACTCCTGACCAGACCTGGCCGCAAGGGAGGCTGGGAAGTGAGGTTCTCACACTCCTGACCAGACCTGGCCGCAAGGGAGGCTGGGAAGTGAGGTTCTCACACTCCTGACCAGACCTGGCCGCAAGGGAGGCTGGGAAGTGAGGTTCTCACACTCCTGGCCACACCTAGCCGCAAGGGAGGCTGGGAAGTGAGGTTCTCACACTCCTGGCCACACCTAGCCGCAAGGGAGGCTGGGAAGTGTAGTTCTCAGACTCCTGACCAGACCTAGCCGCAAGGGAGACTGGGAAGTGTAGTTCTCAGACTCCTGACCAGACCTAGCCGCAAGGGAGGCTGGGAAGTCAGGTTCTCACACTCCTGACCACACCTAGCCGCAAGGGAGGTTGGGAAGTGAGGTTCTCACGCTCCTGACCACACCTGGCTGCAAGGGAGGCTGGGAAGTGAGGTTCTCACGCTCCTGACCATACCTGGCTGCAAGGGAGGCTGGGAAGTGTAGTTCTCAGACTGCTGACCAGACCTAGCCGCAAGGGAGGCTGGGAAGTGAGGTTCTCACGCTCCTGACCAGACCTAGCTGCAAGGGAGACTGGGAAGTGAGGTTCTCAGGCTCCTGAGCAGACCTAGCTGCAAGGGAGGCTGGGAAGTGAGGTTCTCAGACTGCTGACCAGACCTAGCTGCAAGGGAGGCTGGGAAGTGTAGTTCTCAGACTCCTGACCAGACCTAGCCGCAAGGGAGGCTGGGAAGTGAGGTTCTCACGCTCCTGACCAGACCTAGCTGCAAGGGAGACTGGGAAGTGAGGTTCTCAGGCTCCTGAGCAGACCTAGCTGCAAGGGAGGCTGGGAAGTGAGGTTCTCACACTCCTGGCCACACCTAGCTTCAAGGGAGGCTGGGAAGTGAGGTTCTCAGACTCCTGACCACACCTAGCTGCAAGGGAGGCTGGGAAGTGTGGTTCTCAGACTCCTGACCAGACCTAGCTGCAAGGGAGGCTGGGAAGTGAGGTTCTCACACTCCTGGCCACACCTAGCTGCAAGGGAGGCTGGGAAGTGAGGTTCTCACACTCCTGGCCACACCTAGCTGCAAGGGAGACTGGGAAGTGTAGTTCTCAGACTCCTGACCACACCTAGCTGCAAGGGAGGCTGGGAAGTGTAGTTCTCAGACTCCTGACCAGACCTAGCTGCAAGGGAGGCTGGGAAGTGAGGTTCTCACACTCCTGGCCACACCTAGCTGCAAGGGAGGCTGGGAAGTGTAGTTCTCAGACTCCTGACCAGACCTAGCTGCAAGGGAGGCTGGGAAGTGAGGTTCTCACACTCCTGGCCACACCTAGCTGCAAGGGAGGCTGGGAAGTGTAGTTCTCAGACTCCTGACCAGACCTAGCTGCAAGGGAGGCTGGGAAGTGAGGTTCTCACACTCCTGACCAGACCTAGCCGCAAGGGAGGCTGGGAAGTGAGGTTCTCAGACTCCTGACCAGACCTAGCCGCAAGGGGGGCTGGGAAGTGAGGTTCTCAGACTCCTGACCAGACCTAGCCGCAAGGGAGGCTGGGAAGTGAGGTTCTCACACTCCTGACCAGACCTAGCCACAAGGGGGGCTGGGAAGTCAGGTTCTCACACTCCTGACCAGACCTAGCCGCAAGGGAGGCTGGGAAGTCAGGTTCTCACACTCCTGACCAGACCTAGCTGCAAGGGAGGCTGGGAAGTGAGGTTCTCACACTCCTGGCCACACCTAGCTGCAAGGGAGGCTGGGAAGTGTAGTTCTCAGACTCCTGACCAGACCTAGCCGCAAGGGAGGCTGGGAAGTGAGGTTCTCACACTCCTGACCACACTAGCTGCAAGGAAGGCTGGGAAATGGGGTTTTTAGTTGGGCCATCATATGCCTAGCTAAAAGTCAAAAGTTCTGCTACTTGAGAAAGAAAGAGTCCATTTAGAAAAATTAGTGTCCGTGATGGGGAGAGTCTGGTACCATGAAATTTCACAGGAGGGTGGAGTGAGGCCCAGGTAAGAGAGGAGGAGGCCTGAACTGGGACTGAACCCTCGACGAGGAGGTGGCCCCTATTCCTCCCCTCACTGTAGAATTGCTCTTTCTTTTGCCTTCCAGAAGCCGGCCCCAGGCTCTCCACAGGTCTCCCCTCCCAGCCCTGTCACATTTCCCGAGGGCAGCCCTCCCCTCTCCAACACCTCTCCTGCGGGCCTCTCCCCAACGGGGATCCCGAAGCGGCGCACAGGTAAGGACACACAGGAAGGATGTCCCTTCCGTGGCTCCTCTTTGTGCACGCGAGGGTTTCTGCACCAGGCGGCCACCCTCATCCCAGCTCTGATCTTAATGTTGTGGTTGAGAGCATGGCTTCACCATCCGCTGGCTGTGTGACCTCGGGTAAATGACTTACCTTCTCTGAGCGTCAATTGCTTTATCTGTAGGACAGAGATGACCAGAGATTAAGAGGAAATAGGCGTAAAGTGCTTGGAATTGGGCCTGGCCCGTAGTGAGGGCTCAGGAAGTGTTGGTTATTCTAACCGTGGTTACGTGCCATCGTGGAGGCAGCGCAGCTCACGGCGGGGGCACGGGGCCGGGGCCACGACGCAAGGGAGGCTTGTGGAAGGGAGATTCCCCAAGCCAAGCCCTGAAGGACAAGGAAAAACAAGCAGGGAACGGGGAGGGAAGAGACTTAACGGAAGGAGGCAGCGGGAAGGCCCTTCAGGGTGCCGATGCCCTGGCGTGCTGGAGCTCAGCGCACAGGGTTGGGGACGCCGAGCAGGGACACTGGAGAAGGTCCATGGGAAGCCGGCCTGTGGAGGGGCAGCTGTGTCCCCTGAGGGATCAGGAAGGTCTTGTACAGGGGGAGCACAGGTGAGAGACCCTCGTGTGATGGCAGGCGACGGGTGTCGCAGGTGTGACACATGAAACTAACAGACCGTATGTTAATTACACTCGCGTACAAAAGCTGTAAACAATTTTATGTTTGTTTTTATTTTTGAGAGAGAGAGAGAGTGAGCACGAGCGGGGGAGGGGCAGGTTGGGGGCAGGGGGACAGAGGATCTGAAGCAGGCTGTGTGCTGATAGCAGTGAGCCCCACGCGGGGCTCGAACTCATGAACCGCGAGATCGTGACCTGAGCCGAAGTCGGTTGCCCAACCGACTGAGCCACCCAGGCTCCCTCCCAATTTTTTTTTTAACGGAAAAAAAAAAAAGAAAAGAAAAACAATAGCGGTGGGAATAGGGCACTGTACGTACGTGGGAGCTCAGAACTGAGCCAGCGCGGGGGTTGTGACCCCTTGAGCTGAGCCTTGGAAAGGGATTGGTGCTGACTGCGCGATGCGGCCAAGAGCAGCCTGTACGGAGGCCTCGGGAGGGTGCTCGGGGAATCGCACACCCTGGAATGTTTCTGGAGAATGAAACGCACTTCGGGGAGCAGGGAGACCTTGAAGGCAGTGCGCGGGGAGACAGGAGAGCGGGGCTGGCTCGCGGAGGCCCGCACGTGCTGGGCCAAGGGCCCGGGGCCCGTCCTGGGGGTGCTGGGGCGCCACGGGAGGGCTGCGGGAGGGGGAGGTCATGACGACACAGCTGAGTGGCTCAGGGCTGACGCTGAGATTGGCCCTGGGTTGGGGGGAGGGGGGTTGGAGAATTCTTTTTAGAGGTAATGACCTCTGAACTTTGCCCCAGAGGGCCACCGAGCAGCAGCACGTGCCAGGGCCCGGAGTTGTGACACAGCGTGGCGTGTCTGGGAACAGCAGCAGTTCGGGGGCGGGGGAGGGGGGGGAAGAAAGGGTTATGTGGCGTGGGAGGAGTTAGAAGGTCAGCTGAAGAGAGCTGAGGTAGGACAGGGGCCCACATCCAAAGACTCTATCCTGCAATGGCTGGTGGGGAGACACGGGCGGCTTTCTGAGCGAGGAGGAGGACCGTGCCGGCCGCGGCTGAGAGCAGGTCCCTCTGCGGCCATGCGCAGGAGCCACCGGGTCCAGGAGGCCGGGGAGAAGGTGACAGATGGCGATAAAAAAGACGGCAGTTGCCTTTTCGGTGAATTCCTCACCGTGCTTGAGCATCCGCTTGGGGTCTTCCAGAAGCGGCCTCAGAAGTTCCAGAACAAGAGTGCAAATGCGAGTCGTTTGTTTTGGGAAGCACAGAGAACGCAGACCGTGAGGGATTCAGGGAAGGCGGCCCAGCCGGGAGAAGATGGGCGTTCATGGTGGCTCCTTTGGTTTACGTGAGTCACTAGCGAGGGCCCGTCGCGGGACCCGTTGCTTCCTGGCCTCTCGCAGACGTCTGAGGCCCCGGAAGAGCCATCCGGGACACACACTGATGGTCAGGTCTTAGGGGTGCAGGCAGGGCACTGAGGGGGTCTGCTAGAGTCCTCCCTGGGTCCTGAGCCGAGCGCATCACCGCGTCACTAACTTTTGGGGGTTGTTTTCACTCTGCACAGGCGGACGAGCGAGGCACAGAGAAATTAAGTAACTTGCTCCGGGTCACACAGCCAGGAGGCAGCACAGCTTGAAGGATGAGGCCCGCCTCGGGGCAGAAGGGGGGGGGGTCCCAGAGACTTCTCCAGGGGCCCCCATCACTGATGGGCCTGAGCTCACTGGGGAGGGGGGCAGACAGGCCAGCGAGGTCAGCCCTACCGTGCCCTTTGCCTTCCCAGCTCGGAAGCAGCTTCCTAAACGGCCGATTCAGGATATCCTGGAAGAACAGAACGAGGATGAGGACAGAGAGGCAAAGAGGAAGAAGGAAGAAGGTGAGTCACCAGGAGGAGGGAGAGAGAGGGAGAGAGTGTGTATATGGTGGGAATCTGGAAGGGTGGGGGCCTCTCCGAAGAGACAGGGTGTTAGGATCCCCGATTTGATGCCTGTGTCCCTGGATCCAGATGTGGCCGTCAGAACCCGCCCACCCCCCACTCCCCCCGCCCCCAGCCTAGGCGTCGCTGTTGTGAAAACGTTTTGAAATCCATTCCTTGGGCCGCTGCAATTTAGTGTTAATTCGTACACAGTTTGGCCCATTTTTATCTTCTGTTTGTTTGGATGGAAAATCGTTTCCTCTCTATCACGTCTTTTGCCTGAGAGATTTTTATCAGGAAGCAGAGATCCCCAGCCTCTCACAGCGCCCTTAGTGTCTCAGTGATTTTTTTTTCTGGCCCCCCCCCCCCCCCCCCCCCCGCCCCCCAACCAGGCCACGACCTCTGTGGCTCCGTCCGTTAAGTAGTTACGTCCAGACGACTGTTTATGTTCTAGAAACCTGGGCGTTGGAGAAAATGGTGCGCGCACATCGAAAGGGAAAGCAGTTATTTTTTTGGTCCGTCCTTAGTCACGATCAGTGACTAAATAGGATGTCTCCTGGCCTCCGCACAATCTCTCAAACTGTGGAATCCGATTGAAGACTGCCCCCCTGGTTTCCTGTTCCACATTGATTTTTGTGCAAAGTTTTTTGTTTTTGTTGTTGTTGTTGTTGTTTTTTACCACGGCCACCAATGAAAAGCCCAGCTTTGCAGAAAGGTAATGCAGGAACTCCAAGGATAGAGGTCAAAGGATACTGGAATCTGATACCTGGAGCTAGTAGTTCCTGAAGTGTCCACCAGATGTCGCCATTTCCCCTTGGAACCTTAAACCATCCTACCTTGTGGGGGGGGGGGACTTGCAGCTCTGTGCATATGAAATGGGGGGGGGGAATGCCACCGTAAAGATCTGATCCATTGGTCATTTGGGGGCCCGTGTGAGATTCTACCAGTTATAGCCTTTGCCACTGCCAGTGTATGTTAGGCTCAACTTCCCCGGGGCACACGTGACTTCCTGTTGGCCATTTTTAGTCGGTATCCATTCATACTGTGAATTGTGCGTTTTTAGCCAGCATTAGTGCGTGGGGTCACGGGAGGGCGGGTAGCTTCTTGATACTAAGGCAGTTTTTCTCAAGTTCACATGCTTTTTTTTTTTTTTTTTTTTAATCATTTATTTCTGAGACAGACACAGAGCATGAGAGGGGGAGGGGCAGAGAGAGAGAGAGGGAGACCCAGAATCTGAAGCAGACTCCAGGCTCTGAGCTGTTCGCGCAGAGCCCGACACGGGGCTCAAACTCGCAAACCATGAGATCGTGACCTGAGCCGAAGTCGGTCGCTCAACCGACTGAGCCACCCAGGCGCCCCAACAGTTTAAAAAATTTTTACTTTTTACCCATATCAGGTTATCACATGCGTTTGGGACTCTTTCTGGTTGTATTTTGCGGTGAATAATTCTAAAAGTTGCTAAGACAGCACTGACTGTTTGTGTCCAGGTCTGGTTGCCCAGGCAAAGGAACACAGGGTTTGGATTGTGTTGGGGGTCCCGCCGTGCTTGGGGCTGACCAAGAACGGACTGTCACACCTCCTATCACTTTACAGATATGCTTGACTGGCACACAGGAATAGCCGGGGGCTGACCGTCTCCGGACTTGAAATGTCTTGGGGGAGTCAGAGTGATTCTTTTTTGCCATCTGACTTTTCTGTCTGTTATCCAAAGCAGAGACCCCAACAGAAAGCCTCACAGAGCCTGAATTGGCCCAAAAGGAGGAAGCAGAAGGGGACCGGCCCACGACGCCCGCTGAGCACTTAGAGACCTCCCGTGAGTTTCCAGTCCTCTGCCTCCAGCCCGCCCCGGCTCTCTGGCTTTGGGTCGGATGTCTTCGGAGGCCAGTTAATTTTCAACTCGACATAGCTCCTCAAATGTGTTGTTTAAATGCAAATTCTAGGAGGGGCGCCTGGGTGGCTCGGTCGGTTGAGCGTCTGACTTCGGCTCAGGTCACGATCTCGCGGTTCGTGAGTTCGAGCCCCGTGTCGGGCTCTGTGTTGACGGCTCAGAGCCTGGAGCCTGCTTTGGATTCTGTGTCCCCCTCTCTCTCCGCCCCACCCCTGCTCGTGCTCTGTCTTTCAAGTATGAATAAACATTAAAAAAGATACAAATTCTAGGGGAGCCGTAGGTTTTATTACCGTTCTTACGGTTATAATTTCCCCCCTGTGTGTGTGGGTAAAGAAAAAAGAGCTGGGCGTCCTCCAATAAGATATTTGTATCTCTGCGAAATCACAGGTACTAAGTGCTGCTAACTGAGCGGGAATTTATGAAGTTAGACAGTATAGTTAGCCTCACAGGCCAGAGCACAAGCCCACAGCTGGGCGTCCGTGAGACTCCTGTGTGAGAAAGGACACCATGGGCGCATTTTGAGGATACAGATCGCATCCGATTTGCTGCAACGGCAGGAGAAGCGGGAGTGTTTTCTTCTAATCGTGCTGAGATTTCTTTTTACCGCCGTTCGTGTAACGTCTCCAGTTTCAGGCCAGATGCCGAGCAGAAACCTTAGTACTTGACGCAAAAGCTGCAGGCCCGAGAGGCTCAAAACTTACGCGCGGAGAGAAAAGGGGCAGAACGGGGGCCGTTTTCCACCTGGGGCGTCAGAATGACCTGGGGTTACAAATGAAGTTTCGGGTTGGATGTTGGCGTCTCCAGCTGACCCTGTGTCTCGCTTTAGCAGCCGAGCCCCCGACAGACAGCACCTCAGAGCCTGAGGTGGCCGGAAAGCAGGAAGCACGGGAGGGGGACCAGGCTAAGCCTCCCCCCAGAGCTCCCAAGACGGTCAGCAGTTTCTTCGGTGAGTGTCTCCCGCCCATCAGCTCCCAGCCGCGCGGGGAGGAGGCCGGTGGGCCTTTCTCAGGAGCACGCCCTGCCCTACCCCTGCCCTACGGAAGGCCTGACCCCTCTCTCCTGGCCTGATGGGGCGAGAGGAGTTGGGCAGTGGGGGCTCTCAGGAGGAAGGGCCCACAGTTTCCTGACTTCATTCCCAGCCCCCCGGAAGCCGGCGACCAAGAAAGAAGGGAAAGAAGAGGGACCTGGCACCCCTAGAAAGGAGGAGGCCAAAGGGTGAGTTGATATCGACTGTCGAGTAGCGAGGACAGGGCATTAAAGGGAGTAGCGCAGTGGGTCCGAATTCTCTTGATTTTATCCCTGTAAAGACGAGACCGATAATCACCAAAAATCCTTTTAGCTTTAAAAATCTGTGATTACGGTAGGGCCTGGAGGACTCTGCCGGTTTGGGCGTCCGACTTTGGCTCCGGTCACGATGTCGCAGTGCGTGGGTTCGAGCCCCGCGTCGGGCTCTGCGCTGACAGCTCGGAGCCTGGAGCCCGCTTCGGATTCTGTGTCTCCCTCTCCCTCTCTGCCCCTCCCCGCTCGCACCCTGTCTCTCTCTCTGTCTCTCAAAAATAAAATTAAAAAAAAACACGCAAAGACTTTTTTGAAAAGCTGTGATTACAGTTAATTCTTCTTTTTCTTTTTTTTAAAGTTTATTTGTCGATTTGAGAGAGTGCTCGCACAGGCGTGCACGACCAAGGGAGGGGCAGAGACAGAGGGAGAGAGAGAATCCCAGGCAGGCTCCGCGCTTGCCAACGCAGAGCCGGATGGGGGCTCGATCTCCCAAACTGCGAGATCCCGACCCGGGCGGAAGTCAGGAGTCGGGCGTTCAACCGACGGAGCCACGCAGCCTCCGTCCGGTGAACTCTTCTGCTAAAAATGTTTTGGGGAGTCTTACCGTCAGTTTTGTGCCCCAGTTGAGACGTTGTTGGCGGGAGTAAAGGGCACCGTTTCAGCACGCGACATCGTTATGGGAACCGCTGGCTCCTCTTGAACACCTACTGTGCGTCGAGTAGAGCGCTGAAGGTCTCTCGTGGCAAAAAAGGGCATTTTAGCCATGTTACAGGCATTGGAACCATTAGCCCAGAGAGGCTGCGTTAGCTTCCCTGGGTCACACAGGAAGACGGGGGTAGGGCCGGGCCTAGGACTTGGGTCCCCCCGAATCCTGGGCGTGCTCCTCCTCAGTTCTGGCCCGTCTGGCCTCCTGGGTACGTGCGCGTGCTTATGCGTCCAGAAAAAAGTTTCTCTGACGAAATCGGTGGCCCACTGCCTACAAGGCTCTGTATCCTCGTTGGTTTTGTCTTTCCTAAAGTTTATTTTGAGAGAGAGAAAGCATGTGTGTGGGGGGCGGGGGGGAGGGGCATCGAGAGAGGGAAAGAGAGAATCCCAAGCAGGCTCTGCGTGGTGCCAGATGCAGGGGCTCGAGCCCACGAACCGCGAGCTCCTGACCTGAGCCGAAACCAAGAGTCGGACTCTTAACCGACTGAGCCACCCTGGCGCCCCCGTCCTGTTACCTATTTCACGTGATACCGAGATCATTCTTCCGACTCCATTCCAAGCCTGATTACTCGTCCGTCTCCGATGGCTGCCTCCAGGAGACAGACAAACGTTCGGGACGTCCAGTTTTTCTCACCTCGGAAATGGGGAGATACCGGTGACCGCACTCGCTTTCATCCAGCAGTCACTGTGCATAGGCTCTGTTGGTATCCCCATTTCACAGACAGGGAAGGTGAGGCCTGAAGGCAGGACGGTATCGTGGAGGGGTGAGAAGTCCCAGCTCCTCCTTGGCCAGCTGTGTGACCTTGGGGAAGTGCCTTAGCCTTTCTGTGCCAGTTTCCTCCCGAGGGTTGGAAACGTTTGGCTAGGGCCTGGCCACTGCCAAGCTCGGCAGGCTGTAGCTGCTACTATTGTTCCCGTTAGTATTCATTTATCGTCGGTGCCTCGCGTAGGTCACGGGTGGGGAGGGAGGCCCGCGCGCTGAGATTTGAACCAGGCGGCCTGGCTGTAGAATTTCTTAACTGCTGTGCTGTCTCTCATACGAACCGTACGGTCGACCGGACGACCACCACCTAGGAAATGCTTCCCCTGAGGAGCCCCACGCACGCCCCGTCCGGCTCAGCCGCACAGCCCCGTCTGTGCATCAGAGTCCGCGCAAGAGCTGGAAAAATTCCCCGAGTCTTCTCTCCCACCCTCTTGTGCCTCCCCAGTTTTGAGGTAGATACGGGCCTGAGGCTGGGGAGTCCGGGTCATTTTAAAAACGCTCCCCACAGGGGCGCCTGGGTCGGTCCGTCAGTTAGGTATGTGACTCTTGATTTCGGCTCAGGTCGTGAGCTCGCGTTTCATGGGTTCGAGCCCCGCATCGGGCTCTGCGCTTTGGGTTCTCTCCCTCTCTCTGCCCCTCCCACACGCACACACACACACTCTCTCTCTCTCTCTCTCAAAATAAATTAATTAACTAAAACTTTTTTAAAAAGCTCCCCATAGAGTGCACCAAGGAGGGGGCGCCCCTCACCATAATTCCTTTTTTTTTTTTTAATTTTTTTTTACATTTATTTATTTACTTTTGAGAGACAGAGAGCGACAGGGCATGAGCGGGGGAGGGGCAGAGAGCGAGGGAGACACAGAATCCGAAGCAGGCTCCGGGCTCCGAGCGGTCAGCACAGACGGACGGGGTTCGAACTCACAAACCGTGAGATCATGACCTGAGCCGAAGTCGGACGCTCAGCCCCCCTTCACCGTAATTTCTTAACCCTCACGACAACGTGTGATGGGGGGAACTCTTGGGAGCTCAGTGGTACAGACGAGGGTACCATGGTTCAGAGAGAGGAAACTGCGCTCTCAGGGTGACGCGGCTGCTCGGGGAGGGAACGGGGACGGGAACCCAGATGGGTCTGACTGCACAGTCTGGCCGCGAGCGGCTCTGGCAGAGTCAGTGTGAGGCATTTCCGGAGGCATTTAGAACGGGGAGGTTTGGAACGCCATCTCTGGGACTGCGCTGCTTGTCATACGACCCTGCGTCGGCTGGAGCTACTCCCACCTACAAGTATCTGGGAAACAGGGTTACAAGAGTCCCCGGTGGGGCTCGTTGCGAACAGAGGCAGTGCTCTGAGCACAGTGCCTGGCCCTTTGCGGCACCCAGAGACGGCACCCTTTTCCTGCTGTTCCATCCAGAGAAAGTAAGGGAGACGTTGGTTGGGAAACCCGAGGGGTCCCTAGCCTCTTAGAATGGACTGTAAAAAGCAGCCAGATCATGCTGGCCACCCCCCCCCCCAGCCACGCTGACCCCTTTTCCATTCCTTAAACGTGTCACGTGCGTGTCTACCTCAGGGCCTTTGCACTGGCTGTTGCCGTGCCTGGAGTGCTCTTCTCCCCGATACCCAGTCTGCTCACGCCTCAGGTTATTCTGCCCAAACATCTCCTTCCCCACCTCTTCCTCAGATCTAGCACCTTCTATCCCACTGTGCCCCCCCCCCCACCACTTGGTTTTAAATGTTTCTTAATATCGAAATTGTTTGCTTCTGTGTTTTGTTTTGTCTCGTTGCCCCTGACTCTCCCACTAGAGTGGAAGCTCCAGGCTCACCAACTTCGTTTTCGTTCCTTTGTGTGCCCTCGTGCCTCGGACGGTGTCGGGTGCACAGCAGGTGCTCCAGAAAGTGTCAGTCGAAGGGGCGGCTCTGCTTTGCCCCAGGTGTCTGATCTCCCCTTTGCCTCCACAGACCCCTGGACCCCCCCGGCTACAATCCGGCCAAGAACAACTACCATCCCGTTGACGACGCCTGCTGGAAGCCGGGCCAGAAGTGAGGCTTCTCCCGCCCCCGACTGCCTTCCTCGCGCCCCTGTCGCCGGGTGCCTCTCCCTGGAGGCCTCCGTTGGAGGGAACTGCCACGTCCCTCGTGTCCACGTTCAGGGGACACAGGCAGCAGCGTGGAAAGCGTGGGGAGGCAGGTGGACAGACGATGGACGGCGTGGGTTGTATGCACTGCCCCGTGTCTCCCTTCCTCCCCCAGGGTCCCTTACCTGGCTGTGGCCCGGACATTTGAGAAGATTGAGGAGGTTTCTGCTCGGTAATCTGTCGGACCCCCCTGTGGGGGGGGGAGGGGGAGGGACGCCTCCTGCTGCCTGGTCCCTTCACCCTCCCTCCCTCTCGTGGCCATGGCCCTGGGAGCAGCTGCGAGGCCTCTTGGGCCCCAGGCTCGGAAGGCCCCTGCCCCGTGCTTCTGTCTGTTTCTGTTGATCAGAACGAGACGTGCTAGGGGAGAGAACCCCGATCCCTGGGGTGGGGACACCGCCTCCTCCCTATGACGTGAGCTCCGTCTACCCGCATTTGGTGAGAAGTCGCCGCAGCCCGGCTGATTTCCTCGCCCTTACCGTGAGGAGGTCCGGGTGTTGGGTACAGCGAGAACCCCACTCCCAGTGAGCGCTGCAAGGGCCCCTGGGGCCCTGGGCTGCCTGGACCTGGTCCCCGTTCCACCCCGTCCTGCGCCCCACCCCCCCATCCCTGTGTATTCAATCGGTGTTGTCAGGGGGCCCACCTCATTCTGGTCCCTGATGCTCCATCAGCATTGTTTCCGGATCTTTCCATGTTGCTTTAAGTAGGTCTCACCCCTTTTAACCGCGCTGTGGGATTCTTTCATTTTCGTACATCGCGGAGTGTTTAGGCTGTTCCCAGTGCTTCAGCGTGTGTCTTTGTGAACACGGGAGGCGCCTCCTCTGGGGCCCAGAGGGTGCGGGAAGGGCCGGGAAGGCCAGACCTGTGGGCAGTGGAGCCAGTGCCCAGCCCCGGGCGCAGATAGGTCTGGGAGTGGGCCCCGTCCCGGCTGCTTCCTGGCTGTGTGACCGTGGGCGGGTGGCCTGACCTCTCTGAGCTTCGGCCTCTGCGTAAGGAAAGTGAAGATCATCCGTCTCGGGTTTGCTCGGAGGGGGTGCCAGGGTGGCACAGCGAGGTGCCTAGTAAGTACTTTTAGGAGGTGCTGTTGGCAGTCACTGAGTTCAGGAGGACTGTGGGTGACTGTCCAGTCCCCATGATCCCCAGTTGGAGGGTTTTACAACTTTTTTTTTAGGCTCTTTAGAAATAACTGTAAACTTCGAGAAAAATCGCAGAAATGGCACAGCGAGCCCCCACGTACCCGTGATCAGCTTTCTCTAACGTTGACGTGTTTACGCCGGCAGGGGGATGGTTACCGAGACCGCGATGTCAGCGTTAGCGTGGGCTGTTATGTGACGCGCAGACGTCATTTGTGTCTGGCTGGTTTCCCCCTTTGCGTTGGCTTTGCTAGGCCGGGACCCACCCTGGACCCTCGCCCTGACCCTGACCCCTGCCTGTGGTGCGTGGTCACCGTGTCTCCTTGTCTCCATCCTCGACGGCTCCTCGGTCTTTCTTGGTCCAGCCTGCCCGCTGTGGCGCTTTCGACGAGTCCGGGGACTTTGCACAAGTCTCACTTTGGGTCTGTGTGACGTTTCCTCGAGAGCTGATTCAGGCGGGGCGCCTGGGGGGCTCAGTCAACTGAACGTGCGACTCTTGCTTCCGGCCCAGGTCGTGATCTCACGGTTTGTTGGCTTTGAGCCCCGTGTTGGGCTCCTTGCTGACAGTGTGGCGCCTGCTTACGACTCTCTCTCTCTCTCCCTCCCTCTCTCCGTCCCCCACTCTCACTCTCTCTTTCTCTCAAGATAAATCAACTTTTTTAAAAAAAAAAAAAAAGGAAGTTGAGGTTTCTACTCCTGAAATCGTTACTGCACTATTTTCTAACTGGCAAGTAAAGTCCCATCGTGAGGCTCCGGGTAGACCTCAGTTTGGGGGGCAAGCCGTTCCGCCAGCTTCGGAGCCAGTGGTGGGTCCGCCCGTGACGGTCACGTCTGGGGGGTCTGCTCGGCGGGCTTCGTGGTCCCCCAGTGTCTCCTTGTGACACGGACAGAGACGTTGTACGTTTACTTGTGTTTTTTTTTTTTAAAGCTTATTTTGAGAGGCGGAGAGAGAGAGAGAGACAGAGCACAAGCAGGGGAGGTGCACAGAGAGAGAGAGGGAGAGAGAATCCCAAGCAGGCTCCACGCTGTCCGCACAGAGCCTGATGCGGGGACCGAACTCGCGAACCCGGGAGATCATGGCCTGAGCCCAAGTGAGGAATGGGACGCTGAACCCACTGAGCCGCCCGGGCGTCCCTAACGTGGTCGTGCTTCTAGAGCCAGCGCAGCTCAGTGGCTGGGAGCGCGGGTCCTGGAGCGGACGGCCTCGGGTCACCTCTCAGCTTGAGTCGCACGGGCTCTGTGACCTCGGGCGAGTTCCATGATGGCTGTACGCCTCAGTTTCCTCATCTGTGCAGTGGGGGTGATAGGAGCGTCTGTGTGATGGGGGAGCCGTGAGATTTCAGTGAGCGGAAACACACAGATGCTTGGAAGCGGCCCCCGGCACCTAGACGGCGCTCCGTGCTCCCATCATCCTCTGTGGATGGTCCTCCCCCTCTCCGTCGTAAGCAGGGACCGGGCTCACCCTCCTACCAGCAGCCTGTGGCTGTGCCGGGGCCTGGGCTCAAGCCTTTTGTCTTCTCTCCCGGGTCCCTTCCCCCCCACCCCCAGCTTTGACCCTAACCTGCCAGCGGCTCACACCCCGTCCCCCCCCCTTGCCCCCAGGCTCCGGATGGTGGAGACACTGAGCAACTTGCTGCGCTCCGTGGTGGCCCTGTCCCCCCCAGACCTGCTCCCCATCCTCTACCTCAGCCTCAACCGCCTCGGGCCGCCCCAGCAGGGCCTGGAGCTTGGCGTCGGGGACGGTGTCCTCCTCAAGGCGGTGGCCCAGGCCACGGGTAAGCAGGGCGTGTGGTGGCCTTTGGAGCGTAGGGGGCTCAGGGGGAGAAGGGGGAGAGGTGGGGAGCGCGTGAGGGATGGGAGAGGGGACTGGAGGTGGGGAAGACAGCCGGATGGATGGGACAGACTGGTGGGGCGCTGGTTCCGGTGAGGGAGGCCCCGCAGCTGGAGGCGGGGCCGCAGGGTTGGGAGGAGGGGCTGGGAAGACGGTGTGGAGGGAGCAGGTGCCCAGGGAAGCGGCAGATGTGGGGAGAACAACGTGGGCGGGGCCCCCGGGGCTCCGCGTGCATGTGGGGGAGCCGGCGAGGGGCAGGGTGGGTCCTGTGGGGACCCGCGGCCCGGTGCGGCCCCCTCAGCCCCGGCTCCCTGCACCCCAAGGGCGGCAGCTGGAGTCCGTCAAGGCCGAGGCGGCCGAGAAGGGCGACGTGGGGCTGGTGGCCGAGAACAGCCGCAGCACCCAGAGACTCATGCTGCCCCCACCTGCTCTCACGGCCGCCGGCGTCTTCGCCAAGTTCCGAGACATCGCCGGGCTCGCCGGCAGCGCTGTGAGTGGGCAAGGCGGCCACCCCGGGCCCCAGACCCTGGGCCCTTCCCCTGGGGACCCGGAGACACGGCAGGCGGGTGGCGACAGGGGGGCTTCTGGCGGCCGGGTCGCTTCAGTCCTGCTTGTGGGGACTCTCGGGACGGGCAGGGGGGTCTCCCCTTGCCCTTCAACACCTGCTCTGTTCCTACCATGTGACGGGACAGTAGACACTGGCCGAATCAAGGTGGGGACGGAGGGGAGCCGGACGCGGCCTTCCTCGCTGTGTCAGAGCGCGACCGGGCGCTGGGAGTGGGGAGAGGTGGGGGCTGCTCGCTGGCCAGGAGGAGGCGGGGTCCTCACCCCGCGCCCCAGACACCCACTGGCCTGCCTGGCCTCAGTCCACAGCCAAGAAGATCGACGTCATCAAAGGCCTCTTTGTCGCCTGCCGTCACTCAGAAGCCCGATTCATCGCCAGGTGGGCATGGGCCCGGGAGGCTGGGGGAGGTGGCAAGAGCGGGGGACTGGCCACGGGCGTCCCCACTAAGCTCTTCTCCTCGTGTCGTCCCGGGGCTCGTGGGTAAAAGGTGCGGTGATTGATCAGCCGTGTCTGCTGGGGCCTCGGAGGGTGCAGGACGGGCCGGGAGCCAAGCGGTCGCCACGACAGTGAAAACAAAATTGTAGTCATCCCCCATCGTGCGGTGTTTCTCGGGTCCCCGGTGTGTCATACTTCCTCCCCGCGGCCCTGCCGGGCAGGCCTTGTTGCCCTCAGCCTGGTCTGCGGGAGGGGAGGCCCAAGGAGGAAAAGCCTTGCGCCCGAGACCCCCGGCTCAGAGAGAGGCCTGTGTGGGGGACACCTTGCCCATCACAGTCTGTGTCCCGCTCTGCCCCGGCTCGCCCTCCCCGAGCTTCACTGCTTCCCCAGAGGGCATCTGAGGTGAGCCGCAAAGGCCCCCGGGAGGCACTTTGTTCTGCCCCAGAGAACACCAGCGGCCATGCTGCTACGGGCTGGCCTCAGTTTCCTTGTCTGTTCACTGGGGCTGTGTGACCCCTCAGGTCCCTTCCAGCCCTGAAGATTGTTCTGGCTTTGAGGAGAGGGTTCCAGAGGGTCCCAAGAGGGTTCCAGAGGGTTCCAGGGGGTTCTGGGAGACCAGAGGAGGCAGGCGCAAGGGGTAGAGGGCAAGGCGGTGCTGACCAGCCCGCTCGCCCTCGCCTGCTCTCTCCCCAGAGCCCTGAGCGGACGGCTACGCCTCGGGCTGGCAGAGCAGTCGGTGCTGGCCGCCCTCGCCCAGGCCGTGAGCCTCACGCCCCCCGGCCAAGGTGAGGCCCCGCGGCTGTCTCCGCCTGGCGCTCGGGTTAGCCCGGGCTGCCCTCCCTTCCCGAAGTCCACGCCCCAGCTCCTTTCCAGGCCCCTTCCTTCCCTAGCAGCCTTGTCTCCAGCACCGCCCGCCCTGGGGGAGCCGAGGGGTCGGGCCCATCCCAAAGCCTCCGCCGGTGGCTCTGGTCTTAGATTTCCCCCCGGCTGTTGTGGACGCTGGGAAGGGCCGGACAGCAGAGGCCCGGAAGACGTGGCTGGAGGAACAGGGCATGATCCTGAAGCAGACGTTCTGGTGAGATCTGGGGCCAAGGGCCGAGGGGGGGTGGGGGGGAAGCTGGAGGGGCGGGAGGCTCGGCACCGAGGGCTGCTGGCGACGTGGGAGGGGCCGGTGGCTAGTGAGCGCTAGTGACCGTCACGGGGTGGGTGGTCCGGACGGGACTGGGGCCGGACACAAGGCTGGGGACAGAGATTAGGAAGGTGGCAAACGGTGAGGGATCCTGTGACTGACGCGCGGCGGGGCGTTAGCACGTGCATGGAGTGACAGCAAGGGCTCCGGGGAGGGCCGCCTGGCCACAGCAGGACCGTGACTGCTCGGTGACAGTGGCAGGAGGGCCCGCGAGCGTCTGCACGGAAACCCTGGGGGCACCCACTCGGGCACACGGCAGTGAACCCTGCAGAACCGCGGGCCAGGACAGCCGTCTCTACCCTGCCCCCCACTCCCACATCAGAATCTCCGGAGGCGGAGCCTGGCCTTGAACTTTTTACTCCATCCGCGAGTGCCTTTTATGTGTGGCTCAGGTGGAGAGCCGCTGGTCTCACGACGACAGGGCTGACGGCAGGCCCAAGCCGAGGGGAACAGAGGGATGTGTAGTGACACTGAGGGAGGGTCGTGAGAGTTGGGACCAGGGGAGTCGGGGATGGGAGGGAACAAACAGGGTGACAGACTCACAGAGGCGCATCTCAGAGCCAGAGAACAGGGTTTCCAGGCTGCCGGAGTTCTGGAAGGACACCTGCTCATTCTTGCCCCCGCCCCAGCGAGGTGCCCGACCTGGACCGGATCATCCCTGTGCTGCTGGAGCACGGCCTGGAGCACCTCCCGGAGCACTGCAGGCTGAGCCCAGGTACAGGGCCCTCAGGAGAGACCACAGCCCCTCCCTGGGCAGAGCCGGCCGTGGGGCCACGGAGCTCGGGGCCGGCCCTCCTGCGGGCCCCACTCCCTCCTCCCAGCTTAGCTTTCTTCGTCCCCCTGAGAACCTATAGGTTCCTCTCACCACCAAAATCGAATCCCATTCCCCATGCTGAAGCGCATCTGTTTGTTTGGAGACCCCGTCTGTATCAGGAGGAGCGTGGGGGAATCTGCCGTAACAAGAGATCCCCCAGAAGTCGGCGGGTCTGGCCACACAGCCTCTTCTTCCCACCCCGTCAGAGTCCAGAGGAAGGCAGGGATCAGGGAGGATGCGTGGCTGGGCTCCACGAACCCCCAGGGGCCCCCGGGGACCTAGGTTTCTGTCTTGTCACTTCGTTTCCCAGAGGTTTTCACCCTAATGTGCGTGACCAGGGATGGCTCGGATTTCTAGATAACGAGAAGAGGGAGGGAGAGAGAGAAGAGGGGTGAGGATGTGACCCCGACGGCGCGCATATCGTTACCACACACATCCTAATCACGTGGCCTTACCTAGCTGCAAGGGAGTCTGGGAATGTCCCAAAGCTGGGAGGCCACCCCCCTCTCCTGCCCCGGGAGGGCATGTTCTCTTCGCGGTGGGAAAGGAGAATGGGCCCTGGGGCACAACGGGCTGTCTGTGCCACACACCCCTCCCTGACCCGGGGTTGGCCCTCCCCCAGGGCACCCTAACTGTCACTCCTCCCCTCCCAGGGGTCCCCCTGAAACCGATGCTGGCACACCCCACCCGCGGTGTCAGCGAGATCCTGAAACGCTTTGAGGAGGCGGCTTTCACCTGCGAGTACAAATACGACGGGCAGAGGGCACAGGTAGGGGGGTGGACGCGTTCCCTCGGCAGAAGGGAAAGTGCCAGAGAGCCGGGGCCTGGGGTGGGGGGTGGGGGGTCAGACCCGAGCTCGTAGCGGCTCGTGCCGCAGACTTCCACCTTCACGTAGAGGGTGTGTTAACACCCACCTCCCCCGAATATCTGAAAGCCGATTTTATTTGATTAAGCCATCAAAATTCCCGACACCCCTGCAGTGGGTGTTCGAGAAATGCCAGCTTTAGACACACCCGGCTGGCAGGGGGTTCAGTGTAACAGCCATTACGGGAGGCGTCTATACAGCCTTCGGTGCGGTGATGTAAGCACGTGTCGTGCGACCCAGCGCCAGGCACGCCCGTGGGCCCTTGGTTGGGTCTGTAAGGTCGCCTCTTGGGTCTCTTCTGTCCTGGCGGGGCCAGCTGGGGCCAGCCAGCGTTTGTCGCCTGGATGGATGAGCAGGTGTCGGGCTGACACCGTGTGGTGCTTAACAAGCAGTGAACTTGGAGAGTCAGCATCGTCGATCTTCAAAATACAGTAAAACCTCGGTTTTCGAGCATAATTCGTTCCGGAAACTTGCTTGTAAGCTTAGTCGCTTGTATATCAAAGCGAGTTTCCCCATAAGAAATGATGGAAACTCAGGTGATTTGTTCCGTGACCCAAAAACATTCATATAAAAATGATTACGGGGGCGCCTGGGTGGCTCCGTCGGTTGAGCGTCCGACTTCGGCTCAGGTCATGATCTCACAGTTTGTGGGTTCGAGCCCCGCGTCGGGCTCTGGGCTGACAGCTCAGAGCCTGGAGCCTGCTTCCGATTCTGTGTCTCCCTCTCTCTCTGCCTCTCCCCTGCTCATGCTCTGTCTCTCTCTCCTTCAAAAATAAATAAAAAAATGATTACTATACTGCAACGTAACGCAAAATAACGAGGAAGATACAGAACATAAAGAAAAACAAATTAACCTGCGCTTACCTTTGAAAACCTCTGTGGCTGGTGTGAGGGAGACGAGAGAGGGGAGGGTTATTGTGTAGGACGCCTTTCACTGTCACTGTCACTTTCACTGTCACTAATCACTGCTGTCTGTGGGCTCCATGGATCTCATCTGAAGTGAAGGGTTCCTCCACCCTTTTCTCCTCCTCCTCTGGAGGTGAGATGCCGACGTAGACTTCTTATGAAATCTTGCAATTTCAGTCACTCGCCTGCCTCGTTCATACTTCGCCATGATTTCCTTCTTAACTTCCAGCGTAATCACGTCCTTCTTCTTCCTGCCTTTCTTTTCAGCCTTTTTCTGCGTGGCGGCCGTCGTATACGCCCGCACGGAGGTTCTTCACTACGGTACGGTAGTGATGAACTCTGGTCGTATATTGTATTTCACGTAACTGGCAATAAGGCAGCAGAGGAAAGGGTCTATATCCACAGGCAGCCCGACCTAGAATGAAGCAAAGCGTTCCTAAGCTTATTCTTTTTTTTTTGTTTTGTTTTAATGTTTATTTTTGAAGGAGAGAGAGAGCATGAGTGGGGCAGGGGGCAGAGAGAGAGAGAGAGAGAGAGAGAGAGAGGGAGACACAGCATCAGAAGCAGGCTCCAGGCTCTGAGCCGTCAGCACAGAACCCGACTCGGGGCTTAAACTCACGATCTGTGAGATCCTGACCTGAGCCAAAGTCAGATGCTTCACGGACTGAGCCACCGAGGCGCCCCTCTAAGCTTACCCTCGTACGGAAAAGCAAAGGACTGTCCGTAGGTGCTTCGAAATGACAAAAAATACACCAATGCCAGCTGTGGGCACCTTCCAATATTCTGAAAAACCACTGATTTCTGCCAAACACCGTGGCTTGAGACCAAGCACCCGAGCATGGGAGACGATCACAATCCCACAGAGAAAGGGAGAGAGAGAGACGAAGAAGAACCATTGGCTCAGTTGTGCTCATGGGACGTTCGGCGTCACGGAGTGCTCGTGGTGCAAGACATCGCTCGTTTACCAAGTTAAAACTGACGAGAAGCGTTTGCTCGTCTTGCAGAACATTGGCAGAACAAGTTACTCGCAATCCAAGGTTTTACTGTAGGCTGCTGAGAAAAGATAAGAGACCAAAGGATTTTACGGTAGTGACCGTGATTTTTAAGATACGTGCGTATTTTTAAGTCCTGTACGTTACAGCCCACGCCCACACGGCTGTCGAGATCACGTACGTTTAAGGCGGCACATATGGACCGTGACCAGGCTGTTTTAAAATGAATTAACCATAAAATCAGAATGATATTTACGGCTTGAGACCAGGCAAATCCTCTTAGACATAGCAAGACACTTTGGCATCTGGGTGGGGGCAGGGCGTGGGGGTTGGATAGGGTGGATGAGGAAGGTGATGGCGGGGTCCAGGGGGCACGGGGCGGGGGGGCTTCCACAAACGGGTGGGAGTCGCTGTTTGGATGGAGGAGATGATTTACTCCGGTCTCTGTACCAGTTCCTCCTCCAGAGCTTCTGGAACCTTCTGCCGGTGAAGGTGGGGTCAGAAGAGAAAAGAGGGGCCACGGGGAGGCGGGGAGGGGCCGGGCTCTGATTCCCTCTCCCGTCCCCTACTGCCACAGATCCATGTCCTGGAAGGCGGGGAGGTAAAGATCTTCAGCAGGAATCAGGAAGACAATACCGGAAAGTACCCGGACATCATCAGCCGCATCCCCAAGGTGGGCGTCTGCCACCCGCTTCCCCTCTGGCAGGGGCTGCAGTTACGGGGGGCAGGGGAGCAGCGGGGAGCGGTGGGGGCCACCGATGCGCCTTTTTGTCGGCACAGGTGGTGGTGTCTATATCGGAGCTTCCTGGGAGTGTTTGGATGAAGCCCCTACAGTTTGGGGCTCCTTTCCCTGTTCTCTCAGCCAGGGTTTACCAGGCGTCTGCTCTGTCCTGAGCCCTGTGCTGGCAGCTGGGGGCCTAGTAGCACGGACGGGCCCATTAAGTCTCTTCTTCCACCGAGGTTAGGCCTCACGAGGCAGGCAGATCTTATCAGAGCGTCCTGCTCTTGGCCCCGTAGTTCTGTGTGGAGACCTGGGCTCTGAAGGAAAGGACCGCCATTCTGGGAGCCTCTGTAAGAGTCAGACTTGACCTAGGCCCGGTGTCAGTGAGGCAGGCCACCACCGCGCACGCGGCCCCAGGCTGCAGGATGAATGGGGCCACCTGGAGTGGTACGGGAGCGTTCCTCTGAGAGAAAAGAAGCCCTCCCAGTGGAGGTGAAGGACGGGGACAAGCATGCTACGGTGATCGGCATGTGCAAAGGCCTGGTGGTTAAAGGAACATAGCCCATCCACAAAACAGAGAAGCTAGTGTGCTGGGGTGCGGGGCCTGAGGGGGGCCGGGTGAGGTGAGGGGGCTGCCGGGGACTGACGGGGACAGCTGTGGTTTTTAGCAGGGATACACTGCGATCTGTTTTGGCATCTGCTAAGAGTCCACTGAGTGCCATGAGGACGGTGGGTTAGGCGCGGGTCCGTGCGGGAGCAAGGAGACCGGTAGGATGACGTGGCCTAGGCCGGACTGGGCTCAGTGAGGGGGTGGCCCATGGGCGGCTTAGAGATTTCGGAAGGGAAATGGACAGGTTCACGGGGACCTGACAAGGGCCGCTGGGTTCCCAGCTTATGGCACCAAGTAGGAAGTCTTAGAAAAGTTCGCTTTTTCCTTCTTCGAGAAGAGAGGGTCTGTGCTCGTACGCGTGTCCGTGAGTTGGCATCAGTATGTCGGCACATCTTGGGAGCTAAAACAGGGAAAGGCCATTTGTGTCCCTGCGTCTGCCTTTTGGCCTCGCCCCCACCTCTCAGCAGCCCGGGGTCTCCCCCTCCACCTTTCAGATTAAACTGCCGTCAGTCACATCCTTCATCCTGGACACGGAAGCCGTGGCTTGGGACCGGGAAAAGAAGCAGATCCAGCCGTTCCAAGTGCTCACCACCCGCAAACGCAAGGTAGCCCCGGTCGCCCTGAGCTGCCTGCCGTGGTCCCCCGCTTTCTCTTCCTCCCAGCCCCGCCCCGTCCCCAGGAGGACGGGGTGTCAGTCGTGATGCGGTTCTTGCGGCCTTTGGCAGGGTGGCTGCCCCAGCTCCAGCCATTGCGTTCTCATCCCAGCATGCTAAAGTACAAAGGGGGAAGAGCCCCTTTCCTATGTCTCTGTCTCATTCTGGAAGATCTGTTCCAGGAGCCCGCCCACCACCTGTACCCCAGCAAACTTCTTTCCTCTCATTGGCCAGAATTGTGTCCTGTCACCACCGTCAGCTGCAGGGGAGGCTGGGAGGGCAGATACCTGGCAGAGGGGAATGAGGCTGTTGGGATGAGCTGAGAGCCATCACTCTGCAGAGCCTGGGGCCAGCAGCATGGTCACCCTCTGGGTGGGGTGGGGGGGGGGTGGCCCATTGGCTGGAGAGAAGGGGAGAGAGTGACAGGTGTCGGCCTCAGGCATGACGGGAGGCAAACCAACCGGGCCCCATCTCACCGGCCCCCCTCCACCCTTGCTCTCCATCCCGCCCCAACCCAGGAGGTGGACGCAGCAGACATCCAGGTCCAGGTTTGTCTGTATGCCTTCGACCTCATCTACCTCAATGGAGAGGTGAGTTCCGGCTGCATGCCTGGGGGGTGACGGGTGGCGGCGTGGGAGCTCGGGAGCCAGCGGTCTGAATTTCCCTCCCGACCTCCACGTCACCGAGCTGGGAGGCCACGCGCAGGTCACGGCTCTCAGGGTGTGGTCTGAGCACCCCTGAGGGTCTCCGAGGTCCTCTCTGGGGAAGCGTGAGACCCTGCCTGCCTTTCCGGCTCCATAGCTGGGGGAGGCAGATCCTCTTCCTGCCCTGCGGCCAGAGCGACACGTCACAGCCGTCTCTGGCCGCGTGCCCTCCTTGTACACAGCAGGTGAACACACGGGAGTCCGGCTCCGTCAAAGGCCCGACTTTAATGATCTCACGGTCCGTGAGTTCGAGCCCCGCATTGGGCTCTGTGCTGACCGCTCGGGGCCTGGGGCCTGCTTCGGATTCTGTGCCTCCCTCTCTCTCTCTGACCCTCCCCCCGTTCATGGTCTGTCTCTCTCTGTCTCAAAAATAAGTAAACACTAAAAAAAAAAAGCCTGACTTTAAAGAATTTGCAAACATGTAAAGTAATGCCCCTCTTCTCGTTCATTTTTTTCTAATACAGGCATGTTTCATAAAAGCAAGTTGGGTTAACATATTGGAGTTACTATTTTTTTTTTTTTTTTTTTACTTTTTTACTTTTTTTTTTTTACTTTTTTTTGAGAGAGACAGAGACAGAGTGGGAGCGGGGGGAGGGGGAGAGAGAGAGGGAGACACAGAATGCGAACCAGACTCCAGGCTCCGAGCTGTCGGCACAGAGCCCGATGCGGGGGCTCGAACTCACAAACAGGTCGTGACCTGAACTGAAATCAAGAGTCGGACACTTAACTGACTAAACCACACAGTCGCCCTGCAGTTATATTTTTTTGAGAGAGAAAGAGCGAGAGCGGGAGGGAGACACAGAATCTGAAACAGGCCGCAGGCTCTGAGCGCAGAGCCCGACGCTGGGCTTGAACTCCAGAACGGCGAGATCGCGATCTGAGCTGAAGTCGGACGCTTAACCGACTGAGCCACCCAGGTGCCCCGGAAGTGAATTAATAAATGTTAAGGTTTCCCACTTTTAATACGGCAACTGTGTGAACATGGGCCATAGTAGCTGATACTGTATCACTTCTATGGTAAATATCAGGGAGAATAACCCTTTTTTTTGGTACACAAAAGCTCTCTGGAGTGAGTCCTCCGTAAACTCCAAGGGTGTGAGGTCGGTGGGTCGCCCGGCTGGCCCAGTCAGGAGAGCTGGCGACTCTTGATTCTGGGGTTGTAGGTTCAAGCCCCACACCCAGCGTAGAGAGTGCTTAAAAGTAAGATATTAAAAAAAAAGCATGAGGGGATCCTGAGACCGGAACGTGTGAGCACCGCTGCTCCAGGGCACGGGTTAAGAATCTGGAGCCGGGCCACCTGCTGTCACCCGCAGCCCAGCTCTCCCTCCCTGGCTGTGGGGCCGCAGACAAGTGATTCAACCTCTCTGAGTCTCAGCTTCCTCATCCATGATAAAGAGCTCACAGTAGCTCCTTGCCCCGCCTGCTTCGGGACAGAGGGAGCCGGGACAGAGGGACCCGTGGGACACAGGCGTGCTGGCTGACGCTTACCGCTTACCAGTGTTTATTCTATGAAATGCGTCGCCATCACCACCATCATCCTATGGGCAATTAGCCTTTGGCGATCTGGCAGCCGAAAGGCGAACACTTGCACTCGACTCACGAACTGGAGCATCTTTTCAGCCTTTCTGTGACTTACCGGTCTGGCGGCTTCTTGTTAGTCTCTTGTTGGTCTGCAGAGTTCCTTCCCCAGGAGGCCGGTTCGCCCCTTGCCTCGAGGGAGGAAGCCGGGCGAGGTCCTGATGCTGAACGCCAGGCCGGTGCCTGAACCACCCACTTTTACGATGCATGTGAAAGATAGCATTTGGGGGCGCCCGGGTGGCTCAGTGGGTTAAGCGTCTGACTCTTGGTTTCGGTTCAGGTCGTGATCTCACGGTTCACGAGATCGAGCCCTGCATCAGGCTCTGTGCTGACTGTGCAGAGCCTGCTTGGGATGGTCTCTCTCAGTCCTTCCCCGTGCTCTCTCTCTCTCTCTCAAGTAAATAAACATTAAAACAACAACAAACTGTAGTCACAATGACAAGAGTCCGTTCTGGCTCCAGCAGGGCCGGGGCCCCGTCTTACGCACCTGAGGTCACAGGACTAATGGCCTCCAGCCCCCTTGGTGTTCTTGACCTCTACTTGAAATTGGTTCGCGTCCTTGGGCTGGTGTGGCTCCTCCCTCTCAGGGCGATCGTCGTACCCTGCGTGGTGGCTTGTGTGACACAGCCTTCCCGTCTCCCCCCAGTCGGGTTTATCCTCTCTCTACTCCCACGGTGACGCCCCTTCCTCTCCCTTCCTGCCCCCTCAGTCCCTGGTGCGCGAGCCCCTTTCCCGGCGCCGACAGCTGCTCCGGGAGAACTTCGTGCAGACGGAGGGCGAGTTCGTCTTCGCCACCTCTCTGGACACCAAGGACACAGACCAGATCGCCGAGTTCTTGGAGCAGTCCGTGAAAGGTGAGGGGGCCTGGGGCCGGCCGCCGTGTGTCCGCCCCGTCCCGGACGATTGCCCTGGTGGAAGCCGGCTGGCCGTCCTGAGCCCGGGGCTTCACGAAGGCCACGCTTCCCTGTCTCCTTCAGACTCCTGCGAGGGGCTGATGGTAAAGACCCTGGACGTCGATGCCACCTACGAGATCGCCAAGAGATCACACAACTGGCTCAAGGTGAGCCGCCCCGGCTGCCCTTCCCAAGTCTGGAAATCTTGCCTTCCAGGTTTCCGATCCACACCGCACCCTGTTTGAGCGCGGGCGCCTTTCCTCGGTCCCCGCTGCCTCCCAGCGCCGCGAGCCTGAGCGCCGTGGAAGCTGGATGAAGTTTCTGGGCTCAGAGCTTGGCCCCTGGGTCGAGTGGGGCCAGCGGGAAGGGAGTCAGCCAGGACATAAATGAGCCGACGTTGGGGGCAGTGAGCACTGTGAAGAGAGCAAGTTGAGTTGGGGCCAGCGAGGATCTCGCCGTGCTCTGGGTGATTGGGAAAGGCCTCTCCCGAGGTGACGCTTGTGTGGAGACGTGGACGACAGGAAAGGGTCAGCCACATGGAGATCTGGGAACAGAGCAGGGTGGGCGGGGCAGAAGGGCGGGGGCAGCCAGTGCAAAGGCCCTGAGGTAGGAACAAGCTCGGCGCGTGCAGGGAGCACGGCGATCGAGGTGTGAGGTGAGGTCGAGGTGGAGAGCGGGCCCCCGATCACACAGCATGTTGGGGGTCGCTGTAAAATATGCTGGGTTTTCTGCTAAGGGTTTTGAGAAGCCGGTGGTGGTTTTAGGCAGGAAGCCCCGTGATCTGGTTGTCATGTTGCACAGGACATCTGGCTGGCCGTGAATGGCGGATGGCACGGTGGGTGGGGGGTGCTGGGCAGAACGGGAGCCGGCGGGCAGGAGGCTTGCCTGGAGAGGGCCGGGAGGACTGCAGCAGGAGGCCAGCTGGAGGGCAGCCGGCTGGATCACCCTGTGGGTTTGTTAGTGGCCTGTGGTCCCTCTGCCCCGCCCCCCCCCCACCCCAGACTGGGAGGGGAGGAACGTTTACTGTTGCTGCCACATGCCCAAGGCTGAGCCCCTGCCTGGCACTGAGTTAATGTTTCTGGAACAAATGGCAAATGTTCTCTGTGTGAAAGAGCGGAATGCGCCTCCGTCCCAATGGAAAGGGGGGACCCACGGGGACCCCCGAGGTCTCTGACCTGTCCTCAGTTCTGCTAGCCCTTCCTGGTTCGGTCACCTCTTTCCCATTCACTCGGGAAGTCTAGAAGCTCGGCCTGTGTCCAGCCCCGGCCTGGTGGCCATCCTTGGTCTTCTCCCGGGAGCTCTCCTGAGACTCTCCCCTCCCACCCACCCATGAGCCTCCGGCAGCGAGGTCCGTGCCTCGCGCCCCCTCACCTCCTGCCTTCCCTCCCCAGCTGAAGAAGGACTACCTCGATGGCGTGGGCGACACCCTGGACCTCGTGGTGATCGGCGCCTACCTGGGCCGTGGGAAGCGGGCCGGCCGCTACGGGGGTTTCCTGCTGGCGGCCTACGACGAGGAGAGTGAGGAGCTCCAGGCCATATGCAAGGTGCCAGGAGGCTGGAGGGAAGTCGATTCGACTCAACGTGGTGGGGGCCTGAACCAAGAGGCTCTCGTGGCCTCTCTGTGAAGCGTTATTTTTTTTCCTAGTTTTTATTTGCTGTTTCTGATCCCACAAGGAACTCTTGCTTTGCGTAGAAAAATACACTAGCATAGAAAGATGTAAGGAAGCTACATTAGGTTAGGAATGAGCTATATCTGAGCTCAGCTACAGATAGTGATGGCTTCAGAGAGATTTGTTTTTCTCCCACAGAATGAGAAGTCTGGAGGGGGGCAGGCAGCTCTCCGAGGTCATTGGGGGACCCAGCTTCTCTCGCCCCGCACAGTGGCTTTGTCGTGTGCTTCCAATCTCACCTTCCTAATGTGGCTGCAGGAGCTCCAGCCATCATGGCCACGCTCCAAGCATCAGGAAGGGGAAAGGCCCCTGAGCAAAGGGATGTTCCACCTGTGTCAGCCTCAGCCAGCAAGCAACTTCTGTTTAAGTGGCATTGGTCAGAATTTTGCTCCCAACGCCATCCACAAGGGAGCTTAGAAAATGCAGCGGCTTCTGTTTTTGTTTAAAGCCACACACGTCGTTGACCCAACAAATGTGAGGCTTTTGCCACAGAAACAGAATAGACTTACCCATAATTCCAGTGCCTCGAGGTAACAATTACTAATATTTGAGGAAACGTCTCATTTCCACTTTTTCAAAGTCGTAATCTCTGTATATGAGGGTTTTTTTTTTTTTTGCACTTTTTGCCCACTAAGGACCTTTTTTTTTTTTTTTTTTGCTTTTTTATTATTTCTTTAACATTTATTTCTGAGCGACTGAGACAGAGGATGAGTGGGGGAGGGGCAGAGAGAGAGGGAGACACAGAATCCAAAGCAGGCTTCAGGCTCTGAGCTGTCAGCACAGAGCCCGGACGCGGGGCTCGAATTCACGAGGTGAGATCATGACCGGAGCCGAAGTCAGATACTTAATGGACTGAGCCACCCAGGCACCCCTCTAAGTACCATTTTAAATACCGTCAGATACGCTTAAGTATCATAGGGATAAAAAAATATTAGGGTGTTTGCACTTGTCCCCAGGACTTTTATAAACACGACTTGAATGGGCTAATATAATCCTAAAAAACAAAACGGTTATTTGAAAACGCGTTTATTCAGAAGCAGCAGAGCGTTGCAGCTTGGGACACGCAGAGAATGGCAGAACCACAGCTGGTCCCACGAAGGAGAGGAATGTAATTCTATGGAGAAGAAGGGGTTGTTCTGAACAAAAACCCATTGGGGAAAAAAGCGTCCGTTTGGGGGGGATGACAGTTTCTCACTGGCTGAGCTGCTGGGGGCGGTCGGTCACGTCTTCTAGGATGCAGACTCCCTCTTTCCCTCCGGGGGCCTGTAATTGATGGCTCTTCCCTGTGGGGGATTCTGTTGGGGCCTGTAACTGACACCCGGGGGTCTGTCACTGACTGGGGGGGGGGGGGGCGTCCTCCCTCGACTAGCCGCTGACTCTGCTTCAGCGACATGGCCCGTGACTGTTGACAAACGCTTGCGGCTGAGTTTTCAACACGCGCCCCCGTTTCCGGAACGAACTCCCTGTAGTCGGCCGGCTACCGTGGGGCCGGCTTTGTTCTGTCCGCTAAACCGATGCTCAGCCCGGGTGACCCGTGGCCGAAGCGGCTTTACGGTTGGCCGATTATCTCAGGGCCCCAACCCGCCACCACCCTGCGTGAACGCACCTAGCACACAGTTTTCCGAAAGAGCTATTGTCGGACAACAGGTAGGAAGCTGTTTCAGGCTCTCGACCCCCAAACGGGCCTCCCGGCGGGGAGGTTTTCTACCTGCGGTTTGAAGCCGGCTGTCTGGCTACATTCGCGGGCAGCGAGTTCTGCTTTGGCTGTGCTGAGATTGGAGAGGACATCCGGTTGTGGGGCCGGTGGGGGGGAGGGGAGCCCCGGGGGAGCGGCCCCAGGGCCCGGGAGGCGGGGTGGAAGGAGCAAGGGTTTCTCCACAAGGCGAAGGGCAGCAGGTGGGCAGAAGGAACAGAGCAGGGAGAGGGCGTCCCCGCTCCGGGGTCTGCACCCGGCTCCCCCCTGCAGCTTCCTCTGCGGTTTGGTGGGTGCCGGGGGAGGGCGGGGCCTCCGCTAGGCGCAGGTCGCCGGGTCTCAGGGGCAGGAGCAGCGGGGAGTGCCTGGCCGCCTGCCCTGCGTGCTCGCCTCTCACCTCCGGCCTCTCACCTCCGCCGTCCTCCCCCGCAGCTTGGAACTGGCTTCAGTGACGAGGAGCTAGAGGACCATTTCCACAGCCTCCAGGTGGGCAGCGCGGTGCGGCCTCGTCTCCTCTCCCTGCACCCTCTGGGTGGGGGCGGGGCGCTGGGAGGGGGGCAGCGGGCGGTGGAGCTGGCTTGGGAGCCCCTCGTGTCCAGGTTCGAGTCCCAGCTCGGCCGGCCGACGGGATGGGTCATGGGGCCTCCACCACCTTCCCCGCTCCTGCCCCCGCTGATGGGGGATGAGTCGCGGGGCGGGCGCTACCGCAGGGGTGCCCGAGTTGGCCCTGAGCGGATCCCTGCGTGGCTGGGTAAGCCCCTGGTAATGTAATTGGGACTGTTTGTTGTCGTGGTCACAGGCATCTTGGGGTAGACTCCCTTTCTGGCGTGCTGGTGTCTCTGCCTCTGTGACATTCTCGCTTCTCTCTCTCTCTGGGTCTCTGTCCCTGTCTTTGCGCCTTTTATCTTTAATGTCTTTAACAAAAAAAATTTTTTTTAATGTTTATTTATTTTTGAGAGAGACAGACAGAGACAGAGCGTGAGCAGGGGAGGGGCAGAGAGAGAGGGAGACACAGAATCCGAAGCAGGCTCCTGGCTCTGAGCTGTCAGCACAGAGCCTGATATGGGGCTCGAACTCATGAGCCGTGAGATCATGACCTGAGCCGAAGTCGGACGCTTAACCGACAGAGCCACCCGGGCATCCCTGTCTTTAATGTCTTAACTCAGGTCCCAGGGCCTCTGTCCTTCATTTCTTCCCTTCACCTTTTCCCCCCTGTCCCCACCCAGGCTTTTACGTTAAGGCTTGTCTGTGTCTCCGTCTATCCCTTTTGCCCTTTTCCTCGCCTTGACTTTGAGATCCAAGACCCTCTCTTCCTCCCACCCGCTGCTGTTCCCCACAGGCCCTGGTGCTGCCCACCCCACGCTCCTACGTCCGGGCCGACGGCGCCGTGGCCCCTGATCACTGGCTGGACCCCAGCGCCGTGTGGGAGGTGAAATGCGCCGATCTGTCCCTGTCCCCCATCTACCCCGCTGCCCGGGGCCTGGTGAGTCGCCGGGGTGCAGCGGGAGGGACCTGGGGTCAGCCTTCTAGATGGGGGATGGGCAGAGGATCACGGAGCCCACACCTGTGCTTCCAGGCTGATAATAGCCAGGAAAGCTTGAGCTTAGGTTTTATTTGGGTGTCAGAAACAGGGTCAAAGTCTCTCTTCTTCTTTCTTTCTTTTTTTTTTTTTTTTAAGCAATTCCCCAGGTTTAGAAAGTAAACAGTGAAATTGTTTCCTTTAATATAATCATCTCACCTTTGGCTCTTCAGTGAGTTTTAAAAACACGGTTCTTTTGGGTAAAAGCTGATGGCACTTTTTCACTTCCTTCAATCCATTTTCTCGCTACCAAGGTTTAAAATTCCCCGGGCTGATTTCTGTCACCCGTGGCTCAGTCCTCAACACCAGCTGTCAAGGGTCAGCGTATGGGGGACACGCTACCCTGTGGCTGGTGCTGGGGTCGCTCTTTGCTTTCCCCTCCAGAAATCTTGAATTAAAAATGGATTTCTTTTGTGATTTCTTCTGGTCCTTCAAAAACGTAGCCAGCGTATGCTTTTACGATTGGGCTTGGACTTCCACTTAAAGGCGAACTCCTATTTTTATTTTTATTTTTTTAAGTTTGAGAGAGAGCAAGAGCAGGGGAGGGGCAGAGAGAGAGGGAGAGAGAGAGTCCCAGGCAGGCTCCACACTGTCAAGAGTAGAGCCCGATGTTAGCCATTCTGACAGGTGTGAGGTGGTATCTCATTGTGGTTTGGATTTGTCTTTCCCTGTTGATGATGATGTTGAGCATTTTTTCATGTGTCGGTTGGCCATCTGGATGTCTTCTTTGGAGAAGTGTCTGTTCATGTCTTTTGCCCATTTCTTCACTGGATTCTTTGTTTTTTTGGGTGTGGCGTTTGAGAAGTTCTTTATAGATTTTGGATACTAATCCTTATCTGATGTGTCATTTGCAAATATCTTCTCCCATTCCGTCAGTTGCCTTTTAGTTTTGCTGATTGTTTCCTTCGCTTTTAATTTTGATGAGGTCCCAGTAGTTCATTTTCGCTTTTGTCTCCCTTGCCTCCGGAGACGCGTTGAGTAAGAAGTTGCTGCGGCCGAGATCAAAGAGGTTTTTGCCTGCTTTCTCCTCGAGGATTTCGATGGCTTCCTGTCTTATGTTTAGGTATTTTATCCATTTTGAGTTTATTTTTGTGTCTGGTGTAAGAAAGTGGTCCAGGTTCATTCTTCTGCACGTCGCTGTCCAGTGTTCCCAGCACCACTTGCTGAAGAGACTGTCTTTATTCCATTGGATATTCTTTCCTGCTTTGTCAAAGATGACTTGGCCATACATTTGTGGGTCCATTTCTGGGTTCTCTGTTCTGTTCTATTGATCTGAGTGTTTGTTTTTGTGCCAGTACCATACTGTCTTGATGATTACAGCTTTGTAGTACAGCTTGAAGTCTGGGATTGTGATGCCTCCTGCTTTGGTTTTCTTTTTCAAGATCGCTTTGGCTATTCGGGGTCTTTTCTGGTTCCATACAAATTTTAGGATTATTTGTTCTAGCTCTGTGAAGAATGCTGGTGTTACTTTGATAGGGATTACATTGAATATGTAGATTGCTATGGGTAGTATCGACATTTTTTTTTTTAATTTTTTTTAATGTCTATTTATTTTTGACAGAGACAGAGACAGAATGCGAGGGGGTTAGGGGCAGAGAGAGAGGGAGACACGGAAGCAGAAGCAGGCTCCAGGCTCTGAGCTGTCAGCACAGAGCCCGACGCGGGGCTCGAACTCACGAGTTGTGAGATCATGACCTGAGCCGAAATCGGACGCTCAACCGACTGAGCCGCCCAGGCGCCCCCAGTATCGACATTTCAACAATATTTGTTCTTCCTCTCCAGGAGCATGGAATCTTTTTCCATGTTTTTGTGTCTTCTTCAATTTCTTTCATAAGCTTTCTATAGTTTTCAGTATATAGATTTTTCATCTCCTTGGTTAGATTATTCTAGGTATTTTATGGTTTTTGGTACAACTGTAAGTGGGATCGATTCCTTGATTTCTCTTTCTGTTGCTTCATTGTTGGTGTAGAGGAATGCAACCGATTTCTGTGCATTGATTTTATATCCTGCCACTTTGCTGAATTCATGAATCAGTTCTAGCAGTTTTTTGGTGGAATCTTGAGGGTTTTCCATATAGAGTATCATGTCATCTGTGAAGAGTGGAAGTTTGACCTCCTCCTGGCCGATTTGGATGCCTTGTATTTCTTTGTGTTGTCTGATTGCAGAGGCTGAGACTTCCAATACTATGTTGAATAACAGTGGCGAGAGTGGGCATCCCTGTCTTGTTCCTGATCTTAGGGGGAAAGCTCTCGGTTTTTCCCCATTGATATTAGCGTTGAGTCGTTCATATATGGCTTTTATGATCTCGAGGTATGCTCCTTCTATCCCTGCTTTCTTGAGGGTTTTTATCAAGAAAGGATGCTGTATTTTGTCAAGTGCTTTCTCTGCATCTATTGAGAGGCTCATATGGTTCTTGTCCTTTCTTTATTGATGTGATGAATCACGTCAATGGTTTTGTGGATATTGAACCAGCCCTGCATCCCAGGTATAAATCCCACTTGGTTGTGGTGAATAATTTTTTTAATCTATTGTTGGAGCTGGTTGGCTCCTCTTGTTGAGGATTCATTGGGGAAATTGGTCGGTCATCCATGTTCATTGGGGAAATTGGTCGGTCGTTCTCCTTTTTAGCGGGGTCTCTGTCTGGTTTTGGAATCAAAATAATGCTGGCTTCATAGAAAGAGTTTGGAAGTTTTCCTTCCATTTCTATTTTTTTGGAACAGCTTCAAGAGAATAGGTGTTAACTCTTCCTTAAATGTTTGGTAGAATTCTCCTGGAAAGCCATCTGGCCCTGGACTCTTGTTTTTTGGCAGATTTTTGATGACTAATTCGATTTCCTTACTGATTATGGGTCTGTTCAAATTTTCTACTTCTTTCTGTTTCAGTTTTGCTAGTGGGACTCCCTATTTTTATTATTATTTATTTATTTATTCATTTTAAATGTTTGTTTATTTTTGAGAGAGAGAGCAAGCGAGTGAGCGTGAGCGGGGAGGGGCAGAGAGAGGGGGACACACAGAATCCCAAACAGACTTCGGGCTCTGAGCCGTCATCACAGAGCCTGATGCAGGGCTCGAACTCATGAACCACGAGATCATGACCTAGGCCGAAGTCAGACCCTCAACCAGCTGAGCCACCCGGGCGCCCTGGGACTCCTATTTTTAAATCGACTTTCTTTTTCGAAAATTCTCACTCAGGCTCCACCCTAGACAGTCAGGGTGCCCCGGTGACAAGTGACAGGAGCGGCGTTTATGGAACGTCTGTGCGAAGCGGGCACTGTGCTCACAGGCTCGGCACTCACACGCACGCGTCCTGTCGTCACGACACTGAACATCCCCAGTGTGCAGCTGGGGAAATAGAGCCCCGGGAGCGGAGGTCACTGGCCCGGGGTCACGCAGCTCCTGAGTTGGGAGCTGGGATTCGCACCCTGCCTCTGGTTCTAGAACCTGCACCCCATCTCTGCTATCCTGCCTCTCGGCCCTAAGAATAATAATATAATAACAGCTGTGGTAGCTGGTGTTTCTTAAGCACCTATTACGCTCCAGGTATGGTCCTAACTAAGCACTTTGTTGCCTTACTTAATTTTTATAACCTGTTGCTTGGCCCCATTGTGTGGACGAGGAAGCTGAGGCCGGAGGGGAGGGAGCGGAGAGGAGGCTGGATAGGAAATTGCTGGCATAGGTGGCCTGTGGGCTAGACCCCGGGAGCGTCTCCATCATCGCCCCCTCCCCCAGGTGGATAGCGAGAAGGGGATCTCCCTCCGTTTCCCCCGGTTTATTCGCGTCCGCGAAGACAAGAAGCCCGAGGAGGCTACCACCAGTGCCCAGGTGAGGCCTCGGCCCGGGTGGGCTTGCCCGGCCAGGCCGGCTTCTCGGCGGTGGGTTCTGGAATGGGGGGGGAGGGGTACCCCCGGGGCTTCTGATCGCCCGCTCCCACCCGCTGTCCTCAGGTGGCCTCTCTGTTTAAGAAGCAGAGTCAGATTCAGAACCAGCAGGGCGCGGACTTAGACTCCGACCCGGAAGATTTCTACTAGGCTCCCACCCTCCCCGGGGCACCGGGGGCATCACCTCTGTTGTTCAGCAAATCCGGCGTCACGGTCGAGTGGGTTTTGAGTGTCAGAGGTGTGTGTGCGCGCGCGGGGACAGTTTAAGTTGGGATCCGGGATTTCACCAGTCGTTTGTGTTTTCAATAAATAATTCTTGAACCCCCACCGTGGTGTCAGAGTCTGTGTTGGGTGCTGGGGGCGCGGCTCCTGGAGCTCCCACGTGGACGGCGGGGGACAGATGGGAACCGTCTGAACCAGCACCTTCCGGTGGGATTATCTGCAGGGCTGGAAATGCCCTTTATCCGTATGCGGCCGCCGAACCCTTGAAATGTAGCCAGTGTAACTGAAGG
Source organism: Panthera tigris (assembly GCF_018350195.1). NCBI lineage: Eukaryota > Metazoa > Chordata > Mammalia > Carnivora > Felidae > Panthera > Panthera tigris. The sequence goes on from NC_056674.1 coordinate 9,591,865, forward strand.
ATTTATTTATTTATTTATTCATTCATTCATTCATTCATTCATTTATTTTGAGAGAGATAGAAACAGTGCAAGCAGGGGAGGGGCAGAGAGAGAGGGAGAGAATCCCAAGCAGACTCCTCGCTTGTCAGTGCAGAGCCGGAGGTGGGGCTCAAACCCACGAAACTGTGAGATCATGACCTGGGCCAAAACCAGCAGTCGGATGCTTAACTGACTGAGCCACCCACGTGCCCCGCTGGTGATGTTCATTTTATTTATTTATTTTTAATTTAAAACAAAATTAAAAAAAAAAATTTTTTTTTAACATTTTTATTTATTTTTGAGACAAAGAGAGATGGAGCATGAGCAGGGGAGGGGCAGAGAGAGGGGGAGACACAGAATCCGAAGCAGGCTCCTGGCTCTGAGCTGTCGGCACAGAGCCCGACACGGGGCTCGAACTCACGGACTGTGAGATCATGACTTGAGCTGAAGTCAGACGCTTAACCGACTGAGCCACCCAGGTGCCCCTAATTAAAAAAAATTTTAACATTTATTTTTGAGAGAGAGAGAGAGTGAGAGGGGGAGGGGCAGAGAGAGGGGGAGACACAGAATCCAAAACAGGCTCCAGGCTCCGAGCTGTCAGCACAGAGCCTGATGCAGGGCTTGAACCCATGAACCACAAGATCATGACCTGAGCTGAAGTCGGACGCTTAACCGACTGAGCTCCCCGGGCGCCCCCGGTGATGTTCGTCTTAATCATTTGATCGAGATGGTGTCGGCTGGGTGTCCCCCTTACAGAGCGACTCTCCTGTGCCATGAGTACGTTGTAAGGGGATACTTTGTGCCGTGTAAATAAATGTGGTCAAGCTTGGCCCTTTTTGTTCCTGTCTGTGGGGACTGCTGGTGTCCTGTGTTATGCTATGTAATCTGTTGTTCTTTCTTTGGATTTCCAAATGGCCCCTGACCTGGCCAGTGGAGCTTGTTCAGGCTGGCGTCCGTGTTCCTTTGCTGTGACCCCACGATGCTGTGCTGGCCTCACGGCACAAGATTTGTTTCTAGGCGCATCTGCCTGCTGGTCCTGTTCCAGTCATGGGAGCGGCCGAGTCTCCCGGTCTCGGTTCCTTTGAGTGCAGAATGCTATTTAGAAGTCAAGCCCCCGACGCTAGACGTATCCTGTAGACGCCGCCTCACTCCGCTCACGTTCCCACCCGGCACCCTGGGCCATGCCGCCTCTCTGCGGGCACCTCCCCCTATTTGGATCCCCTCCCGACCCCCGGGGTGGAGACCCTCGTTGCCTCCTTGGGCGGTGACACGTGGCTATGACTTCTCCCCCTCGCCAGTATGGATGCCCACCTCGTTCCTCCCCTCCCCTCCCCCAAATCATTTAGGGAGACGGAAGAGAGAGACGAGCAGAAGCGGCCCAGACAGCACCCGGTTGGTCGCGATGCGTGCCCGCTTCCTGAAGCCAGGGTTCTGACCCAGTCCCTGGGTTCCTGCATCCGCCAGCTGGCCCTCGCGGGTGGCACACAGCTCCCGGCGGCCAGGGCCGTGCCCTCTACGTCTTTACCCGCCCACAGGCCAGCAGAGGCCCGGCCTGCGGTGAGCGCCCAGAACGTGAATGAAGGGCTGCCCCGGGCTCTAATCCCCGTTTTTTGCGATGATCTTTCCAGTCCTATTCTGGGGATAAAAGGTCAGAGCCTGAGACTGGCCTCCCCCCCTCCGCCCGCCCCATCCCCGCCCATCTCACTCGAGCCAGATGGGGAGGCAGACACAGCTCTGATCCCCTCCCCAACCCGAGTAGAGATTTCTGATCCAGCTGTCACAGCTCTCGGACACCAGGGGCCGAGGGAGAGGCAGGAAGAGTTGGCAGAGGAGTGACCGAGAAGATAAGGAGGCCGAGCCACCGAGGGGGACGGGAAGGAGGGGGAGCCGACTTGAGCCTGGTGCCTGCCGAGCCGTCCCCGTCCCTCCATGCAGGTCCCCGTGGGCCCCGCCTGCATCTTCCTGAGAAAAGGCATCGCCGAGAAACAGCGGGTGAGGTGGCAGCACGCTTTTTACTGTCAGGCTTTCAGAGATGAGCAGCCACTCGGTGGGATTTCCCAGGTCGGGTGCGACGGCCCCAAGCCTGACCCTCGCGGTGTCCCAGATACGGGGGCGGCAACGGTGATTGGAAATTCTTAGCCGGTTTAGGAACCGGTGGCGGGGGGCACGGATCCTCCGGCCCCGCCGTCGCTGAACGCTGGTCCCCACAAAAGGGATTCTGAGCCTTGGGAGAAAGAATGGCGTGGGTGGGGTAAGAATCCAGGGGGTGTAGCGGGAAGAATTCGGACTCAGAACTCAGATCTCAGGCGCCCGCTGCATCTGACCTGCTGCACAGCCTGGAGGGAGTGATTTAAAGTCTCCCCGCCTTGGGAGGGGCTCTGCCCCTAGGAGCTGTGTGACCTCAGGCAGTTTCCTTAACCTCTCTGTTCCTCCGCTTCCTCTTTTATAAAGATGGGAATGCTATTTATTTGGTCCTACCCTGCACCGGGTGGTTCTGAGGTTTAAATGAAGGGACCGTGGACGTCTGGCCCAGAGCTGGCACTCTGAGCACGTTTGCTCTGATTCTAAGCCTCACTGTCTTCTTCTGGAAAAGGAGGGGACTGGATTCCATGGCATCCAAGGCCCCCTTTCAGCACAGCGGGATGGATGTCCGTTCAGGAAGGGCAGAGGGAGAGAGATCAAGATTCCAGGACAGGAGAGAGGAAATGCGAAGCGATGAGCAAGAGAGCGAGAGGCAAAGAGCCGTGGGTGGGAGGCAGGAGGTGAGCGAAGGAAGGGAAGGAAGGGGTGGGTGGAACGAGCAAGAACAGAGGAGAAACAGGAAAGGAGAGGGATCGCTCAGAGGAGGGAGGGGACATGGTTGGAGAAGTGGATATGCTGGATCCCTGACCCTCTCCAAATTCCCTCTCCCTGCATTCCTTTCCAGGAAAGACCGCTGGGACAGGATGAGATCGAAGGTAACCTCTGTCCCCAGAAGACCCCCCATGGTCGTCTGCCACTAAGCTGCTCTCTGTGCATCTCCGTGCAGACCCTTTCGTCCCACCTCCCTCTCCTCCCACTTAGCCATGATTTGTGGAACTCATGGTACTTTAGGCACCTCCCAACGTGTTTAGAAGGCAAACCCATCCCCGGGTGTCTCGGAGATCCAGGAGTGACACATGCATGAGTTTATTTTGAGAGAGAGAGAGAGACAGAGAGAGAGAGAGAGAGAGAGAGAGAATCCCAAGCGGGCTCCATGCTGTCAGTGCAGAGCCGGCATGGGTCTCGATCTCATGACCCGTGAGATCATGACCTGAGTAAGCCAAAATCAGGAGTCGGACGATCAACCGACTGAGCCACTCAGGTGCCCCATATGCCTTTTTTTTTTTTTTTAACATTTGGCACCTCCCTGATGGTTTCAAGGGATGCCAGTCTGCCCCATTGACTGTTTCAAGTCTCCCCAGCCAGTCTGCCCCATTCACCGTTTCAAGTCCCTCCCCAGAGTTCTCTCTTCGCTTTCAGAGCTTCGGGAAGCGTTTCTTGAGTTCGACAAGGACAGAGATGGGTTCATCTCTTGTAAGGATTTGGGGAATCTCATGAGGACGATGGGCTACATGCCCACAGAGATGGAGCTGACTGAACTGGGCCAGCAAATCCGCATGAACCGTGAGGCCGGGGGCGGGAAGAAGGACTGGGGCTGGGGGCGGGCTGGTGGGGGGAATCGGGAGGGATGTGGAGGCTGAGCGGCAGGTAAGGAAGAGGGTAGGCGGCCCTGGGAGTCCGAGCAGCTCAGGCTGTACTCGGGGAGGCAGCGTTTGAAGTGAATAAAAACGGTGACCTTAGAGGCAGGATCTGGACTCAAGGCCCATTTCTATCATTTACTGATTGTGGGTTTTTTTTTTTTTTTAATTTATTTATTTTGGGGGAGAGAGAGCGACGTGGGGCTCGCACCCACGAACCGTGAGATCGTGACCTGAGCCAAAGTCGGACGCTCAACCGACTGAGCCCCCCCAGGCCCCCCGACTGTGGCCCCTTTTGAAAAGTGGAGTCAACCCCCACTCTTGAGTCTCAGTTTCCCCACCTGTCAGGCAGAAATGATGTCACTCCTTGTGCGATTGCGACAAAGGAGGTGACGCAGGTCAGGCTCTTGGTTAGGGATGTAGGTTTACTGCCATCACCACCGGCTTTTCGAGAAGGAAGCCGGGCCAGAATCGCTCTGAGGTTTGCTTCTGGGCACGTCACGGAGGAAAGGAGGCCGAACGCCAGGACAGGATCGTGTTCCTATCTGGAAGGGACGTGCCTCCCGTTTAATTCACACTCCCCCGCGCACAGACCAACAGAGGAGCGAATGTAGATCTGAATCAATTAAGAGATTTGCTCGAGGTCACACGGACAGCTGCTTACTGCCACCCTGTGCACCCCATCCGCCCCGGTTTGGATTAAAGGGACCCTGGGGCCCGGGTTGGCCGAGAGAGAAGGTTCTCAGAAGGCAGAGAGATCAGAACAGGTCTACCTTGAACAGACCCTGAAGGTAATGGTGGCTTAGGCACACGGAATCTCACTTAGACCTGCCTCTTCTGTCCCCAGTGGGTGGCCGTGTAGACTTTGACGACTTTGTGGAGCTGATGACCCCCAAATTGCTCGCGGAAACGGCGGGGATGATCGGCGTCCAGGAGATGCGCGATGCCTTCAAGGAAGTGAGTTGAGAGTTTCGCGATGCTAGAGGTAGTTGAAGAAAGCCCAGGGGTCTACGATTGGGCTTTAAGCGGGGACAGAACCCACCCACACCGATTTCTTTTTTTTTAATCATCGCAAATAACGGTGGGAGTAAGCAGCCCCTTATCTCAGTCATGCATATGGGGAAACTGAGGCTCGTGGAATTTACTAAATCTTACCCAAGGTCCTGCAGTCCCCTAGCCCATGTTAGGACCTCTCATCTCGCTGTCTGTAACGGGAAGAAGGAATCCAATAAGTTGAGATCCCAGAGGGGAACGCAGAGAGATAATCTGGTTTAACCCAGATGCTTAACACATGAGACCCAGGGAGGGTGAGGCGTTTGCTGAAATGCGCTCATCCTCCGATAAAATGCTTTTCTCAGAGCTTTCAATACAGGCGGCAAAAGTAAAGAACAGCATAGCATTTGGAAGGAAAGACTTTGGAGCTGTGCAAACGTGGGTTCCCAATCCCAGGAAGATCTCCCCCTTTCAGCTGTGTGATTTTTCTGCCCCAGCTTCACATAAAGATCTAGAATTGCATCGTCCGACAGAACTGCCTGTGATCTCAGAAACGCTCTGTCCAGGGCCCCTGGGTGGCTCAGTCAGGTTGAGCGTCCGACTTCAGCTCAGGTCATGATCTCGCGGTTCGTGAGTTTGAGCCCCGTGTCAGGCTCTGTGCTGATGGCTCAGGGCCTGGAGCCTGTTTCGGATTCTGTGTCTCCCTCTCTCTCTGCCCCTCCCGTGCTCATGCTCTGTCTCTCTCTGTCTCAATAATAAATAAACATTAAAAAATTTTTTTTAAAAGAAAGAAAGGAACGCTCTGTCCAAAATGGTAGCCACTGGCCACCTGTGGCTGCCAAGCCCTTGACACGTGGCCAGTATGACTTGAGGAACTGATTTGTTCATTTTCTCTAATTCTGGTTAGTTTCAGTTCGATTATTTACTTAATTTCCTTTGACATTCAACAGAATATAAATTCAATTTGTTTGAATTTAAAAAAGGAATACACAGGGAGCCTGGGCGGCTCAGTCAGCTAAGGGTCTGACTCTTGATCTCAGCTCAGGTCTTGATCTCAGGGTCGTGAGTTCAAGCCTGCATTGGGCTCTGCGCTGGGCGTGAAGCCTACATAAAAATAAAATAATAAAATAAAATAAAATAAAATAAAATAAAATAAAATAAAAAATAAAATAGGGGGCGCCTGGGTGGCGCAGTCGGTTGAGCGTCGGACTTCAGCCAGGTCACGATCTCGCGGTCCGTGAGTTCGAGCCCCGCGTCAGGCTCTGGGCTGATGGCTCGGAGCCTGGAGCCTGTTTCCGATTCTGTGTCTCCCTCTCTCTCTGCCCCTCCCCCGTTCATGCTCTCTCTCTGTCCCAAAAATAAATAAAAAACGTTGAAAAAAAAATTTTTTTTAATAAAATAAATATTAAAAAATAAAATAAAATAAATAAAATAAAATATAATATAATATAATATAAAATAAAAATAAAATATAAAAAAATAAAATAAAAATAAAATATAAAAAAATAAAATAATAATATATAAAATAAATAAATAAAATAAAATAAAATATAAAAAAATAAAATAAATAAAATAAAATAAAATATTATAAAATAAAATATAAAATAAAATAAATAAAATAAAGTAAAATATAAAAAAATAAAATAAAATAAAATAAATAAAATAAAATAAATAAAATAAAATATTAAAAAATAAAATAAAATATAAAAAATAAATAAAATAAATAAAATAAAATATAAAAAATAAAATAAAATAAAATAGTAATATATAAAATAAATAAATAAAATAAAATAAAATAAAATAGAAAATAAAATAAAATAAATATTTAAAAAATAAAATAAAATAAAATAAAATATAATATAAAATAAAATAAAATATAAATAAAATAAAATATAATATAATATAATATAATATAATATAAAATAAAATATAAAAAAATAAAATAAAATAAAATAATAATATATAAAATAAATAAATAAAATAAAATATAAAAAATAAAATAAAATAAATAAAATAAAATATTAAAAAATAAAATAAAATAAAATATAAAATAAAATAAAATAAATTAAAATATAAAAAATAAAATAAAATAAAATATAAAAAATAAAATAAAATATAAAATAAAATAAAATAAATAAAATAAAATAAATAAAATAGTAAAGTAAAATAAAACAAAAACAAATATTCAATTCAGTTATTGGGAAACATTTTGTTTGGAAAAACTTGGGCATGTAGATCTACCCTTTCAACTCTAAATTGTATAAAAGGTGCATACAGGTCAAGTATTTCCTATACTATTTGGTGTTTGAATTGAGAGGCACTATCGGTGGTAAAATACACCTGGATTAAGACTTAGTATCCTTGGCTTAAGCATATGTGTGCACTGAGCACATTAACTAATCACGCTAAGTATAAGTACTTACTATGGTAGTATGCTAAGTCTTCCGAAATCCAGTGCGAATTAAAAAATGTAATGCTCAATAATTTTTAAAGATTTTACTAAAAAAATTTTTTTAATGTTTATTTATTTTTGAGAGAGAGAGACAGAGAGAGACAGAGCACGAACAGGGAAGGAGCAGAGAGAGAGAGAGAGACACAGAATCCGAAGCAGGCTCCAGGCTCCGAGCTGTCAGCACAGAACCTGATGCGGGGCTCAAACTCACGAACTGCTAGATCATGACCCGAGCCGAAGGCGGACACTTGCTTAACTGACTGAGCCACCCAGGCGCCCCTCAAGATTTTATTTTTAAGTAATCTCTACACCCAATATGGGGCTTGACCTCACGACCCCGAGATCAAGCTCTACCACACATCTACGTGTGGGACGCCTGGGTGGCTCAGTTGGTTATGCGTCTGACTCTTGATCTCCTCGTGGGTCATGATCTCAGGGTCATGAGTTCAAGCCCTGCATTGGGCTCCACACGGGGTGTGAGGTCTACTTAAAAAATTCGCTGTTCTCTTTCACCGTTTTTTTTTTTTTTTTAAAAACGTGGCTACTAGCAAATTTTAAATCAGTAATGCAGTTCGCACTGTATTTCTCCTGGACGGCACTGCTCTGGGGGCGGGGGGGGTGGGGGATCATGTTCCAGGCTGAGGAAGCAGCAGGTGTGGACGGATGCTGGAAGGCAGGAAGGCAGATGTGGGCAAGAGCAAGGTCTTGGAGCTTGGGTCCCGAGCTGGAGAGAAAGTAGCAGGCGATCAACAAGGGTCAGAGTTGGCGGAAGCAGGGCCAGCCTCTTAGGAGTCTGTGCTTCTCGGAACGAGCCAGGATATCATGGAGGGGGATGAGGAAGCCACTGGGCGATTTTCAGCAGGGGATGCGACAAGATCTGATTTCTGTTTTATGTTTTGTTGTTGTTGTTGTTGTTGTTATTTTTTAAAGTTTATTTTTGAGAGAGAGACAGAGAGACAGAGAGAGAGAGAGAATCCAAAGCAGGCTCTGTGCTGTTAGCGCAGAGCCCAATGCGGGGCTCAAACTCATGAACCTTGAGAGTGGGAGCTTAACCGACTGAGCCACCCAGGTGCCCCTGAGTTCTGTTTAAATTTTTTTTTTTATGTTTTTTTATTCTTGAGACAGAGGAAGAGAGAGAGAGACAGAGCATGAGTGGGGGAGGGGCAGGGAGAGGGAGACACAGAATCCGAAACAGGCTCCAGGCTCTGAGCTGTCAGCACAGAGCCGGATGTCGGGCTCGACCTCACGAACGTGGAGATCACGGCCTGAGCCAAAGTCAGATGCTTAACCGACTGAGCCACCCAGGGGCCCCTGATTTCTGTCTTAAGTGAACAGGAACAGGAGGTCCTGAGATGTGTACCACCATGGGATCCAGAGGGCCAATCAGGGGACCGTCATGACGGTCCAGGCAAGAGACGATTGTGGCTTCAGCCGGGTTAGCATCAGCGCGGCTAGACGAGGATGGTTAGCTGCCCCCACCCCCCACCCCACCCCCACGCCCCCCACACTGGGGAGATAGCCCGGAAGAGACTTTCTGTGCGGGTTGGTTAAGGGTGTGCAGCATGGAGGTTTGAAAATAGTTCATTAGTTTAACTAATATTGCACCGTGGGGAAGGCACCGTTTGGGGGACCTGCCACGGGGCGGTGAACACGACCGTGAAAATGACCCGCCCTCCGGGAGCTGAGGACATTTTCGAGTGCACGACGGGCGCTTAGCTTAGCTCCCGACCGCTGTGGTTGTGCTCACGGCCCTTGCCAACACCGCGCCTCTGCCCCGAGCAGTTTGACACCAACGGGGACGGGGAGATCACCCTCGGGGAGCTGCAGCAGGCCATGCAGAGGCTTCTGGGAGAGAAGCTCACCCCTCGCGAGATCTCGGAGGTCGTGCAGGAGGCGGACGTGAACGGAGACGGCACGGTCGACTTTGAAGGTGACGTCGCGAGGGGGCAGCCGCCGCGCGCGGGTGGCTTTCTGAGCCAGGGCTCACTCCTACCTCCCCCGTGCCTGTCCCTCCCTGGCTCACGGGGCGCCTTTGTCGAGAACGAAATGTCCCGTCGGGAGAGTGGACCGGTCACCAGCTGGGGCTCTGGGGTCAGATGCACGGGGTTCGAATTCAAGGTCGTCTCTTACCTGTCCTAGCCACCCAGAGAAGTCACGCGTGACGCTGCTGCTCGTTCCGGGCGGGAACGCCCTTGCCCCTTCCCGCTGGCCCAGTGTCAGTTATGCCACCGGAAGGTGCTCCCACCCCTCCTCTCGGCGCCCCCTTGTGCCTCCGCCGCAGCGCTGAGGGTGACATCACCCGAGCTCGTAATAGCGCCTCGCCTGTTTCCTCCCGAGGAGGCCCCGGACTGAACCCTTCTTCCCTACACACCCCGGTCCTGGCTCAGAGCTCGTCCCACGTGTACTGAGGGATCGGCGGAAGGGAACCCGTGGGAATCCTGTGCGGATGGGAGTGGAGACCATTTTCGTGGGAGACCTAACAGGGAGGGTCAGAGTCTCATCATGGTGACTCTAGTTCAGGCACCCCAGCATCTAACTGCTGCCGGGGGACAAAAGCTGAGTTCTCGGTCTGATACTCAGGTGCATCCCTGGTGTGACCCCCACCCCCCGGCCGCACTTCTGTCCCCACTCTCAGGGTCGCTGCGCTCTGGTGCACACTGGGTGCCTGCTCTGTGTTCTCTAAATCCTGTTTCTCCCTCTCTGACGTCCCTTCCGCTTCCGGTACCTTCCCCGGTGTTCTCCATCCCTCAGGAATCGGCGCAGCTCGTTCTCCGCCATGAAGCGTCCCTTCGTCCTCAGCTGGCTGTATCCCCCATATCTGTTGCCCTACAAAGGCTTCCCTGTCCCCCTCCCTTCAAAGGACGTAATCGCCGCAGACCTCGCTGCCTTGAGTTGTGTTGGCCTCCTGGGATGTCAAATCCTGGAGGCCGGTCAGGGATGTTCTCTGACCCATCAGCTTGTAATTCCCAGTAGGGAAACTCAGGAGGCATTTATGGCCTGGCTGTAACTGAGGAAATACTGCCGGGATGCCCGCTGGGTCTCGCCAGGCTCAGGTGAACGAGGGGCATCACTGAAAGTCTGGACGAGCTAAGAGACAGATCCCCGGGCCAGCCCCGCGCAGGGGAAGGACAGATGGACCTCAAGACCTGGGTGAGGCCCAGAAGTTCATGGGGCATGGAGTCACCGCAGAGTCAGTGCGTTCCTTCCGAGGTTTTCCATTCACCGTCCACGTGGCCTCAGGCGCACTGGTCAACCTCACTGGCCTCCGTTTGCTTATCTGGGAAATGGTAGTTACGCCTCCAGGATCGGTTGGAAAGATGAAATAAGATAGTCATAACGATTGTGTAACGCTTCATGGGTCTTGTAAGCATTCTGTCGTTCAACCGTCTGGAAAACTTGTGTAAGGCATATGGCGATCCTGTGATTCCCATTTTGGAGACGAAGAAACTGAGGAGCAGAGGGTTTCCCAAAGATCACCCTTGGTTCCTGACACATAGTAAAGGGCTCAAAATGTGCTCTTACAAATCGGCGCCTTACCCAGGGGCTTTTCTTTGCAGAGTTTGTGAAGATGATGTCTCGCTGAGGAGGTTCTGGAAGCCCCCGGTCTCTCCCCACCAGGCCGGCATGGACCCCTCACTTGTGGAAGACCAGATCCCCTCGGGCCCGTCCAGGAGAGAGGGTAGGAGGGTGCGTGGTGACTGGCCTTGCATTGTATGAGTCGAGGCTGGACCAAAAGTGATGGCTTTGCCCGGATGGCGGGCGGGGTGAGGGGGAACCTCTCTAGAATGAGATAAGAAGCTAGAAATGAGATCAGGACCAAGGTCAGCGCCACCCCACCAATTCCAGAGGTTAATGACATCTCCTGACTTCATGTAACCCCCAATGCCTACACCCCAGCAGAGTCTCTTCCCTGGTGTCCTCTTGGGTCAGACTCTCAAAAAGCTCAGCCCATGGTCCACCCTTCCCCCTTCTTGCTTCAGCTGCTTCAGATTTCCTCGGTTTCTTTCTGTCGGTAAGAGGGAGGCATGACAATCTTGGGGCTACAAACAGGATTCCTGGGAAGACCGGGCTTGGAAATGGTTCCATTAAAGAGGCTTCCAAAGTGAGGTTAGTCCGTTTTCTTGATTTCCTGGAAGGACAGTCTGGTGGTTGTTTTTTTTCCCCCTCCCGCCTCCTACTTCGTGGTGTAAGATAACTTGGGTAAGATACTCAGACCACTGAATTAAACCATAAATCTGGATTACGGAGGTTTAGGGCAAGCTGATCCCCGGGGAATTAATCCCCTGCAAAATGTCATCGCGCAAAAGAGAAAGAGGATGGGGGAATTCTCAAATCCTCAGCTCGGCCAGGTGGTGTGGAAACTGTTCCTAGAAGCTCCCTGCCCTGCCCTCCCCGTGTCTATCTGCCCTGGGTGCTCAGGGCGATTGCCTCTGGTAGGTGGGGAGTCAGGCCAGCCCTCACACCCTGATGCTGACCTGCACCCTGAAACCAGAGGGTCTTTTCCTCCTCACCTCTGCCCATGGGCAGGATGCCCCAGTAACGCAAGGTCCCCAAAGTACAGGATTCGTGTCACACCCTTCCACCGAGTTTATTTCACTTTCGAAACCCACTAAGTAGCTGTATGCAATGGGTCATCGGTTTATAGAATAGCCTCGCTTTATAGAATTTAAATTTAATAGAGTGGAACCAGAATAATGTATTTCCTAACTTCTTGCTGTGGCCACTTCCCTTTTGCCCTTCCTTCCTTCCTTCCTTCCTTCCTTCCTTCCTTCCTTCCTTCCTTCCTTCTTTCCTTCCTTCCTCCCTCCCTCCCTCCCTCCCTCTCCTTCCCTTTCTCCCTCCCTTCCCTTCTGGCACTTTATTTATTCAGTAGTGATGTATGAAGTGCTTGCTGCATACAAGGCCCTCTTCCAAGAATAGCTCTATCTCAGTGAATGAAATACACAGATCCCCGCCGCCACCCCCCCCCCCCACCAGGAGCTTACATTATGAAGGGAAGAGACAGACACGGAACAAAATACATGAGTAAATATGATCCTAGTTAGTATGGTAGAAGATGGAAAGAGATATAGAGAAAAGTGGAGCAGGAAAGTGGTTAAGGGATCTGGGAATGAGGAGGAGTCCCCAGTCCCGGTAGGGGCAAGGAGTCTACTGAGCACCAGGGGCATATGGAGGGGAAGAGCACTTCAAATGCAGTGTTGGGTGAATGCAAAGGCCCTGAGGCGGGAATGTAGCTGGCCTGTTGGAGGGATAGCAAGAGGTCGTGGTGGCTGGAGGGGGGTAGGTGGTAAGGAGTCAGAACCGTCAGAGGTTAAACCGTGTGTGTTCTTAGAGGCGTTTGAGGGCCTTGGAGGGCTTTAAACAGAGGAGTGACATAATCCAGATCACCCTTTAAAATACAGTTTCTGCCTCCTGTCTCAGCTCTATCCCCTTCCATCCATACACCTGTCCATCCCACTCACCTATTCAATGTGATATTTGCTGAGTCTCTGCTATATGCCTGGCATTGAAATGCCAGCATGGAGATACAGTAATGAAAAGGTACCTGACCTCAAGGAGCTTGCATTCTAGAGGCACGCAATCCCCTGGGATCTTCCATGATGATGGAATGTTCTAGATCTGCACTGTCCATTCGGGAGCCCCTCACCACCTGTGGCTATTAAGTTTTGTTTGTTTGTTTGTTTTAATATTTTTATGTTTTTTATTTTATGTTTGAGAGAGAGAGAGAGAGAGAGAGCACGAGCAGGGGAGGGGCAGAGAGAGACAGAGACAGAATCGGGAGCAGGCTCCAGGCTCTGAGCTGTCAGCACAGAGCCCGACGTGGGGCTTGAACTCATGAGCAGTGAGATCATGACTTGAGCCAGAGCCAGATGCTTAACTGACTGAGCCACCCAGGGTCCCCATGACTATTAAATTCTTGTTTTTTTCTAAGTAATCTCTACTCCCAACATGGGGCTTGAACTCATGACCCCAAGATCAAGCATCACACGCTCTACCAACCAAGCCAGCCAGACACCCCCAGAAATGACATTTCTTAATGATGGGCTATCTCAGGTTGGGTTTCCAGCGTCCCTCCTCTGAGTATGCAGGAGGTTTATCAAGGAGTGTCCTTAGGCTCGATACCTGGGGAAGGAACCGGAATGCAAACTCACACATTGCAGCTGAGCCCACGGGAACTCCTGACCTAGCTCTTCTGATTTGTCTCCCTGGGGTTGAACTGGCTGAACTTTTAACCTGCCCTCAGTCAGCACTTGCACACAGGCTGCCCTGGGAAGAGCATGACCTTGCACAAGGGAGGTTACTCCATAGCTGAGGACATCCCTGATTTGGGACTGATGGCTGATGGCTGCCTGCAGACAGCATTGGCCAGAGCTGGGCAGGTCCTCTGCAGAAGGGAGATCCGGGGACACATCTCCATCTCCAACACTGAGTGGCTCAGCAGAGACCAGGGAAGGGGGATTCCACACAAGCAAGGCACCGAGGCTGGAGTCAGAGTGGTAGCTTCAAGAACAGGGCTGTGCCTGGGTTGAGGGGGCAGAGGTGGAAAGTTTGTGAGGGAAGGGAAGTAAGTATGTCTGTCTGTCTCTGAAGTCTTGTGTGGCAGCTGGGGGCAGGAGAGCCAGGTTTCCTGTGGCCTGTTTGTATGTGATTAAGGAAGGATGGGTCATCTGGTTGGTCTTGATCTACAGTGGAAAAGATCTGCCATGGGATCTTCAGGCTTCTCAAATGTCTCTGCAACCTCGTTTCAGACAATCAGATTGGTACCCAATGAGGCTGAATGGTGAAAATCTATTCCTGATGTCTGCATGCAGTGTGGGATAGGGGCAGCAGTTGCTCAGAGGGTTTCATGAAAGAGGAGGAGGGGGGAAGGGGAGGGGAAAGGAACAATAATAACACAAGGATGCATCTGGGCTCACAGGGAAGCAGACTCTGTAATCAATTACTCATGTCTGCCATGGGCATGGGGAAGGAATAGTTGAGGTAGTCTTGCAATGAATTTTCTTTTCCTTTTTTTTTTTTTACTTTTTTAATGTTTATTTATTTTTTAGAGAGAGAAAGACAGAGTGTGAGTGGGGAGGGGCAGAGAGGGAGGGAGACACAATCCAAATCTGAGCTGTCTGCACAGAGCCCGATGCGGGGCTCGAACTCACGGACCACAAGATCATGACTGGAGCTGAAGCTGGACCCCTAACCGACTGAGCCACCCAGGGGCCCCCTTGCAATGAAATTTCTACCCTATGTTTACCTACTAATTTATTTATTAATGATTTCATAAGTACCTAAAAATGCTCCACCCAAATCTATGGTTTCCAGGAAAGAGATAGCAGGATGCAGTTCCTTCCAAGGGGCTCCTGGGCTGAGAATCTGACCTCCTACCAGGAGATTCACCATGCATTCCAGGTCCCTCACCGAATCCCATTCCAGGAAGCACAAAGGCAGCCCCCTGGGGGATTAACTGTGCGCTCCTTTACTGGTGTTTAGGCCACAATTCCCCCCTCTGTTCTTCACAAAGGACCAAGTGATTAAGCAAAATGGCGGACAAGGTATTTCTAAAGGTGATTAAGCTCGAAAGGAAAAGACGAAGCAGGTTCCACACTTGGTATGTCCGTCTTCCTCTGAAGATGTTTCTCCTCCCCTTGAAAATAGAATCAAAAGCCAGCATTCAGGTGACGAGTGTGCACTGACTCAAAGTGTGATGTGAATAAAAAAGTATTGCATTGGCTTCCAAGACTGAGTCAGAAGAGGAGGTGGCCGAGCCAAGAGTGGTTAGACCTACCCCTGCCCCTCACCTGGCTCATGGCGGCTGATAAGCCACTGAACCCTGAGCACCTTAACCTCACCTCTACTGTGTTAGACTTGCTGAAAGAGAGACCCAAAGGAGAGAGCTGTGCTCTGGTGGACAAGAGTCAGAGGCTGGGCACTAAGAATGTTCTTCATTCTAGCCAAGCCTGGGGACGACTTGTGGGTGATTTTTAATACCCACCCTGTTAAGATGGTACCCAGAGCCCCAGACCTATTCCGTTGCCTCTCTTCTGTTCCAGGAAGATGATTTTGATGGCCAAGGCAAAATTCGGGAGGAATCACTAAGTTTGGTGTCATCCCTAAGCCACATGCATCATAAGGGCAAATATTGCCAGAAACACCAGAGCCGTCCACATATCTGATGAAAGGGCTTCTGTTTGTTAAATCCCAGACATCCTGAGTGATTAGGTCAGTGGACCCACACAGGGGGTCTGGGGAGAATACTGAAATCAGAAGAAAAGACTGGAAGGGAGAGAGAAGTTGGTCCTGTGGAGAGAGTTGAGGACTTACGTGCAGAGGTGGGGGAAGGACCCATGCAACGAGGAAGAGAACTGAACCCTACCTTTTTCTCTGTTGGCTACTCAGTGGGTAGCAAGTCAATAACCTGGTGCATGGCTTTTGGGGCCCAGTGAAGTCCTGGTCATCTCCTTTCAAGGTCATCTTTCCTTCTCACACCCCAGTATGAGAAATTCCATTCTCCTACTTTGCACACCCAAGGCTTCCCAGACCTAACACTTGGCATGGCACCTTTCTGGGTCCAAAATGGTTCATCCACCTCTTACTAATCTGGGAAGCTGTCCCCGTCCCTCCCCCACCCCCACTTCACCTCATCTCTGGGACAGGGAGCTCACCTTGCTGGCAACCCCAGCGAATCGTGCTGGAAGGGACGGATGTCACCTTCACAGCGGCATTGCCCAGGTATGCTATGCACCTCACCTTTGCATCAGCAGTACACCCAGGTGTGGTCCTGGTCATAGTTGTAAGAGGTTGCACACCACGTAAGGTTGTGCTTCGATCCTTTGCTGGTACAGTTAAAATAATTCTTGTTTTTGTAGTTGAATGGGAAGTGGCAGGGAAAGCCAGGAACCAGTGAAGAAATTCCTAGGGAGTAAAAGGGGATAGGAAAGTGGTTACCCCCGTGCCTTGACGCTGTGGTGAAGGCTTAGACTTCAGAGCCCCCTCTAAAATCAAAACTGGGTCGGGGCACCTGGGTGGCTCAGTCGGTTAAGTGTCTGACTTTGGCTCCGGTCATGATCTCACAGTTCGTGGGTTCAAGCCCCGTGTCGGGCTCTGAGCTGAGAGTGTGGAGCCTGGAGCCTTCTTCAGATTCTGTGTCTCCCTCTCTTTCTGCCCCTCCCCCGCTTGCTCGCGGGCGAGTGCGCGTTCTCTCTCTTTCTCTCAAAAATAAATAAACATTAAAAATTGTTTAAATAAAAACTGGGTCCACATGGCCCATGGGTCTGCTCAGAGACTCCCATTAAAGGAAGGAAATACTGACTTAATCCTAAATGCCAGAGGGGTTTTCTTCCCTGGGAAGCTATTTGAGTTTAGCTCTGTGGGGTGTGGAAATGGGGCACAAGGGCAGCGTGAACACACAAGGGGTCCTGGCAGTGAGAGAGAGGAGGACAGCGTCGTGTCAGCAGGGGAGCCAGGGAGGCAAGTGGGAAGCGCGGAGAGGACATCTTACAGGGAGTCGTCTTCATTCACAGATCCTGAATGTGCGAATTCTCCACTCGTTGAAGTGGATTTGGAACCCAAATCAATACTGGCCGGGCTTGTGCGGCGCAGCTCTCGAGCAAAACGCGCCTAGTGCTGAAGAGCTGTCCAGGGTCCTGAAGTCCAGGCCGCCTGGGATGTCCTTTATGGGGACCCATCAGGTCACATTTACAGAGAAATGTTCTATTTTTCTTCCTCGTGGGCTTCTTCCCTGACCACCCACCAAATGTACACTTGTTTTCCTTTGTTAACAAAATTATCCAAAACACACAATTGGGGTCAAAAGATCCTGACCTTATGTCCTCCTAAAGCACTGTCTAAACAGTCCCTAAGGGCCATCTGGTTCTCTAGCTCAGTGTCAGCAAACTTTTTCTAGAAAGGGCCAGATGGTAGTTATTTTTAGCTTCGTGCCTCATACAGCCTCGGTCTTTGTATGTGGGCCCTGGGATTTGAATTTCGTATAATTTTTGCCCGTCACAAAATAGGATCCTTCTTTGGACTTTTTTCGGCTGTGTAGAAAGTTGGGTTGGGGGCCAAGAGAAACATTGGCCCAGACTTAGCTCATAGGCAGGAGAGAGTTTGCAGACCCCTGCTGTAGGGAAATAGAACTTTATCTGACTTACTACCTGCTATTGCTTGGAGGCCCCAACTCTGTAACTTGTAAAAGATTGATACATTGTGAATGATTTTTGTTTGGTAGAGATGCCGATAATTTCTGTCTGGTAGACAACCCCAAGGGTTTGATTGCCCTTTGTGTTATTTTATTTTTATTTATGTATTTACATATGTATGTATGTATGTATGTATGTATTTAAGTAGGCTCCATATCCAACGTGGGGCTCAAACTCATGACCCTGAGACCAAGAGTTGGATTCTCCATCAACTGAGCCAGCCAGGCGTCCCTTGATTGCCCTTTAGGTGTTACCAGATTGGGTGGCTAACTTAACAATCTTGCTTCAGCTCAGCATTCTTTTCACTGACTTTATGCAGTTCTTAAAATGTCCCTCGAACTGGCTTCACTTGTTATTCCCTTATCAGCAATTTTTTTTTTAAATCTTAGCGTGGATTTACTCTATGTTTGTGCAAGCAAGTACTTAGGTGTTTCACATTTTGAAAACCTTATATTGACCCCTTTCTCTTGGATCTTAAGCGGCCCGCATCTTGCCCATCACGCTATCGTATTTTTCATGCTATTTGCTCATCAGATATCCACGAGGGTGGGACTCCGTCTTACTCATCACCACATGCCCACCGCCCAGCACAGTGGCTGGCACGCAGTAGGGCTGGAGTCAGTGTTTGCTGGGTCATTGAGTGAAGGAGTCTGCCTATGCCCACCCAGCCCCCTTCCCCGTATTACTAGTGTCGGCGCAGAGGCCCCACTTCCCATCCTCATCCATGTTCTCCGTGGTCGGGCACCACAGTCTGTTGCTTTCACTCTCAATGCATTCAAAGATCATGCTATTTCTGTAGACGGAGGGGAAGACACAGGGCTTGCTGAAAGAATTTCCCCCATACTCTGAAAATAATGATGGAAAGGTCACAGGGACAAGAAGAGATAACAAAAAGAGCTTCCATGTATCATGCATCAAGTAGGCGCCATGCTTTATCTCAGGAAAGGCAACACGACATTGAACATGCTCCAGTTCAGTTCCTGGTGATGTTATTATTTCCATCCACTTTGCGTGTAAGTGAGAACCCAAGCCATCAACAACCACA
The DNA here is from genome assembly GCF_018350195.1 of Panthera tigris. Lineage (NCBI taxonomy): Eukaryota > Metazoa > Chordata > Mammalia > Carnivora > Felidae > Panthera > Panthera tigris. The sequence continues at coordinate 9,610,282 of NC_056674.1, forward strand.
CCATTTACAACAGAGTTGCTCTGCAGGCTTCATCAACAGAGTTATCGTGAGATCTAAGGTTAACGTTGGTTTAGGGTTAAGGATACAAGTGATGGATGGCTACGACAAAGATAAAATTCAAGGTTTTATATGGCATTATGGTTTTTTGAGTGCTAAGGGATAAACTTAAATAAGGCTTTAGCAGGAATAAGTGTGCTCATGGATAGGTGCCTCACGTGAATTTTCATCTCAATGGAGGCAACACTGCTTGGTGAGGGAGCAGGGGCATCAGAGCCATATGGACTTGCATTCAAATCCTAACTCTGACATCACCTAGGAGTGTGACCTTGGACAGGATTTAATTTTACTGCGACCACTTATTGAATGTGGAAAAAATAGCATCTCATAGGGCTTCTTTGGAAACATTCAATGGGATGTGGTATATAGAGTCTAATACAGAGAGGGCTCCAGAATGAATGGAGGTCATTAAGAAGTTAAGAGTAGGGGCGCCTGGGTGGCTCAGTCGGTTAAGCATCCGACTTCGGCTCAGGTCATGATTTCACTGTTGGTGGGTTCAAGCCCCGCATCAGGCTCTGTGCTGACAGCTCAGAGCCTGGAGCCTGCTTTGGATTCTGTGTCTCCCTTTCTCTCTGCACCTCCCCTACTCACACTCTGTTTCTCTCTGTCTCAAAAATAAAATAAACATTAAAATTAAAAAAAAAAATTAAGAGTAGGGATGCCTGGGTGGCTCACTCAGTTATGCCTCTGACTCTTGATTTCAGCTCAGGTCATGATCTCACAATTCATGGAATCCAGCCCTGCATTGGGCTCTGCACTGATAGCATGGAGGCTGCTTGAGATACTCTCTCTCTCCTCTCTCTATGCCCCTCCCTCACTCATGCTCATTCTCTCTCTCTCAAAATAAATAAACATTTTTAAAAAGAATAAGTTAAGGGGCACCTGAGTGGCTCAGTCGGTTAAGCGCCCGACTTCGGCTCAGGTCATGATCTCACAGTTCGTGAGTTCAAGCCCCACATCAGGCTCTGTGCTGACAGCTCAGAGCCTAGAGCCTGATTTGGATTCTGTGTCTCCCTCTCTCTCTGCCCCTCCCCTGCTCACACTCTGTTTCTCTCTCTCTGTGTCTCTCAAAAATAAATAAACATTAAAAAAAATTTTAAGAATAAGAGTAGGCATAGAATTAAGATGAAATCTGAAGCCACTTTGAAATGCAGGTAGGGTCCAGCACTGGGTGAATCCACGTATTGCCAAGTCTAGCAACAGAAATAGTTGAAAACCAATGTCAGGACTGCAGCCCATGGTATTGGTTCTTAGGACAACCAGATTTTCCATGCTGACATTAGGCACTCGGGGGAACATGGCCTTAGGACATTCCTGTCTCCTGTGGTTGTCCTAATGTATTCTCCAAGAACACACTTAGTTTCTAGAAGTATTGCTCTCAATGCTCTGCTCTCCCCCATGCCACCATCCCCTCAGAATGATCATTGCTCTCCCCCACCCGCCTCCCCACCAAAACCCCCATCCCTGCTCCAGTGCCTTACCATTTGTTTCACAGTATTTCCACTGCTGCTTCTCATCAAAGCTGGAGGTGACGGAACACCACAGCTTTCTGAAGAAGCCACCCTCCGTGATGCAGTTGTTATGGTACCTTCCTCGATAGATGAAGGGGAAGATGCATCGTGGGTAATCTGTATGGAAAGGAGTCTGTGAGTGTTTTGACTTTCTCAAGTCATTCACAGGACAGTCACTCAATCATCCATCCATGCATTCATCCATTCATCCGTCAGCCATCAAAATACAGGACAAGCATCAAGTTTTAAAAATATTTTATTCATTCATTTTATTAAGCATGTTGTAAAGAAAGCCTACTTGTGTACTTTCATGCTCAAAGCTTCCCCCAACAAGGTTCCCAACCTCAACAACGCCGCCCCCCAACCTGCTGAACAAACTTAATATACTTCAGTGTCTTAAAAATGAATCTCTTAGAATCACCAACAGACCTGTAGAAATCAAGTCAAGACAAAGAATTTTGATGGTTTACGACCAACAGGTGAAGTCAAGATCTTGGCATACAAAAAAAAAAAAAAGTTGCCATTACTGAAAAAAAGTCAAATATCAGTGAAGTAAAATATAGTAACATTATCATCCAGGTGCTGGTACCTTATTGCAACTTTCATAGATTGAATTTCCCACCACAGATAGTACAACAAATATCGTTTTGGACATTATGTTTATAGTGGGTGGATTTACTCACACTCAGTGAGGGAATCAGGGTCATTTGGAGGTGATGGAGGGGTTGTCATTGATGAAGGGATGAGGGAAGGCTTCCTTGAGCAGGTGGCACTTGAGCAGAGGCTTGCACAATGTGGAGAAGCCAGCCATGCAAAAATTGGGGGGAGTTGAGGTCCAGATAGAGGGAATAAAAGTGGGAAGGGTTCAAGACAGGAAGGAGTTCAGAATATTCAAGAAGCATGACAGCCAGTGTAGCTGGAGCTCATCAGGCAAGGAAGGGAGTGGAAGAAGGTGAGGACAGAGAAGGGCAAGGTCTTGTAGAGCTTTGCAGACCAAGGTGAGGTGTCTCCTTCTTCTTCTTCCCTTCCTCTCCCTCCACCCCCCTCCTCCGTCCTCCTCCTCCTCCTCCTCCTTCTTCTTCTTCTTCTTCTTCTTCTTCTTCTTCTTCTTCTTCTTCTTCTTCTCCTTCCTCCTCTTCTCCTTCTCCTCCTCCTTCTTCTTCTTCTCCTTCTTCTTCTTCCCCTTCTTCTTCCTCCTCTCCTCCTCCTCCTCCTCCTCCTCCTCCTTCTTCTTCTTCTTCTTCTTCTTCTTCTTCTTCCTCTTCTTCTTCTTCTTCTTCCCCTTCTTCTTCTTGCCCTTCTTCTTCCCCTTCATCTTCCTCCTCTTCCTCTTCTCCGCCTTCTCCTTTTTCCTCTTCTTCTCCTTCTTCTTCCCCTTCTCCTTCTCCTCCTTCTCTTTCTTCCTCTTCCTCCTCCTCCTCTTCTTCTCCTTCTTCTTCTTCTCCTTCTTCCCCTTCTTCTTCCCCTTCTCCTTCCTCCTCGTCCTCTTCTTCTTCTCCTTCTCCTTCTTCTCCTTCTCCTTCTTCCTCTTCTTCTCCTTCTCCTTCTTCCTCTTCTTCTCCTTCTTCTTCCCCTTCCCCTTCTCCTTCTCCTCCTTCTTTCTTCTTCTTCTTCTTCTTCTTCTTCTTCTTCTTCTTCTTCTCCCCTTCCTCCACCCTCTCCTCCTCCTCCTCCCCCTCCTCCTCCTCCCCCCCTCCTCCTCCTCCTTCTTCTTCTTCTTCTCCTCCTTCTTCTTCTTCCCCTTCTCCTTCCTCCTCCTCTTCTTCTTCTTCTTCTTCTTCTTCTTCTTCTTCTTCTTCTCCTTCATCTCCTCCTCCCCTTCCTCCACCCTCTTCTTCTCCCTCTTCTCCTTCTCCTCCTCCTCCTCCCCCTTCTTCTTCTTCTTCTTCTTCTTCTTCTTCTTCTTCTTCTCCTTCTTCTTCTCCTTCTTATTCTTGCCCTTCTTCTTCCCCTTCTTCTTCCCCTTCTCCTTCTCCTTCCTCCTCTTCCTCTTCTCCTCCTTCTCCTTTTTCCTCTTCTTCTCCTTCTTCTTCCCCTTACCCTTCTCCTTCTCCTCCTTCTCTTTCTTCCTCTTCCTCCTCCTCGTCCTCTTCTTCTTCTCCTTCTTCTCCTTCTCCTTCTTCCTCTTCTTCTCCTTCTTCTTCCCCTTCCCCTTCTCCTTCTCCTCCTTCTCCTCCTTCTCTTTCTTCTTCTTCTTCTTCTTCTTCTTCTTCTTCTTCTTCTTCTTCTTCATCATCTCCTCCTCCCCCTCCTCCACCCTCTTCTTCTCCCTCTTCTCCTTCTCCTCCTTCTCCTTTCCTCAAGTTGTAGTTCTTTGGGACGTTTCAGATATTAACCCCTTATCAGGTATATCATTTGCAAATATTTTCTTCCATTCCATGCGTTGCCTTATCATTTTATTGATGGCTTCTTTTGCTACACAGAAGCTTCGTAGTTTGATGTAGTGCCACTTGTTTATTTTTGCTTTTGATTTTGGTGTCAAACCCAAACAATCGTCACTAAGACTGATGTCTTCCAGCTTAGCCCCATGTTTTCTTGCCGGAGTTCTGGGGTTTTGCATCTTATGATTCAAGTCTTTAATAATTTTGAGTTGACCCTTGTGTATGGCATAAGAGAGGGGTCCAGTTCCATTCTTTTGTATGCGGCTGTCCAGTTTTATCAACACCACTTATTGAAGACATCATTCTTTCCCCATTGCATATTCTTGGTTCCTTTATCATAAATTAATTGACCATATATGCATGGGTTTATTTCTGGGCTCTCAATCTGCTCCATTAATCCATGTGTCTGTTTTTATGCCAATACCATACTGTTTTTATTACTGTAACTGTGTAATATAGTCTGAAGTGTGATGCTTCCTGCTTTGTTTTCCTTTCTTCGGATTGTGTTGGCTCTTCGGGCTCAGGATATCCTTCTAAGTGTGCTGGTGAGCCATGCAGGGGCACAAGCAGGGGAGTAGCATTGCAAGATTTCACATTCCGAAAAGGTTACTTTGACTGATGTGTGGGGAATTGATTTGGAGGGAGGTGGGGGGGATTTGAGGAGCCCAGTTAACAAATTTGGGGGGGGGGAGAACTGATGGTGATTTGGAGAAGGATGGGAGCAGTGGAGGCAGCTCCTTCCCAGAAACTGAAGCTAGAATCGATTTTTGAAGGTAGAACTAACAGGCTAATTGGTGGATTACATGAGGGGTGGGAGGGAAAGAATTGGGGCTGTTCACAGGTGGTGAGAAACCCACCACTAGGGGTCCAAAGAGCAGTTCTTAGTTCAGAAGCCAGGGATGAGGGAGGAGATGCCAATGGCAAACCATCTATACAGGAGCCCTCTGTGATTGGCTGAAAGAGGTTTAATCAGATGCAGGTTGTTAAATCTCTAGGCCCTGATTGTGTCTGTACCCGCACTTTGGGCAGAGTTTTGACTCCTCTTGTGTGTCTTAGCATGTTTGGGGACCTCTTTTCTAGAAATTAAAAAAAAAGTCTGTTTCTAATTTTTGGGTTCAATTTCAACCAGTAGATCCTGATTTGCATCATTTAAACTAGAGCAATATTTTCAACTAGAGGTGGTATTGCTTCCAAGTTTGGGTTTTTGTTTTTATTGTTGTGTTTTTATTCCCCACCCCACCCCCCAGTGTAATGGGGCTTCTTTGTAGTCATTTTTAGCTCTTATAATCAAAGAGATTCTGCTTGGAGGTATGAGCCTCTGGCCACCTTTTAATATCTTTTTAGGTTAGTTATGATCATGGTGCTTTTTATTATCAATTTACTCTTTTATTTCTGTCTTATATTGCAGCTAAGGGATTGTGTTGATTTATTCTGAAATTATGAATTTGGAGTAGGTAACATTATGTATACATTTTATTTCAGTATAGTGAAAGGGTTGTTATACTTATTATCAAAGGGAGCCTTTGATCTAAGAGAGTCAAGAACAGTGATACAAATGAAAAGAAAACCCTAAATATTCAAAATCTGGCTGCTCGTAGGAACAATTAAAATGTCCAACAACAGGATATTGGTTAAAACAAACAAAATGCCTTTTGTCCTGTGCAGAAAAGTTAGAAATCATCTAATTGTCAAAAATGTCTTGGGCTTTCAGAAGCAGTAAACAGAGTCTGTCAAATCCCTTCTCTGTTACACTTTGTTGTCTGTTTTTCCTTATTAATTTAGAAAATTAAGAAAGAGACAAAGAATACAGTGGTTCCCTGTGGTCTTGTAACCTCTCTTTCATTCAGAAAGCACCATTTTTAACACTATCATTGTCGTATTATTAGCCATTGTTAGCATCCAGTATGTGGCCTCCGCACTTTCTATGCACACACACAGATGTCGTAACTCGTCTTCAAAAATATGATCACATTCTACACGTCCACACATTCTCTTTTATAATCCATCATTTGAGGAGGTCGGCTGAGGGGACAGCATGGCATCACTCACCCTCCTCCATACAGTACTTCCACTGCCCATCGTAAACGGCTTTTGTCGAACACCAAGGGGACAGGCTGTTGGTTTTGATACAAGAGAAGTAAGTAGACCCCTTGTAGATGAAGGGAAAGACACATGAATCCTTCTGACCTGGAGGACAGAGAGACAAATAGAAGGGTTTCATCACAAATGAATGAGCCAAGGGTGAGTCTTGCTTTGGTTCTCGTGGGCGGTTCTGAAGGTGACACATGCAGTGTTGGCATCCAACTTTCTTGTGACAAATAAGGGTGTGTCCAGTTTACGTGGAGACCAAGAGCACAGGGAAAGAGTCTCATAAATCATAAAGGCAACTGGAATAAAGTTTTCCTCCAGACCATTAGAGCACCGTCAATGTCACACCAGACACTCTTGGGTCATGACATCACAGTAGGTAATGGAGCGACACGCGTCAAATAATGCTGCAACACAGACCAGAAAACAATCTCACATTTCAATGCTTTTTTCAATCCTTCTGATTACACAAAAGAGAAGACTTCAATTTAATGCGAGTATTTCTCTACCATGCCTCTAATTTTTAATAATCTCCCTTTTTAACAACAACAACAACAACAACAACAACAACAAACAGGGCAGGACCCAGGCTGAAAGCCTTATTGTTGCACCCAATAGAATTTAGGAATCAGATTTCCTTTTCATAGCATTTACTTTTGTGTGCAATTTCTATTTATGGCAAGTTAGTAATGCTTACAGATTACAGAGCTAATGTTAACTATTCTTTAAAGATAAAGGTGTTAGAGTGAAGATAAAGGTGTCAAAGAGTACATTTCAAGAAGGTTGGGTAAATGAGAGTGCTGGTGGCATGCAGATGTGGCAAATACTGCAGGGTGCTTTTTGTATTCTTCTGTGTGAGGACAGGACTTTGTCTTTGACACAACGTATCCTCAGAACCTAGAACTGTGACTTGCTCATAGTAGATGCTTCAGAAAGAACTGACAGAATGGAATGAGCTCGGAAAATGCCACGTGAAAGAAAGCTAAACCCGTTTCTTTAACAAAGGACTCATCAGAAGGGTCAGTATGCAAATGAGTGCTGAATTAGCAGGAGGCTATGGACTATATTGAATTGTCCTTTCCCCCCACTCCTCAATAGTGCTGGAGACTAATGGTCCCTGAAACACACCTTTTTTTTATGTTTATTTATTTTTGAGAGACAGAGAAAGACAGAGCACAAGTGGGGAAAGAGCGGAGAGAGAGGGAGACACAGAATCCAAAGCAGGCTCCAGGCTCTGAGTTGTCAGCACAGAGCCTGGTGTGGGGCTTGAACTCATGAACCGTGAGATCATGACCTGAGCCGAAGCCCGTGCCTAACCGACTGAGCCACCCAGGTCCCCCTCCCTGAAACACTTCTTAAGAAATGTTATTCTACAGGTGCTTGGGTGGCTCAGTTGGTTAAGCATCAGACTTCGGCTCAGATCATGATCTCTTGGTTCGTGAGTTCGAGCCCAGAATCGGGCTCCTTACTGACAATGTGGAGCCTGCTTGAGAGTCTCTCTCTCTCTCTTTCTCTCTCTGCCCCTCCCCCACTCTCTCTCTCTCTGTCTCAAAATAAATAAACAAACTTTTTAAAAAAAGGAAAAGTGGGGCGCCTTGGTGGCTCAGTGTGTTAAGTGTCCGATTTAGGCTCAGGTCATGATCTCGCAGTTTGTGAGTTCAAGCCCCGCGTCGGGCTCTGTGCTGATGGCTGGGAGCCTGGATCCTGCTTCAGATTCTGTGTCTCCCTCTCTCTCTGCCCCTCCTCTGTCTGAAAAATAAATAAAACATTTAAAAAAATGGAAAGAAATGCTATTCTAGCCCACATTGTGGAGGAGAAAGTGAATACCCATGTAAGATAAGGAATCATTTCAACTTAATACCTTTTTTTCACCCTTTTTTGAGCAGAACTGGGATGAGAACTAGCATTTTTTTATCTACTGGTCCAGGATCACAGCTTTTCTCCCTCCCTTCATCATGTCATTCCCTCCTTCCCTCTTTTCTCCCTCCCTCAAAGACATAATTATGGATACTATGACTAAGATATTCTGATAGGTTATTGATGTGCGTGCATACACGTGTGTGCATGTGTGTGTGTGCTCATGTTCCAAAGATGGTGAGGCAAAGCTTCCATGGACTCGCCAAACCTATCTTCTTTTTTCTTTCTGGACTCCTAGCAAGAACCCATTTTTCGGCTGAATAGTTAGGTGGGGCCATGTGACTCAGTTGCAACTCATGGAATGTGGGTAGAAATGAACCCATTTTTCAGCCTCTCTAATAGGTGGGGCCACGTGACTCAGTTGCAACTCATGCAATGTAGGTAGAAATGACCTTCTCCAGCTCCTCGCTTAGAAAAGTCCCCGGTGGGGGCGCCTGGGTGGCTCAGTCGGTTGAGCGGCTGACTTCAGCTCAGGTCAGGATCTCGCGGTCCGTGAGTTCAAGCCCCGCGTCGGGCTCTGTGCTGACAGCTCAGAGCCCGGGGCCCACTTCCGATTCTGTGTCTCCCTCTCTCTCTGCCCCTCCCCTGCTCATGCTCTCTCTCTCTCTCTCTCTCAAGCAAAAATAAACATTTAAAAAAAAATAATAATAATAATAATAAACGAAAAGTCCCCGGTGAACCCTATGCTCCCTACTTCCTCTTCCAGCTGGACATAGAGCAGTGGTTCTCAGTGGAGGAGACATTAGACAATGTTTGGAGACGTTTCGGGTTGTTACAACTGGGAGAGGGGCGAACTGGAAGCTGCACCACTGGTTCCTACTGGGTAGAGGCTGGAGATGTTGCTAAACACCTTACCATGCACACGTCCCAGAACCGAGTCATCTGGTCCCAAATGTCAACAGTGCCCAGGTTGAGAAAGTCTGAGAAAGAGGACCCTGCAAAGTATGCTGAGGCCCTGTGGGATGGTGGAGCCCCAATACAGAAGGGGTCTGTGTCTCTGAATCACAACACAAGTGGCTTCCCATGAAACATCCACACTGAAGTTCTAGATGACATGAACCCTACTGAGTTCAGCCACTGACATTTAGGGATAGTCAGTCTATTACTAATACAGATGAACCAGACATCATCTCTGTCTTCAACCTGGAACCTCCATCTCTTGCTCTGGATCAGATTCTTATCCTGTATAATCTGACCTGGGCCATCACAGGGGTGAGGCTGGGAGACAGCAGAAAAGGCAGACTGCCATCTTTGAGCTTCGCCAATGGGCTGAGGCAAGTGGAGGTCCTTAAGTCACATTGCGTTGTCCACCCCTGGCTCTCAGAACTGTGTGGTCTTGGTTGAAGACCAAGTTGAAACGAGTTAATATCTGGAAAGTGTTTAGAAGTGGACCTGGAACATGGCTGCTCCTCGACCAACGTTAACTGTCATCATCACCATCACCATCACCATCGTCATCAATAATGCTCAGTCATGGGCACCACCAGTATGTGTGATGCTGGTGACGAGGGGAGGGAAGACAGATGCCCCTGTACACAGGATTAAGATTATCCTTGGGACTTATTAGTACAAACCAACACATAATAGATACTATTAGCCATCTGCAAAGTAATCCAGCAGATGGTCTGATCTTCTTCACTGGGTTAAAATCCTCCATAATCTGGGCCCTGCTGACCTCTCTGTTCTCACTGCCTGATTAACATTTCCTCGACCTTCCTCCATGTTCTTTCTCGTCTTCGACGTTTGGCTCATGCCCTTCATCCTGCTCTTTTCTTTGTCCCTAGCTTTACTCCCTGCTTCTCATCCATACGACTTGGTTCAGCCTGGATTAATACTCTTCCACATTCTTATAATACTCTGAGATGATCTCTATAAATGTACTTACCGAATATTTAAAGAATATAATTATCTGCTTATGTGTCTATCACTCCCATTTGCTGTGAGCTCTCCCGAGAGCAGGGCATGAGTTTTATTTATTGCTATGTTTCTGGCCCATAGCACAGTGCCTGGCACTCGGGAACCACTCGGCAAATGTGTGTTGAATAAATTAGTCCATAACTATGTGCAGAGGAGACTTAGGGATACCAAGTTTCACCACAGGAATACGGGTGTGGTCTCAGGAAGGTATGACCAGAAAGAGACCCTAACTGGAAAAGCTGGCATTGTTCCTTGTCTGAATAAAGTGTGGCTTCTTAGCCTTTTCAGGACTTGTCAGTTCTTTTGAGAACCCAGATCTTCTCTCTAGGAAAATGTCCATACATCCCTGTGGCAGAGAACTGCTGGGTGTTCAAAACCAGCGTCATCTTCCTCTCAAAGGTACTGCTAAAAACTACATCTCCCAGACTCCCTTGCAGCTAAGCACCCTGTGAGTTCTGGCCAATGGAAGTGGGAGAAAGTGACGGGTATCACTTCCTGGCCCAAAAAAAACCCAAAAAACAAAAAACCCTTCTCCTTCAAGATCATAAGACTCTTGAGCCTTGTCTACCAGCTCCATGCAAAGAATCCACAGAGGACCCTGGAACCCTAGGGGATGGTGGAGCCCCACGGTGGAAGGCGCATGGATCCTTGCTAACCAGATGCTCCCTCATTGGATTTTGTAGGAACAAGAAATAAAATGTTTTGTGTTAAGCTGCTAATAGTTTGGAGCTTCTCTGTTATAATAGCTATCCTCACTACCCTGATAAATACATACCCTTTGAAATACGGAGCCAGGGTTTCATGAACTCTAGTGCTAGCCCAGTGACCTCACCTTAGGAATTTCTGGAATACAGAATGTGGTCATTCAAAAAGGACTTCATGGAATTAAAGGGCATGAAAACAAGTGTTTCTTGAGCCTTATTGAAGGGAGAGGGCTCATCAGGCAGAAGAGGATTTTAATTGTGGAGAATGTTTCGCCATAGCTTAAGTGAACTATGACACAGGGTGTCTCTTTGTTCTCCTTCCATGTTTACCACACCATCTGGAGGTGGTTAGATTCTTAGATGTATTGAGAACGTAGGCTCACATCCACTAAAATGGCTACTTTTTTTTTTAAACAGTTTATTTTTAAGGGGCACCTGGGTGGCTCAGTAGGGCAAGCGTCTGACTTCGCCTCAGGTCATGATCTCACGGTTTGTGAATTTGAGCCCCGTGTCAGGCTCTGTGCTGGGGGCTCGGAGCCTGGAGCCTGCTTCGGATTCTGTGTCTCCCTCTCTCTCTGCCCCTCCCCCGTTCATGCTCTGTCTCTGTCTCAAAAATAAATAAAATATTTAAAAAATTTTTTAAAGATTTTATTTTTAAGTAATCTCTACACCCAATGTGGGGCCTGAACTCACAAGCTCGAGATCAAGAGTCACACACCGACTGAGCCGACCAGGAGCCCCTCCTTTTTTTCTTTTAAACAGAAAACAACAAGTATTGACAAGGATGTGGAGACATTGGAACCCTTGTGCACTGTAGATGGGAATCCAAAATGGTGCAGCTGCTTTGGAAAATAGTATGGCAGTTCCTCAAAAAATAAAATAAAATAAAATAAAATAAAATAAACGTAGAATTGCCATGTGACCCAACAATTCCACTCCTCGTTATATCCCGCGAAGTATTTGTAACACCCAATGTTTACAGCAGCATTGTTCACAACGGCCAAGAGGTGGAAACAATCCACGTCCATCCATGGACGAATGGATAAACAAAACGTGGTAGGTCCATAGTATGTATCACACACACAGTGGAATAGTTATTCAGCCTTAGAAGGAAAGGAAATTCTGACACAGGCTACACAATGGATGGATGAATCTTGAGGGCGTTATGCTAAGGGACATAAAAGTCACAAAAGGACAAGTATTGTTTGATTCCACTTCTGTGGGGTATGTAGAACAGTCAGATTCATGGTGTCAGAAAGCAGCCCCCAGGGGCTGGGGGCGGGGGAAATGTGCATTGTTTAATGAGTACAGGTGATGTATCATGGTTATTGGTTGTACAACGCTGTGGGTGTACTTCTACTGAACTGTGCACTTGGCCATACACTTCAAAACGGTTAAAAGGGGAAATTTTATGTTCTGTGCATTTTACCTCGATTTAAGAAAAAGAGTGGAAAGGGAGGGTCCAAGATGCAGTCTGAGGACTCAATCCATTGGAATTATGGAGCCCCCCCCCCCTTCAATGAACGTATTCGCATTTCCCTACCACGTGCTGAGCATCTCAAAAGGTGCTTGTGTCCTGGGCACAGCAGTCCCCGGCTTAACCACGGTCTCTCTTTCCATAGTTTCAGTTATCCGCGGTCAAGGTAGTCCAGAAGCAGATGACTCTCTATCTCCTCCCTACCTGAATCCAGGAATCTTTCTTTGGCCCATTCGTTCTTTCCGGTTTCCAAATCCTCCCCAACATTTCCCAGTACCTTCACCTCCACTTGTCTCCCAGATGTAGAGGAAGGTCATCCATCCCAGCAGGTAACTGGACCATCGGTTCATCGCAACTGGCCTCTTCTTTCTGGACTGAAGGAAAACAAAAATTTTGCTCCCGCGGGGCCCCTTCCTCTTCCACTAACTGCCAGGTTTGGTGTCATGCCATTTTACTTTCTACCCCCAGAGGGCAGTGAAGAGTAACTCACTCTTACAGGAAAGAAAGATGTGCTGTTCGCCAGAGAAACAACCCAGGGCTGGACCTGGTGACCTGGTTTTGTCTTGAGGCTCTGCTTCTATCACTGCTTCTCTGCTGGCTACGAATTATTAAGTACCTACTATATGCCACCTTCTAACAACCTAAGGAGCAGGGGTGATTATTTTTGCTTTACGGTAGAGTGAAAACACAGTTTGGGAAGTTGAGTAACTTGCCCAAACACCACAGATGGTAAGGGACAGATCTCGGGTTCCACTGCAGACCTGTCTACACAAGTTTCAGAGTTCTCAAGCTTCATAAACCGCTTCCCTCCTATGGGCCTTTGTTCCCTCGCCTGCAGAAGTGTAGGTTAATAATTCCTGCCTCCGGGAGAGGCTGTGAGGGTCCGATGAGATGCTGAGGTGAAAGGGCATTTCCATTGTAAATTGTTAGTTGGGTTTATGAGTAATTAAGGCAAAGATCAAGGCAGCTCAGGAAAGACATCAGATGGCCCCAATTCTTAATAACAAATCTGAATGGTCCATTGGGGGAAAAAAATCCCAAAGCCATCGATTCAGGTCCTTGAACAGGTAGGTGGCATTACTGAGCACCTGGGTCTCAGAACACACTCTCTCACTTGCCTTCCTGCTACACATTGGGATGTCTTTCTGATTTCTCTTGTTATTCTTAACCACAGCACCAAGCCCTAAACTTGCTTTTTTCCTGAGCGATATCTCATTCATTCACTGCCCACCTACTCATGGCTCTCACTCTGGCTGGTGGTTCAGACTCTAGAATTGGACCCACCTCTGACTGCAGAAACTAGCTGGTCCTGACTGAAATCCTGACTCCACCATTTACCACCTGGGTGACCTTGGGAAGTTACTTAAGTTCTCCAAGCCTCAGCTTCCTCCTCTAAAAAAATGGGGGTGCTAACCTTACTTCCACTTAGGCTTGTGATGATGATTAACTGAGATCATAAACAATAACAGGTAATACTCATTGAGTGCTATACACTATTCTAAATTCGTTATGATCCTGACAGTAGCCCAAAGAGGGAGGTACTAATATAACCCCCATTACTCATTTGGGGAAGTTGAGGCACAGAAAGCTTAAGCATCTTGCTGAGGATCACAAACTTCATAAGTGCTGGGGCTTTTAGCTGAACCCCAACACCCTAACACCAGAGACTGGGCTCTCAGCTGCTGTGGGACACTGTCTAAGTAGTCCAGAAATGTCCACCCAAATCCTTGTTCATATCAGAGCTCTCCAGGCAAACTTCTGAATGTCAAATTCTATTTTATTCTCCCCCTTTCTTTTATTTGAGAGAGAGAGAGAGTGAGAGCTGGGAACACGGGCAGAGGGAGAGAGAGAATCTTAAGCAGGCTCCACACTCAGTGCAGAGCCCAACGAGGGACTCAATCCCATGACCCTGGGATCATGACCTGAGCTGAAATCAAGAGGCAGATGCTCAAGTGTCTCCCCCAAATTCATATGTTGGAATCCTAACCTCCAAGGTATTGGCATTAGGAGGTGGGGTCTTTGGGAGTGATGAGGTTATGAGGGTGACACGTTATGAGTGGGGCTAGTGCCCTTGTAAAAGAGACCTCAAAGAGTCCCCTCGCCCCTTCCGCCACGTGAGGACACAGTGAGAAGATGGTTGTGTACCAGGAAGTGGGTTTTTACCAGACCCTGAATCTGTGGGTACCACAGTCTTGGACTTCCCAGCCTTCAGAACCACGAAAAAGAAATGCTAAGACAATGCTCTTTCCCACCCCTCAAGTTGTCACCCCAACAGTAAAGCTTTCTCCTCCCTAACGTCCTATCAGTCATCAAACCCTGTGGCTTCTGCTTTCCGAATGGCTTCGTGAACGCATCACCTTCTCTCTGTCTCTCCTGCTCCTGCAAACTCAGGCTTTCACCTTCTATCCCCCAGATAGTTGTCACTTTCCATCACCGATGTCCTGGCCTCGAGGCTCTCCCCTGTCCTGTCCACAGGGGTCTTGGTGCTTGCTTTCAAGCATTCATTCAGAAACAAATATTTCCTGAGCCTGTACAATGCGTGGGCTGCAGGGTTAGGGGATGAGAGACAGCAGAGTGGGAGACAGGCCTTGCCCCTGCCTTCATGGGGCTGGGCTGCCTACAAAGGAGACAGACAGGAAGGGAATAAACCAGAGACAAGCATGTGTCTCTTACTCATGATCATGGTGACGAAGGGGAAGGACCAAGGCTACAGACAAAGAGTAACTGGGGCAAGGTGACAGGAGGCCGGCGAGGCTCTTGCAAGCAAATGACTTGTAAACAGACCCTCAGGAAGAGTGGGATGTAGGCATGAGGGGAACCAGGGGAGGGGGTTTGCTCATCTGGGCAGGAGAGGCAAGATGAGAGAAAAAGCTGACATGTATTTAAACAACCAGAACAGGTGCGAGCAGGGAGGAGCGAGGCCCAAGAGGTACTTGGCGAGGCAGATGGTGCTGGACCCCTACAGAGCCTTCCTTAGATTCTAAACGCTAACAGAAGCCACTGGAGAGATTAAAGTGGGGACAAGTGGCATCCATTAACTCCCACACACTTCTCTGTCACTTTTATAACACAATCCATAGTCCATACCACGGCCTTCCCCTCCAAGCTCATTCCTTATCACTCTGTTCTCCCTCGATCTGCCCCAGTTGCACTAGGCTCTTTGCTGTTTCCAGCACAGCACCGGCTGAGCTTACTTACATCTCAGGGCCTTTACACTTGCTCTCCCCTCCACCTGGATGCTTCCCCCCAGGTATCTGCATGGTTTGCTTCTTTGTGCCACGAAGGACACCGTGCAAATGTAAGAAGTTGATAAGGACCGATATTCTGGAATGTTAATGAGCCTACTTGGATCAAGCCATGGACATTAATAGAAAATATTTGGGGGTGGTTCAAGACAATGACTGAACTGTGAAGTGAGCCTCAACAGCCAGACACCCACGTCTGGAACATTCAAGTGAGGACCAAGTCATTCCTTGATCACTGGCACATTCAAATGCTTGTGGAGGACCTTTTGTCCTGGGCCGTGGGGTAGTTGGGGCTGGCATCCTGCCACTGTCACAAGATTGTTGGCTGGTAAGATCTCTGAGAAGTGGGAATGAACAATCAAGGCTAATTGCAAGACTCCCTATTTGAATTTTTCTCCATAGGTGTACACGATTTCATAATTAAAAACAATAATTATGCAAGGCACTTAACAGCTTACTCATCCATAAAATGGGAATCATACCTATTCCACGCATTTGTTGGAAGGACCAAATTAAACAAAAGATATAAAATACTTAGTATGGTGTCTGCTATAAAGGAAGATCACAATAAATGTTGGCCATTAATGCTAAGGATGGTGATGACTGATAATATTGATGATGATGATAGTAACATCCAGTCTTCTCTTCACCATGCTAGGCTCTCAGTAATTAATTCATTAAGTAAACTTATCTTGGAAATGTTCTGATTTTCTTCTTTCCTTTACTTTTTGTTATTTATCGTCCTCCAAACTTTTCGGAAAATGTTATCTTCTAGTAAATGCTTTCCTTGCTTAATAATATTCCACATTGTTAACATTGTTTTCATCTATCTTTCTGTCACCCATCCATCCATCCTTCCATCCATCCGTCCATCCATCCATTCATCCATCTTTTGACCCATCATCCGTCTTTTCATCCAGCCTTCCTTCCTTCCATCCTTCCATCCATCCATCCATCCATTCTTCCACCATCCACTTTTTGTCTATCCATCCAATAAGTATTCTAGAACCTTGCCATCCATATAGAACTGGGGCAACTACTAAGAGGAAGTGGACATTATTTCTGGCCTCAAAAGTCAGAGATGGGGGGGCGCCTGGGTGGCTCAGTCGGTTAAGCATCCGACTTCAGCTCAGGTCACGATCTTGTGGTCAGTGAGTTCGAGCCCCGCGTCGGGCTCTGGGCTGATGGCCCAGAGCCTGGAGCCTGCTTCCGGTTCTGTGTCTCCCTCTCTCTCTGCCCCTCCCCCGTTCATGCTCTGTCTCTCTCTGTCTCAAAAATAAATAAACGTTAAAAAAATTAAAAAAAAAAAAGTCAGAGATGGGACATAGGCACAAATATCTATCACCCAACATGGGAAGTGAGAACAGCCACCAGGTAGTATGAAGGTGCTGAGAGGGTCATCAGGAGGCAGCTTAGCCCACCGCCTCAACTCACTGATTCTCTTCAGCAAAAAATGTCACAATGGACCCATGAGAAGAGAATGGCACCCAATCAACCCAGGTTCAAACTCCACCTCTCCCATTTATCTGCTGGGTGGCCTTGGGAAGGTCATTTCACCTCTCCAATTTCCAGTTTTCAAGTTCTCATCTGTTAAGTGGAGATAAAAATCCAACTATGGAAGCTATTGTGGGAATTATAGGAGCTCATGGGCCTAGGCATTTGGAGTTTAGTGTGGCTTGAAAATACTGAGTCCTTCTGCTCCTTGGCAGCAGATGTCTCCAAGTGTGAAACAAAACCTCAGTGTGAGACCCCCTCACAAACATGCAAATGCACCTCTTCTATTATGCATTCAGGCTGTCTTTGGAGGGAGCAATGACAGGACCTCAGGAAGATCTCTGAATCTCAGCTTTCTCCTTCATGAAACAGGCAGAGTGAGCCTTACCTTAGAGGAATGGTGCCAAAAAATATTCATGGGACCATGAAGATAGTAGTTGACTACCAGGAATTTACTAGGCAGTTTGTCCAGGTTAGTTCTCTTTTCTTCCATCTCTTTTCCCCCAAAGTTGGGGTACAGGCAGCCTTCCATAGCATTACATTGGTCAGGCGGTCTGGCTTCACCTACGCCTTTGAGTTTCTACAGAGAAAGGAATCTGCCCCCACAGCCTCCTTCCCCACTTTCCCTGGCCTTTCTTTCACAGAGCTCCATAACTGCACCTTCCAGTATGGCGGCCACCAGCCACTATGGCTTTTGAGCACTGGAAATGTGGTGAGTTCTCATTGCCCCATGTTGTAAGCATAAAATACTGGGATCTGAAGATGAAGTATGGAAAAGCAAAGAATTTTTTTTGTGTGTTGATCATATGTGAAATGATAGTATTTTGGCTATCATGGTTCAACAAAATACATTATTAAAATAAACTGCACCTGTTCTTACTCTTTTTTTTAATGTGGCTACTATGAAATTTACAACGATATTTATGGCTTACGTTTTATTTTCTCCAGGGGACAATGCTGTTCTAAACCTTCCTTCCTTGCTGTGGGAGCTCCCAGGTCCCGCCTCTCACACCCCTCCCAAGTTTCTAGGTTGAGGTGTACCTTTGAGAGAGTCCTTCTTGGCCCTAGCTGTCTCCACGAGCCCTCTTTAAGGTTCTGCTCACCAAATCTCTGGATTATTTGGGGACTGGCCCGACTGTTTTGGCCCCAACCTGTCGGTAGGAAGACACCGCAGCTTCCCCAAAGAGGGTTTTCTGCAAGTGATTACAATCAGGGTGGTTTGGATGAAATAGCCCCATGGTTAATGATGCCCCAAGATGAGCTCATGCATATCCATGAGGCCCATAAAATTCAATCATGTGTTTATTAATGGGATCTTTCAGGGACGGGGTCATGGGCAAGAATATTAATGAACAGAGAAGAAAGTGCCCCTGAATATGAGGCTACCAGGAAGTGGACAGGTTTTACCTGAATAATGAAAAACGAAGAGCCTTAGAATTTTCCAGTGAGAAAGGAAGCGTGGGAGAATCAAAAACACCAGCTCTCTGAAACACGTCATCTACTCTTTCCTCATTTTTAAGAAGTTTATTTGTTCATGTTTTATTTGTGTTAATGTTTATTTGTTTTTGAGTGAGTGGGGGAGGGGCGGACAGAGAGGGAGACACAGAATCTGAAGTGGGCTCCAGGTTCTGAGCTGTCAGCACAGAGCCCCATGCAGGGCTTGAACTCACAAACAGTGAGATCATGATCTGAGCCAAAGTCAGTCACTCAACCCACTGAGCCACCCAGGTGTCTCTAAAAGTTTCTTTTTTTATTTTGAGAGAGAGAGAGCACACAGGGGAGGGGCAGAGACAGAGGGAGAGAGAGAATCTCAAGCACTGTCAGCGTGGAGCCTGACATGGGGCTCAAACTCACAAATGGTGAGATCATGACCTGAGCCAAAATCAAGAGTTAGATGCTTAACCGACTGAGCCACCCAGGTGCCCCTAATTTTTCACTTTTAAATTCTATCCTACCATTCTGAAAACTCTGTAAGAAGTCCACAGCCCTGTCCTGGTATCTTTCAGGATTGACACCATAGAGATTTACCAAATATTGCAATTGATCACAGGTAGGACTCCTTGGTTTTACAGATGAGGAAATGGAGGCACAGAGGTGCCTAGGGACTTGCCAAAAGCCATATAGCAAGCAGGCGGGGACAGTGGGACTTGGAGCAGCTGAGGTTGGGGTCTCATTTTATTGTCATTTTGGTGACAGTTTCTCATTGCATAGGTTTGGGAGTTTTCTAGATAAGAGGCTTTGAGGTCTTCCTTTCCTGACTTGACAGCCTCCTTCCCATCATCTACTTCCTGTCTCTGCCTCCTTCCTATCATCTACTTCCTGTCTCTGCCTCCTTCCTGTCATCTACTTCCTGTCTCTGCCTCCTTCCTATCATCTACTTCCTGTCTCTGCCTCCTTCCTGTCATCTACTTCCTGTCTCTGCCTCCTTCCTATCATCTACTTCCTGTCTCTGCCTCCTTCCTATCATCTACTTCCTGTCTCTGTCTCCATCTGTCCTTCTTTCTCTGTGTCTTGGAGATCCACTCTCCCACAACCTCTTGTACCATCTTTCTTCCCCTTCTCCCTTTTTCTTCCCACCCTGTCTGCTTTTTCCTCTTCTTTATCTCCCTGGGTCTCTGGGTTTGTTCTCTCTCTGTGTGTCATTCTGACCTGAATGTCTCACTATGTATGCATATATATGTATACACTTATGGGCATGTATGTGTTAGTGTCTATGTGTGTCCATAAATACGTGCATGTGGCTCTGCCCCTCCTCTTTCTTTTTTTTTAGTCCATCAGCCTGCCTCTCTTTCTTCCTCAACCGCTCCTTATTTTTTAAATTTTTATGTTTTTATTTTTTTCTAATTTTTTTCAATGTTTATTTTTGAGAAAGACAAAGCATGAGTGGGGGCGGGGTAGAGAAAGAAGGAGACACAGAATCTGAAGCAGGCTCCAGGCCCTGAGCTGTCAGCACAGAGCCCCATGCAGGGCTCAAACTCACCCGGACCACGAGATCATGACCTGAGCCAAAGTCAGAAGCTCAACCGACTGAGCCACCCAGCCGCCCCTTTAATTTTTATTTTTTTAGAAAGAGAGCACATGCATGAGTGGTGGGGAAAGGGGCAGAGAGAAAGAATCTGAAGCAGGCTCCATGCAGCCCAACGTGGCACTCGATCCCGCAACCCTGGGATCATGACCAGAGCCAAAATCAGACTCTCAACCGGTTGAGCCACCCAGACGCCCCTCAACCTATTTATTTTAAAATAGGAATGTGTACTGGAATCACCAGAGAGCTTTTAAGAATACAGACTCCCGGGTTCCAGCCTAGACCTATTAGCATTTGTATTTTTTTAACAGCTTTATTGAGGTAGAATTGGGCATAGTTTACTGTGCGATTACAAGTTTGGAAATTTGCATATACCTGTGAAACCATCACGACAATCTAGGTAATGACATCACCTCCAAAAGCTCCCTCCTGTCTCTTTCTGTTTGTTTTTGTATTTGTGTTTTTGCTTTGTGTGTAAGAACACTCAACATGAGATCTACCCTCTTTTTTAATGTTTTTTTTTAAATTTATTTTTGGGAGAGAGAAAGCATGAGAGGGGTAGAGAAGAGAGAGAGACCTGAGAGAGAAAGAATCTGGAAAACCATTAGTTTTGTATAAAAAATTATTTATTAAGAACTTTCAGGGGTGCCTGGGTGGCTCACTCAGTTAAGCGTCTGACTTTGACTCAGGGCATGAGCTCACTGTCTGTGAGTTCGAGCCCCGTGTCAGGCTCTGTGCTGACAGCTTGGAGCCTGGAGGCTGCTTCGGATTCTGTGTCTCCCTCTCTCTCTCTGCCCACCCCCCTCAAAATCAATAAACATAATAATAAAAAATTTTTTTTTAAAGTACCGACTCTCTTAGCAAAACAACAGCCAAAAGACCAACCACTCTTAGCCAAAGACCAACCACTATGTTGTGGAACATATTCTAGAACTGCCTTATCATATTTTGCTGAAAGATGTTCCAAAAAGGAGACGAAGTGGTTATTGCACGTTTGCAGGCTACGTACACAACAAAGACACTGGACACAGTATCTCCTGGCTCCCTGGATCACAAAGGGAAAACCACCCACGGCTGCCACCACCTTGCAGAGACGGTCATCCGGGTACAACAGAGGCGAGGATGTGACAAATTGCTGTGCTCTGAGATTGGAAGTATTCCTTGGAGGGAAATGTACAGTTTCAAGTCCCAGGAAGAAGAGAGAGTGGTTTTCATGAAATAGGTGTGTGGATGCCGATAGGAATCCCCAGATGCCAACTGCATTGTTCCACGGGAACATCTGTCGATCCAAGATTTGGGGATAAACTTTCTCAAGTGACTGTAGGAAGCAGTGTACACACACACCAGTGTTAGAAATAAGCAAACGCAGCAACTGTTCCCAATTAGAATTGGAATTCAGAGCTCTTGAGTAGGTTTTTATTTCATTTATTTTTTTATGTTTATGTATTTTTGAGAGCGAGAGTGAGAGAGCACAAACGGGGGGAGGGGCAGAGAGAGAGGGAGACAGAGAATCCGAAGCAGGCTGAAGGCTCGGAGCTGTCAGCACAAAGCCCGACGCAGGGCTCGAACCCATGGACAGCAAGATCATGACCTGAGCAGAAGTCGGACGCTTAACCGACCGAACCACCCAGGGCAGCCTGGTTGGCTCAGAGGGTGGAGCGAGTGACTCTTGACCTCAGGGTTGTGAGTTGGAGCCCCACATTGGGTGCAGAGATTACTTTTTTTAAAAGTCTTTAAAATTTTTGAAAAATGAACATAAAATCTATTGGGCAAGAGCAGAAGCCACCAGTTAAGAGCCTCTGATTTGCTGGCTCTTGACATTTTGGTGGCTGTCATTTGAGGCCAAGCCTTTCTTTTGTCATTGGTTCCAAAAGAAATCCTCGTCTTTACTGATGAGTAGAAAGGAGGCAACATGATGGATGTACTTTCAACTTAAAATATTAATGAAGGGGTGCCTGGTTGGCTCAGTTGGTTAGTCTGACTCTTGGTTTCGGCTCAGGTCATGATCTCATGGTTTATGAGTTCAAGCCCCACACTGGGCTCTGTGCTGACAGCTGGGAGCCTGCTTGGGATTCTCTCTCTCGGTCCCTCCCCTGTTCATTCTCTATCTCTCTCTCTCTCTCAAAAATAAATATATAGGGGCGCCTGGGTGGCTCAGTCGGTTAAGCGGCCGACTTCGGCTCAGGTCATGATCTCGCGGTCCATGAGTTCGAGCCCCGCCTCGGGCTCTGTGCTGACAGCTCAGAGCCTGGAGCCTGTTTCGGATTCTGTGTCTCCCTCTCTCTGCCCCTCCCCTGTTCATGCTCTCTGTCTCTCTCTGTCTCAAAAATAAATAAACGTTAAAAAAAATTAAAAAAAATAAATATATAAACATTTTCTAAAAAGGATATTAATAGAGACTGTCGGAGACTGTGTTTCAGAATTCAGTCTTACTTTTCAGAGCTGTGAACTGTAGGGGACCCGTACACGTGGCGTTGCTTATTCCTCAGAATTGCAAAGCCACCTGTGGCCCATTGGGTGGATCTCCATGGCCCTCCAGAGAGCAGAATCCCGCACCAAAGGTTCATGGGGCGTGCGCAGGGATGCTTGTATCCGGGAGCAAATCTACGTCTCCAAACAGCCTCCCTGGGCCTCTCTGGGGGAGTCCTTGGGCCTGGCTTTCAAAGACCCATATAAAGCCCATGTAAGATCCAAGACTTGGGTAAGTCTATACTGCTTCTGGGTCCTGGATGGTTGTGGCTGTGGAAACAACTTGAAATTCCTTGTCGTGACTCTCCTAATCCTTGTGTATTTCTTTTTCTGCATTTCCTTCTATGCGAGGCAGAGAGGTGGGGCGGGGGGGAAGATGAAGAAGAGTGAGAGGGAAAGAGGACGGGGGCTGAGAAGGGAAGGGGACCTTATGACAAGGAAGAGGAGGGGCGCCTGGGTGGTTCAGTCAGTTGAGCATCCGACTTCAGCTCGGGTCATGATCTCGTTGCCCATGGGTTCGAGCCCTGCGTCAAGCTCTGTGCTGATGGCTCAGAGCCTGGAGCCTGCTTCGGATTCTGTGTCTTCCTCTCTCTCTGCCCCTCCCCCACTCATGCTCTGTCTCTCTCTCTGTCAAAAAAAATAAACATTTAAAAAAAATTTAAGGAAGAGGAGGAGAGAAGGAGGAGTCTGGGGATGCTGGAGAAAAAGAGGGGGAGGAGAAGGAGGAGGGACGAGCAGTGGTTGGGGCTCTAAAATCCTGAGGATGAGCTGGTCAACCAGCAGTCCCTGAGAGGAGGAACATGGTCCTGCACGTGGTGTTTTTGCTGCTCTGGGTCTGCTGGCTTCACAGTGTGTTTGGTCAAGACTATGAAGGTGAGTAGCAATGTTCCAGCATCGGGGTGGACATTTAAAAACCAAGTCTTGGGGCGCCTGGGGGGCTCAGTCGGTTGGGCGCCCAACTGGCTCAGGTCATGATCTCACAGTTTGTGGGTTCGAGCCCCACATCGGGCTCTGTGCTGACAGCTCAGAGCCTAGAGCCTACTTCCAATTCTGTCTCTCCCTCTCTCTCTGACCCTCCCCTGCTCATGCTCTGTCTCTCTCTCTCTCTCTCAAAAATAAATAAGCGTTAAAATATTTTAAGTGCCTTATTAGCGTCTTTGAAAATGGAACTGAGTTTTGGCAAGTCTGTTTTAACCCTTTACCAAAATCCTGTGGCCTTCGACAGTTGTAAATAACACAATAAGAAACTTCATTATGGATGCATTTCTTACACATTTCATGGGGGTTACACGTAGTTGTGAAACAATTTTTTTTTTGTTTTTGCAAAATGGCAAAAAAAAAAAATGATGGTGTTGCATGTCCTATTTGTAAGTATTCTTCAGGACATCTTTGCCCTGAAACATAAATCAAATGCAGCATGGATAAATATTTTTTTAGAACAAGATGTCCTCAGTGTGACCATGACCACTGCTTTCTTTTCTTTCTTTTTTTTAATGTTTTTATTTATTTTTGAGAGAATGAGACACAGAGCGAGCAGGGGAGGTGCAGAGAGAGAAATAGAGAGAGGGAGACACAGAATCCAAAGCAAGGCTCCAGGCTCCGAGCTGTCAACACAGAGCCCGACGTGGAGTTCCAACGCACGAACCTCGAGATCATGACCTGAGCCAAAGTCAGATGCTCAACAGACTGAGCCACCTCGGGGGGCCCCCACCACCTCTTTCTTATCTGTTAGAATGTTCGTTTTATGCTGCTGGGAAAATAACACTTTTGTCTCAGAAGTGGATTCTTTCATGAGATATCACTTTTGTGGGTACATGAGAAAAAGAAAACATGAGCACAAGAAGCTGGCTAAGACGGTCCTAAAATTTCTCCCCTTTCGGTGCCGGGCCTCCTGAATTACCAACATCACATTTTCCCACTGTCTGGATGCCGTCCAGAGTCTGGGTGATTGTAACACTTCTCAGAAGAATGCGCGTAAGAATGAAGACCCACCGGTTCTGGGCACCTTAGCTGGTCTTTCCATTTAACGTGGTGCTAAGTCTACTTCTGAGACTTTGGAAATGTTTACTCACACTGTCCATCTCCCTTTGCAAGTATCTGTTTCCCGGAGGCTAGGAGGGCCCTGTGGTTGTCTCTAGGGGTTTCTTTTGAGCCCCTGACACGCAGGCTACAAGTGTTGACGCTGTCCTTTGGCTACTGTCATAGGCACAATAACCCACATTGGCTACTGTGGGCACAATGACCACGTCCCCACGGCAACCCGGCCTGCGGACAAGATGCCATCGGAAATAAGGGGCACTCTGATTCCAGAGACGAACCAGGAAAAGCGTGCGTTTTAGCATCTTAGAAAGAATGAGATGGGTGGTTCGGATCCCGCCAGGCACACGGGATGGTGCAGACATTAAGTGGCAGGAGTGCCTCCATTCATGCTCCTGGCTAGTGGGAAGACAGGAGACAGATGAGCCCTACGAGCATACCCCTCCCCCCACTCCCCGCATGCCCCTCATGAGAACGGAGATGTGATTGACCTGGCGAGGCTTCACAGAGGGCTTGGTTGAGTGACCTTATTCCAGGACTAGAAATTTGCCATGCACGAAGTGTAATTTCCCCGCGGATACAAGCTGTTGGGGTGCACTCAGGGATTAGGTGACACTGGGGTCCCTTTGGGGAGGACGGCACAGAGCCTGATGCAGGGCTCGAACCCACGGAACCGTGAGACCATGGCCTGAGCCGAAACCAAGAGTGGGAGGCTCAACCGACTGAGCCACCCAGGCGCCCCTTAGCAAAGGTTTGCACTAAAATACTAATCTTGCATTGCAAGAGCCTTTATTATTTTATCGGGGTGAGGTGGAAAGATAGTCGGGCGCTCCTGGAGGCCCCCTACTGGCTGAAGGCTGAGCACCCTCCCACCCTCCTGTATTCCACCTCCCTCCTGCAAGGGGCTCCAAAGTCCCCCTCGCCGCCACCCCCTCCCCCCGCCCCCCCCCCCCCCCCCCCCCCCCCGCCACCACCACTTGCCCTCTCTGGCTCCAGCCTGAGTTTCATCTGTGACCTCAGACAAGGTTCTGAGCCTCGGCTGCTCTGGAACAGGAGGAGAATGATTCTTATTGCCCCCAACACTCCAGGGATGCCACCCGGAATGGGCAAGGTTGAGAAGGGGGTTGCCTGGGGTGCCTGGGTGGCTCAGTCGGTTAACCTTCCAGCCTCAGCTCAGGTCATGATCTCATGGCTGGTGGGTTCCAGTCCCGAGTCCCGCGCGTCGGGCTCTGTACTGATGGCTCAGAGCCCAGAGCCCGCTTTGGATTCTATGTCTCCCTCTCTCTCTCTGCCCCTCCCCCACTTGTGCTCTGCCTCTCTCTGTCTCTCAAAAAATAAACGTTAAAAAAAAAAGAAATGAGATCGCGAGATCACATGGCCATTCTATTTTTAATTTTTTGAGCAACCTCCCTACTGTTTTCCATTTTCCATAGCAGCTGCACTATTTTACATTCCCAGCACGAGTTCTCCATAATTCTTTGCTGTTATGATTAGATCAGGTTTTCTTTTAAAAATCTTTAACCTGTTGTATTATGGAAACGTTCCCACAGACTCAAAAGAATTGTCAATGTCCTCTCCCCCGTGGAGGGCAGACAGAATTTCTAGTGTTAAGCCGAATGGTGTGCTGGGTGCTTGATGTGCATAATACATATGGTCCTCATAACAAGCCCATGAGGTAGGTACAATTAGCGCCCTCATTTTATAGAAGAGAATCTGAGGCACAGAGGGGTTGAGTCGTGTCCCCAGAGCCACACAGCTAGCTGGGGACAACTGAGCTAGAGATTCTGAGAAAGCATATTTCTTTAGCCACATCTCTTCACTGTCAATTTATATTCTGAATGTGTCCTCCAACTGGAATCCTTCCTGGTGATAGGTGTGAAAAAGTAAGTCATCTCGCATCGCCTTCTTTATGCCATGTTTCCTGCTCCCAGAAAAAAAAAAAAAAGTTTCATGTTTTATACAGGTTGCCAGTTCAACGGTTACAGGCAAAAACACATCCATTGAGATCCTGTCTCTGTTCCGATCTTAGAAAAGAGCGGTTGAAGATCTGCGAACAACAGACAATCCGTTTATGATGAAATGCCCTAGCACTTTCTGTGAGATTTCTTGTAATTTCAATACTTGCCCGATACCAGAGTCTCCTAAACTGGAATTCTGGAGCAGTTGCTAGTGGATATAAGTTCTCTATTGTTTGTGAAAATTAATTGCAAACTTGAACCTCATCAGGGAGAAAATAATAACGATTATCGTAAGGAAAGAAATCCTTTCTGCAATGAAAGAGTTGCCTTATGGTACATGCTTGCTATGTGCCATGTACTGTGCAGAGCCCGGATGTATGTTTTTATTCAACATTCATAACAAACCTGTGACTTTGACCTGCAAAGACCTTTCCTTAACAGATGCTAAAACTAATTTGATCTTATTCTAAAAGCCAAGGACAGATCAGTAAATGTTTGCTTCCATTGGTACCTTTCAGATAGTACTAAAAAGAAATAGAATAAAACAAAACAGAAAAGAAGAGTGAAGGTGTAAAACATGTTTTCCCTCCTATATTGTGGTTTATTTTTGTAGGAAGGTATGGAAAAAGTAAGTCATTTATTTTTGCCTACTTATTTTCTTAATTTTTATTTTATTTATTTTTGAGAAAGAGAGAGAGAGAGAGAGAGGGAGAATCCCAAACAGGCTGCACGCTATCAGTGCAGAGCCCAACTCGGGGCTCAAATCTACAAACGGTAAGATCATGACCTGAGCCAAAATCAAGAGTTGGATGCTCAACTGACTGAGCCACCCAGGCACCCCTGATTCTTTGTTTGTTTTAGAGACTGTTTTTGTTGTTCCTGTTCATTAACACTATTTGGAAAATACAGTTAAAGCAAAAGGAAAAATTTTAAATCACCCACAATAAGGGGCGCCTGAGTGGCTCAGTTGATTGAACGTCTGAATTCAGCTCAGGTCATGATCTCACAGTCCATGAGTTCAGCACCCCCATCGGGCTCTGTGCTGACAGCTCAGAGCCTGGAGCCTGCTTCCGATTCTGTGTCTCCCTCTCTCTGCCCCTCCCCGACTCATGCTCTGTCTCTCTGTCTCTCTCTCTGAAAAATAAACATTTTTTAAAAATGTTTTTTAAATCACCCACAATGACACTACTGAAAATAAGCATCACTGAAATTTTGATGCCTCTCCTTCAAAATATTATCCTTACTGGGATATAATTCAGTAAAATATTTGTGTTTTATTTTAAAGGTTAATCTAGTGAAATAAATATTTGTTTACAATTGTGTCTTTCAGATGACAATCTACCAGCTATAGGTGAGTTGATCAAAATTCTTTTATTAGAGTTTCTTTTGAAATTTGGCAATAAAATGTAAAGTCGTTGAATATTATGCTTCTTCTCCTGGTGAGAAACTATATTTTTCATGAAAAACTACTATTTTATGTTTTTATATATAAGATAAAGTATGGGGCACCTGAGTGGCTCAGTCAGTTAAGGGTCCAACTCTTGATCTCAGCTCAGGCCTTGATCTCAAGGTTGTGAGTCTGAGCCCTGTGCTGGGATTTGTGCTGGGCATGAAGCCTACCAAAAAAAAAAAAAAAAAAAAAAAAAGATATAGTACAATGTATGTTAAAAAATAGTTGAGGAGGAGTACCTTAGTGGCTCAGTCAATTAAGCATCTAACTCTTGATTTCCACTCAGGTCATGATCCCACAGTTCATGGGATGGAGCCCCACCTTGCATCAGGCTCTGTGCTGGTGGCTCAGAGCCTGTTACTGGCCCAGAGCCAACTTGGGATTCTGTCTCTCCTCTCTCCCTGTGCCCCTCTCTCTCAAAAAACACATAAATAAACTTAAAAAAAATTGTTAAGGAAATGGGCTGAGATGGAGCCTGCTTAAGATTCTCTCTCCCTCTGCCCTTCTCTCTCGCTCGCATGCTTTCTCTCTCTCTCTAAAATAAATGAAATGAAAAAAACCTGTTGTAATAGTTAAGGAAAAAGAAGAGGAAAGCAATTATAATATTATTGTTAATTTTACTGTTTATATTTTTGAGTTTTCATCCCATACAATTTCATAATGTGATTTCCTTTTTTGGAAAAATGGAGTCTTAAAGGATGTAATGAAATAGAGAATGCCTTTTGTCACCTAAAGATGAAGTACAAATGTTTTCTTATCTATTTCTATGCTCATCTTTGTTAATGCTTGCATGGTATTATAAAGTTTTATTTTATTTTATTTTATTTTATTTTATTTTATTTTATTTTGTTTTGTTTTATTTTATTTTATTTTATTTTATTTTATTTTATTTTATTTTATTTTATTTTATATTTTTTAAGTAGGCTTCATGCTCAGCATGGAGCCCAATACAGGGCTTGAACTCAAGACCCTGAGATCAAGACCTGAGCTGAGAACAAGTGTCAGACACTTAACTGACTGAACCACCCAGGTGCCCCTAAAGTTGTATTTTATTTTTAAATTCCCTTAGTGATTGGTACTTTTGGATTAATTTCTATTTGTGGAGCTATTATCAACCATGATGAAATAAACATTCTTTTGGGCTTTTTTTAAGTCTTATTTATTCATTTTGAGAGAGAGAGAGAATGAGCAGGGGAAGGGCAGAGAGAGAGAGAGAGAGAGAGAGAATCCCAAGCAGGCTTCATGCTGTCAGCACAGAGCCCAGTGTGGGGCTCAATCCCATGAAACATGAGATCATGACCAGAGCAGAAATCAAGAGTCAGACGCTTAACTGAGTGAGCCACCCAGGTGCCCCTGAAATGGACATTCTTAACCTCAATGTCATTCCCCCTGTCCAAAGCTCAGATGTGCCTATTGTGACCAGTACTAGTGAACATTGTGGGGATGATGGAATCTAACACATGTGACATTGCAAAAAGGAAATAATATATAAACCAGAGAAAATAACAAGTACAATTATTTTATATGAATGTGTACTTTATAGGAATGCCTAGGAAAACTAGGAAAGATTACTAGCTTCAAGAAGAGAGTGGCTGGATATAAGATAGATATACAGTAGTAAGTTGTTTTTCTCTATACTGGTGAGAATAAACTAGACACTGGTGGGAAAGGAAGTCATTCTATTTTACATCAATGACCAAAAGCACTTTGGAGTTATATCAGCAAGAAATCTCCAGGACTTAAAGTAAATGATGAAATCACATTGAAGAACACAAAGCGAGTTGTAAATAATAGAAGAATCATGCCATGTTTTTGACTGGAAAGCATAAGAATTGGGAAATAAATGTCAGCTTCAAATTTTCTTTTTCAGACACTATAACTCACTTTCCGGAAGTCAAAGGTATGTTGATCAGAAGATTTTTGCAATGAAAGTTCATTTCCTTATAATTTTATAAAAACAGGGAAAGCAGTGGGGTTTTTCCTGATAACATTTCTTTTTTCTCTTTTCATAAAATTTGATATAAGCAATTTGTAAACAGAAACAAAAACAAGAAATAGAGTCACCCCGAACTTTACTGGCATCTTACTGGCACTACTCTTTAATTTCTGCCAATATAACAGAAAATACCCGATTTTAAGATTCACAGAGGATGGGGCGCCTGGGTGGCTTGGTCGGTTAAGTGTCCGACTTCGGCTCAGGTCATGATCTCGCGGTCCATGAGTTCGAGCCCCGCGTCGGGCTCTGTGCTGACAGCTCAGAGCCTGGAGCCTGTTTCGGATTCTGTGTCTCCCTCTCTCTGTCCCTCCCCTGTTCATGCTCTGTCTCTCTCTGTCTCAAAAATAAATAAACGTTAAAAAAAATTAAAAAAAAAAGATTCACAGAGGAAAAATGCCCAATAGTAATGAGGAATATTATACACAGAAAAGTGCTAGAGAAACATCTTGTATTATCAGATATTTAAACAAACCACAATTATTGCCATATAAATAGCATGGTGTCAGCCTAGAATGCATCAAATAATAAGCAATCTTTTCTGATGCTCCCTGGCTTCATATTTTTTTCTTGTTACCCTGGACCATCTATTTTATTTTTTTAATCTGTTATTTATTTATTTATTTATTTAAGTGTGGGCGGGAGCACATGGGAGAAGGGCAGAGGGACAGAGAGAGAGAGAGAGAGAGAGAGAGAGAGAATCTCAAGCAGGCTCCACGCTTAGTACAGAGCCTGACACGGGGCTCAATCCCATGACCCTGGGATCATGACCTAAGCCAAAATCAAGAGTCAGACACTCAACTGACTGAGCCATCGAGGCACACCAACTGCACCATCTGTTTTAAAGGAAGACAGGAATCATCTGTTTTAAAGTCAAGTGTTTTAAAATTGTATAAATGCCTCCTGCTAATGAAAATCCGGGTAAAAGAGCACATTGGTAGGAAAGATGAGTCGCTATTGCCTTTTGAGAAAACAACTCCCAGCAGTGTTAACAATTCATGTGTGCTTTAACCTAATAATCTTGCTTTGGGGAGTCCATTCTGTAGAAACAGATGCTTCAATATGTAAGGATTTACATATATGAATGCTTGCCTCAGCTTCATATGCAGAGGATAAACAATCTGAATAAGGGAAATATTGAATAAATTTGGCAAAATCCGTATCACAGACTCTGAATTGGCATTAGAAAGGAGCTAGAGCTACAAAGCTTTAAAAGGATACGTTGGATAACATTTTTGGCTTGAATCAATGGATGGATAGAGAATGACTGTCATTCATAAGGGCAAATATAAGCAAGCAAGAAAGATAGCGAGTTCAATTCTAGATAAAGTTCTGGAAGCTGTCTTAAATGGAGGCCAGGAGTTCTAAAAATAAGGGGGGGAGAGGATATGTTGAAAAGGATTTTTGTGATATGCTGAGTTAGAAACTCAGGTTATGGGGACATCTGTGGCTCAGTCAGTTGAGCATCCGACTCTTGATTTCAGGTCAGGTCATGATCTCACGGTTTGTGAGTTCGAGTCCCGTATTGGGCTCTGTCTGCACTGAGGGTGCAGAGACTGCTTCAGATTCTCTGTCTCCCTCTCTCTCTGCCCCTCCTCTACTCGTGCATGTGCTCTCTCTCTCTCTCAAAATAAATTATGGATATAAAGTGTGACTCATTTGGGGAGGGAGCAAAAAATCTGAGCATGTGTACCCCTACATATATATTATGTATAGTTATATATATGTTGGATGGATGGATGGACGGATGGAGATATATATATATATATATATGCAGAAAAATCCATATGTACATGCAGAAAAGTGTGGATAGAGATAAACCAGGCTATATACAGTGTGTGTGTGTGTGTGTGTGTGTGTGCGCACGCACGTATGTGAGAAGGTAAAGAAAAAAGACAGAGGGGAAATTGTTTAACAGACAGGTCTCAAATTTATGTTTCTAACCTTAGTATAGACTTCTGGAACTAGGGTCAAATGCTAAGCAAACCACCAACAGTGTCTATACCGTGGAGAAAAGTGGGACACGGGGTAGGGGTTTCAACAGCTCTGCTACTACGTGACCCACCAGAACCTCAGGCAGGGGCTCTGATTCTGGTGCAAGCAAGGGAGGATGAAAGTAATTTTGTAACATATCAACTAACACTCCCAGAGAGGGACGAAGGATCTTTGTTTTCTCTAGATGGCAAGTGCGTCTTTCCATTCCAGTACAGAGGTGGGATATTCTATGACTGCATCAAGTTCAAGGCAAAACACAAGTGGTGCTCCCTAACTAAGACGTACCAAGGACAGTGGAAGTATTGCTCTGAAGAAGGTGAGTACCTTGCCTCTGCACACCTCAGGGCAGTGATCTTCTGTCGCCAGGGCTGAAGTCCGGGGAGACCCGCCAGAGGGTCCTGAGAAGGGAATCCACAGTCAATTACATTGCGAAAATAAGGTTTGTGCAGATCTCTGGCAGTGTGGAAGTCACAAGGCCCCCAAGACGTATGATGAGGGCTTCACCCACGTTACCCTGAAATGAAAACGTTTAGCAAAACCCCAATCCCCCACCAACATTTCAGAGTAGATGGTGCCGAGCGGAATGGTGTGTGTGGGCGCACGCGTGTGTGTGGTGGCAAAGAGGAGGTACAAAACAGAAAGATTTCTTATCCTGATTGCTTCTCTCCTCTGTAGACTTTGCAAAATGCGTGTTTCCCTTCTGGTACAGACGCCTTATCTACCGCGAATGCACTGAAGACGGGGACGCGTTTGGGAGAAAATGGTGCTCGCTGACCCAGAATTATAACAAGGACAAGGTCTGGAAATATTGTGACTGATGGAGACATTTCCTGAGAGGGGCATGAGGAGGGTCTAATCGTTCCCAGGGGAAATAAATGTCCAGTTTCTTTTGTGAAAGGAGGAGGTAGGACTCTCCTTAAAAACGTTTTCTGTTTTTGTTCTTGTTTTTTTCTGAGCTATGATCTGGCTGTAAATAGCTTGGGGTTTTGGTCGTGGATTATGGATGATGAGGTTTTTATATGGAAACTTCTATTGTAGCCTCAGCACTTTTACTTACTAACTGGGTTAAATTTGGCCTTTTTTTTGAGAGAGAGAGAGAGAGAGAAAGAGAGAATCCCAAACAGGCTCTATGTTCAGCATGACCCTGACCTGGGGCTCAATCTCACCACCCTGGGATCATGACCTGAGCCGAAATCAAGAGTCAAGGGCTCAACCGACTGAACCTCCCAGGCGCCCCTGCTTTGTCATTCTAAATCATTGTCCCTTAGAGGGAAAATAGAGGTCTTTACATTAAAAACAACACTCCGTGGGGCGCCTGGGTGGCTCGGTCGGTTAAGCGTCCGACTTCGGCTCAGGTCATGATTTCACGGTTCATAGTTTCAAGCTCATGCTCTGTCTCTCTCTCTCTCTGTCAAAAGTAAAAATAAACATTTAAAAAAATTAATAAAAACAACACTCCTTGATGAATTTTCAGATCCTTGCCTTTTCAGATACTTCTTTATAATAGGTCTTTTTGCTTCTTGCAAGTTTTTTAGGGGACATTTTTGAGATGAGCTCATTTTTTGTTTTCCTTTATCTATTCCTAGTTAAGCATTCAGGATCCTAAGAAAATGTTGAAATCCTGCCACAAAGGCAATTTGCCTCCAAGGGTCAAACGAATCACCCAGATATTCCTTATTTAGTGTGCCAAGAAAGGCAGCCGGTTGCCTTCCCAACAATTTCCTGGTCGGGCTAACGCAAATCTACATCAAACCAAATCCGTTATGCCCAGGTGCATTTAGGCTTTCATAAGCCTGAAACAGACTATTATAGCAAAAGCCTAAACAGCTCTTGGGATATGTGAACTATTTTATTTTTTTATGTTTATTTATTTTTAAAGTTTATTTATGTTTGAGAGAGAGACACACACACACAGAGCGTGAGTGGGGGAGGCAGAGAGAGAGGGAGACAGATTCCGAAGCAGGCTCCAGGCTCTGAGCTGTCGGCACAGAGCCTGACGCAGGGCTCGAACCCATGAACCATGAGATCCTGACCTGAGCCAAAGTCAGACACCTATCCAACTGAGCCCCCCAGGTGCCCCTCTGAGGAGAGTTTTTAAAGCTGTGGGTCACAGTCATCAATTCAGTGGGGCATGACCAGCACTGTTAAAAATTTTAAATGCTGCAGAATTGGAGGAAAACCGCAGAGTATATAGTATGTGTATCCAATATATCATTTCTTATAGTTTAAGCTGATTTTATAAATAGATATGGATGCCTATATACAGATACGTACACGGATAGGTCGCGGGGATGTGGTGTGTGGCCTGGGGACTGTAGTCGATGGTGTCTTAGTGCATTTTTGAAGGCTGCTGCAAGAGTGAAGAGTGAATCTTGAAAGTTCACATCGTCAGAAAAATTTTCTTTTTTGTAACTTTTTATGGTCACGGGTGGTGCCTGGACTCACTGTGGTGATCATTTTGCGGCAAACACAACGTCCAATCGTTACATTGCACAAGGTTGTATGTCAACATAACTCAATCAAAACCTATATATAGGGGCGCCTGGGGGGTTCAGTCTGTTGAGCGTCTGGCTTCAGCTCAAGTCATGATATTGCAGTCCGTGAGTTCGAGCCCCGCGTCGGGCTCTGTGCTGATGGCTTGGAGCCCGGAACCTGCTTCGGATTCTGTGTCTCCCTCTCTCTCTGCCCCACCCCCACTCATGCTCTGTGTCTCTCTGTCTCAGAAATAAATAAGCATTATTTTTTTTTTAAAAAAACCTATATATAGGGGCGCCTGGGTGGCTTGGTGGGTTAAGCATCCGACTTCGGCTCAGGTCATGATCTCACGGTCTGTGAGTTCAAGTCCTGCATCAGGCTCTGTGCTGATGGCTCAGAGCCTGGAACCTGCTTTGGATTCTGTGTCTCCCTTTCTTTCTGCCCCTCCCCTGTTCATGCTCTGTCTCTCTCTGTCTCAAAAATAAATAAACGTTAAAAAATAAATAAATAAATAAATAAATAAATAAATACCTATATATATGTATATATATATGCCAAATCATATTGTTAAATGTAATCTTACAGTAGATCACAGCACCGAGCCCCCCCCCCAAAAAAAAATACAGTTCGGAAGCACTGTCTTTTGAACCCAGAAGGCTCATTGTAATCTTTCATGAGAAATAGGAAATCTAAAAAAGAACGTTTTTGACTTGTCGTTCTAGTCTTTGAATGCTGGTAGAAAGGACTATCTTTGAAATGGGCTTACTTGTCTCGGGGGAGCAGCAGAACCCGCTGTGACTGAGCTCGGGTGGTGGCAAGCAATCCCTAAGGTGCAAAGCGATCGTGGTTATGACACCAGGTACGGGGGATTACTTACTAATCAGATCCTTGGGAGAGGTTGACCAGAGAGACCAGTGGTTGACCAGGTGGTGATAGATAAATGGATCGTAGGTTTCTCAGGAAGAAAATCAACTCGCTCGCTGTTCTTTACATGGAAGAGCTAAAAGCACCAGCCTTCTACCCAACTTCCAGGCACGAGTCGGTTCACAGCCTCAGTGTCCCTTGAATGACGAGGAAGCTGGACAACCATGAAGCCACACGCTGCTGTAACACCACGGGGATACACTCTCAGCCTTCTTGGTAGACTTCCCCAACTGGGCACACCGCTCAGTGTTCGGGAGAAAGGGAAATACACAGAACTTTCCAGGGGCTCCTGAATACCGGTTTTGAGTGCAGATTGATTTTCAAGGGCTCAGACTGACCACTGGGATCCAGTAATCCTAGTCGAAGATTCTAGAAACACGAGACAGAGTCGTGATTTAAGTTCGCTTCACTGTTGGCTCAGTGTGCTACCAAACACGCCTTGTAATGACGTCCCCAGGTCCCGGGAGAGATAGGGTTTGGGTAAATATTTTCAGAAAGGCTCACTATTCACATTGATTCCCTCACCCCTTGGACTGTCAGCCTTTGCAATAGGTGCTTTCCTCTGATAGCTACTCATCTAAAAACATCTCATTACTGGACACCCTGGTCTTGAGTAAGCAGCTACTTTGATAATGTCATTCCATGGCCCCATCTAACTGCAGAGGAAGCTGGCAAATACAGTTTGAGTTTCTCGAAAATGCTGCATTGTCACTGTCTTGCTCTGCAACTGCTTTTGAGAAGTTTGAGGCCAGTCTGATGAACCTGCTCTTCTGTTTGTCTTCCAAATGTTTCTTTTTTTTTTTTTTTAAGCAATCGCTACGACCAGCGTGGGGCTCGAACTCGCAACCCTGCGATCAAGCTCTACTGACTGAGCCACTAGGCGCTCCAGCTTGCTCTTTTAAATTATTTGATCTCGGGCACCTGGGTGGCTCAGTCATTAAGCATCTGATTTCGACTCAAGTCATGATCTCGTGGTTTGCCAGTTCGCGTCCCACATCAGGTGAGTCTGAGACCCACATTGGGTGAGCTTGAGCCCTGCTTCTCTCTCTCTCTCTCTCCCCCCCCTCTCTCTCTCACTCTCTCTGCCTCTCGCTCACTTGCACCCTCTCTCTTTCTCAAAAATAAATAAATAAATAAATGGCGCCTGGGTGGCCCAGTTGGTTGAACTTCTGTCTTCGGCTCAGGACATGATCTCAGGGTTCCTGAGTTCAAGCCCTGCATGGGTCCTGTGCTGACAGCTCGGACCCTGGAGCCTGCTTCGGATTCTGTGTGTGTGTGTGTGTGTGTGTGTGTGTGTGTGTCTTTGCCCCTCCCCCACTCACCCTCTGTCTCTCTCTTTCTCAAAAATAAATAAAAACGTTAAGGGGCACCTGGGTGGCTCAGTCAGTTGAGCGTCCGCCTCTTGATTTCCGCTTAGGTCATGATCTCGCAATCTGTGAGTTCGAGCCCCACATCTGGCTCACTGCTCTCAGTCTGTCAGCGCAGAGCCCGCTTTCGGCCCTCCGTCCCCCTCTCTCTGCCCCTCCTCCACTTGCGCTCTCCCAAAAATAAATATTTTTAAAAATAAATACATTAATTAAAACGTTAAAAAAGAAATAATAAATCATTTCATCTTTTTTGCTTTGTGTGTTCTGAGGGTATTTTCTCTACCCTGAAAGTCTAAAAACTATACGACTATACACTAGAAATCATTATTTCCAGGTAAGTTTTTCCAGGTAACTCGTGGGTCCTTTGACCATGTAGATTCCGATCTTCCTTTATTTTTGCAGGTTTTCTCTATCTATAATATCATTTTTCTTCCTTTGTTTTGTTATTTTTTTTCAGGGACAGGCATCATATATGCGGTTCCTTTCTTTCTATCACAGTCTCTATTACTCCTTTGAAATTTTTATCTTCGTTTCACCTTCCTGGATGTCCTGGCGCCTTTCTCAGATGCCCCTTCTTGAGTCTGAGTTTGAGCCTACTCTCTCCCTTGGCCAGATTTCAATTTAGTTGTCACTTTGGATACTTGTAAACTTTTTCTCCATTTCCTGCTTGAGCTCAGTATTGTTCTATTTTTCCCTATTTAAAAAAATCATTGGAGTTCCTTTTGAAATTTTTTAGATTTTTTTTAATGTTTATTTATTTTTGAGAGAGAGAGAGGGACAGAGTGTGACTGGAGGAAGGGGAGAGAGAGAGGGAGACACAGAATTCGAAGCAGGCTCCAGGCTCTGAGCTGTCAGCACAGAGCCCGATGCGGGGCTTGAACGCACAAACTGTGACATGACCTGTCTTTTTGAATTTCTGATTCAAGATGGTTTTCCTATCTCCAAATACTTGTAGCAACAGGGTTGATGGTTTCTAGGATTCATAGCTCAAGGGCTCCCTCTGCCGTCCACGTAGGGGGGGGGCAGTTTCTTTCCTGGCTGGCTTTTGGGGGGGGGAGGGCATGGGTGGGTGCTTGATGGCGGGAAGGTTTATGGTTTCTTCCACTTGGCGGGGGGGGGGGGGGGGGCGGGGGGGGTTCTGTTTTATTTTACAGTGTCCTAAAGCGTGCCACTCTTTTCTCTCATCAACATCCAGCCTCCGAAAGATTTCTCCTTTCTGCTTTACCCTTGTCTCCTACAGAAGTGATGTTTTCCACTTTGCAAAGTAGCTTTGCCTTTTCCAGAATATCACATCGTTTGGATCATACAATACGTAGCTTTTTAGGAATGGTTTCTCTCACTTAGCGACATGCATCAAAGGCTGGTTTTTATGTGGCTCACGATAGTTCATTTCCTTTTATCACTGAATAATATTCCATTGTCTGGATGCACTAGTGTATTTATCTACTGACCTACTGAAGGGCATCTTGGTTGCTCCCAAGTTTAGACAGCTATGAATAAAGTTTCTGTAAACCTCTGTGTGCAAGTTTTTGTGTTGACATCAGTTTCCAACTCATTTGGGTCATACTGGGTCATATGATAAGGGCGTGTTTAGTTCTGTAGGGGACCGCAAAGCCCCTAAAGTGGCCGTACCACTTTGCATTCCCACCAGCAATGAATGAGAGCTCCTGTCACTCCATACCTTCCCCAGCATTGACGTTGTTGGTGTTTGGATTGGGGCCATCTTCATAAGAGTGTAGTGGTGTTTCGTTGTCTTAATTTGTAATTCCCTAGTGACATGTGATATGGATCAGTTTTCCGTAAGCTTAGTTGTCGCCTGTATATCTCTCTGGTGAGATATCTGTTCAGATCTTTTGTTCATTTTTAAAATTGGGTTGTTTCGGGGCGCCTGGGTGGCTCAGTCGGTTAAGCGTCCGACTTCGGCTCAGGTCGTGATCGCACGGTCCTTGAGTTCAAGCCCCGCATCGGGCTCTGTGCTGATGGCTCAGAGCCTGGAGCCTGCTTCCGATTCTGTGTCTCCCTCTCTCTCTGACCCTCCCCCGTTCATGCTCTGTCTCTCTCTGTCTCAAAAATAAATAAACTTTAAAAAAATTTTAATAAAATAAATAAAATAAAATAAAATTGGGTTGTTTCTTTTCTTATTGCTGAGTTGTAAGAGTTCTCCGTCCAGTCTGGTTACCAGTCCATTGGCAGATGTACGGTGTCCCAGCACCATTTGTTGAAAACACTAGCTTTTCTCCATTGAGTTGCATTTGCTCCGTTGTCACAGATTCGTTGACTCTATTTCTGTGTCTATTTCTGGGCTCTATTCTGTCCCATTAATCTATCTGTCTATTATTTCATTAATATTACCCTGTCTTGATTGGCTTTATAGTAATCCTTCAAGCTGTACCCTTTGGCCAACATCTCCCCATTTTTTGCTGTCCTTCTACTCTGTTTCCGTGAGTTTAACTCTTTTAGATTCCACATGTAAGTGTGTTCATACACTTTTTTCCCATGTGCGGCTTATTTTGCTTAGCATAATGTCCTCTGGGTTGATTCACGTTGTCACAAATGGCAAGACTTCCTTTTTTTTTTTAACGTTTATTTATTATTTATTTTTGAGACAGAGAGAGAGCATGAACGGGGGAGGGTCACAGAGAGAGGGAGACACAGAATCCGAAACAGGCTCCAGGCTCTGAGCTGTCAGCACAGAGCCCGACGTGGGGCTCGAACCCACGGACCGTGAGATCATGACCTGAGCCGAAGTCGGACGCTTAACCGACCGAGCCACCCAGGCGCCCCAAGACTTCCTTTTTTAAGGATGATAATGGCCCATTATATATATGTACATTATATATAAATTTTCTTTGTCCGTTCATCCATCAATGCACACGTTGGTTGCCTCCATATTTTGGCTGTTGTGAAAAATGCTCCAATGAACATGGGGGTGCAGATATCTTTTCGGGGTGGTGACTTTATTTCCTTTAGATATACACCCAGTTGGGGCGCCTGGGTGGCTCAGTCAGTTAAGCATCTGACTTCGGCTCAGGTCATGATCTCGCGGTCTGTGGGTTCGAGCCCCGCATCAGGCTCTGTGCTGACAGCTCAGAGCCTGGAGCCTGTTTCAGATTCTGTGTCTCCCTCTCTCTCTGCCCCTCCCCCACTCATGCTCTGTCTCCCTCTGTCTCAAGAATAAATAAACATTAAAAAAAATAGATATACACCCAGAAGTAGGATTGATGGAGCATATGGCAGTTCTGTTTTTAGTTTTTTGGAAGAAACTGCATACTGTTTTCCACAATGGCTGTACCAATGGGCAAACGGCCTGAATACACATTTTTCCAAAGAAGACATACCCATACCAATGGGTATATGAAAATGTGTTTTAACATCACTAATTATGGAAATTCAAATCAAAACCACAATGAGGGGCGCCTGGGTGGCTCAGTCGGTGAGTGTCTGACTTCAGCTTGAATCATGATCTCACAGTTGGTGAGTTGGAGCCCCACATCAGGCTTGCTGCTGTCAGCGTGGAACCCTCTTCGGATCCCCCGTCTCCCTCTCTCTCTGCCCCTTCCCCGCTCACACTCTCTCTCTCAAAAATAAAAATAAACATTAAAAATGAAAAAAAAATACAATGAGATGTCATCTTACACTTGTTGGGATGCCTGTCATCAAAATGTCAAAACACAGCAAGCGCTGGTGAAGGTGTGGAGGAAACCCGACCCTCATATGTTCTTCTTGAGGAACCCACTAGGGGTCAGGCTTGAGCCCATCCTTGTTGAAGCTCTGTGTATAAAATTAAGTTCTACCTCAGGGGACATCATCAACCACATGCTTGAAGTACAGC
Source organism: Panthera tigris (assembly GCF_018350195.1). NCBI lineage: Eukaryota > Metazoa > Chordata > Mammalia > Carnivora > Felidae > Panthera > Panthera tigris. The sequence continues at coordinate 9,650,598 of NC_056674.1, forward strand.
CTGATTCCCTGAACTTAGTCGGTCCTGTCCAAAGAAGCTGTGTCACATGGTGGCTTAGAGCGCTTTGGAATCCGACAACATGGAATTTGAACTCCATCCCACATTTTTCCAGCTGTGAGACTTTCGGGGCCTTGGTTTCTCCATCCACAAATTGGGCTCATGCCATTGCTTACCTTATAGAGGCTTTGTCTGGGTTATATAATATAATAATAATTCTAAAATAAAAACTTTGTTATTATTAGCTGTAGTAACAGTTGTGGTGGTAACAGCCATGATGAAAGCAAACATATGGCACTTTCTCTGTGCTAAGGGATTGTTTTCATTGCTTTGCACATACCAACCCATGTAATCCGACACTCTTACGAATCAAGTGCAACCGTGTCTCCAATTTACACATCAGGAAAGTGCGGTGCAAAGCATCAGGGTCACAGAGCTAGCAAGTGGGACAGCCAAAAGTAGAATCGAGCCGTTGGACGTTCACCAACAGCATTTCTAACATCAGTAGTTATGAATGATGATGGTTTTGCTCCGGAGCAGAAGCGGGAATTAAACCTAGATTTACCTGACTTGAGGATTCACGGTATTTCCCACCAAATCAAATAGCTTCTGTCTAAAATAAATACCTGTATGCTTTTTCATGCAGTGTCCCCCACCTGTCGTGAACATGAGAACATTTAGGTGTGCTGACGATGCCATGTGGCCCCCACTCACGTGGCATTGCTTGCCTCAAGCAATGTGCCAGGGATGGTCACTGGACGTTGTTGTCACAACTGCCAGACATCGGCTCTCTGCTCCTCAGAAGCAGAAATACTCTCCTCTCACGAAACCCTTAGTTACCATGGCGAGCCATGGAAAAGACTTTGAGAATCACTTTCGTCTACTCTCTGCCCAGCGTGAACATCAGAAATGACTTCCCAATGACGACAAAGCAAGGCTAATAGGGTTGGCAATGACCCCCTGTCATGATTATGTGGCTTGTGCCATGTTCTGGCCTCACTGCTTTACCCACGTTATTTCCTAGAACCCTCACACCAGACCTGTGAGGGGGGCACACTGTGGTCCTCCAACAATGGCCATTGAGCACGTGCTATCTGTCAGACACTGTTTTGTTTTGCTGGAGATAAAGTGATGAACGGGAGGAAGTCACGGCTCCAGAGTCTGCAGTCTAGAGGGGAGAAAGATAATAAAGTCACGGACACACGCATTGATAGAAACGGATATGTGTGCAGACATGGGTAAGAATGCTGGAAATTGGGCCAGAGAGAGAGAAACACTGCGTAAAAGATTATATCGGGGTAAGAGGGAGACACAGAGAGTTATGGGGGTCGCTGAATTAGAGGGAGTGACTTAGAACGGCCTTTCTGGAACAGCTGACACGGAATCACGGAGACCTGAAGAAAGGGAGGGAGGGAGTCCCACCTGATGTCTTCCAGGAATGGAGTTTCCATAGACAAACACACAATGTCAATGCCTGAGATAGCATTGTGTTTGGGGTGGTGGAGAAAATAGCAGAGAGGCTGCAAGGTTTGGATGAGCGATGGGGAGCATCCAAGGGCAGACAGAGAAGGGACTTTGGCATTTTTCCTACGTGTCATGGACGTCATGGGGGATTCCCCTCACAGCAGCGACATGATCTTGCTCTAGCTACTGTGTGAAGAGAAGGAAGCAGTTCATCCTTTCTTCTTTTTTTTTAAATTTTTTTTAACTTTTTTTAATTTATTTTTGAGAGAGAGACAGAGCATGAACGGGGGAGGGGCAGAGAGAGAAGGAGACACAGAATCGGAAGCAGGCTCCAGGCTCTGAGTGGTCAGCCCAGAGCCCGACGCGGGGCTCGAACTCACGGACCGCGAGATCGTGACCTGAGCCGAAGTCGGACACTTAACTGACTGAGCCACCCAGGCGCCCCCATCTTCTTTCTCTTTAGTGCTTGCCTGCATGCCACCCCCGTTCTCTGGTTCTGTCTCGAAACTGACCACTCCCGGAGAACTACCAATTAAAGATAAGTATCAGTTGTCTACATGCAGATACGGTTGGACTTTTCCAAGAATTGAGACCTCTTTGCTTGTTATGTTGATTTTCAACATATGCCCGTGATCTCAGATTTTCCTATGGTTCAGACCAGCTGAGGCCATAATCTCATTTTGCTGAGATAAGTCAGGGTGTTATGGGCAGGGTTGTGTCCCTGCCCCCGCAAAGTTATGCATTGATGCCCTAACACCCAGTGCGACTGTATCTGGTGATAGCACCCATAAGGAGGTGATAAAGGTTAAGTGAGGTCAGAAATCTGGGACCTTATCCCAATAGGACTGGTGTCTTCATGAGAGGGGACACCAGAGATCTCTTTGTCTATATACAAGCACGAAGAAAAAGCCATGTGAGGACACGGTGAGAAGCCGGTCAGTTACAAGCCATGAAAAGAGACTTCACCCAGAAATCTAGTCAACCAGCACCTTACTCATGGACTTCTGGCCTCCAGAACTGTTGAAAAGACATTTCTGTTGTCTACACCACCCACTCCGGGGTATTTTGTTACGGCAGCCCTTGTGGGTTAACCTGCAGGGTTGCAGGAAGATTCAGGTATCTTATCTACAATTACTCAACTCTCAGAAACAACAAATTCTGAGGAGGAGTGAATACTGGGTACCCATCCTGTGCTGTGCAGCAGTGAAACCTGTCACTAATGTCCCCACCTAATAAGTGGGAAATCCAGGATTTGAAAGTTAGTCTATCCGACATGAATGCCCACACATTCTCCGCTGGGTCTAGACTAGAGCTCGGGTTGCAAGGAGACCCTCTGAATCCAAACCCGGGGCCGATTTTGCAGAAGGTAACATAGCCCCACATAACCCCCTCTCTGCTGGAATCAGCGATTTCTCTCTGCGTTTGCCTGCGTTTCACACGGAAACACTGGAATCTTAAGTCCTGCTCGGCTACGTGGTAAGTTCAGGACGTTGGTGGGTTTGGGTTTATTGTTTTTTTCTTTCCTTTTCTTTTCCTCATCTCTACCCTCCCGGCGCCATCGGCCAGATACCAACTCTGGTCCTAAAAAATATTTTATCACAGTTGGTTGAGTGCCTTGGGGCATAATGACAATTCAGTTGAGCAAGAAAGGAATAATGGGTCCCCTGTGATGTCCATGCCGGCCCTTCCAGAGGGTCAGGTGTTCTGGGTCCCGCTCGGAGAGTCCCGGACATGCCTTTAGGGGGTGGGGTGAGGGGACTCTCCAGAACATGCCTCCCGAGCACTGTACATATTGATCACCATCTGCGTGACCTCGTGAATATTCAGGAACATAACTTTCCATGACCTTCAGGAGAAGTTATCATGAGAACCAAGGGCATTTCTTAAAATGTACCCCCCAAAAAGAGAGCAACAGATCAAAGGTGCTCTCTTCCCTGATAACCAAAACCTCAAATATCTGCCACAAACGTCAGCTTATTAAATAAGAGGTATGGAGAACTGGTCTCACATTCCCATTGATTTTGTTTGCGTGCGTCCTGGATAGTGATGGTTATGGATCAGAAACAATGGTAAATAATTAACTAGAATTAAGTCAAAAAGGAAGGAAGGAAGGAAGGAAGGAAGGAAGGAAGGGGAGAAGGGAAGAAGGGAGGGAGGGAAAGGAAAGGAAAGGAAAGGGAAGGGAAGGGAAGGGAAGGAAAGGAAAGCAAAGGAAAGCAAAGGAAAGAGGAAGGAAGGAAAGAAAGGAGGGAAGGGAGGGAGGGAAAGGAAAGAAAAGGGAAGGGAAGGGAAGGAAAGGAAAGGAAAGGAAAGGAAAGGAAAGGAAAGGAAAGGAAAGCAAAGGAAAGCAAAGGAAAGCTAAGGAAAGCTAAGGAAAGAGGAAGGAAGGAAAGAAAGGAGGGAAGGGAGGGAGGGAAAGGAAAGGAAAGGAAAGGAAAGGAAAGGAAAGGGGAAGGAAGGAAAGAAAGGAGGGAAAGGAGGGAGGGAAAGAAAGGAAAGGAAAGGAAAGGAAAGGAAAGGAAAGGAAAGGAAAGGAAAGGAAGAAGGAAGAAGGAAAGGGAGAGAGGAAGGGAAGGAAAGAAGGAAGGAACTACTCACGGGGCTCTCCAATGGGAGGTAGGTAGCCCCAAGACTTCAGAGATCTGGTGTGCAAACTCAGAAAGCAAAAGTAAGTTCCAGGGTCACTCAGCTAGCAAGTGTCAGAAACAAAGCCAGTTCTGCCTTTGGACCAGGAGAGAGCAAGTGTTGAACCGTGTGGCTCTGAAGAGACCAGGCTTCTCTTCATCTAGGAGCCCTCGCTGGCTAAAAGGGCGGGGTTGAACAAGAAGGCTTCATGTCAGGCTGCCTGGAGTGAACCTGCACTCTTCCACTTGTGCCTCAGTTTCCCCAGATGTCAAGCCAGGGACAGGATTCCCACGACAAGAAGCTGTGTGAGACCCCTCCCAGCTTAGGGCCGGCCGTGTTGCTTCCTGGGGGCTGACAGGTGACCTCCTTCTCCGCAGAGAGGCCAGAGGCTGGGTTGACATCCCTCTGTTTCATCAAAATAACAAAAAGCAAAAGCCTGCGTGCCAGGGAGGTGAAACTCAACTTCCCCAGGCTCTGTGCTTTTATCAAAACTTCTTCGCCTGCCTCCAATTCCATGTCCTCGTCTCTGTTTGGAAAGGGCAGATGTGTTTCTGACCAGTAGCTGGTCCCCACGGGTCTGCTAATGGGCCGTATTTGCCTCTCTTATAAAGTGCGCTCGCCTCTCCCACGCTCCCCAGATCCCTTTCAAGATGGTGGCTGGGAAAGGCATTGCAAAGTGGGCCAAGCCCACACGTCATCGTCGTGGGGACTGGGGTTAAGATCTGACCTTCACACGTCCTGGCTGCCCACAGGTGCGACGCTTGACCTCTCTGAGCCTTACCTAGGCTAAAACTAGGCTAAACTAGGCGGCTAAAACTGGCTTTGCCCATCTCCCTGGACTTGTATTTAAAAAAACAAAAACAAAAACAAAAACAAAAATCAAGGGGATAAGTGGTACGAAATGGATATGGAAAAATCAAGCAAGCTACAGAGGAGGGGTTCCCAAACTTCAGGGGACATCTGATCACCTGAAAGGCCGGTTACAACGCAGGGTGCTGGTCCCATCTCCAGAGTTTCAGTGGGTCTTGTGTGGGGGTTAAGAATTTTTTTTTTATTTTTTTTAAGGTTTATTTATTTTTGAGAGAGAGAGAGAGAGAGAGTGAGTGTGAGCGGGGTAGGGGCAGAGAGAGAGAGGGAGTCACAGAATCTGAAGCAGGCTCCAGGATTCAATTTCTTTTTTTTTTTTTTAATTTTTTTTTTAACATTTATTTATTTTTCTGAGAGACAGAGCGTGAGCAGCAGAGGGGCAGAGACAGAAAGGGAGTCACAGAATCGGAAACAGGCTCCAGGCTCTGAGCCGTCAGCACAGAATCCCTCTCCAGGCTCGAACTGGTGAACTGTGAGATCATGACAAGTCAAGTCAGACAAGCCCAAGTCAGAAGCTTAGCAGACAGAGCCCCCCAAGGCGTCCCTAAGGATTTGCATTTCTGACTCAGGTGCAGGTGAGGGGGGTGGAGGAACCCAGTGCAGGGAGCACATTTTGGGAACGCTGCTGCAGTGCATTCTCGGATGAATGTTCCTGATGCTTCTATGCACCCTGTGATTTAGGGCGCGGGAGAGCCTGCTGTGGAACCAGTTCGTGCCCCAGGAGAGCAGCTCGCATGGGAGGAGCGGGAGCAGAGAGTATAAATCAGAGGTGTCATTTGCTGGGGGGGGGGGCAGGCTGTGTGCGGGTCACCGGCGGTGATGAAAACTCTAGCGAGCTGGCTGTCCCTGGCCGTCTGTATGAGTGCGCTGAAAGCAGGTGAGATGGCCAGGTGGGTGACGGAGGGGAGCGGGGGTCACGGCAGGAAGGGGAGACCCGGGAGGAGGCAGGTTGTGGGCCAGGAGGGGGGCGGTGAGGAGGTGAGGGAGGGGACTCACTGTTCAGCAGGTGCAAAGCTTCAATCGTGCAGGAAGGGGGCATTCTCCCTGCAGGGGGCCGTCCTGTCTTGTGCACTTAAACTTGGGTTCAGAAGGCAGATGTATTGCAGAGTGTCCTTACCACGATTTTCTTAACAACAACAACAAAAAAAGGCAGGGGCGCCTGGGTGGCTCGGTCGGTTAAGCGTCCGACTTCGGGTCAGGTCACAATCTCACGGTCCGTGAGTTTGAGCCCCGCGTCCGGCTCTGTGCTGATAGCTCAGAGCCTGGAGCCTGTTTCCGATTCTGTGTCTCCCTCTCTCTGACCCTCCCCCGTTCATGCTCTGTCTCTCTCTATCTCAAAACTAAATAAATGTTAAAAAAAAATTAAAAATAAAGGGCAGAAAGAAGAGAAAGAGGGCACTTATTTTTTCAACATTAAATTTTTTTTTTATTTTATTTGAGAGAGAGAGAGAGAGTGAGCAGAGAGGAGGGGTAGAAGGAGAGAGAGAGGGAATCTTCAGCCGGCTCCACACTCAGCAGGGAGCCCAATTCCCCTAAGAGGCAGATGCTCGACTGACTGAGCCACCCAGCTGGAACCCACTCCAGGGTTTGGGGTCTGGTTGGGAGACTTGGGGGAGCTGGGTCAGAGAACCCGGAGACAACTCCTTTGAATGCCGCCGGGGAGGGGAGGGGGACTCGGTGCCTGGGTGTCCACAAACCCCCTCTGCGGGGGAGGCAGACCAGAAGGAGGAGGAAGGCATAGTGGGACGAGAAGCAGCAGCCACAGGGCGCCTGGCCGGCTCAGTCGGGTGAGCGTCCCACTCTTGCTTTCGGCTCAGGTCACAATCCCACAGTTCATGGGTTCCAGCCCCCGCCTCGGGCTCCACGATGACAGCATGGAGCCTGCTTGGGATTCTCTCTCTCTTTCTCTCTCTCTCTCTCTCTCTCTCTGTGTGTGTCAAAATAAATAAGTAAACTTAAAAAAAGCCACAGCCATTTGAGCCAAGGGGGAGGCGGAATTGGTAATCTGTGGCACAGTGGCCTTGATTTTGCCGGTGCTTACATGAAATTCCACAGCGGTCTTGCTTTATCTCACTGTCCCAAGATCCCAGAATAAGCCTGTCTGAGGTCGTGACTCTGGGAGCTGGTCGTGTCCAGCAGGAGAGTGACATGGCTTAGCCAGGGGGGTCGGGGGCAGGTGTTCAGGTTTTCAACTGTGTTTTACCTTTCTTAGAACATGGTGGGTACACTGCAGGCCTTCAGTCAGTGTCAGTGGTGGTTCCTCATGAGCTGCAGGGAGAGGAGGAGGAGGCGGAGGGGGAAGGGAGAGGTAGGAGGAGTCAAAAACATTTATCAAATGGTAAAAAAAGTAATGGCCGGAGTTAGATGTGACAATGACCTAAAGCACCATGACAGCAGATCTGTAAGGACTTCGTCGTGTTCGGCGGAATCAGTGGATGAGAATGGGCAAAGCCATTTCTGGGGGCACCAGGGTCTGAAAGAAATAGCCTGTTCCCTGGAAACAGACCGAGCCGGACGTGAGCCCGGACTGCAACCCTTCTTGACTGTGGACAATGTTTGGGTGAAACTGTCCCTCTGCTCTCTCACCTGTAAAATGAGAAGGCTGTGGGGATTACAGACAGCGGAGAGGAGAGGTGGGTGAACATTGGCCACCACGTTGGCAAAGCCAGGAGCACGGTGGTGGACGAAGCAGAAAACTCACGCAGCGGCAGCTGGCGTTTCTAACAAAATGTCGGCACCCGTCTTTTTGTCCCACAATTTTCCTAACTCACCAAGAGCACTCGCGGAGTGGGGGGCAGCTTCGTGGCAGCTCCTAAAAGGGTTTCAGGGGTCAGAAATAGTGGCCCCCAGAGGCAGGATCATTTTAGAGGCTCAGTTTCTGGAGCCTGAGAACCAGAACCAGAACCAGAGCCTTTTGTGGCTTCGGAAGTGATTTCCCTCTCTTAGCCTCCATTTCTTGTATCTACAAAATGGAGGTCGTCAATAGATAGCCAATAAATATAATATATGATAATCCCAACCTCACAGGATCACTGTAAGCATCAGTGTCAGCGAGATAAATGGCATAAGGCACTAAGTAGAAAAATGGGTGCCTAAAAGGCTACCCCAATAGCCATTTATTTAACCCACACCCTCAAAAATGTTGACATCTTGTTGGCTGCTTTCTGAAGAGCAGAGCCGCGATCGCCTAACCCGGACGCCAGACGCACCACACAGTGGCTCCCGATTCAGAGCCTCACTCCAACCCACGAATTAGCATCGTTGTATCAGAAATAAAGTGGGCCTCGTGGGTTAAGTCACTTGCAGAGGGAAGTGACGATCCCAAGACAATGGCACGTTCAGAACACAGCCTCCGAAGTCAGATTTCTCGGAGTTTGGACCTGGTTCCCACCAGTTGGTGGTCACATGATTCTCTGTTCCTGTTTTCTCATCAGTGAATTTTGGGGGGAATGGCGAGAAAGAGAGAACTCCAAATTATAACCTCTCCTAAGGCTGTTCCACGGGATCCAGTGACTGGATCATAGCAACGGAGCATTAGACATCAGCCGATGTTATTGGTTAACAAGGCTTCGTATTTCCCTTCTAGCCTTTAATGACGTCTAACCTGGCTTTTATGGTGGTGGTGCTCCTGGGACCCACACTCCCTAGAACAGGCTCAGAGCTGATACAAGAGCAAAATTTTCAAAGAAGTGAAACACAACAAAACAAAATCACTACCAAGACTGCACTGAACACACAGGTTGTTTTCCTGAAATGTTGACACGTGGGCAAAAGCTAGAAGGTTCCCTCCGGGCTTCAGACTTGTGGAATTTCGTTCCCATTGGTTAATCCCCTTGGTTAATGCGTGGAAGTTGAGTGATACTAGATTTACTTAAACTTGCTCCAAGAAAGACCTTGGAAAGAGTCGGAGCTCATACATGACTTTCTTGGGTAGATGTGAGACAGCCTGCTCCCATCAGAAGTGATCGTAAGGCATCCAAAATGTGACAGCACGGGTTTTTCGGTGACATGAGGACGGTTGGCTAGATGTACTTCAAGATACTTTTTTCTTTTACATTTGCTTATTTTTGAGAGATAGAGACAGAGCACGAGTGGGGGAGAGGCAGAAAGAGAGGGAGACACAGAATCCAAAGCAGGCTCCAGGCTCTGAGCTGTCAGCACTGAGCCCTACATGGGGTTCGAACCCACAGACTGTGAGATCATGACCCGAGCTGAAGTCTGACGCTCAACCGACTGAGCCACCCAGGCACCCCCCCCCGACCACCTTTTTTTCCCTCAAGATACTTTTAATAGTCATTAGTGTAGGAATGGAGTATTTTAGGAGGTGGTCTAAATTTTACCCATTTTTTTCTCTTTCAGAATTTATTTCCCATTTGCATTATCCGATTCAAGGTGGGTAGACACGTTTTTATTTGTTAACATCTCAAATGTTAGCCACACCCATGAAACAATATCATATTCCTGAAGTTCCTTGCACTTCCCGCCATTTTGCTCTTTCTTTTTTTAATTTTTTAAATTTTTTTTAATACGAAATTTATTGTCAAATTGGTTTCCATACAACACCCAGTGCTCATCCCAACAGGTGCCTTCCTCAATAGTTCTTTTGCTGTCCTTTTGCACAAAAGGCTCTCCCTGGTCATGACAGCCAAATCATATATCTCAAGATCTGGTTCAGTCTACCCCCCAAGATTTCCTCCCACCCTTTCAGAAAAGAACTCTCTTCTATATTGGAACTAACGCCAGCATTTGTGGGTTCTCTTGTTTATTTCCATGTAGAGGCATAACCTACATATCATAAAATTCACCCCAGTTTAAGTGTACCCTTCGATGATTTTTAGTAAATTGACAGAGGGGTATAAACATTACCACAATCCAGTTATAGGACATTTTCATTACTCTAGGAAGATTTCTTGTATCCATTTGCTATATCCATTCCGATCCCCAGGGACAGGCAACCACTAGTCTACTTTCCATGTCTATACATTGGTGTTTTCTAGACATTTCATATCAATGGAATCCTACATGTGATCTTTTGCCCCTGGTTTTTAAGTTAGAAAGTTAATCATAGAACTCATACAGGCTCGCCATTGATAACGTTGCCGCAGTGTCTCAATTCTTGGAAGAGTTGGGCCATTTCTGAATGTGGATAACTGCATTTTTCAATTTCAATCTCAACCTACAGCCCTCATGAAAGTGGGGGCTTTGGGAGAGAAATGGAGATGTGGGAACGTTTCGTAGGGTAGTCAAGCCAATGAAAGGGAAATTTTAGTCCCAAAATGTTGTTGTTGTTGTTTCTAACTACTTCAATCGCCAACCACTTGTTTGGGAGTTGAACCAACATGGCCTGGAGTATATGCTGGAAAATGTGACCCTTCAGCCCTCTTGGCTTTGGGGTCAGAAGGAAGTTATTCTCAGAGCAGTGGGCAGCAGGGTCTCTGTGTGTACGGATTGCATGCTGAGGACCAAACCTGACCTGATTGTAGCAGGAGCCTAATGACAGAACCCAGTTCACTGGACTGATATGGGAATATCATTAAATGCATTAGTGCTGGTATACTGTGCACAATATGTTCAGCAGAGAGTAAGCTATCTTATATAAATACATAATAATAACAAAAATGAATTAATAATCAACATCATAATGAATGCTAAGTAATAAAAATTGCTAAATAATTGAAAATATTAAATACTAGGGATGCCTGCGTGGCTGAGTTGGGTAAACGCCCGACTCTTGGTTTTGGCTCAAGTCATGATCTCACAGTCTGTGGGTTTGAGCTCCGTGTCGGGCTCTGTGCTGAGCCTGCTTGGGATGCTCTCTCTCTCTCTCCCTCTCTCTCTCTGCCCCTCCCCTTCTCACTCTCTCTCTAAATAAATAAATAAATAAATAATCTCACAATGAATATCATAATGACAGATAATATAGTTAAATAATAAAATAATACAAGTGCTAACGTAATTGTTAATAAATATGATCACAGTATTCAATAATAAATGTAAATAACATATATCAATAAATAACTTCTAAATAATAAAGATAAGTGAATTTTGTATCAAAATTACTTCAGGCTTATGAAGGGCCAAGCAATATTTGCTTGCTAAGTCTCTATTATGTGCCAGTCCCTGTCAGTGGACATCATGGGTCTAGCATCGAACAAGATACATGGGGTCATTTCTGGCAAATGAGAAAGACTCTGAGCAAGTCATTATGCATTAAATAATTAGAAGAAATGGGAACCTGTAAGAACGTGCAACATAACTGGATCTAGCACAGTCTGCATGTTCAAGAAATTTCCATGGAGATTCACATCTAGGCGGAACCTAACAGGAGGGCCATTAAGCAAAGCATGTGTGGCATTGCTGGCAAGCAGAGGAAATCATGTCAGTAAGTCCCCAAGACGAGAAAGATGGCCACACATTCGAGACACCTAACAAGGCTGGCACAAGAGCGGACACTGGAAGGGGGGGTCCAAGGCGAGGCTTGCGGTCCAAGCTCAAGCAGAACGATAAGCCTTTTCAGTGCTGCTTCTCATCCAAGAGCAGTGGGATATTAATAGGTTAGGGGCAGGGGCAGGGGCAGGGGCAGGCTAGCATTTGAGAAGGAACATTCTCCCTGCAGTGTGGAGAACAGACAGAACAAATAGGTTGGAGGAAGCATCCAGAAATATGCTTTTGTCATAGTCAAGGGCAAAGCACAAATCTAGGGGGTGACAAAGGTGCAGAGGGAAGCGGATAGCTTTGAGAGATACTCGGGCTAAGAGATTCACTTTTATAAGAGAGAGGAAAGAAAGGCTCCAGAATTTCGGCTTAGGAGATGGGGTGTGGGACCTCTGGTCACCTATATTTTGTGTCACACCCGGGGAAGGCAGATCGCGAGCCCAACCACATGTGGACACAGGGGGGTAGGTGGGCAAGTGCCGTGTGGAGAGGTAGGACAGACGTTAAGAAGGTCAATTTCCTTTGCAAGCTCGCCCCCCACACCTGGCGTGTTTCCTCTCTTCCAGGGTTTGTTAACAGTACCTGTGTCTTTCCATTTATTTATGGTGATGTCATCTACCACAACTGCATCTCCATCCACAGCGATTATGCCTGGTGTTCTCTCGACAGGAAATTCCAAGGCAGATGGCGGTACTGCACCGGGCAAGGTGAGTGAGCGCCACCATACGGGCTGTCTTGGATGCCTAGAATCCGCGAAGCGACCCACGGTAGCAGACTGTGTGGCTTCTGGTGTTTGGGATAAATCTGAGTCCAAATCTGGACTGTCCTGCATGTGTCGACCACTCTGAAAACAGTTCAGGGCAGTAGAAAAAGCATGCGTGGGGAAGTTAGCAATGATTGATGATAAAACTTGCCATGTTTGTATGTCCCCTCCCGCTCCTTCCTTTGTCTGCAGACCCCCCCAAATGCACCTTCCCCTTCCTCTTCAGAAAAAAACTCTTCCACAAATGCACCAAGGAGGGCTATATTTTGAATCGGAGCTGGTGCTCACTGACGAAAAATTATAACCAAGATGGAAAATGGAAGCAATGCTCTCCTCACAAGTAAGTTGGCTGCAGAAGGAGGAGTGGGGGTGAGGGATCTCTGAAAGTGGGGAACCTTCTAGATTAATAAAAAGGGAAGCTTGGGGTCTACATTTTCCAGTGATGGCTTAGATTGGGGGTCAGCAAACACTTCCTGTGAAGGGCCCATTCGTAAGGATTTTAGACTTTTTAGATTTCACAGGTCTTACGGTCTCTCACATACTCAACTCTGCCAATTATCACAAAAGCAGCCACAGGCAATTAAAAAAAAAAACTGAACTTAGCTGTATGCCAATAAAACTTTATTTATAGACCCTGGAATTTGAAGCTCGTGTAATTTTCAGGTGTCACAAAGTATCAGTCGCCTTTTGACGTTTGTTTTCAGTCAACCGCTTAACAATAAGAAAACCAATAGCTCACAGGTCATAAAAACAGATGACAGGTTGGATTTGGCCTCTGAGCTCTAGCTTGCTGGCTCCTGGATTGAACGATCTGTCCTTCATCCCATGAGGATAAAGAAATGAGGCTGGTTTCCATGGAAAAGAAGACACAGGGAGGAGAAAAGCCTGGTCAACAGACCTCCAAGAGTTCACCCATCTCTGTGCTCTTGAATTACACTGAGGGTTTTTTTTTTTTAATTTTTTTTCAACGTTTTTTATTTATTTTTGGCACAGAGAGAGACAGAGCATGAACGGGGGAGGGGCAGAGAGAGAGGGAGACACAGAATCGGAAACAGGCTCCAGGCTCTGAGCCATCAGCCCAGAGCCTGACGCGGGGCTCGAACTCACGGACCGCGAGATCGTGACCTGGCTGAAGTCGGACGCTTAGCCGACTGCGCCACCCAGGCGCCCCAACTGAGGGTTTTATTGAGTGTCCGATAGTATCTCAGTTAACCTTAGCAATGATCTCAAGGAGTGATTACAGGTGTCATTAGGCCCACAGAGAAACCAGGAAACCAAGGCTTAAACAGCTAAATTATACCCAAACACAGTGTCAAATCCTATCATCTCAATGAAGTTTTGTGCAGAGACCACTTATTAACTGGTCCCATCAAATGAGCCCCTACAATACACTCAGGTATGAGCTTTCCCCATCAAAATTGCCATTTCATGGTTGTGGAAACAGGCATTGAGAGCCTGGGCACCCAAGCCAACAACTAGTAAGAGATAAAGCCCCAAACCTAGCCTGGACTCTGTGGTGGCCAAAGTCGGCATTCGTTTCTACCCCACAGCTCCGTGGTTTTATCAAAACGTGTACAACCATTAATTTGGAATTGTCTTTGGGGTCATTGTCCACAACACCAGTGACTCACAGATGGAGACCCATGTGGGGCACTCCATTGGAATCTAAGCTGAGCGATCGCTCTTTCCCTATCCACGTTGTCACGCTTGTAAGTGATTGGGTTGACGTTTCTTGCTGGGCTTCCAGAGAAGTCACAGCCCTGTTCGGCACCCACGCACAGCAACCGTGTGGGTTGCAGCTGTGTGCTATACACACAACAGATCCTGCTGTTTCCCCCAACCGACTTTGCTGATCCTTGAACCTTCTCGGGAGCTAGGCCAATAGTTTTTAATTCCTAGGTTCGCCGATAGCTTCACTTCTTGGTAAGATGCCAGGAGGGCTCTGTGGTTTCCACACTTGGCTTTTAATTGCCTGTTACTCACTCGCAGCTTTTGGTGACTTTATAATAGGACATCAGTAGTGTTGTACTACAGCGATCCAATTCCATTGTTTGTATAATTGCTGCTTCCTGGGTCTTTCCAAGTTCCTGGCACAATGAACCAGCTAGTGTATGCCCCTCCACTGGGATACGATCCCAATTCAACTCCAGTGAGAACTTTAACAATCAGACCACCACCTTGCACCAGAGGCTACATGTTGTTCACCCCCAACGAATGATGGGGGTCTCCTCGGCATCCCGGGCTACGAGTGATCTGGCTCCAAATCCCCATCTTAATTTAACACCTGCTTTGTGAGACCACTCCTGGGACTATAACAGGTTGGGTTCTCAGAAACAGGTGTTTCATCTCTCTCTCTCTCTCCCCCTCCCCCCCTTCTTTTCTCCCTCCTTCTTTTCTTTTTTACTGCCATGGCCCAGAAAGTTTAAGACAGCTAACAAAAATAACTGGCTTTACAGTAATAGAATTAATCGATTAAAAATCAAGGAAAACTCAGAGTAAGACAGCAAGAGGTAAAGTTAGCACTATGCTGGCTGCTTTCTTATTTTATCAAATGTGCATTTAATGGATAACCATTTGTTACCAATCACAGTGGTTATGGAGATGGGAATATTCGTTGGACTTACCTCCCAGGGGGTTATGAAAGCAGGGAGGTCAAATCACTTGGATTGTACAAAGCACTGGGAACAACGACTAATACAGAGTGAGGGTGTTTGTATTTTCCATCCATTTCTCTTTCTTCTCCATCTTTCCTTTGTCCCCTCCTTCCCTTACTTTCCAATTTTTTTTATATAAAAAGAGATTTCAGATGGAGTGCACAGCCAAATAAAATAATATTAATTACAAGTAGGTAAAAAAAAAAAATGCAGGATGAGTGGGACGGAGGCTTCTCTGGCACTAATAGATTAAAGGAGAACAGGTAGGGGCAGCTGGGTGGCTCAGTCAGTTAAGCATCCAACTCTTGATTTCGGCTCAGGTCATGATCTCACGGTGGTGAGATCGAGCCCCATGTTGGGCTCTGTGCTGCCAGCATGGAGCCTGCTTGGGACTCTCTCTCTCCCTCTTTCTCTGACCCTCCCCCATTCACACTCTCAAGTGCTCCCTCTCTCAAAATAAATAAATAACCTTTACAAAATAATTAAGTATAATTTGCTCATCTTTTATGGGTACCTTCTACATTGATTTTTAAGCGAGTGTGTAAGGGCTGGCTTTTTAAAATTATTGTTATTAGAATAGTGGAGTGGAATCACTGGGTCAAAGGATATGTACATCTCAAGTGTGTGTTTTACACATTAGGTTATTCCAAATTATCCTCCGTCAACATTATTCAACTGCCCATTTTTAACTTTCTGAACGCTGGAAATTATCAATTTAATATTTTCTTCGAATAACAGACTATGTGACTTGTGTTAAATAAGCAAGAAATCAAAATGGCCAATAGTGGCCCATTGAATCTGAGAGTGAGAGAGAAAGCCTTAAACTCTCCAAAGGCTACCAATCCGCAACGTTCCTCCATCCTGTTCCACCTACTCATGCTATTTCGCTTCTAGGGGTAGACCAGATCTCCCATCAGAGAGGAAACCGATGATTTTGTCTTGGAGACTGATAGACTGTGATACACTCCTAACCTCTGGTTTTTTGTTTTTTTTCCCACAGTCTTTAGATAAGTCTTGGTCCTGGAAGGCACAGAAGTTATAGGCTTCATCAACTGCCTCTCAAAATATATCTTTTCCCGGATCGTTGTGACCAATAAAGATTTGATGTCTGTTCCATGTGGATGACTCCTTTTGTTGGAAAAAAGTCTCGGTCAACGCTCAATGGCAATCAGCACCACGCTGACCGTGCTGAGGTGGGGAACCGGTAGGACATTTGTGGGGAAGAGCTGGCATTCAAATCAAGACCCTGGTGAACTGCTAATTGTAGAAGCTTTGGCAAATTAGGTAAATTCTCAGACTCAAGCTTCCTGTCATACAATTTTTCAATTAAAGTATAACATACACTTGCAACGTTTTGAGGTAAAATTTGTGACATAGCATCCCCCATTGTAACGTGAACAATTCAGTGGCATTGAGCACCATCACAGTGTTGTGCAACCATCACCTCTGTCTACCTCTAAAACATTTCACGGGTGCCTGGGTGGCTCAGTCGGTTGAGTGACCGACTGCGGCTCAGGTCATAATCTCACGAGTTTGAGCCCCGCATCAGGCTCTGTACTGATGGCTCAGAGCCTGGAGCCTCCTTCGGAGTCTGTGTCTCCCTCTCTCTCTGCCCCTCCCCCACTCACACTCTATCAAAAAGGAATAAACATTAAAAAAAAAAAAAAAACACCAAAGACCCATACACCGCGGTGGCTTATAAACAGAAATTTATTTCTCACGGTACTAGAGACCGGAAGTCTGAGATGGAGACCGGAAGTCTGAGATGGAGACCGGAAGTCTGAGATCAGGGCGCCAGCATGATCAGGTGAGGGCCCCCTTCCTGGCGGCAGATTTCTGCTTGCCTCTGAACAGGGCAGAAGAGGGGAAGCTAGTTCTCTGGGGCCTCTTTCGTAAGGGCCCATTCATAATCCTTCACCCTCCAGACCCCATCACCTCCCAGAGGCCCCACCTCCTAATCCCATCACTGTGGGCATTAGGTTTTACCCACAAAAGAATTTGAAAGAGGCGCAAACTTCAGCCCATAGCACTGGCAGAAACGCAACATTGTAAGTCACTCTGGAAAGCGGGCAGCCTCTTCTCAAGTTTTGTGCTCTCCGGAAGTTCAGTGGCAAAGCAACATTTTGTGCCTGGCCCCCTTTGCTCATCACCACGTTCCTGAGATTCCAGCTCAGGCACAGTATCTCACTGGCTTCATGTACCACAACTTATTTAATCCATTATCTTGCTGACGGGCATTTGGGGAGC
This sequence comes from Panthera tigris, assembly GCF_018350195.1. Taxonomy (NCBI): domain Eukaryota; kingdom Metazoa; phylum Chordata; class Mammalia; order Carnivora; family Felidae; genus Panthera; species Panthera tigris. Next base: position 9,667,650 of record NC_056674.1, read on the forward strand.
TTCTCGTTTAGGTTTATAATTCTTTTTCTTGTGTGTATAGTTGTTAAGTTTATTTTTCAGGGCGCGGGGGGGGGGTGGGGAGCACGAGTGGGGGAGGAGCAGAGAGAGAGAGGTCGGGGGAGAAAGAGAATCCCAAGCAGGCTCTGAGCTGCCAGCACAGAGCCTGATGCGGGGCCTGGGCTCACAAACCATGAGCTCATGACCTAAGCCAAAACCAAGAGGAGGACGCTTAACCGACTGAGCCACCCAGGAGGTGGTGCCCCAGGTTTATAATTCTTAACACACCTTTGCCTGTATCTTTTTGCACATCTCCTGGTGAACGTATCTGTGGGGTATACACCTGAGGGCTGGAATCGCCAGACCCTAAGATGTGTGTCCACAGTTTTGCAAAGCTGATTTAAGTTCCCACCAGCCATGGTTCCAAATCCTTGCCACATCAGTATTTCCTAGCGGTGTGGTTTTAGCTTTAAATCATACTAATGGAAACAAATACAACATTATGTTACCTCTGGCTTTTCTCCCATTGAACGTGATGCGTCTCTCCCAAGGTCCCAACCCAAGGTCCAACTCGAAGCGGTGGTGTGGGGGTGCCCCCTGGTGGCCTCCAGGCATCGCAACAGGTATGGGAGCACCCCGTTTCTCTCCGTCCCCCAGGGCGTCCCTGAATGAACCTCATGTTTGATTTGACCTGTGTCTCTCCGCCCGTGGTTTACCGTAACAACGACCTCAAAGCTGCTCTCCTTTAGAGCTATTTCCTGTTAGGCATTTTATTTCGAGGAATTTCAGGTGAAGAGTTAAAAAAAATGGTTTTAATTAAAAAAAAATTCCAAGCAAAATCGGATACTGTGTTCATTTACTATAAAAACAACAACCATGAAAAAAGCTTTATTTTTGTGGCACTTGATTTTTTTTTTTTTATTTTAGCAAAAGGGACAGTCAGATACAGCCATTCTGCTTTGTTTTTAATTTTTTTTAATGTCTAGTTTTGAGAGAGAGCACATCAGCGGGGGAGGGGCAGAGAGAGAGAGAGAGAGAGAGAGAGGGAGACAGAATTTGAGGCAGGCTCCAAGCTCCCAGCTGCCAGCACAGAGCCTGACACAGGGCTTGAACCCACGAACCGTGAGGTTGTGACCTGAACTGAAGTCAGACACTTAACCAACTGAGCCACCCAGGTGCCCCAGATATAGCCACTTTGAATTTTCGTTTAGTGAAATAAAGTCTGGTATGGTCTTAATAATAATGGCAATATTTCAACTCCCTGAGTCCGTTTACTGGGCAGGGACTTGACTGAGAACAGATCTCAAGCTGTGCACATGAGAATCCCCTGAGAGCTTTTTTTTTTTTTTTAAGTTTATTGATTTTGAGAGGCAGGGGGATGAACAGGACAGGGGCAGAGAGAGAGGGAGAGAGAGAGAGAGAATCCCAAGCAGGCTCTGCACTGACAGCACAGAGCCCGAAGCGGGGCTTGAACTCACGAACCATGAGATCATGACCTGAGCCAAAACCAAGAGTCAGATGCTTAACTGACTGAGCCACCCAGGCGCCTCTCCCCTGAGAGCTTTAAAATATAGGGGCGCCCGGGTCCCACCCCTAGAGACACTGCTTAATTGGCGGGGGGTATGGGAACATTAAAAGTCCCAGGCGACCCTAATGGGTGGCAACGTTGGAGAGCCATGATTTTGAGCAGTGGTTCCCAAAGCGTGAGCATCACTTGGGACGAGGGGCCAGCACACCCGGGTCTCAGGTGACGACTGTGTCCGACTCAAGCAGTGCCTCATCCTCAGCACCCCTCGGAGACTCAGTTTGTCCCCTCTGGGAAAGGGGTTCCCTCTTCTCTTTTCTCCGATTCCTTGTCTGGAGCTCCGTGGAAACCGAGACTAGACATTGGCGATCATTCCTCCAGACCCCCGGACAGTGGCTGTGGTCTTTGCATCTTTCCCACACTTTGCTCGTCCAGGACAATGGGGCGTCTTGTGTCTCTGGGGCTGACTATATCCCGCGCCGTTTTCCCGGATATCTCAAACCGGGTTACCCCTTTGCCTGCTGATGCAGACCTCCCCCAGCCCCCGTCTGTCCCTTCTGGCAAATGGCCCCCTCCTTCCAGATCTTGCCAGGTTTCCTTCTCCCTTCCCTCCAGTCCCCGCAAGAGAAACACCCGTCTACCTGCACCACCTCTAGGGACAGAATGAAGTCTCTTAAACGCAACCCATTTGTGGAAGGTACAAACAGTAAACTCTTCTCATACATCCTGAGTTCTCTTCCTACATGCACTGCGGCTCAATCTAAAAGTCTCACCTTCTCCAGGGTAAGACACACAGTAGGTTCTTACCTTGCCACGAATACCCATGGCCCTATGAGGATCACCACGAAAACCACCAGAGACGGATCACTCGGGATCCTAGGGGTCACCATGGGTCCCAACAGATCAACCGTGTTGACTAGCCATATAGTTGGAGGGTTTTTCATTTTTTGATTCTAACAAATATTTTTAATGTTTATTTTTGAGAAAGAGAGTAAGCAGGGGAGGGGCGGGGGGGGGGGCAGGACAGAGGATCTGAAGCGGGCTCTGTGCAGCCACCCAGATGCAGGGCTCCAACTCACCAACGGTGAGATCGTACCTGACCCAAAGACAGAAGCTCAAGTCGGACACTCAATCACCAGACGCCCCAACTAGCCATATATTGGAGTGATTAACAGTGCCTTTTTTTTTTTTTTTTTTTTTTTTGCAATAGGTAGGAAAAAAGAGAAAGTCTTGCTCTGGCGCTTTCTTGGGGGACATAGATACAGGGAAGTCCCAAGCCTTTGAGAAGTTACCACCCACCCCTCTCCTTCCTTAGCTGAGCGGAAAGTCCAGATGCTTCCACTGGGAATGGTGCTGGACACAGCCTGGGAATGTGTAGAGCCTGGGAAAACTTCCTTGGGGGGTGACAAAGTTCGCTGGTTTCAGAGGGGGCAGGGCTGCTGGGGCCGCTTAGATAAAAGCTAAAAGGGAATTGACAAGGCAAAGACGGGAGGGATCCGTGTGTCTTAATCCACTCACTTTCTGGGCAGCCAGTCCCGGCAAAAGCAACCTGTCTCCGTTGTTATGAAATCCATCCGCTTGCCAATCGGTGGCTCCGGGGGACACCAGCCCCCCTCCCCCTGCCCGGTGCGTGAGTCTGAACCTTACCTGACTCCTCCTACCCCTCCATCCCTGCCCCCACCTCCGGAAGTCCTCAGGCACTCTCAGGAAGTCTCAGCTCCCCCCTGTGCTGGGATGGACGCTAAGTTAGATTTCTCCCTGCATTGTGTCCGGGACGACTGGGTTGGGGTGTCGGTGTCCGATAAGGAGGGGTTTTCACTACATCCTGGCCGGGTCTCCACGACCCCCACACTCCCCTCCAGGGCCTGACACAGGAGCACCCCTCCCCCAAATCTGATCTAATTCCCTCTCTGCTCTGCTGAGGCTGGCCTGGCCTAAGAGGATTGGAGCATTTGCTAAATGGAACCAGGACGGGGTCAGAGAAGCAGCTGTGGGGAGACCCCCGGGGCCAGGACGGCCACAGGGGGGAGGCAGGAAGAAGTGGAAGGGAGGGGGAAGAGACAGGGGCCGCAAGAAGGAGTGAGGGGGTGTCTCCAGGAGAGTTGGGAGGGGGGGGGCTTCAGTATACAGAAGGGCATAACGCCAGCCAGCTCTGCAGGAAAACATTTCCAAGGTGACCATGAACTTTATTAATTTCCAAATTATCAATCCACAAACAAGGTCCTGGAAAATTATCAGGATTGAAAATATCGAACCAGGTGCCTGGATACAAAGTAACTAAAGCAGTGAATTCTACATACAGGACAAACGGAAATAAAAACAAATGTTTAAATATCATCTAAAAAGTCAGGCTCCGTGAAGATAAAAAATGCTACAAAATCACCCTCCAGAAAGATGGACCCGAGACCTCTGCGGTTAAATAACATTTCGCAGGAGCGTCTTTGCAAACCACCAAATGAACGAGTTGAGTTATATGCTCAGGTTGGAAAGCCCCCTGTTGGAAAGATGTCGGTTTGTCCTCAAACCATTTATGGATTTGATGCGATTTCGATTAAATTCCCAATGAGGTTGCCCCAGGCCTGCAGAGGAAGCGCTCCGAGCATCCGCGAAACAGACGCTGGGAGCAAGGAGTTCCACGCCAGACCTGGGAACCCACGGAAACGCCCACGTGCGCCCTAAATGCGGGGACACCTGAGCCGCGCGATGTTGGGTGGCCACACAGTGACCACAAGATGCCGCCTCCACAGGTGGGATGACAGGAGGACTGATGATCCGATGTGCATGCAGCCCGACCCCCGCCGGCCAGGTCCGCACCCACGTGGACGCGATGGGCGCGCAAGCCTACGACACCTTAGTCCCCTCTGGCACCGTGGGAACTGCAGGGCTTTTCGGAGACAGATTCGCCTATAAATTCAGTAGCAGAGTCCGAGTCTCTGTCCTCTGCAGGGCCTTCTCCCTCCTGGGACTGGGCCATCAAGGGGAAAGGGGATCCCTCCAAGCGGTCTTGGGGGAGACGACCGCTGTGAAATTGGGGGCTAGCACGCAGCCGGCGTCTGGCCAGATGTCTGAGACGGAGCAGCCCTGAAGCCGGGCGGGGGCGGGAGCCAGGGCCGGGGCCGGGGTTGGTGCAGCCTGGATGGACCCCTGGGAGCCCTGCCCGGCCCGCGGGGCGGCGCTCCGGCTGCAGGTGCCAGGCTCTGCCGCGGGGGGGATCCTCCGGGGACTGTGCGGAGCGGGGTGACAGGCGCCGGGGCCCCCAGGGAACGCGGGGCCAGCAGGGACAGGGACCCCGACCGGGGCGTGCTCAGGGACATGGGCGGGAACAAGGACGGGGGGAGGGGCAGGGACACATTGGGGGACGCCGGCTCCGCGGCCCCCGGGCGCGCTGGCTCCCCGACCTCGCCCTTTGGGCGGTCCCTGCAGGCTGGAGTGCTTGGCCCGGCGGTTCTTGAACCACACCTGGAGGGACCGAGGGGACAAGGCGGAGGTGTAAACGGGCTAGGCAGGGGCACCTCCCCGCCTCTGTCCCAGGTGTGGGGCGGCTCAGGAGACACGGCAGCCGCAGAGCTCTCCCTAGGGGCCCCCCGGAGCCCAATTCAAGGTCCCCCGAGGATGCAGGGGGCAGTGGGGGCGGGGCTTGGACACCCGGGAGCCCGGGGGCCAGGAAGGGGCCTGCCCCAGAGGGTCCCCCGCCTTCGCAGAGGCCCTGAGCTCTGGTGCCCGGACACCCAGCGGGCCGTCAGTCTGGGCGGGTTCATGCCGGCTGGTTCACGCAGCACAGGGTGGCGGTGAGCCTGGGGTCCGGCCCTGAGTCCCCACAGGGGGCCCCTTGCTAGCCCTGTGAGCCAGGGGAGCCCTGGGACCCTCTGGCTTGCCTTCTCCCCTGTAGCCCCGGACAGACGGCAGGTGGTCCAGCCGGAGGAGTGCCACCTTCCTAGTGGACCCTGTGGCCAGTGGGGACGGAGGGGGGCGGGGTCCTACCTGCACTTGGTGCTCGTCCAGGTTGAGCCTGGCTGCCAGGGCCACGCGTTCCTGGTAGCTCGGGTACCGGTTGGCCCAGAAGTGTTTCTCCAGCTCCTGAAGCTGTTCCTTGAGGTACACGGTGCGCTTCTTCCGGGGCCTCGGGAGCGTTCGGGCTGAGGGGGGGCCTGCCCCGAGGAGAAACGGGCTCAGACAAGCCCCACAGACGGCCCCCGCCCACCAAAGACCCTCCCCCTGGCCGGGCCAGGCCCCGACGAGCAGGTGGGAGGCACGGCCGTGCATGAGGTGGCAGCTGGACCCGACGCCCTGGGGTCGGGCCCTGGCTCTCACGGTCCAGCCCAAGTCTCTGTGCCCGTCGGGGCCTCATCGGGCACATCTTTGAAATGGGCACAGTAACGGCTGTCTTGTGATTCCAGCACCCACGGCCGCAGAAGGCAGGCAGGCTGAGCTCCCCAGGCCCAGCCAGGCCGCTGCCCCAGGCAGGCGGGCTCCCACCTCGCCTGGCCCCCCAGCCCCTCCCATCCAGGGCCAGAGCCACCCTGACCCTCAGAGGGGGCGGCCATGCACCAGGCCCTCTGTCCCGGCCCCACGAAGTCCCCACAGCACGGTGCGGGACGCCCTTCCCAACACGGGGGGCCTCCTCTGGAGGCCCAGAGTCCTCCCCAGCCTCAGCCCCAGCGGCCGCCCCCACAGCCCAGCCCCAGCCCCTGGCTCAGGCCCAGGCGCACCCTCAGGGGAGCCTGGCTCCTGCATCCTGCCAGCTGGTCCGCTGCCTGCGTGTGGGGCCCTGCCCACCCCACCGGGGCCTTAAATCCCACCTACCTGCCGTGCCCACCCAGACACACCCTGAGGGTCCTGGGACTCTCCCTCTCTCCCCACCCTCAGCCCCGCCCCCGGAGGAGTCCCAGGATGGAGTAATCCTTTCCTTACTGAGCAGCTTCTGGATACCCAGGCCCTGGGCTGGGGCCTGGGGGCTGGGGCCTCAGTGGCCAGAGAGTCTTGGTCCCTCCCTCAGAGGGCTCTAGCCCAGGGAACCCCGCGTTGCCCCTTGTGGGGGTCCCCAGCCCAGGAAAGGGCCCCTCCAGCCAGTGCCCCGGGCGTCGTCCCCTCCCCCCAGTCCTGGGGGCCCCTCCCCCGCCTCCCTGTCCAGCCCCCTCCTCTCCCGCCTGGTCGGTCCAGCAGCCTCCCCGCTGGCCCCCAACACCACGCTCGCCCTCTGGTCCCTTCTCCGAGTCTCCCCCCAAGTCCTGGACGGGGCGGGTGCTCAGACACGTGGCCCCGGTGATGGCTCGGGGTCCGTGCTGGCCTTCCTATGGGATGAAGGCCGATGGGGGAGCAGGTGGATGGCTGCCCCCGTGTCTTTGTGAATGCATGAGCTGGGGCTGCCTTAGGTGCTGGACTCAGGAGCTGGGGTCACAGGGGCCCAGCCCCCTCCCCCCCACCCCCCCAGCTGCATAGACCCACATCTAGACCTCAGGCTGAGCTCCTCGCTGGCCTGGGGTCCTGCTCAGGACTCGAGTCCGGGAAGCACGCAACTTACAAGCCTCAGTTCCCGGGCAGTGAGGGGCCTCTTATGATCATCAGTGCTAGATGAAGGTTAAATAGGCGATCGCGCACCGAATCATAGGTGGCAGAGGGACCTCGTTGTTCAAGGTTGACCTCGCTCCCCTGAGCTGCCCGAGCATCTCACGGTGCCATCACACCGTGCGCCTCCGTGCTCCTTCCTTTCCGGCAACATTCCGCCTTCACTGGACGTTGTTTCTCCTTCTTGGGCAGGTGGGAACACAGGGGTCACCAAGCCGAGGGCTCTGCAGTCAACGAGGGATCCTCTAGCAATGTCCTTGGTCTTTAAGATGTGCCCAGAGGCCGCCTTCTCTCTCATGTTTAATAGAAATTAAATGTACCATTTTGTTGATGAGATTGGCCCAGATCGAGAAGAGGGGTCGTGCCTGGGTGTACTGGTGGCGTTGTGACAGTGCTCACGTGGGTCTTTCTTTTTCCTCTCCTTTTTTTTTTAATGTTTATTTGTTTTTGAGGGAGAGCACAAGTCAGGGAGGGGCAGAGAGAGAGGGGGAACAGAGAATCCAAAACAGGTTCTGCACTGACGGCAGAGAACCCGATGCGGGGCTCGAACCCACAAACCGTGAGATCATGACCTGAGCCACCTGGGGGCCCCTCACACTGGTCATTAGGGTTAACTTGCTTCCAGCTTCTTGCTCACTACCTACACCCCACAGTTTGTAGCAGAACTAGCCTACTCCCCTCGAGATCCTGCAGACCGCTGACCTTGAGGCACCACGGACCAGACTTTCCAGAAGATACCCTGGAAAACAGCCACCGCTAGCCCTGGTGTCGTCAGTGATGGGTTCCCGGTGCAGGGAGGTATCTGGATGGGGCTTGTTTGGGGCTGCGGGACTAGCCTTTCATCACAGACACCTGAGAGCCTTGATTATTGACAGATTATTGGAAGAATTGGGAAGCCTTGCATGGACAAATGATTTGCTGTCGACCGCAGGCTTCTGCTGCACCATTTTCCTCACCTTCCCCTTTAAATTTTTTTTTAGTGTTTATTTATTTTTGAGAGAGACAGAGACCGAATGCAAGCGGGGTAGGGGCAGAGAGAGAGGTAGACGCAGAATCCGAAGCAGGCTCCGGACCCCGAGCTGTCAGCACAGAGCCCGACGCGGGGCTCGAACTCATAAGCTGTGAGATCATGACCTGAGCCGAAGTTGGACGCTTAACCAACTGAGCCACCCAAGCGCCCCTCACCTTCCCCTTTAAACCCTCCAGCTCCCCCTGGACGGAGGAAAGTGGTCTTTGAGATATTATCCCACCATCTTTCCAGGTCACTGGCTTCCTCAGTAAGGCAACCTTTTCCTTTCCCACCAACACTTGTGTGTTGAGTACTGGCTTCCTAGCAGCAAGCAGCGGAACCCGAGTCTGGAACGGGTCCTCTGTCCGGTAACAAGAGGACAGAGAATCTGACCTTCTCATGCTTTTGGGGTGTAGGCTGGTTTTGGAAACAGACTTGATGATAGCAGTCAATGTCCCTCAGCTGAGGACCATCAGGACACCAGGAGTTGAGCTAATGTGGGTTTAGCATCCCATTGCAGGGAGTGGGGACACACACCATGGAAACCCTGGGGTATCTCAGTAAGAGGATGTTTGAGAGGACCTACATAGGACGAGGGCTTGTATGAGATGATCTGGGGGAAGGTTCCAAGAAAAGTGATGTTTATGCACAAAAGAATTGAAGTCAGGGACTCAAGCACATACTTGTACCCATATAAGCATATCCCCATAGGCCTGGAGACAGAAAGCAGATTCCAGGGGCTGGCAAGAGTAGGGAATGGGGAGTCAGTGCTTAATGGGGACAGAGTTTTGGTTTGGGATGATAGAAAAATCCCCAGAGATGGATAGTGGTCATAATTGCACAAATCGTGAATGGAGTTAACACCACTGACTTGTACCACTGACTTGTCCGACGTGGGCTCAGGTCATGATCTCACCGTTCGTGGATTCGAACCCCGCGTCGGGCTCTGTGCTGACGGCTCGGAGCCTGGAGCCTGCTTCGGATTCTCTGTGTGTCTCTCTCTGCCCCTCCCCTGCTCGTCTCTGTCTCTCTCTGTCTCTCTCCCAAAAATAAATAAATGTTAAAATTAAAAAAAAAAAAAGTCAGTGAGGCTTTGCTCCGGGTTGGATGATGTCAGGAGACGGGGGTCATTCTGTGATTGGCTGTCACGTCTAGAAGATGGGGAGGTTGGAGAGGCTAGAGTCAGCGTTTGTATGGATAACGTCACCCGTGTTAGTCTGCGTGGGGAACATCGTCTCTTTGGCGGTTTGGACCATGTGCGTGTTTCTCTTAGCGATCAGACACGATTACAGAGACATGATCATTTCAACACAAAGACTGACCTTCTAGGCAACCGGAGGGCTCCAAGTCTTGGTTGTGAGCGCCTGGCCAGCTCCCGGCTGTTGGGAGCTCCTGTCTAGTTCCCCCATTTAGCAAATCCCTTGAAGTCAACATGCCAAATGCTGTGACTGAGCAGTTGGGAATCCCCGGAGGTCCTTACCATCATCGGTTGCCTGACCTTGAGCAAAGACCTCCTCCCCCCGCAGCCTTGATGTTCCCCACCTGTACAATGGGACTATCCCAGGGTCTGTCTACAAGTGCATGAGAGCTGAATGCTGCCGACATCTGCTCAGGAAAGAACCTGGGAGATCCCACTCCTGTCCCTACAGATTTGTCCCCAGGGCAAAGCCACTGGTTGTCTGCGAGGTCTCCACCCTGCAGGTGACACAGATCAAACACTATAATTGCCTGAAGAACCAGCCTCCCTCCCTAGCACCTCCCCTCAGAGATTTTCAAATTCTATGCAGCATCAGAATCCCCTAAAGGGTTTATTGAAACCCAGACTACCAAGCCTCCCCCTTCCCGACTAGTTTCTGATTCAATGGGTTCTGGGGGTGGGACCCCAAATTTGCCTTTCTGACGAGTTCCCAGATGATGCTGATTTAGCTGGTCTGAATCGGGACAAATCAGGGACCACCTCTGTAGGTGAATGCCTCCCTCCTCAACCTGGGCCCCTACCCCTGGCCTTGGTCCCAGACCTTAGCTTCTTTAAGGGGAAACATTAAAAAAAAATCAAAGGGAACGTTTCACTGAATATAACATTGAGAAAAATGCAACAAGTTATCACAGAGAACACCCCTACATCCGCTGCCCAGAGAGAAACAGAATATTCCCAGCAATCTCCGAGCTCCCCTATGCTCCACCAAGCAAAGACAATCACCATCTTGTCTTCTGATCCTACAGGTTAGTTTTGCCTGGTTTTAAACTTGACAGGCATAGAATCACAGAATATGTCCTCTTTTGCATTTGCCTTCTGTCGCTCATCATTGTCTGCAAGAGCCCCCCTCCCCCGCCCCGCCCTATTGCCTGTGACCATGGTCTGTCTGCATTCTGATGTCTGTGCGGTTTTCCATTGCATGGTATGACACGGTTGGTTTATCCATCCTCTCGTCCGTGTGCATTTGGTTTGGTTCCAGTTTGGTGTTATTACACTGACACTGTGAAGATTCTTGTGCGTGTCTTGCGACACACAGGCGTGTGCATTTCTTTTGGTGTCTTCCTAGGGGTGGGATTTCTGAGCCATACAGCCATGGAACTTCCTGAGCTCAGCGCCAGTGGATTGTGCTTGATCGATTTCCAAAGTGATTTTACCAGTTTATATTTCCGTTTCGTCCATATCCTCCCCCAAACTTAGCATTGTCCGTCTTTTAATTTTTACCACGCCAATGGGTTGGTAGACAAAGATCACTGTGGCTTCATTTTTTATTTTCCTGATGGCCGATGAAGTTGAGCGCCTTGCCCATTCATGATGGTCTATTTCAGTCCTTTTGGTTGATGTTATATTGTATAGTTTTCTGTGTAGCCATCATGCACAGATTTTGTTAGATACTTCATGCCCATCAGAGCCCAATGTAGAGTTTGAAACAACAGCCCTGAGATCAAGTCCTGAGCTGAGATCAAGAGTCAGATGCTTAACCGACTGCAACCCAGGTGACCCTAATTTCTTTCTTAACTGTTATGTGCAATTCCTTGGCAAAGCCAAATGGGGATGGTGTGTTCTTTGTGTGAAAAATTTTAATTATGGATTGCTCTTCTTTTTTATATATAAATAATGTACTTGTGTTTTAAAAACACAAAAATTAAAAAAAAAATTTTTTTTTAATTTTTAAAAAATGTTTATTTATTTTTGAGACAGAGAGAGACAGAGCATGAGCAGGGGAGGGGCAGAGAGAGAGGGAGACACAGAATCCGAAGCAGCTCCAGGCTCTGAGCTGTCAGCACAGAGCCCGACGCGGGGCTCGAACTCACGGACCATGAGATGATGACCTGAGCCGAAGTCGGACGCTCAACCGACTGAGCCACCCAGGCGCCCCCTTGTGTTTTATTTTTTATTCACTTACTTTTAAGTAAAGTCTACACCCAATGTGGGGCTCGAACTCACCACCCCAATACCAAGAGTCATACACTCTACCAACTGAGCCAGTGGGGGCACCCCTGGATTATTCTTTAATAGGACTATTTGGATTTTACATTTTTGTGCATGCTTGCTTTGGTAAGTTGTATTTTGCTAGGAGTTTATTATCTGAATTTTCGAATTTCTGGGCACACGGTTGTTCATAATATCCTTTCATGATCATTGATATCTTTCTTTTTTAACATTTATTTATTTTTGAGAGAGAAAGAGAGCATGAGCAGAGGTAGGGGCAGAGAGAGAGAGGGAGACAGAGAATCCAAAGCAGGCTCCAGACTCTGAGCTGTCAGCACGGAGCCCGACGTGGGGCTCGAACTCATGAACCATGAGATCATGACCTGAGCTGAAGTCGGACGCTTAACCGACTGAGCCACCCAGGCACCCCGATCATTGATATCTTAATGTAGGACTCTTCATAACGCCCCATGTTCATTCTTGGTATCTTTGGGAGTATTTTTGTACTGATTTCCATAGCCTTTAGCAAAACAGCTCATGTCTTTTTTTTATTGTGTATTTTTTTATTTTATTAATTTCTGCTCTCATCTTTACTATTTCTTTGCTCATTTTTAACTTCTTGAGATGACATTACAGATGGTTGGCTTTAGGCTTTCTTCCTATCTGGGCCTGATATATCCTTTAATGCTACGGACAAATCCAGTGGAAATTAGAAGATCACGAACAAATGTATGCCAACACGTTTGACAACGTAGAGAAGAATGGACCAATTTGGGGGGGGCGCCTGGTCAGTTCAGCATCCGACTCTTGATTTCCACTCAGGTCATGCTCTCGCGGTTCGTGAGTTCGGGTCCCACGTCGGGCTCTGCGCTGGCAGTGTGGAGCCTGTTTGGGACCCTCTTTCGCCCTCTCTCTCTGTCCCTTCTCCGGTTGTGTGCACCCTCTCTCAAAATAAATAAATAAATAAATAAATAAATAAAAACTTAAAAAAAAAAAAAAAGAATGGACGGATTCCTTGAGAAATACAACTTTCTGAGGCTGACCCAAGAAGAAATCTTAAAATAGGAACAATGATATATCTGTTGAATAAACTAAGCGCATAGTTAACCTTCCTACCCAAAAACTCCAGCCCCATAGACTTCACTGGAGGATTCTACCTCCTTCTTAAGGAAGGAAGCACAAGTTGCACAAAGTCCCTTCCTAGCATCTGTCTTGGCTTCTCTTTTCCTACCTAATCCCCTCCTCCGCTGTCCTTTCTATTCCTCCTTTTCTGAGTGCACTTGACTCTCCATGTTCACCTCCTCTGGATGCCCCCCCCCATCTCCTCCATACTCTGAGGGGCTGAAAGCACCATCCCTGAAATCACCTAGCAGAAGTCATGCTTGCACGCTGTGTGGCCAGCCATTCCATTCCCCCCTCCCAGCCTCTGTTCCATATTTGCCCTGAGAAGCGCCGGGAAGGCTGGGACTGGATCCTGTTTGCCTTGGGAAGGCTCCTTAACCCATCCTCATCCATAAAATAGGGGAGCTGGGGGATGGCGCCCACCGCATGAGGCTGGAATGAAGATTCAGGGAGGGAGAAATACAAGGAAAGTGTCTAACAGTTCCTGGCACATGGTAAGCGCCCACTGGAGAGTTTGGTTGTGATCTCATTAGTACCACATGTCCTAGGCGAGATTTGCCATGGAGGAAGTCGTCCCGTAGTTAGAACTCATTTGTCTTCGAGGAGCGCTCCGCCCCGCCTCCACCTCCCCCAGGGATGGGGGGGGGGGTCATGTGTCTGAACCTAATCCCTGCTAATTCCCAGCCATTCTGCTGAGGCTGGACCATCATAAGAAGATTGGAGCATTTGCTAAATTAGTCCGGTTCAGGGACAGAGGAGACAACCAGGGAGGGGCCCGGAGACCAGGAGGGCCGGGGTGGGGGGTGGGGGGGAGAGGACACAGACACGTGGGGGTGAGAAGAGGCAGACACACACCTGAGGGGACGGAGGAAGGAAGGATGAGGGAGGACCACAGTTGGAGGGGAGGGGAGAAAAGCCAGGGGGTCCCAGAGGGTCCAGCAAGATGAATATAAATCCCAGCCCTACCTCTTCGTATTTGTGAGATCCTAGGCAGGTCGCCTGACCTCCCACTGCCTCAATTTTCTCATCTGTGAAAGGGGGATGGTCACAGCACCGTCGGATACGAACAGCACCTCTCGGGTGGATCATCTCTGAGAATTAAAAGAGTTTGGACTGGCTTTCTCCAGGGTCTGGCACATAGTGTGTGCTCAGTGGGTTTTTCCTTTTTCCTTCCAATTTATCGACGTATCGTTTATATGGTATAAAATTGGCTCATTTTAACAGTACGGTTTGAGGCATTTGGACGATCATATAGAGTCATGGAACCACTACTCTTATCAAGACGTAGAATATTCCCCCGGGGCGCCTGGGTGGCTCAGTGGGTTAAGCGTCTGACTTCGGCTCAGGTCATGATCTCGAGGTTGGTGAGTTCAAGCCCCGCATTGCCGGGCTCTATGCTGACCGCTCAGAGCCTGGAGCCCGCTTCGGAATCTGTGTCTCCCTCTCTCTCTGCCCCTCTCCCACTCATGCTCTGTCTCTCCTAAAAATAAACATTATAAATAAATAAACGAACAAACAAATAAACGGAATCGTACAATATGTGGCCTCTTGTGTCTACACGGCCTCTTCTGTGAATGTACTTAAAACCACCGAACTGCACGCTTTTAAGATGACAATAATGGTCAGTTTCATGTGCTGGATATTTTAGCAGAAAAATAAATGTTTATTGGACGCTCACCAGGTACTTGGTATAATGATCTCGTCTCATTCTCTCGAGGTAGGTCTTCTCAGTGTTACAGGCGGGGAAACTGAGGCGGGGAGAAATGCCCAGGGTCACGTGACCAGAAGTGGCTGACCCCGGCTTGGACGGCAAGTCTGTCTGTCCCCACCACCCCTGGGTCCCCTCCCCAGGGACCCACAACACACACATCCTAACCTGGGACTCAGGGATTGAGAACAGGGGCAGACAGTGGTGCTTTACAGTTGGAGAGACAGAAAGCTGGGGACAAAAAAGAAAAGAAAAAGAAAAGCAGAGATGACAGTGACATGGCGGGGGGGGGGGACCTGAAGGTGGCTGATAGGGAGGGCTTGAATCTTTACACGGGCCACCAAGGCAGCAAGCGTGGCCATCCCCCCTCCCTCGCAGAGGGGGATTGGGGGGGGTTGGTGCCCAGGGAGGTCACAGCAGGTGGGAGAAGCTAGCCGTCTGGAGTCCACATCCCTGCTTAATTGGCTTTAGGGAGAAACCGAGGAAAAGTCGGCGACCAGACTGAGAGAGCACGTGGACAGATCCATGACCCCAGAGATACAGGTCGGGGAGAGAGGGAAAGGACAGGGCAACCCCTGTCTCCACCGCCCCGCCCCACCCCCACGCCGCCTGCCCCTTCACAGAAATTTTTTAAAAAATCACCCAGACTTCAAGCGAGAGTCAACATTTTAATTGTTGTCGCTCCGTGAGTGGCTTTTCGGGAAGGGGACTGGAGTTCCAGTGAGTGGAAAAAGGGATACAGAATGAGGGGGCCTCCTGACCTCTCAGCCCCAGTTAGCCTGTGTCTGTGGCCCCCAGCCCCTACCCCTCTGTGTATCCTTTGTGCCCCAGGCTGGACTCTGAGCCAGTCCTGGGGGTCTAATGGCCCAGAGGCCAGCGTGGCCCAGGCCCCTGAGAGACGTTCACATGGTGTGCTGAGTAATCCAGCTTTGTGGCCTCTAGTGACCCCAGTGTGCAGGGGTCTCGGGGGTCTAGACTGTGTGCACCTGTCCTGGCCTGGACCAAGAAAACTCATCTGAGCCCCCCGCCCCCAGCCTCTCTGCACACCGTGCCCGCCTCCTGACACCCCTTCCTGCACCAGGGGCCTGGGGCCAGCTCCTACCGGCTCGTGAGCCCAGATGGCATGCGTCCCGCTCTGGGTCCGCGAGCCCAGACTGGCGCCTTGAAATCAGCCGTAGTGGGAGGACTCATACCACGGAAACCGGCCGGCGAGTCACCTCAGAGATTCTCCGCCCTTCCTACTTCCTCCCACCCTGTGCCTCGTGGAACCCACCGGTGAAAGGCTCGTGGCTGCCGATCACCCCGGCCGAAAAAAACGAAAGGGAAATTCGGACTGAGGAAGCAAGGCCAACGCTCCAAACTCCCAAGAGTGTCAAAACGCCTGACTCCTTCTCAGAATTCTCCCAGTGCTGCTCTCGGACGCTGTGGGTCGGGAAGAAATGCAGCGCTGCCCCAGGAAAACTTCCTCGGGCCAGGCTCTCTCGTCCGGGCCCGCCCAAAACAGACTCTAAGAGAGGGACTGTGTATCTGAAGCGTGGGACTTCCTCCTAATCCGTTTCTCCCCCTTCCACCCCCACGTTTAACAGACGGGAAGCCCGCCACCTGCTCTTTCTTCCTGAAACACCCACAGCTATAGTTAGGACACCCCATGCAATACCAAAACTCCTCCGATGTTTGGGTGAAAGTCACCTTTAGAAAATCCTGACACAGGGGCGCCTGGGCGACCCAGTCAGCGGAGCATCCGACTCTTGGTTTCGGCTCAGGTCACGATCCCAGGGTGATGGGATCGAGCCCCGCGGGGAACAAGGAGCCGGCTTGGGATTCTCTCTCTCTCTCCCCTTCCGTCTGCCCCTCCCCTGCTCGCTCTCTCTCTCTCTCTCTCTCTCTAAAATAAAATTTAAAAATCCTAAAACAAAAGGGTTAAAAGGAGACAGGAAACAGGCGACTTGCCTTCCATTCTCCCACCAAATATGCCCATTCTCAATGTCCGAAAGACTGTGTGAACGATGACACAGTCATCATTAGTTAAGAAACTAACAAGAAAAAAAATAGATCGATAGATCAAACAGCCCCCTAAACCTACCAGGTAAACCCAAGGTTTGTGAAATCTGCCAAATGGATGTTTTTAATTTAACCATACAACTGGCCTAAGCTTCCATGGTGGGGCTTCTTAAAGTCTGTCTTTGGATTTTCTAGAAGGATCTCTAGCCATATGCTAAGGAAGTGTCCCACACAGAAGGTACAGAACTGAGCCTCCCTCCCTGGGTGGTCGCAGGCCTCTTGATTCTGACCTCACCAGTACCCGTCCCCCCCTCCCCCGCCCCCCTTGCCAAATCAACCGCCGAGCGAGCGCGTTTGAATTTCGTCTCGGGGCGAAATTCTCACCAAGAGAATTTCTGGAGTCTGGGGCTCGTGGTTTCCAAAGGCAGCTAGAATCCACGCGAGCCGGGGCTGGGTTGAGGGTTGCTAAGACCTACTGAAGTGTGCCCCTCGCCCCCACCCCTGCCCCCGGAGAGCGAGGAGACCCTCCCGGGAGGAGGGGGTGGGCCGTGGCGAGTGAGCCCTGCGCACGAAGCCAGAGAGGCCCCAACCTCCGCCCTGCTTCCCCAGGGACACCCTCCCGGGGCCGGTTCAGACGAGGCGCGGAGACAGAGCTGGCTTCTACAAGATCTGAAACTTCCAGGCACTCTGATCCTTGTAGTCCAGGGGGTCCGTGGGGTTGTAGGTGAATTTCCAGGTGCCTGTGGGGTCCCTGAATTCCAAGCTGTCCACGGGGCTGTAGGGACCGTAGCTCTGGCCTGACAGGGAGGTGGGGGACTGGGCCAGGGAGGGGCCCACGGAGGGCCCGGAGAGGGGGCTGAGGGCCGGGCCCCCCAGCTGGGGCACCATGGGGGACAGATAGGGATCCAGGCCACTGAAATAGGAGCTCGGAGACCCGTAGGCCGAGGGGGAAGAGCAGAAAGCAGAGGCGGGGGTGTAGGTCATGGCGTAGGGCGCGGAGGTCAGAGGGGGCCCGGCCGCCACCAGCCCCGCCCGCTGGGCCTCGGACAGAGGGGACTCGGAGGCGGGACTCCAGATGGACACCGTGGCCACGGCCGAGGTGGGGGAGACCGAGGGGCCGGGTAGAGGGGGGCTGTAGGAGTCTGAGATGCCCAGGGGATCTGGACAGACGTCCGAGGAGGATCTTGGCGACATGCCTGCCTTCCGCTTGGCCGGACGAGCCTTGGTTTGTGCCCCAGGGGGCTGCGGCTGCTGCTTCTGCTGCTGGCGCTGCTGGCGGCATTTGGCCCTGCGGTTCTTGAACCAAACCTGGGGGGGGGGTGGGGAGAAGGGGTGGGCGAGTGGGGGGGAGCCCCGGAGAGTCCCAACCCCCCCGTCCGGCAGTCGGTTGCCGGGACACTCTATCCATCCATCCGACCGCCCGTCTGTCCGTCCATCCAATCATACACACACACACACACACACACACACACACACACGATCGTACAAACACACACATACACACTTATCCATCCGTCCATTCCATCACAAACATGCGTGAACTCTGGGGACACGTCCGTGGAGCTGACATTCTTGTTGAGAGTGACAGATGATAGATAAACAGTAGGTAAGTACATTGCATGGCATTCTAGAACCTTCTAGAAGGTGATAGACACTAGGGAAGAACCAACTGAGCGGGAGGAGGGGACAGTAGCGTGGGGAGGGCGAGGGACATTGCGACTTTACTTTTTTTTTTTTTAATGTTTATTTATTTTTAGGAGACAGAGAGACAGAGTGTGAGTGAGGGGGAGGGGCAGAGCGAGAGAGGGAGACACAGGATCCGAAGCGGGCTCCAGGCTCCGAGCTGTCAGCACCGAGCCCGACGCGGGGCTCGAACTCACACACTGTGACATCATGACCTGAACCGAAGCCGGACGCTTAACCAAGTGAGCCACCCAGGCGCCCCTAAACATTGCAACCTGAAATGCGAGAGTCCGTCTAGGTCTCACTGACGGACGTGGTGACCTGATTGGTTGATAAGCAGAGACTTAAAGTGATGGGGAAGAAACCTCCCAGGTTGGGGGGGGGGGCGCCTGGGTCCAGCTTCAGCTCAGATCATCATCTCGCGCTTCGTGAGTTTGAGCCCCCCATCGGGCTCTCTGCTGTCAGCGCGGAGCCTGCTTCGGAGCCTCTGTCCCCCTCTCTCTCCACCCCTCCCTGGCTCGCGCTTTCTCAAAAATAAATAAACATTAAAAAACAAAAACAAAAAACGTCCAGGTAGAGGGAACAGCAGGTGCAAAGGGCCTGTGGCCAGAGTGTGCATGGCAGGAGTGCTGGGGGAAGCAGCAGCAAGGAGGGTGGAGGGAAGGGTAAGAAAAATGGGGGAGAGGGGTTATGAGGGCTCGTTATGACTTTGACTCCCCGACTCCCCCTTCTCCCTTCACGCTTGGGTCCCAGGAGGGGCTGGGGCTCGGGGTGGGGGAGGGGGGCGGCCAGAACATCCCACCTGAACCCTGGACTCCGGCAGGTTGATCTTCAGAGCCACCTCCTCGCGAGCATACACATCCGGGTACTGAGTCTTGGCAAACAGGGCCTCCAGCTCCTCCAGCTGGCTCCGGGTGAAGGTGGTCCGCTCCCGCCGCTGCTTTCTGGGGGCGCCTACGGCCGAGACGGGGCAGCGGGGCCGTCAGGTGACCTGGGCCCCCCCCGTTCTCTTCGTCCGCCTGTGGGAGGCCCTGAGGTTGCCAAGAAGCCCTTTCCGGGTGCTCGTCTGGCCCAAAGAAGGGCGCGCCCATTCCCTGACCTTGTAGACCTCACTCCGTCCCCCCGGGAAATGGGGCTCCTCTTTGCCTGTTATCTCGGGGCTCCTGCCTCACCCCAACAACTGGCTGTAGCCCTGGAAGGAGGTGTATCCCCCTTTCTAACATTTCTCATGCACTTGGGGCGCCCGGGTGGCTCAGTCCGTGAAGCGTCCGACTCCAGCTCAGGTCATGGTCTCACGGTCTGTGGGTTCGAGCCCCGGCGTCGGGCTCTGAGCTGACGGCTCGGAGCCTGGAGCCCGCTCCGGATTCCGGGTCTCCCTCGCTCTCTCTCTGCCCCTCCCCTGCTCACACTGCGTGTCTCTCTCTCTCTCTCTCTCTCTCAAAAATAAATCAATGTTAAAAATTTTTAATAATAAAAATAATAAAATAATTAAAAAATAATAAAATTAAATATAAAATTTAATAAAAATTTAATAATAATAAATAATAAAATTTAATAAATACATTTAATAATAATAAAATAAAACAACAAAATTTCCGATGCGCTGAGACACGTTCAGGGAAAACATTCCACCACTTGCGAGTGTATAAAACTGCCAGGTTGGGCTAGAGGGCGCCACATCCGAAAATGCCATGACCGTCCAACGCGCTCCGATGCCCCGAAGTCTGGCGCTTGCAAATGACCACAGACAGCTGATGCGTGGCTCTGAGGTCGCCCCGGGAAGTCCCCCATCTTCTTCTCCCTGAGGATGAAGGACCCCAGGGACCACCGAGAGCTGGGCTGGCCAGGAGAAGGACCGTACTCACTTGGGTACGACACTGCTTGGTGCATCAGATCCACACTGGGACCACTCAGGGCCAAGGCATTGACCGAGTAGTGGGGCCCCGGGTTCATATACGCCATCATGATCTTCGGGGACACTGCGGCCCAGGTCTGCGGGCCTGCAAGAGGAGACGGGGTGTTCAGACACTCCCCCCCCCCCCCCAGTTAAAAAGCGGGGGGGGCGCCTGAGTGGCTCAGTCGGTGAAGCGTCAGACTTCGACTCAGGTCACGATCTTGCGGTCCGTGAGTTCCAGCCCCGCGTCCGGCTCTGGGCTGACGGCTCGGAGCCCGGAACCTGCTTCGGAATCTGTGTCTCCCTCTCTCTCTCTCTCTCTGCCCCTCCCCCGCTCGCGCTCTGTCTCTCAAAAATAAATAAACATCACAAATTTTTTTTTTAATTTAAAAACATTCCCCCGTGACCGCGTGGTGACAGGCAGGCCCACGTCCAAGTTCTGCCTCAGGCTCTCTTTAGGTGTGCGACCTTGGGCACTTATCTCTCCGGGCCTCAGTTTCCACACCTGTACAACGGCCCTCCGCTTAAAGTGGGCAAAGCTTCACTGAGGCCCTGCCTGCCGCTCCCCTCCCGCAGCTGTTCTTGCTATGAGCCCAGAAAAGATGTGCAGCCTCGCACAGAATCACAGACGACCGCAGGGTGACCCGCTGTCCCGGCCTGCTCGGGGACAGAAAGCATTCTAGAGACGCAGGCCTTTCCCCACAAAACCTGGAACAGTCCCAGATATGGCAGGACGGGAGGGTGGCATGAAAACGACAGGGAGGGATGATCTTCCCTCCAAGACCACATGCGACCTGTCTGATAGGCTTACTTTAAAAAAAAAAAAAATTTTTTTTTAGACGTTTATTTATTTTTTGAGACACAGAGTATGGGGGGGCGTGCGGGGGGCGGACAGAGAGAGAGGGAGACACAGAATCTGAAACAGGCTCCAGGCTCCGAGCTGTCCGCACAGAGCACGACGTGGGGCTCGAACTCACGAACCGCGAGATCGCGACCTGAGCTGAAGTCGGACGCTTAACCGGCTGAGCCCCCCCAGGTGCCCCATGTCTGGTGGGCTTAGTGACCCCAGTGGCGGCCTGGGTGTGGAGGAGCAGGCTCCGCACCGTGTCCGGGCAGTGGAACAAACCAGAAGCATCTACCAAAGCGATATGCCATCTTCCCTCTCCCCAACCTCCCACCCCACCCCTGCCCCGGGGGCCACAGCCTTCGGGGTGCCTCAGTCCCCCTCATGGGAAAATGGGAATGAAAAGAGCCTTTAAGTCTTTAGGTGGTTGTGAGGGTAAATGCATGATGTCTGTCAGCCCCTTAAACTAGCACCTGTTACAGTCGGTACCTGGTAGGTCGCAGCTCTGGGCCCTCGCTGTCATTTGCGGGGACATGTGTGCAGAGACTGGACGCTGGGATTTCTTTCTTTTTTTGAGACAGAGAGAGTGCAAGCAGGGGAGGGGCAGGCGGGGAGAGAGAGCACCTGAAGCAGGTTCCACCCTCCCCGCGGAGCCCGATTCGGGGGGCTCGACCCCACAACCCTGGGATCAGGACCTGAGCGGCGATCAAGAGTCCCACGCGCAGCTGACAGCCGCCCAGGCGCCCCGTCCTGGGGTGTTGAATAGAACCTCTCAGGGGCGCCTGGGCGGCTCCGTCGGTTGAGTGTCCGGCTTCGGCTCAGGACATGATCTCGCGGTTCGCGAGTTCGAGCCCCGCGACCGGCTCTGTGCCGACAGCTCAGAGCCTGCAGCCTGCGGATTCTGTGTCTCCCTCTCTCTCTGCCCCTCCTCTGCTCATGCTGTTTCTCTGTCTCTCAATAATAAACAAACATTAAAAAAAAAAATTTTTTTAAATCCTTGGGGCTCCTGGGTGCCTCCCTCGGTTAAGCATCCGGCTCCTGATCTCAGCTCAGGTCGTGATCTCATGGTTCATGAGCTCGAGCCCCGCACTGGGCTCTGTGCTGTCAGCACGGAGCCTGCTTCAGATTCTCTCTCTCTCTCTCTCTCTCTCTCTCTCCCTCTCTCTCTGCCCCTCCCTCGCTCACGCTCTCTCTCTCTCAAAAATAAACAAACATTAAAAAAATAATTAAAAAAACAAACACACCAGAAGGCATTTGCTTGAGCTCCTTCCCCTCTGTCCTTCTTGTCCCCCACTTGGGGGACCGTGTTCTATTTCCATAAATTGGGACCCTACAGCCAGCCCATCCAGGAAATATTTTTGAGACCCCACCACGCTGTGGGAGCTAAGGATACAGCAAGAAATAAGGCACACATCTCTGTTCTCGCGGGACGGAACTTCTGGGAAAATGAAACGAGGTAATGGGGTGGTGGCGGGATCTGGGGTGAGGGTGAGGCCTCTCATCTAGATGGTCAGGGAAGACCTCTCTGCAAGGAGATGACCCCAGAGGGGCGTCTGGGTGGCTCAGTCAGTTAAGCGGCCGACCCTGGATTTCAGCTCAGGTCACGATCTCACGGTTCATGGGTTCGAGCCCCGCATCGGGCTCTGCACTGCGCTTGGGATTCTCTCTCTCTCTCCCCTTCCCTCGCTGGCTCACTCTCTCTCAAAATAAATAAATAAACATTAAAAAAAAAAAACTTAAAAGAGGGGGTGACCCTGGCGCTGAAAAGCGAAGGCTCAGTCAACTTGGGAAGGGGCCTCCAGGCAGAGGGAACAGAGGTTGCAAAGCCGGGAGGCTGAAATCGTTTTTGCCTGGTTGGAGGAGAAACAAGGGGCCAGGATGACTGGAGCAGAGCCCGTCCTGGTGGAGAGTGAACCGGGTGGTGTGGGACCCGACAGGAAGGTGGTGGGGAAGCTCGGGGCTGACAGTTTCAACAAAAGCAGAAACCACTTTACATCGGAAGAATCAGACCCCCCCCCTCCTCCCCGCCCAGTAACCTTCACCCTGGCATTCGCTCCCCTTGGGTTGTCCCCACAGCCACTAAGGGCACCGCAGAAATGACAGGGTGGCCTCTAAGGCTGCTGCCGCTCTGGGGGAAGCGACGGGACCGAGCCCCCCCCCCCCCCCCGGGGGAAAGGTCAGGGCCAAAGCCTCGGACGAGCCTGCAGATGACTCAGCCTTCTGGTCGACCCCTGACTACATCAGCGTGAGCGTCCTGAGCCAGAATCATCCAGTGGGGGCCCCCCGGATTCCTGTCCCCCAAAGACTGTATGAGACCGTAAATGCGTGTTGTTTTCAGCCGCCGAGTGTTAGTGTAACTCGTTACACAGCTGTGGAGAACTCAGTGCACACGAGCCTTACGTCCTCAGCACAACCCTGGGAGGCAGGCGCTGCATTACTGTTATGCCCCCATTTCACAGACGGGAACATCTTGAGGCTCGGGCATGGTTCCTGGCCCAGGGTCATGCGCAGGCCGCCAGCGGGAACTCGGGGTTCCAGCCCGGGGGGGCGGAGGTTCCCGAAGGCTGTCCTCCCAGCACCCGGCCCGGGGCTCCCTCTGTCCCTTGTCTCTGTCCTCCCACGGGGCGATGATGCTACACCAGAGGTTCCAGAGAGCCTGGAAACGGGGAGGCTTGTAAGAACCGCCCCGCCAGGGACCACGTGCAGGGCCGGAAGGAGAGCATCCAAGGTCACTGTCCTCCCCACCGACTCAGTGCCCCCCGCTTAACCAGGCTCAGAGGTTGGCCTTCCAGGAAAGCCCAGCCTTCTCGCACGGGGCTGATCCAGCCTCCAGACGGGGAAATCCGAGCCTGGGGTGAGGAAGGTGCTCGCCCCAGACCAAGGAGCTGATGGTGACAATGACCCCCAGGACTGAGGGTTTGCCCGCCGCTCAGATAACCAACAAGTACAGGCCTTGTGTTCAAGATGGCAGCAAAGAATAATAACGGGAATAATATCGACACCCACTGACGTTTCTCTCTGTGTTTGGCAACGAAACGAGGGGCCTCACGACCTCAGGACGTCCTCGCTCTGCACAGGCTTTTCGGGTGAGCTTCTTTCCCAGGAGCACAGACAGCAATAACCACAACATCTACTACCTTTGGCTGAGAATTTTCGAGAAACCGGACAGCGCTCCTATCACCCTCCTGCCTGGTGAATTTCAAGGCAATGGTGCCTCATGATCCCAAAGATGGGCTGAGGGGGACCCTTCTCCCTGCCCCGGGGACCAACCTGTGGGACCCGAGGCTGGCACCCGGGGCCTCTGATGTTCAGCGGCCACAGGGTCCAGGGTCCCATCTGGAGCAGGTAAGGCTCACACCCACCTTGCGGGTAGTCAAGGAGAGAATCCCTATAATTCTACAGGTGGGGAAACTGAGCCTGAGAGGTGCAGAGGAAAGTGCCCACCCCTCTTGACAGCCATGAGGACTTCCAGCGGGGATCCCAAAACAGCTCAGACATTTCACTGAGGGCCTCTGGACTGAGATCTCGGGGAACAATAAGCTTGTGGAAACTTCCCACAAGGTAGGTCCTCATATGATCCTCACTTCACAGAGGAGGAAACCGAGGCTCAGGGAGGAGTAGAGTCCCCTGCTCTTGACCCCCCAAATCTACCCCAGATCCCCCAAAGCAGGATGAGGCCATCTCCCTCTCCTGGGTCTCCAAGCCTGTGACACGGGCTCCCCATGGCTCATCTGACTGCATCATCATGGCGCCCCATCCTTGCGTCCGCATAGCAGACGGGGAAACAGAGGACCAGAGAGGTCACGTGAATGGCCCAACGCCACACAGCGAGGCTTCAAGCCCAGACTCAGGTGGCCCCACATCCGCCCCCGGCAAGACTCCCCGAGCTCAGCCACGTTCCAGGTCCTCCCTTGCTGGATCTCCGCCACCTTTCGCTCGGCCACCCTGTCCGACAGGAGCTGAACTGTGCATGCTCATGACCAAGGTTGGACAAGCAGGAGTCTCTAGGGCAGGGAGGCCCCTACCTTAGTAATCACTCCACCAGCATGGGATCCGAGAATCCCGAGAATCCCGGCATTCCTGGCCCCATGGGGCCATCCCAGAGTCTACACTTCCTCCCTCCTGCTGTCGGCATGTGGCTCTTGCATTTTATTTTTGTCATTCAACCTCCACTCGAGGGAGAACCAGGCACCCCAGCCACACGCCCGGGCACTGGGAGAAGCCAAGGGGGCAGCGGGGTGGGCTGTCCGTGAATAAACGCACCAACGAAGAGAGTTTCAGGCAGTGCACGTTTCGAAGAAAACACAACAAGATGACGGGCTAGGAAGTTGCCTTGGACCAGGAGCGAGAAGCCCCCAGCCCCGGACACGGACACGTCACCAACAGGCCACTCTGAGCCCCACCCCACCCCCCCACGCGCGGTCCACCCTTCGTTCCTCCTGCTGCGCTCACGGCCCGCCCCGCACCTCCGAACACCGGGACTGAACCTCTGTTCCCGGTAGGTCCCTGCAGCGCACATCACACACGCCTGTACCGGGTGCTGAGAACCCAGGTGGGGAGAAAACAAACCCAACTTCTGCCCCCTGTCCCCTCCCCGCCCCCCCCCCCCGCTCCCCTTCCCTCCGTCCCCTCTCCCCTCTGCCACTCCTGCACGCACCTTCAGAAACAGGGACGGGGCTCTCCCGGTGGCCCGGGACCTGGGCGGGAGTTGTCAGATGGCAAAGCCTGAAGGAAACAGGTCCCCTCACATGGGGAGATTTTAAGCTCCGGCTGGGAGTGATGTCATTTGCGGTGGCCTGGATCTCGGAGGGTAATCCTGGCCCCGGGTGGGGGACTTGACTGGGCGCCAGGAGGTGACATTGGCTGGGAGGGGGAGGGGCACCCGCCTGCCTAATCCCCTTCCCCTCCCCACGACATCTTGGCAATTAGGGCTGATGGGGACGGGAGGCCCCAGCTCCTGCCTGTGACCAGGAACCACCCCCCCCCCTCCGCCCCCGGCCGCCATCGCCCCGCCACTCCTCAGGGAAGTTCTTCCTTAGGTCTAGCTGGTGTCCTTGCAGCTTTGGTGTCCCATCAAAGAGGAAAAAGAGAAAGGCCAGGTGTTGCTGAGAGATCACTCGACACATAAAGGGGTGCGGGGCTTTCTGCCCTTCTCCCCCACACTCTGTCTGCCGACCAGCTGAAACCTGTACGGCCGCGTCATTCACGCTTTCTGCCTCCGTTTCCCCATTTCTGTCCGTGTGCCTCAGCCTCTACCGCTCTCAGGCTAGGCCACTCCGGCCACGTTGCCTGTGCGCCCCCAACCTCCTTCTCCATCCTTGCGTCCCTGTGTCCCTGGTCTGTTCACCTGTCCCTGCAACCCCAGCCCCACCCCCCCAGCCCCACTGTGTTCCTTTATCCGAGCCTCCTAAGTCCCACTGTTCCCGTTTCTCTCTTTTCTCCCCCAGGGTCCTCTGCTCCCTGCTGGCTTTCTCCTGGTTTCCCCTGCGTTTCTGCCTTCGCCCTATCTTGGTTGGTACCTCTCTCATTCTGCACTTCGGATCGTCCTTGCCTCTGTCTCCCTCCCTGGGTCTGTTCGTCACCACACACCCGACAGGCACACATGATCGTGGGGGAGATGGCGGTAATCCTGCCTTGTGGCTGGGTCATTGTGTCTCACCATAAGGGGCTCTTTCTTTCTCCCCGCCCCCCCCCCCCACCGCAAACCCCCTGCCGCGGGAGATTAAGGCCAGCAGCCTGGCTGGGGAATCAGGACAGGTCTCATTAGCTTGAAGAGAGAGGGAGGGGCTGTCTGACCCTCAGGGACCAGTCAGGAGGCTACTGATGGGAGAATCCAGTGCTATACCGGAAGGTCCTGGCCCGCAGGAGCAGGGAGAGGGAGAGAGGGTCCTTACAGGCTTGCAGAGAAGAGTGTCGGCCTCTCTACATCTCTGCCTCCCTGGACCGTGCACCCATCTGCTGTCAGGCCCAGAGTCCCCTGGGGTGGGAGGGCGTGGAGAGGTGAGTCTCAGAAGGTCAGGCTCATGGCCCTAGGGTCAGTTCAGTCCAAATCTAGGCCCTTCTTCTGCCCAGATGGATCCCCTGGGGCAAGGGGTTTTCTTTGTCATCTACGCCCAGTGACTCAGGAGGAGAGCCTGACATTTAGCCTTGACCGCTCCCTTTTTCCTCACGTCCCACGTCCGAGACCGTCCCTAAATCCGGTCATCTCCTCCTTCAGACAATTGTCCCGCTACAAACAACAAAGCAGTGCTGGGAGAAGGTAAAGGAAACCCGAGTCGGGGCACCTGGGTGGCTCAGTTAGTGGAGCATCTGACTTGGGCTCAGGTCACCATCTCACGGTTCATGAGTTCGAGCCCCGCTTCGGGCTCTGTGCTGACAGGGCAGAGCCTGCTTGGGATTCTCTCTTCCTCTCTCTCTGCCCCTCCCCTGTTCATGCTGCTCTCTCTCTCAAAATAAATGAATAAACTTTAAAGGAGACCCAAGTCAATAGTGAAATATACCGTGGGTTGAGGGACTCCATATTGTTAAGACATGTCAATTCTTGGGGCACCTGGGTGGCTCAGTTGGTTAAGTGTCCGGCTTCAACTCACATCATGATCTCACAGTCCGTGAGTTCGAGCCCCACATCGGGCTCTGTACTGACAGCTCGGAGCCTGGAGCCGGCTTCAGAGTCT
This sequence comes from Panthera tigris, assembly GCF_018350195.1. Classification (NCBI taxonomy): domain Eukaryota; kingdom Metazoa; phylum Chordata; class Mammalia; order Carnivora; family Felidae; genus Panthera; species Panthera tigris. The sequence continues at coordinate 9,695,078 of NC_056674.1, forward strand.
GTGTCTCTCTCACTCTCTGCCCCTCCTTTGCTCAATCTCTCTCTCTCTCTCGTGCTCTCTCTCTCAAAAATAAATATTTTAAAAAATTGAAAAAGAGAGAGAGAGCGAGAGAGAGATCACTATCCCCAGTATAACCTTTCCTTACCACCTAGCCGACCTGGAGCCCCTCCCGAGACTGCGGAAGCCCCGCCCTTCCCGCAGCCCCGCCCCCCTCTAGCAGGTGCCAGAGCCTCCTCTCTGGATACGGAAGACCAAAGCCTTAACTGGGGCCACAACTGGAAGAATAATCCACCCTGTGCCCAGCTCTGTGTGATCTGGTCCCTCACCACTCAGTCCCCTTCTGTCCCTCCGGCCTCTTCCTGTCCCCAAACTAGCCAAGCACAGGGAAGGAGCCCAGAGGAGACAGGGTCCTGGGGCAGCTGGGGGTGACAGACACTGGGGGAGATCAAACGCTGGGAGACAGAGAGAGAGAAAGGGAAGAGCTATAAAGAGGAAACCGACATTCACTGGTTCATGATTGAATGGCCAAGAGAGATGAACAAAGGACCGCCCCAGGCCCACGGTTGCCACAGGAGGGAGTGGGTTAGAGTGCGGGGGCCTCTCCCCCTGCACCCCCATAGCTCCCTAGCACACTCACGCCTGCTTTATTTTCCGCAAAACTCTTACTCCCGTCTTATTTCTCCTCTGCCCCTCACAGGACCTGAGCCCCGGGGAGGCCTGGGACCTTGTCTGCCTGGTTCTCAGCTGTATTCTCGGTGCCTGGAACAGTCCCAGCACACGGTGAGTGCTCAGTAAAGGGAAGGATGGAGGGCCGAGTGAGTGGCAGAGGGGCAGAGACAGGTGGATCCACACACACAGGGCAGAGGTGGGGTGTGGTTTCGCCGACAGGGCCACGGGCCTGTGATTTCAGCAGGAATCAGGGAGGTCAGACTTTGGAGTGGCCCACAGTGTTCGGGGATATGCACGATGCTTCAGGGATCGCATTATTGCCGAATTCACCGGTTCAGGACCTAACTGTCCCCACAAAGCCAGGTTTTCTCCGAGTCTCACGTCGGGCAAGGTGACATCCACCCCAACTCCTCGCCCCCCACTGGACAGGGGAGCCACCAGGGATGCAAAGTGAGGGTGAACCCAGCTGAGCTGGCGGCGTCTTGCCAGGACTGATGTCAAACCACACGAGTCCGGGTTTAAATTTTTTTTTAATATTTTTATTTATTTTTGAGACAGAGAGAGACAGAGCATGAACGGGGGAGGGTCAGAGAGAGGGAGACACAGAATCTGAAACAGGCTCCAGGCTCCGAGCTGTCAGCACAGAGCCCGACGCGGGGCACGAACTCACGGACCGCGAGATCATGACCTGAGCCGAAGTCGGATGCTCAACCGACTGAGCCACCCAGGTGCCCTAAAACGATGTATTTTGAAGTGGAAACATAAGCATATTTTCCGAAACGAGAAAAGTTCACGAGAGGAGCAGCTCTGGGTATGGTCTTGCAAATCCCCTTAACGTTGGACCAACTAGAAGACAGCCGGGTCCCCACCGCGGCCTCTGTGTTCGTTAAGACTGTTCTTCGGGTGCCTCACATCTTGTAGCTTCTGGAGAAGCCCCCTGTGGGCCGGCCAGAGAATGAATGAAAGGGGCTGATTCTCCCTTGGCGTTATTATGAAAATACTTTCGATCAGGTGACCCCCCCCCAGAGGTCCCCGGGCCACCCTTTGAGCGGCCTTTCCGCAAACTAAAAAGCGATGCATAATGAGACCCACAAAACAAAACACACACAAAACACAGAAGAATCTCACAACTCTTAACACTGAGCAAAGGAAGCCAGGCAGTGGGGCCCCCCCGGGGGGGGCGGGGCTCAGTCGGTTAAGCGTCCCACCTCAGCTCAGGTCATGATTTCACGGTTCATGAGTTCGAGCCCCAGGTCTCATTGACTGACATGGTGACCTGATTGGCGGATAAGCAAAGACTTAAAGTGATGGGCAATAAACCTCCCAGGTAGAAGCGGGCGCCTGGGTGGCTCGGTTGGTTGAGCGCCCAACTTCAGCTCAGATCGTGATCTCACGGTTCGCGAGTGGGGCCCCACATCGGGCTCTGTGCTGACAGCACGGAGCCTGCTTCGGATCCTCTGTCCCCCTCTCTCTGCCCCTCCCCCCCTCAAAAATAAGTAAATATTTTTTTTAATTAAAAAACAATTCAAAATATTTTTAAATACTTATACAGTTACTTAAAATGTATTTAAAATTCTACGTGAAATGCCCTACGTGGGCACTCCAAAGCTGCCGGATGCCTCACGTCGTGGGCAGACCCTCAGGGCTCTGCATAGATTCCTAACAGGTCAGACCCTTCTGGAACATTCCAAGTCATCTCTGAGGGCCCTGGTCGGATGCCCCCAGACCTCCACACCTATACCCCCTTTTCCCGGTCTCCAGAACCCCCTGTCACTTCCAAAGGGACAGAGCAGGGAGGGCGGAAAGGAAACCAGGATATATGCTCATGATAAATTTTCTACATGGACAATGTGGGCACCCTTTTAACCCTTGTAATGTAGTTTCCTAAACAGCCGGCCGGTGCTAGCTCTGTTCCCCTCACCCCTTCTCTGCTCCTCTGCCTCCTTATCTCCTCTGCTGTCCCCCTGTGGCCGTCCTGGCCTCTGGGGGGGGGGTCTCCCCACAGCTGCTTCTCTGACCCTGTCCTGGTTCCATTTAGCAAATGCTCCAATCCTCTTAGGCCAGGCCAGCCTCAGCAGAGCAGAGAGGGAATTAGATCAGATTTGGGGGGGGGGGGGGAGACACGTGACAGGCTCTAGGGGAGGGGAGGGGAGTGGACAGACTGTCAAGATAGAATAAAAACTCCTTCTGCTTACCTGAAACCCCACGAGGAGGTCTGAGACCTCTCACCTCACGCGCTGAGATCCCAGGAGGGGACAGGGGCAGGGAGAGGGGGACACCGAGGCGGCAGGGAGGGCACCTGGAAGCTGAGACGTCTTGCTCCCCAGGCCTGGAAAGTGTTTTTCCACCTTTGGCTCTCACCTCTGTGGCCACCATAGAACCTATCGCTTCTCAGGTCTCTCCTGTCCGTAGGAAGGCTATTTTCTCCTCCAGAACCGTTCGTTCTTGGCATGCGTATTTTTATGGGACGGATGTTGGCTGTCCTCAGCTTCCTTCACAGACAGCAGGTCGGACAGCGGTTAGACTAAGGAAGGGTTTCCGGGGCAGAAGAGCCGGTAGCTTTTAGCATCTGATGAAAATCCTTCCCCGTGACACCAGGAACTAACGAACCACATTCTTTCTGGAACCTTCTGAATAGGGCAGGGTGGGACATCAGGAGGCCGACGGCTGTCTGGTGAGGGAACCAGCATTAAGGTTCAGTTCTACCCACGTACCTGGCACTTTGCTGGGAATTTTTGGAACGCCTCCCCCACCAGATTAGACTGCAGCCCTTATCAGAGCCCCTTCCTGTAAAGCTCAGATTTGGAAGTTGACCTTTTTTTTTTTTTTTTAAAGTAGGTTCCGTGCCCAGCTCAGAGCCTACCGCGGGGCTTGAACTCAGGACGGTGAGATCAAGACCTGAGCTGAGATCGAGAGTCGGACGCTTAACCGACTGAGCCACCCAGGCGCCCCCCCCCCTCCCCGAATTGACTATTGACCTGCTTTGCTGTGATTCTGTGAGTAGTTATGTCCTATGAAGACACCTCAAACACCAAATTAGCAAATTTGGTCCCGCTCCTCCTTTTCTGCGAGCCTCCAGCCATTTTTACATCAACTCATCAGTATATCACCTTGTTTAACGCATTCTGTTTATTTTTTTTTAATTTTTTTTTTAAATTTATTTATTTTTGAGAGAGGGAGAGACAGAGCATGAACGGGGGAGGGTCAGAGAGAGAGGGAGACACAGAATCTGAAACGGGCTCCAGGCTCCGAGCTGTCAGCACAGAGCCCGACGCGGGGCTCGAACTCACGGACCTCGAGATCATGACCTGAGCCGAAGTCGGATGCTTAACCGACTGAGCCACCCAGGCGCCCCTAACGCATTCTGTTTAAAGACAGAACGTATTACATTTAATGTATTGCTACGTATTAAATTTAATTAAATCAATTACATTAATTCTATATTAAATTTAATTAAGTAATGTCGTAAATTAAATTAATACATTGACTTAATTTCATACATTAAACGTAGTACATATGGTCGATTCTTTCACATCGATCTCCTGGCCAACAGCCCTCTCCACGCACATCCGAAGGAAGCTTGTGAAAGGCCCAGATTTTTCTCCCTCAGGCACACGCCAGCTTTCTTGCGCCTCAGACGGCCCCTCAGTGTTATGGCGGAGAGCGATTTAAGCACACGCACCACCAACAAAGCACAAAAGTGCCCAAGGACCCAGCAATTCCACGCCGAAAGCAGCCATTCACACCGATCAGCCACGGGGTCCACAACAGCCGAAACCAGCCCGAGGGTCCATCAACAGGTAAATGGAGAAACCCAACGCGGCCAACCCATACAGTGGAATATTATCCAGCCCCAAAAAAGGAACGAGCTGTTTGGACACACTACACCATGGATGAACATCGAAGATGTAACGCTTCCAGAAGAAGCGAGACACGGAAGGACAGCTATCGCATGATCCTACTTCTATGAAGTACCTAGTCAAACTCACACGGACGGAAAATGGGTTGGAGAGTCCCAGGGGCTGCGGGCAGGGCAGAAGGAGGAGTTCTTGTTTCTGTCGGGGATGATGACGAGGTTTTGGGTTTTTTTTTTTTTAATGTTTATTTATTTTTGAGAGAGAGAGAGAGAGCGCGAGCAGGGAAGGGGCAGGGAGAGAGGGAGACACAGAATCTGAAACGGGCTCCAGGCTCCGAGCTGGCAGCACAGAGCCCGACGCGGGGCTCGAACCCACAGACCGCGAGATCATGACCTGAGCCGAAGTCCGACGCTTCACCGACGGAGCCACCCAGGCGCCCCATGATGATGACAAAGTTTTAAGGACCGACAGTGCTGACGGTTACACAATATTGTGATTGCATTTAATGCCACTGGATTGTGTATTTACAAATGGTTAAAGTGATATCATGTTAGATACATTTTACCATAATTTGGGGGAGGGATTGTTTTTTTAAGTTGTTTTTTTAATTTATCTATTTTGAGAGAGAGAGAAAGGGTGAGTGGGGGAGGGGCAGAGAGAGAGAGAGAGAGAGAGAGAGAGAGAATCCCAAGCAGGCTCCATGCTGCCAGTGCAGAGCCTGACTCGGGGCTCAATCCCACAAACCATAAGCCGAGCTCAAGAGTCAGACGCTTCACCACCTGAGCCACCCAGGTGCCGCCATTTTACCACCATTTTTAAAAGCATAAAAATGTCCCCCAAAAATGTGGCACTAAATGTGCCCCCAAAAACGTGGCACTCCAAAGGACACTCGTTTACAGTATATAGAGCTGAAAGGAAAAGGCAGCTGGAAACAACGCAAAGTCCATCACACGAATTTGTCGCCATTCTGCACTTGTCTGGGAACAACCAGGAACACGTGGGGAGGACTCGTTTGGGGGTGACAAGTTTTAGCAAGTAGGCAGAAACGCAAATACGGAAGCCACGAAGGATGAGGGTGGAGTGTATTTCAGACACGAAAGAGGAAGCGGAGAGCAAAGTCTCGAGACACAGAGAGGAATGTCCATCACAGGAAGTTAGGGCAGAAGGTTCTAGAAGGCAGAGGCCAACTCCCTCAACCCCATCTGCCCGTTGCTCCAGTGTTGTCTTCAAAGTTCAGCTTGCTCTTCTCTGACCTCCCCAGGTGACCTCCCCACCCTGGGTTCCCTCTCCCTCAGGGAGTGAGGCCTCTCTCTGCGTAGACAGTAGGAAGGTGTCTGGCTATCTGGGAGCATCTTAGGGGCGGGAGGCAGAGGTGAGTCAACCACACTGAGTGGACCAAAATCAGGGCTTGCCTGGAAGGGACTTGCAGAAGAGATAAGGCATTAACGGCTGGGGAGGAAGCCATTGTTTCTGTTCTAACTGAATCAAAGATAAATGGATTAATCCTTTCTTCTTAGCACTGTTCTCCTCCGTCAACTCCCTTCTCACTTCCCTCCCTTGTGGCCCAAGCAGATTCTGGGCTACAGACAACCTCCCCGTCCGTCCGTCTGAATCTGGGAATTGGATGGCAGTCTGGGAAGCCCAACGAGGAACCCCAGGGACTCTTGCCCCACCCCCCAGCTGTCCCAGGGGGGCTCGGCACCCACCAGGTTTCCACCCAGCCCTGCAAGGAGTCAAGGTTCAGAAGAACAGAGGGCCAAGCATCGATGTGTCCTGTGCAGCATCCGAAGCCAGGAATGTTCCTTGTTTTTCTTCTTGTAAAATAAACAAATGATAATAACAAGTGGAAATGAGAGGAAATGAGCATTTGACATTCTCCATAATCGCTGGGTTATTAATCAACTGCTGGGTGTCTTACTGTTGCCAGTCAACATATCATATATATATATGTATATATATATATATTGATCTTTTCAGTGTGCTTAAGTGCATGCATTCTCAAAAACGAACAATGTGCCTGAGACATTACTGGATGTCAGCAACTGTAGGCTCGTTCCATCATTTAACATATTATTATTAGTCATCAACTTTGCGCCTTTCTAACTCTAGAAGAGAGGACTCCATAGCAAAAACAAAAACAAAAACAAAAACAAAAACAAAAACAAAAAAACAAAAAGACCTCAACTAAACAAAAAACAAAAAAACAAAAAAAAAACCTCAACTGAACAGAAAACAAAAAAACTAAACTAAACAAAAAACAAAACAACAACAACAACAACAACAACAAAAAACTAACCTAGACTAAAATCCCAACAAGGACTCCATGTTTGGGACACATGTAGTCTGCAAAAAGAAAACAGACCTCCACCACTCGAACAAAATAAAAGATACACTAAAAATCACCAACCGTTACTACAAGTTCCACTCCTGATTCCTTCTCACTGTTCATTAGCATTCCACGGGTCGGAGGTTGGGGAGAATTTTTTCATCATTCCCTTATTCGCGCGCATGAACTCATGTAATTAACTCAGTTACTTGAAATCACAAATAGATACATTTATGCGTGTTCACAGCAGGCAAACGTTCTCCCCGGGATAAACCTCTTAGGATCAAACCACTGAGGCAGAAGGGCACTGTGCTCATTCGATCCTTTCTCGCATCCTTAGTGGCATCAATTCAGGCTCCCAAATCTCCAGAAATTCTTTGCTGACCGACCTCGACTCCTGCGATGGCAACAGAAAGCCGCGTTCCCCGCCCTGCGCCCCACTAGGTCTCGATAAAACCTGTCGCTCAGATCTGCATCGAACCAGGGGCAATATAATAAACATTTCATTAACGTATCCACATCGTACAAAATTCACCCATTTAAGGTGTGCAATTCAATGTGGTTTTTTTTGTTGTGCATACATCACCGGAACTAATGTAGGACATCGCATCACCCCAAATAGAAACCTCGTACCTATCACCCGGTGGCCCCCCGACGGTCCCCACCCCCCAGTTCTGGGCAACCTCTAATCTACCTTGTGTCTCGATGGCTTTCTCTATCTTGCACATTTCATGTAAATGGAATCGCACCTCTGTGACCTCTTGGGTCTGGCTTTTTCACTTAATGTAATGCTTGCAAGGTTCATCCGCGTGGTAGAATGTGTCCGTCCTTCCTTCCTTTACGGTTAAATGATATTCCGTTGTGTGAATATATGCATATTACGGCGTTGTGTTTATCCCTTCATTCATTTCGAATGTTCTTTTTTTTTTTCATGTTTATTTTATTGATTTTTGAGAGAGAGAGAGAGAGAGGTAGAGAGCAAGCAAGAGGTAGAGAGGGAGAGACAGAGACAAAATCCCAAGCAGACTCCAGGCTGCCAGCAGAGAGCCTGACATGGGGCTTGAACTCACAAACCGTGAGATCACGACCGGAGCCGAAACCAAGAGTCGGACGCTTAACCGACTGAGTCACGGTTGACAGACATTTCTATCTGGTGCCACTTTTTTGCTATTCTGAACGGTGGTGCTATAACTCTCCTGTATTTAAATGCGTATTTTCACAGCATGGGTGATCGTGTCCTTCCATCCACGCCCCTGTTGGACAACTCGGTTGCCACACAGCAAAATCTCTGAGGGCAGGGGCATCGCCTTCCGGGTCACCGCTGTGTTCCCAGTGTATTTACGAAGTGTCACATCTGGGGGCCCTGGGTGGCTCAGTCAGTTTTGAGCTTGATCTTCTGCGTAATCTCCGGCTCCTTGCGCTGTTAGCCTGGTCAGCTGGGCTCTGCCCTGACCCACGAGGGACCTGCCTCAGGACACGGAGTCACCCAGGGTCTGGACAGAACAGATGCGTTTCCAGCGTCCTCGGCTGAGGTCTGAGGGTCTTCGGCTGAGGGGTGTTGACAGACACGGACAAATTTGTCTCAAAAACCGACCTAGGCTACCAAAGCGTGGGAAAGTCAGAGTCCCCATCCCCTCCCCCACCAACACCAGGCAAGACCCCTCTTCTCCGTCTCTCCCAATCTCATCCACAAAACGGTACACTCATTTATTTTGAGAGAAAGGGTGAGTGGGGGAGGGGCAGAGAGAGAGGGGGAGAGAGGGAATCCCAAGCAGGCTTTGCACGGTCAGCGTGGAGCCCAGTGCGGGGCTCGAACCCCTGAACCGCGAGATCATGACCTGAGCCGAAATCAGCCGCCCAGCCGACTGGGCCACCCAGGCGCCCCTGTCTCGTTGAAAAAGAAATTAAGTGAACTTTAAAAAATAAATAAAAATTAAAATGAGAGAGAAGGCGGCCTCTGGGCACATCTTAAAGACCAAGGACATTGCTAGAGGATCCCTCGTTGACTGCCTGCAGAGCCCTCGGCTTGGCGACCCCTGTGTTCCCACCTGCCCAAGAAGGAGAAACAACGTCCAGTGAAGGCGGAATGTTGCCGGAAAGGAAGGAGCACGGAGGCGCACTGACGGTGTGATGGCACCGTGAGATGCTCGGGCAGCTCAGGGGAGCGAGGTCAACCTTGAACAACGAGGTCCCTCTGCCACCTATGATTCGGTGCGCGATCGCCTATTTAACCTTCATCTAGCACTGATGATCATAAGAGGCCCCTCACTGCCCGGGAACTGAGGCTTGTAAGTTGCGTGCTTCCCGGACTCGAGTCCTGAGCAGGACCCCAGGCCAGCGAGGAGCTCAGCCTGGGGTCTAGATGTGGGTCTATGCAGCTGGGGGGGGTGGGGGGGAGGGGGCTGGGCCCCTGTGACCCCAGCTCCTGAGTCCAGCACCTAAGGCAGCCCCAGCTCATGCATTCACAAAGACACGGGGGCAGCCATCCACCTGCTCCCCCATCGGCCTTCATCCCATAGGAAGGCCAGCACGGACCCCGAGCCATCACCGGGGCCACGTGTCTGAGCACCCGCCCCGTCCAGGACTTGGGGGGAGACTCGGAGAAGGGACCAGAGGGCGAGCGTGGTGTTGGGGGCCAGCGGGGAGGCTGCTGGACCGACCAGGCGGGAGAGGAGGGGGCTGGACAGGGAGGCGGGGGAGGGGCCCCCAGGACTGGGGGGAGGGGACGATGCCCGGGGCACTGGCTGGAGGGGCCCTTTCCTGGGCTGGGGACCCCCACAAGGGGCAATGCGGGGTTCCCTGGGCTAGAGCCCTCTGAGGGAGGGACCAAGACTCTCTGGCCACTGAGGCCCCAGCCCCCAGGCCCCAGCCCAGGGCCTGGGTATCCACAAACTGCTCAGTAAGGAAAGGATTACTCCATCCTGGGACTCCTCCGGGGGCGGGGCTGAGGGTGGGGAGAGAGGGAGAGTCCCAGGACCCTCAGGGTGTGTCTGGGTGGGCACGGCAAGTAGGTGGGATTTAAGGCCCCGGTGGGGTGGGCAGGGCCCCACACGCAGGCGACCGACCAGCTGGCAGGATGCAGGAGCCAGGCTCCCCTGAGGGTGCGCCTGGGCCTGCGCCAGGGGCCGGGGCTGGGCTGTGGGGGCGGCTGCCGGGGCTGAGGCTGGGGAGGCCTCTGGGCCTCCAGAGGAGGCCCCCGGTGTTGGGAAGGGCGTCCCGCACCGTGCTGTGGGGACTTCGTGGGGCCGGGACAGAGGGCCTGGTGCACGGCCGCCCCCTGTGAGCCCCCTCAGGGTGGCTCTGGCCCTGGATGGGAGGGGCTGGGGGAGAGGTGGGAGCCCGCCTGCCTGGGGCAGCGGCCTGGCTGGGCCTGGGGAGCTCAGCCTGCCTGCCTTCCGCGGCCGTGGGTGCTGGAATCACAAGACAGCCGTTACTGCGCCCATTTCAAAGATGTGCCCGCTGAGGCCCCGACGGGCACAGAGACTTGGGCTGGGCCGTGAGAGCCAGGGCCCGACCCCAGGGCGTCGGGTCCAGCTGCCACCTCATGCACGGCCGTGCCTCCCACCTGCTCGTCGGGGCCTGGCCCGGCCAGGGGGAGGGTCTTTGGTGGGCGGGGGGCCGTCTGTGGGGCTTGTCTGAGCCCGTTTCTCCTCGGGTCAGGCCCCCCCTCAGCCCGAACGCTCCCGAGGCCCCGGAAGAAGCGCACCGTGTACCTCAAGGAACAGCTTCAGGAGCTGGAGAAACACTTCTGGGCCAACCGGTACCCGAGCTACCAAGAACGCGTGGCCCTGGCAGCCAGGCTCAACCTGGACGAGCACCAAGTGCAGGTAGGACCCCGCCCCCCTCCGTCCCCACTGGCCACAGGGTCCACTAGGAAGGTGGCACTCCTCCGGCTGGACCACCTGCCGTCGGTCCCGGGCTACAGGGGAGAAGACAAGCCAGAGGGTCCGAGGGCTCCCCTGGGTCACAGGGCTAGCAAGGGGCCCCCTGTGGGGACTCAGGGCCGGACCCCAGGCTCACCGCCACCCTGTGCTGCGCGAACCAGCCGGCATGAGCCCGCCCAGACTGACGGCCCGCTGGGTGTCCGGGCACCAGAGCTCAGGGCCTCTGCGAAGGCGGGGGACCCTCTGGGGCAGGCCCCTTCCTGGCCCCGGGGCTCCCGGGTGTCCAAGCCCCGCCCCCACTGCCCCCTGCATCCTCGGGGGAACTTGAATTGGGCTCCGGGGGGCCCTAGGGAGAGCTCTGCGGCTGCCGTGTCTCCTGAGCCGCCCCACACCTGGGACAGAGGCGGGGAGGTGCCCCTGCCTAGCCCGTTTACACCTCCGCCTTGTCCCCTCGGTCCCTCCAGGTGTGGTTCAAGAACCGCCGGGCCAAGCACTCCAGGCTGCCCAAAGGGCGAGGTCGGGGAGCCCACATGGCGCCAAGGGACCCTGGAGCCCCCAACTCCCGCTCTGTCCCTGCCCCTGTCGCCGAATCCGCCCCTGTCCCCGAATCCGTCCCTGTCCCTTTTCCTGTGCCTGCTCCTTTCCCTGCTCCTGTCCCTGCTGGCCCCATGTTCCCAGGGACCCCAGGCGTCCGCAGCCCCGCTCTGCACGGCCCCTCGAGGATGCACCCAGCAGCAGAGCCCGGCACCTGCAGCCTGGACCCAGCCTGGTGGGCCCCAGAGCGGGGGTCCCAGGAGTCAGTCCCCGCCCCCGCCCCCACCTGGCCTCAGAACTCCTTTGGCGCGGACTTTGTGCCAGACCCCTTGCTAGCCCCCAATTCCACAGCGGTCTTCTCACCCCAAGACCCCCTGGAGGGACCCTCTGGCCCCGTGATGTCCGGGTACCAAGAGGAAGAAGGCCCTGCAGAGGACGACTCGGAGCTCATGACGTTACTGAATTTATAGGGGAATCTGCCCCCCAAAAGTCCGCGAGTTCCCGCGGAGCCAGAGGGACTAGGGTGTCCCGGGCCCGCCCACCCCGCGTCCACGTGGGTGGGGACGTCGCTGGGGGGCGGGGGGTGGTCCGGCCGCGCAGCCGATCCCTCCCCTGCGGCGGGAACACACCTCGGTCCATCCCACCTGTGGAGGTGGCACCTGTTCCCTGGGTGGCCCCCACGCGTGGCGCTGCTGCGAGTGTCCCCGCAGCATGTAGGGCACACGTGAGTATTTATGTGGGGTCCCAGGGGTGGCATGGAACCGATGCTCCCCGTGTCTGCTCCCTGGATGCTCCGAGAGCCTACTCCGCGCCTTGACCAGCCGGGAGCACTCCTGCTCGCAGCGTCCTCCTAAAACAGTGAGGATGTGACAGCTTTGGATGGCAACCTGCGGACTGAGGCTTTGCTGTGGTTCCAACATTCATTTACTGATCAAGAAGTGAGGCCCTCGCGCGCGTGTTCGTTGAACATTAGTACTCACAACGTGAGTTTTTGTTTTAAGGGTTTTTTTTTTTTTTTTTTTTTTTGAGAGAGCAGGGGAGGGGCAGAGAGAGGGGGAGACAGACAGTCCCCAGCAGGCTCGGGCGCTGTCGGCTCAGAGCGCAACGCAGGGCTCGAACTCACCACCCCTGAGATCAAGAGTCTCTCGGTGCCCTCCTGGCTGAGCCGGCCAGGAGCCCCATTTTTCCTGGTCTTTGACCCATTTGTGCTTCCACCCTTGTTGACAATTTAATGTACCGCAAGTATTCCTATTTGTATTTTGCTCATATGCAAAAAATTTCTGTTTTAATGTCATCTATTTTCAGTGCTTTTCATTATCTGTTACGGGCCAGTTTCTTCCTTCTTCCTTGCTTGCCATCAGTGTATCCAAACGCTGTAAAGCAAAATAAAGTTATTTAATAAAAATTAACAATGCCTTTCACAAGGCAACCCTCATTTTCTTTTCTTTTTTTTTAACGTTTATTTTTGACACAGAGCAGAGAGAGACAGAGCATGAACAGGGGAGGGACAGAGAGAGAGGGAGACACAGAATCTGAAACAGGCTCCAGGCTCTGAGCTGTCAGCACGGAGCCCGATGCGGGGCTCGAACTCACGGACCGTGAGATCATGACCTGAGCCGAAGTCGGCCGCATAACCGACCGAGTCACCCAGGCGCCCCGGCAACCCTCATTTTCAAGTTGACCGGAAAGTTTATAAAAGCTGGCCTCCAGGGTGTCTCCTCGCCTTGTCACAAACCGGAGACGGTTTACCGAAGTCTGAGGCCCCCAGGGAACTGCTTGGACTATTGCTCGGGTTTGCTTTGGTTTGGGTTACTTTTCTCCTCTAAGATAATGCCTTTTATTTTTGCTTTCTTGTTTAAGAAACCTTTATCTAGCACTTGGTCATAAAGGTACTGTTTTATTCTCTAAAATATTCTTAGTTTTGTCTCATATTTAGGTCTTTTTGTTTTTAATGTTTGTTTTTGAGAGAGAGAGCACGAGCAGGAGAGGGAGGCAGAATCTGAAGCAGGCTCCGGGCTCTGAGCTGTCAGCACAGAACCCAGCTGCAGGGCTCGAACCCACCAACCATGAGCTCATGACCTGAGCCAAAGACAGACCCTCGACTGACTGAACCACCCAGGCACCCTTCTTTAATGCATTTAGAATTGATTCTGTATGGTGTGAGGAAGGGATTCACATTTCTTCTTTTTCCTCGGGGTTTTTAGTTGGTTGATGGAGAGGCTGGGAATTTCTCATACATCAAGGGTCCATTCATGGATGGGTCAGTATCTAGAGAAAGTCTGTACTTGGGGTCCATGGTCTCTAGATCCTTCCAATTACGTGCCCCCTTTTGTCTCCTGTCTCCAGTTTCTCCGCTGCCCCCAGTGGCCACCCTGGCCCCTGCACTTCTCCAGAGCCAGCTCTCTGACCCTGTCCTGTTCTATTTAGCAAATGCTCCAATCCTCTTAGGCCAGGCCAGCCTCAGCAAAATATAGGGAGAATTAGTGGGGATTTAGAGGGACATGTGACAGACTGGCATGGCGGGGGGAGGCGGGGGGGGCACAACTGCCAGGATATAATGAACCCCCTCCTGCTTCTCAAAGAGCTGCTGACAGGAATGTACACAGGACACAATGAGACCCCGCAAGGAGACTGAGGGGCAGAGAAATGGAAAGACATAGGGGGAGAGAGGGGAGAGATGGGGGGGCGTGCAGAAAGAAGGGGAAACTGAGGCACTGGCATTTCGTGCTCTCAAAAGCAGAACAGGTGCCCCCCCTCCCCCAGCACTTCCCACGGGACAGCAGCTGCCCTACATGCTCTAATATCCTTACGAAAAAGGTCCTTTAGGGGCGCCTGGGTGGCGCAGTCGGTTAAGCGTCCGACTTCAGCCAGGTCACGATCTCGCGGTCCGTGAGTTCGAGCCCCGCGTCAGGCTCTGGGCTGATGGCTTGGAGCCTGGAGCCTGTTTCCGATTCTGTGTCTCCCTCTCTCTCTGCCCCTCCCCCTCTTGTGCTCAGTCTCTCTTTCTCTCTCAAAAATAAATAAACATTAAAAAAAAAAGTTAAAAAAAAAAACACCATGTCTTCAGCGATGAACCACAGGGACCTACCCCGAAAACCAAGAGCACACTTTACACACTGTATGTTAACCAATTTGACAACACATTAAGTAAATAAATAAGTAAATAAATAAATACTTTTTTAATTAAAAAAAAAAAGCCTGTCTCTTCAAAAAACCTTGCCCTTCGGTAAGGTAAAAGCCTGATACTCATAGTTGACTTCCCGTGGAAGGCACACACCCAGAAGCCACTGGAAACTGATAACGCGAATCTTGCAAGGGGCCGGGATGCAAAAACCAATGAACAGAAAATGAGCTGTATGTCTATACAGTAGCAGTGAACGCTGGGAAAAGGCTATTTCGAAGCCAATGCTTGTGGCACAAGCCCTGAGAGTTATTTGGGTTTGGTTTTGGGGTTTTTTTTAGTGTTTATTTATTATTGACAGACCGAGCATGAGCGGGGGAGGGGCAGAGAAGGAGAGGGAGACACGGAATCCGAAACAGGCTCCGGGCTCCGAGCCGTCAGCACAGAGCCCGACGTGGGGCTCGAACCCACAAACTGTAAGATCACAACCTGAGCTGAAGTCGGACGCTCGACCGACTGAGCCAGCCAGGCGCCCCGGAACGGTAAGGTTTTTTCATGTGAGGAGTTCTTGGTGAGAAGGAAGGACCTGAGAGGGATTAAATGAGGCAAATCAAACAAGCCTTTTTATTTTTATTATTATTATTTTTAAGTAGACTGCACGCCCAGCACGGAGCCCCATGCAGGGCTTGAACGCAAGACCCGGAGATCAAGGCCCGAGCTGAGATCAAGGGTCAGACGCTTAAGGGACTGAGCCATCCAGGCGCCCCTCAACTCGTACAAATCTTAACCGAGCCCGAGCGTAGTAAATGCTCAACAAACGGTTAATGACAGCATCGTGTAAAGACTTCTTCGTGTCTCTGTCTCTGTCTCTCTCGGTCCCTCTGCCTGCCCCACCTCTTTCCTGCCTCCTTGTCTGGGTCCTCAGGATCCGCCCGCCTCCTGACGCTCTCCCTCCTCTTTCCCCTCCTGCATCTTGGACTCTCATCTCCTGTTCTCTGTGTCCCTGTCACCCTGAGCCTCTGAGTAGGGTAGAGTAATGCAGAGCCGGACCAGATCCCGGCAGCACCAGGAATCTGCTGTGTGACTTGAGGCAGGTAACCGCACCTCTCTGAGCCTCAGCAACGTCCGCTGTGCGCACAACGGGCTGCACGTAGTGATTCCCTTCCAAAGAGCACAGCCCCGACGGGGCGCCTGGGGGGGGGGGGGGGGGACTCGGTCCGTGAAGCGTCAGACTTCGGCTCAGGTCCTGATCTCGTGGCTCATGGGTTCGAGCCCCGCATCAGGCTCTGCACGGGCAGCATGGCCCCTGTTTGGGATTGTCTCTCTCTGTGTCCCTCCCCTGCTCGCGCGCCGTTCTCAAAAAATAAATAAACATTTTTAAAAAGAAAAAAAGGCATTTGGCAAAACTAAGGAAAATTGAATAAATCAGGGGCTTTTAGTTAATAATAGTGTATCAGTGTTGGATCATATTCATTATAACAGACGTACCTGCTAAGAGAACATGTTAATAAGAGCCAGCTAGATGCTGGATACATAGCTTTGCAACTTTTCTGGAAAGCTGAAAACCTCCCCCCCCCCCCTCTGTTTCTCCCCAGTCTCTCCCCCTCTGGTGGGAGCACCCCTCCCCTCTTCCCGCGCCTTCTCTCCCGCTTCCTCTGCCGCCCCCCTGTGGCCGTCCCCACCAGCCGCTTCTCTGACCCCGACCCGGTCCCACTTAGCAAATGCTCCAATCCTTTTAGGCCAGGCGGGCCTCAGCAGAGCAGAGAGAGAATTAGACGGGGTGGGAGGGAGGGTGGGGGGCGGGGGGGACACGTGACCGGCTGTGGGGGAGGGTGGCCCCACGTAACAGGGCGCCCAGGCAGGGGGGCTACCGGGATAAAACAAAAGCTCCTCCCACTTCTCTGCCAGACCCAGGTGGGGATGGCCAGAGAGGCGTCCTGGGGAGACAGGTGCCCTGGGGAGACCCCGGGCAGAGGCGACGAAAGGTTAGAATGAGTCCCCGGATCACACAGGCGTGAGCAGTGTTGGGCGTCTTGACCCCTTGAAGGCCTGACGACTCTCTCAGACCGGAATACATCAAAGATCTAAAAGCTGATGGGTTCACACTGGCCCTCAAGAAAGAAAGAGAAAAAACACAATTGGAAAAAAGGCGCCTGGGTGGCTCAGTCGGCTGAGCGTCTGAGTCTGGATTTCGGCTCAGGTCATGATCCCAGGCTTGTGGGATCGAGCCCCTCATGGGGCTCTGGCTGACAGCACGGAGGCTGCTTGGAATTGTAAATAAAAATAAACTTAAAAAAAAAAACTTTAAAAAAAATAACCCAAAAGAACGGTCAAACAGGTGAAAAGAAAAGCTCGTACGCGAAGGTTCCCAGCAGCGCTATCCACAATGGCCAAAAGGTGGGAACAAGCTAGAAACCCATCAACGGGTGAACAGGCCGCCCAAATAGGGTCGAGCCACACGACGGAATAGAATTCTGCCGCGCAAAGGAATGGACTTCTGGTACCTGCTACCACACGGAAGACCCCTGATGACACGTAAAAGTGGAAGTAGTCAGACACAAACGGCCACGCCGCGTAGGGTTCCATTTATATGAAACGTCCAGAAAAGACGCATCTAGAAAGTGGACTGATGGTCGCCACTGGAGGGAGGGAGGGAGGGAGGGAGGGAGGAATGGGGAGCGGGTGTGGAGCGGGTTCAGAGCTTCTTTTTGGCGTGATGGCATGTTCTGGAACCGGGAAGTCGCGACGGTTGCACAAGATCGGAAATGTACTGCGTGTCCCTGAATCAGTCGTGTACCTTACGAGGGTTAAAATGCTTAAACATTGTCGGGGGACAGGTACAAAAAGAAAGTGCGCCGGCAGGGCGTCTCCTCTTCCTGCCTGTGTTGAACACAGACGTGATGCCTGGAGCTGCAGTGGCCATGTTGCCACCACGAGGCAAAAAACCAAGCAGATGAAAACCCAACAAGCTAAAGAAAGGAGACGAGGGAAAGACAGAAAAATTCTGAAACCTTGATCTTGATCGCATTGTTGAGCTGACTACCAACCTCAAGGCTTCTTAACAATAAATGTCCTTGAATTTCTTTTTTTTTAAATTGTGTTTATTTATTTTGAAAGAGAGAGAGAGCGTGCATGCACACAAGCAGGGAATGGGCAGCCTGATGTGGGGCTCGAACTCACAAACTGTAAGACTATGACCCGAGCGGAGATCAAAAGTCAGAGGCTTAACCGACTGAGCCACCCAGGAGCCCCTCTTTCATTTGTTTAAAACAGGCTCCCCACCGTGGGGCTTGAACTCACGACCCTGCGATCAAGAGTCACATGTTCTACTGGTTGAGCCAGCCAAGTGCCCCAATAAATGTCCTTGAAATTAAAAAAAAAAAAATTTTTAAGGTGGGAGGAACTACCTGTCATGAGGTGCTCTGTGCTGACAGCTCAGAGCCCGGAGCCTGCTTCGGATTCTGAGTCTCCCTCTCTCTGCCCCTCCCCCACTCATGCTCTGTCTCTGTCTCTCAATAATAAATAAATGTCACCCAAAACTTCAAAGAGGGACGACCTCATGATGCTACCACAGAGGCATCAAGGGCAAAAATCTCTCCTTTTGCCCTCGACCCCCAGTGATGCCCACCCGGCCTGGGGGTTCTTTGATCCCTCACCCCCATTTCCCTTGCTTCCTCCCCCGCCCCTCGCTCATCACCCTGAGAGGTGACGTCACCTGCCTGAGGTCCCACAGCCAGCAAGTGGCGAAGCTGGGACTGGTGATAGGCTAAATGGAAGGGGTCCAGCGAGAGAAAGTGTTTGGAGAGAGAGGAGATGTACTTTTCCCTCTTCTTTATTTGAAAAGTGTCACGTGACCACGGCAAAAAAAAAAAAAGTGATGGACTCGACTCTTCTGAATCTCAATGACCAGAGGGATCCCCCGGGGATGCTCTTATTTACCTGGAGCGACGGGGGTGCGGTTCTCAAGCTGGCCACACGGGGTCGCTGTTGGACAAGAATTCACTGGGTCTCCCGGTTGGGGAGGTGAGGGGGCTTTCTGGCTGCCTTCTTTTTTCTCGAAGGTGTGAATTGTCCCCGTGAAGCCGAAAATAGGATCAAGGAAGGGTCTCTTTCTCTTCCGTGCCTAGGGTAAAACTAAAATGTAAGGACCGCGGTAGGTATTTCGAGGATTTGCCAACGGCCTCCCGCTCACCTCCCCTTCCTGAATATGGGAAGGCCTCGGTCCCCCGCCCACTTCGGCAGGTGGGCGGGGCCGTGTGCCTGTTCCGGCCAATGGGCTGAGAGAAGACGTGATGTGCGTCACTTCCCGGCTGACGCCTTTAAGAGCCGGTGCGTGCTTCTCTGCGGCCTGTACCAGCGGGGGGAGGGGCGGACGCAGTGGGTCCCTTGGCCGCAACAGGAGATTCCAGAAGCCTAGATCTGCAACTGCTCAAGACGGTAACCGCTGGCACACACCATGCGTGTTTGATCGCGCGTTTATTTTTTTTTTTAATTTTTTTTTAACGTTTATTCATTTTTGAGACAGAGAGAGACAGAGCACGAATGGGGGAAGGTCAGAGAGAGAGGGAGGCACAGAATCTGAAACAGGCTCCAGGCCCTGAGCTATCAGCCAAGAGCCCGACGCGGGGCTCGAACTCACGGACCGCGAGATCGTGACCCGAGCCGAAGTTGGACGCCCAACCGACTGAGCCACCCAGGCGCCCCTGATCGCGCGTTTAAATAAAGCAGAATAAACCATTCGGCTCCTTGGTCACAGTCACCACGTCTCGAGGGCACCCGTGTGGCCAGCAGCCGTAGTGTTGGACAGAAAAAGTCCGTCGTCACAGAAAATTCCGCTGGACGGTGCCGAGCTAGACCGATGGAGGCCTGCACGGAGGCCAGTTGCCCCGGGGGAGAGGGCTTGTGCATGCGCTGTGCTAATCCACTGAGATGTGCATTTGGTTTATTTGCTTGTTTCCACTGAAGTTGTAGCCTAGCCTGACCCATCAGATGTCCGGCTGAAGGGTCTAGAGAGTTTGGTGTCTTTGGAATCGTCAATGGGCGACATGACGCTAAGCCCAGTGGAGAACTGGGAGCTGCAGATGTGACGCCGGGCAGACCCCCAATATGAGCTGAGCCGGCAGACGGGGTGGGGTGGGGGGGCTAAGATCAGACTCCAGCAAGTCTCAGTTGGCCACTAGCCTCTTTCTGTGATCTGTCTCTCTAGCTGGCTTAGAACTCAACCACCAAAGAGTTGTCTTGCTGGGGGCGCCTGGGTGGCTCAGTTGGTTAAGCTTCTGACTTCCGCTCAGGTCGTGATCTCCTGGTTGGTGAGTTCGAGCCCCGTGTCAGGCTCAGCGCCGACAGCAAGGAGCCTGGAGCCTGCTTCCGATTCTGTCTCCCTCTCTCTCTCTCTGCCCCTTCCCTGCTCACGCGTGCTCTCTCTCTCTCTCTCTCTCTCTCTCTCTCCCTTCTTCAAAAATAAACTTTTATTTTTTTTTTAGTTTAAAAAAAAAAAAAGAAATGACCTGCAGAGGTGGGGAGGGTCGCTGTCTCTTGTTGCTACTGTGGATGCCTGTCTGGTGACTTTTGCTGGAAGTCCCAGATAAAGATCCGTGGAACACGGGCACAGCCTCATGAGCCATCAGCATTTGGCGGCCGGCAGGAACCGCACCCTCTCTGTCATCCCGGAATGAATGGCTCCGGCCTGAGAGCTCATCAGCTTGGAACTCGGAGTGGAGGCGAGTGACCTCAATAATTCAGAAGCGTGGAGTCCCCCAGTCTCTAATGGTCTTTGTGTGACCGTTGCCCTTGACCCGACCATTCCGCTTCCGGGCATACGCCCAGAGGTACTGGGGACAGGTGCTCAGACGAAGTCTTGCGCGCTCCGTGCAGGGTGGCGCCGGTCACAACACCCAGAAAGTTAGAAACCACCGACCTGTCCAGCAGCTGAGGGAGCCATACACAGGCGGCGTCTACGGGCAGTGGAATATTCCCCAGCCACGAAACAGAATGAAATGCCCATCCGCGCTACTACAGCGATGACCGTGGAAAACACTACACGACATGAAGGAGGCGAGACGCAGAAGGCCACGGGGTATACGATTCCTTTCATACGAATTCCCCAGAAACAGCAAGTCGACTACTGGCTGCTGGGGGCTGGGGGGGGGGGGGTGTTGCTAAAGGGCATGGGTTTTTTTTTTTCTTCTTTGTGCTGACGAAAACGTTCTCAGATCGTTGTTTCGTGTGTTTGGGGCAGCCTGGCTGGCTCAGTCAGTGGGAGCATGCGACTCTTGATCTCGGGGTTGTGAGTTCAAGCCCCACGTTGGGTGTAGAGATTACTAGAAACTAAAATCTTTAAAAGCAATAGTTTAATAAAATTTTAAGTATTTATTTTTGAGGTTGCGGGGGGCGGGGGGGCGGGGAGAGGGGCAGAGAGAGAGGGACAGAGGATCCAAAGCAGGCTCTACGCTGTCAGCAGGGAGCCCCACGCAGGGTTCCAACTCACGAACTCTGAGATCATGTCCTGAGCCAAAGTTGGACACTCAACTGACTGAGCCCCCCAGGCGCCCCTAAAACTATTTAATAAGTAAATAGAGTTGACTGTGATGATTGTTGCTTCCATCTGTGAATGATATTATTATATAAGGCCTTCAATTTATACACTTTAAATGGGTGTGTTGTATGGGATGTGAATTATATCTCAATAAAGCTGTTTAAAAGAAGAAAAGTGAACATTTCTGAGGCTGTGATCTTGTGTGTCTCAGGCTCTTTCCCTCGTGTCTTCGCCCACGGACCAGCCTCTTCCAGAGAGGTTTTGTAGATGTCTCCAACTTCGCAGCCTCGGAGACTGGGACTTTTCCGTCTAGATGCTTCTATGAGGCACCCAGCGGATTTCCTCACCTCACCCGGGGCCACCCGATGGCCCGGCTCAAATGATCAGAGAGAGGACCGGAGCATGATTAGGCACAGCCCATCTGATCCAACATTTTCCAGAGTTGTCCTAGCCGGATCGTCCGAGCGCCCGATCTGTTAGCCCCGTAAGGACAAAGAGCTGTTAGAAGGAAAATAGTAACACCCTTCTGTTCGGGGGTCCCTTTTATAAAGAACCTGGTGGGTTTTACACAAATGCAGTTTTGTTCGTATGTTTTGGTGATTTGAGTCAACCTTTCCAGGGAACATGGATGCATTTAAGGTATAAATGGCCTTTGGGGCGCCCCCGGTGGCTCAGTCGGTTAAGCATCCGACTTCGGCTCACGTCACCCATCTCGCGGTTCATGGGTTCCAGCCCCGCGTCGGGCTCTGTGCTGACAGCTCGGAGCCTGGAGCCCGTTTCGGATTCTGCGTCTCCCCCTCTCTCTGCCCCTCCCCTGCTCACGCTCTGTCTCTCCTTCAAAAATAAACATTTTTTTTTTAAGGTAAAAAAAAAAAAAACAACCTGTCCTCACCTTGACCTCAGACTCCCCGGTTTCTGTTGTTGGAACCGGTCTGGTCTTTTGTGATGGCCACCCTAGCGGGCTCGTACAAGCCTCTACGAATCTGGGGCCACGGCAGGACGTACTGGGACCAATCTGGGAGCCCGGGTCTCGTTTAAATGAACATCACTGCTGCATGCTGCCTGATCCCTCATCGGCACGACCTCGGAGCCGCTATGAAGGGCTTCGTAATCAGCAAGGCCCGTTTCCTGGGCCAGAGATTGGGGGGGGGGGGGAGGTGACACGAGGCTGGGGAGGAGGTTCCAGGGGTAAAATGGACACACGCAAGACACGTTTTGTTAAACTCATCCAATGTTTATTGAACAGTAAACCGTTACCCACACTGATGAAATCTACAACTCACTCATCCAGATCCCTTTCTCCGCCACCCCAAGAAGGAAGCCAGGAGCAGGAGTAACCAGGGGGGTGCTGGGGGATTCGGGGGCAAGTGGGGAGAGGAGGGAACAAGGCAGGCAGGGTGCAGAGCTACATGCCTGGACACACACACACACACACACACACACAAAGAGGCAAGGACCAGAGGCGTCAGTCTCTGCCCCCACGCAGCGGCCGCAGGGACATCAGGGAAAGACCAGGCGTCCACCAGACATTTCAGTCCTTCCCGTCATGAAGCGTCGGCCACGAGGGGCTGGGCCAAGGTCACTGGACTGTGCAGAGAAGAGAGAGGGGGGAGGGGTCAGATTGCAGGGAACAAGGCCAGGTTGGGGGAGTGAGGGCCCACGATTAAGGGGAAAGAGAGAAGCGATGGGGAAAGGGGGCACCCGGGGGGGGGGGGCTCGGTCGGTTGAACATCCGACTTGATTTCAGCTCAGGCCATGCTCTCACGGTTCTTGGGTTCGAGTCCCACACTGGGCTCTGCGCTGGCCATCACAGAGCCTGCCTGGGACTCTCCCTCGCCCTCTCTCGCTCGGCCCCTCCCCTGCTTGTGTGCTCTCGGAGAAACTGAGGCACAAGGACCAGGAGATGCCCGTGATGGAAAAATTGTAACCCTACAGGCAAGGTGGGCCAAGACTTAGTTCTCAGTTGAGTCTCTCGTGAGAGAAATGAGGCTGGGGGCGGGGGGGGGGAGGGAGTGCTAGAGGCGGCCACTAGGAGATGCGACTGAACACCTATCACGTGCACCCCACGGGGAAACTCGGTTTCCAGAGAAGCCACCGACAGAAACGGGCTTCTGGGACACCCGCGCCCGCCCACTCCAGCTGCAAGCCCCAGAAAAGACCTCTTCACGGTCACCAACCGGCTGTGCCAGGCCTCAGGCGGGGCCCCAGCTCCTGAGGGTGACCTCTCAGCACTGGGAATGAATGAATGTCCCGCCTGGGGCCTTGGGCCACAGGGACTGGTCTATGCTAACAGTGTGATTCATGGTGGGGCCTTGGGCCAGGCGGTGGCAGCTCCTGACTTCTGGAGGGGCCGGGGCCAAGGTCGGCCACGGCTTCCCTGTCGCAATACTCCTCGGTGACGCGGGACCGCCAGGACCCGGCCCTGCTTCTCCCTTCGCTGCCTTTTGCTATAATGAACCGTAACCGCAGGTGTGACCTTGCTGAGTTCTGCGGGTCCTTCTAGCGACTCACACATCCCGAGGGTGGTCTTGGGAGACCCTGGAAGCCGCACCCGCAAGATGTGCAAACGAGAACCACGGCGCCCTTTCTCTCGCGTAAACCCCACTTTCGCTCGCGTCGGACGAAACCACCCGTTGGTGGACGGCCTCTCTGGGACCCAAGGAAACCTCGTGCTGATTTAAGTAACCGCCTGAGCTGCCGACAGTTCGGGAGCAGCAAATGGTTACGTTTGTGCAGGAGAGGTGCTCTGTGTCGGCCTTTTCAGAATTCGAATCCCCAGCCCCACTGCACGAAAGTGTTCAGCTCGTGCAGCTTTAGAATTCCACAGTTCTTGATTTTCTCTTTTTTCCCTGGCGGCGGGGGGATGGAGGGGGACACACTGCTCGCTTCAGACCCCTGCACGTCAGGCAGGACGCTAGTACGTTTATACCACACCCGTTCAATCTGCTCTGCCATGTTCAAGTTCACACTGTAATGTGACCTCACTCTGCTCCAGTAAAGGACGTTAAAGAAACGGAACTTGCAGGGCTCAGTGAAGCGTCCGACTCTGGGTTTCAGCTCAGCTCATGATCTCACGGTTTGTGAGTTCGAGCCCCGCGTCGGGCTCTGTGCTGACGGCTCAGGGCCTGGAGCCTGTTTCGGATTCTGTCTCCCTCTCTCTCTCTGCCCCTCCCCTGCTCACGCTCTGTCTCTCTCAAAAATAAATAAACGTTAAAAAAAAATTTTTCTAATACATAAATAAATTTCAAAAAAAAAAGGAAAAGAAACAGAACTTGAGTTTAAAGCACCCGAGAACCAGTTTTCTGGAGCAAAGCACCCTGGGGACAGGAACTTGGGTTCACAGGACACTGGGATGGAAGTTAGTTCCAGAACACCGGAGGAAAGACTGACTCTTGAGATTAGGGAACGGTACCAGGTCCTTCCAGACTGTCGAGCGTCAGGAGCTAGACCTTGGTTCTGGTCTGCCCAGTTCTAGAACAGGCCGGATTTGGGGCTCTTCTGGAACACGTTGGCCGGGAAATGGGAAACCAGGCTCGGAAGGTGCTGAAAAGCAGCTCCGTGATCCAGAGCACAAGATAGAAACCGCTACTCGGTCTGGAATACATTGGGTTGGAAACTTGGCCTTGGGTTCCAAACTAGCTGTCAATTCCAGGAACGGGGAGTCAATCACAGTGTCCAGTGGCTGGGCCCCCCTCACCTCTGCCTTCGGGGCCCATTAGCCCTGAGCCAAGGCGGCTTTGATGGCGGCCACCAGCTTCAGAAACTTGCTCTCTGTGTCCACGTAACCATCGCCTCTCTGGGGGTGTGAAGAAGAGGGAAGGAGTAAGCGAGGACCGGGATCCCAACTCTCAGCCAGGCTGAACACAAGGTAGGACAGACGGACGGACGGACAGACATACCTTCTTGGAGTGAACCAACTTCCCCCCTACCATCACTTCAAAGAAGCCGGTGGCCTGGGGAGTCCCCTCGCCGCACTGGGAAGAGAGAGATGTTGGGGGGGCTGAGATGCCCTCTTGGGGTCACCTGCACCCCCAGGAAATGGGAGAATATGGGTGAAGAGTAGGGCCGACCCGAACCACCCGGCGGCCACTCAGGGCTGAGGGGACACACAAGGAGACCGTTTTTGATTCTCTCCCCCATCCCCCAGACTCACGATGTCCAGGCATCCGGGGAACTCATCTTCTAACTTCTTCTTGAGCTGAAGATACTGAAAAGGGCGTGGGAGGTCACATCGGGGGGTCAACAGGGGCCGTGCCGCTTGCCGTCCTCCCTCATCTCCCAGGGACACGTCTGGGGGCTGGCCACTCTGCTTACCTTGGACTTGTAGCCTCAAGCACCACTGGTGGGAGGTCCGAGAGAGTGGGTCCCAGGGGAGGGGGTGCGGAGGAGGGAAGAGGCAGGCAGCGGGGAGGCAAGAGGGGAACCGGGAAGAGGGCCCAGGAAGACATCAAGAGGGACAAATGACAAAACCAAAGAGGAGACAGAGAGAGGAGAGAAAAGACACACAGAATGTTGAAAGCCGCACAGGCACAGGGGACGGGGGACACCCACACACAAGGAAAACCGACAGAGGAGGAGAGACAAAAGACACGGGGTGCAGAAAAGGGGGGTGACAAAGAGAGACCACAAGTACGAGACACAGGCAGGAGGGAGGGAAACAGAGAACCGCGTTAGGGTAAGAACCGCGGAATCACCGCCCCCACCCCCACCCAGTGGGAAGGTCTAGGGGATGAACCCTTACTCCTGGATCCCCAAGGTCCTACCAGTCCTGAGGACGGGTTCCAAACGCTTGCCCAACCCCCACGACATGCTATTTCTGGACTGGAGTCTGCAACACGCGCCTCCCGGGGGCCTCAAAATGTCACCCCACCCTCTGCTTTGCTGAGGCTGCAGGAACATTTCCACCGCTGAGACCGATCTGAGTCTTTCAAAATCAGCGACTGCCCCCTGGCCATTTCAGACTCGGGCTTCTGACCTGACCCCACCCTCTCCCACAACCTATAACCAAAACGGAGCTAAAATTCTCCTCCTTTCTGGGAGGAGAAACGCACTGAACAGGCATTTATTAAGCGCCTACGTGCAGGCGTGTCTATGCAAGCCCGCACAGCACTAGATGCCAGCCCTGGTGGTGGGGGGGGGGGGGCGGGGGGGTGTATAACGCAGTCAACAAGACAGAAAATCCCCGGTCCACTCGGGACTTTTTCCCTGCAGGGGGGAAGCTGGACCCAACATGTTTAGCACCCGATACCGGCACTCCATCCGCGGCTAACTACTGAGATCACTCTCTCCCCTCTGCAGGTGGAGAAACCGAAAAGATGGAGGGTTCCTAACGACGGGCATCCACAGTATTCGTGCCTTTCAAACCCACGCTGGAACATTCTCGAACCTTCCGGACTCTCGCGGTCCCCACCCCAGGGAGGTTGACGGCGTTGGGGGAGGGCCAACCTTAGCGATGACGGAGGCCCCTCTCCCATTACAAAGCTGACCCCCCCCGCCCCCCCCCGGGGTCCCCGGATGTCTAAAATGACCACCCGCGTGTCCCAGTTCCACCTTGGAGAGAACCTGAGCTGTCCTGAATGCCACGCCCTGGGGAGGTGGGTCAACGCCCTTCCTTCTCGCCCTTCCGCTCACGCCCACCCCACCCCACCCGCAGGGAACCCCTTTTCTCGGGAAAGGATCCCCGTAGGTCCAGCCCCCAGGACCGTCGGATCGAGGATGGGGTCCGACAGGGGGTCGCGGAGGGGGCCTCCGGCCGTCGTGCTTACCAATAAACGACTCGGATGGCGAGGGCCATGGCTGGGGACCGCAGCATGGGCGGGGCGCGGACAGGCGACCCACCTGCGGCGTGCACCGGCGAACTCCGCTACACCCGGACGGTCGCACAAAGGTTGTTGCTTGGCGTTACACGGCGCGAACCAACGCGGGAGAAAGGCGGGGGGAGGCGGGAAGGGTTGGGGGAGGCGGGTCCCACGGCGGGGGCCCAGGGACCCTGCCGCCCGGCACCCTGAGCCCCTACGCGGGCTCTTCCCCTCCCCCGCTGGGGCCAGGATGCATCCGGACAGGAGTCATCCCGGGGGAAGCCCCTACGCGTCCCCTCGCGGTCCCCCCCGTCCGGGCCGGAATGGTATGGCCCGTGGGGCGGGGCTCTGGACCAGACGTTCCGCGAACTAAACGGAATTGCTAATAAGGGTGATGGTTTTTCCAGCGCCGGCCGGGAGGGGGCGGCCCTCGGGCCCCTTTTCTCCCCCGGAAGAGGGTAGGAGGGCGGGGTCCGAAAGCATTGGGGGTGTGCGGGGGCGGGCCCCGGAAGCCCAGGTTTCCAGGGAGCGCTGCAGGGTCCCCGCGTTCTTATTCAGGCCTGGCGGCTGGACCCGGGCGCCGTCTGGTCGCCGTGGCGGTCGCCGGCGTTCTCCAGCCAGCCGTCTCCAAGGCAAGGGGGTTCATGAAAGTGCCTGACGCCAGCAGTTAGTTAAGGGATTAGAGCGGGAGCCTTTCCCTGAGCCTCAGTTTTCTCCGTCTGGAAGATGGGCGTAATCGCCTTCAAGGACTACTTACCCATTTAACCAATACGTACCCGCGTACCTGCCTGCCATCAGCGATGCAAAAAAATAGACAAAATCAATCCCTTCCCTAGTGGGAGTGATTTAGCCTGGGGACAGTTGGGGGAGGATGGGGGTTGATGTGCGCACGTTCAGTGCGTTCGTACGGGTGGAGAGCCTTGAGTGTCGGACGCGTGGAGCTAGCTAGCTCGAGAAAGATGAACGCTGCCCTAGACCTTCCCGCCCCAGCTTCTGCCTCCGCCTCCTGGTCCTTGGTCCTCACCTGCTATAACCCTGCCCCGAGGCAGGTGCCAGTTCGACTCTAACGATTGGCTGTGTGACTTCTGATCCCCGCTGTCTCAGAAGGATATAATGAGCCTGTGATATAAGGCACTTAACACAGGGCTGGGTACAATCGATGTCCCGTATACAGAGGTCTCTCTCGGTGGCTTCCAGAGCCCTCAGAACAAAAACCCAAATCTTGGCACGACCTGTCCCTGCCCGGTCTCAGTGCCCTAGCCACACGGAACCACTGCAATTGGAAATTGGACCGCACCGCCCTCTCCGGCCTCTGGGCCTTTGCACATGCTGTTTCTGCCCTCTTCCCCTGCGCGATTCCTGCTCGTCCTCGGAGAAATCGGCGCCCACGTATTGTCGCCAGCTAAACCCCAAGACCTGACCTTGACTGCCCCCCTGCTCGTACTCCTCTGCCTTTGTCCCCCCCCCCCCCACTTTTTTCCTTAAGCTCCTTTCCAGTTTCTCTCTTCACTCAGGCAAGTGAAAAGCAAAACCCGCCCCGCTGCGCAGTAGCCACTGCCCAGACGAGACCTCCGGCCAGCCCAGACCACCCAGACCGGCTTGAGCCTAACCCCCTGACCCCACGCGTCCCCGGGCAGGCGGATGATGGAGCGATCTCTCCAACCGCGGACAGCTACCTTTACCTCATTATAATACTAACCCCGCCCCCTGCGCTAGCCTCATTTACATAACACCCCAGGCGAGCGTCGGGCTGTTGCCTTCAGGCGCTCGCAGGACCTCCTCCCTGCCTCTACCTCCGGGAGGGGGCGTCCCTGTGTAAATATTCATCCCACCGGGAGTCACGTTCGGAAGCTGTTTTCCGAGATCTCCTTCCTGGCTGCAGATAAACGCTTCCTTGTGCGACGGCTCAACCTGGTGCAGTTTCTGCCTCGCCCAGGAGCGAAGGGACGCAGGTTCACATACACTGTGCTAGGGAAAACCGCGTGCTTCCGTGGAAAACTGTGTGCACCCGGTGCGGTGGGAGTTCCAAGTTCCCAGTTCTATAAGGACACAAGTCACGCTGGATACCCTCCTCCAGTATGACAGCATCTTACCTACTGACATCTACCGGTGAACCTGTTTCCAAAGAAGGTCCCATACGGACGTCCTGGGGGGTTAGCACTTGGACAGACGTGAATTCGGGGCAGGACGTAATCCCACACAGACCGAATCCTTCTGGATGGTGGGCTCTGTTTTAATACCCTGCAGATTGTGGGTAATGCACACGAACTCTCTGCAGGCATGCGCATGAGTTCTCTTTTTTTTAACGCTTATTTCTTTATTTTTAAGAGAGAGTGAGCGCATGAGCAGGGGAGGGGCAGAGAGAGAGAGGGAGACACAGAATCTGAAACAGGCTCCAGGCAAAGAGAGAAGGGGACAGAGGATCTTAAGCAGGCTCTGCGCTGACAGCAGAGAGCCCGACGCGGGGCCCGAACTCAAAACCCACGAGATCATGACCAGAACCGAAGTCAGATGCTTAACCGCTGAGCCACCCGGCCGCCCCCTAAGGGGATTTAATCTGACCAAATTTCTTTCTTGCCTTTGTTCCCCCATCACTACGGAGGCGAGAGTGATGTTGGCGCTCCAGGAAACTGAGTCAATAGGTTTTTCTGGAGATTGGGCTGCTGACAAGGTTGCCTTTTTCTTGTCATTTGCTAAGATATCCTAAACTGATGGAGACTCACGTCGGGCACGACCTGATCTCTGGCGGGTACAGTATTTGTTTTTCTTTGTTCTGGGGCAGCCAGGAGCGCCTGAGGAATGTCCCCCCCTTGGGGGGTGGGGGAGGGGCGGGTGTTGCTAGATTGTTCTTCGCCCTCTGCACCCGGAGCGCCTCCCCAAACGTTTTGCTTCCCTTTGAACATGCGCTTCAATGTTCCTGATCTGTCAACGTGTCTGTTCTTTGGTCCTGCTCCAAACAGGTTGTAACACCTCACGCGTGCGGACTCCCCAGTCTCCAATCGCACGTTCACTTTTGGATTCTGTGTGAGTCCTGATTTTCCTTTTTGTTTTTTTTTCTCCAAAACCTATCTTGTAACAGGACCGCCCTCAAGGAAGCCCCCCTGAGCCCCTTGGCCTGGGTCACGGTCCCCTCGGGGCTCCCCCAGCCGTGTCCTGACTACTCTGTCAGTCACAGGTACGGTTCCCGGTCCCCCCCCCCCCCCCCACTGGCTTTCCCAGCACACCCAGCAAGTGGCCCGGCCGGGCACCCGCGCAGAAGCTCCCCAGAGTGTTTTGTTGGCCAGCCTTTGGGTGGAGAACTTGCCAGAAGCCTCGAGAGAAGAGGAACACCGCCACCCACCCCCCACTTCTGCCCTTGAGAACAAAGGGGTCTTTGTTATCCAGCAGTGGGGAGGCTGGTGGAATTAGTAATGATCCCTGGGCTGGGATTCTCTCTCTCTCTCTCTCTCTCTCTCTCTCTCTCTCTCTCTCTCTCCCTCCCTCCCTCACACACATACATAGACTGATGGTAACTCTTAAGCTGTCCCCGCCGCCCCCCTCCCCCAACCAGCTACACCATGGCTGCCTCCTGGGGCTCACATTGTGGCTGGGGAGACGGACAAAGGAAAAGCCAGAAACAAATACGTATTCCCTGAGGGCGTAGCGAGTGCCGGGAAGAAAAATAAAGGCAGGAAAGGGTGGCAGGCAGTGCCGGGGCAGAGAATTTTGTAAACAGATCAAGGAAGGCAGCTATGTAATTGGTAAGGGCAGCCAGGGGCGCCCCGGGGGGCTCAAGCCCGTTGAGCATCCAACCCTTGATTTCACGATCTGATGGGCTTCCAAGTTCGAGCCCCACGTGGGGCTCTGAGCTGACAGCCTGGAACTTGCTTCCCTGTGATGATCCCATTTTCCAGATGGGCAGGCTGAAGGCACTCCCCTGAGGTCACACAAAGCACAGAGCAGGGGTTGTGACCCCCGGCTGTCCGGCTGTGGAGCCTGTACTCTGAGCCACCTTCCTGTGGGCCAGCCGGGCGGGGCAGGGGGGTGATGTCAGGGAGCCCGAAAGCTCCAACGCCTGGGTGCAGGGTAATTAGCGTCAGGACCACCTCCGTCCGTCTGTCTGTCACTCTGCATGAGGTCAGGGCCTCCCTGGGGCTGCGGCTCCTCTTGTCCCCCTCCCCCACCACCTATCCACGTAGGATCACTGAGCCCTGCACAGACTGAGCCCATCTGGGGAGGACCCCGCTTCGGCCAGTCGTGGGTCCAGCATGTGTGGAAGCTGACTTTCTTTTTTTTTGTTTTAATTTTTTTTTAATGTTTATGTATTTTTGAGAGAGAGGGAGAGAGAGAGACCAACAGAGTGCAGGTGGGGGAGGGGCAGAGAGAGAGGGAGACACAGAATCCGAAACAGGCTTTGAGCTGTCAGCACAGAGCCTGATGCGGGGCTTGAACCCACGCACCGTGAGATCACGACCTGAGCCAAAGTCGGACGCCTAACGGACTGAGTAACTTTCTGTTGCGTGGCTCATCTAAATTGTTAAGTTGTAAGTGTTCTTTATACATTGTAGCTACAGGTTCCTTTGTTGGAGATACGATTTGCAAGCACTTTCCCAGTCTGTGGCGAGCCTTCTCATTTTTGCAAGTTTTTTTTTTATGTTTATTTATTTTTGAAAGAAGGGGGAGAGGGACAGAGAGAGAGAGAGGGAGACCGATGCAGGGCTCAAACTCACGAACAGTGAGATCATGCCCTAAGCTGAAGTCGGACGCTTGACCGCTTGACCGTCGGAGCCACCCAGGCGCCCCTTTGCAAGTGTCTTTTGACGAGCAAAATATTTTAATTTCGATCAGGGCTTGCTTAATTTTGCTTTCGTATTTTTCCTTGCGTTTTCTCTTTGTCCTTTTTCGCGTCCTATGTAAAGTATCTGTGTCAAACCTCAGGCCATGTTTCTTCCAGACGTTTTTGTGGTTTTAGCTGCTGGTTTAGATCTCATGTTTTCCGTTCCTTATCTGGCTTCTTATCTTGTTCAAATCAATCACTGCCACCAGGTCTCTGAGCCGGGGCGTCAGGGGGGAGGAGAGAAACCGGGGTGCTATCCTTAGAAAGCACCCCCCCCCCCTTGCGAATTTGGCCCTTGCCTTGAGTCTGGGGAAATTGGCTGATAGACACTTCCCTCTACTGATATAAAACTTCCCTAAATGATAAGGAGGCTCACTGCGCCACGGTTTTG
Organism: Panthera tigris; assembly: GCF_018350195.1. Lineage (NCBI taxonomy): Eukaryota > Metazoa > Chordata > Mammalia > Carnivora > Felidae > Panthera > Panthera tigris. Next base: position 9,727,009 of record NC_056674.1, read on the forward strand.
GCTTTTTGAATGAAACAATATCTTTCGCGCTGACACCCGCTGTGCTTTTGGAGTTCACGCCAGGCAGATGGCCTGCTTGGGATTCTCTCGCTGCCTCTCTCTCTGACCCTCCCCCTGCTCGCACTCTCTCTCTCTTTCTTTCTCAAAATAAATACATAAGCTTAAAAGAAAAATAAATCAACTACGTACTGACTCCCATGAGGACTTCCGGAGAGTCTTGGAACACAGGGGTGGTTTGGGGCCCCCAACACAACCGGTACCCCTGATGGAGAGGAAAGACTGTGGAAGAAAAAGTCAGTAAAACACAGAGCACCCCACGTTGTTTGACTGTGTTTGCCCTTGAGGGGCCCGACTGGAATCACTTTACAAAATAAAAATTCTGCTGCACTGGGTAGGGAGAGAATGGGCAGATGTTCACAGATTTGGGGGCTCATGCAAATTCCAAATGCATATTTCCAGCCCCTGAATTCCAGATTTTTACATCCCAACTGCCTACTTGCCACCTACAATCGGGTGTCTAACTGGCGTCTCAGACCAGAGCTCTGGATACCCGCCCCCATCTCTGCCCCCCCCCCCCCCCAAATCTGGAAATTGTAAGTTCCAGACCAGGCATAAACCTTGACTTTCTCCTTTTCCTTGTACGTCAGCCACTTTTGGTGGATTTCCTTTCAAAACGTATCCTGGATGCACCTGCCCCTCCCCACCTCCACCTGCGAGCCCTGGGGGAGCCAACATCACCTCCCGCTGGGGCGCCCTGGGGCCTGCCCCGCCTCCGTCGCCTGCCGCCTGTTCCCATCAACGCCACCAGGGGGCGCCAGCCCCTCTTCTGCTCAGAACCCTCCAGGGCCCCGGGATTAGTCTAAGCAGAGTCCTCACTGGGGACCCCTAGGGCCCACATGTTCTGGCCCCCTCCCTTATCTCCGATCTTACCCCTCCTCACAGAGTTTTTGGGTTTTTTTTTTTTAACTGAGGGATAATACACATAACAGAAATTAATCATTTTAAATCTTTTTTTGTTTGTTTTAATGTTTATTAGAGAGCGAGCAGGTGGGGGGGGGGAGAGAGAGAGAATCCTAAGCAGGCTCCACACTGCCAGCACGGAGCCGGACGAGGGGCTCGAACCCACAAACTGTGAGATCATGACCTGGGCCAAAACCAAGAGTCGGACACTGAACTGACCGAGCCGCTAGGCGCCCCTAAAATTAATCATTTTAGAGTGTACACGTCAGTGGCATTTAGTGCGTTCACAGAGCTTTTTCCTAATTTTGAAAATGACCCTTAAGCCATCATTTCTTCTAGGAAATTAATGGCGACGAGGGATAGGAGTCGTGCATGTGTGTGCGCGCGTGCACACTTTTGCGTGAATATATCTTACGGTGTGTGAGCTTTTGTGTCTGACTTAGCATCACGTTTTCAAGGTTCCTCTCAGAGATTTTGCATGGGCTGTTCCCTCCGCCTGAATGCTTTTCCTTCCGACAGTCACAGGGCTCTCTCCTCACTTCCCTCAGATCTTTGCTCAAATATCGCTCCATCCCTGACGCTATCGAAAATGGTAACCCCTCCCCGGCCTTCTGTGTCCCCGCTTCCCCCTGGCACGTACGCCCTTGGCATCTTACGTATCTTACTCACGAATTGTGGATGCTGTCAGGCTGTCTCTCCCCTAGAAAGTGCGCTCTCTGGTTTTCTGTCGTGTCCTCCTCCCTCGTACGTGCCCGGCATGTGAAGCGGTGAGTGGCTTATGGCGGGCACCCAGCAAATACTTGTCAGATAAAGGCAGCCTTAAGCAAGTATATTTAGGGGCAGGCCTGGGTGGCTCAGTCGATTGAGCGTCCAACTTCGGTGCAGGTCATGATCTCGCGGTTTGTGGGTTCGAGCCCCGCATTGGGCTCTGTGCTGATGGCTCAGAGCCCGGAGCCTGCTTCGGATGCTCTGTCTCCCTCTCTCTCTGCCCCTCCCCTGCTCACGCTCTGTCTCTCTCTCTCTCTCAAAAATAAATAAACATTTAAAAAAAAAAAAAAGAGTGTATTTAAGGGGCACCTGGGTAGCTCAGTTGGTTAAGCATCGACCTCGGCTCAGGTCCTGATCTCAAAGTTCATGCATTCGAGCCCCACATCAGGTTCCGTGCTGACAGTGCAAAGCGAACGAAGTCATTCGTTAGCACCACGAGGAATCCTTATCTTCCTCTCCCTGCGAGAATTCTCACCTCTTTCGAGGCAAGTACCAGGCGCTCAGAGTTCAGGCAAGTTTGGGGGGGAGGGTCGTGTTCTTTCCTGGCGGATTTTGGCTGATGCGAAGCATAGTTGCATCCTTAAAGGGGAAGGGTGTATTTCAGATTTTAAAGGTTTTAAAGGAAGGCTTGTAGGCTCTTCTTCCACTGGGGAGCGATTTGTCCAAAGTCCCACGGAGTTCTCATCGGTCCTCTTGTGTTTACACGGGGCATACGGTGCCAAGGACACTGGTACATTGGGCAGGAGGAGGGAACCCAGTGTGACTTATTCTGGCAGATATGGAGCCCGAAGGAGCGAGGACAAGTGTTCAGGCGGGGGCCACACCAAGGAGTACCTGTGTCTGTACCTGCAGAAGCCTAGGAACATCCGGGGGTGCTGGTGATATAGGTATTGATTCAGATGTCACCTCCTCAGGGAGGTGTTCCCTGACCATCCTTTTTTTTTTTTTTTCAAAGAAAAATAGTGAAGTGCACCCTTTTTACAAATTTGCTTTTTTTCCCACAGTAAAGTGGGCAAATCTTTTTTTTTTTAATTAAAAAATTTTTAATGTTTATTTTTGAGAGAAAGGGTGAGAGCAGGGGAGGGGCAGAGAGAGAGGGGGACAGAGAATCCCACACAGGCTCCGCATTCGCGGTGCAGAACCCAATGCGGGGCTCAGACCCATGAACCATGAGATCATGACCTGAGCCGAAACCAAGAGTTGGACACTGAACTGATCGAGCCGCCTAGGTGCCCCCACAAAAAAAATGTTTAAAAGTAAGCTCTACGCCCGGCATGGGGCTTGAACTCACGACCCCCAGAGATCAAGCGTAGCACGCTCTCCCGGCTGAGCCAGCTGGGGCGCCTCGAGGGCACAAATCTTAACCGTACAGCTTGGCGATTTTTTTCACGCACGTAAGGCCGTTGAACCACCTCCCAGATCAAGATACAGATGGTTTCCTTTTCCAAGAAGGTCTCTCATGCACGTTCCCTGTCAGTTTCCCTACGAGGATCCCAACGACCTACACCACCACACTGGTCTGGCCTGTTCTAGAACTTCGTGGAAATGGGAGTCCCACAGCATGCTGTCTCTGTGGATGCATGGATAAGCCATCAGTGGGTGGATACGTGGATGGGTGGATGGATGGATGGATGGATAGATAGATAGATAGATAGATAGATAGATAGATAAAGATCCACTGATGGATGAGGGGGTGAACTGATGCCCCGTCACCCCTAGGGGTTTGAGGTGAGGTCTCAGCCTGACAATGGGGGAGGGCACAGGACAGGGGAACGGGGTGGGGTGGTCAGGTGGGAGGCTTGGTACCTCTGGCCCACAGAAGGTGACCAGGGCCCGTAGGGCACCTGTCTCCCAACCTTCTGGCCTCGCCCTCACCGCGACCTACACACGTCCCTCGCGGGCAGGGATCCGTGTCTGTCCTATCCTCCCGCAGGCCGTCACCCTTGAAGCCCCGCCCCCCGGCCGCCCCCTCCAGGTCTGCGACCCCGCCTCACCCCCCCCCACTCCCCCACCCCACCAGGGCAAGGTCCTGGTCCAGGCCCAAGTGGGGGGTTTATAACCAGTGTGGACAGATTGGTCAAGTCTCGTCAACTGCCCGGGACCTTTCAAGCCTCAAACGGCAGCCTGCAGGCCCGCAGACCCCCAGAAGACCCCCCTGGGCGGACCTAGAGAGACTTCTCGAATCTGCTCCTGCCCATTCAGAATGCATCAGCTTCCTCTCACCCGGGTCTAGCTTTCACCCCACTTGCTGCAGTGTGGCCCTTGGAGGGGTCCCGAGTAGGGGTGACGGGGGATTAGGGTCGCGCGGAAACCTCCCGGAACGGCTTGTTTAGGCGCCCCCTGGCGGCCACTGCCTCTCCCGCATCTCCACTCGCTTCCCCTTGAACTTGGGAGACCTGCATTTTGACCGTCAGAACCAGAGAAGGACGTTCGTGTTCACGCAGGACCACGGGCGGCGCCACGAGACCGCTCCGGGCACGGTCACCAGGGGCGTCCCCGCCCTGGATCCCCGAGGCAGTTCTCGGCAATGCAGCCCGGCCAGCCCTCCTCCCTCCGGGGGTACTTCCAGCCTTGTGGGGGTGGGGGCGGGGGCAGGAGTGGCTCATTTGCCCTCCCGGCCGCTTCCGCCGCCGAGTCCCTTTGCTGCCCCCCTTCCCTTCCCTCTTCCCTCCGTCTCCCGCCCCTCTCGCTCCTCGTCTACATTCAACTCCTAGAACCCACTCCCACTGCCTCAAAGGTCACCCGTACCCACAAGCTGACCAGCCCCCTGTGCTCCAACCCGCGTCCAGCCACTTCAGCCACCTCGCCATTCACAAGCCTGATGGGAAGCTCCGGCTTCACGGGGCCAAAGTCCAACCCAAATTTCTCTGCCCCAAACCCAGGCTCTCCCATCTCCATTGATCCTTTACCTCGTGCCTCCTGCATTCTGTCTCCCTCTCCATCTGCGCAACGGCCGGGGAGAGGGTAGAGCTGTACTTTTTGGAGTGTGTGTTCCCTCCTGTGCCATCTCAGTACAGGGCACCTCCATCCACGCAAATGCTCTGCCAAGAACATCCCTGGCGCTATCCTCGACCTCCCTCTGGCCTTCGTACCAACACGCAGCCTCTGACACGATCTGTGCATTCTACCTCTCAAAAGACCTATCAAAGACCTGGCAAGTCCCCACCTCCATTGAGTCCGCACTGGTCCAGGAGCATCATCTCCTGCCTGGACTACTGCGGTTTGCCTTGTCGGTGGGTTCCCTGCTTCATCTCTGGCCCCCAACAATCCGTTCCCTGCCCACAGTCCGCGCGACTCTCTCCTCACGTGGTCCCTATGGCCCTGCATGACCCGGTCCCTGGTTGCAGCATGGGCCTCACCTCCCACGCTCTCTCCTTGACTCAGTTGCAGGCAGCCAGGTCTTCCTTGCCCTTCCAGAGATTCTCCACCCCAGGACCTTTGCACTAGCTGTTCTCGCCACCTGGAAAATTTCCCCTGTGATATCTGCATGGCTGCCGCCTTTGTTTTATCCCAGTCTCTGCTCAGATACCAGCTGCAGGAGAGGACCAGTATTTTGGCTTAATACTGAGCCCGAACGAGGCTGGGGACAAACGGCAGGGCTGTTTCAAAGGGACAGTGGACAGGGCTTGGGTTGGAATCTCAAATCTGGACACGTCTGGGCTAGTCACTCCCCTTCTCTGTGCTTCAGAGTCCTCAGCTGTAAAACAAAAACAAAGCGGGGAGGGTCACAGTATCTGGACACAAGCGCTTGGGACAGAAATGGCTTTGTACAGATGAAACAGGCATTAATTTTTAAAATGGCATTATTGCCATTAAGAGAGAGAATACATCATGTTGCCAGGCTTCTGCCCCGGGGGGAATCATGTAAGTGGGCTTCCAGACTTTGGCTCACGGGACTTTTGATCAGTCAACATTCCTCCTCACCCCCTCAGCCCCCATGAACATACACAAAAGGTAAGGCACAGGGGGGTGGAGGAATCTTCAGCTGTCTGTCTGTGCTCCTGCCTCATTCATGGAGGGCTGGGCTCTCCAAGGGGAATGGAGGAAATCCTGGCTGGGCCCGGACTCTCTCAGCAAGTCTGTGAGTCTGCGTGGCCATGGGTAAACGTCTTACCCTCTTTGGGCCCCCATCTCTGTTGCGGGCAAATGAACACGGCAAAAATGTCAACTTTTCACAGTGGTTTACTTTCCTTAGAAAGCTCCTTAGTATTTTAAAATGATTTTCCTGAGTATAAGAGCAACGCACACTTGTGGGGGACAGGGATCGGAGCTGGGATCGGGTATTTACACCGTGGGGGGCTGGAGCCGCGGATCTGGGCCACGTCCTCCGGAGTGACACCCAGGACGACAGCACAGAACCCTCCGAGGCCGCTGCCAGGACCGCTGGGTTCGAGGACGCCCAGTCCTGGCCGTGACCCCGGGGGTCTCCTCTGCCGCCCACGGGTCTGGAGGGAGTCCACCTGCGGGAGCCTGCTCTCTCCAGAAGGCGGCTGCGGGGGCGGCCGGGAGACCAGTCGCTGCCTCCAGCCTCTGCTGCCAGGGGTGCAGAGGTCGGTCGGGCCCACCCGGTGTCCCCTGCAGTGAGGAGCCCGGGAGGACCCGGAGAAGGTACAGAAAAGCGATGTAGGGAAGGAGGTAAGAATCCACCGTGGTTCACCTTCAGGGGCACAATCTCCACGCGCCTTTCTCTGTGCATGTGTCTCCAGACGTCTTCAAACTGGTCAAGGTGCTACTGTGCCCTTGGCCCATTTGACAGTTCTGAGACAGATCATCAGTATTTCCCCAGCTCATTAAAAATTTGTCCAAAAGCTGCCTTTTAAAGATGGCGGTGAAACCTCCCAAGCGTAGACACACTACCTGTAAAAACCCGTTTCCTACTGTTCTGTATTTGGATGATTTCTGCGTCTCTTAATCGAGTAGAGCCAACAGCACACAGCTTCCTATATATGGAGGATTCTTTGTCCGCATCTGAATTCCTTTTTTGCTTTTGCTTTTAAGTAGGCTTCACATCCAGGGCGGAGCCCAGGGCAGGGCCTGAGCTCCCAACCCTAGGATCAAAACCGGAGCCAAGATCCAGAGTGGACGCTTAACCAACCGGGGAAACCGCTCTGGGGCCTCACGAATTCCTATTTTTAAAAAGGCTTTCTCCACGATAGAAGATTCGGGGAGGCTGGAAAAAAGGTGGTAGCAAGGAGAGAGCACCCCCCGGAGTCCCCGCGCCCGCGGGACCGGGCGCTGGGGCGGGGACGGCGGCAGATCCCGTTTGCGTCTTTGCACAAAGCGGCTGACGTAAACACGTCCCAGTCGTTACTCGTGCGCCCGACCCCTCGGGGAGCGGCCGCGGAGGCTTCCTCCCGGAGCGGCCGGGCCTGCCCACGTCCATTGCCGCCTTTCCGTCCATTCTGCACAGCACTCGGGCCAACCTGCCTCGGCATCGGGCCTCCCCCAGACTTCCGGCCTTTGCTTAGGGCACGTTCCCAGGAGAGCGATCAGGGGTCAGAAGGGAAAGAGCATCTGCGAGGGGTCCCTGGCACAGACTGCAAGGTTCCACTTTAAAAAATAAATAAACAACCCATCTTCGTTCTTTTCCTAACATTGTTAGAATAGCAAACACTCACAGAACGTTCTCTGCTAAGGACGGTCACGGGCAGTCTCGCCCAGATCCTTGTAGAAAGGCACCGTGAGGTACCGTGATGTCCATACTGCAGGTGGGGACCGCGAGACACAGAGAGGTTGTGTAACCTTCACAAGGCTGCACAGCTAGCACGTAACACAGGGGGCTTTGAAATGAGGATGCCGGCTCCCACATCCGAGCTCTTAACACCTGCAGGCTGCAGCCAGAGATGGGCCCCGTCCCTTCCAAGAGCCAAGTGCCCGATCTGCTGTATAGACGGGGGATTGCTTATTCAGCCAGGACCCAACGGATAGGTAGTTCTCCCATTTCTGCAGGACAGTCAGAGGCAGATTGGATTTTGCGGTGCCTGAGGCTTTTACAATTTGCGGGACGGGACCTGCTTCAGGAAAAGTAACGCAGATTGAAAAGCAGGTGCGGGGCCGTGGAAGGAACCGGCGTGAACAGTCCTGACGCTTGGGCTCCATTACCATCACCCTCACGTGCACGTCCCGCCCCCCCAAATTATGCATTTGCAGCCGTAAAGTGGAGTTTCCCGTGTACCCCACCACCTAGACCAAGTGTCGCTGTACTTGTTTCAAGAGGCCTCCGGGGACCTGTCCGTCTCTCCTGCCCCATTGTTCCTTGCATTTCAAAGGAAGCTGCAGACATCAGCATGGTGCCGGCAGATCTGCTTTCTCCCTTTGGGCGTAAAACTTGGATGTGAAACGTAATTTACGGGCAGAAGACCACCCACGCGTGCCTGTGCCGGCAGACTCGTGTTCTGCACACACGGGAACAGACGCATTTCCCTAGGGGACGGACCGGCGCGGGCTTCCGGAGGGCTCTAAGGTCCAGGCTGCACCGGGCGTCCTCGGGGAGCTGGCCAGCCCCACCCCCAGGTACCCATGTACTTGGCGGATGCGCTGATGGCCACCTCTGGGCATTAAGAGTTTCCTCCCCTCTTCCAGAAGGTTCCTTGACGCTTATTCCCCAGAAGGGACTTACTGGGTCAGAGGCTGCGGCTTAGGGCTCTTTTCAGAGTGGCTTCCAACCCGTCCCCCGGCTCCCCCTCACACATATGCACAAAGAGCCATTTTACTGTCTGTACAACGTCCCTTTTTACTTTCAAGATGGGAGAGGGGGCGGGGCAGGAGCAGATCCTTAAAGCTGTGATGTTTTACCGGATATGGGAGGGAGTGGGGAGGGGGGCCCTGCCATTCCTCTCTCCCTTCACCCATTTCTTTTATAAACTGCTTGCTCTATTTTTATAAACATCTCATCCCAGAGAAACCTTTCCAAAAGCCACAAGAAAAAAGAGGGAAAGGCTAACAGAACACCACAAACACTGAATGCCTCTGACAAATGACACCTTACACGAAGCAAAAAGCCAAGAGCCTGGGAGAAATGTTTGCAACAGGCGTGACAGAGACTTCGGGATCCGTAACAAATAAAAAGCTACTGCAAGTAAACAAGAAACATGACGAACAGTCTAAGAGGAAACTGGTCAAAAGCTTTGAACCAGCATTGAAGAAAGGGCCAATGAGGGGAAGACACATATATATACATTCGACCTCTCTGGTAACCGGGCAGAATTTAACGAAAGACGTGAGATCAGACAGCAAGACGGCTGCAAGCGAGCAAGTGGGCCCCTACATTGCTGCAGGGTACAAATCAGCACCCACTACGTGGAGAACAATTTGGCCGAACCTATCAAATGACCTTTTGCACAGATCTTCCCTAGATTTTCCCAGAACTAAGTATGGTATGATCGTATCCGTGACCCAGCAAGGCCAAAACAATTCTATTTTCAGGGGCTCCTGGGTGGTTTGGTTGGCTAAGTGTCTGACTTCGGCTCAGGTCGTGATCTCACAGTTCATGGGTTTGAGCCCCACGTCGGGCTCTGTGTTGACAGCTCGGAGCCTGGAGCCTGCTTCGGCTTCTGTGTCCTGCTCTCTCTCTGCCCCTTCCCCGCTCATGCTCTTTCTCTCAAAAATGAATAAACGTTAAAAATATTCTCTTTTTGTGCATCCATGGATATAATTTTATAGAATCACACGTGGAACTTAATGGAATCATTCACACTGACCTGCAGTGACAGCTACTTGGCAGGCAAGGGCATGGGTCTGAATGGAGAGCAAAGGTCAAGGGCAATTGTCACGGTGTTCTGGTATCCTTATGCACTGTATCTATGATTCACGGCGAGAACATGGTCCTTTATTACTTGTAGAAAAAATGGTTTAAAAAAATTCTTTTTAGGGGTGCCGGAGTGGCTCAGTCAGTTAAGTGTCCAACTCCTGATCTTGGCTCAGGTCATGATCTCACGGTTCGTGAGTTCGATCCCTGCATCGGGCTCTGTGCGCACAGCATAAAATCTGCTTGGGATTCTGTCTCTCCCGCTTTCTCTGCCCCTCCCGTGCTCACGTGTTCTCTCTCTCAAAATAAAGAGACTTAAAAAAAAATTCTTTCTAAAGGTTTGGAGAGAGGGAATTAGTCCTTCTCACGTGCTTGTTTCCGCCCCATTTTAACGGGGAGGACTGCCTCCCACCCCGAACTGGGTTGTTGTGAGGGTCAGTGAGTGATTCCATCTCCTTAAAAGCACAGTAGGTGCTCAGCAAACGTTACCAACACGACAGGGCCATACGCAAGACCCGCCTCTTGTCACAGGGACAGAAAGACGTGGGCTATTTCGCATCAGACACCCAGGTGTGATCCCTGCTGTGCCCCCCTCCCCGACCCCCCATACCCACCCAAGCAGCCTGTAAGCCTCATTTCCTCTACCTGCTTTCCCTAAGATCTGGGTTCTCACCAGGTTTTAGGGAAGACGAATGTTCTGGTACCTGCGTCCCTATGTGCTAGGGAGGGACACACAGAGGAAGAAGCCGCCTCCAGGAGGGAGTCAAGTCACACACAAGGCCCAGGGTGTTGGTCAGAGGTGTTTTATTGCAGGGAGGGGGCTCCGGCATCCCGCGGCGGCTATAACCTGGGGACAGAGGAAAACAGTCAGAAGGTTTGGATCAGCACAGAAGAAAGTGCCAGTGAGATGAAGACATACTCAACCTCTGGTAACTGGGGTGTAACTGGGGCCTGAGGGTGCACGAGGGGAGGGAGGGCCCCATGGCCTCACCCGCTTGACACCCCCCGACTCTAGTCTGGGCCCTTCCATCTCCCTTTGGGGCCTCTCCCCGCCCCGGCTCTGGGTTCAAGTGCATCTGGTGGGCTGCCCTCCCTGGGTCTGGCCAAGGGCTCGTTCTGATTTAAGCAGCTTAGAAGTGCTTCTGTCACAGCCGAGGGACCAGTCTGCCTGGCAGGGGAAGGGGAGGGCCACTCACTGGATCTCGCGGAACGCCCGCCTCTCCACGAGCTTCACTTTGTACTTGCGCCTGAACCTGCACAAGGGAAGGGAGAGGTGAGTAACCGGCAAGACCGCCAAGCGCAGGGAGTTTCCCGACACCCTTGCTCCCCCCACCAGCCCCGAAGCCTCACTTGGCTCTCTCCCGAGGCTCGATCATGTTTCTCTTCTGGAAGCTCTTGAACCGGTCGCGGAGGATATTGCCTTCGGGCTGCGGGACGCAGAGAGGGAAGCCTCAACGGGGGGCCCTCTCACCTCTCCACGGGGCTCAGCCTGGCCCTGAGCTGGGGGGGGTGGCGTGTACGGAGGCACAGGCCCGGGCTGGGTGTGCAGGGATCAACGGGAGGGAAGGAGAGGGTACATCAGGCAGGGGCAGAGGCCAGGGGGCGGAGGGCAGGGTGCACGGTTGGCACACTACTGAAGCAGAGCCGGCCGGAGCCCCGAGGCGGCCCAAACCGTGCGGTGCCCATGCTGCGGTGAGAAGCCAAGGGCCGCTGGGAGCCACGGCAGGTTCTGAGCCAGGGAGGGACAAGGCCCGTTCTGGGCTTTAGGGAGACCTCTCTGGCACTGAAGAGGGGGAAAGGGGGGGCCAGGAGACCAGGGGCTGGGAGGAAAGGCCTTCTGAGGGTCACAGGCTCAAACCCCCACACCAGCCGGCCCCTCACCCCCGAGGACCCCGTGCCCTCAGCCCCCAGGCATCAGCCCAACCGGCCCATCCCGGGGGCAGCCATAATGTCGCCCACAGCCCCTGGGGGCACGGGGAGCAAGGATGGGATCATCACCGGGCACCGGGGCCCCCCTACAGCACGTCACCCCACGTGGGCAAGTACCTTTAGGGTCCTAAGCGAGTCAGCGAGCTCCGAGCTGAGCTGCACGTCGATGTCGGGGTCCTGATACCTGGAGAACACGGGCGGGGGGCGTTCAGAGGATCCGCCTTGCCCAGGGCAGAGCCCAAGGGCCCCATTCGGGCAGTGGGCCTCGGAGAACGTGGGGCTTCGTGGGGGAAGAAGATGATCTCCCGGGAGGCCCCCCGCCCTCACCCCCAGCCCGGCGGGCCTCACTTGAGCCGCCCCAGCCTGCGGGGCCTGTCCGCCTCGGCCAGTCTCCGCGCCCGCCGCTGCTCCCGCCGTCGCGCCAGCTCCGCCAGTCGCCTCGCCACCTGGGCCTTGATCCCACGCAGCCTGAAGAGCTCCTGGTGCCGCAGCCGGGCGGCCCGCACGGCGGCCTGCTGCACTCGCTGCGGGAGGGCCGGGCGGGTCAGTCAGGGGCCGGGCACGGGGCCGTCCCCGGGGGACCTTCCCTCCACCGGGCGGCCCCCTTCACAGCAGCTGTCTTCTGAGGCCCCCCTTCCTTACCCACGGGTGGCCCACAAATCCCACCCCCCAAGTATCAGCACCAGGGCAGCACGGACTTGATCCCCACTGCACGTTCCCCACTGCGTCCTGAGCCCAAGTGGTGCCCGGAGGGAACCAGGAAACGGGTCTCGACAGACCAGAGCTGTGAGGACCGCAGACAGCACAAAAAAGCAGGCCGAGGGGTCAGAGAAGGCAGGCCGTGAGCACGGGAACAAGCAGGCCACGGGGGCAGGAGAGGCCGGGGCCTGCGGTGCTCACCATCTTCCGGGCGGCCTTCTCCCGCCGCCGCTGCTGCTCGGTCTTCTTCTCCACGGTGGCCGGGCGCGCGGCCACGACTGAGGCCTCAGCTCCCTCGGCCTGCTCCCCTCCAGCCTCGGGCCCCTCGTCCTGGCCCTCGCCCGACTCCCCCTCCCCGTCGGACTCCTCCAGCAGCCCCTGGCACATCTCCTGGAATGTAGACTCCTGGAGGGGGAGGGGCGGAAGGGACAGGAAGCGGGGTGTCAGGGGCCGGGCACCCCGAGGGCCAGGGTGGGCGGGGCCGGGGAGAGGAGCAGGCGGGGCGTGGGCTCACCTGGGTGGCAGCCTGCTCCGGGCTGGGCAGGGCCAGCTGCCGCTGCAGCCTCTCTGCCTGCTTCTGTCGCTGCAGCTCGACCTCGTGGGCTGCCAGGAGCAGGGTCTGGAGAGGAAGGGGTGGAGGTGAGGACCCGGGGGTCACAGACAGACCGGGCCCTCTCACCTCCCATCGGCGCCCCCAGTGCCCAGCCCCTCCTCCCCTCCAGGGTCTCCCCAAGCAGCCAGGAGGGCCTCTGCCCCCAAACCACCCTCCGCTCCTTGAAGGCCGGCCGGGTCCCTGCCCACGGTAAGGTTTCGTTTACGTGACACACAGAACAGGCGATTCTGTAAAGAGATCTGCGGGAAGGACAGCGGTGGCCGCCTAGGGAAGATGGGGCAGGGGCGGGGGGTGATGGCTGACGGGCGCCCTACTCTGTCAACGTTCTAAAAACCCTGAGACCGCGCCAGAAGCGGGTGAATCCTGAGGCTGAGGGCGGTCTCTGCAACACCGTCGGGCAAAGACTCAAGACAGACTGCTCTTCCCAGGTCCCCCCCCAGCGCCCACGTCAGGCCGGACTCAACGACCGCGGCCACAGGCCCCTCTGCTCGCGAGCAGCCTCACCCCACTAACGCTCGCTGTGACGGGGCCTCTGCACCTACAGGTGAGGACCCCGCTCTGTCCATTCCCGGGGGGCCACGAGACACCCTCTCTTCGTGAACGAGGCTGAACCGCACCCGCCCGCGTGTCCCGCATCTAACGGACCTGCATTTCTCTCCGGGAACCTGTGCTCTCCCGGGGGACAAAGGGCTCGTCCCCCGTCCACGACCCCCGCGGTTAACAGACATCTAGGTGACAAATGGGGACTCTCACAGCCAGGTTCTCCCATTGCTAAACTATCCTAGGCCTTAGAGAAATCTCGCTGGTCAGGCTGCTCACTGTTCATTGAGACCTTTTGCGCCCCTGTCCCGTGGACCGCCCCCAAAGGTGGCCTGGTCTCATGTACCTCCGGGTCTTTGTACACGCTGTTCCTGAAACACCCATTCCCCTGTTCCCGTGGCAAACTCCTCCTCAGACATTTGGTCGAAGCTCTGATGTCCTCCTCCTCCAGGAAGCCCTCCCTGACCCCCAAGTCTGGATTTGGCAACCCCTCTGGGTCATCACTGTCTGGGAATGGGTCCGTCCCCCCACCCCCACTGGACCACGAGCCCCAGGGGGGCAGGCCGGGGGCTGCCGACTCCCCAGCAGCGGTGGGCACAGAGGAAGTGCCTGGCGAGGGCACCAACCAAGCGGCCAGGCGACGACGGAGGAGGGACCCGCTCAGGGCCACGTACCTGGTGGTCCTCAAAGGACGGGTTGTAGGAGGCCCCGGCGGGCGTCACCTCCACGGCAGGGACCTGGGAGGGCTTGGCGTGCAGATGTGGCGGCCGCTGCAGGAGGACAAGGCAGGATGAAGCCCGGGAGCCCGGGACCCGAGAGCCCACAAGCCGGTGCGGGACTCCAGGCTCGGAAGATGGCAGGGGCCTCAGCAGCGCCCACAGCCTTCACACCGGGAGGGCCTGTGCGTCCGGCATCCAGAGCAACGGACACCGGCTACCCACCCGCTATGCTACCCTCGGGAGCCACGTCCCCAGGACAAGCGAGCGCCCTGCAGGCAGGGGCTCTGCCTGCCTTCCCTGAGCAAAGCCCCTGTGACCCCCGTGGGGGGCCGCAGTTGCGGAAACACAGGGTACACGGCACCGGTCGCTGACGCCTGCGGCAATGTTGGCAGAGGGCGCGAGGCTGTCTGACCTGCCTCTGACCTGCGTCGCTCAGAGCAGGGCGCGGGTGACACGGGGCTGACGGAGACCCCAAGTGTGGCCCTGGGCCCTGCGGGAGCTCGTGACAAAGGCGGGAGGTGGTTGCCTGGGTGGCACGGTCCGTTAAGCACCTGACTCTTGGTTTCAGCTCAGGTCGTGATCTCCCGGTTCGTGGGTTCAAGCCCCGCATCAGGCTCTGGTCTGACAGCTTAGAGCCTGCTTGGGATTCTGTCTCCCTCTCTTTCTCTGCCCTCCCCCGCTCGCACTCTATCTATCAAAAATAAGGAAACATTTAAAAAAAGAAAGAAAGGTCCACCCAGACGGAATCTGAAGGCAGAGGCCGTCAGTCTCCAGCAGAAGCCCAGGGGGGAGCCCTGGAAGAAGCCCTCTGGCTCCCGCCCTCTCCCCACACCCACCGCCCGCGGGTCCCAGGGCTTCCGCCCAGGGGTGTCTTGCCTCCGTCCCTGCACCTCCACCCCCGCATGCCACAATCCCACCTCCAGACCGTGGCCCCCACCTCTCCTGCACGAAACCACTCAAAATAAAACTCTGAAACCTGAGTGGTGCTCCCTCCCACCAGGCCGGCCTCCTCCCCAGCCTGCTGCACGAACCCACCCTGGTGTCCCCCAGTTCCCTGCCCCCCATCTAGGTACAGCTGCCACCCCCAGTTAACTGGCCAACACGGGCTTCTTTTCAGTGACCTTCGCTCATCTCCCCGGGGCACCTCCTGCTGACCGCCAGCCTGCTCTCTCCTCCGGTTCAGAGGCACCAGGTTCCCGCACGTGGGGTCTTGGCCACAGGCAGAGACTGAGGCGCCAGGGCCCCTGTGCAGAGCAGCTCCTAGCACCCCAGCCCTCCCCCGAGCAGTCGCCCAGGACGCCCTGCTGCCGCGGTCTCACCTTCACTCCTTTCTTCTTGGTCTGCTCCAGGAAAAAGGCGTCCTGGCCAGCCAAGGGCCGGTCCAGGAGGTCTGTGGAGGCAGTGAGGGGTGGCTGCTGGGGGCTTTCCAGTGTGGCCCGAAGGGCTCCCTCTGATCCCTCCCCCTTCACAAAGAGAGCACTGAAGCACACACGAGAAAAGGACTCGGGCTCCAAGGGATTTTGAGTGCCAGGCAAAAGAGCATATGGAGAGATCCAGAAAGCAGAAGGGAGCCGAGGCTGAGGGGCACAGGGTGCCCTCAGGAAAGGAAAGCCACTTCCAGATGCTGAACTCTGCTGAGGATCACCAAATACACACTTGCAGAGCGCTTCTCTTAAACACTGTGCTCTTGTGCGGTGCACAACCTGCACAAATGGGCATGGCAGCCGAGTCCCCACCCACAAGTGACAGCAAGGGTACTACTCACTGTCTTTGGCCCAGAGGTCATAGAAAGGCCGCTCAACGGTGTCTTGGGGCCCAGGCTTGGCTTTGATCGCAGGAGGGTTCCGAAGCCGGGCCTGTGCCTTGCGCACCTCCCGGGGCAGCTCACCCTGTTTGGCCAGTTTCTCCCATAGCTGCTCCTTCCGTTTGAGCTTTCTGGCATTGGGGACCTGGTGAGCAAGGACACTGGGGCGAGGAGAAGCAGCAAGTTGGAGTGGGTGAGGCAGAGGCCTGGCTCCTCCCGGTCGGGCTCCCCCACAACCCCCTGCTCAGCAGCCCCCGTCCCAAGCACCCTCTCCAAGGCGAAGCTCCTCGTGGATCCTCCTACCCCTCCTGCCTAGCTTCAGAGCCCATCTCCCCAGGTCCGTCTCCAGCCCAGGCGTCTGCCCTGACCAGAGGGCCAACCACACAACGGCCTCCGCAGCCCTCGCCCTGCAGGTCTCCCGGGGCAGCTCAGCCGTCACCTCAAAACAGACCTCAGGTTTGCTCCCACAGCCCCTCCTCCCACATCCCCACCTCAGGAGCCGCCCACTGTCCACTCCATCACCGGTCCAACCTCCCCTCCTTCAGGCCTGTCACCAAGCCAGCCCGACGGGCCTCCGGACGGCCCCCCTCCACCCCGAGCTCCTGGCCGGGCCTGGGCCCTGCACTTGCCTGCCTCGGCCACCACGCCCCAGCCTGTACCTCGCTTCCCCCAATCTGCCCCCCCAAAGCCGCAGGCCGCGCCCCGTTCCTCTCCTCCAAGTGACCCTCACCTGCCCCACCCCCCGGAACTCCTCAGGGCCAGAAAGCGAGTGGCAGCTGCTGTGAAGACGGAAAGACGGCTCCGGGGGTGGCGGGACACTCACTCTTTGGGGACAGGGACCTTGGACGTGTTCTCTAGGACGAGGTCAACGCGAAGGGGTTTCTTGAGTAGAAGTGACCTTTTCTGGCTTTTGGTTCTCTTCTTGTTCAGCTCTGGGAGCGGAAAGGAGAGGAACCCAAGGCTCAGGCCTCCTTACTTCCCGACCCCCTCACCCCAGCGCAGACATGGCGGGGGGGGGGGGGGCGACCCCAGGCTTCTACCTGAGGACAGACGTGCCCAAGGTGTCCAGGCTCCGACCACCCCCACCCCCATTTCACGGGCAGCCCTGTGCTGGGAGCAAAGAGTCAGACCCACAGCCCTGCCCACTAGAGGCTTCCGGACAAGGCACAAAAAACGGCCACAAAAACAGAAACGCTAACGAGAAAGAAGGCGACCAAGTGACAAGGAGACTCAGGACCCAAAAGAGCTGATCCTCAGCACGACAGTTTTCTGCCTTTTTCGACTGAGCGTGAAAGGCAAGAACCCCAGGACAAAAGATACTAGGGCAGAACCCACGCCCTTCCGTTTTCTACACTCCTTCACAACACAGACTTCGCTCATCTCTGCTCCCACAATGAGAACACTAACGCCTACCTCCACGATCGTCTGGAAAGGTAATCGCTATTTTTTAAAATTATTTACTGACAGTGCGCATGAGTGTGGGGGGGGGGGGGAGTGGAGACAGAGAGACAGAGAGAATATCCCAAGGACACGACCCGTGAGATCCTGGTCTGAGCCAAACTCAAAAGTTGGACGCTTAACCGCCAGTCACCCAGGCACCCTGAAAAAGGAATTATTGCAACACAGACACGGCAATCACCTGGGAAAGCCCATGATCGCTATTATCGTCACCCACCCAGCCTTTTTTTCTCTCCCTTGTGTCCCCAGGACCTGAAACTGAGAGCCACGAGTCAGTCAGTCACATGCCGTTGGAATTGCTGTCGCACTGGAATGGAGCCCGTAAGCCACAGCCAGACTGACAGGCCACGAACAGTGCCTATGCGTTTCCTTTCTGTTTTTTGTACACAACATTTTTTTAACGTTTATTTTTGAGAGAGAGAGAGAGAGAGAGAGAGAGAGAGAGAAAAAGTGCACACCAGCGTGCAAACAGGGGAGGGGCAGAGGAGAGGGAGACAGAGATTCAAAGCAGGCTCCGGGCTCACAGCAGAGAGCCTGATGGGGGGGCTCAAACTCGCTCACTGTGAGATCATGACCTGAGCTGAAGTTGGACGCTTAACCAACTAAGCCACCCAGGCGCACCTAGCTTTCTTTTTCAAGCCGAAAGCAGGGGCACTTAGGTGGCTCAGTCCGTTGGGTGTCTGACTTGGGCTCAGGTCACGATCTCGGTTTGTGGGTTTGAGTCTCGTATCTGGATTTGCGCTGACAGCGTGGAGCCTGCTTCGGATTCTCTGTCTCCCTCTCTCTCTGCACCCCACCCCATGCACGTTAAAAAAATTTTTTTTTTTTTTTTTTTGTAAATCTAAGGCAGGACCTATAAACTGCTCCTCCTCTGTTCCCAGAGAGACTTCACACTGGCCACAGTAGGCCTTTGCGACCACCCTAGGGCAGGTCCTGACTTCCCCTCACTGTTCACACACCAGGTCAGCTCACTTCTGTGAACATCGATCGCTTCGACATCATCATCTCTCGCTTGCTCAAAGGTTCCTGCACCTCAAAGCAGTGCCCTCCCTCTTTTCCTTTCGCCGAGACACCTCTTCTCATATTCCTTAGAACAGAGCCGGGGACTGGACTCCTACGTGCTCCCCGAAGGTATCCTGTTGTGCTTGCCACGCTCATAAAAGCAGACCCCTTCGCTTGTTTTCTAGCCCTTCCTTAAAGCAGACGTCTACTCCTGGTCTGTTTTTCTCCTTACTGACGGGAAGCCTGCTGCGCACTCCAGTAACCCCTCACTCACCTCTCCAGCCCTTTCCGCGCCACCCTGCCTTTTGGCAGATAAAGGCGCGCAGATTAGCACAAGCTTCTTACCTACTCATCAGAGCAGATCCGCTTATTCTTATTAAACCGCATCTCACAAAAAACAGTCTCCTCCCTTACAGCAAGGCTTTGACTTTGCCTTTCTGCAAAGTTAACGAGAGCCCTGCTACTTTCCATCTCCTCTACTCAGGGGCAGACCCCTACCGGTCTCTCCGTGCATTGAGAGCTGGGATGCCTCAAGAACACCTGACTTGCTATCTTTAGCTTCCTTTCTGTACCGTCCAGGTCCTCGTTTAGGGCAAAGCCTCTTTCTAGCAAATGTCTGCCATCCAAGCCATGATATTAACAGAGACTCTCCAAAAGGCTGAGATGGGGGAGACAAGGCCCCAGCAGGCGCCGCTGAAAGCTCCTTACCTTTTTGCTTGGCGCCGGTGTCCACGAAGAAGAGTTTCTCATCGGGGGCCTCGGATACCAAGCCACTAGGAGACGGGAATGCAGAAGGTCAAAGATGTTGGGAAGGATGCAAGCTGCCGGGGGCGGTTAACCTCTCTGGGACCCAGCTTTCCCCCAGTTTGGCTCATTCAAGCACCTTCTTCCCGCCATGCGTTCCCTCCACGCTAAAGCCTTTCCCTTCGCTTTACATAACTTGCTACTGAACAGAACGTAAAACTTAAAATATTAACCTAAGGTAGGTGCACGGATCGTATTTACACTACAGTTATTATTTACCTGAATCCTAACTTCACACTGGTGGTCCTACACCCAGTAATCTTATCAGTCCCCCAACCTCCCGCCCAGAGTCCCCAACTTCCCCAGAGGTGCCCGAAACGGACGCTCCCAGGCCCCCAGGAGTCCCCTCCCGCCCAAGCACGCTGGACCTCGCACCCCGCCACGCGGAACGGCGCCCGGCTCCCGGAAGTCCCGCCCCACGCACCCGCTCGTGCGCTCCTGCAGCCGCACGTCTTCCAGGAACTGGTCGACCTCCAGCCCCAGCGGCTCCTGAGCGAGCCGCCGCCAGCCTCGCTTTTTATTTCTTGGGCCTCGCCGCCGCCGCCTCAGCGCCGGGTCCACCGACGTGGGCCGCAGCCCAGAAAGCCGGAATCGGCTTCATTTTTCGAGCACCGTCCGCCGCCGCCGCCACCGTCTCCCGGCGCCATCTTGGCAAAGGAAGTATTCGGCCGCGAGCGCCACTCAAAGCGGATTTGTGGCATGCGCGCGCAGATCTCCCGCCCCCTCCCATGACGTACTTCCTGTTGCCTCCATCTTGGTAAAGTGGCTGGAGCGGCAAAGGGGAGGAGATAAGGGGTAAATGTCTCCTCCCTCCTATGCAAATTCCTCTCGTCTGTGGGTCGTAGGTTCGCGGCTCTAACCCTAGGCAAACGCTTTTCCGGCTGCCCAGGAATTCTTTTTTTTTTTTTTTTTTTAAGTCTGCGTGTATTTTTAATTTTTTTATTTAAAAATTGTAAAGCTTATTTATTTTGAGAGAGAAAGTCAGGGAGGAACAGAGAGAGAGAGAGAGAGGAAGAGAGAGAATCCAAGCAGGCTCCACAGTCAGCACAAATCTGGCCCGATGTAGGGCTCAAACTCAAGAACTCTGAGACCATGACCTGAGCTGAAATCAAGAGTGGACCTCTTAACGGACTGAGCCACCCAGGCGCCCCTGTATTTTATTTTATTGATTATCTTTTTTTTTTTTTTTTTTTCATTTTTTATTTATTTTTGGGACAGAGAGAGACAGAGCATGAACGGGGAAGGGGCAGAGAGAGAGGGAGACACAGAATGGGAAACAGGCTCCAGGCTCTGAGCCATCAGCCCAGAGCCTGACGCGGGGCTCGAACTCACGGACCGCGAGATCGTGACCTGGCTGAAGTCGGACGCTCAACCGACTGCGCCATCCAGGCGCCCCTTATTGATTATCTTTAATACAGTTTTCTTTAAAAAGAAAGAGCCGTGGATGGCAGATTGGGCAGAAGGCACACCCTAGTCTCAGAATGGCCTCTCAGTGTTCTAATTCCCAAATCTTGGAAATCCAAGAGCTTTCGGAAATGTCGAGGGTGGGAGCCCAGAACCTCGTTTGCGAGGAGTGTTCGAAACATACTGTTAGAAGTGCAGGCTCCGAGGGATGCCTGGGTGGCTCGAGTTAAGCATTGGACTCGGGCTCCGGTCATGATCTCCAGGTTGGTGAGTTCGAGACCCGCACGGGGCTCTGTGCGGACAGCTCAGAGCCTGGAGCCTGC
The DNA here is from genome assembly GCF_018350195.1 of Panthera tigris. Classification (NCBI taxonomy): domain Eukaryota; kingdom Metazoa; phylum Chordata; class Mammalia; order Carnivora; family Felidae; genus Panthera; species Panthera tigris. The sequence goes on from NC_056674.1 coordinate 9,747,779, forward strand.
TTTGGCTTCTGTGCCTCCCTCTCTCTGTGCCCCTCCCGTGCTCACGCTCTGTCTCTGTCTCTCAAAAATGAATAAACGTTTAAAATATATATATAAAAAGAGGAGCAGGCTCGGAATCCTTAATCTTGGACAAGCTGCTTAGCTGTGCCTCACTTTCCTCATCTGTGAAATAGGGATAACGGTACATCTGCATTATAAATCGTTCAGGAGGCGAAACGAGATCAGTAAACGCACGTCTGGCGTCTAAATGTCTAAACGTTAGCTACTGTTACTGCCTCGCCCCCGGGACCTCGTCTTAGCATCAACTGATCTTTGCTGTTTACAAATAAGGAAGGAAGCTCGGAGGCCCTTGGGCGCTGGCAACCGTTCCTCGGGATTCAGAGCCTCACACGGGCCGTTCGGGAATGGAAAAGGAAGAAGGGACAGAGAGGGAGGGCGTCCAGCTGGATCCTTGCGCTGGGCGTTGGCAGGGTGACCTGCCCGGGGCCCTGAGCCTCTGCGCCCGGGACCGCCCGCCGGCCTCGCACAGGGGTCTCCGCGCGCAGCCCGCGCAGCTCCCGTGTGGCCGCCAGGGGGCGCTGGGGGGCCGCGAAAGCGGGGCGAGCGCGCGTGGGCGGGAGGAGCGCGCGGCCAGCGTGTCCCGGGCGCCGTGGGTGTGGTCGGGGCGTGCGTCGGGGGTTCAGCCCGCGGGGTCTGCGGCGGAGCCAAGGCCAAGTCCCCCGGGCGTGAGCGCGCGGGCGCGCGCGGGCGCGCACAGGCTGGTCTTTGGGGGCAGCGTCCCCGCCTCTCCTCCGGGAGCCCGTGTGTCCCTGGCGTTACGTGACGCGAGGGGCGTACCAGGCTCTGCGCGCCGGCGCTCGGGGCGGAAGCCCCGAGGTGCCCAAGCCCCCGCGCACACAGCCCCACGCCCAGGGGCTTGGTTCCCAGGCCCCCGCGGCGGGAGGTGGGAGGGAGGGATGTCCCGGAGGGAGGGCCCCACAGTCACTTTTCTTCGGAAAATATGTTGGTCTGGCCCCCAGCCCGGGACCTGAGTCATCAGGCTCCGCTGAGTTGAGTCACGGCCTCCTCCCGCCCCGCCCCGCCCCTGAGACCTTGGAGGGGACACCCCCACCCCCCGCTCAAGTCCCACCCAGGGCTCTCCTTCCCCGGGGCTCGGAGTGGGGGGAGAGCGATCCCCCCCTTCCCCCCCCCCCACAACCCGTCCCAAGACAGCCTGACTCCCACGTGGAAAGAAGCCTTGACTTTATTCGCTCTGTGGGGACGCCGTTTGCTGTTCGGTTCCCGGGCCCCTCCCAGGCATGGGGCGGGGGACGGGCAATGGGGGGGGGGCGGGAATCCCAGCGAGCACCCTGGAGGGGGGCATCGTCCCCACCTAGGTCACCCTAACCCATCTTTCCCGTGGGGTCCCCCCACCAGGGCCAAGCACTAGTCTGAGGTGAAGACACGGAAAGGTGGGGGGGGGGGAGGCGGGACGGGAGCGGCCCTTTTAAGGAAGAGGAGGGAGGGTTGTAGCACCAAGAGCCCCTCCCCCTCCCCCACGCACCCCCTTTGAAACGGGGACTAAAATAAAGCCCCGGGGCCTTTATATCTGGTAGGGGCTCTACTTAAATACGGGCTGATGGCAGAGAGGGCAGCCCCCCCCCCTCGTCACCCTAAAATTCAGGCCACCAGCCGCGGGGAGCTTGGGGGAGGGGGTGGGCGGCTGAGTTTTCAAACCAGGGCAGGTGGGCCGAGGACAAAAAGACCTCGAAGGGGGCACGGTACGGGTGAAGCCAGGATCCAAGGGGCTCTTCGGTGGCCTAAGAATTCTTATTAAAGCAAGGGGTGTGGCTAGAACCGGGGGGTAGGGGCTGAAGAGGGGTCCATCTGAGGAAGGAGGTTGGGTCTCCCGCTCCGCGCTCCCCGTGGTCCCAAGGCCTGAGAACATCATAGAGTGGGGGGCGGGGGGCTGTCCTTGTCTGGATGTCAAGAAGTGGGGCCAGGGGGGGACTTTCCCTTGGTTATTTGGAACAAATGGCCACGGAACTATGGAGAGAGGCGAGGATTCCTGCCCAGAATCGGGGATCAGACTGGTTAGGGCCTCGTGTGTGTCTGTGTCGCAGTGCAGGTGCTCTGTCCTGAGAACGTCAGCCCCCCGGCCGAGGGCAGATCATGTGTTCTGCTCTCTGCTGTAACCCCCAGGGCCTGGAGGAAGCTCTGTGCCTTCAAACATAGTAGGTGCTCAATAAATACTTGAATGGCCCACGATCGAATCGATGCCTCTGTGTGTCTGTGTGCGTGTGTTAAGGTCGGTGTGATGTGCCTAAGTATAGGCGAGGGTAGCGGTGCAAAGGCCGGGCAGGGAAGCCTTGCCCCTCCCCTGGTCCCCACGGTCCGGCGGTGGCGGGTGGAGAGACCCCCATCCTTACGGCTGGGAGGGCGGGCAGGCAGCGCGTGTGGCAGGCTGGGGCGGGGGCGTGCGTGCAGCCAGCTGGAGCTGGGGAGCCACAGCAGGGCGAGTAGGAGGGAGGGCCTGCAGGCAGTGGCCGGCTCACTCTGCAGAGCCCTTGTGACGTCGCTTGGAGGGCGGCACCAGGCGACGGGGCAGGTTGGCGGGCAGCCCGTGGCCCTCCAGCTTGGCCTCGATGAGGTGGCTGGCCAGGGCGAACTCCTCGTCATCCAGCATGCCGTCCCGGTCGACGTCGCTCAGCTTCCAGATGCGCCCCAGCACCGAGTTGGGGAGCTTGGTGCCCACCATCCAGGTCTTGGCCTTGGTGCCGCTCAGCTTGCCATCGGCCGGCACCAGGTTGTAGAAGATCTCGTCGTACTTGGACTTGTCCTTGGTCACCACCCACTCGGCCTCGTCGTCCGAGCCCTCCTCGCCGTCCTCCAGGGCCTCATCGGGCCCCCGCTCCACGAACGGGCCCATGTGGGTGCCCTCGAAAGCGCCGCCCTGCACGCCCACCTCGGTGTTCTCCAGCTCCTCCTGCCGCAGCAGGGGCATGAGCTTAGCGATGTCGTGGGTCAGCATCTCGTCAAGCGCCTCCAGCAGCTTCGGCTTCAACGAGTGGAATTTGGTGAAGTCGTGAGCCATCAGCAGCTCCTGTCGGGGGAAGGGGAGAGATGGGGGGGGGGGGCGATACTGGGAAGTCAGGGGACATCATCCTCCCGGGTCCCCAGCCCCACCTGTCACCAGGACGCTTGGGCAGCTCAAGTGGATGCTGCATAAGAATTCAGATACCTGTGCCATGCGTTCCACTAGGGCACCCACCCCTCGGAAGACACTTGGGCAGCGGGGGCCCGGAGGCCCTCCCCCCCTCCCCGTGTCAGGTGTACCCCCAGAATCACTGGACGGTAGGGGGGCTGGGGGCCCCTCCGACGACTCAGCACACCCCTGGGTCTGCCCACCGTCCGTGGCACCCCTACCTCCAGCCACCCAGCACCCCCACCGTTCTGCAAGCTAAGAAAATTCAGTTTTCACTGCTCGCTTGGCTCTGTTAACCCGCTTCTCAGAAACTCGCTGCCAAGTTCGGAGGTTAGGTCCGAGGTGGCCAGATCGCTGGGAGGTCCTGGGACCCCCTCCTCCCCCAAGAAGTCGGCGTGTGCGACAGCAGCCGTGGGGGTGGATTTGCGGTCCTGCTCCTTCCCACGTGGTAGCTCGAAGTCACCTGCCCATTTCATGGCACCACCATCATTTCCGGAGCCAAGGTGGACAGGCCCGCTGATCTGGACATAGAGGGGTAGGGGCCCGGGCCCCAGGGCCAGGAGGCCCAGGTTCCAACCCGGCTCTGCCCCTTAGGAGCTGTGTGTCCTCGGGCGAGTGCCTCCACCCCTCCGGGCCTCGGTTTCCAGATTTGTAAAAACGGAACCCTAACATTAGCACTCCCCTCATTTGGGGAATCGATTCATCTGGATAAGGTGTTCAAGACACGCTAACATAACTAACAGCTGCTGTGCATCTAGCCCAGCGGTTCTGGTTCTCAGCCAGGGGTGACGTTGCCCTTGCCCCGCGGACAGTTGGCAAGATCCAGAGATGTTTTTGATCGTTACAGCTAGGGGTGGCGGGGGGGGGGGTTGCTACTGACGTGCAGTAAGCAGGGGCCAGGAGGATGCACGGGACACCCCCGACCACGAACGCTCTGGCCCCCAATATCAGCAGCGCTGAGGTCGGTCGAGACCTCGACGTAGCCCAAACTCCCCACCACACGCTGTACCCAGGGGGCTACAAGCACTGGCCGGTTCAGCAGCCCCAGCAATAGGTAAGTGCTGTCACCGTGCCCATTTTCCAGTGGAAGAAACCGAGGCTCAGAAAAGGGGACTTGCCCAGACTCTCGGAGGTTGCAAGCGGCCAGAACGAAATGCCCTGCACCGCGATCCCTCAGGGGCTTGGGTGAGCAAACATCTCCGACCCAAAGGGCCCGGGCTGGGAGTATCAGCCTCTTGCAGTCTCCAGACAGAGGCTCCGGCCGGGCCAGGGGAAGGGGGCGGGGTGAGCTAGTCCCCACCTCCAGGCCTGAGCCCGGACCTCTGTCCCCAGGTTCATCAGCAGTTCATCATCCACCCCAGGGCACGGCACCCGGACCCAGGGATCTCCCCAACGCTGGTTAATCCTAGGCCTGGACATGCCCGGGGAGCCCCGGTATTCATTTGCCCCTTCTTCCTCAGTACTGGCGTCCCTTGGGCAGCAGGCCCCCTAGAGGAAAGACTACATTTCCCAGCTTGCAGCCAGCTGTGGTCACATGACTAAGTTCTGGCCAATTGGATGCCAGCACGCGTTGCATCCACAACCCTAGAATCGCCTTTTCCAAAAGACAGTAGTTACCTCTGCTTATTTAAATTTAAACTAGTTAAGGGGCCCCGGGGTGGGGGGGGGGGGTGGGTGCTTGGGTGGCTCAGACAGCGTAGAGCCTGCTTAGGATTCTCTCTCCCTCTCTCTCTCTCTCAAAATAAATAAAAAACAAAGAAATAAATTTAGGGGCGCCTGGGTGGCTCAGTCGGTGAAGCGCCCGACTTCGACTCAGGTCCTGACCTCGCGGTGCGTGAGTTCGAGCCCCGCGTTGGGCTCTGTGCCGACAGCCCGGCACTTGCTTTACATTCTGTGTCTCCCTCCCTCTTTACGCTCTCGCTCTCTCTCTCAAAATAAACATTAAAGAATATTAAATTAGTTAAAATTAAAGAAAACCTAAACTTTCAGTTTCAATGGGGCCAGCAGCGACCATATTGGACGGCACAACGTAGAACATTTCCAACATGGTAGAAGGTGCTATTGGATGGCACTGTTCTAGAAAAAAATCCTTAAAGAGAGTGTAGGGGTGCCTGGCTGGCTCCCTCGATACAGCATGTGACTCTTGATCGCTCTTGGGGTTGAGGTCAAGCCCCACACTGGGTGCAGAGGCTACTTAAAAATAAAATCTTAAAAAGAAAAGAGAGAGAGAGAGACTGTATCATTATCTTTCCCTCCCTTCTCCCTCACCTCTTCTTGCTGACTGGAATGCAGATGAAATGGCTGGAGTTTCGACAGCCATTCTGTACCAGGTGGGGTTCTTGGAACCGGAAGCCAGACATGGAGGACAACTAAGAAGGGGACAGGGTCCCCGGCTCTGTAAAGCACCAAACCAGCCCTGGGCCACCTTCTAGGACTTGACGGAGAGAAGCCAACTTCCACCCTAACTACACCGGTTATTTGGGGATTTCTCTTCTCTCGTCCTAACGCACAAAACCACGCTCTTACGGAAGCACGCCCTCCATCCCTCCGGTTTTCGAGGCCCCCACCCCCGAAGCCAAAAGCTGCCCCCTTCTGCCCCCCTCCTGGGCGACCTCCCACCTGCATTTTCTGGCAGTCGGGAAAGTCGCCGGGCGATATGTGATGCTCCAGCTGAATCTTCGCAAAGATGACGGGCAACTTGAGGATTAACTGCTTCTTCTTGTTCTCCTTGCCAAACACGGAGGGCATCTCCTTCTTCAAGTAGCTGATGATGTACGCATGTACCTGCGGGAAACGAGTGCCTGCCTGAGCCCCGCCGGGCCCCCGACCTACAGCTTCTTTCTTTATTTTTTTTAACATTATTTATTTATTTTGAGAGAGGGAGAGCTGGGAGGGGGAGAGAGAGAGAGAGAGAGAGAGAGAGAGAGAGGGAGAGAGAGAATCCCAAGCAGGCTCCACGCTGCCAGCGCAGAGCCCAATGCGGGGCTCGAACTCACGCACCGTGAGATCACGACCTGAACCGAAATCGCGAGTCGGACGCTCAAGTGACGGGGCCACCCAGGCGTCCCCAGAGCTTCCGGTTCACGAGCTCTTGCCTCCTGCGTCCGTCCCCTCTGCTTTCACTACGTCTCTCCACCTGGGGTGCCACCGCCCCCATGGCACCTGTCGGCATCTCTCCCCCGCGGAGACACAGCAGGCATCCCCCTGGCCTTCCGGCTTCTCCTGCCCCTACAGTCCCTTCTCCACGCAGCCCCTGTGCCTACAAACTCTTTGGGGCCCTCAGTCATTTTTAAGAGTGTCATGAGCTCCTGTGACGGAAAGCTTTGAGAACCACTGCTCTCCATGATTTTGGCCGCTGGTGTTTCATCCGACATCCTCTCCCCGCCCCTGACCAACTCACTGTGTCAGTTTCCTCACCGGCCTTCCTTGTACCAGCATGCCAATCTTTCCCTGACCACAGGGCCTTTGCACGTGCCGCGCTCTGCCTGCAACTCTGCCCCGATCTCCCCAAGCTGGGTCCCTCAACTTCCTTTCGATGCCACCCTCCTCCCAGAGGCCATCTGATGAGTAGCAGGTGCCCCAACTACCACCATCCAATTCTTTTCTAACTTCACTCCCCCCTCCCCCCGCCCCCACAATGTTTATTGCACCTTATCGTTATTTTGCTTATCTGGTGGTTTGCTTACTCTGTCTCCTACCATCAGAATGTGAGTTCCAGGAGGGCTGGGACCTTATCTATTCCCTCTGTCCCCAGCACGGGCACAACAACGTGCACAGAAAGCACTCAAGAAATACTTGTGGAGGAAAGCAATGAACTTGGGAACCTTCTGATCTCCAATCTCGTAAGTTATCAAAAAACAAACAAGGAGGGCAGATGAATGAACATTCCCAGTTTTTAACAGGAAGCTCAGTAATTAACTGCAAATGCTTAAATAAAAATAGAAGACATCTGGAAAAAAGACACAAGTGACTCCTCACGGGGGGCTGCCTCCAGGGAAGATGCCCTGGGAGCTGATGGGTGGGATCAGGGACGGGAGGGGACACGTTTAACTGAGCTTAAATGCTCTGCCATGAGATGGTCTCAACCGTTCAACGCAAAACACTGGTTTTCAAGCTCTCTTCATGAATCACAGGTTTAGAATGCTAACAATTTTGGCGGCCCCTGGCTGGCTCTGAATCCTCATGACCTCCACCACTCTGCCTCCTCCAGCCACCCCGGGCTCCTTGTTCAAGCCCGTTCCTGCCCCAGGGCCTTTGCACTTACGGGTGCCTCTGCCCGGTAGGGCCTCCCCCACACCTCCACTCTTTCCCTCCTTCATTCGGGTCTCTGCTCAGTAGCACCTCCTCAGGGAGGCCCTCCCTGACCTCCCTAAAACCAGTCCCTCACCAATCTCCTTTCCTCTGCTTCATTTTCCTCCGCGGTCCTTATCGCATAAGCTACTATCGGCTCATTTGTTTAAGATCCACTTCCCCACCGAGACGTGATTCTACAAGAAAACAAACAAGCATCATCTGGTTGATCCAGATGTAACCCCATCTGGTGCTGTAACCCCGGGGGGCCTGGAAAAGTGCGGAAGCACGTTGTAGGTGCTCGGTGGCTGGCTGTCGAACGAACGTCACTGAGTCGCCGCAGAGAAGCTTGGGAAGAAGGCTCAGGGCCCCTTGGGCTCTTTAGAATCAGACCCTCCCAAGATCTCGGCCTCCGGTATCAGAACAGGGAAATCGCCCCTTCGAGCAGCGATCGCTTCCACCAAAGGGCAGAGCCAGGTGACTCTATACGATACAGACGGGGAAACCGAGGCACCGAGGGGTAGTTACCCGGAGTCCAGAAAGGCCCCGTGCTGTTGGGGGGGGAAGCGCGTGGAGAGGTAAACGGTGTGGGCTGCCGTCTGATGGCCGGACCCAGTCTGGCGGCATCGGACACGGGGAAGGAGTGGGGGACGCGGCGTAGAGGCGGGGCTGGCGAGGCTTGGTCACTGGGGGACCCTGCGTGAGCGGCACTGGGGAGCCACAGACGGCTCCGCGGGAGGAAAGCGGAGGAGAGGGCCGTGGGTCCGAGGGGGCCAATCAGGGCGGGGGTGTGGTCAAGCGGGTGGGCGGGGCCTGCGAGGGCGGGCCAATGGGGCGAGGGGGCGGGGCCGAGGGCGGCTCCTCGGGGACCCAGAAGAGGCAAGGCGGGAGGGCGCTGATGGCTTTTCCAGAGAGGAAGCGGGGGAAGGTGCCAGGAAGAGATAAGGTGGGAGGGCGGGCTGGGCCGGGGCGCGGGTCCCGGGCTCCGGGGTTTGTCCGGGTTTCCGGAGCCGCTCCCCCCCCCCCGCCCCGCCTGGCGGGGGCACCAGGTGTCCGGCCCGACCCCGCCCCTCTGTCCCACGGTCCTGGGCCCCGGCTCCCCGCCGCTGTCCCGTCCGCTTCCCCGAGGGGCCCCGGGGACAGGGGTCCGTGGGGCAGGAGGGCGAAGCAGGGCGGGGACCGAGAGAGAGGCGGAGGAGGACGGAGAGGGAGAGCTAGAAAGAGGGCGGGGGGAGAGACGGACAGAGAGAGGAGGCAGGGACAGGGACCCAGAGACAGTCCAGGGCCCGGATGGGGGAGGAGGGAAAGGTGGGTCCCGGAGGCTTGGAGGCACCCGCTGGGCCACGCCCTCCCAAGGAGGATTCCTGGGGTGGGGGTGGGGGTGGGGGGGCCCTGACTCACCCCCGCTCTGCTGCTCCTGAACCTCCCAGGCCTCCCTGCCCGCCCAGCTTCCTGCCCCACCTCCTCCCTGGCAGCCTCCCCTAAGAATGTTCCATTTGGCCTCCCAGATCGCTCTCAAACCAGTGCTCTCCTCCCCCTCCCCAAGGCCCTGTTCTGATCCAGCCTCCTCCCCGTCCCTCGGTCCCCAGCCTCCTTCCTGGTCTCTGGCCCCAGTCTCACGGCCCTTGAATCCACCCGCTAGAAGGCAGCCCGAGTAGGACTCCGTCCCTCCTGTGCTCCGAACCCTTCCGTGGCTCCCCAGCACCCCCCCACACTCGCCAGGACGCCGCGCAGCTTCTAGGCCACAGCCCTAGGTGGGCTGACTCCCACCCACCTCCCCAGCCTCGGATTCAGTTCCTTGCGCTGTCTACACCGGGTGCAACACTGCCATCTTCCCTCTCTCTTGAACTGGCCATGTGCTGATCTCCGGTCCAGGCACTCGCTGGTCCCACTATCTAGAATTCCCCTCCTCACCCTCCGGTTTGCAGCTCAGACGCCCTCTCCTCCAAGAAGCCCCCTGCCCCTGCCCCCCCCACCCTTCCCCCCAGCTCCCCAGGACGGCTGCGTCATCACCGTCTGCGGCTGGGGCTGTCTCCTCCCCTGAACTGCTTCGGATCCTCAGTACCGCCCAACACAGGGCCAGGCACAGGGGGGTGTGGCTGAAGAAGAGTGTCTGTTCAAATGCCCTCTGTTCAGTAAGTATTGACTGAGCACCAACTCTGTTCCAGGCGCCGGGGACACGGCGGTGAACAAATTCAGACACCTCTGATTCTGTGGGGCTTAAATGCAGGCGGAGGCAGCCAGTGAACCCGGAAACTCCAAAGCACGCAGAACGCAAGGCAGTCATGACCGCGGTGAAGAAAACTACAGCGAGGCTTCAAGCAAGACGGGCGCGGGAGAGTTCTACAAACGGAGGGCGGGCAAGGCAGCTTTCCCGAGCAGGTTAAGCACAGTCTGGTTGGAGGTGAGGAGTGCGCCAAGCGGACAGCCAGGTAGGAGAGGGGCGAGGAGTAGGTGGGGGGGGGGGGGGGGGGCTTTCCAGGAAGCGAGACCGGTAGGTGCAAAGGCCCTGAGGTCAGAGCCAGGAGGACCGCGTGAAGTGCCACGAATGACGGGGAAGGGAGCGCAAGAGGAGGGCGGAGAGGAAAAGCAGCGTGGAGGTGGGTGGAGAGGCTGTGGACCACTGCGGGGGGGGGGGGGCACGCCACCTTGTGCCACAATGACCCAGCCTGGAGGAATCTGTTAGACCAGAGAACTAACCAATCGGAGAGCCGAGAAGCCAAGCGGCCCGGACGGGGAGGCGGGACCAGGGCCGTCCCCGCCTCCGGCCACCGCTTTCCGCCCCCCCCCCCCCCCAGTCCCCCCGCAGCGCGGCTCACCCGCACCAGCCGGGCCCTCTTCACCAGGTCGTTGAGCTTGCGCAGGGCGGCGTGGCGCGGCAGGCCCTGGATGTCCCGGAACAGATCCTGCTCCTCCAACTCGAAGAGGCGCCGGTTGTCGGGCACCAGGAGGGGCTGGGACCAGAAGGAGCCGATGTAGACGCGCAGCACCTCGGGCGTGCCCACCACCTTGCCCAGCGCCCACATGAGCGCCCCGTAGACGCGCATCAGCTGCTGTGTCTCCACCATGTCCGCCTTGTTGAGCACCACGCGGATCTTGTCCTCGTGGCCCCGGAGGGCGCCGATGGCCTCCGAGAACTCGTCCGAGATCTCCAGCTTGTGCGCGTCGAAGAGCAGGATGATGAGGTCCACGCGCTCTGCGAACCAGCGCAGCACCGCCGGGAAGTCGTAGCCTGGGGGTACGGAGCACAATCGGCGCGAAGGGCAGAGGTCAGCCCCCCTCCCCCCGCCTCCCCTGCCCTCCAGCCTTTCTGAAGCATCCGCGCCTTTGGATTGATAGCGGACTGTACGGACGTTCAGGTTGTTGACTTTCAAAAACCCTTCTCTGAGAAACCGCCCAGGCCCCCAAGAGCATCCCGCTCCTCTGCCCACCCCCCCCCCCCGCCCCCGGAATTTCTCCATCACTCTGGCCCCAGGCCCCGGCCCCTCGGGCCATCTGGCTACAGAGGACTGATCACCTACCCCCTTTTCATTCATTCCTCAGGCCGATCCAGACGTACAGGTTGTCAAAATACTGAAGTGTTTCTTAACAGACTCTCCGTGCGTCTATGACCCCCCGCCTCCGCGAGTCTCCCAAGTGCCACCATCACCCCAGCCCCGTCCTAGGACTTCTGGATCTCCCCACAATCCAGCCCCCAAAGAGTTCACGTTGGCTCTGGCTATGCTTTTGCCAGAACAGATGGTAAATATTTTGAGTTTATTTAACAGTATTTACATCTCTGTAACGTAAACAGTATTTACAGCTCTTCTGTGTGCCAGGCTCTATCCTGGGCACCAGGGATGCCACAGAGAACACAGAGACAAGTCCTTGCCTTTCGTGCAGTATCTGGCTCGACAACTGGTTCCTGTATTCCTTCCTTCCTTCCTCCGCTCCCTTCTTTCCTTCCTTCCTTCCTTCCTTCCTCATTCACTCATTCGTTCCCACTGTTCATTCTGCTGCTCGCTTGTTCACTCAAACAGCGATGCTCAGGAGAGCAGAGAGGAGTGTTGGCAACCCCCTGACGTGGCAGCCAGGAAGACCTGGGTTTGAATCCCGACCCTGCCCCCCACCCCACCCCCAGCTGTGTGACTTTAAGCGAGTAGGAAGCCTCTCTGAACTTGCGTTCCCTCTTCTGTGAAATGGAAGTCGTGAGGGAACATCACCTGTCGGGCTGTGGTGAGGACAAGGGAATAGAAACGAGCCAATAAAGAGCCGAAGGGGCGCCTGGGTGGCTCAGTCCGTTGCGCATCTGATTCTTTTTTTTTTTTTAATTTTTTTAACGTTTATTTATTTTTGAGACAGGGAGAGACAGAGCATGAACAGGGGAGGGGCAGAGAGAGAGGGAGGACACAGAATCTGAAACGGGCTCCAGGCTCCGAGCTGTCATCACAGAGCCCGACGCGGGGCTCAAACTCCTGGACCGCGAGATCATGACCTGATCAGTCGGCCACTCAACCGACTGAGCCACCCAGGCGCCCCTAGCATCTGATTCTTGATCTGGGCTCAGGTCATGAGCCCAGGGTCATGGGATCAAGCTCCAGTGTGGGCTCCCGTGCTGATCTCTCTCTCTCTCCCTCTCCCTCTGCCCCTCCCTCACTCTCTCTCTCTCTCTCAAAAAAAAGGGGGGGGGGCACCTGGGTGGTTCAGTCAGTTAAGTGTCCGACTCTTGAATTCAGCTCAGGTAATGATCTTGTGGTTCGTGAGATCGGGTCCCGCTTGGGGCTCTGTGCTGACATTGTGGAGCCTGCTTCGGATTCTCTCTCTCTCTCTCTCTCTCTCTGCCCTTCCCCTGCTTGTGCACACTCTCTCTCTAAATAAAAAAGTAAATCTTTAAAGAAATAGAAAATCAAGGGGCACCTGGGTGGCTCAGTCGGTTAAGCGTCCGACTTCAGCTCAGGTCGTGATCTGTGGGTTCGAGCCCCATGTCGGGCCCTGTGCTGGCAGCTCAGAGCCTGGAGCCTCCTTCAGTGTCTCCCTCTTTTTCTACCCCTCCCCTGCTTGTGCTCTGTCTCTCTCTCTCCCCAAAATAAATAAACGTTACAATTTTTTTTTCAATTAAAAATAAGAGCCTAAAACAGTGCCTGTTTCAAAGAAGTAGCTTCAGGCATGTAAAACTACACCTCGATTAAACGGGTAAAAAAAAAAAACAAAAAAAAACCAACAGCTTGGGAACATGGCAAGTGCTCGAAGAGTCTTAGTTGCGACGCACACAGGACGCCGTGGGTGTGTCATTTAGGAACCACCCCAGGGCAGTGCCAGTCCTGTTCTCATCGGGTTCATGGTCCACCGAGGACAGGCCCAGAGTGGTCAGGATGGGCTGGGGGAGCCCAGCGGCGAGCACCTGACCCAGCCTGGGGAGGGGGGGTGGTCAGAGAGGGCTTCTCGGAGGAGGGGACCCAACGGCGACCTGGGGGACAAGGAAGGAGTTAACTGGAGGAGAAGGGAGCTGCCGCTGAGTCCCCTGACGTCATTTCATCCTCCCCCTGATTCGACTCCTTGAGTCTTCAAAACAACCTCGGGAGACAGGCACTCCTATGATCCCCATGTTCCGGAGGAGGAAACTGAGGCACGGAGACGTGACGGGATTTACTCAGGACATTCAGGGAGGGGGCACAGAGCAGGAGCCCGCACGGGTCCCTGTGCTCCCCCGAGGGGCTGGTGTTGGGCGCTCCAAGGAGGAAGCAGGTCCCTGTGGCCCCTGGGGACTGGACCGGGTCGGGGGGGGGGCGACACTGTTTGGGGGGGAGGAAGGGCCGGGTAACCAGAGGGACGGCGTCTGGGGCTCCCTCCGTCCCCCAGTGGCTACACACACACACACACACACACACACAGGCTAGGATTTGGAAAAGTGTGTCTCATGCGGGGCGGGAGGGAGGGAGGGAGACTGAGTCAGCGTGGGAACAAGAGACGTGGCAGAGAGCACCCGGGGGTGTCCGGCCGGCTATGGCCCTCAACGCAGGTACACCGTGCTCAGCACGCCCACGGCGCCTACTGCGTGCACACACCGAAGTTCCTGGCAGGGTCTGACCCTTAATTTTAACCCCTGTGCAGCCTAGGGAGGCCGATACTCTTATCATTCCCATTTTACAGATGGGGAGACTGAGGCAGGGAGCGGTTAAGTGGCTTGCCCCGAGGGCGCGGGCTCAAACCAGCAAAGCCCCGGGGTGCCTGGGTGGCTCAGTCGACGGAGCGGCAGACTCTTGGTTTCAGCTCCGGTCATGATCTCAAGGTTCGGGGGTTCGAGCCCTGCCATCAGGCTCTGCGCTCACAGTACCCAGGCCGCTTGGGATTCTGTCTCCCTCCCGCTGTCTCTGCCCTCCCCCGCTCGTGCTCGCTCTCTCTCTCTCTCTCTCTCTCTCAAAATAAGTAAATAAACTTAAAAACAATTACAAATATCAGAGCCCGGATTCGAACCCCCCACCAGAGTCTCCACGATGCTACGGTCACACACATGTGTGTCCCCGGATATTATATACACGCTTCCCGCCAATGTGCCCCACGAAGTCACATCCAGCTACAATCAGAGGCACAGACTCCCAGACACCCCCCCCCACACACACACCCATACAGACAGACCTCCTCTTCCTCTACCCACCCTGCCAGGGAAGGACACCCCTCTCTCTCCTCCCCACAGCCTTCAGCCCCCACCCGGCACCCCTCCCTCTCTCCCAGGCCCAGCCCCAGGAGGCAGCGCCCCAGGAACCCTCAGCCCAGCCTCTTGCCTCCCCCCTCAGGCTGGCTGCCAGCCCGCCCTCTGATCGGTTTCTGCAGCTGCCCCCTGCCTCTTTCCCAAGGGGACGCGCGCCCGCTGGGCAGCGGCCAGGGACGCCGTAACCCTCCTCGCCCTCGCCCTGCCCCGCAGCCCAGCCTCCCGTCCCCTCTGCCCCACAAGGCGGCCTCCTTTGCCCCAGTCCCGGGCCCTGAGGCCAGGCGGGCGCGGGACAGAAACTGGGGGGGGGGGGGGGCTGGCGAGGGGGCGCAGAGGCTGAGCTGGCTGGGCTGGGGTGGGGGGCCGGCTCCCCCGGGGCCCCCGCTGGAATTCACCCCCCCGCTGCTCCCCCTGCACAGCTGTTTATAAATTCCAGGCCGGGCCTTGGCCGGTGCCCAGATTCCCCCTCCCAACCCCTGCTCAGCCCCATCTTCGGCCCAGACGTAGAAGCCAGGAGCGTGCCTGGGGGCGGGGGGGCGGGGGGGGGGGCACGCCCAGGGCCTCCCTGCCCTGCCTCTGCCTCCTCTCTGGGCCTCCTGTCTCTCGGTAAGGCTGCCGGGCGCTCAGATCTTTGTCTCTGACTTGGCGTATCTCCCTCTGTCTCTCTCGATCTCTCCCTCTCCATCCTCCCGACCAGCCCAGACACGGGCTGCACCCTGCTCCCCCCGTGGTCACGCACACGCCTCCCCGGTGCCCTCAACGTGTGGAGACACGGAGGAATCACAGCCTCCCATGGGCTCCCTTCTGCTGCCCGGCGGCTGGGGCCAGCTGACACGGGCCCATGTCCCAGCAGAGGCCGGGCCGCCTCCTCCCTCAGGCTCAGCCGTCCGGCCCCACTCACCGCGGCTCACTCTCTGTTTGGTGCCTGACAGGATGCCCGGGGTGTCGATGATACTAATGCTCTCCAGGACCTGATTGGGCAGCTGGGCACACATGAACCTGAGGCAGAGGGGGAGGCAGGGGTCAACGCGGGGAGAGGCAGGAGGAGAGGCCACAGAAGAAGGCAGACGAGGGCTCCACAGAGGGTG
Organism: Panthera tigris; assembly: GCF_018350195.1. Lineage (NCBI taxonomy): Eukaryota > Metazoa > Chordata > Mammalia > Carnivora > Felidae > Panthera > Panthera tigris. The sequence goes on from NC_056674.1 coordinate 9,763,029, forward strand.
AATGAGGCAGAGAGCAGGAAGAATCTCGAAAGAGAAAAGGAAGATCAGGACAGAGAATAAATAACACTTAAGAAAAAAAAAAAGAAAAATCAGGGGCGCCTGGGTGGCTCAGTCGGTTGAGCGTCCGACTTCGGCTCAGGTCGTGAGCTCACGGTCTGTGGGTTCGAGCCCCGCGTCGGGCTCCGTGCTGCCGGCTCAGAGCCTGGAGCCCGCTCCGGATTCTGTGTCTCCCCCTCTCTCTGACCCTCCCCTGTTCACACGCCCACTCTCTCCCTCCCTCTCGAGAGTAAACAGAAAAAATTAAAAAAAAAAATCAGAGCTGATGTTCACTGAGCACTTACTTTGTGCCAGGTACTCGTGTGTGAGCGGGGACCGTGGTTATCCCCATGTCCCAGATGAGGCTAAGAGAGGTACAGAGAGGTTAAGTCATTTGCCCAGAGCCGCCCAGCTAGAAGGGAGTCGGACCCAGGCAAGCTGGCTCCATGGGCCCTAGAGGGGGCGGAAGACCAGAGGCAGGAAGGGGGGAGGGTCTGGAAGAGAGAAGGGAATTGGGGCTGAAAAGAAAGCAACAACGCATGCAGGGCAGGGACGGAGGCGCCAGGGACAGGAAGTTGCCCCCCTGCGTCTCAAAGTGCCTACCTATTGAGGAAGGTGTTCCCAAAAGGGTTGAGCTTGCGGAATGGCTTGTCCGGGTCAACCACGAGGGCGTTGCCCGGCACGGTGCCCTCCGTGTCCCCGTGCATGACGGCCACAAAGCAGTCGGTGGTCGGCTCGGGCCCCACGCGGGAGCCCGGCACCTCCTGCTCCAGCAGGTACTGGATGAAGCTGGTCTTGCCCGTGCTGTACTGGCCGGCCACCAGCACCATGGGCTTGCCGTCGAAATCGGCGTCCTCCAGGGCCGGCGAGTGGAAGGCCCCGAATCGATAGTGTTCCTCAAGGGGCAGCAGTTTGGTGCGGTACAGCTCCTTGAGCGACGAGGTCACCGTGCGGATGGCCTCGGGCTGCTGGCCCCGCGCCCCGCTCCGCTTCAGCCAGCTGAACATGGTGGCCGAGCACTGCCCACTGGGCTTGCCGAGGGAGACGTGCAGGGCCGGGGGGAGTTGCCTGCGGGAAGAGGAAAGGGTGTTGATGGGGGGGCTGCCTGGTGGAGGGGGAGGAGGGGGAAGGGGGCCGGAAGGTGGAGGAGGGTGGAAAATGGGGAGAGGGGGAGCAGCAGGGAGCACTGATGGTGCAGGGCAGGACGTGACGGTTCATGGGGGAGGCAGGAGGAAGAGAAAGAGGTTACCAGTGGAAGCAGGATTGGATGGGGACCGAGGGATGGACAAAGGGAAGGCTGTGGAAGCTGCCCGGAAGAAACGTATGCCTTCATCCGCTGTTCATTCTTTCCTTCCTCCCTTCCCTCCCTTCTACCAATTCACACATTTTCACTGAAACCATGGGTCCGGAGCTATGGATCCAGAAACAGGACTGAGACCGGCCCGTACCCACTCAGAGTCCCCATTGAGGGGAGGACGTGGCACCGAGCAGTCAGTGATGCCTGGGAAATGCCGGGCAGTGGCAGCAGAGGGGGGGACGCAGTGAACTGACCACAGGGTCGGCAAACTCTGGCTGAGCTGACTGCTGAGCTGCTCGCTTCCATGCAAGACAAGGATGCGGTGCAAAACAGGCGGAGAGGATGGTGTGTGCCAAGGCTGGGAGCTGTGAGACACGTGGAGGGGGTTGCTGGACACAGGAGGGGTGACAACTGAGGCTGAGGAGCTGCCAGGTGCACTCAGGTACAGAGACCTCAGGGGATCACAAGAATAATAACATTTACGATCGGCGCATTGCAGATACTGCTCTAACTCGTTTCACCTTCGTAACAACATTGTGAGATAGGGCTGTTGTTATCCCCACATTTCTGACTCACCAAGCGGGCTCGCTCACGAAGACAGCAAGAACTTGCCCCAGATCACTTGCTTAGAAAGTGCGCGGTCTGGGACTCCAGGCAGCCTGACCTCAGAGCCTGCGCTCGTAAGTCTAAGGACTCAGGAGGACAAAATCACCGACCCAGCAGCAACAAGCACCCCCAGCACCCAGACTGTGTTCTCTATATTCCCTTACTATCTTTTCATTCTCTGTAGGATCTGTAGTGCTGCCCCCTCTTTCATGCCGGATATCAGTCATTTGTGTCTTTTTTTTTTTTCTTTCTTTTTTGTCCTGGATCGGTCTCAGTAGATGCTTATAATTTTACCGATCTTTTCACAGGACCAGCTTTGGGTCAGATTGGAGTCTCCAGATACCATTTGCCATTAAAAAGCAAAACGAAGCAAAACAAGACAAAACCAAACCACGGAAAACAGGGCTCCTTGGAGAAATGGCTGTTGCCAGGGCTGGGGCAAGGGAAGAATCAGTGAAGCTGCCTCAGGTAGTGGGAAGGTGCTCAAAGATGGGGCACAGGGTGTCAAAGGTGTGGCACGGGGACACAGGGGCCAGCCTGAAGGAGCCCCCCACTGGCCAAAGATGGGACGATTTGAGCATCAAAATGAACTGTCCATCAAAAATGTTAAAACCCATAAAATCACAAGGATACGCAAAGGAAAAGAGATAAATAAATAAACAGGAAAAGAGAAAGGGAGAGAGTGCCAGAGAGGTAAAGGAGAGGCAGGAGCTGGGAACTGGGATGTTGGCAGAGGGAGGGGGCCCTGGGCGGTGTCCCAGGCAGGGAGGCGTCTGACGGACAATTTGGGGGTGGCTGGACAGGCCATGGGTTGGAGAAGCAGGAGGGAGGAGTGGGTGAGGGCACTAGAGGGAGATCCTAAGGAGGGGATCTCTTCTGGCTGAGAGGGTGGGGAGGCGAGTTGGGAGTGGGGGACACTGAGCACGACCGGGAAGGGTAAGGAGGGCAGGGGGCACTGTTACAGACTGGAAGGAAGGAGCTGGAGGGAGACGGGGAGCCCAGGAGGTTTCTTGGAGGGGTGGCACTGGGCACATCGGGGCCACCGTTACACACTCCGGGGAGGACGGAGGGTCTTAGGGCAGCCGGGGAATCATCCGGGGCCAGGTCAGGCTCCTAGGCTCCGTGGGCGGGAGCTGGGAAGCGACAGCTGCGGTCGGGGGCCACTCACCGATGGGGCGCGCAGGCGGCTGCACCGGGCTGGACGGGGGGTCCCGCGGGGATCCGAGGCGCCCGGGGAGCGGCCTGTGCTCGAGGTCCCGTCCGGAGCCGTCTGAGCCGGGTGGGGCCCGGAGCGGGGAGGAGAGAAGGGAGGGGCGGGGGGGGGGGCGGGACCAGGCGCCCCCCTCCCCAAACCGGGAGCCCGGCCTCTGGCGCCCCCTGGTGGGGGAATGGCCGGGAGGCTTCTCGGGACGGGTGTCAGAGCGGGACTTCTGACCCTGGGCTCAAAATCCGTTCCGCCTCCGACGCCCTGGCCACTCACGCCCGGGTCTGTCCCTCCTCTTCATGTGGGAATACTAGTATTAATACGACCCAACAACAACGACAGCAGCGGGCCACGTGGGGGGCTCGGTCGGGTGAGCCTCCCCCTCGGCTCAGGTCGTGATCGCACGGTGTGTGAGCTCGAGCCCCGCATGGGGCTGGCTGCTGTCCGTGCAGAGCCCGCTTCGGATCCTCTGCCCCCCCCCCCCCCCTCCTTACCTCTGCCCCTGACAGCTCAGAGCCTGCTTGGGATTCTGTGTCTCCCTCTCTCTCTGCCCCTCCCCTGCTCACGCTCTGTCTCTCTCTGTCTCTCAAAAATACACGGCAAAAAAAAAAAAAAAAAAAAAAAAAAAGAAAAAACCCAGAAACTGTTAAAGTGGTAAATTTCACATTATGCATGTTTGACCACAATTACATTAAAAACAACAACAGTTGGAGAAGGAGGCCAGCAAGGCTGGGAGTTAGTGATGAGCTTTGGGGCGTCTTGGACCCCGAGGGAGGTGTTCTGGGCCTCTGTCTTTTTCCAGATGCTTCGGCTGTGGAAAAGGAGACGCCACAGGCACCCACCGAGCCGCTTCTGCTCCTTCTGGGATCTGGGAGCAAGTGAAGTGTGGTCCCCAGGGGGCTAACTTTGCAGGAGCTGAGACCAGTTTTGATCTCCTCCCCTGGCGGGTGGGGGGCTCTGGTTCCTGCACTGCCCTCTTGGGAAGGCCTTGCTGCCCGCCCCCCAGCTCCCCGGGAAGCTGGCTGTGCAGAGGCCAAGATCGTGGGCTTGCAGCCAGAACGCCTGGCGTGCGGCCCAGCCTACCATCTCCTGCACCCCTCGGGGCCTCAGTTTCTTCACCCGTGAGCTGGGGCGATCAATCCCCACACTGGGGCTTCTGGGAGGCCCAAATAAAATATCCCGGGGGAAGGGCTCGGAACAGTGCCCTTGAAGTGTTCCAAAAACGTTAATCATCCCCGGTCGGGCCGCATGCAGCCAACCTTCCAGAACTTCCGTGGAAATCGCCCCCAAACTTTTTTGGCGCAGCCCGGAGCGTGCAGGGTTCCAAGGATGTTAAGAACCGTGTTCTTCGGTGCTTTATTTCGCACGTGGGGAAGTAGACAGCTAGCAGTGGGGGGGAGAGGGGGTCGTCTCTCTTTCCTGAGACCCCCACATATCCGCTTCCCCCGCCACAAACACCCCCAAGGGCCTAAGGAGAAACTGGGCGCATCACCCTGGTCCACACGCGCCTGGGCACCTGGGCCTGCGGGCTGGGCTCCGTTTCCGCGGTCGCCCCATCTGTTCCCTCCACGGCCGCCAGAGGGCGCCCAGGAATCCCAAGTCCGCTCACAGCCCTCTGCTTAGGACCTCGGCCTTGGCTCCCCCTGGCTCGGCAAAATCATGGCCATGAAGCACAGGGTTCTACACCATAGGCCCCGCTGGGCTCCCTCGGATCTCACGTCTCGGTCCCTCCCTCCCTCTCCCACCCTCCAAGATTCCAGCCACGTGGGCCGGCCTCCTTGCAAGTCTGTTAACCCTCCAGGCGGGTTCCGGCCTCAGAGCCTTTCTTTCTGCCTTGGGTGCTTTCCCCCAAGATCTCACTGGGGCTCCCTCCACCATTTCATGTATGCCTCTGTTCAAATGTCCCCTCCTCAAAGGAGTTTTCCTCTCCCACCGATCCTGAGGGTCTTAACGTGCCGTTCCACAGGTTGCCCACTGCACAAAGCACTCACCCAATGGGCGAGCGGGGGCTGGAGTCCAGCTCACACTCTGCTCTTCAAAACTCAGTGCCCAGGGGGCACCTCCTGGGTGGCTCAGTCCGTTAAGCCTCCACCTCTTGATTTGGGGCCGAGGCCATGGACTCAGTTTGTGAGTTCCAGCCGTTGTGGGGGCTCTGCGCGGACAGCACGGACCCGGCCTGGCATTCTCTCTCCCTCTTTTCCTGCCCCTCCCCTCCTACTTCTCTCTCAAAATCAATTAATTAATTAAAACAAACACAAACACAAAACAAAAACAGAACCTCAGTGCCCAGAAGAAAGGGGCGCCGTTTTCTCATTCACACAAAGGCGTCTTAGGACCGGACTAGCCTTGTCCATTCCTCTTCCCCGTCTTAGGAATTGTGTCCCCCCCACCGGAAGCTGTGCCGATGTCCCCGCCCCCAGCACCTGTGAATGTGACCTTATTGGGAGACAGGATCTTTGCAGATGTAAGCAAGTGAAGACGAGGCCACCCTGGGGAAGGGTTGGCCATTTTCCAATATGGTTACGGTCTCCTTTTAGGAGACACCGGGGCTGGTTAGCCCCAAGGCTAGAACCATCAGCCGGAAGGTCAAGTTAGGACCCCCACGCCATGGTGCTGCCGGCGCCTTGGCGTGGGACATCCAGCCTCCAGAACGGGAAAGAACAAATGTCTGCTCTTTGAAGCCACCCAATTTGTGGTACTTGGTGTTACGGTGGCCCCAGGACCCTAGCACGCGCCGCTCGACTATTCTTCCCCTGACGCTGCGCGCATTTACAGGCGATCCTCATTGTTTCCGGATGCCCTGTCTGTGACGTCATCCGCTTGTTAAAATCTACTGGTACCCCCCCACCCCCAAACTCGCAGACAGACGCGGACCGGCAAAACACGGGAGTCGTCCAGCACGCGTAGTTTCCGGCGAAGGTTGAGCAAAGCCAACGCCCCGCCCTCTGGTGTCAGCTCTCGTCCCGACAGGGGTCCTTTTCAAGTTGTTTGGTGCCATGTTTTCACGTTTTTTGGGTTTTCGTCGGCGACGTCGCGGTGGAAGGTGCCCTGGTGCAGGGCTGTCCGGCGTTCCTAAGCGCCAGAAGGCCGGGATGTGCCTTACGCAGACCGGCCGGGTGTCAGGCAAGCTTCGTTCAGGCCCGAGTCACAGCGCTGTTGGCCAGGAGCCCGATGCGGACGGATCAACGACATATATGAACAACACGTCTTTACAGAAATACACGTATTCAGCAGCTTAGGAAAATGTTGCGACTGATCGTTGGTAGGAAGCTAACCTCCTGTTTCCTCCAGGAGGGGCACTTCAGTATTCGCGGATTCGGCCTTCGCGGAGACCACAGAACTTTATGGGGGGGACGGTAAGAATCACCCGTGTTTGGTTTAACTGCTTTCCGTCGGCCTTCTCCGCTTCTCCCCCAGGGTAGGGGCTTCTGTCTGCCCTGCTCGGCCGCCCGCACCCCTGTGCCTAGAACAGGCACCCGACAGGCGTTCAACAAATATACGTGGAATCGAGCCCTCACGATGCCCTTCCCCCGCTCAGGTCTGGACCCACCCCCTAGACTTCAAACCACTCCCCCCGCCCTCCCTACCCCCCACCCCCGCCCGCAACAAAGACCCAAAAGCAATGGGGCCGAGACAGAGTCGGTACAGTTTTAAAAAAAGGATCAGTTTTTTAATTTACAAGAGTTCTAAATGTACAGAATTCTCCTTTAAAAAAATCGTTATACACAATAAATACAGTACAAAAAAATTTATCTTACAGTACTAGTTTTTGTCTCCGAGATTTCAAAATCTGGCGCGGGTGGCTGGCGGCAGGAAGAACATTGGGAAGACTGGCTGGGGTGGGGGTGAGGGGTGGAGGGGTGGGAGGGAGACCCCGGTTTCCTGTTTGGGAGGTGCTCGGATTTTAAGTCGAGGGACGGGAGGGTTCGAAATCTCTCTCTCTCTCTCTTGCTCACTCGAGCACACACACGGGGGGGGGGGGGACACAGGACACGGAGCTGGACGCACACACGTGGATGTGACACGGTGCCCGCGGGCACAGCCCTCCGAGAGGGGGGCCCCCCCCCCGGGACGCTGGCTGTCGCCCGCCCTGCCCTGTGGTTCTTCTCACAGCCTGTGGGGGGCGCTAGAGAGAGAGGGGGGGGGCTGGGCGAGGCTGGCAGGGACCCCCCTCCCCCAGCCCCCCCAGCTTTGAGCGCCCTCGGCGCGTGGGTCTCTGAAGCCACGCGGACGAGCCCAGTCCGGGGACACGCGTGGGGAGCAACCAGGGTACCTGCAACCCCGGCAAACGCACACGTGCCCCCCACCCCCATCCCCCGACGGTGGGGCAGAGCGTGGCAGGAAGCGGGAAGAAATAGGAAATGACGAAACACCGGGATCGCCCCCACCTTTGGCAGGGGGGCATTTTACACCACAGCCCCCTCCCCGAAGTCCCCCGATCCCACACCCAACAAGCCCGGCTGGCGCGGGAAGTGGGGGAGGGGGCCTTTGTGACTCAAATAACTTAGGCAAGAAAAACTGTCGGGGGATCCCCGGCGGCTCGTGTCCCCCCCAGGAGGCTGAGGTCAGGCGCCCGGCCGGGCCCCCCCCCCCCCCCACCCCGGCGTCCGCGCGGACCTGGGGAGGCGGGACAGGGGAAGGGAAGACCAGCCCGGTGTTATCTGTTCAACGTCCTGGCGCCGAGGCCGCCGTTGTGACTGGAGGGCGGGTAGGCCTCGGGCCTGTGCAGCGGCGACGGGGAGGCGGGCGCGACGGCCGTCGGGGCGGCGTGGGGGTACGGGGGTGCAGGTGTCCGACCCGGGGCCTGCTGGAGGTTCAGGATGCTGTCGATGGCGCTCTGGAGGTGCTCCGTGAGCGTGTCGTCCTGCGGACTGTCGCTGGAGAAGCTGGCCTGGTCCACGTCGGGCGACTCGGACTTGCGCCGCTTGGCTGGAGGCGCCTCCCAGGCGGGATCCCGGCTGCCGCTGCCCTGCCCGCCGCCGGCCCCGGGCTCCGGCGGGGCCCCCTTCAGCATGCGCTGGTACAGCTCGTCCTCCACCGCGGCCAGCTCGCGGATGAGCCCGCTGGTGGCCTCGTCCACTTTGGCGGGCGGCGGCGGCGGCGGCGCCGGGCTGCCGCCCCGGGCTCTGCCGGCCCCGGCCCCCTCCCCCGCCCCGCTGCCCGGGGCCTCCACGTTCTCGCGGTACGTCTTCCGCAGGGGCAGCCGCGGGCAGTGCGGGGCCAGGGCCGCCGCCGGCTTGCGGTCGGTGGCCGGCGGCGGCGGCGGCGGGTGGTCCACCGTGCCGTTCATCTGGCCGGTGGCCGGGGGCGGCGGCGGCGGCGGCGGGGGCGGCGGCGGCGGCCGGGGCGGGGGCTCGGCTGCCTTGAGGGCGGCGGGGGGCGGCGGCTGGTGCACAGGGTCCAGGGCCGTGTTGTGGACCACCTTGCTGAGCCCGGCTTCCTGCTTGATCTTGAGCTTGAGGCCGATGCGGCTGCGGGCCTCGTAGGTCTTGATGGGAGGGCGGTTGCGGGAGGGCATCGGGCCGTCCTCGTCGGCGTCCAGGGAGGAGGCGGCGGAAGAGGAGGAGGAGGAGGAGGAGGACAGGGAGGAGGACGCCCGAGCCCAGGTCACGGAAGGCGAGCCACCCGCCCCTCCGTGCCGAATCACCAGCTTGGTGGGCAGGTGCAGAGGGGGCTGGGCGGGGGCCCCGGACGCCGAGGACGGCGGTGGGCCGTGGCCGGGGAGCCGATGTCCCTCGGAAGAGGCGGCGATGGGGAGGCCAAGGGAGCGCGAGGAAGACACGTACTCGTCTGCAAAACCAGGGGGCCGAGAAAACGCGCGGGGGTCAGGAGAGGCGCGAGGCGCCCGCGAAGGGCGCGGCCAGGGGGAGCCCCGGTGCGGCGAGCAGCCCGCGGCCACCAGCCGCCGGGCCGCGGGCTGAGGCCCGGGCTCATCAGGCCTTCAGGACGGACACACGGGTGGCTACGACGCCCCTGCCATTCCCAAATCCCCCTGCTGTGCAAGCAGGAGTCGGCCGCTGTGAATGGCCCTTACATTGTGTCACCCAGACGCCTTGCTGACTTCACCCTAGTCCTGGCTCTGCTCCCCCGCTTTTCTATCTCCTGGTGGCTGCGGGGGGGGGGGGGGGGGTGGTCCCCTCTCTGCCAGGATGGAGTGCAACAGACACACAGTGATGAAGGAAACGAACCCCCTTCTCTCTGGTCTCAGAGCCCGCAGGTCAGGCTAGATAGACCCAGGCACTGCGCGGAGGCGAGGCTCGGGCGCCTCCTAGTGGTAGGAGGTAAGGCCACGCACCTCTCTTCCTCCCCAACCCCCGTCTAACTCCAGAGTAGGGGCACCAGTTGGGGGGCACCTCGCCCTCCCCTCCCTCCCCTCCCCTCCCCTCCCCACCCACCGGGCTTCTCCTTGGCCAGTTGTTTGTCCAAGGCAAGAGTGGTCTTCTCCTCCTGAATGAACATTCGGTCGATCATGACCATCTCCGCTGAGGGGCTCACCCTCTGAGGGGGGAGAAGAGAGAATAGCAGCCAGGAGGGGGAGGGCCCGGGGGGGGGGCAAACCCAGAAGGCTGGGAGCAGATTCCAAACTGTCCTTCTTGGGATCTGACCACCAGCCTCCCTCCCTCCCTCCACCCTGCCCAGAAGGGGGGGGGGGTGGCAAGGGGAAAAGGGCAGGGTCTCTCCCGGGGAGCAAGGGGGACAGCGCCCTACCCGGGACTCCTCCAGGAGCAGAAGGCGGTATTTATTGAGCATGGCCTGGGTGCGTTTCAGCAGCTGCGTGGAGACCGTCTGAAACTCCTCATCCACTAAGGAAGAAGAGACGAGGTCCAGAGGCACAGACGCTGGGGGGGCGGGGCTCGCGCTGATCCTCCCCACGCTAGAGACCAGGTAGGGAGAGTCCCGGGGGGGGGGCGGGGGGGGGCTCACCTTTGTGGTAGTCGTTGGGGGAGGGGAGGGCACCCTGGTAAACGTGGTAGGGCAGGAGGCGATGCAGGGCATCCTCGAAGGAGGGGAAGGCTGTCTTGTAGTCAGGGTGCAGGACGGAGCCCTGATGTTTGTGCAAATGTTCCAGGAAACTGGGGGGTGGGGTGGGGTGGGGAGAGACGGCACGCACGCACAGGCACACGCACGCGCGCGCACACACACACACACACACACACACACACACACACAGAGCTGGTGGTGAGGCCTGGAGAAACCAGGTCCCGGCCCCGAGCCCCCGGGGGCCCCCAGTGCCCACAACCGGGGAAATGTCCTAATGCGTGCTGAGCAGCCTCGTTCTGTCTCACGGACTCTGGCAACAGCCCAAGGGAGGAGGCGCGCTCACTGTCCCCACTCTACAGATGAAGGACTCGAGGCCCAGAGGAGTGACCTGCCTCCACCCAGGGGACTCAGGGCGAGGGAGAGGCAGGGCTGGGAGCCGGAGGCCAGGGCTTCGAGCGCCTCCTCCCATGCCCTACTGTTCTACCGTCTCCTGCCGCCAGGGGTCAGCACGTCCCCAGTCTGCCTCGGTCCCAACCGCAACCCTGGGAAGGGGGGGTTGGGAGGTGGGCGGGTAGGATCCAGTTCTCTCCAGGGCTGTTTTCTACCACAGCCCGTAGCGGTGACTTCTATCGCTTTATGGTGTGACTGTCTCTCCTGTGTTTTCACAGGATCCTTGTCCTGTGTTTTCAGAATCCAGCACAGGACTGGGCCCTGAGTCCTGACAAACACTTGCCGTGGGAGGGCAGACGAGACAGAGCATGCAGGCGAGCGCCCGAGGTCTACCCATCGCCCGCCCAGACCCCCCGCCCACCCAAATGTCCATCTATCCACCCCCACACCCATCCAGGCCCCCCATCGCCCACCCCAACGCCCGTCCACCCAAATGCCATCCGAACAGCCCCGCGGACCCACAACGATCTACGCACCAACCTGGACTCCCATCCACCTCTTCCCTCGAACCCCCGCCCGTCTTGCCAGCGTCCAGGAACCCACACCTGTTGCCCTGTGACCGCTACGACTCCCACCCCATTTTCTAGAGAGGAAACCGAGGGTCTGCGGGGGAATCCTATTGGCCCAAATCACACAGCTAACCCCTTCTGAAGGGTGGTCCCCACAGCCTGCTCCCCAGCCTCGGGGAAGGCTGGGGGCGGGGCGGCAACTCACCAGGCTTCTTTGCTGGGCTGAAGGGTGGGGGGTTTCCTCGACTTGCTCTCGTACTGCAGAAGGAGACCGGCGGGTGAGAGGTATCGGCACAGAGAGGCCTGCCCTCGGCGCCCGGACCCCCCTTCTACCTGGCCCTTGGCAAAGGTGAGCGGGCCCATGCCCCCCGCCCGCCCCCCCGCGGTGGGGTCCCGGCCCCGGGACCCGCCGCCTGTCACGCTGAACCTGCCTGGCTCTCTCCCGCCCCTTCTCCAACGTGGGTATCGGCCTCCCCCCGACCCTGCTGACCGTCTGGAGTCGCCCCCACTTCCCTCTCGGCCACCGGCAGCGATCTGGCCTCCGAGGCCCTCCCAGACACTGGCATCCTGGTCCCTCCACCGGCTGTGTTCTTGCCTTCCCTCCTCCCCCCTCCGCCCTGCACTTCCTGCAGCCGGTCTCTGCCTCAGTCTCCCCCACACTGCTCTGCCCCCCTCCAGTCTGGGCCCCCCATGGCACGACTCCCCGACCCTTCCCTCCTCCTCCAGCCTCAACCTCTCCCGGCTGCCGCCCCCAGGGACCCACTCGGGCCATCACTCCTGTCATCACGCTCTGTCTCGGGGTCTGTGGCTCTCCGTCCGTCTCATGCTCTCACAGGCGCCCACCGGGCTGACCTGGTGTTGGACCCACCGCCCAGACTGGGCACCTGTCGCTTGGCCTCCTCTGTCCCGCGGGACCCTTTCCCGGTTCCCCGGTGACGCTGCTTTGGCCCTAGAGCGCCCCCCACTCTGGTGGCCCCTTACCTGCAGCCCAGAAGACTTCCCCGGCCCAGCCGCGGCGGCCTTGGCCACGCTCAGGGTCGGGAGGTTGCTGGCAAAAGCTTTGCTCTCGGCAGGAAGCAGAGGAGGGAGGCCTGGGGGTGGGGGTGGGGGCAGACCGGGCTCAGGGGTCACTGGCACAAAGGCCCCTCCACGTTGTGACCCCCAAGCCCGTGCCCACTTTCCTCTGGTTCTTTGGCCTCGGTAGCCCGGCCTAGCCCTGAACTGAGCGCCCCCTCGGATCGGGGGAGACAGCCCTTCCTCCTGCACCTTCCCTGTCCCGTGAGGTCCGGGTGACCCCTTGGTTCACGCACCCACAGCTCTGCCCCGGCCCGCACCCCCTCCCCCTGCCCACCCGCCTTCAGCCCCCCGTTCCTCCTGCGTGGGGCTACCTCTCCCCTACCTGCGGTGGCCATGGGTGCCGGGGCAGGGGGATGGCTGGGGGCGGTGGGGGTCCCGGACGGGGCCTGCCCACTGACCAGCACCGAGGCGGTGGGGCTGGCGAGGGGCCCCAGGCTGGCGGAGGTCTGCGGGGCGGCGGGGGCCCCCCCGGCCTTGTTCTGGAGAATGATTCCGGACGGCACCTGAGGACGGGGGACAGGTGGTTGAGGGGTAGGTGGCACCTAGGGGTGGCGGCGGCCGGGCGCCAGGGCTGGGGAGGGTCTCCCCGTCAAGACTGTGCGGGGAGGCCAGGGCTCGCGGGGCGGGCGGCGGGGCTGGTCCCTGCCTCCGATTACCTGGTGAAATCTCTCGAGCAGAGCCTTCGGCTGGGGCAGCGCCGGGAAGGGGGCGGTCACCATCTGGAAGGTCCGAGGAGGCGGTGGGGGGGGCGCTGCGGGCTCAGGGACCAGGTGGAGGGTCGGAGGGGGCGTGGGGGACTTGTGGGGCCCCTGGCCGGGCGGAAACTGCAGCTGGAAGTCAGGCGGCGTCGGGGCCTGCAGCCTGGCGGACGCGTCCGTGGAGGCCACGACAGAGGGGGCCGAGGCGGGCGGGAGGTGGGGGGCCGGGGGCAGCGGCCCCTCCGGGGGCTGGGATGGGGGGCGCAGCGGGGGCTGGGGGGGGCCTGGGGCCGCGGGGGCCGGGGTGCCGGCCGGTGGCGGGACCCCCAGCTGGTTCTGGATGACAAAGATGCCCGGCAGAGTCGGGGGCGCCTGGGGCGGGGGGCAAGGGTGCAGGGTGGGCTCTGAGGGCGGGCGGGACAAGCTCTGGGGCTGGGAGGGCGGGCGGGAGTGGGGGCGGGAGGGCGGGCGGGAGGGGGGCCTGGCGGGATGTGGGGAGGGCAGGTGGGGGCTGTCTCCCAGAGGGGCCTGGTGAGGTAGTGACGGGGACGAGGAGGGGCCTGGGCCCTTGAGTGGAGCGGCTGCCGGGATCTGGGCAGGGGGAGGGAGGGAGAGGGGAGGGGGTGGGGGTCAGAACCAACCTTGGCTCCCGCTGCCCCAGTACGCTGGGCACCCCAGCTGCCCCCACCGAATGACCTCCTCCTGAGCCACCCCTTGTCTCGAGAGAAAGGACTCAGCACGGCTTCTCCTTCCCGCCCCTCGTTTCCGAACAGCCCGCTGCACCCGCCTACGGGTCCCCCGACCCCACCCCTCCACCTGCCCCCACCCCACCTCGGTCCCTTTTCCTCTGATCTCACCCCCTCCCTGGAGGTCCCCTTCCTCCCCCCCCCCCCACGCGGGTGAGCTCTGCAGGGTTCGAGGGCAGCAGCAGAGAAAGCAGTGGTGACGGCGGGCGGGCGGGCAGGCGGCGGGGACACCACACCAGCTGCCCAGCGGGGAGGCAGGGGGGCCAGGGAGCGCGAGCAGAGCAGCAAAGGGGAAGGAGGTGGCCGGACAGCGACGGCATCCCAGCCGCCAGCCCCGAGGGGCCTGGCCGTCCGGCTGAGCCGGGAACACGGACACCGGCACCGATACGGGGGGCTGGGGGCCCCAGAGCGCCCAGGACGAGGGTGGCAACTGAGGGTCAGGGCCAGGGCCCTCTGGACGCCGGCCCAGAGCCATGGGCCCTCTAAGTGTCCGCGACCTCTGCCCCCGTGTGCCTGCGTGGCCGTGGCTGCGGGCCCACCCGGGGGGCCACGGGTGCGTGTGCCTGTGTGTTTGTGTCTCTCAGACGGGCACACGCGGTCCGGGCACGGGTCTGTTACACGTACACGGTGACCTGGCCTAAAACACACCTCCGACCGAGCGCCTCTGCGCTGTCCCCTTCCCCACCCCTCCCCCCCCGGAATCACGACCCCAGCCGCCCCCGTCTAACCCGTGAGCACCAGCTGTGTGCCCGCCCCGGGCTGGCCCCCTTCTGCTGTCACGGGGTCCACACCCCGGGGACAGCCCACACTGATGTATGCACGGACGGCCACCTGCAACCACTTACGCGTGGTCCCTCCACTGGCCTGAAAGCAGAGAAAACGCTGAAACCACTTCACGCGGGGGGAAACGGAGGTCAGGGAGCCGAGACGGGCTGGTCCCGAGTCCCCCTGCCTCACCCCCGCCCCGTGACTTCCCAGTTGATGGGGAAGGATTCGGGCTCAGAGGGCTCAGGGGACTTCCCGAGGCCACCCGTGCTACCAGGCTCCAAAGCCGGGGCTCTCTGCCTTGAGCCCCCAACGTGGGCCGACTCATGATGTCAAGCCTCCAGCGCCCTGGACCCTTCCGAGGCTGGCCCTGAAGAACTTCCCGCCGTTCAAACCGAAAGCCCCCCCAAACCAATCAATCCACACCTCCCCGAAGGCTTGCGACCTCTAAGGAGAGATCCGAGAGGCCCTCGGCTCTCACACGGGGCCGGTGAGGTTGTCGCCCGGGTGGGCCCCCTGGCCTGGGGGCTTTGAAGGGGTCATGACTTTGACCTGGTACGCCGCCCTCTAGGAATCTGGGATGGGAACCATTCAGGCACTTGCTGAATGGTTGGGGGGGTATTTACAACAGAGAACGCGGGAAAACAACCCACGTGGCCAGAGCAGGTTCGAGAAGCCCAAGTAAGTGAGGCGGGAAGCTGAGCAAGGTGGCCAGACGACGGCCGGCAAGCTAAGGGAAATGAGAGGAACACATTACCTGACCGCTGGACAACTGGCTACATAAATTATGCACCGTGGACAATGGTTCTGTCTCAATGCTCAGTTTGCTGCATTTGCTAACTGGGCGGCGGTCAAGTCAGAGAACACTCTTGTTCTCGAAGGCTGAGGCATTAAGGAGGAAAGGAGAACGTCTGCGATGGAGACGCATATGCTTCAGCATAAAAACGGACACACCTCGAGAGAACGGAGGATAAAGAGAACACAGCACGCTGCCGACGGGTACATCGGGGCGGCAGCCAAGCTTCTGAGGCGGCCCCCACCGATGCCCACCTCCCTCCTCATTATTCGGTCTCCTCCCACCCTGGGTCTCGTCCCAGGGTTAGTCTCTGGGACCAACAGATTTGGCGGAGATGGGCATACACCACTTCCAAGATGCAGTTCTAGAAAAGACCGCGGCTTTTGTCCCAGGACTCTCTCGTGGATCATTTACTTTGGGGGAAGCAAACTTTGGAGCGGGTTTTGAGGTGCCCCTTGGAGAGGGCTGCGTGGGGAGGAGCTGAGGCCATCTGCCAGGGGGGGCGTGAGCCCGCCCCCTTGGAAGCATAGTCTCCCGCCCCGACAAACCTTCGGATAACGGCAGCCCTAACTGACCTCCTCATGAGAGGCCGTGAGCCAGCAGATTCCAGCTAAGCTGCTTCCAGATTCCCAATCCTCACGAACTATGCGAGGTAAGTTAATGCTTATTGGTTAAAGCCGCTCAGTGTGGGGGGCCAATTTGTTACGCAGCAACAGATAACTGATACATCCGGTTACAGAGCAAAGAACACCCATGGGTTCTCTACAGTTCCTAGAACGTTGCTGTATATTTCAAATCCTTTTTCAACATTTAAAAATAAGAACTGAAAAAATTCGTCCCCTACTCATTAAAAATACAGACAAATACAGGGGCGCCTGGGTGGCTCAGTCGGTTGAGCGTCCGACTTCGGCTCAGGTCATGATCTCACGGTCCGTGAGCTCGAGCCCCGCGTGGGGCTCTGTGCCGACAGCTCAGAGCCTGGAGCCTGCCTCGGATTCCGTGTCTCTCTCTCTCTCTCTCTGCTTCTCCCCTGCTTGTACTCTGTCTCTTTCCCTCTCAAAAATAAACATTAAAAATGAAAAAAATATATTTATACAGACAAACACAGCACCCCCACTCCCCAACCAAGTCAAAAAAACCAAATGATAACACGGGGGAAACAGTTGTAATTCAGAGCACATGCCATCAGCCTCCAGAAATCACTAACAACCAGCGAGAACAAGGGGCAAAGGGCATGATCAGACAGCGCACAGAAAAGGAAACACAGAGGCTCATCCATTTCGAGAGATGCTCAACCGCGCTTGTAACCAGAGAAATGCACACCAAAAGCGTCCCGTGGACCCATGTTCACGTCCATCCCTGCGGAGGAATACGGAGGAACACCGCCCAGCTGCACCAAGGGATCCAGGAAACTCTCCGCCGGCTGCCAAGACGGGCCTAGAATGTGCTACCTTCTGGGCGGTCGGAGACGGGGGAGAAACGTAAATCCACACGTAACCCCGGCGGCGCACGCGCGGAACACGGAAGTCTATACGCCAAATAAGGAATTGTGGTTTCCTGCAGGGGCCGGTGGGTTGGGAAGGTAGGCCTGGGGTGGGGCTTCAAAACGCTAAGAACTGCTTTCGGATGATTGAGCCATGTGCACAGAACACCTAATGCTAAAAATTAGAAATGTTTTATTTTATTTATTTTTTAGTTTGTTTTTTTTTTGGGGGGGGGGGGCACAGCGAGCGGGGGAGGGGCAGAGAGAGAGAGGGAGAGTGGGAGAGAGAGAATCCCAAGCAGGCTCGTTCCACGCCATCAGCGCAGAGCCCGACGAGGGGCTCGAACTCACGAAAACCGTGAGATCGTGACCTGAGCCGAAATCAAGAATCAAGACGCGTAACCGACTGAGCCACCCAGTCGCCCCCAAATTAAAAAAATGTCTGAAATGGGTTGGGGGAGAAGATCAGGCTGAAAGAAAACTTCACGACACCCCCCCCCCCCTCAAATGTTACCGGCGGCCCCTGCACGGACTGATTTTCCTTCTTCGTTCTTTTCCGTGTTTTAGAAATTCTCGAAATTGGCACGAAAGGAGTCTTCCGGTCATGTTTTAAAAAACTACCACACGAGGGGACCGTTCACCAGGAGAGTCCCACTGCCCAGATGTAGACGGCGTTCGTGCCGAATTCGGAACATCCCGCGGCCTGGCCAGGAGCCATCGGAGGAGGCTTCACGGGCAAAAGCCCACGAAGGCACAATCGCTTCAACGCCTTCCATAAAGTGCTTGGGAAGCACATACGCTCTCTGATCTAGAAGTTCCATTTCTAGAAACGTACCCTGCAGGCATTTTCACACCACCGTGCAAAGCCTGGGTACCGGCATATTTATAGAAACGCTGTTTGCCCAGGAAGCCACCTTCGGTATTCTTTCCAACAGGGAACCACGTCGATAAATAACGAAACTACAGGGCACTGCAGCCCACGGGCCGACGGGGCCAGCCTGGCCTGCCTGGCCTATCATTCCATATATAGCCCACAAGCTAAGAAGAGGCTTGTTGTGTGTGTGTGTGTGTGTGTGTGTTTTACATTTTTAGATGGCGGCATAGAAATCAGGAGGAGAATATTTTGTGACTGGTGACGATAATAGGAAATTCAAAGTTCAGTGTCCATAAATAAAGTTTTATCGCAACACGGACGCGTTCACTCGTTTACGTGCGCTCTAGGGCCGCGACAGAGACCGCAAGGCCCCAAATGGTTACTACTGGCCCTTTACGGAGCATCTGCCCGGCTTCTGTCATCTTGTGGCATTTTCAACACGCCTGACCCCGTTTGAGCATTTTAACACGTATGAACTTACTCCTCACCACAACCCTGTGACGTAGATGCTCTTATCATCACCCTTGTTTTACAGGGAAGGAAACTGAGGCACAGAGAAGTCAGTCACCTGGCTAGGGTCGCAGCCTTGGAAGGGGCAGGGTGGGGTTTCCAGAGTCCCCACGCCTGATGACTGCCCCATGGCTGTTCTCCTGGACGGTGGTTTTCAAACCACACCCAGTGCCTATTGGTTAATGGTTGTGACCAGCCCGGTCATTTTAGTGGGGTTGTGACCAGCATTTAAAAAGAACGGAGGAGGGGCGCCTGGGTGGCTCAGTCGGTTAAGCGGCCGACTTCGGCTCAGGTCATGATCTCGCGGTCCATGAGTTCGAGCCCCGCATCGGGCTCTATGCTGACAGCTCAGAGCCTGGAGCCTGTTTCAGATTCTGTGTCTCCCTCTCTCTCTGACCCTCCCCCGTTCATGCTCTGTCTCTCTCTGTCTCAAAAATAAATAAAACGTTAAAAAAAAAAATTAAAAAGAACAGAGGAGGGGCACCTGGCTGGCTCGCTCAGGAGAGCACGTGGCTCTTGATCTTGGGGCTGTGAGTTTGAGCCCCAAGTTGGGTGCCGAGATTACTTAAAAATACAATCTTTAAGGGGCACCTCGGTGGCTCAGTCGGTTGAATGTCTGACTCTTGGTTTCGGCTCAGGTCACGATCTCGCGGTCCGTGAGTTCGAGCCCCGCGTCGGGCTCTGTGCTGACCGCTCGGAACCTGGGGCCTGCTTCGGATTCTCTCTCTCTAGGCCTCTCCCCTGCTCACGTTCTGTCTCTCTCTCCCTCTCGAAGATAAAGAAACATTAAAAAAAAAAATAAAAGTTGGGGCGCCTGGGTGGCGCAGTCGGTTAAGCGTCCGACTTCAGCCAGGTCACGATCTCTTGGTCCGTGAGTTCGAGCCCCGCGTCGGGGTCTGGGCTGATGGCTCGGAGCCTGGAGCCTGCTTCCGATTCTGTGTCTCCCTCTCTCTCTGCCCCTCCCCCGTTCATGCTCTGTCTCTCTCTGTCCCAAAAATAAATAAAAAACGTTGAAAAAAAAAATTTTTTTTTAAATAAAAAAAATAAAAAAATAAAAGTCTGCAAGTCAGGGGTCCGAGAGGTATCGCTGAACGGGCAAAGCAAGATACAGGAGAACAGGATGGGGCGCTTCTGTGTGTAAACGCAAAGGGAAAGTGTGCGCCCACCTTGCACACACACAGGGGCTCTCGCATCTCCCTGGGTCCAAGTTCAGACAACGAGGGATGCTGGCCAAGTGCACAGGGGCGGTTCCCAGCCCAGGTGATTCGGTTCCCCAAGCGACACACGGCAACCCCTGAAGATCTCCATGGTTGTCCCCACTGGACAAGGGGTGTTACTGGCAACGAGGAGGCGGAGGCAGGGGATGCTACCCACGCGCCACAGAGCACGGGACGGCCCCCCACGATGAAGAACGACCCGGCCTCAAACGTCCGCGGTGCCTGCCCTATGACGCCACAAGGTGGCACTCTACAAAGAAACTGCCGGCGGTGGGGGGGGAGGGTGTCTATATGCGGAAAGGGCCAGAAATCCCACGAAAAGGAAGACTCGCTGGAATTAACCGTATACACTTCTTTTCTTTGTAAGCTGTATTTTTTTTAAGTTTATTTTGAGAGAGAGAGAGAGAGAGAGAGCGAGCGAGCGAGAGTGAGCAGGGGAGAGGCAGAGAGAGGGAGACGCAGAATCCGAAGCAGGCTCCGGGCTCCGAGCTGTCAGCCCAGAGCCCGACGCGGGGCTCGAACTCACGGACCGCGAGATCGCGACCCGCGCCAAAGCCGGATGCCCAGCCAACGGAGCCACCCAGGCGCCCCAAACTGAATTTTTTAAACCACACGCAAGTAACGCTTTTTGAATAACGGCGACAACGGTGGTGGCTTTTTTTTTTTCCCCAGAGCCCGCTATAAACAATACACGGGAGGCTTTGCGCTCCCTGAGCGGGATGGTCAGTGTTCCGTCCCTGAAGATACAGCCCCATCAAGGGACAATTTCAAGAGCCGGGGTATCGATGACAAAATCAATCCCCTCATCTGGACGTCCCTGCGGAAGGCTGGCCACGAAGCAGGTGCCTGGGGGACGGGGGCCGCACGAAAGAACCACGTGATGGCAGCCTTCCGGCCTGGGGACGGGCCTGGCACACGAGCGTGCACGCGTATCACAAGTCGGGACCTGGCTGACGTTTCTGTGTTGCCTTCATGCTTCAGTCCGTCCGCTCGCCCGCCTGTCCACCGGGTCAGCCCCCCACCCGCCCACCCACCTACTTGCTCAGCCCACAGACGTTCGTCCAGAACCTCTCATCATGCCATGCGCTCTCGTAGGCACAAAAGCCACAGCCCGCCTACACGGTGCGGACCCGTGTGTGTGTGTGTGTGTGTGTGTGTGTGTGTGTGTGTGTATGTAAGACTGGGAACCAGCTTCCACGCACACTGTCCTCTCTTCTCCAAGGTCAGCCACGGCACCGTTACCACTGTTCCCGCCCGTGGCACGTATCTGCTCCCCGAATGCCTGCTCCGTGCCGAGCGCCCGTGAGGCCGGTGGCCTCGTGCCCATTTTGCAGACGAGTCAACTGCGCCTCGGAGCCCCCGACGCGAAGCAGAGCCGCGATTCACGCTCGGCTCTGGCTTCCTGCATCCCTCGGGTGTTTCTGGCAACAAACCGTCAGGGTTCGAATCCAGGCCCTACCAGCTGGGGAACCGCGGGCAAGGGACTGCCTCGCCCTGTGCCTCTGCTTCCTCACCTGTAAAATGGGGATAGTCGCACCGCCTACCTGAGGGAGGTTTCAAGGAGCTAAGGCTTCTAAAGTGTCTGGAACAGCACGCAGAAACGCGGGAAAACCTGGGTGTGCGAGTGTAATTCGTCCCGGAAACACGCTTGTAATCCAAAGCACTCGTAGAGCAAAGTGAATTTCGAGAACCACCGGCCCAGTTGTGATCGTGGGACGTTCGGCGTCACGTACGACCCGGGCTGCGAGACCTCGCTCGCCTAGCAAGTTACAATTTATTAGAAATGTCCGCTAACACAAGGGCCCGCGAGGGACGCTCCCAGGACAAGTTACTCACGATCCAAGGTCTCACCGTAAGAGAAATGGTGTCGTTCACGAAGCTATTCCCATAACGCCCTCCTCCTCGTGCCTCTGATCCTGAAGCGAGCTCCAAACCGTCCCCTGAATCCGTCTACTTGCCTCCACCATCACTGTGACCACCCCTTTGAAGCACTGTCCTTGTCCTTGTCCCATGAGGATCTCTGGACCTCCATTCACATGGCCCACCAAACCACTCTCCAGTGGAAGCCAGAAGGATCACTGAAAATCATATAATCAGACAAGGCCATGGCCCCCTGACTGCCAGGGCCCAACTCATTGGCCCACGAGGCACCACAGAACTCTCCGACCCTATCTCGCTCCACCCCCCCCCCAACTCCAGCCTACTTTCCATTCCTTGGCATCCCAAGTTGGCCCTGGCCTCAGGGCCTTTGCACATGCTATTTCCCCACAACTTCTCCTTCTTCGGGACTCAGCTCAAATACTTCCTCCCCCCCAGAGGCTGTTCCTGCTCACTCAGCCTAGAGCAGGACCCTCGCCAGCCTCCTCACGGGCAGCCCGCTGCCTTCAATGCTTCCATCTAGCAGGCTGTTTCACCTGCGGCTGAACCGCGTCTCCTCCCAGAACGTTCTCTCCCTTTGATTCCACTGGGGCGTACTCGGCACAGAGCCAGCACCGGCGGGGCTGTTTCGTACGTGTGTTTCGTTTCTTCAATAAATGATTTCCTCCGTTGGTTTATTCAATACAGGCTCACTGAGTGTCGGCTGTGTGCCAGGCACTGTTCTGGCCACTGGGGATACGGCAAAGAGACAACGGACAAAACTCTCTGCCCTCGTGGAGTTTACAGTATGGCGAGAACCGTGTAAACAAGGACACTAGACAGTCGGTCACACGGCCGGAAGTGCTACGGAGAAACACGAACCAGGCAAGGGCCAGGGCGGGCTGGGCTGCGGAGGGAGCAGGCTATGGCCTGAGACATGTGGCTGGGGAAGGTCGTGAGGAGTAAGGAGGGTGACCAAACGCGTCCTGGTTTGCCCGGGACGGTCTCAGTTTTAAAACGACGAAGTCCTGGGGCACCTGGGTGGCTGCGTCGGTTGAGCGTCCGACTTTGGCTCAGGTCGTAATCTCGCGGCTCGTGAGGTCGAGCCCCGCGTCGGGCTCTGTGCTGACGGCTCGGAGCCCGGAGCCTGCTTCGGATTCTGTGTCTCCCTCTCTCTCTGCCCCTGCCCTGCTCGTGCTCTGTCTCTCTCTCTCTTTCTCTCTCTCTCTCAAAAATTAACATTAAAAATAAGATAAAATAAAAAAGTCCTGCCTTCTAAGAACGTCCTCGGTACTAGGTAAACTGGAATGACTGCTCACGGCAAATGTGTGCCGTGGCACCCACAGTGCTCAGAGGAGATCCTACGAACCCCCTGGAACGGCGGACCATGGAAGCTGCTTCCTGAAAGGCCCGTATCTGGCCCGTTCCAGAAACACTGCTCCCAACGTGAGTTGCTCCCATGCCGGGCAGCTTCTGGCCTTTGGTCCCCTCCCCCACTTCTGCTTCTCCTCTCGATGCAGACATGGCCGGATCCCATCTTGGTCTCGTGTCCTCCTAGACCGTGACTCTGGACCGGATCCCGCTCTCCCCCAACGGGGACAATAAAAAAAAAAAAAAAAAATGATAATGGCGGATACCTACCGCCTGCTTACTCCGGGCTAAGCCTATGGTAGCTCGTTTACTCCTAACAGACCCGTAAGAACCTATTATCCCCATTTTGCGCAAGAAGAAATCGAGGCTCAGCGGGTACGGGGCTTTGCTCTGGGTCAGCACAAGGCCGGGCACCTATTATGCGCCCTCGTTCCCCAAATATCTGTTTCGGGAAAGAAGAAACTGGTTGCTGAAGGTCACGGGGCAAGTAGCAGAACCTGAGAGTGAAATCGTGGTCGTCTAAGGCCAAAGCCCATGATGCTTTCTGCCACCCTCACCTTGCTGACGTTATGCCCTCCTCCTCCCCTTGCCTATGCTCATCGACCTATCCACGAGTCCTTCTTGAACGAGTACAACATCGACGCCAGAAAAAGCACTCCCACGTGCTTATGGCTCACGTGAGACAAAGGCCAACGTTCCTCATATGTAAAGAGTTGCTACAAATCAACAAGAAAATGGCCAGGAACCCAAATTTTCAATGGCAAGGGGTACGAGCAGGCGATTCCACGGAAAGCACAAACAGCTCTACGTCTACGAACACCTGCCCAATCCCGTGGTCAGAAACGCAAACCGAAACAAGGCGAGAAGCTGCTTTTCACCCGGCAGACGGGCGAAGTTCAATACGCTGCTGAGGCCGTGCAGAAACGGGCACAGACGACATACCGCTGTTAAAGGGTGCCCCGATCGATACTCCACAGAGGGCGATCTGGCACCACCCGTCACAACCACAGACGCCTGTGACAGACCCGGCGCTTTCCTTTTTTGAGAACCCGCCCCGCGAAGTGACGTACAGACGGTGATGCTTTGCCGCTTGGTAATTCAGCCAAAGGCTGGAAAGGACCTAGCTGCTCGGCAACAAGGACCGGTTAAATAAATGCCAGCCCGTCGGCACGGCGGAGAACGGCGCGGTCCGCGAAAGAATGAAGCAACGTCTCCGAGATGAGTCCCTGAACGAGAGAATGTGCAAAACCACATGAGGAGTGTGCTCTTGCTTTTGTACCAAGTGGGAAGAAAAGAATCCAGGCGCCGCCTTGCCTGTCCACGCAAGGACAAGGATGCACAGAACCGCCCCGGGGAGGCAGGGCGGGAATCCGTGGCTCAGGAGAAAGGGCTTTTCAAGCTACATCTCCGGTTATCTTTTGAGATGCGAACCCTCTGACCGTGTTACTCCTCCGGAGGCGAAAATGGTCACTCCGGAAAGAAGTGCCTGCCGTGTGCACCCCGTGTCCCTGCCTACGGTGTGGGCTCCCCCAGGCCTGGCTCTGGTCCTAGGAGTCCACGGCTGCCAGGAGACCCTCAGGAAAGATCTGGGGAGCGAAGGGACACCTTTCCCAAGCCAGCGAGGCAGAGAGGCAGGCAGGGCAGCCAGAGCGAGGGGGAGGGGGGGAGCAGGAAGGAGGGGTTTGCAGGGGCAAGGCTCGGTCTGAGCTGGGGCAGAGGCTGCTGGGGTTCATCTACCTGGGGGGCCGGCGCCGGGGAAGCCTGGCTGTCGGGGGCCTGAGGGCCGAGGCCAGCTCCTTTGGCGGTGGGGGTGGTCGGGGCTGGGTCTTGGGCGGGAGGCGGGGCGCTGACTATGACCGAGGCGGGCACGGAGAGGTGGGGGCCGTCTGCGGAGAGGGGCTGCTGGCTCCTCTCCTGAAACGGGCAGCCCGCATAGGGTCAGAAGGTCACCCCACGGCCCCCGCAGCCTCCCCACCCCAAGATCCCGGCCTCCCCAACGTCCCAGAGCAGGGGGTGGTGGGGACCGGGCGCAGGGGCACCGAGAGGCCGGGTGCAGAGGCCGGGGCGGCTCGGAGCCCGGGGTCCGGGCACCAGGGAGCCTGCTGCCCCAGCAAGTTCGTTTCGCTCAGGTCCCGTCAGTCCTCCGGCTCCACCTCGCCCGCGGCCTCCCGCCCCATCTGTCTGTCCTGCCCATCTGTCTGTCTGTGTCTTGCCCGGCTCTCTCTGATTCTCATCCCCCCCAGCAGGAGAGCAGACAGTCAGCCTGTCCGCCAGTCAGTCCCCCTCCTCGTCTTTCTGTCGGGCTGTCCCCTCGGGGACGCACGCATCACCGGGAGCAGGGAGTGCCGCTCTGAGACGCCCTCCCAAGCCCACCAGACGCCCCCCTCCCAGTCGCTGCCTCCCCTCCCCCACCCCCTGCACACACACACACACACACACACACACACACACACACACACCTTGAGCTCCAGCTCCTGGCCCCTCCCCACAGCACACACCCCCTGTCCGCGCCCCTCCCCGGCCACTTACCTGCGGCAGGAACATCTGCAGGGAGTCCTGAGTGAGGATGGCCGCGGTGGCGGCAGAGGGTGGCTGTCCCAGGACGATCTTCTCTGGGCTGGACGCCAGGCCCGGGCTAGGCTGGGGGGTGGTGGCCTGAGGCGGGGCGGCGGCCTGAGGGGCGGGGGCCTGGGGGGGGGGCTGCTGCGCCGGTGGCTGCTGGAGGCCCAAAGGCAGCGGTGTGCTGGCGGCCGGTGGCGCCTGGGGGGCCGTCTGGACCGCGAGGACGGGCGCGGCCTCCCCGGTGGCGGCCGGGGGGGCCGGCTGCACCAGCCCGTCGGGGGCGTTGAGCATGGCCACGGCGCTGGGAGGCAGGGTGACCCCCTGGAGGACGGTGGTGGCCGCGGGGCCCGTGGGCGCCGGCTGGCTCTGTGTGGGCAGGCTGCCCGCGGCCAGCGACACGGGCATTTGGAAGAGCGCCGGCTGGCCCACCTGGATGGGGGCGGCCGAGAGGATGTGGGCGGCGCTGTGGGCCCCCGAGTGGGGGGCCAGCACGGGGCCCAGGCTCAGCGGGCCCGCCAGGTTCTGGTTGGTGAGGATGGGGTTTGCGATGAGCTGTCCGCCCGCGTGGGGGGCCGCGGCCGCCAGGATCTGCCCGCCGACGTTGGTGGGCAGGGCCGACAGCGTCTGGGGCAGCTGGACGGCGGGCGCCCCCGGCAGCAGGAACTGGTTCTGGCCCGGCAGCATGTGCTGGGCGGGGATGACGATGCTGCTGCCCTGATTCAAGAGGTGGACGCTCATGGGCTTGCTCAGGGCCCCGGGCGGCTGAGGCGGGGCGGCCCCCGTCGTGGTGGCCGGAGGCTGCTTGAAGACGTTGGCCTGCAGGGCCGGCGCCGGGAAGCCCGACAGCACCACGTTCTGGCCGGCCTTGCCCGCTGCCATGAAAGTCAGGTTCTGGGGGGCCTTGGGCGGCTGCGGGAGGCCCCCCGCCTCGCCCTGGATGGTGAGCGTGGTGCCCGCGGGGGCGAACGGCTTGGGGGTGAGCTGGTAGAGCTTGGGGGGCAGCACGCCGGCGGGCTTGGGCTGGATGGGCGTGGGCGTGCGATGCAGGATCACGTTGGGCGCCGGCACCAGCGGCGACGTGCCGAGGCCGGGGGCCGCCGCGGGCGCCCCGCCGGCCGCTGCGGGGGCGGCCCCGGCCCCTCCGAACACCGAGTTCCCGTTGAGCGTGGTGGCCACGGCGGTGGGGAGGTTCTTCTGAATGACCAGGCCCGCCCCCTGGGGCGAGACGCCGGCCGACGCCAGGGTCACCGGCTCCGAGGGGCCGGCCGCCGAGGCCAGGTAGCCGCTGACGGGCACTTGCTTGGCCAGGAGCTGGGAGGTGGGCGGGTTGAGTGCCATGACCGGCTGGCCCACCACCTGGATGGGCGCCAGGCCGAGCGTGGCCGCCGCGGCGCCCCCGGGGCTGCCGTTGGGCAGGCCCTGGAGGCCCGGGATGGGCTGGAGGGTCACATTGCCCAGGCCCACGGGCTGCAGGAAGGGCTGGACGCTCAGCGCTTTGTTGACCACGTCCTGGGGCGGCACCAGGGCCTGGTGGGTCAGCACGGCGGGGGGGGCCTGCAGCCCCAGCAGGTCGGTGCCCCCCGGGAACAGGGCCTGGGGCCCAGCGGCCACGGCCGCGGCCCCTCCGGCCCCCGCCGGGCCCGCCCCGCTGTCCGCGGGCTGCAGGGTGGGCAGCTGGAAGGGGCCCAGGTCCAGCTCGGCCTCGGCCTCGAGGGTCTGCTCAGTGATGTTGGCCTCCTGGAGGCTCTGCTGGAGGATGTCGCAGGGCTGGTCGGCGCCCCCTCCGCCCCCGCCGCCGCCCCCCGCAGCAGGCGAGCCCAGGATGGCATCTTCCAGGAAGTCTAGGTCCACGCTGGGGGCTGGCTGCGTGGGCTCCGGGCTCAAGTGGTTGCCAGAAGCTTCTTGCACGTGGAGCTGGAGGCCGGGCGAGGTGGGGAGGGAAGAACAGAGGTTAACAAGGGGCTGGCGCAGGGCAGGGCTGACGCACAGGGCACTCGGTGCCGGCGCGGCCAGAGAGGACGCTTCACCTGGACGTGGCCGCCGCCTACGTTCGAATCCCGGCCTCCGCTGGGCCCTGCCGTGCAACCCGGGGCTTGCTTTCCCCGGCCTCGCTCTCCCCATCAGCACGCGTCAGCGGAACGGAATGAAAACTCTTCTCGAAGGAGCCATGAAGGCCCATAAAACCTCCACGTGCAGCTCCCACGCTCAGAAGCGCCCCCGAAGGCCGCCAACGCCTTCCTAACCCTTTTGGTAGCAAACCCTGACCAAAGGTGACTGCGGCGCTCTCGGGGAGAGCCACAATTTGCCCACGTGACGTGCCCCTTCCGGAGGCGGACTGTGGAGAGGCGAGCGAGCGTGTCACGTGACGTCCCGCATCACTTTCCCCGGAACCCCCGAAAGGACCCGGAGTTCTGAAACACGCCCGGCCCCCAAAGCTTCCGGATCGAAGACCGGGGTTGTGTTCGTTAGGGACAGCGGCAGCTACCGTCGGGGGCCTTACTTTGGGCCGGCCGTGCTGAGTTGGACACATCTTCAGCGCCTTCCACGCTGTCCCGGATTGCGATCCAGGCACGTACGATCGAGACACGCACGGATATTTGAGCAAATGTGGCACAGGCGAGAATTGTGCGCCCTCACCCTCCTTTCCCAGACGGAGAGAGGGGACTGCTTGGCGGGATGTGGCTCCCGATCAGCCCCCAGCCCAGACCCGCACGGTTCTGAGTTCTTAACCACTTAAATGGCCACAACCAAACCTGCCTCCTAGGACGGTCATGACCTTCACGGACATCACACGCAGGGGGCTTGAAGCCGGACCAGGGGCTTCACGGGTGTTAAAAAAGGATGGTGGGGGCACCTGGGTGGCTCAGTCGGTTGAGCGTCCGATGCTTGATTGCGACTCAGGTCAGGAGCTCATGGTTCGTGAGACTGAGCTCCGTGTCTGGCTCTGGGCTAACAGCACGGAGCCTGCTTGGGGTTCTCTCCCTCTCTCTCGGTCCCTCCCCTACTCTCTAGATAGATAGATAGATAGATAGATACATAGATAGATACATAGATAGATACATAGATAGATAGATAAATAAATAAAAGAAACTTAAAAAGGATGGCAACATGACTAATCGCAAAGTCAGAATCCAGGCTCGTCACCGTTCCTGGGTCTATAAAGGGTCAAATAAAGGTTTATTGGTCAGGTTCTAGATTAATCATTTATGTTATGAAAGATAAATTATTCAGAACATATGATCACAGCTGTCGTGCGCACTAAGTAAAAATGACTGGAAAGGGCTGGGTAGCACACAGTAAGTGTTAATAAATGACAGTTATGGGGGCGCCTGGGTGGCTCGGTCGGTGAAGCGTCCGACTTCGGCTCAGGTCATGATCTCGCGGTCCGTGAGTTCGAGCCCCGCGTCGGGCTCTGGGCTGACAGCTCAGAGCCTGGGGCCTGTTTCAGATTGTGTGTCTCCCTCTCTCTGACCCTCCCCCGTTCATGCTCTGTCTCTCTCTGTCTCAAAAATAAACGTTAAAAAAAAAAAATTTTTTTTTTAAATAAATAAATAAATGACAGTTATGACAAGAGGGAGGAGGGAGAAGACAGGAGGAGGAAGGGGAGGGATGAGGCGAAGGGGGGTTGGGAAGGGGGGAGGAAGGGAGAAGCAGCAGAAGAGGAAGAAGAGGAAAGGTCAAGTGGCATGGTCAGGCACACAGTAGGTGCTTAATTAACGTCCACTGCGTTCCCCACTCTGGGCTTTGCCTGGCACCCCTGCCCCCATTTTCCAGATGGAGACTGAGGTCTGCGTCAGTCGATCCCCTTCCCCTGGGGGACACCCAACCACGGCTAAGCAGGGACAGGCCCCCAGGCCCCCACACTGCCTGCTCCCTAGACGAGTGTCCCCTGGTGAACCCCAGAGCTGGCCTCTGCCTCAACTCCCCAGAACCGTTCTGTCCCAACTGACCCGAGGCCCCAAAGCCAGGGACCCGGGACCCTCCCCTTCTTCTCGAGGAGCCGGTGGGCAGAGCCAGGGCCACCCCACCCGGTCTCACCTCCACCCCCTGTGGCCCCCCCACCCTCCTCCAGGCAAAGCACCTCAGGGGTGAACGTGACCCCCTTCCCTCTTGCCGTTAGGGCCTCCCTCCCGCCGGCCGCCTCCAGGGGCACCACGGGCCGTGACTCAGAGCCCGCCCCCCGCCCCCCACCGAACCCCTGAGTCACTTACCCCAGGACCTTCATAGAAGGCACTTTGGGCCTCCCCGGGGTTATCCAGGAGGTCGTCACCATCCAGCTGCAACAAGACCCGCCCCCACCCCAGGTCAAGGTCAGCTGGGCAGCGGGCTGGCCCTGCTCTAGAACAAAAACCAATTTAAAGTCACAGCGGACCAGGGGACCAAGACGGCACCTGGGGCGTCAGCATCGCGGGACACTCTGCCTCCAGAAAAGAGGCCCCAAAGAAAGGGGCTTGGCGGCGTGTCTAAAACCCAAGGTGTCCCCGGCACGGAGTCCGAGGCTCTCCCGACGCGCCTGCCTTGAACTCTAGACTCCTGCCTCCGTGCCTCTGCCCAAGCTGAGCCCCGCCTTCAGCCTTCAACCCCAGCACATCCTTCAGGACCCGACGGACCCGCCACCTTCTCCCAACAACTACCCGTCTCTCCTTACTAAGTCACTCCGTTCTCTACGCGGCCCAAGTGCCCAGCGTGCCCCCCCCCCCCCCCCCCCCCACCATCTGGGCACCTAGCGCCCATGCCCAGCCTGACTCCGGGAGGGCAGGGACCTGATTCCCAAGGCGCATCTCTGAAACAGCACCTGACGTCCACGGAAGGGCCCACGGAATGTGCGTCCACGGCTGAGCCCCCCCAGTCTCTTTCCACGTGGATGTCTCTCCAGAACCCCGGGCGCCCAGCACCGCCAACGAGGGGCCCCCCTGCGCTCGTGGAATCTGCCCCCCCCGAACCCCCAGCCTCAGAAGACACAACCCACTCAAATCTAGGAGGCATTCGCACACTCTCCTCCTCAACGACTCCTCCACCAGCGGGTCTAGTCGGCTCTGCCTTCCAGACGGACCTCCAAAGCCAGCGCCCGGAGCCCCCCCCTTCAGTGCCCACCCCACGGCCCCGGCCATCCTCGCCGCCACGCCACAGTCGTCTGACGCTTCTCCTTCCAAGAGGTGGCGCTACATTCCCCTCCCTGTGATCGCGGGCCGGCTCAGTGACTCACTTCTCGCGAATACAGAGTGACTTCGGTGGTGAGATCATAAGAGGCACTGAGCTTCCTCCTGGCCCTGGCCCTTGGGTCACTCACTGTGGGGGAAGCCAGAGTGACACGTCCTGAGGACACTCCAGCTGTCCCTACAGGGAGGCCCATGTGCTGAGGAGCCAAGGCCTCTGGCCAACAGCCACAGAAACGCATCATCGTGGAAGCCCGTCCTCCAGCCCCGGACAAGCCTTCGGATGACAGCAGCCCCGGCCGACATCCTGACCGCGATCTCAGGAGAGACGCCCCCGTGCCAGGGGCACCCAGCGAAGCGGCTGCCCAAGTCCCGACCCTCAGGAACTGTGACAGCGCTAACAAACTTTAAGTCACTAAGCGTCGGGATAATTTGTTACACAGCCCCAGACAACCGATACGACTCCTCATGGCTCAGCCCGCTTCTACTTCCTGCTTTGCTCCAGGCCCCGCGTGACCTGTGACTTTTGTCCGCTCCAGTGTCCCCCCCCTACCAGTTTCCCCTTCAGTCCGGCCCCACCAGCCTTCTTTCTGTTCACTGACCGTAGCATGTTTTCCTGCATTTTTCTGCCTGCCCTTCTGCCCAGAGCAGCATGGGTGCCTCCCTCTGATCCTCCACTTTGGCCTTCAATGTCACCTCCCCGCCCACACTGAAGAAGCCCCCGCCTCCCCTGCACCCTCCCCCCCCCCCCCCCCCCCCCCCCCCCCCGCTTTGTTTGAAACCATTTTGTTGTGCAAGTGACATTCTTATTTTTATCCTGCTCTGCAGGGTGCGGTCAGTGACTGCTTTGTTTCCCCGAGGAAATGTGTACGGTGTGAGGGCAGGGATTTGCCACCTCCTCTGCTCTGGCCATGACCCCGGGGGCTCAGCTCACAGAAGGCGCGAGGCGGAGGTCTACTGAATTCGGGGCACAGGTCTCTCGGCCCCCCAGTTCCACAGCCCCCTACCCCGGGGAGGCCCCTCCCTGCCCCAGCACTCACCTTCTCGGATCCATGTAAGAAGTCATTGAGGGCCTGAGGGTCGCTGAAAGACAGAAGAGGAGAGACACTGAGGAGGTGAAGGGGAGGGAGACGGGAGGGGGGGCGACAGGGAGGGCAGGAGGAGGCCGTTACTCACCAAATCACGTCTAGTAAGCACCTCCCATCCTCATCATCCATCGCCACTGCACGGGGTGGGGCGGGAAGAGGGCAGGGGACACAAGGTTAGACGTCTGTGCGGCACGCCAGGACCCTCCCTTCAAGGACAGTTCCCTGGGCCCAACGTCCGTGGAAGGTCAGGGTGTCTGTTCCCTGGAGTCTACAGGTGTGGGTGGGGGCGGGGAGAGCCTTCCAGGAGCCCCCCCGCCCAGAGACGGCTGCCTTTTCCTCCTCCCCGACCTCTTGCCCGGCATCTGATGCCCCCGATGAGGACACTGACTGAGACTACGTGAGCCCTGATCGCATGTGGGCCTGCGCTGAGGCCTTCACACACACGTAACCCTTTCAATCCTCACGGTACCCCACGAGGGGGGGGGGGGGGGTCCTGCCATCCCCACCTCGCAGAGGAGTAACTGGGGACCCGGAGACCGTCATCCATTTCCCAGCCAGCAGGGGGCAGAGCCAGGCCTTGAACGCAGGGTCCGGCCCGGAGCAGGGTGTGGCTGGGGGGGGGGTCTGCCCTACGCGGGAACAGTCCCGAACCTCACCAAGGATGTGGTGACTGTCGTGGGTTCCCCTCCCCGCGACACACAGACACATAGAAAACCTCACGTGCGCCCCCAGCTGGTTAGAGCCCCTCCCCCATGACAGCATTCTGTGACCGCCACCCCCAACCATCACCCCAACTCCCAGGACCCCCCAAGCACTCCGGGGGCATAAAGAAGAGTCTCGGGAAGGGGCTTCTCATAGTTGGTTCGGGGCCTGAGAAGCCGGCAGGCACAGGCTCCCCCCAACACACAGCAATGACTGGCCGCGGGGACCGTCCCTGGAGGTCCTTCCCCGGCTCTCGCTGCCTTTCGCAGGGGTGACAACATGTTCTGTCCGGCTCCACATCCCAGCCCCACCAACGCTTCCTTCTTCCGGTGGCCGGCGAGCCCTGCCCTCCCCAACCAGCCCGGGGCAGGAGCTGGGGCAGGGAGTGGGGGGAAGCCCAGTCAGGGGACAGAAAGGCAGGACCTGCAAAGCATCTGGAGAAAAGGGGAAAGTGGGGAGAAGATCCCCACCTGCAGCTGGCAGGGAGGCAGGGGGATGGTCCAAATGACCCGGGGCAGGGGGGGGCGGGGGCGGTCCAAGGCCGGAGAGGGAGGGGCTAAGCCAGGCTCTGCCAGGAAGGAACTTCCCTCTCCGCCCAGGGGTCAAGGTGGGCCCAGGGAGGTGGAATCAGGGACACACGCCCCTCGGGGCACAAACCGGGACCCTCGGCCGGTTACCTGCGCTACAAACGAATCATGAAGGGAAGGAGGGGGTGTCCACTCCAGGTCTATGCGGGGCCCCGGCTGGGGACTTGGGGAGTGTCCTTTCGGGGGCCAGCTGTGGAGACAGAACGAGAGGGAGGCTGTGAGACAGAAAGCCAGGGACAGGGAGGGAGCTGCAGTGAGGAAGGAAGGGGTCAAACACAAGTTTAACAGCACGAGAGCCGACACCGGACGTTATCGTGCATGAGACGCGACACGGAGCGCGACGGCTGGCCATACGGTGTCACCTGAGCTGGGCACGAAGCTGGCACTTACATGACATAATTCACTGAGGCTTCGACCTGATCAAACAGTCGATTCTCGTTATCCGAGGCGCCTCCGTTCTGCACGGCCGCCTCGGGGACCCGGGGCGGCACTCGGTGCTAGGCCGGGGAGGGGGGGGGGCCAAGTGACCAGGGCAGAGCATCGGTATTGATCTGTGGGTTACACGTGTCGGCAGATACGGGATCGCGAATAACGAGCATCGAGAGCATCGACTGGAACGGCCGCGGGGAGGGGAGGGTGTCGGCCCGCCGCTGGTTTTAAGGGCTCTACCCACACGAGCCCATTTCACCTTTCCTTTTTGTTTCTTAATGTTTTTATTTTTTTTAATTCTTTTAAAAACCTTTTAAAAATTTTAAAGATTAAAAAAAAAATTTTTTTAAATCCCTCTTTATTTTCGAAAAAGAGAGAGAGACAGAGGGCAAGCGGGGGGAGGAAGAGAGAGAGGCGGGGAGACACAGAATCCGAAGGCTCCAGGCTCCGAGCTGTCGGCACACGGCCCGACGCGGGGCTCGAACCCACGAACCGTGAGATCGTGACCGGAGCCGAAGTCGGACGCTTCACCGACCGAGCCCCCCAGGCGCCCCCGGGATATACACTTTTATTAGCCCCATTCCACAGAGGGGGAAAGTGAGGCTCAGGCCCGTGATCTCTACTCCCAGGAGCCCTCAACTGGTCAGGGGCCAGGCCGGCTAAGAGTCCCCGCTCTTAGCCACCTATCCCGCGGATGGACGTTCCTCTCGTCAGGCTGTTTTCCTTTCAGAATCTGAAGCAACTATGGCAAAAATGTCAGAAGATGAAACTGCCAGCAGCCTGTTATCATTTCATGAATGCTTGGAATAGTTCAGATTCGAAACAGCGATAAAGGGAGGGGCGGGGAGGGGGGGAGAGGAGTGGTTGCACCCGGCCCTGGGGGAGGCCTAGGAAGCAATCGTCACAAGACCCAGGAACGTGGGATCCTGGGGTCCGTGTCCCACCTACATGCACCGCCTTGGCCTGGCGGTGTTCACAAGCACCCAGCTTCCCACTGGTTCCTTCCCTCCCCCCAGCCTGGACTTTCAGGTGTGGTCCCAGCTCCGCAAACCTCGGGCCAGCAGAACCGCACCCGGGAGCGCGAGTTTCCTGAACGGGACTCTCCAGACGGGGGGGGGGGGGGGGGGGGGGAGGGGGTCCGGGGGTGAATGTCCAGCGGGAGGCTCCTGACGTCTCGCCGAAAAACATTTTCAAGTTTCCTTATTGATTTTGAGAGACGGCGAGCGAGCAGGGGAGGGAGGAGCAGAGAGGACGGCGGGGGGGCGGGGGGGGGGGGGGGCGGAGAGTCTGAAGCAGGTTCCACGCCGTCAGCGCAGAGCCCGAGTCGGGGCTCGATCCCAGATCCCGGGAACAGCGAGATCGCGACCTGAGCCAAAACCAAGAGCCGGGCGCTTTAACCCACTGAGCCACCCAGACGCCCCAGGAGAATGTTTTCATCCGTGCGTCTTTATTCCGATGGTCACAGCAGAGAAAGGAACGGTGGGCGGGGGGGTGGGAGTTTTCGGCGAGAGGAAAACGTTCTGCGTTGGGGGATGCCAGTGAAGGTGCCGGTTAAGTGAGGGTTTAAACCGTAACGGCTCGGATCTGTGCGTGTATGCTCAAAACGTGTACATTTTACCTTAAGAAGCTGTAAAAAAAAAAAAGAAAAAGAAAAAGAAAAGAAAAGAAAAGAAAGAAATCAACACCAGTAGTGGTAGCGGGGCGGGGGAGAGGCCAGACACGTGCGGCAGGACGGGTGGGAGCTGGTAAGGCCGCGTGATGGGTACCCAGGGGCTTCGGGTGCTGGTCGCTGGCCATTCTGGGGAGTTTCCACATTAAGAGGAAAACAGCAGGCCAGCGATCAGCTCCGCACCTCTGCCTCCCCCGTCTCCCATCGGCCTGAAGCCAAGAGACGCGGCGTGAAAGGACAGATCCCCGCTCCGCCGTGCGTGGGCTGGGCGACACCGGGCGGGTGACCTCACCTCTCTGCACCTCGATGTGTTCCTGGGCCAAAAGCGTATAATCACAGTCCCTGTGTCTCCTCTGCTGGTGGAGAGTCTCTGAGGACAGGGCCCGGGCTGTGGTGCGCACACAGCAGGCACTGGGATCGATACTGCCCTTGATGTCGCTATTTTGTGAGCCCTGCCAAGCGCGGCCGGCTGATGAGAAAAGGTCAGCCCTGACCCTGCCTCCTGTCCCCCATGGTCTCACACTGATTCCCAGGACCTTCCCTGGATCTAGAAGCCCGGGTTCCCGGCCAGCCTGTGTGCCCCGCGACCAGTTACTCATCCCCCCCTCCCCACCCCCCCGTGCCTCAGTTTCCCCACCAGGCCGAGGGGGCTAACGGCACGTCCCCCGCCACGGGATCGTTACGCACGAACACCTTCAGTCCTCACGTGTGCCAAAGTGTTTCGCAAGCATTCAACTGCCGCTGTGGACATGACCCGGTGTGGCAACCCCCCAAAGCTTTCCGGCCAGTCAGGTTGGGGAAAAAAGTCCCCAAGCTCCAGCTTTTCCACCAGGTGCCAGCTGCCGCGTGAGCACCGCGGGAGGAAGGCTGTATACGTCACCAGCTTCCGTGATGGGTCATGCACACGGTCCTACTTAAGCCGCCAGGCAGCACGTCTCCTCGCATCCTTCCAAGGCCAGCTTCACGCCCATTTCTCAGATGAGATAAATGAGGCCAAACGGAGTGGTTATGGAGAAGCCACGGCCATCACGGCCAAAGAAACGTGCCCACGCGGGGCTAACCAGGTACCCTGCAGCCCTTCGCCCAAGCAGGCAGAAGGAGGCTTGAAGGACACAAATGAGGGGCGCTTGGGTGGCTCAGTCCGTCGAGCGTCCGACTTTGGCTCAGGTCACGATCTCCCGGTTCGTGGGTTCGAGCCCCGCGACAGCTCGGAGCCCGGAGCCTGCTTCGGATTCGGTGTCTCCCTCTCTCTCTGCCCCTCCCCGCTCACACCATGTCTGTCTCTCTCAAAAATAAACAACCATTAAAAAAACTCTTAAATAGGGGCGCCTGGGTGGCGCAGTCGGTTAAGCGTCCGACTTCAGCCAGGTCACGATCTCGCGGTCCGTGAGTTCGAGCCCCGCGTCAGGCTCTGGGCTGATGGCTCGGAGCCTGGAGCCTGTTTCCGATTCTGTGTCTCCCTCTCTCTCTGCCCCTCCCCCGCTCACGTTCTGTCTCTCTCTGTCCCAAAAATAAATAAAAAACGTTGAAAAAAAAAAAATTAAAAAAAAAAAAAAAAAAACTCTTAAATGTTTAAAAAAGGGCACAAACGAAGCCACCAGCCGTTGAAAGAGACAGAATTTGAACAGTGCCCGGATATCCGACAATATTAAGAAACTGTGATTAACGTTCTGGGGGCAACAACGGCCTCGTGTTTTGTTCCTTTCCTTGGAGTCCTTATCTTTTATTTTTTTTTTATTTAAAAAAAATTTTTTTTTTTTAACGTTTATTTATTTTTGAGACAGAGAGAGGCAGAGCATGAATGGGGGAGGGTCAGAGAGAGAGGGAGACACAGAATCCGAAACAGGCTCCAGGCTGTGAGCTGTCCGCATAGAGCCGGACGCGGGGCTCGAACTCACATACCGCGAGATCATGACCTGAGCCGAAGTTGCACGCCCAACTGACTGAGCCACCCAGGCGCCCCAAAAAATTCTTATTTATTTATTTTGAGAGAGAGAGAGAGAGTGAGTGCGGGACGGGCAGAGAGAGAGGAAGAGAGAGCATCCCAAGCAGGCTCCTTGCTGTTAGCACACAGCCTGATGTGGGGCTCGAACTCATGAAAACCATAAGACCATGACCGGGGCTGAAACCGAGAGTCGGATGCTTATCCGACCGAACCAACCGGGCGCCCCTAGATTTTTTTTTTTTTTTAATTTTTAATGTTTATTTATTTTTGAGAGACAGAGACACAGAGCACGAGTAGGGGAGGGGCAGAGAGAGAGGGAGACACAGAATCCGAAGCAGGCTCCGGGCTCCGAGCCATCAGCCCGGAGCCCGACGCGGGGCTCGAACTCACGGACCGCGAGATCGTGACCTGAGCCGAAGTCGGACGCTTAACCGACTGCGCCACCCAGGCGCCCCTGGCCACCCATGTTACCATTATTCACCAGCGCGGGAGCAACTCAAGTGGCCATCGACAGGCCATCAACCGTCATTCAGGAAGGGAGTTCTGACCCAGGCTTCGATGTGGCTGGCCCCTGAGGACATCATGCGGAGTGAAACGAGCCAGTCGCGGAAAGACACGCGCTGCAGGATTCCACATGTAACGCACCCCGAGCCAGAGGGCGGGACGGCGGCTGCCAGGGGCTGGGGAGAAGGGGGAACGGGGAGCTAGTGCTTTGCGGGGGCAGAGTTTCAGTTGCGCAAGATGAAGAGCTCGGGCGACGGACGGCGGTGACGGTCGCACAACAGTGTGACCGCACTCATGCCGTGGAACTGCACACTTGGGAATGGCCGAGGGGGGAGGGCGTCTGGCTGGCTCAGTCAGAAGAGCACGCGACTCTTGATCTCAGGGTGGCGAGTTCAAGCTCCACGCTGGGGGTCGAGACTCCTTAATACGTTTTTAAAAAGTGGGGACGGGAGTCAATTTTACGTTATACGTAGTTTACCATGATTAAAAAAAAACAAAAAAAAGAGGGGCGCCTGGGTGGCTCAGTCGGTTAAGCGGCCGACTTCGGCTCAGGTCACGATCTCGCGGTCCGTGAGTTCGAGCCCCGCGTCGGGCTCTGTGCCGACAGCTCAGAGCCTGGAGCCTGTTTCAGACTCTGTGTCTCCCTCTCTCTCTGACCCTCCCTGTTCATGTTCTGTCTCTGTCTCAAAAATAAATAAACGTTAAAAAAATTTTTTTTTAATAAAAAAAATAATTAAAAAAAAGAAAATTAAGAAAAATAAAGGACAACCGGGGCACCTGGTGGCTCAGTCGGTTATGCGGCTGACTTCGGCCCAGGTCACGATCTCGCGGTCCGCGGGTTCGAGCCCCGCGTCGGGCTCTGTGCTGACGGCTCGGAGCCCGGAGCCTGCTTCGGATTCTGCGTCTCCCTCTTTCTCTCTGCCCCTCCCCACGCTCGCACTCTGTCTCTTAATCAAAAACAAATAAGCATTAAAAAATAAATACAAATTAAAAATGGGTAAGGTAGCCAATTGTATGTTATGTGTCTTTTACTGTGGTTAAAAAAAAAAAAAGAATTAAAAAAACCCCAGACAATCGGGACACCTGGTGGCTTAGTTCATTAAGCGTCTGACTCTTGATTTTGGCTCAGGTCATGATCTCATGGTGTATGAGATCGAGCCTCACGTGGGGCTCTAAGCCGACAGCACGGAACCTGCTTGGGATTGTCTCTCTCCTGTCTCAGAATAAAACAACTTTTTTTTCTAAAAGGACAATGAGGACTATCAAAGATTTTTGAAAAAACCTTTTTTTAATTTTAATTTCATTTTAGAGAGAGAGTGAGTGAGTGAGTGGGGGAGAAGGGCAGAGAGGGAATCTTTTTTTTTTTTTTTTTTTTTTTTAAATTTTTGAGAGACACAGCGTGAGTAGGGGAGGGGCAGAGAGAGGGGAGACACAGAATCCGAAGCAGGCTCCAGACTCCGAGCCGTCAGCGCAGAGCCCGATGCGGGGCTCGAACCCACGGACCGTGAGATCAGGACCTGAGCCGAAGTCGGACGCTTAACCGACTGAGCCACCCAGGCGGCCGGGGAAAGAAGGAGAATCTTAAGCACACTCCACACTCAGCACGGAGCCCAACACAGGGCTCGATCCCACGACCCTGAGATCACGACCCGAGCCGCAAGGAGGACTCGGACGCTTAGCGGACTGAGCCTCCCAGGCGCCCCTAACGTTTCCTTTCGATCACATTTGCCTCTTGCCAGGCGCTCAACAGCCACACGCAGCCGGTGGCCGCCGGCTGCGGGGCAGCGCAGATCGAGGCCATTTCCATCGCGGGCAGGGGCTGGTCTGGCCAGAGTGGCGGAAACCTGGAGACTGACCAGGTTGGCTGAAGAGGAGGGGGCCCACCTTCTGCCCTGGTCTCTACTCGGTGCACGCGCGACGTTTTCCGCGGTGAGAAACGTTTGCTGAAAAACATCCTTTAATCCCAAGTATCGCATGACTGTCTGTCTGATCGTTCATTGTGTTTTCTTGCCTGTGGGATGCCGGTGCCCGCACAGGGGGGGCTCGGTAAATATTCGCGGAAGGAATCAATGACCGTGCGGAACGAGAGAAGACAAACCCATTTACTCGTTCAGAGCAGCCTAGTACAAAGGGCACCCCTGAAGCTCTGTGCGTCCAGCACGGGGATACCCTCATCGCGGGATACCCTAAGGAGCAAAAGCAGACCCGATCCTTGACCCTGGGACACGTGTCCAGCGGTGGCATCGAATCCTCCCCCCGCCTCAACAGCAAGCATACTCAAAAGCTTTTAAAAAAGTGACTGGGGGCGGGGGGCCACAATTAATGCACAAAGTTGCCAACCCAAAGTCCACACTGGAATGGATGCCCCGTGTTCCCTCAGAGCAGACGCTTTAAGAGCCACCGCGTGGCTCTGCCCGAGTCCCACGACAAAGGGGGCACACGGAGCCACAGCCGCCCCACGAGAGGCGCCGCCCCACAAACTCAGCCGAGGCCGAGTGCCTCCCCAGCATCAGGTCTCGTGCTAACAGCATATCCACGGAACCCTCCGGGTCACCGGGAAGGCGGGAAGAAAAATGCTGCCTTGCGGGTCACCAGCTCAGGAAACCGGGACCCGAGAGGGGTCAGGACACTGGCCCCCCCCCCCCCCAACCGCAAGGCCGGGGGCCCGAACTCGAACTCAGACCCCGTGATTCTGGAGCCCTCATTCTTCGCCACCCGCGCGCTATAAAAAGCAGGAAAAGCCAGGAGCTCAAGAGAGCAGCTCAAGGGAGCAGCCGACGGCCCAGCAGGACCCGGAATTGAAAGCCTCCGCGGAGCTCCAGACGACGACGGGCGGATTCTCACCTCCCAGGGTGAACGTCAGTAGCCGCCCCGCCCGGGATAGTGACAGGTAACAAAAGTGAAAGCGTACAGAATTGTATCCTTTGCCCCAGGAAGGAGAGAAGCCGGTGCAGCAAAGCCCCCGCTGGCAATGGCGTTTTGCAAACACCACTTCCCCAGCCCTCCCTCCGCCTTACTCACAGAAGCCCTGATGCTGTTCAGAGTCACGCTTGCCAGCTCCAAGATGTAAACAAAGACTGTTTTGAGTCAGTCTTTTTCAAACTATGGGTCACGCCTTGGAGGGTTGTGAAATCAAATTAGCAGGTTGTGACCAGGATTTTTTTTTTTTTTTGGGGGG
This sequence comes from Panthera tigris, assembly GCF_018350195.1. Taxonomy (NCBI): domain Eukaryota; kingdom Metazoa; phylum Chordata; class Mammalia; order Carnivora; family Felidae; genus Panthera; species Panthera tigris. The sequence continues at coordinate 9,803,326 of NC_056674.1, forward strand.
GTGGGGGGTAATGGTTATAGAGGAAAATGGAACGGAACAGACTAGAAAATATTAAAAAGGCACCAGGCACGGGTAAAGCGTTAAATATCGGTGTGTGAGATCGCTTTCCATTACGTGCGTCCGTCCGTGGACACATTTCCTCCGCTGGGCTGCGGTCAAGGTGGCTTGAAGATAATTGGGCTAGGGGCGCCCGGGGGGCTCGGTCGGTTGAGCGTCCGACTCTTGATTTCGGCTCAGGTCATGGTCTCACGGTTCGTGGGATGGAGCCCTGGGCTGACGGCGCGGAGCCTGCTTGGGATTCTCTCTGCCCCTCCCCCGCTCGCGTTCGACCCCTTTCTCTCTCTCAAAAGAAGGAAAACGTTAAAATAAAATAATTAGACTGAATCAGTGGCACCCCTACCCCCTGTATCGTTCGCTTCCCTAGGCTTCTTGGCAGCTAGGGTAGCCACGGTTCTGCACTCACTCACGGTTCTGTACCCTTTGGACGGTTCTGCAAACAGGAAAAGCCAAAGGGTACCGCCGGGTTCTGCTCAATGAGACATTTTGGGGAAGACCGTGGGCTGTTTGGGGGGAAGTTTTTCTTCCAGAATATAAAGACAGAGGTCCCCTAGGGAGACAATCTCTTTGCACCCCACTTCCAGCTTTGAATACAGCTGAGATGCCTGGGGCTGTTGCAGCCATTTTGCAACAATGAGGCAACACACCTAAGGCAGGTAGGCACGCCGGCGGAGGATAGCGGTTGGGAGGACAGAAGAAGACTGGGTTCTCGGCAACTCCTCATGGACCGCCTGCCTCCAGACTTCGTAATCCTTACAGCTCAACCCACCACCACGGTTCCCATTATCTGCAGCGGAACGCAACCTGATCATCTAGCTCGCATCTCCAGGTATCCTGGCGACCCGTCTCAAGGACTCTCTCGGCCTTGTGGGTCAAGGGCATCACAGCAAAATGGAAGAGGACTGGTAGAAGGGGGAGCTGAGAAAAGGGTCACTGGGGTTGACTGCAAACGTGGCCAGAAATTGGTCCCCCTGGTCCCGTATGCTTTGCAGCTCCTCCTACCAAGAGATGGGGTCTGTCGCTCCACACCTTGAACTTGGGCTGGCCTTTTGACTCGCGCTGGCCAACGGGATGGAGCACGAGTGATGGTGTGCCTTTCTGAGCCTACATCTCAAGAAACCTGGCACACTTGCGCCCTCTGCCCAGCGGCCGTGGGAAGAAGCCTGGGCTAGCCCGCGGGGGGACAAGAGTCACATGCCCATCTCCTGCATTGGCCCAGCTCACGCCCGGTCGAGCCCTAGGAGCACAGCCACCTAGGGGACCCACCGGTGACCACAGACACAGAGGCAAGTATTTTGAGAGAGAGAGAGTGTGTGTGAGCAGGGGCGGGGCGGAGAGAGGGAGAGGGAGAATCCCAAGCAGGCTCTGCACGGTCAGCTCAGAGCCTGATGCGGGGCTCGATCTCACGAACCCCAAGATCATGACCTGAGCCGACATCGAGGAGAGGTGGACACGCAACCGACCGAGCCAGCCGCCCAGGCGCCCCGACGTGGCTTTAAGCCACCGCGGCATATCACGTTTCCCGAAAACGGCCACGACAGCGTCACTGATCTCCCCAGATCCCCCCCCCAGGGCCACCCTCCCATCCCCCTCAGATCGAAAAGAGCTTGTGCGACCACTTCAACCAGGACGGCACGACAGAAACGCGGCTGACTTCCCAGGCGGGGTCACGGAAAGCGATTGGGTTTCTGCCTGGTCCACGGGGACATCTACCCGGAAGCCCTAAGCCACACAGCCCGCCCCAGGGACTAAGGACCCGCCTGGACCTCACGCCTCTGACTCCACCCAAGTCTCACCCACTCCACCTCCCTACCCCTCCCCGGCTCTCTCCTCCCCTCCGCGGCCACCGTCCCTGCCCACACGCAGACCCCCACCATTTCTCGTCACCTAACCGTCCACCCGGCCTGCTCGCTCACGGCCGGCTGCACCCGTCGTTAATAAAATACTCAAACGCTTCCTCAGTGACTGGCAAATATACATGCGGCCTGAGCCCCCGGCGCTGGCCGCTCAGGACCTCGTGAGACGCCCCCCAGGACCCAGCGACCACGGGGTCACACCTGGTCCAACAGGGAGCCCCCGTGACCACCTTTCCACACCACAGCAGGCACCACGTAATCCGTGCCAACGTCCCCCCGGCTTGCCACGCATTTTGAACACAGTGAAACCTTGGTCTGCAAGCACAGTGACTTCCGGAAGCGTGCTTGTAATCCAAAGCATTGGTGCTATCAAAGCGAACTTCCAGAACCGTCGGCTCAGTTGTGATCCGGTGACGTGTGACGGCACAGGGACCGCTCGTCAGCGCCAGGCCTCCCTTGTTTCTCAAGTTGAAACTTACTGGAAATGTTTGCTCGTCCCCGTGGGGCACTCGCGGGGCACGTTAACTCGCGGTCCAAGGTTTTACTGCATCGTTGTGTCCACTCACTCGTTCACAAGAGTCACTCAACATCTCCACTTTTTTTTTTATTAAAGTTTATTTATTTATTTATTTATTTTAATTTTTTTTTCAACGTTTTTTATTTATTTTTGGGACAGAGAGAGACAGAGCATGAACGGGGGAGGGGCAGAGAGAGAGGGAGACACAGAATCGGAAACAGGCTCCAGGCTCCGAGCCGTCAGCCCAGAGCCTGACGCGGGGCTCGAACTCACGGACCGCGAGATCGTGACCTGGCTGAAGTCGGACGCTTAACCGACTGCGCCACCCAGGCGCCCCTATTAAAGTTTATTTTTGAGAGAGAGAGAGAGAGAGAGAGAGAGAGAGAGAGAGAGACAGCGTGAGTGGGGGAAGGGCAGAGAGAGAATCCCAAGCAGGCTCCGCGCCGTCAGCGCAGAGCCTGAGGCGGGGATCGAACCCCCCAAAACCGCGAGCCAAAACCAAGAGGCAGACGCTTAACCAACCGAGCCGCGGCGCTGGCATACGGGATGTGGGCGCGGGTCCACCGGTAAAAACATCAATCAAGCCACACACAAAAATGACGATATAAAGCCTGCCTCCTAGTGGCCAGGGTCCCCTGGCCTCTGGCCCCTCTGTGCCAGCTCCCTTCGCACTGGCCACGAGCCTGACCCGCCCAAGCCCAAGGCGCACCCCTGCTTAGGCGCCTCCCTCAGACCGGTGTTTGGAAATCCAGGCACTGGAGGTGGGCGGGGTCTGTCCCCTCTGCCCCCGGCTGCCCCTACGTCCTGCCTCCTCCTCTTCAGCACCAAAGCCAAGGTTGGGAGAGCACCTCCCAAGCACTCCACCTACGACACTCCATTCCGACAACAATCCTTTGTAGTAGGTGCTATGATCCTCGTATCCGCTTCGTAGCTGGGGAAACTGAGGCAGACAGGAGGGTTAGGTGACTTGCCCAAGGTCACTAGGTCCGCAGAGCCGGGATCTGAACCTAGGCCGACAGGCTCCCAAGCCCACGGGAGCTACGTGATGGTGCCAGCCCGGCTAGCTGCCTCCCCCCACCCCCGCATCCCAACCCCAGGGAGTAGACTTCCTCCAACGCCCTTACCGCTCCCACCTTCCTCCAGTGACCCACTTGGGCCCCCTCCCCCTTACGCCGTCCTGAAACATAGAACCCTCAAGTTCATTTCCCGCACACTTGGGTCTAACGGGCCGATTGAGTGATGAGTTCCCACAGTGGACCCGACGTAAGGCAACGTCGAGAGGCTGCCCTCTTACGGTTTTTTCCCAAGTATCTGTAGTGCCCTGCAGGGTGGTTCCCCCCCAGAGACAGGTCTACGACCCAGGGTCCGTAACCACGGTCTTCCCTATTCAGAATGAGGGTCTTGGCAGACGTAACGAAGGACCTTGAGATGAGATCCTCCTACGGCAGCCGGGTGAGCCCCAAATCCGATGACCTTCTCACAGACAAAAGGTTAAGACACGGAAGCCGGAGGCTCAAAAGAAATCTTCTTCCCTAGAGCTTTCAGGAGGCACAACTTTTGAGTACCCTGGTGGGTACTTGATTTCGGACGCGTGGCCTCCCGAACTGTGAGAGAATCAATTTCTGGTATTTCAAGCCACCACGTTTGTGGGATTTGCCAGCGCAGCCGCAGGAAAACTAACACAGCGCGTACATTTTAAGGTAGACGCGTCCGGTCCATACCGGGTATGCGATACATGTACACAAACCACCACGGACGGTTGCACAGGTTGTTGACTACACAAAGGAATCGAGTCTTGCGGACAAGCGGGGCCTCAAATCCCAGCGGAGGCTCTGCTCATGCCAGTGAGACCCAGAGAAGGGCAACATCCACCTGGAGGAAGGACTCTGTTCTAATTCACACAAAGGAGACGAGGGGACTGTGCCCTCCCAGAGGAGGCAACTCCTTCAATTCCACTGGAAGGCCCAGTAAGAGCTAGCTCGGCCCTGGATGTGTAGCCACTGGCACGCTGTGTCTATTTCGAAGCCAAAAAAGGGAAAACAGGGAAAAAATGTTGATTCCTCGCCCACTCCCACCCCTTTGGGGAAGAGAGAGAGAGAAAAGCGACGTGGACAGCAGCTAAAACCTACACAATCTTTATTTCCGTGACCTTCCGAGTTCTAAAATCACGGAATTAGTTGCACAACATAAAAGCGGGCCCTGTAAAACTTGCATTGCTCAGAAAGCAACTGGTGTCTATGTTTTGTGCATCACCCCCCCCCCCCAAAAACTTTCTGCCGCTCACCGCCGTCCTACATGCGGCTGTAAAGCTTCAGGTTTGACAAGGTTTCACATTGTTTCTTTTAAAAACTTTTCTTTCATGTTTATTTATTTTTGAGAGATAGAGTGCGAGAGGGGGAAGGGCAGAGAGAGAGAGAGGGAGACACAGCATCCGAAGCAGGCTCCAGGCTCCGAGCCGACAGCACAGAGCCCGACGCGGGGCTCGAACCCACGAACCGTGAGATCGTGACCTGAGCCGAAGTCAGAGGCTCAACCGACCGAGCCACCCAGGCGCCCCTCACATTTTTCCTTACAGCTGGTTTATAAAACGTGGAGGAAACTCCAAGGAGTGAAAATGGCAAGGGGGTGGGGGGGAAGGAACCAAAGGAATAGCAAGGTCGACGGGACACAGGACCTCCCACAGCATCGAGCAACAGGGAAGCCTTCAAGGTCAGGACCAAGCGCCAAGAAGCAAAGGGGAAACAAGGTTCTGACGACACGGCACATGCTTTAGACCCCTGGTTCCTCAACTTGAACACGCACCGCAGAATCACATGAAGGGCTTGTATTTATTTATTTAAAAAAAAATTTTTTTAGCGTTTATTTATTTTTGAGACAGAGACAGAGCACGAACAGGGGAGGGTCAGAGAGAGAGGGAGACACAGAGTCTGAAACAGGCTCCAGGTTCTGAGCTGTCAGCACAGAGCCCGACGCGGGGCTCGAACTCACGGACCACGAGATCGTGACCTGAGCTGAAGTCAGACGCTTAGCCGACTAAGCCACCCAGGCGCCCCACATGAAGGGCTTTTAAAGTAAGGACTGGATTTCACAGTCTGAAGGTCTGGGGTGGGGCCCGGGAATGTGCATTTCCAATCAGCTCCCAGGGACCAGGCTTGGAGAACCACCGCTCTAGGGGTTTCTGTGTCTTAAGTTCTCCTTCCAGGGCTTTTGCCCTCATACTGAACACAAGCCACCAGTTCCTAGGCAGTGACGAGGTGGCCTCACAGGTCAACAGGGCTAAAGAAGTCGCCCATTATCCAAAGCTACTCCCAGCCTGACTTCTTGGTCAACAGAACCTGCATTTGGTTTCATTCAACAACGTATCCACCCAAGAGGATGAGTCATAATGAGTGTAGGCCTTTGCCCCTGGGTCAGAAACTTCTTTCCTCGGCCTCCTTGGCGGTTAACTTGTGGGCCCGGGAAAGATTTTTACATTTGGTTAAAAAGAGCCCCACGCTGGGAAGATTACTTGTCCCTGCTCCTGCTTCCTGCTTGAAAAACTGATGTGAAGCGGATGACAATGGCCGGTGCTGCAGCAGCTATTTTGTCCACCCGAGGGGGAAGGTCCAAAGAATCAGAACGCAGCGGCCTGGTACTATTGAGTTGGCCCAAATCCCTGTAACGGCCTTCTATTAGACAGCTTACCCCAGAAGAAGATGAAAAGCCTGGGGAAACTTCACGTTAAACACAGACCTACTCTATGGCCCCGCCATTCCGCTCAGAGTGAAAAGACTGTGTACGAAAACACTCTGGCAAAAATTTTCACAGCAGCCTTATTCACAGAAGCCCCAGGCTGGAAACAGCACAGATGTATCCTGACTGGTAAATGGATAAACTGTGTTACAGCCACACAGTGCGATACAGCTCAACAATTAAAGGGAATACAGGGGCGCCCGGGTGGCTCAGTCGGCTGAGCGTCCAACTCTTGATTTCGGTTGAGGTCATGATCCCAGGGTCGCGGGATCGAGCCCTGCCTTGGGTTCTGTGTTGAGTGTGGAGCCTGCGTGACATTTTCCCTCTCCCTCTGCCCCTCTTGCCTGCTTGTGTGCTCTCTCTCTGTCTCTGCAAACAAACAAACAAACAAAAAACCCTAAAAATAAAAGGGATGGGGCGCCTGGGCAGCTCAGCGGGTTACATGTCCGACTCTGGCTCAGGTCACTATCTCCCGGTTCATGGGTTCGAGCCCCGCGACAGCTCGGAGCCCGGAGCCTGCTTCGGATTCTGGGTCTCCCTCTCTCTCTCTCTGCCCCTCCCCTGCTCGCGCTCTGTCTCTCTCTCAAAACTAAACATTAAAAAACTAAATAATAAAAAAAAGTAAAGAGAATACACTCCTGATTCTTGCAACAATACAGACACATTTCAAATGCATCATGGTGAGCCAAGGAAGCCAGACACAGAAGGCTATACCCACTACAGTACGATCCCCTTTTTCACAAGTGAAACCAGTGGGAAGAAATCAGAGGTGGGGTTGCCTCAAGGGGGCAGGCAGAGGGACAGAAGGAGGGGATTCTTGGTTTGTTTTAAACCTTTTTTTAATGTTTATTTTTGAGAGAGAGAAAGAGAGACAGAGCATGAGCAGGGGAGAGGCAGAGAGAGAGGGAGACACAGAATCTGACCCACAGCACAGAGCCTGACAAAGGGCTCGAACTCACGAACCAGGAGACCCTGACCTGAGCCGAAGCCAGACGCTTAACCGACTGAGCCACCCAGGCACCCTAAGAGGGGAATCTCCTGCGACGACTGGAATGTTCTGGATCTGGGTAACGGCCACACGGGTAATCTTTGTCAAAACTCATCAGGCTGCGTGCCCTTCGGATTGGTGCATTTTGTGGTACGTAAATTATATCCCAGTAAAGCACAGCTAGCGTGGAAAAAAAAACAAAAACAAAAACAAAACAAAAAAACGCCCGTACAATCGATTCTTGTTACTCATGGTAGTTCCGTTCTGTAAAGTTACCCCGATCCGCTGAACTGGGAAATCCCAAACTATTGCTCTCGGGGGGGGGGAAATACAGGGTTAGGTCCCTGTGAGCCTCTGGTCACATTTTCATCAACTCGTCAATACGTAACCTTGTTTGGTGTGCGTCTCGTAGTGTATCTTGCCGATTCGTCCACGATAGACTCGCAGCTGACAGTCGGGAGCCCGGGGCAGCCCTTTAAACACAAGCCTTGGGGGGCGTTTTTAAACGGTGACCTCACCGCCGACCGGCACGCTGATGTGAAAATCGTGGCACTAAATATGAGACCAGGAAAAGGGTACTTGTTTGGAGTACGGGAGCTGAAACAAGAAGGCAGAGTATTTGCTTTTTCGATCTCAACGAGGGACGGGCACACAGCGAGACTCGAATTCCACTCCCCCCACCTGCTCTGCGCAGGTCTGCAAATGAACTTGACGGTGCGTGTGGGGACTACAGACTGGGGGGTTCCGAGGATCTCCTTGCTTTGTAACGGCAAGTAGGGGAAGTCACAAATATGGCATCTGTACCTCATGAGGATCGACTGTATGGGGCGGTCTCTCTCGAGATTGTAACCTTTCCTCTTTACTGGCAGTTTCACTTATGGCCATTTCACTCCTGTATCAATTTCACGGAAGTAGTTACATACGTGGGGGCGATGTGTGCTTATCCCAGCAAGATACTGGAAACAAGCCACTGGCCATCGGTAGAAAATAGGTTGAACCAATTACGGTCCACCTAAACAGGGGAAGACGTTTGTTTTCATTAAAACACATTTTTTTTTTTAATTTATTTTTGAGAGAGAGAGAGCGCGTGTGGCCGGGGAGGCGCAGAGAAAGAGGGAGACACAGAATCGGAAGCAGGCTCCAGGCTCTGAGCTGTCGGCACAGAGCCCGACTTGGGGCTTGAACCCACAGACCGTGAGATCACGACCCGAGCCCAAGTCAGATGCTCAACCGACTGAGCCACCCAGGCGTCCCGGGGAAGACATTTGTTTATAAAAAAAAAAATTGTGTCGGAAAAAATATGAATATTATTTAAGCCATCACTGGTCAGGTAATGTGATATGTAACCAAATGCACACAGACCAAAGGTTACTCCGTGGTAAAGGGAAGCTCTGGGAATTGAACCCAGATTTCGTGGACGCCAAAGCCTTGGACGGCTTTCCAAGACGCCCCACTGCCTCATTTCTCATGTCCAGGAAAACTGAGCATCTGTTTCCCACCGAAATGCTTTTCTTCTTGAATTCAAGGGCCGCCTTTGCAATTTATCGTTCGAGTGGGGGTGTCTTCCGGAACTAGCTAATTCTGATGGCTCCAAGATACCACGCTTCCCCGTTTCTTTAAAAAAAAAAATTTTTTTTTAATGTTTATTTATTTTTGAGAGAGAGACAGAGACAGAGCGTGCACAAGGGAGGGGTAGAGAAAGAGGGAGACACAGAATCCAAAGCAGGCTCCAGGCTCCGAGCTGTCAGCAGAGCCCGATGGGGACTCGAACCCACGAACCACGAGATCATGACCTGAGCCGAAGTCAGACGCTCAGCCGAATGAGCCACCCAGCCACTCCCTCTGCCTGTGTTTTTAGTAAACCCCCACCCTTTTCTGGGTTTTGCAACCAGCATTGTCCTCTAAACCCGTACATGAGCACTGCCTGGAGGGCTGTGGGGGAGTCGCTAACTGCCTTCCTGCTTCCTCTCTGGCTCCTTCGAAGCTCAGTTCCCCACTCAGTGGCCAAAAGCGATTCCGTTTTATTTAAGGTTGTGTCGTTCTCAGCCGTGCTGGGGAGGCAGTGACGAAGACAACAGACATCCCTGATCTCTGGGAAGTAACGTGCTGCTGGCAGGAGTAAACCACAGGGACACAGAACACAGTGCAGAATGGACAATGGCAAGGACAGAGGAGAAAGGTGGCGAGGCAAGGGGGTGGGAAGGACGGGGGAGGCATTTTTAGCTGAAGTGGTCAGCATGGCCTCACGGATGAGAGGAGTCTGAGCAGACGTGCAGGAGATAAGAATAGGAGCGATGTGGATACAGGGGGAAAGGCATCCGAGGCAGAAGGTACAGCAGGTGCAAAGGCCGTGGGGTGGAAATGTGCTGGACGTGCTTGAGCAACAGTAAGGAGGCGAAAAAGGGTCGAAGAGGCAAGGTCAAGGGCCAGGTGACGTGGCATCTGGGGGTGGCGAGATGAGGTCCTGGGCTTTTATTCTGAAGGAGCCCAAGAGATGGGAAGGATCTCAACAGAGTGGGCTGTGCTCTAACGGGTTTTCACAGGATCTTCCTGGCTGCCGAGTGGATTGCAGGAGGCGAGGACTGGGGCAGGGAGCCCAGAGACGAGGCGTCAGTGGCAGGGGAAGAAACGAAACCTGTTTGGATTCTGGATAGGATGGGAGAGCGGCAGGCCTACCCATCGACTGCTCAGGGGGTGGCTGGGAAAGAGCGGGATCAAGGGCCCCCCAGAACCTGAGAGGGACAGGAGGGCACAGCGCTAACAGAGGGCAGCCAGGCAGGATGCGCAAACACGCCGTTCTACAAGCTCTCTTCTTTGATGTAGCACCTTCTTCAGTGAAGGCATTTCCTCTAAGGTGTTCTGATGGCCCCAAAGCTACTAATTCCTGGATTAACACACCCGACCCAGGACAAGGCAGGGAGGGCTGCTCGGAGCCTCAGAGAGAAAGAAAGGGCTGGAGTAGGGCATCGAGGCCAGAGATGTGCCGTATCTCCAAGCCTTCCTCTTCCAGAAATGCCTTCTGTATCTTGGTTCAGAATCCCCCCAAATCCACAGTTTCTAAGTTGACATCTGACTTTGAATCTGTTAACTATCCTGGGGTATACGGTGTGAGGCAGGGATCCAAATTCATCTCTTTCCCATATGGATGACTTTTTTTTTTTTTTTTTGACCCCAGCTCCATTTACTGAGTCTCTCCTTTCCCCGACCAGTGGCCACCACAGTCACATACGACATACATGTCCATACATGCCTGGCTCTCGTCCTGGGCTCTCTGTTCTGTTCTGTTGGTACAGCATCAATTTCTGTTTATTCTCTGACCTCAGAGATCAGATTCAGCTGGATAGGTCACCAATATATAGATTAATGCTTGGCGAAGGTGACGGGCACTCAGGGAAGTGAGGTGTCTCAGGGACGGGCACAGGTTCCCCAAAGCAGAAAGCGTGATGTTCCTTAGTCTGACGATACGTTCCCGAGTAAGTTGACTTACGTATCACACTGTCGACTTTTAACTAAACTGATCCTCATAATAGAGACGGAGGGCACGAAAAGGGGCTCAAAAAGAAAGCAAAAGATTAAAGAAATAAAGTACAGACACAAAAGCTCACATATCGGATGTTTCCATTTATACTAAATTAGATGGAGGTGATGGTCGCAGAACGTGTACGTACGTATCTTATAATAAACGGATAGCATTGAAAAAGAACATGGACTTTGGCGGGGGTGCTTGGATGGCTCAGTCGGTTAAGCATCCGACTCCGGATCTCAGCTCAGGTCGTGATCTCGAAGTGCGTGAGATCGAGCCCCGTGTCGGGCTCTGTGCTGACAGTGCAGTGACTGCTTGGGATTCTCTGTCTCCCTCTCTCTCTCTCTCAAAACAAATAAAAATAAACTTAAAAAAAAAGGGGGGGGCATGGACTTTGGAACCACACCTCCCGTATTCAAATCTCACCTCTGCCACTTAGTTGACGTATCACCTCGGGGCAATCACAACAATCTCCTCGTGCCTCAGTTTCCTTCTCTGTAAAATGGGATTACAAGTTGCGTCCACCCCACAGAGTTTTGAGCATTGAAATGAGCTGGTCCACGCAAATATATCTACATGTAGTCACATGCTTCCGGGTTTTAGAGCCAGGACTATAGAATCAAAACTCTCGTGTCCTCAGCCACACAATCAAGGTCAACCTCACCAGTAATAAATCAAGTTGACCGTCCGTACCTTTAATATGACGTGGCGAGAAGGGTACTTGACCACTGTAGTCTTCCTTCCCCGAACCCTGACTGCCAGTCTCGTCATGAGAAAAGCAGCAGACAACCCCCAAGGGAGGCACATTCTCTAAAACACTCCTCAACTGGTACTCCTCAAAACCAACAAGGTCATCCAAAGTACGGAAAGTCTGAGAAACTATCGTAACCAATGGGAGCCTAAGAAGACGTAACGAACGTAATGTAGTTTCATTCCGTTCACGGGATCCTGTTCCGATCTTGGAACAGAAAGTGGACGTTAGGGAAAAACGAGGGAAATCTGAACAAATTCTGTAGTCGGCTGACGGCAACGTAGCGTGCCCGTTTCTTGGTTGTGCAAATATCCCGTGGTGATGTCGGAAGTTAACATCAGGGAAAACCAGTTAAAATCAGGTGTGGGTATACGAAAACGCTATTTGAGTTTTGCAACTCTTCTACAAATCTAAAATTCTTCGCAGCTAAAAAAGTTCACGGGTGCCTGGGTGGCTCCGTCGGTTAAGCGTCCGACTTCGTCTCAGGTCACGAGCTCGCGGTTTGTCGGGATCGAGCCCCGCATCGGGCTCTGGGCTGACGGCTCCGAGCCTGGAGCCTGCTTCGGATTCTGTGTCTCCCTCTCTCTCTGCCCCTCCCCTGCTCAAGCTCTCTCTAAAATAAATGTTTAAAAAAATTTTTTTTTTTAAGAAAATAGAAAAGTTCATTCTAAAAACAAAAATCCTCAACGGTCTTCCATGAACCTACGAGCGCTGTGGGCACAGCTCTGGCCGCGTGCCCGAGCCGGCCCTCTGAGGGTCTGCTTGAAGGCACAGTCACACGGGGATCTGCCTGTCCCATAAAGTTCCCAAGCAAGGCCGGGCAACCCTTGGCCTTCCTGCGTGGCCTTCCCAGCTTCTGTCCCCTCTGTCCCCCGATCCCACCCTTGTTCTCCCACAACCTCACCCCCCACACAGCAGCGGAAACCCAGCCGGCCGGCGTCCCTCCTCAGCTCAGAGCCCTCCTGTGGCTCGTGCCTCCCTCGGCAAAAGCCCGAGACCTCGGCCCAGCCCAGCGGGCCCTGCAGCATCTAGCCGCTGGTTCCTCTCTGTCGCTGTCTCCCACCCTCTGTCCCTCATCCACTCCCCTCCGGCCACACCAGCCTCCTCAAGACTGCTCTAACACAACAGGCACACGTCTCCCTCAGGACCTTTGCACAAGCTGCTCCCTGTCGGGCCTGCCTTTGCCCGTACCTCTTTTTCTCTACTGTCGCCAGGTCAGGGGGACTCCACCAGACTCTGTCTACAACCGCAGCCCCTACCCACCCCCCCACCCCCACCCCCGGCACGTCCACCTCCTTGCTTTGTTTTCTTTCACCCTGCTGATTCCCATCGGACATGCCCATGCCGTAAATGTGATTTATCTTATCTACCGCCTGTCTCCGCCAGGAGGAGGTGAGCACCAGGTCTGTTTTGTTCGCTTCCTGTAAACAATGGGTGAATGGCCGAAGGGGGCCGTTCTCAGTGGCCACGGCAGGTGCTGAACAGCGTAGGCGCCTGACCCACCACTGACTGGGGCCGGGGGAGGGAATGGTGGGGACCCGCGCACAGCCTGGCCAGAGACCCGTGGGGATTGAGCACACAAAGCCGGTCAGCGGTGGGGGGGTGGGGGGCGGGGACAGGAGTGAGGTGGGGCGGAGATGCGGGAGGGCAGGCGACACGAAGAGGGACAGAAGGTGGGCGCATCTCCACAGGTCATTGCAGGACACCTCGCGAACGGACCCCGGAGGCAGATTAACCCAGTCGGTCTACACCCGTGGTCCCTGCCCACTCAGCACGGGGAGGAAGGCGGCCCAAACTGCGTGAATGTGCAAAACACCCCCTAGGGGGCGACACCACCCATGTTGGTCCTGCCAAGCCCAACAGGACAGCCTCACACTGGGGGCGAGGACAGGACCCCCAGGCACTGCCTCCACATCTGTACTGACCACATGGACGGCCGGTGCCCGGGCATCACGGCAGAGAACATTTCTCAAGCCTACAGAGTGAGCGTTAAAGAGCTAAAACCGGCAGGAGGGACCAGAATGATGGCTTTTCACTCCTCATCCAGGCAGGATTCTAGAACATGTGATGTGGGACACACACGCGTCGAGAAGGGAGGGGAGCCTGCGGATAAGTTCCACCTGGCATCACAGGGAGCCTGGGCTTACTCCCCGTGTCGTTCCAGCCTTATGAATAACGGGCAGATGTGGACCAAAGGGCACGTTCTAGAATGTTCACAGCGCCCCCGAACTGGAAACAACCCAGATGCCCCATCAACGGGAGAACGCGCGAACACGTCTGGGGTACAGCCACACAATGGAATATAACACAGCAGTGAAAAGGGAACCCGTGACCTATCGCCCCGTGGAACAATCTCAGAAACGTGACGCAAAGTGAAAGAAAACACCGTCGCGGGATTTCCTACGTAAGGTACAAACCCGGGCGAGGGTAATCTGCGGAGTTATAATCGGGCTGGCGGCTCCCGGTGGGGGTGGGGGAGAGGTTGGGAAGGGCATGAGAATCCTCGGGAAGGAAGACACGTTTGTCATCTGGGAGGGCAGCTGGTTACGCGAGGGTGTCCAACGTGCGCAAATCCATCCAGCTTCAGATGTGCGCGCTTTTCTTTTTTTTCTTTTCTTTTTTTTTTTAACATTGTATTTATTTTTGAGACAGAGAGAGAGAGAGAGCATGAACAGGGGAGGGGCGGAGAGAGAGGGAGACACAGAATCCGAACCAGGTTCCGGGCTCTGAGCCATCAGCACAGAGCCCCACGCGGGGCTCGAACTCACGGACCGTGAGATCATGACCTGAGCCGAAGTCGGACGCTCAACCGACGGAGCCACCCAGGCGCCCCTGTGCGCGCTTTTCTGCACAATTCAACAAAAAGATCCCCCAAAGGGGAAGAAAACACCCTCGCGCCCTCATCTACACCCCCCTGCCACCCGCCCCAGAACGTAAAACGGTGCGATGCTGTCCAACAGTTCGTCAAAACGTCAAACGTAGGGCCACCCTGCGATTCCACCCCCGGCAGGTGCTCGGGACAAATGAGAACACACGTCCGCGTAAAAACCTGAGCGCAAACGTCCGAGGCAGCATCCTCCGTCCCAGCCCCGAGGGTGGTTAACGCCCAACTGCTCACCAGCTGATGAAGGGGAGAAATGAAAGGTGGTACATCCCCACGGGGGAATATCATTTAGCGGTAAAACGGGACCCACGTCCGCCCCGCGCCACAACACGCGTGCAACTGAGAAAACATCCAGCCACGTGGGAGAAGCCAGACTCGCGAGGCCGCCTCTTTCATGCTTCCGCTTCTGTGCCACGTCCAGAATAGATACATCCATGGAGACAGGAACTAGATCAGCGGTTGCCAGGCGCTGGGCAGTCGCGAGGAACAGGAAGATCGCTAAGGGGTTTAGGGCTTCTTTTTCGGGTGATGAGAATGTTCTCAGGTTGATGCTGGTAACGGTCACACAGGTCGGCAAATGGACTATAAGCCACAGGACTGCGTGAGTTTCATGGCGTGTGGATTTTAGCTCAAGAAAGCTGTTCTGTTCTCTTTGTTATTATTTTATTTCATGTCATAGAGAGCGCGCAGAGTGGGGGGCAGAGGGACAGGAGGAAAGAGGGAGAATCTCAAGCAGGCTCCACGATGGGTGCGGAGCCCGACGCAGGGCTCGATCCCATGACCCTGGGATCATGACCTGAGCTGAGATCAAGAGTCGGACGCTCAACCGACGGAGTCCCCCCTCCCCCCCCCCCCCCGCCAGGCGCCCCAACAAAGCTGTTTTGCAAAAGTATCTATGGGGCAGGTGTGGGCAAAAGGGTCAAGAGGTACAAATCTCCGGTCACAAAATAAGTCATAGGGATACCATAGAGAGCACGGTGACTATAATCAATGATACTGTGTTGCATATCTGAAAGTTGCCAGGACGGCAAATCTTAAAAGTTCTCAGAGCAAGAGGACAAACGTCTTTATGTCTGGTGACGAACACTGACTACACATAGGTGATCATTTCTCAGCGCGGACAGATACTGAATCGTTACATTGTATACTGGAAACTTGTGAAATATACCTCAATATAGAAAAAGAAAACGTAACCGAGTACAAGAGCATTTGTGGGACTTGTATTTCACAACCAAAACAAGGAAAAGGAGGGGGGCCCGGCTGGCTCAGTCGGTCAAGCATCTGACTTCAGCTCAGGTCACGATCCCGCGGCCCGTGAGTTCGAGCCCCGCGTCAGGCTCCGTGCGGACGGCTCTGAGCCCCCCGGAGCCTGCTTCGGGTTCTGCGTCTCTCTCTCTCTCTCTCTCTCTCTCTCTCTCTCTCTCTCTCCCCTTCCCCCGCTGATACTCTGTCTCTCCCTCTCAAAACAAATAAACATAAAAAAACTTTTTTTTTAATTTAAAACAAATTTTTAAAAAAAGAAAGGAAAAGTAGTGAATCCGTACTGACTGCGTCGAGGTTCTTGTCTAGACCATTTTATACGATGAAAACTGAGCACACCCCAGGTCACTGAACAGGTCTGCCTGGAAGGCGGGCTCTCAGCTGTCACACAGCTGGGTCCACCCAAGACCCCGCTCTACTCCCAGGGGGGCGCAGGAGGAACCAACATGGGGGTGCCTGGGACAGACCTCTGACCTTGTGTCTCTGCTGCGGCCAATGCCTCCTTCTGCTTTGCTGAGTCATTCATTCTTTCACTCAAAATTAATATGTATTTCCCGGACCCACATTATTATGCCTGAATTTCTTCAGCATTCTATCCGCTGGTCTCTCTGCCCTCCCCCCTCCCCCCCCGGGATCCGGCGAGAACCTGAGTCAGCTCACGCCCCACCTCTGCTGAGAACCCTCGGGTTGCTGTCTCACTCAAGTCCTCACTGGGGCCCACGAGGCCCCTGAAGGTCCGCCACTGTGACCTCTGCCCTCACCCCTGGCCCTCTCCCCCTGCTTGCTCAGCTCCAGCTACGTGGGTCTCCTCAACATTCTTCAAACACAGCAGGCAGCGACCTGCCCCAGGGCCTTTGCACTGGCTCTTCCCTCTGCCTGGACCGCTCTTCCCCCAATACCCACACAGCCTGGCCCCTGATCTCCCTCAGGTCTCTACGCAAATGTCAACCTCTGTGACCTCACCTTCCCTGACCAATCTATTTAAAAGCGCGGCCCAACCCCCTGCACCCTGATCTCTCTTATCCTGCTTTATCTTTGTTGGGAACACTTGCTGACATCTGACATAGTAAATATTTTACTGGCTTATCTTGTTTATTGTTGGTCCCTGAAGTAGACACTTGAGAAATATTTGCTAACTATTGGGTAACTGCGGACGGTCGTGGAGGCTGTGCACTGCACAACCACAGCCCCGCCGCCGGGAGGGGGCAGTCCCGTCTTAGGACACCGTAGATTTGTGTATGCTTATGACCACGGCGTTCTGGCAGAAAAGGGTCACGAGAAAGGGGCATCTGTTTCTAGCTCCACAAAGGTACCGCGCGGGCTCACGGAGGCCTGAGTTAAGGAAACAGGCAAACGGCCTCTTCAGAGGAGCCAAAACGCACCGCACACACCCAGGCTGCGGACGTAGGTGCAGACCCCATTCCGATACTAAGCACCTGTCTGTCCTTGGGCAAGTTGTTTCTCTCTGCGTCCAGGTTCTACCCTCCCCACGATAGGGGCATGAGGCTTAAATGAGTCGATACGTACAGAGTACATGACCCGAGGCTCGGGGGGGTATTGTTCCCAAATCCCCAGGCTCGGCTTCGAGAAATGCAACTGGGGGAAAACTGATCTTACTTATCCGTTCTAGCCCGCTCTGTGCTGGGCTGAGCCACCCCCTCTGGCTTTGGGTTCAGAGCCACCGTGAGGGGCTCTGGGGACCTAGGGAGAGCTCCAGCGGGGACCCGGCCCTGCTCACGGAGCTCGTGCTCTCCTCCCAGGGACAGCGGGGGGACACGGGTGTCCACACGGCGGGGCAGAAACTCCAGCTCCGGGGGCACAACCTCTCTGCGGGCATCTATAACCCCTGATGCACCACCTGCCTGGCCCGTTCGCCAAACGCTCCTGGACTGAGCCCGAGCCCCCGAATTTTCCTCCTGTCTTTAGCTCTCAAAATACGTCACTCTTGTCAACTGCGCAAGAATGAGCGCCCTGAGGGCAGGGGGAAAAGCAGATCGACTGGGAGGAAATACTGCCGAAACACCAACGAGGCCGTGCTACCCTCCGGGGGTGACAGAATTACGAGTCACTTCTGTGTTCTCAGCATTTCTAGAACATTGTATCTTCCAATGTCGCTGCCCACCCCCCCCGCCCCCATTTCTTCTTTGGTTCCTTCTGATGAGCCCACATTACTTTTCTCTGTTGAGAAACTTGTGTTTTCCTTTCACTTGGTACCGAGAACTGCATGCCCCCCAAACGCGCACATTATAAGCTCAAGAGATTGGGAGAAAACTGAACCTGCCAGCCGCAGGGACAGGGACAGGGACAAGACGAGCGGCCGGTCAAGTGCGCCTTTGAAAGGAAGAGCCTCGGGGCGGGGTCAAGAGAACAGGTTCTGAACCTCCCAAGCAGGGACTGGGAAGCTGAATCTGGCCAGGAGGCAACAGACGTCAAGCCCCCACTGAGGGATGGTCTACAAGAGGACGGATCTGGACCCTTCTGGAAGGCAATGGCACAGGGGCGCCTGAGTGGTTCAGTTGGTGGAGCGTCTGACTCTTGATTTCGGCTCAGGTCACGATCTCCCGGTACGTGGGTTCGAGGCCCCGGGGGGGCTCCACGCAGACGGTACGGAGCCTGCTTGGCATTCTGTCTCAGGTCACGATCTCACGGTTTGTGAGTTCGAGCCCCACATCGGGCTCTTCGCTGATAGCAGGGAGCCTGCTTGGGATTCTCTGCCTCCTTCTCTCTCTGCCCCTCCCCTGCTCACTCTCCATCGCTCTCTCTCTCAAAAATAATAATTAATAATAATAATAATAAATAAATGGCAACGAATGTCACGAAACACAAAGAAAACCCCAGAAAAGACTCCCAACCGAAGGAAGGTTAAAGAGGTAAGACGGCCAAAGGCAGTACGTGATTCCAAACGGGACCCGGTGGGGGGAAGAGGGGATCCAGCCATATGGAACGCCACTAGGACAAAGGACAAAACGAGAACACAAAGAATAGAGAAGATAACAGGACTGGGTCAACGTTCACCCAGGAGCGCTTGGTGACTCTGCTGGGGTTACGTAAGAGAACATCCTCGTTCTTCGGAAACACCCGTCCGAGCGTCAAGGGCCAAGAAAGCACACGGCAACGTGGGCGGCTCAACGTCTCCAGCGGCTTAAGAACAACAAAGAAAGGCGTGGGCGCAGGCTTCAGGAACAACTGGCCCACTTTCCAGATGAGGCCACTGAGACCCACAGACAAGGACACCTTTTGCTCCACCGGCCCACAGAGAGAGAAAAGGAGGATGAAGGAGGAAACGTGGTCAAGTGTTAAAAGTTAGTGAATCGGGGGCGCCTGGGTGGCTCAGTCGGTTAAGCGTCTGACTCTTGGTCTCAGCTCATGTCTCAACCTTAGGGTCATGAGTTTGAGCTCCGTGTCGGGCTCTGCTTTGGGCGTGGAGCCTGCTTGGGATTCTCTCTCTCTCCTCCCTTTGCCCCCTCCCCCATTTGCATGCACACACGTGCGCTCTCTCTCTCTCTCTCAATATTAAAAAAAAAAAAAAAAATGGATGAATCTGGATAAAGATTTCTATTTTTGCCACTTCTCTAGAAACCCGCAATGTTTTCAAAAGAGCAAAGTCCAGCTGGCTCTGGGCCCACGCTGCCTGGATCTGCCCCGAGCTCTGTCCCTCTTGGCTGTGCAACCTGGAGTGAGTGACGCCCCCTCTCTGTGCCTCGCTTTCCGCTCCTACGACACAGACATCGGAATAAGAGCAACGCCCTCACAGGCCAGTGGCGTCCCTCCTGAACACGCGCGGGGGTGTTTCACGGCCAAGCTGCGTGCCAAAAGGTCTTAAATATTCTCAACGTGGGGCGCCTGGGTGGCTCAGTCGGTTAAGCATCCAACTTCGGCTCAGGTCATGATCTCGCGGTCCGTGAGTTCAAGCCCCGCGTCGGGCTCTGGGCTGACGGCTCAGAGCCTGGAGCCTGCTTCGGATTCTGTGTCTCCCTCTCTCTCTGACCCTCCCCCGTTCAGGCTCTGTCTCTCTCTGTCTCAAAAATAAATAAACGTTAAAAAAAAAAAAATATTCTCAACGTTACCCGCGCTTAGGGGGCTGGTTCAGGATTTAACGAGTCCACACGCAAAAGACGTGGAACGCTCCATCGATGTTAACTGTTAAATTTATGCCTCGTTCTCCTGGTTAATGTACAGGCCGCACAAAGCGAAAGAATACAGCTTCTCCCTTGTCTGTCTGCCTGTGGACACCTACCGGGGTGAGGCGGGGGCGGGGGCTGGTCCCTGTCTGATGCTGGGGACCTTGGCGACCGCACTGTGAGCGGACCCAGGGAGAGTGAGACGGGACCCTGTGCCCTAGGAAGAGGGCGCCCCTCCAGGGCCTGGACTGAGCCCCTGGGGCACAGAAAGAGCCTCATTCAAATGTGTCACATTGACAGCTGCACACCGGAAGCCCCAAGATACATCTGGTTTACACAGTTACTTTCGTGGGCCAAATTCTAGAAAGCCAGAGAGCCGTTCTTTAAAAGGTTCCGGGTTCCCCGCCTTTCTGGAAAAACTGGACCATCGATCCTGTAACAAGAAGCGAGCAAGCATCTGAGCCTTCTGGATGCAGAATCCAGGAACGAGAAACCCACGACCCCGTGGCAAACCACCCAAGTTCAACCGAAATGAAAGCCTCAGGGGACACGCAAGCCAGCCGAGATTCTCAACGCCTGTCTGCGGCCATCAGGGACGTTTCAACTGAGACCGCAACGAGGGGGCGCCTGGGTGGCTCAGCCGGTTGAGCACCCGACTCTTGACTTCGGCTCGGGTCACGGGCTCACGGTCCGCGGGTTCGAGCCCTGCGTCGGGCCCTGAGCTGACGGCGTGGAGCCTGCTTGGAATTCTCTCTCTCCTTCTCTCTCTCTCTCTCTCTCTGCCCCTCCCCGGCGTCCTCTCTCTCTACCACAACATACCCGTCAGAATGTCTAGAAAAGACTGACAATGACAAGCGATGACGAGGCTCTGTCTGGAGCCACGGGGATGCTCCTCCCTGCCGAGGGGGTGATGTGAACTGTCACGGCCTCTTGGAAAAAAGCGGTCTGGCAGTTTCAACTGAAGGGAAACACATTCTTCCCTGCCTTGGCCATGGCACCCCTAAGTATCTACCCGAGAGACGAGCGTGGGGCCACACAGACGTCAGTACACGAACAACGTTCCCAGCAGCTTCCTTGGTCGCAGCCAAACGCTGGAAACAACCCAAAGGTCCACCAGCGAGGGAACGGACAAACACACTGCGCTCCGCCTGGGCAACGGGACCCTGGCTCAGCGAGGCACAGAGACGGAACGGCGGACGAACCCACACCCTAGATGAATCTCCAGGTCACGATGCGCAAAGCAGACGCGAGAGGGTGACGTGCCGGGCGATTCTACGTACGTCAACTTCTGGAAAAGGCAAATCGAATCTGCTGTTACAGAAGGCAGATTTTACCACCTGAGCCCAGGAGGCAGGGAGGATCGACTGGAAGAAGGCAGGAGGGACCCTTGCGGTGACGCAGATTTTCTGTCCCGACTGGGAATGGTGCTATTTGTCAAAATGCATCCAGCAGTACTCTGAAAATGGATGTAGCACACTGCATAGAGATTGTGTCTCAATAAAGTTCGTTAACAACAACAACAACAACAACACCAGACTCTGACCAGTCTGTCTCCTTCTAATGCCAGCACCACTGCTTGCTGGCTGTGACTTGGGGTAAGTGTCTCCACTTCCCTGCCTCAGGGCCTTTGCACATGCTCTGTTGCCGGGAAAACCCTTCCTGCAGACAGCAACAGGGCTTGCCCCCTCACTTTCAGGTCTTTGCTCCAGTGTCACCTTTTCAGGGAGGGCTGGTTGAAAGGACCTCGCACACCACCAGCCCTCTCCTCCCACTCTCCCTATCTCCTTTTCTGCACAGCCCTCAGTTCCTTCTGAGGGGTCCTATCATGGGTCCCCGCCCACCAGCAGGCCAGCTCCCCCAGGACAGAGGGCTTTGTCGTGTTCATGGCATAGCCCCCTCCTAGAATACTGCCCGGCACACGGAGGGCACCCGAAGTAACTGCTGGGTAAGTGAACAGAGGGATACACATTACCCCCATTTGGGGCTGTGAGCGGTAAAGACACTCGGCAAGTATCTGATAAAGGACAGAAGGAGAGGGGCGCCTGGGTGGCTCCGTCGGTGAAGCGTCCGACTCCGGCTCCGGTCACGATCTCGCGGTTCGTGGGTTCGAGCCCCGCGGCCGGCTCCGTGCCGACAGCTCGGAGCCTGGAGCCTGCTTCCTAGTCTGTGTCTCCCTCTCTCTCCGCCCCTCCCCTGCTCGTGCTCGGTCTGTCTCAAAAGTAAATAATCATTAAAAAAAATAATAATAATTAAACAAAAAAGGACAGAAGGAGAAACCCCCAAGAGCAGATGGAAAGAAACACACTTCACGACCACTCGGGACAGTCCGTGGGGTGACGGCATGACCGAGGCCCTCCAGGAAACCCAGACTTCACCCCCTGAATCACAGGGGGGGCAAGCAGGATTGGGGGGTTCTGTACAGGACGACGACTCCGAGGAGACCAAGCACCGTGTGCTAAGAAACCCCGGGCCCGGATTGGAAACAGATCGGATCGGAAACAGATCGCAATTTACAACGGCCGCGCCCGCTCCCGCCCTCCCCCATGACAAGACCCTCAACGACATCAGACATCGGGGCCGCTGCAAAGCAAAACCATAATGAGATGCCAGTTCACACCCGCTGGGATGATTATAATAAGAAAGGTAGAGAAACCAGGGTCCTCACGGCTCGGTGGTGGGAATGCCGAACGTTGCAGCCGCTGGAGAAAACATCTGGCCGTTGGTTCCTCGGGAAGGCAACAAGAGAGTTAGCGGGTGACCCAGCAAAAACGAAACTGTGTGTCCACACGAATGTGAATTGAAACCGTGTGTCCCCACAAACGTGAATTGTACAGTCAATATTCACGGAGGCACAGCGGGCCGGAAAGCAGAAACGCCACAAATGCTCGTCAGCTGATGTGCGCAGAAACCAAAGTGCAGATCGGTTATGGTGGAATATTATTCAGCCGTAAAAAGGGGGGGGGCGCCTGGGTGGCTCAGCCAGGGGAGCGTCCAAGTCTGGACTGCGGCTCAGGTCACGATCCCAGGGTCATGAGATCGAGCCCCGCCCGCGGTGAGCTCCATACTAATAGCGTGGAGCCTGTTTAGGATTCTCTCTCTCTCTCTCTCTCTCTCTCTCTCTCTCTCGCTCCCTGCCCCTCCCCCGCTGGCACGCAGGCACACGCTCTCCCTAAATAAATACAAAAATTAAATTAAAAAAAAAAAAAGGAACGCAGCCTGGATCCATGCTACCGCGTGAATGAACCTCGAAAACACCACGCTCCGCGGAGGAGGCCAGATAAAAAAGACCGCACGGGGGCAGGAATCCGTTTGCACGAAATCTCCAGAACAGAGGCAAATCTACAGAAAGGGCACATCCAGCACCTCCAGGAGCTCACAGGGGAGAAGACAGGACTTGGGGAAACGGGGGCACTGCCGATGCGTACGGGTTTCTCTCTGCGGCGAGCAAATGTTCCAGAATCCCACAGTGGTGATGGCCACACAACCCTGTGACTGCCTGTACTAAAACCCACTGAACGGCACGCGAATTTTAGGGCACGTGAATTACATCTCCGTTTGTTAAAAATGTAACCAAAAAAAAAAAAAAAAAACCTAAAGAACAAAAAAATGAATAAAAACCCCACATCCAGCGGGGCACCTGGCTGCCTCAGTCAGTAAAGCATGCAACTCTTGATCTCAAGGTCATGAGTTCAAGCCCACGTGGTGGGGTAGAGATTACTTAAAGAACAAATGAACAGGGGCGCCTGGGTGGCTCAGTCGGTTGAGCGTCCAGTTTCGGCTCAGGTCGTGATCTCGCGGTTTGTGAGTTCGGGCCCCGCGTCGGGCTCTGTGCTGACGGCTCGGAGCCCGGAGCCTCCTTCGGATTCTGTGTCTCCCTCTCTCTCTCTCTCTCTGCGCCTCCCCTGCTCACGCTCTGTGTCTGTCTCTCTCTCAAAAATAAACATTAAAAAAAAAAAAAAAAAGAACAAATTTCAAACGCACATCCCTTGATGATACCCAATGACTCTAAACTTTCTTAGGTATGATAATGTCATCGTGCTCACGCAGGAAAACACTAATTTTTGTTCTTTACACACATACTTAAGCGTGTAGAGTTTAAAGGACAGGAGACCGGGGATTTGCTTTAAAAATCCTTCAACAACAACAACAAAACACAGATCAATAAAGCAACTGTGGCCAAATCTTGGATGTAGGGGGAACTAGGGATACGAGTAACAGAGGTTCGCTATACTGCTCGTCTCCCACTTTAGGGTGCATTTGGAAATCTTCGTAATTTTTTTTTTTTTTTTTTTTAACACACACGCCTTCGTCCCAGCAAGTCTAACTCCGGCATTTTAACTCACAGCTCTACTCACCCACACACAGATCAACAACTGTACCGTCACTCGTTGCAGCCTTGTTTGTAAGAGACCAGAGCTAACCTAGGTGTCCAGGGAAAGGGCACTGGTTCACTAAGTTAGGGTCCTCCGATGGAACACCACGCAGCTGTGAAAGGCCCTGCGGTCGATAAGTTAGAGCCTCCAGGATATGTTATTAAAAAAAGAAGGCGGGGGGACGCCTGGGTGGCTCAGTCGGTTGAGCGTCCGACTTCGGCTCAGGTCATGATCTCACAGTGTGTGGGTTCGAGCCCCGCATCGGGCTCTGTGCTGATGGCTCGGAGCCCGGAGCCCGCTTCGGATTCTGTGTCTCCCTCTCTCTCTGCCTGCCCTCCCCCCGACTCGCGCTCTGTCTCTCTCTCTGTCAAAAATAAATAAACATTAAAAAAAAAAATTAAAAAAAAAACAAAGGGTAGAGGGGTGCCTGAATGGCTCAGTCATTTAAGCGTCTGACTCTTGATTTCGGCTCAGGCCATGATCTCACGGCTTGTGAGTTCGAGCCCCGCGTCAGGCTCTGTGCTGATGGCTCAGAGCCTGGAACTTGCTTTGGATTCTGTGTCTGTCGCCCTCTGTCTCTGCCCTTCCCCTGTTCATGCACTGTCTCTCTCAAAAATAAATAAACACTAAAAAAAAAAAAAAAAAAAAAAAGGGTGCCCATGTGCGTGCACCGGCGTGTTTAAGGCCTACACATGCACGGAACATCTCTTTGGAAAGAAACCTAAAACTATAACCATTTTACCTCTAGAAAGAGGGGAGCTGGGAGCTGGGGGAACAGAGGGAGACTTTTCACTAGAAATCTCTGATACCATTTGAGGTTGTTTTTTTTTTCAATTTTTTTTTAATGTTTATTTATTCTTGAGACAGAGACAGAGCATCAACAGGGGAGGGGAAGAGACAGAGGGAGACACAGAATCCGAAACAGGCTCCAGGCTCCGAGCCGTCAGCACAGAGCCCGACGTGGGGCTCGAACCCACGAACCGTGAGATCATGACCTGAGCTGAAGTCGGACGCTTAACCGACCAAGCCACCCAGGCTCCCCTACACGTAATTTTTTTAAGCCCCAAAGAAAAGCTGTTTCCCAACCTGCACCGAGCTCAGGCCAGGGCCTTCCTGCTGGGAGGACAGAAACGACCCAGGGGCCTGCCCAGGGCTCCCTGGGAATGATTTCCAGACTCATACGCCCTTGGCTGAGGCTGGGGAGAGGGAGATACAATACAGAAGGAGCTGGAGGAAGAGAAAGGAGAAGGGGGAGGAGGGAGAGTGAGGGGGAGGAGGGAGCCAGGGAGGAGGGGAAGGGGGAGGTTTGTGGAACAAAGCAAGACAGGCCTGGGCAGGAACCCGCTGGAAAGGCCAGCCCCCACCTCGACAGAAGAAACGGCCACCAAGGAGCCTTATTCCTAAGCGACCAAGGCTGGAAACGAACCCAAATGCCCATCAACTGACGAAGGGACAGAGAAAATATGATAGATCCACACAACGGAATGTTATTCGGCCATAAAAAGGGGTGCGGTGCTGGGACGTGCCCCACAGCGCGGGTGAACCTTGAAAACACCACGCTGAGGGAAAGCAGCCAGGCACAGCGCGCAGGACTCCGTGGGTAGGAAACTTCCAGAAGAGGCAGACCCGCAGAAATGGAAAGCAGATGAGCAGCTGCCAGGGGCTGGGGGCGGGGGCGGGAACTAGGTACAGCGTTTCCTTCTGGGTGATGAAAATGTTCTAGAACTAGACTGTGGTCACAGTTGCACAACTCTGTGAATACATTAAGAAAACCACTGAATTGTACCCTTTAAAAAAGGAGACATTCGTGGCATGTAAATATCTCCAATCTTAAAAAGAAAATGGAAAAAGAGAAAAACCGCACACAACAGGAATGGAACGAGCGATAAGATACGACCGTATGGATGGAGCTGAAAACCATCACGGTTGGGGGCGCCTGGGTGGCTCAGTCGGTTGGGCATCTGACTCCTGACTTCGGCTCAGGGCACGATCTCACAGTTCATGAGTTCGAGCCCCGCGTTGGGTTCTGAGCTGACAGTGCGGAGCCTGCTTGGGATTCTCTCTCTCCCTCCCTCTCTCTCTCTCTCTCTCTCTCTCTTAGTGGTTCACCAGAAGCTGAGAGTTGGGGGAATGGGGAGTCAGTCACCGCTTAATGGGTATGGTGTTTCTCATACTGGGGCGATGAAAACGTCCTGGGAATGGATAGCAGTAAATATCCTAGAAACCACTGGATTGAATACTTCATCTTTTTTTTTTTTTTTTTTTTTTTTTTTTTTTTATGGGGGCGCCTGGGTGGCTCAGTCAGTTGAGCGTCTGACTTCGGCTCAGGTCATCATCTCACGGTTCGTGGGTTCCAGCCCCGCGTCGGGCTCTGTGCGGACTGCTCAGAGCCTGGAGCTGCTTCGGATTCTGTGTCTCCCTCTCTCTCTGCCCCTCCCCCGCTCGCACCCTGTCTCTCGCTCAAAATAAATAAACATTAAGGGGCGCCTGGGTGGCTCAGTCGGTTAAGTGTCTGACTTCAGCTCAGGTCACGATCTCGCGGTCCGTGAGTTCGAGCCCCGCGTCGGGCTCTGGGCTGACGGCTCAGAGCCTGGAGCCTGCTTCCGATTCTGTGTCTCCCTCTCTCTCTGCCCCTCCCCTGTTCATGCTCTGTCTCTCTCTGTCTCAAAAATAAATAAACGTTAAAAAAAAAAAAATTTAAAAAAAAAATTTTTTTTATTCCCCTCCACGCCCATCGTGGGACTTGAACTTGCGACCCTGAGACCTAGAGTCAGGTGTTCTGCCGACTAAGCCAGCCAGGCGCCCCTGGATTGTACACGTTAAAGTGGATGAATTCTACGGTATGCGAATTATGTGTCAGTAGAGGGTGTTTAAAATTTTAAGCGAGAAAAAGACCCAAAACACGAAAAGGAAACGGGTCACGTGGCCCGGCCTCGCGCCCCCCAGCCCCCCCACCTGACTCTCCATCCCAACCTGCACGTTCAGGGCATTTCCTCTCAGCACGGCCCCCCGAACCTCACAAACACACAGGCCTGACGAAGAATGACACAACCAGGACCCCCGCCCCCAGTCCTGGTTGTGTTCCCAGGGACCCCCGCATGATGCAGTGGGTCCCCCCGGACCATCCTGGGCTGGGCAGGGGAGCCACGCGGGTGGACGCGAAGTTCTGGCCTCAATTTCTCCCTCCAGCTTCTCCCTCCAACCCGGCCAAGCCAAAAATGGGCAAGAGGACACAGAAACCACAGAGGACTGTGAAATGTGCTAGGTTTGTAGCGTTTCCTAAGTGCACGATGCCAATTTCGGAAGCGTAAATACCTGTGGAGTTCAACGAAACAAAACACAGAAACATTTCTACTTCGGGGCGCCGGGGTGGCTCCGTCGGTGAAGCGTCCGACTCTTGATTTCAGCTCGGGCCATGATCTCACGGCTCATGAGATCAAGCCCCACATCGGGCTCTGCAGTGACAGCACGGAGCCTGGCTGGGATTTTCTCTCCCTCTCTCTCTGCCCCTCCCCTGCTCTCTCTCTCAAAATAAAAAAAATTTTTTTTAATTTTTTTTTTTTTTACGTTTATTTATTTTTGAGACAGAGCATGAACGGGGGAGGGTCAGAGAGAGAGGGAGACACAGAATCTGAAACAGGCTGCAGGCTCTGAGCACAGAGCCCGACGCGGGGCTCAAACTCACGGACTGTGAGATCATGACCTGAGCCGAAGTCGGATGCCCAACCGACCGAGCCACCCAGGCGCCCCTCAAAATAAAAATAAAAATTAAAAAAAACCCAAAAAACACAACCAGCCCCCTTGAGGGATGGGACCAGAGGGCACCCCACCCCCCCAGGAGACCCCCCGCCCCCATCCATCACCACCTGCTCTCTGCGGTGCCTCAGGAGGTTAAGTTCATAAGAGGTGAGGTCTCGGTCCAGTATTAAGGAGGAAGGCAGGAATAACCACATTGTTCACAAGCGATTCTTTTTCCACAGAGCTCCTGGGAAGGGCTTTCCAGGCTCCAGTTTAATTTGGGGTTTATTACTATTTTTTTTAATGTTATTTTGAGAGAGAGAGAGACAGAGAGGCAGAGACAGAATCCCAAGCAGGCTCCATGCTGTCAGCCCAGAGCTTGACACGGGGCTCGATCTCACAAACCGCGAGATCACGACCCGAGCTGAAACCAAGAGTCGGATGGTCAACGGACTGAGCCACCCAGGCGCCCCTCCAGGCTCCAGTTTTTCTGCCTCCTGGTGGACCCCCGCCTTGCCCTTCCGATACAACACCCCGTGCTTTCCCACTGGGCAGAGAGAAAAAAAAAACGAAATCATATTTAGTGAGTACCTACTGTGCCCCAGGCCCTGGGAGACCCCTCAGTAAAGACGCCCGTCATACATTAATCCGTGAACAAGTTAGTCCATAATGTGGTATCACCTAGTGGTAAAAGGCTAGGAGGAGATCATAATAAAGGAGAGAGGTTTCGATTTTCAAATAGGGTCCTCGAGGGGCGCCTGGGTGGCTCAGGCAGTTAGCCGTCCGGCTTCGGCTCAGGTCACGATCGCACGGTTCACGCGTTCGAGCCCCGCTTCAGGTCCTCCGTCCCCTTCTCTCTGCCCACCCCTCGCTTGCGCTCTGCCTCTCAGAATACACTTTAAAACACAAATAAAATAGGGCACTTGGTAGAGGTGACACTGAAGCAGAAGTCGGAATGAAGTAAGGAGAGAGCCATGCAAATACATCGCGGGGGGTAAAAAGCATCCCAGGCTGAGGGAACAGTGGGTGCAAAGGCCCTGAGGCGGGAAAGTGCCTGATTGGCCCCAAGAACAACCAGATCATTGTTTGGTGGGCACAGGGCGTTAGAAATCATGTCGGAGAGATAGTGGGGTGGGGAAGAGGCAAGGGCGGCCTGTGGATTTTGCTCTAAGCGTGTTAACCTTCGGTACCGCCTTCTCAAACTGCGGTTGGGATCCGTGGGGCATTGAGGTGGTCTTCTCAGGAGTCTAGAAGCTGCCTAAACAGTTCAAGTAAAATAGCTAATCCACACACCGTGGCCCCTAGTACTGAGTCCCTGCCATCCAGTCCACCGGCCGTGCCGGCATCTATGAATACACGTCCACTGTGGCGAAGGCTGTCGTGTGTTCTCCCCGAGCCATTCTCTTTTCCCCGTAGGCACAGTGTGGGACTACATTTCCCACCATGCCTTGCAGCTTAGGGGAGGACAGAGCCAAAAGAGGGGAGGAGTCTGGTTCCTCAATCCTTCCCATGAGGCTGCCCCACCAGAAACACCCTCACTGGTCTATAACACGGGCAAGAAAAAAAAATTTTTATCCTATCGAGCCACTGAGAAGAAAGGACTTATTTGTCGCAGCAGCTGGCCTGACCCACGCTGACTAGCACACCCCCCAAACTGGTCCACTCGGCAGCCGGCTCGAATGAAGGACCTTTTGCAGAAGTTCCAGGAAGGGAAGAGAGGAGGGGGGCACAAGAGGCGTGTGCCCAACTGAGAACGTCCCACCTCGAAGCATCAGGGCCGGCAGCCGGGGCCAGAGATTCAGCGCCCACGAAACGTCCTCAGCCGTTGTCAAGTTCGTATCGTGAAAAGAAATGCCAGCAATGTGATCGAGGCTCAGCCTGCACCCCCAGCCCAATACCCCACCCAGGAGGAGGGCCTCAGCTTACACATCACCATTACCGCACGCGAGGTACTGGCTTTCCCGACGACACCACGCAGAGCCGAAACCCAGAGCCGCTAGCCTGACGACGGGAACCGCGGGTCACCGCACGCCTGCCGGGTGGGCGTTTAAATGCTCAATTTGGACATGAGCCCCTAGAGATGGGAGCCTCGCACAGAAACTCAGTGAGGGCAAGGACAGTACCTGGTACATGGTAGGTACATAGGAAACACCTGCTAATAAATGGACGAGCGGCTACTATTTTCCCCTTTCACACAAGAGGCAAGGAGGCTCGGAGA
The DNA here is from genome assembly GCF_018350195.1 of Panthera tigris. Taxonomy (NCBI): domain Eukaryota; kingdom Metazoa; phylum Chordata; class Mammalia; order Carnivora; family Felidae; genus Panthera; species Panthera tigris. The sequence goes on from NC_056674.1 coordinate 9,833,344, forward strand.
GGGCGCATCACTGGCCTGAGGTCGCCCCGCAAATGGGTGAGGGTACCAGGTTTGAGGTCCAGATCCAACCCCCGAGCAGTGACCCCGCTTACTCTGCCAGCCAGGTCTTCATGTCCCTCCCCCCCCCCCCCCCCCAATCCCCACCCAGTACACTTTCTTTCAGCTCATTCACACCCTCCCAAGTTCCCGGTTCACAAAGTGTTCATCCATTCGGCAATTAAGGACTGAGACCCGTGCATGCGGGACTCTGTTCTAGAAGCTGGAGGGACAGCCGTGAACAAAACGAAGATCCTTGTTTGCTCAAAGCTTACGCTCTTTTTTTTTTTTTTTTTTTAAGTAGGCTCCATGCAGAGCTTGAACTTCATGACCCTGAGATCAAGACCTGAGCTGGGATCAAGAGTCAGATGCCTACCCGACTAAGCCACCCAAGTGCCCCAAAGCGTACCCTTTGGACGACGATAGGGACGGAGGCAGAAAGAACAGCAATGTGATGTATTATACCAAATCTCTGCAAATATTTAACTTCCCCGTATTTAATTTCTATTAGATAAAAACCTAACATGCATTATAAATTGTATTCAGACATGTCCAATTAGAAATGCTATTATGCATAGCGTTATGTGTGAATATTGAAGATATTTGCAAATATAAAATATGGATATATAAAAAAAAATCGATATAAATGTAACATAGATGGGACGTCAGAAGTTGCTAAGTGATATGGAGGAAAAGCAGAGAGAGAGAGGACAAGGGGTTTTGTCCGATTTTAAGTAGGGTGATAATCCCTGGCTCGCTCCCGGGTTTCGGCACCAAAAAAAGAAACAAAAGCAAATAGGGTGATAAAGGCAGGCGTGGGAGAGGAGGGGAGGGAGCCATAGAGCAGGAGGACAAGCAAGTACAAAGGTCCTGAGGTGACCACGTATCTGATTTGAGGAAGGAAGCCAGTGCGGCTGAAGCACAGGGAGTGATGGTGAGTAGTCAGTGGCTACATGGAAAGTCAGGGACCAGAGAGTATATAATAACCACCAAAAGGTAGAAACAAGCCGAGTGCCCATCAAGAGAAGAAAGGATAAACAAAATGTGCTCTGCCCGCGCTATGGAGCATTACTCAGCCTTAGGAGACCATGAAATTCTGATCCACGCTACAGTACCGACGAACCTTGAAAACATCACGCGCAGTGAAATACCCCAGACCACGAAAGGACAAAGATTGTACGATTTAACTCATATGAGGCACCTACAATAGGTAAGTTGGTAGAGACAGAGAAGTAGATCAGAGGTTACCAGGAGCAGCGAGTGACTGTTGCATGGGCACGGAGTTTGTTTGGAATGATGGGAACGTTCTAGAAACGGACCGTTGGATGGGCACGGACTTTCTGTTTGGAATGATGGGAACGTTCTAGAAACGGACCGTTGGATGGGCACGGACTTTCTGTTTGGAATGATGGGAATGTTCTAGAAATGGACCATCGGATGGGCACAGAGTTTCTGTTTGGAATGATGAGCATGTGCTGGAAACAGACCGTTGAATGGGCACAGACTTTCTGTTTGGAATGATGAGAATGTTCTAGAAACGGACCATTGTATGGGCACAGACTTTCTGTTTGGAATGATGGGAACGTTCTAGAAACGGACCAGTGGATGGGCACAGAGTTTCTGTTTGGAATGATGGGAACGTTCTAGAAACGGACGTTGAATGGGCATGGACTTTCTGTTTGGAATGATGGGAATGTTCTAGAAACGGACGATTGGATGGGCATGGACTTTCTGTTTGGAATAATGGGATGGGAATGTTCTAGAAACGGACTGTTGGATGGGCACGCACTTTCTTTTTTTTTTTTTTTAATTTTTTTTTTTAACGTTTATTTATTTTTGAGACAGAGAGAGACAGAGCATGAACGGGGGAGGGTCACAGAGAGAGGGAGACACAGAATCTGAAACAGGCTCCAGGCTCTGAGCTGTCAGCACAGAGCCCGACGCGGGGCTCGAACCCACGGACCGTGAGATCATGACCTGAGCCGAAGTCGGACGCTTAACCGACCAAGCCACCCAGGCGCCCCATGCACTTTCTGTTTGGAATGATGGGAACGTTCTAGAAACAGACCGTTGAATGGGCACGCACTTTCTGTTTGGAATGATGGGAACGTTCTAGAAACGGACCGTTGAATGGGCACGCACTTTCTGTTTGGAATGATGAGAATGTTCTGAAAACGGACCATTGGATGGGCACGGAGTTTCTGTTTGGAAAGATGGGAACGTTCTAGAAACGGACCGAGGTGATAATCGCACAACGCTGTGAAGGTACTTGGTCCCACCGAAGTGTACACATAAAAAAAGGTGAAAATGGCCAATTGTATCATCATTTACGCGCACAGCTGATGCTACACTCGCGTTGTGCTTGACGGATCAGGCACTGCTGTAAAAGCCGTATGTGTCGGGTGCCTGGGGGCTCAGTCAGTTAAGTAAGCATCGGACTCTTGATCTGGGCTCGGGTCATGATCTCACAGTTCGTGAGTTCGAGCCCCACATGGGGCTCTGTGCCGACAGTGTGGAGCCCGCCTGGGATTCCGTCTCTCCTTCTCTCTGCCCCTCACCTGCTTGTGCTCTCTCTCTCTCTCTCTCTCAAAAATAGATAAACTTTAAAAAAAAAAAAAAGATGACAGGGGCTTGGTTTGGGTGTGGGGAGCTCGGCGGTGGACACATGAAATCTGGGGTGCCCGGCAGGCAAGGCGGTGGGGAGTTCACAAAGTGCCAGAGACCAAGGGGGAGAGGGAAGACGCTCCCGCACCCCTGCCCCGCGTGCCCGCCCTTCCTCCCTCTACCTGCCATCTTCGGGGCCTGGCCTCTCTCCCTCTCCCCGCTCCCACCACTCTGCAGCAGGCCCCAACACAGACTTCAGGCTCGCGGCTTTCGGAGAGCCGGTTTCCAGAAGCCTCGCCGCCCACTCGTGCCGCCCCCTACCCGGCGGCTTCCTCGCCCGCAGACCCCGTCGAGGCCTGACCCGGCGGTTCATCAGAGCCGTCTAGCGACGAACAGAGGACGGAAGTAGCAAATGGAATCCAGCAGCGTGCCGGAAGATGCCAAACGGGGTGTGAGACGCACAAGTCTCGATCCTTCCTTCAAAGCCCTTGGAAGGGGCGGCGGGGGGAGGGCGTGCTCCAAAATGCAGCTTTCCTGCTGGGTGGCTCAGTCAGTTAAGCGTCCGACTTGGGCTCAGGTCATGAGCTCGCGGTTCGTGGGTTCGAGCCCCGGGCCTTAAACGTTGCCCAAAGCTTGGGTCAAGCCCCTCGGGTCGCCCCGCTCTGACGCGGATTCCCCCCGGCTTACCCTGGTGATAATCTAGTAACAATAATCCGTATGCTCTCTGCCTTCCTGTGAAATTCTCCCGACAAAGCCCCATAAGGGAGGTACTATTATTTTAGTCCTCAGGTGCACCCCAAAGTGCCCCACACTGATGGGGAGCCCGCACACGGGGGGGCCCCAGACCGATACCGTGGGTCTCCTGATCCAGCTAGCCCTAACGCCACCCGGGACGTGCCAGACCCCCTCCCCGATCTAGAATATCCTCTCCCCTCTCCTTTTTCGGTTCCTGTGAAAGCTTCTCCTTCCTTGGCGCTCAGAGGCAGCTCCAGAAGCTTGCCCTGGGACTCGAGGACCGAGAATCACGTAAGCAGCAGGACCGGGGCCGTTCGTCACCAGTGTCCCCAGGGTCCGGCATGGGCCTGGCACCGAGCAAGCCACTCAATCCTTGCGGCTGTCTGCAAGGGGTGAGAGTGGGTAAAGCCTTTCTGGAATGCAATCTGGCAGGGCTCACCCAAATCTAAATGCACGCTTCCTCCTGCCTTAGCAATTCCTCTTCTAGGAATCTGGCCGCTAGAAACGCTCTTACACAAGTGACGGGAGGTGTGGATACAAAAATGTTAGGTTGGGTCACTCCCCAGCTCAAAAGCCTCCCATGGCTCCCACCTTATTAAGAACCGAAGCCCAAACCCCAAAGATGCGGGACGGAAACTCCAGAGCAACCAAGAGATGGTGAGATTCAGCGAATAACGGAGAGAAGGGGAGTTGCTAAAATGCTCATTTAATCTAGCGGCATCGGTTGGGCATCAGACTCTTGGTTTCGGCTCAGGTCACGATCTCACGGTTTGTTAGATTGGGCTCCGCAGCAGGCTCTGCGCTGACAGCTCAGCGCCTGCTTGGGATTCTCTCCCCCCGCCCCGCTCTGCCCCTCCCCCACTCTTGCACGCATGCTCTCTCTCTCTCTCTCTCTCTCTGAATAAACATTTTTTTTAAATAAAATAAAATAGGGGCGCCAGGGTGGCTCAGTCGGTTGAGCGTCCGACTTCGGCTCAGGTCGTGATCTCGCGGTTCGTGAGTTCGAGCCCCGCGTCGGGCCCTGTGCTGACAGCTCAGAGCCTGGAGCCCATTTCAGATTCTGTGTCTCCCTCTCTCTGACCCTCCCCTGTTCATGCTCTGTCTCTCCCTGTCTCAAAAATAAATAAAACGTTAAAAATTAAAAAAAAAAAAAAAAAAAAAGTAAGGTCCAGAAGAACCCACATAGTATGTGCGACCAGAGAAAACGTACACGTGGAAAAGAGCTGCTGAATGAGCCCCCAAATCCTCATCGGGTCCCTTGTGGCGAGGGAATTAAGGCAGGATGGGGGGCAGCGCAAAGGCGACCCCAGTGTTACAAGCCTTTCGTCTTTCTTCCTCGTGTAATCATTCGTACCCACCCGCCCTCAAATGGGCAACCCCCAAAGCAAAGAGGTTAAGGAATCTTGTTCTAGCCTCGGCGCCCCAAGCCTCCATTCCACTCGCAGGGCCCTGGAAATAACTCAGAAACAGTCTGACACCCACTCTACACCGTGTTACTCAAGTGCGTGCCCCCCCACCCCCACCCCAAAGCAGCAGCAGCCTCACCGGGGCAGAGGGTCACAAATGCACCTGCCCCGGGCCTCCTGACTTTGAACTCGCCATTCAGGTTTGAGAAACTGTTGATCTATACAGCACAGCCCAACCCGTCTGCACCAGCAGGTACAGGCTAAAGGCTGCTTAGCGATAATAAGAACAAGAGGGGTGCCTGGCGGGGGCGGGGCTCAGTCCGACACCGGCTCAGGTCACGATCTCCCGGTTTGTGAGTTCGAGCCCCGCGACGGGCTCTGTGCTGACAGCTCGGAGCCTGGAGCCTGCTTCGGAGCCTGCCCTCTCTCTCTTTCTGCCCCTTCCCCCCTCCTCAAAAAAAAATAAACATTAAAGAATTAAAAAAAAATACCAACCACAGACACAGTAAGAGCACCTAGCGTTCACCACGCACTTATTATGCACCATCTGACAACGTGTGATCTCAAGGAGACTCCAGTCCCACCAGGAGGCTATTTCAGATCTATGACCCCGTGTCTCCAATTCCAACCTCCAAAGGGCTCTAAAAACCACCCTCCTCCTTTTTCCCTGCACTCAGGGGCACAGCCGGCCCGCACGCAGTGACTGTCCTTCAGGGTCCCTCTCTTCCGCGTCAACAGCCGCAGATCCATGCAGCAGCAGAAATGTCTGCTTCCAGAAACTTCAGCCTGTGCGGGGAGGGGGGACGGGGAGCCGGCCGCCTGGCCGGGGGTGTTCGCGTTCTGAATTTCCAGACACCTCCAAGGTGCTTCAGTTGACATGTGACGTCACCTAGCCTCCAAGGCGAAGGCCTCCGGTTCCCCCTCGTTCACGGATGGGGAAACTGAGGCTGAGACGGCTGCGGTGGGGGGTTGGGGGGGGGGGAGGAGGGGACCCTGGCTCCGAGCTCCTCAGGTGGCTCCAAGCCAGCTCCGCCTGTCTGGAGTCCTGACCCCCCCCCCCCACCCCTCGCAGGCTGACTCATTTCAGCTCTCGGCTCCCAAACACATCCGCCGTCTGGAGGAAGCTGGGGCGGCCTCCTCGGTTATGTTAATGAAGACACAACACTGGGTAAAAAGGGAAAGAGGGAGGGAGGTACGGTGCCCTGCCGAGCCGGAGCCTCCAATCGCTCAGCGAAGGCCCAAGCTGGATCCCAGGGCAAACCGGGGTAAGGGAGTAGGGGTGTGGGGGTGGAGGGCCGCTTCCGGGACCGTGGGCTTGCTCGTCTTGGACCCCGTAAGCAGGAAGCAGCAGGGTTCACGGCTGAAAACCCGGGCCGTGGGAGCCAGACCATGGTGGGGGGTGAGGGGGGAGTGCGGGGAGAATCCCCACTCTGCCATTTAGCGGCTGTGTGACTCTGGGCAAGTGACTTGACCGCTCTGTGCCTCCTGTTTCCTCATCTGTAAAACGGGGATGCTCAGGCATCCACCTCCGAAATGCTTTCTGCGGAACGAGCTTGTAAAGAGCTTGTAAAGAGCCTAGACGGGCACCGGGGACCGTGTCGGCTGTCACTACAGTCACAGTCTGCGTAAAGCTCGTAACAGGACCCACGACCGCCCCAGAAATCCCTCGCCAAATGCTGGGACGCAGAGCCCGGCGTATGGTTCTCTGGGGCAAGGTCTGTGGCCTCTGAGCAGGTTCCCAAAAGGACCTAAAGTAAACCTTTTTCTCCCACATGCGCGTAAGACCTCAGCCCCAAAGAAATAAAAGGCGACCTTTCCAGGCAGGCTGGACAGGGCTGCCAAAGCTCGCCCTCCCCCACCAGCTGGCAACACGACAGCCACCCTGTGCCCCGCCCCAGGCCTCCCTCTCCTCCTGTCCCCAAGCAGCCCCACGCGGTCCCCGCCAAACTCCTTCCCAACCTCACGGACACCTTCCTTCTGCCCTCACACCCGCCTCCCAACCTGCGAGGAAACCTCACTCCTGAGCCCAACCCGGTACCAACCCCTCCTGCTCTTCTAGAATCTTCCTTCGCTCCTTTCCTCTTCTCTCCTGGGCCCCCCCCCCCCAGCCTGCTCAGATCCTAAAAAACCGAACCACTGTAGCGTTCGTCTCGCAATCCACGAAAAGGTCACGCAGCCCTTGCTGGTTCAAGAAATACCGATTACAGCCTCCTCGTTAAGTCAGGTCCTGGGGGTAAATCCTAACAAGGACACGAGCCCGGTGGAGTGGAGGAAGTAGGACAGGGTTGTCGGGGAAGGCTTCCTGGAGGAGGGGGTATTCAAGCGGAGGCCTGCCGGAGACAGGAAGGAGCTGTAGGGTAAAGGTGGGGAGGCAGGAACAGAGAAGGCAAGGCGAAAGGTCACGGACGGTCGGGTTTTGTCAGAGGAGGTGACGGCAGGCCTACCTGTAGGCAGGCGCTAGGGAGCCAACGAGTGTAGTAAGAGCTTATTATTTTTTTTTAACCTCTGGCTGCCAAGAGCTGTCTTCCTTCTTTTCTCCCTCCCTCCCTCCCTCCCTCCCTCCCTCCCTTCCTTCCTTCCTTCCTTCCTTCCATGATCCCATCGTCTCACATTCCAGTGGGGCTCCCAACCCTACCCACCCATCAAACCCGCCAAGTCCCCCTTCAAGTCCATTGAAGCTAAGACCTTTCTGGAAACTCCCTCCCTTTGCTCCTGAGATGCTGACCATGCCTGATGTCGGGGCCGATTCTCGAGGCTCTCGCCTGTCCTGTCCCTGGGGAACTGTCCTCACCCCCTGGGGCTCAGCGCTGAGTGTCAGTTACCGCTCAGTGTCGCTCGTGACCCCGACAGTTCAGCCACCCACCCTACATCTGTCTCCCCTCGGCATCTATCCACCGTCCCCGAAGGACGCCCTACCCGTCTCGAGAGGGGACCGGCACATACCCAGTTGCTCAGGCCGATGACCCTGGCACAACACATCCACACACGTACCAACCACTGTGCCTTCTCTGCCGGGAATGGCCTTGAGCCCAAAGCCTGCCCCCAGAAACCCCCTCCCCCGGGAAGCCTGGCCTGACGCCCCAACAGACTCCAGAGGCAATACCTCCTCCAGACCTCCACCAGCTCAGCGGGTACCCCCGAGATAAGGATCTCACCAGGCAGGGAGGATGAGTGTGTTTCTGGCTTCCTTCCCTCGCCTGTCCCTGAGGGCAGAGCTCTGAGGCCGGGTGCACAGGAGGCCCACTGCGTGGGTTTGAATTAACCAGTGGGATGTACCTGGATTCAGACCTCTGCTCGGCCAGCAGCGAGCTTGGTGACCTTGCACCAGTCACTTCACTCCTGGGAGAGGAAGGTGGTGACCACTTGGGGGTCTGACCCTGGGTTTTCTTTTTTGTTTTTTTTTTTTTTCTTAAAAACCACTATGACTGCCCCGGATGGAGCGCACCGCAGCAGGAGAAGCAACAGGACTGATGGACAAACAGCGACACGAGAGGGCCGCCCGAACGCAGGGAGCTGGGCGAAAAAGAAACACGAGGAGACATACATCAGGATCCCCTGCACGAAGTAAAAATCCACCACCCAAAGCAGTTTGCCAGGGCACAGGAGAACACAAAAGATCCTCAGGAAAGGTGCCTGGGTGGCTCTGTCGCTTAAGCGTCTGACTTCGGCTCAGGTCACGATCTCACGGTTCGTGGGTTCGAGCCCTGCGGTCGGGCTCTGTGCTGACAGCTCCGAGCCTGGAGCCTGCTTCTGATTCTGTGTCTCCCTCTCTCTCTGCCCCTAACCCACTGTCTCTGTCTCTCTCAAAAGTAAATAAACATTAAAAAAAAAAAAAAAAAAAAAGATCTGCGGGAAATACATGAGGAGGTTGCCTGGAGAATGGGGGGTGGGGAGGCAAGAATTTTATATCCATATACAAATATGTGTTGTGTATGTTTATATATAACATAAACGCTTGTTTTATTTCTATTATGTTAACTTTAAAATTAAATCACCACATAATATATATGGTCATACGTGCGTGTATACGTATTTTTATTTTCCTACTCATTTATTTTATTTTATTTTTTAATTCTTTTGAACGTTTTATTTATTTTTGAGACAGGGAGAGACAGAGCATGAACAGGGGAGGGTCAGAGAGAGGGAGACCCAGAATCCGAAACAGGCTCCAGGCTCTGAGCCGTCAGCACAGAGCCCGACGCGGGACTCGAACTCACGGACCGCGAGATCGTGACCTGAGCCGAAGTCAGACGCTTAACCGACTGAGCCACCCAGGCGCCCCTACTCATTTATTTTAAAACAGACTTATATCATGAACTGGGTTAAATAAAACCTCCAATTCTGCTAGAGTCTGGCCGGCGGGGAGGGGCTCTTTAGGCCCAGAAGTCAGCTCAGTGTGCCCCCGTGACAAAGGGAGATGCCACCCCCTGCTTCCGAAAGGTCTACATGAAAAAAACAGGGCCATGGAAGGGGCAAAGGCCCGGCCAGTGTCCTGACTTGGCCCGCAGGCCCGGATTCACTCCCTCTGGAAAGCATGCGGGACCAGCAGACTGGGTACTGGGGAGGCAGCAAGGGCAGGATAGACCATGTTCATGGAATGAGGGTCAAGCGTGGCTGGAAGAAACATGGCTCCCTCTCGTGGGTGAGGGCCTGCAGGCTGGGCCCCACAACTCTGAGGTCGGTCTCCCGAGCAAACCAACTGCTCGGGGCTGGGACCCTGGGAGTGGCATTTGTAAAAAAAAAAAAATTTAATATTTATTTACTTTTGAGAAAGACACACACACACACACACACACACACACACACAGAGCGTGAGTGGGGGGGTGGCAGAGGGAGCGGGAGACATAACTCTATGTGTATGAAGCAGGCTGCGGGCTCTGATCTGTCAGCACAGGGTCCGATGCGGGGCTCGAGCCCACGAACCACAAGATCACGACCTGAGCCGAGGTTGGCGCTTCACCGACAGGGCCACCCAGGCGCCCCGGGAATGGCATTTTTCACAAACACTTCTGGTGATCTGGAAGCAGGTGGGTTGCCGTTCGTGAACCAGCACAGGGATTTCAAACATGGGCTCTGGACCCCCCCCTTGCTCCACCCCTGGGATATGCCCATCGTTCATCCGGCCAGTCAACAAACATCAGGGCTCAACTGTGTGCCAGGAAAACACAGAGTCATTGTCTCTCTCCTTCTGCGGTTTAGAGTCTAGTGATAAAGCCAGGCCTCAAGAAGAGCTCACAGGAGACCGGATACATGCCAAAGGGGCGACGACGTGGGGTCAGCCAGTGCGCTGGGGGGTGTCCTTAGACTAGGGCACTGGGGGGCCCAGGCAGGGTAGCCAGGGGAGGGGTGTTAGGAGGCGGAGACTTCACGGGCGAAGGGGTCTGTCTCCGCTGAGAGAAAGGAGGTAAAACCTTCCCATGGACTCCTGCTCGGTGAGACAAAGAAAGGCCTCCCTGACAGCACCACACAGCTGAATCTCAAAGCCAGAGACGTTCGACCCCCAGGACCACATCTCGTCTGTAAAACTCGAGAAGAGGCAACACGGCTCGACCTCAGCCGACGAGGACCAGCAGGTGTTGACGGGGAAGGGGGACGAGGGAACTTTCTGGCCAGTCGTGGGGACATTCTGGATCTTGACGGGGCGACCCAGGTGGTCACGTGTGCCAAAGACCTCATCAAGAGGCACACTGACCCTCTCTGAGTTGTGTCGTGGGTGGGGAGGCAGGTCGCTGGGCACATTCTGGGGAGGAGTAAGGGCGGTGTGGCGAGAGCCTGGCAGGAGAGGGTAAAAGGGTTGAGCACACCCGTCACCCAGCCTGGGTCGGGGGGTTATTTTTCGAGAATGGGTGAGGGCCTACGGAAGACCGGAAGGACGTTTTGGTCCAGTGAAACGTCACAACCGCCCCGTGGGGCAGGAGCTGTGGGTAGCTGCCTGCCAGCACCACGGTGGGTAAGAGGCAGCACCCATACTCTGGACAGGAGCTGCAGGTGTCCTGGGGGAGCTGGGCCACCCTTTGCCTCCAGGTTGCAAAGCACTAGGAAGGGCTCCCTGCAGGGCCCCAAGGGTCATTCATGAGGATCCGGCAGCCGCAGACAGACCCTCCCCTCTCACCCTGCTTCCCAGGCTGCCAGCCGGGGCAATGGGGACATAGGCTGGGAAGGGGGCGGTCACCGAGAAGTCAGCAGCCGCCCCCCCTCCAGCCCCTCCAACTACAAAAAGCACTAGGAAGCGGGAAGTCTAGAGGGACGGAGTGGGCAAGAGGAGACAGAGGCAGCTGAGCCTGGCTGGGGGCTCCAGGGACCCTTCCTCTGACCCCCTAACCCTAGAAAGGGCTTTGGGTGCCACCCCTCTCCGACTACACACAGAAACACTTAACGACAGCAACAGTAACAACAACCACCGCCTTCCGCGGAGCGCTTATGCTGAGCCAGGCACTTGTAAGACACTTTTCCGCGCAGGACTCACAGAACTGATGCAGAGGCTCTCGGAAGAAGCGTGTCTTATTAACGCCGCGCCCCTGCTCCTCCAGCCTGGGATTACGGAGGGGAAGTAACCTGCCCCCAGGTCACAAGGTTGGAAGGGGCTGGGGCGCCTGGGTGGCTCAGTCGGGGAAGGGTCCGACTTCGGCTCGGGTCATGATCTCATGGTTCGTGAGTTCGGGCCCCGCACGGGGCTCCGTGCTGTCGGCGCAGAGCCTGCTTCTGATCTTCTGTCCCCCTCTCTCTGGCCCTCCCCTATTGGTGTGCGTGTCTGAGCAGGCACTCGCTCACTCTCTCTCTCTCCTCTCTCTCTCTCAAAAATGAATACACATTAAAAAGAAAAAAAAAAAAAGGTTAGCAGGGGCAACGAGAGGATACAAACCCACGTAGCCACCCAGTTACCCTCACCTCTGGGGTCATCCTGTCCATCCCCCCCGCCAACTGGTTCAACTTCTCCGACTCGCCCTTTACGGCAACAATTTCCGCACAGAACAGCAGACCCTAAGCCCACGCCTGTGTAAATCCCAAGCCTGTATAATCGGAAACAGCCCCCGGGGTCCAGGGCCTGGGGAGGCCAAGACAGGGACCTCACCGAAGTCCCAAAGAAGGGAAACCAGAGAAAAGCCAACCCGGCCAGAGCCTACTCCCTGCCGCCTCAGTTTCCCCAATCTGTGCAATGGGCTTCATGGCTCATCTCTCACAGAACAGGACAGATCCTGCAGGCGGTGAAACAGAGATCCTCATACCCGTTAGTAACAGTAGTGATATCGTTGAAATGATATAACGTCTGGAATTTGCTTAAACCAATCCAGCGAAAGAGAAAACAGAAAGTGCAGAGGAGGGGGGTGGGGTAACAGACAGAAAAGAGAGGGGCCGAGATCTGTTGAGGGGTGACGGGTACACGGGGGTCCAGTATGATATTCTCTCCACTCTGGGTGGATGCTTTAAAATCCCCATGATAGGGGCGCCTCGGTGGCTCAGTCGCCCAGCTCGGGCTCAGGTCATGATCTCACGGTTTGTGGGTTCGAGCCCCACGTCGGGCTCCGTGCGGACAGCTCGGAGCCCGGAGCCTCCTTCGGATTCTGTGTCTCCCTCTCTCTCTCTCTCTGCCCCTCCCCTGCTCACGCTCTGTCTCTGTTTCTCTCAAAAATAAATAAACATTTAAAAAACCTGTTTTTAAATCATAATAATAAGCCAAGTGAACCTTCGCTGTGCACGCCTTCAAGCAAGGACCAGTCTTAAAACCTTTCCGCAATTTCACTCACTCAAGCCTCACAAAAGACCCCACGAAGTTCTGTTGCAGATGAGGAAACTGAGGCCCAAACAGTATTTGACTGCCTAGGACCTTCCATTTAAAATGGCAACGTTAGGGGCGCCTGGGTGGCTCGGTGGGTTAAGCGTCTGACTTTGGCTCAGATCATGATCTCACGGCCCGTGAGTTCGAGCCCCGCGTCGGGCTCTGTGCTGACCGCTCAGAGCCTGGAGGCTGTTTCGGATTCTGTGTCTCCCTCTCTCTCTGCCCCTCCCCCGTTCATGCTCTGTCTCTCTCTGTCTCAAAAATAAATAAACGTTAAAAAAAAAATTTATAAAATGGCAATGTTGGGGCACATGGGGGGACGGGGCGGGGCTCAGTTGGTTCAGCATTCGACTTTGGCTCAGGTCATGATCTCATGGCTCGTGAGTTCATCACAGAGCCCCCTTCGGATCCTCTGTCCCCGTCACTCTCTGCCCCTCCCCAGCGCACGCGCTCTCTCTCTCTCTCTCTCTCTCTCTCTCTCTCTCAAAATAAATCAATATTAAAAAAATAAAAATCATAAAATGCCAAAGTTGATTGCCCAGGATTTGGGGGGGGAAGCAGTATGGACTTGGGTATCCAATCTCATGGGAGACTTTGCTACTTTTGTTGTTGTTTTTAATTTTAGAGAGAGCTCACGAGTGAGGAAGAGGGGCAAAGCGAGGGGGACAGGGAGAGAATATTAAGCAGGCTCCACACGCAGCTCAGAGCCCAACACGGGGCTCAAATCCCACCACCCGGGGATCATGACCTGAGCCGAAATCAGGAGTCGGACACCCAACCGATTGAGCCTCCCGGGGCGCCCTACCACTCTTCATCACCGTCACCGTCACAGCCACTAACATTTTTTTTAAGTAGGCTCCGTGCCCCGTGTGGGGCTCGAACTCACGGCCCCAAGATCAAGAGTCGCACGCTCCGCCAGAGGCCCCACCTCTAACACTTTCTGAGCACTCGCCAGGCGTCCCGCATTGTGTTCAGCATCGAACACCCAGGAGCAGGCCGCGGGCGACTCTCCTGTCGTTCCCAGCCTTTCCGTTGGGGAAACTGAGGCACAGGCCGCGGAAGCACGGGCCGCGGAAGCCCGGCCCGCTCCCGGGGTCGACGCCGCCGGGCCTCGTGCCAGAGCGGCCCTGCCATGCGCCCCCTGCTGCCGACGCGGCTCAGAATGCCAACATTGTTCCCCATGTGCCTTTGGGGAAGACAAGGGCGACCTTTCAGAGTGCAGAAGTCAGCAAGGGCCCCACGGCAGAGCAGCGGTGACAGTGGAAGTAACAGCCACATCAGGGGCTGGTTCCTGAAAGCCTCCGGGACGCCCGGCGCGGGAGGGCGCTGCCTCATTTAGCCCTCCCAGCCGTCCCTACGAGGGGGCCATCGGGGTCCCACCTTACAGATAAGGAAACTGAGACCCAGAAAAAGGGATCACTTGGCCCGGGTCACACTATCATCAAGTGGAAAAGAAGGCACCCCCATCCCCCCCCGCCCCGTGCCTGCCAATTAGGGGGCTCACAGCCAAGAATCTGGCTATTCCCGGCCCCAGGAAAAAAAAAAAAAACCTGCCAAAAAGGGCAGATAACATCACCAAGGACCGACGACGCTTCCTGTACAGGGTAGGCCCTCACAACAACCCTCCCCAGGTTGAGATTGAGATGAGCCCATTTAGCAGAGGGGAAAACAGAGGCCCAGAACCAGCGAGCTCCCGGTCCACAGACATTCAACCAGCAAGAGGTGTGGAGCCAGGATTCCAGCCAACAGACTGGCTTCTAGAGCCCATGCTCTTGACCTCCACACCAGGGGGCAAGCACGGTCCGCAGGCCACGGGCGGACAGGAAGACGCAAGGAGGCCACAAGAGGCAAAGACACCGGAGCAGGCTGGTTGGATGAACTGCACGGGACAGGAAGGAACGACTTCTTCCAAGGGCAGCCGCCAAGGTACCTCCGGGGAGCCCCTCCTAAGTGACAAATGGCAGACTCCTGGTCCAGCGATCCCGCTTCCAGAAGTTTACCCCACAGCCGGACCCAGTGGCGGGAAGAGGTGAGGCCACGTGCTGTCCAGCCCTATGAGCAGAAAACCGATCCCACACCCGTGTCAAGGAAACGAGGGTTCACCCACACCACACGACACCACTGGGCCCAGGAAAAGACGGAGGAAACCCTCCCTCGCCCGCGCAGGAAGAGTCCCCCAGGGAAACGAAGTGCCGTGCAGGTCAACGGGGCGGCAGGTAAAAATCAATATCTTCAAAGACGCGCCCACACGGATAAGAAACGCGCGTGCACAGAACATCAAGATCGGGGAGCGAGGGACTCGGGGTGCCGGGGAGGGAGGAGAGAAAGACTTACTACGTTTGGTATTCTGAACTTGCCCCCATGTGCACGTAGCACTTAGGAAAACAATAAAATAAAAAAGACAGAAAGAAAAGCAGTCGCTTCCCCCTCGGAGCCTTCACAGACCACCCAGTTGGAATTACTCACATCGCACGCAGCGAGCCCAGCCCTGGGGACCACGCTTGCCTCCAGCCTCCTCCTGGACCGGATCCCTGGCGCACAGTAGGCCCTCAGGAAGTGTCACTGGGAACGATTAAAGCAACAAAAGCACTCTCTCCGGCCGGCCGGATCCCGCCCCACCAGCAACACACAGCCTCTTCCATGAAGCTCAATGCCACCAGGCTAGAAATGTCTTCGAAAACGCTCCGTCGTCGGGGGATCCTGCGTGTCACCGAGGAGAGACACAAAGGCTTCCGGTCAATGGGGACGAAACTTAACGGTGGTACCCCCCAGGCAGGGGAGGATGCAGAAGGAATGAGGAGGGAATCCTTGGGGACCGTTCAACCAGACATTTCCCATGCGCCTGTGGAGTGAAGCATCCTACTCCAGGGAGCCAACTCCGGGGGACAATCCTCAGACAGGCCGTGGGAGTAAGTGGGGAGCAAATCATTCTGATGGGGAGGCGGTGGGGGCGGGGGGAGAGGTTGAGGTCACAGATGGAGTTCAGGTAACTTGGTTCCATTGAGAGGGTGCCCGGTAGGGGAAGACCCAAAGGAGAGCAGAGCAAGATAACTGTGCCCCCCACCCCTCTCCCCGGCGGGGCGAGGACAGGGAAAAAGGCAGACCCTCACTGCTTTCCAAGCCCAGGCCCGCTGGAAAGGAATGCCATGTTTTCCTGTTTCCAATTAACTGCCCCCCCCCCCTCCCCAGCAGCCCTCTGCATTCTTGAGACCAGGAGTCAAGACAGCCACAGGGGAGAGCTGGGAGGGCTGGCTGGAACCCCATTGGTGGCTAGCCCCGGGGCTAAAAGGCAGCCCCCGGGAAGCTGGGGAACCCCACCCCCCATCCCAGGGCCCTCCCACCAGGCCCCAGGGCTTGGCACTGACCCCCTTCCATAACTCTAGGGTGGGGGAGAAGACCCCCCACCCGAGGGAAGGCTGGGGAAGGCCCCAGAGGCCTCTGGGAAGGAAGTCAGCAGGGAGGGGGGCGGAGCACAGGCCTGTCCCTTTGGGCCTTACTCATGCTTCTCCGCTCAAAAAAAAAAAAAAAAAAAAATCAGTTCCTATTTTCAGGAAACACTCAGGCTTGAGAGACCTATGGGTTCCCCACAGCCCCTCTCCTCCTGCCCCCCGAAAGGAATTATTATGACTTAGGCCTATGCTCTCAGGAAGGAAGATCTTTACACATCAAGGTCAGGACAGTAGATCAGGGGCAAAACACAGTGTCTTTTGCGCAAAACACACAGGGAGCCCCTCTCCCACTCACTCCTACCCCCTGCAGTCTGGGCTTGGGGTCCCCTCACAGCCAGAGACCAGGCTTTCCCTGGGCTCAGTTTTCTCATCTGTAAAATGGGAAGATCACCCGTATTACCCTCTTCGCTGGGCGAGCTGGGCCCTCCCAGTCCCTCTCCCTCAGTCCACCGCCCCCAAACGTTGAATCAGCACCAGTAAGTGCCAAAGGGGAAGGGCCCCAGTTCAGACAGTGGGCTGGGGGTGGGGGGGGTGGGGGGAGGTCACTGATTCACCGTTGGCCCTTGCCCACCCACCGTGGGGACGTCCCCCAGGCCTTTTACTACTCCTTTCAATGTCCAGCACTCAACATCCCTCCCCAGCGCTGGGGAATTGGCCCGCCACATCCAGTCCGATGAATGACAAACAAAATAACATGTTTTAGATACGACTTTCACCCACCTCAAGGTCAGTTAAGGGAACTATAATTATGGCCACCTGCAGATGAGGAAACTGAGGACTAGGGCCTTAAATGACCTGCCTAAGCCCACAGAGTGGGGACAGGGAGTCTGACACCGGCCAAGGGGAGAAAGGTTCCCTGTCAGATGCGTCAGGGTGCCTCGAAGGGTGGCCGGCCAGAGTGACCACGAAGGTCCCCGACAGCTCGGCTGCCCTCCTGGCAGGGCTGAGTCGCAGAAAGCTGGGCCAAGTCCCAGCTCAGGAGGAGGAGGAGGAGGAGGAGGAGGAGGAGGAGGAGGACCATGGG
This sequence comes from Panthera tigris, assembly GCF_018350195.1. Classification (NCBI taxonomy): domain Eukaryota; kingdom Metazoa; phylum Chordata; class Mammalia; order Carnivora; family Felidae; genus Panthera; species Panthera tigris. The sequence continues at coordinate 9,850,375 of NC_056674.1, forward strand.
GCCAGCTCCCAGGTGCCCCCCAGACCCCCCGACCAGGCCGGCCTGCGGTCCCCCTTCCCGGCCCACACACCTCCAACTCAGCTCTTACAGGCAAACGCTGTGCTCCAGCCACAGCTGAGATGATTCCGCTCCCAGCCTCGCTTCCAGATGTCTTTACCCCTTCCCAAAACCGGCATGGGGGCGGGGGGAAAATGACACAACAGCTCCTTCCAGGTATTATTATATAGGAGACCCAGGTCAACTGGAATCAACAGGACAAAGTGCCAAAGAGGGCTACAGGAGAACTTAACAGTTTTGAGCTGAGTGGGAAGGGGGAGGAGCCGGGAATGGTTGCCCACGGGGGGGGGGGGGGGGGGGGGCTTTGTGACCCCGGGCAAGTCACATAACCTCTCTCTGAGCCTCCATTAGCCCGACTGCAAAATGGGAATGCTAACTGTCACTAATCCTCCTGGGGTTGTGGCCAGGGTGTAGCAGAAGGCAATCCATAATGCTCCCTGGGTAGAGAGATGTTATTTCTGGGTTCTGGGGGGGGGGTAGTCATCAGGGAGGGTGGGGTAAGTAAACATAACCCCCCTTGAGTCCCACCAGACGTCAGCACAAGGGAAGGGGAGGATTCCCAAACTGTCCAATTCCCCTGTTCTCCCACCACCCCACAGGTCAGACTGAGCCCTTTACCCCCCCCCCCACCTCGGGTGAAAGCACACAGAGAGAGCGATCACACTGTCCCCCCCCCCCTCCCGCCCCCCAAAAGGCGCCGGCAGAAAGGAGGTGTGAGAAAAACGGAAACACTCCGCGCGCGTCCCCAGATGGTTATTATTCTATCGGAGGGCCGTGTGACAAAAGGGGCTGACGGTCCGGACCTGAGGCTGGGCACGACAGCAGCCCACGGTCTGGCAACGCCAGAGGGCTGGGACCTGTCACCCCGGCCTCCCGGGGAGAGCTGACACGGCGGCCTCTGACCCCACCTCCCAGGAAGTTCAGCAGCTCAGAACCACAAAGCAAAACAAAGGGGCGCGGAGAGGAAGGAGCCACGGTACCTTCCGATCACCGCTGGCCCCCGAGTCCCGAGCCCCCAGCCGGAGCCCGAGCAGGAGCCCCGGCGCGGCTCCTCGCCCGCTTCTCCGCTGGCCGCGGCCCAAGGCCTGGGCAGCCCCCCGGTCCCTTGTCTCCCCGCGGCCGCCCGTGACAGGAGCCGGGGAAGCAGCCGAGGGGCAGCTAGGGATGGGAAAACCAGATGGCTCCATCCCTCCTCCCTCCTCCCTCCTCCTCCATCCCTCCCTCCGGGTGCCCGCGGCCTGGCCGCCCTCCGCAGGGGCCCGGGGAGGCCGCGGGCCCGGCTCGTCCGGGCTCACCCAGGGAAAGGGTTGCCTTTGTCTAAAGGTCACCACCCGAGCGCGGTGCCCGGGCTGGGCCTGGTGCCTCCCATTCCCAGGCCGAGGGGGTGGAGATGGGGGGCCGCCCCGAATCTCGGGAGGTGACAGGGGTAAGGCTCCCTTCCCTCCCCTCCCCCTCCCCGTAACGGCCCCCTCCGGGACGAGCCAGCTAGCGGGGGAGGGGGTCAACTCCCTTCATCGCTGGAGGGGTGGGGGACCAAGTCAACTCCTTTCATTGTTTAGGGGCGGTGGGGAGGGGGAGACCCAATGGCCTCCTTCCGCATCCATCCCTCCCCAGGCTGCCGGATGCCCCGTTTCTCCCCGGCACCCCCGACCGGGATCTGGGGAGGGGGCGCAGGGGACGGGCGAGAGGGGGAGATGAAGGCTCGCCACCTCCGGCCAGGCGATCACCATCCACTGCCCCATTGCCCTCTTCTTCTCTGAAAGGCGGGGAGCGGGGTGAGGGGAAGGGGGGGGGGGCCCGGGCCGGGGGAGGGGGTCTCCCCGCCCCTCCCCCCGTGGAACGTTAGGTCTCGTTTTTCCGCCGCTCCATTGTATCCCCGGCAGCCGGCGGGAGGGCCGGGGAGGCACCGGGCGCCGGGTTTGGGCAGGGGAGCAGCGGGGGGGGTCCCCGCAGGATCGGGGCGGCGGTGATGGTGGGAGAGACGCGGGGGATGGGGGGGCTGCCGGGGGTGGTGGGCGCCGAGCAAAAAAAGAGGCAGCGGGCGCTGCGCCCCGGTTGGGGGGCTGAGTGTGTGAGTGTCGGGGGGGTGGGTTCGGCCCCGGCTCCGGCTCCCCCCACACACACCCTCGCCGCCAACCCCCACTCCCCCCTCGCTTTTGCGCCCTGTCACAGCCCCGACTCGCAGGTAGAGAGAGTTAAGAGATTTAAAGAGAAATTGCTACATTGTGAGAAACTCACCCTGATGTTTGAGCAGCCGTCGGCGCGGGGTCTCCGAGACGGCCCCGCACGGGCTGCAAAGGGAGGACCCAGAAGGGGCCGACCGGCCGGGCCGGTCAGCGCACTGCCTGATCGCATGGCGGCCGCCCGGCAGCCTCCGCCAGGCCCCTGCCGCCGCCCCGCGCCGCGGCCCGGGCGCCCCGGACCCGCGCGCGCTCCGGGGAGGACCCCTCGGGTTTGCAAAAAAAAAAAAAAAAAAAAAAAAAAAAAAAAAAAAAGAGAGAGAAAAAAAATAAAAAAAATTTTTTTTAATTAAATGCAAAAGAAAAAAAAAAAAAAAACCCTTGCAGGTTTTGTGTCCGCCCCCCCCTTCCTCCTCCTCCTCCTCCTCCTCCTCCTCCTCCCTCCGCCCTCGCCGGGGGACGGGCTTGGGGGAGGCCCCGCCCCGCGCTCCGCGCACCAGCTCCGGCTCCGGACGCCGAGCGGCGGGCCCGCGAGCGAATGGGAGGCCGCGGGCGCCCCGGGAGGGTGCCTCCCGCGCCGGCGCCGCCCCCTCCCCAGCCCCAGTCCCGGGGGTTTGGGGTCGCGCCTTGCCAGGTTCTGGTGGAGTCGGCCGACTTCCTCGAGCCGTGCTCCGGGCTGCGGGGAAAGGCTAAAGGGGTTCGCGCTCCCAGACCCCGGGCGCCCTGCCGGCTGGGGAAGGGGCCCCGTGCGCCCCGGGCGCGCGCCCGACGCGGGGGACAGTCGCCGGGCGAGAGGAGGCGCCCAGGGCGAGCGCCGAAGGCTCGAAAAGGTAGCGGGAGTAGAGGATGGAAAAGGGGGGGCACCTCGCCAGTGGAACCGCGAAGGAGCCGGGAGCGGGAACGAATAGGGTGGAAGGCGGCGCGGGGTTGGGGGCGACTGGCCGGGACCCCGGGCGTGGCTGGATCGCTCACCTCGGTCGGTCTTTGCTCACATGCGACGGCCCCGGGGAGGGCGCCAGGGCATGTGATCCAACTTGAGAGCCACCTCGAGGCCTCTCGGGCCGCGCTGATGGGATTCCCAGAAGCCCCAGAACGCCTCGGTGGTGTTGGGTCCGTTTCCGCCCCACCAGCCCATGAACGCCTTGCGGGTGGGACACTTAGATTCCCGCGTTCGTGTCGGGAACGCTAGGTGGGCGCCTGCTGTTATGTCCTGCTCCGTGCTGGGGGCCCAGCGGGGACCCAGATGGCCCGGACCTGCCTGCCTCTCCGGGGTGCACAGACCAGGGGGACCTCTCTTTTGGTCTCTTATTACCTTCTGTCTTCCCAGTGCCCCAAAAAGCTCCATGCATACAGAAGCGGCTTAATAAATGCGTTGAATGAATGAGTGACTGAGACGTATCTGTGCTTTAAACTTTAGTATTCATTCTAGTATCTTGGGCCTACTGTTCATGGTATTTAAGAGATCACTGAGGTTAAGGGCCCTGACTCAAACCGGTGACTCTCTGGTTCACATCCTGCCTTTGCCGCGTCCTTGCTTTGTGACCTTGGGCCAATCACTTCACCTCTCTGTGCCTTCATTTCCTCGTCTCAATAATAGGCCTCACTTTACAGGGTCATTAGGACCAAATAAGCTTGTCAGGGAGATCAGCACCTGACCGGAAGTGCCAGAGAAGCGCTGACTGTTCTTGATTATTATATAAAAAGTAAAACTATCAATTTCAGAAGTGAACGCACGGGTTGCCCCAAACATAAGACAGTGGTGGATCCGTAACTTACGCGGTGGTCATCCACAGCTCACTTGGAGAAATGGGACTCTTTGGAAAACAGCAATATACACACTTAGACTGTGTTTTTGTGCAGCTCGCCCTCTATTTGCTATGACTGAGCCCGATTAAGCTACACCTTGAGTATTCATTAACTAGTGCCAAACACAATATTTTGAAACCTCAGTACTGCCCAGCAGGAAGATGCCTCTAGCACCTCCCGTCTAGAAAACCTTTAATCCCATTTCACAGTGCAGGAAACTAAATTGGCTCCGAGGAGGGGGAAGTATTTTGCCCAAAGTCCCACAACCAGGAAGTGATTAGAGCTGGGTGACACTTGTGTCTGTGTCAAAGCTGCAAGCCCCAGGGGCACTCGGCACTTGGAAGACTGGTTAAAAGCAGATTTGAGGCATTAGGAGGGGTGATTGTCCACATGTATTCATTCCGGCAGGGTGTATATTTCTTTCTTTTCTTTTTTTTCTTTCTTTCTTTTTCTTTCTTCTTTCTTTTCTTTCTTTCCTTCCTTTTTCTTTCTTTCCTTCCTTTCTTTTTCTTTCCTCTTTCTTTTCTTTCTTTCCTTCCTTTCTTTCTTTTTCTCTTTCTTTCTTTTCTTTCTTTTTTCTTTCTTTCCTTTCTTTCTTTTTCTTTCTTTTCTTTCTTCTTTCTTTTCTTTCTTTCCTTCCTTCCTTTCTTTCTTTTTTTTCTTCTTTCTTTTCTTTCTTTCCTTTCTTTCTTTTTCTTTCTTTCTTCTTTCCTTCCTTTCTTTCTCTTTCTTTCTTTTCTTTCTTCTTTCTTTTCTTTCTTTTTCTCTTTCTTTCTCTCTTGTTTATTTATTTTGAGAGAGAGAAACGGGGGAGGGGCAGAGAAGCCCAAGCAGGGTCCACGCTGTTCAGTGCGGAGCCAGACGAGGGGATCGTACTCCCGGTCCATGAGATCCTGACCAGGGCCGGAACCAGGTGGCTTAACCGCTTAACTGACTGAGCCACCCAGGTGCCACTGCAGGAAGTGTTTTTTAAGTTATCTAGTATGTTCCAGAATTTTAGTAGTGGTCAAGACCACTCAGGTTCTCACCCCACCGCCTACCCCCGCACCATACACACACAGTCCACGATCTGTTAGGGAATGCAGACAATGTGCAAGTAAGACTTAGCGACAGTTTTCCCCCTGCCTTCCATGCATGGCAGGTCCCAAGTTTCTTTGGTGCACTGGTATCCCCCCCACCCCCACCCCTAGAACACTGCCCGGTACTCGGTGCTCAAAAAAGGTCTTTTGAACCAAGAGGTAATAGCCACCCTCCCACAGATACACCTGACCTCTCAGGAAGATGGTCTGGGGCCATGCTACTTGGAATGGGCCTGGCTGGGTGTGAAGGAAGGCGACAACAGGTCAACCCCAAAGCCCTGGGAAATCAAATGTCCAAGGTCAGCGTAGGGGACATTATGGGCCCAAGTGAAAAGAGACTTGCCGTCTTCTGGGGATGACACACATCTTCCCTTTGAGAATCCCATGCAAGGTGTGAGTTCTAGGTTAAGAATTGAGTGGGCGGTGGTGAGACCCAGACAGGTTCAGCGACTTGTCCCAGGGCTACTGAGCCAGGATGGGGACCAATCCAGTAGACCCAGGCGTTCCATCACCAACTGTCTCTGAGTCATCAGATGAACTTGGGGTGAGTCACTTCCAGCACCTCCATTTTCTCATCGGTCCCATGGGAGTGTAGAGTCAAGATCCCCAAATCTCCCCCTCCCCCCGCCACTTTATGATGAGACATTTCAAACGTGGAAAGGTGGAAATACAGTGAACACCTAAAAACCCACCACTTGGATTCGACCATAGCATGTTCCTCTACTTGCTTTCTTACACATCCGTGCATCTACCCATCCATCAAATCCGTCTTATTTTTTGATGTGTTGCAGAGATCTGTTTACCTCTCCCTTGACGTCATTAACCAGGTAATCCTAGCTCCCCACTCTGATAAATGCTCTGATGACTGTAGTATAACCCTCTGGGCCAGGTGCTGGCTCTCTTTTAAACTGCAATTCTCTTTTTTTTTTTTTTTTTAACGTTTTTTATTTATTTTTGAGACAGAGAGAGACAGAGCATGAACGGAGGAGGGGCAGAGAGAGAGGGAGACACAGAGTCGGAAGCAGGCTCCAGGCTCTGAGCCATCAGCCCAGAGCCCGACTCGGGGCTTGAACTCATGCACCGTGAGATGGTGACCTGAGCTGAAGTCGGACGCTTAACCGACTGAGCCACCCAGGCGCCCCAATTCTCTCCTTTTTTATTTATTTTTTTTCTCCGTGAAGGAGAAACAGATTCAGAGAGGATAAGAAACCAGATCAAGGTCACACAGCCTGGGATTCAAACCCAGCTCGGGGTCCCCTGGGTCCAGACTTTATAAGGAGTACAGAGAGGAAGAAATCAGACAATGAATGGATATTGAAGGTCTTTGGGGGCAGTGACACAGCGGTGCACAGATGTGAAAAATTAGGACCAGAGAAGGTGCACCTACGTTTTCCTCAACCAGCAGACAGGCTGTTATCTCTGTGTTCGGCTGGGCTCCTGGCACTGGGTCCTTGCTTCTTCCCAGTCCGGGACTTAATCCCATATGGGTCACAGTATCTCCTGTTTGTTAACATAAGGCTGGGCAGGTGACACACACCTGCCAAAGGGTCCAAAAACGTTTGCTGTGAGGAAAATGGTTTCTGTAGGCAAGCAAGCATAGCCCCAGACATTGGACCTGGGATTATCGACACCCCACCGGAGGGGTGCCTGGGTGGCTCAGTCCGTGGAGCATCCAGTTCCTGATTTCGGCTCAGGTCATGAATCCCGGGTAGTGGCTTCAAGATCCACGTGGAGCCTGCTTAAGATTCTCTCTCTCCCTCTGCCCCTCTCCCCCCACCCCCCTTGCGCGCACTTTCTGTCTCTCTTCAAAACAAAACAACCCACGGCCTCAACATGAACTTGGATTTCTGCCCTTCATCTCAACGCTTAATGGAACTGTTTTAATCACAACCTGGCAGCTGAAAAGCCACAGCAGGAAACCCACGATTGGCCGTGGAAGGGTTCAGGACATTGGAGAAGTGATCTGCCCTGTCCCAGGGTCTTGATGCTTTTTCCTACGTTCAGGCCACTGACTCCACGGCCCCTTTCGACCCCAACCCTCCAGCTTGGAAAGCTCCCCTCCCCCGCAAGTACCACGGCATTTTCTGTCCCATCCTTTCGCGCTGCTAGTCCTTCCCCACCCCATCCTCGGCTCTGCCAACCAGACCCTAAGCCCCTTTACCTCTCTAACCTCCTATCCGCCCTGCCGTCCAGCTCCTCCCTTGCAAGACCCTGACCAGTATCTGGCGTGATCTCCATCTCCCTACCGAGAGGAGTGGTTTTTCTTTTCCTTTACTTCTTTCTAAATAAGTGCTTTGTCCCTCCGAGAGTCAAAACAGTGTCCGCCGCGGCCCCTCCCTCGCACTCGGCAGCTGCAAAGTTGAAAACTTTGCCGACCCAAGTTCTGCTTCTTGATCTGGGAGGATGCTGGTGCTACGGGAGTTTTTGGTTTTTCAGTCCAGCGGCACACGTACGGCCCATGCGCTTCTCTGTGGGTACGCAACACTTCAATAAACAAGAGGGAACAAAACAAGGAGGCTTGCCCAATCCTAAAACACCCTGCGGTCCCTTCGGGTTTCGTTCAACGGGATTTGAGGGAAGAGAGTTTCCATCAAAGACCTCTCCAGGATCCGGGATAGAGCCGCCAGGCGAGGAAAGAAAAGGAACCGGAGGGCACTGGCTCCGATCCCGCTTCTGCCGTCTGACCGCGCCCTTTAAATATGGCTCGTACCGCGCGACTGCGCTGCCCCAGCTCACGGGCCCTACTGCCCCGCTCGGAGGGCAGAAGCCAAGAGCCGCAACGAAATCAGGCAGCTGCGAGCCCAGCCCGGCCTCGGGTCCTCAGCGCGGCAAGTGCGGGGGGCGGGGCCTGACCGCCCATTGGCTCACGCCTAGGGGCGGGCCCACTGCTCCGTCCCGCCCCCAACCCCTACCGGGTTAATTGGGCCTCGCGCCTGCCCCGGGAATTATTCATCGGGGGGCGGGGCCTGGGTTTGTTTACACCCTGCCATTGGCTGGATTTGAATCGGCCCGACTGCGGGCCGGCCGCGGGGCGGGGCTCCAGAGGGCCCGGGCCCGCGCCTGACAGCTTGGGGAGGAAGGGCCCGCAGCCGGAGCGCCGGGACCCAGCAGACGGGGGGTACCCTCGGCGGATGCGGCCAGCGGGGGTGGGCAGGTGGAGGCTTCCGCTCTCGTTTCTCCACAAATACTAATCAAAGGCCAGGGTGCGGAGCCTTGTTTGTGTTTTCATAAACACGCTGTAGGGAACACAAACCCGGAAACAACCTTGCTGCCCACGGATGGGGGACTCATTTAAGTAAGCTGTGGCCTGACCCGTAGTGACACACGAAGTAGCCGTAAAATGAGGAAGACACGAACCGACACACAAGTTATGTATCCAGTCAAGAGACAAAAGCAGAGTGTGTACCGACGTAAAAGTGGGTGAAAAAAAATACAAGCGTTTGCTTGTTAAATGCACAGAATGTCTTTGAAAGCAGAAACAACCCGGTAACAGCGGTTGTCTGTGGGGAGGAAGACAGGGCGGGTAGAGGATAGATGTTTTTGTACTGCCTGCAAGTTAGAGCCCTGGTTCACCCATTCAAAGAAATGCACACCGTGTAAATAAAAATACAGGACTGAGTTCTGAGGACTCTCCCCCTGCACCCTCCTGCCTTGGGGGAGGATGAAGAGAAAAAAGCCTAAGGAAGCCCTAAAGGAAAGAAGCAAAACTCAAATCGAGGAGAGGCCCCTTTAAGAAGGGAAACTTGCCTCCTCCAGAAAAATGATGTGAGGCTGTGAGGCAAGCTGAGCGCCTGGGCAGAGGGGGCAGTCGTCCTGGGTTTTGACTTGTATTAATACTCGTGTGTTCTGGGAGATCTAGAGAGGAAAAGAACGACTTCCTGCAGCTAATGAGGTTTGAACTGTTAGGGTTCTTACTTCCTCTGTCTAGATCCCGTGGGGGGAGGGTTTGTGATACACTGTTAATGTGGCATGAAAGTCAAGCCCGGAGTGAAAATTTGCCCATCTGCAACCGCTTAACCAAGCTGGCACTCTCAGCCCTGGTCCATAGAAATAACCTCAGCGAAGGTACCAACGGCCATCCCTAGCAGGTGGGAGGTTCTAATATTTATCCCTGGTTTGCAGATGTGGAAACGGAGTCACAGAGAGCTTCCAGAACTGCCAAAATCAGGCCCCGCAGGACCTGGAACCCAGGCAGCCCCACCCCAAAGTTCATACTTGTAACTGTTATATTACACCTGCCCCTAAAAACTTGTGTCTTCACGGAGGTAAACTATTTTGTATCAACCTTCCACAGTAGAGAGGTTTTTGTTTTGTTTTGTTTCTAATAAAAAAAATTTTAGGTGGTTCTTTCTGAAATTCTACACGGAGGCAAACTTCTAAATTTTTTTTAAGTACATTCACAGAGGAAATGGTTTGCCCTTGACCCTTTTACCCACCCCCCCGCCCTCCATTAAACACTTACTTAACGCTTCCCGTGTATCAGGCACATTTTTAAACATTTTATGTACATCAGCTCATTGAACCATTGCAACAACCCAGAAGTCAAAATTGTTACCACTCTCATTTCACGGATGAAGAAACTGAAGAACAGAGGAGTTAAGTAACTGGCCCACCGTCCCACATCTCCCTCCAGAAAAAAGAAAAGGGACACCAAGAAGAATGGGCAGGTCATGGCTGGAGGAAGAGGAAGGTTGTCCAAAATTTCTAGAGAGGGAGGAAAGAATGGGAGGTAAGATAAACCACTGGGCTGTGAACGTGGAGAAAATGGCTTTATTGGGGTGCAGTGGGGGGCTGTGGGCAGCTTGCAAAAGGTAGCGGGAAATGGCCGACAAGTGCACGGAAAAGGTTCTCGAAAGTCATCAGTCATCAGGGAGATGCAAATCAAAACCACAGCGGGACGCAGATTCACACTCACGGGAATGGCCGCAATGATAAAAGGGGACAAGAACAAGGGTTGGCACGGATGTGGTGAAATCAGAACCCTCATACACCGCTGGTGGGCAAACTGGCGTAGCCAAAATGGAAACCAGTTTCGAGTTTCCGCAGTCAAGTTGCACAAAGAATTACCATGCACCGACTCCTACGTATATACCCCCCGAATAAGTGAAAACAGGAATTTAAAAATCACTTGTGCAAAGGGGCGCCTGGGTGGCTCAGTCGGTTAAGCGGCCGACTTCGGCTCAGGTCACGATCTCGCGCTCCGTGAGTTCGAGCCCCGCGTCGGGCTCTGTGCTGATCGCTCAGAGCCTGGAGCCTGTTTCGGATTCTGTGTCTCCCTCTCTCTCTGACCCTCCTCCGTTCATGCTCTGTCTCTCTGTCTCAAAAATAAATAAACGTTAAAAAAAAAATTAAAAAAAAAAAAACCCATGCAAAATGTATAAAAAAAAAAAAAGAAAAGAAAACATCATGCTAAGTGTCAGAAGCCAGACGCAGAAGGCCACGTGTTGTAGAATTCCGTTTATATGAAATGTTCAGAAAAGGCAAATCCATCGAGACAGTAGGTTGCCAGGGGCTGGGGGGAGCAGGAAGGAAGGGAGAGTGGGTATGGGGTTTCCTTTCTGGGGTCTTGAAAATGTTCTGGAATTCGTGGGGAAGGCTGTGCAGAATTATGAATCTACTTGTACTGAATTGTACACTTTAAAATAATGAAAATGGTAAGTCTTACAAACTGTTTAAAATTAAAAGATTAAAAAGAATTTTTTTTAAGTTTCTTTTGAGAGAGAGAGAGAGAGAGAGAGAGAGAGAATCCCAAGCAGGCTCTGTGCCATCAGCACGGAGCCTGATTCGGGGCCGCATCCCAGGGAACCTCGAGATCGTGACCTGAGCTGAAATCAAGAATCAGATGCCTGACTGACTGAGCCACCCAGGCGCCCCGAAAGATTAAAAATGTTTAAATGGGGGTGAGAAAGAAAGCAGTGGTGTTGAGCGCAGACGACTTTACAGGTAGTACCTGTGCCAGTGTATACAAGGCGCGGGGCCAGGTGGAGGCAAAGAATGGAGATACCTGGGGAGTGAGGTCTAGACAGTTCACCTGCTCCGGAGGGGTTACAGCGAGCCCAGGGGGGACCTTGTGAAGCTCTCACAGGCCACTGGAGGATACAGACTCACCTCCAGGGTAGTCAGGGCCGGGATGGGGGAGGCAGGGGGCTGTAGGAGCCGGGAACAGCTACCCGACCCAGCCTGGGGTTCAGAAAGGCTTCCTGGAGGAGGAGAATGATAAAGAACGGTGTGATAGGAAAAGGGAACAGGCAGTGGGGGGGAGGGGGGCATTGGTTTTCTGGGCGCAGAGGAGGAAGAGAGAGCCCAGAGTTTCTAAAGCGGAGATGAACCTTGACATGGCTGATTGAAACCCTGCTCGGGCTCCCTGATGCCCTCCGGCGGGGGGAAAGGCCACACCCTCGAGCCGCTTAGCATCTGTTCGTTCCCTGCACACATTCCCTGAGCACCTGCTCTGTGCCCCACCCTGTGCCGGTGATGCAGGGGACACTGGTGACGGGGACAGGCCCAGCCCTGCCCCACCCCAGTGGCGGAGACAGACATAAACCAAATCATTGCCCAAGTGATAGCGATTAGCTCCTAGCACCTGAGAGGCCAGGCAGGGTTAACCCAGCCCCCAGGGGCTTCTCAGCGTCTGGGATTCCCAAAGGGCCATTTCGCGATTTTTGCAGAATACTGCCTCTACTGTTTATATTTTTAATTTGTTCTTTCAACCAACTTGGGGTTTTTTTTATTCTTCTTAATTCCTTAAATGGGTTCCCGTTGGGGCTCCCTGAGGCTCCTCGGAAGCACCAAGGGTCCTGATATCACAGGTGTGACAGGCTTGTTACTTTTTTTTTTTTTCCCTAACCTGCATTAAAATAAAGGCCTGATCGTGACCTGGAAATGATCTCAAATGCTACTTTGGGGGCCTCTGGCCTGGTTTGGGGGGACTGGGAGGTGAACTCCCTGAGGGAAGTCGGTCGTAAGCTAAAACTCGAAGATGAATAGAGTTTGCGCGACAAGGGAGGACGGGAAGAGCAGGGGCAAAGGCCCCGAGGCAGCCGCGGTGGGGCAAGAAGGCAGGCGGGGCTGCTGGCGTGTCGGGAGGAACTGGGCAGCTTTGGGGGTATAGCATGGATTTGGGGGCTGAGCCCAAAGGCGATCCGCGCTCATCGAAGGGCTTGCTGTCAGCCTCGTTTTGCCACGTGTCTTCTGTCACGCCTTTCTGAACGTGGGAGAGGCAGGGGAAGACACTGTGACCCTCGATCCCCACAAACGCTGTGGCACAGAGCTACAGAACAAAGACATTCTCTTCTAGAACCCCAGGGTAGGGGCGCCTGGGTGGCTCAGTCAGTTAAGCGTCCCACTCTTGATCTCGGCTCAGCTCACGATCTCTCGGTTTATGAGCTGGAGCCCTGTACTGGGCTCTGTGCTGATAATGCCGAGGCTGCTTGGGATTCGCTCCCTCTGCCCCTCCCCTGCTTTTCTCTCCCTCTCTTTTTGTCTCTCAAAATAAATAAATACACTTAAAAAAAACAAAAGATCAAGCATCACTCTCACAGGCCTTACGATGTCTGAGTGTTTCTCCTCCCGCTCCTGGCTCTCTGCCTTCGCCATGAGAACATGCCTGGGCTAGCTTGCCGGACGGATGTGAGGGAGAGGGAGAGAAGAACTGAGTCATCCCAGCTGAAGTCACTCCAGACCAGCCAGCCTCTAGCTACCCTGCCAGAGGATGACAGACTCATGAGTGAGCCCAGCCAAGGTCAGCCGAGCCTGGTCCGGATTAGCAGAAACCGTCCGGATGACCCAAATACACGTGGGGAAACAACATGGTTGTTGTTTTCAGCCACCACATTTTTGAGACGGTTTGTTATGCAGCTGTAGCTGACCGATGCAAAGGACAGACTAAGCACTGAGATAAATGTGTGGGCGTCCCCACCACCTGGTACTTTCGGATTTGTTGAATGACCAAGGCAATCCAGAATTCTCTCTTTCCTTCTAATTTCCCCTTCAAACTTTTACTCCTATATCCAGATCTCATCTTGCTTCTAATAGTACAATATACATCCCCCTTCTAGGGATGCTGGATTAACCCCTTAAGAAAGAAACAATGTTTGGGGCACCTGGGTGGCTCAGTCGGTTATGTGTCTGACTTTGGCTCAGATCATGATCTCACAGTTTGTGAGTTCGAACCCTGCTCTCTGTGCTGAGAGCGCAGAACCTGCTTCAGATCCTCTCTCTCCCTCTGTCTCTGCCCCTCCCTCGCTCCCTCTCTCAACAATAAATAAATAAACATTTGTAAAAAAGAGAGAGACAATGGTCGAAGAATGACAGCTTTGGAGTTTGTGCTATGTATTAGCTGGGAGCTATCACCAATTAAGTAAAGAAACAATGGTCTTAATTTAATTCTATTTTTTAAGTTCATTTATTTACTTTGAGAGAGAGAGGGAGAGGGAGAGGGAGAGAGAGCATCCAAAGCAGGCTCTGTGCCATCAGCAGGGAGCCCAATGTGGGGCTCGAACCCATAAACCGTGAGATCACAATGGTCTTAGTTTTAATCAAAACAATTTTTTTAATGTTTACTTTTGAGAGAGACAGAGTGTGAATGGGGGGAGGGGGGGTGGCAGAGAGAAAGAGAGACACAGAATCCGAAGCAGGCTCCAGGCTCTGAGCTGTCAGCACAGAGCCCGATGCAGGACTCGAACCCATGCGCTGCGAGATCATGACCTGAGCTGAAGTCAAACGCTTAAACCACTGAGCCACCCAGGTGCCCCGCGATGGGCTTAGTTTTAAAGGGATTGATGATCTCGTTGAATTTTGGGAAAAGAGGTGATAGGTACTGATGGAAGGGAGGGAAGCACTGACCTCAGTAGCCCGTGTCGCCTGCACTAAGGTGGCTTTGACCCAAGTCTCCCTGGTTGCATCTTTCTTCTTTTCTGGAAGGCTCTCCGGGAAACCGCAAGGACTTTGGCAAGGAGGGGAGGGTCTCTGTGAACCTGGATCCTTCCGCCTGGAAAAGGAACGTCCTGGGTGTGCTCGGAGACCGCACCCACTTGGATTTCGAGGAGCTGTACTTTGGGGCTGTGCAGCCGGAGGTGAACGGAGGTGGTGAGTTGGAGCCCGGGCCCAGCTGTCAGATCTGGGCTGGTGCTGCACGTGCTTAGGAAAGATCATTCTGCAAGTGCTGGCCATTCACCATCATCGAACAAAACAGCAAACGGAACAAAATCCACACCCCACCCCCCAAAAGGGTGTAAGGAGAGGGAGCTCAAATGACCCACAACAGCCCTCCCCCTGCCACCTTAATAAAAGATATTTCTGGCGGCTTCTCTCTGCGGCCAGTCTGGTGTTGCAGAGGGCGGGGCTCTGGAATGAGGCCTCTGTCTGGGTTTGTATCCCACCTCTGCCACCTACTGGCTGTGTGCCTCGGGCAAGTCAGTTTCCTCTCTGTGCCTCAGTTTCCTCATCTGTAACAATCCGCCTCTCAGGAGGGAGTGGATGTGAGGGGGCTCTGAACGGTACCTGGAACTTTTGTATCATTATTCCCGAAAGCCCTGTTAGGTAGGAGGCACAGGGACCAGGATAAGCCTGGCCCCCGGCCCCGCGGAACAATCGGAGACGCATATTGAGGAATTAGTTACACAGCAAGTGATTTGACTACTGTTCAGACCAGAAGCCGAGCACCCTTCCCCATCTCTGTCCCTACTAACGGAGTCCAGGCCGCTGTCACCTCCCATATGGCCAGTTGCAAGCAGGAGAGGGGCAGAGAGGGAGAGAGAGAGGGAGAGAGAGAGAGAGAGAGAGAGAGAGAGAGAGAGACAGAATCCGAAGCAGGCTCCAGGCTCCGAGCTGTGAGCACAGAGCCCGGCGCGGGGCTCGAACCCACAAAACCTGAGATCACAACCTGAGCCGACATCGGACGCTTAACCGACTGAGCCCCCCGGGGCGCCCCATCCCGTTTGCCTTTTCGAAAGGGCTGCGGCGGCTGGTGTGGGCCCATGTTATGCAGGGGGTGAGGGAGAGGGAGAAAGACGGGGAGAAAGATGAAGCGGGAACCTCAAAAGGAGGGAAGGGGAGGGAAGGAGAACGGGGCGGCTGGAAGCCGGGGTTGGAAGGGTGTGGGCACAGAAGGGGGAGAAAATGCCAGGCTGGTGCTCTGGGAATGAGCTGCAAGGACATCCCACCCGACTGACAGTCAGTTTGTGCAGGGAAGTATGGGGAGGGTCGACAGGTGGCGGGCAGGTGGGGGGGCAGTGCGGGAGGCAACAGTCCTCCTTTGAGCCCAGCGGGCACCAGAGCCACCTAGAGAAAGCCCTGTGCCTGTGTGAGGTCTGTGATTTCTCTGGTTCAGGTCGAACCTGTTGGGCTGGCTGTGTGGGTTCTTCCCGAGAAGGCAGATGGCTGGGGTTAGGCCAGGCGTGCATTCCAGAGGGGTCTGAGGGTGCTTGAAGGAAGCGATTCAAAAGTGAGACGCGCGGAGCGCAGCTCCGAGCCAAGCGAAGACGGGAAGAAAGGGTGGTGGAGAAGAGACACCGGCGGTCAGAGTGGACCCCTTCCCTCCTTCTGGAGCGCGTCCTGCCGCGCGACTTCCCCGGGGGCTTCCCCTGCCACGGTTTTCCTTCCGCTTCTCCGGTGCCCCCTTTTCAGTGTCTTCACGGATTGACTCCTCTGCTCTCCCAAGGGCGGGTCGGCCTCCCCTTGTACGGTGCCTTCTCCGAGGGTTCGGTGACCACAGATAACCTTGATCCCAGCGTGAGGAGCACGGGCCCAGCCTGTCGAAAGAGCAGGTGGTCAGCACGCGGGTAGCAAGCGGTGGCAGGTAGGAGGCCGAGCAGCGGGACGGCGGCTCCGGCTACCCATCCCCCAGAGAGAGAGAGACTCTGCTCGTTGCAGGTTTGACCCCTGAGCTGCACGCTCGCTCGGGTCACCTGGGGGGAGCTTTATTTTATTTATTTATTATTTTTTTTTTAAATTTTTTTTTTTTAACGTTTATTTGTTTTTGAGACAGAGAGAGACAGAGCATGAACAGGGGAGGGTCAGAGAGAGAGGGAGACACAGAATCTGAAACAGGCTCCAGGCTCCGAGCTGTCAGCACAGAGCCCGACGCGGGGCTCGAACTCACGGACCGCGAGATCGTGACCTGAGCCGAAGTCGGCCGCCCAACCGACTGAGCCACCCAGGCGCCCCTGGGGGGAGCTTTAAAACAAACCAACGCCCAGGTCAGTGCCTGCTCAGTTAATTCACCGTCTCCGGGCACGAGACTCGGACCGTGGCACCTTGCCACTGTGCCATTCTGTGTGGGGTCGTTCATGCAAAGTTTGGTCACACCAGGGGAGAAGCTGTTGGAAGGTGGTGATTTTGAGCCCCCGCTCCAGAGTCTCCTTCTCTGCAATTACATATAATCAACCTTGGGATAGCTCCCGTCATCACCCAGCATATTATTATTATTATTATTATTATTATTATTATTATTATTTCTTTAATGTTTATTTGTTTTTGAGAGAGAGAGAGAGAGACAGAGACAGAGTGTGAGCGGGGGAGGGGCAGAGAGAGAGGGAGACACAGAATCCGAAGCAGGTTCCAGGCTCGGAGCCATCAGCCCAGAGCCGGACGCGGGACTCGAACTCACGAGCTGTGACATCATGACCTGAGCCAAAGTTGGACGCTCAACCGACTGAGCCACCCAGGCGCCCCTCACACCCCTCAGAGGGACATATTTGTAAATATCAATCAGCTCGTGTCCCCCTCCCCCATGTGGCCTTTCCATGGTTCCCATAAGCTATCGAAACCCCTTCCCAGGGCCACCAGGGGCCGTCATCTGTCTCCCTAACCTCAGCCAGTATTCCCGTCACCGACAGGCTGCCGGAATCACCCCAATCCTCCCCGAGCTCAGACCTCTACTTGGGGTCATGACCTTTGGGCTTGAACCTCTCTGTGCCTGGAACTCGCGCCCTGCGTGACTGCGCGACCGTCTCAAACTTTAAGTCGCAATCACACGCCTCCTCCTCCGAGAAGCCTTCGCGGGTCACGCGGTCCCAGGTAGCGTTTCTGCACCTTCAGGGTGCATACGAATCCCACGGGGACCCCGCTGAAACAAAATGCAAGACCTCCGAATTCGGGAGGCCTGGGTGGGACCTGAGCGTCTGCGTTTGGTTAACTTACTCCTTTTCTGGTTGGTCTGCGCCCAGGACACAAGGACTTAAACGCGTGAGGCCAGGGACAGGGTCTGCTTGTTGGGCGCAGCATCCGGGCACAGAGCAGGCGCTCAGTGCTCGTTAAGTGGCTGGCGGGGGGAGACTCAGAGAGAAAGAGAGAGGGTCCCCCGCCAGAGGATAGTGAAATTAAAAAAAAAAAAAAAATTTTTTTTTTTTTTTTGGTAAGTAATCTCTCCATCCAACGTGGGTCTCAAACTCACGCCCCCGAGAGCAAGAGTTCCCATGTTCTATTGCTGAGCCAGCCAGGCGTCCCGAAATGGGTTATTTTTTATTTACTTATTTTTATTTATTTATTTTGAGAGCGAGAGATTGAGCCTGCAGGGCGGGGGCAGAGAGAGAGGGAGAGAGAAAATCCCAAAGCCCAATGTGGGGCTTCCACTCCCCACCCGGTTTTGTCATTGACATAACGTTTCGCCGCTCACGATTCAGGGAGGGCTTTCTGCACCGCCTTCCCGTTATCCCGACCACCCACTCGGATGCGTCGCTGTCCTCCCTCTGGTGCAGAAACTGACGCTTGCCCGAGGCCCTGTAGCTTGGGGGTCAGGGCCCGGGTTCACATCCAGAGCTTCGGATCTCGACTCCTCCGTTTTACTAGGTTCGTCTTTCTGGGCCTCGGTTTACTCCTCCGGAAAATGGGAACGATCGCGGTAACGGCCTCAGAGGGTCTTTAAAAGGATCCCAGGAGTTAATCCATGCAAAGCGCTTCAAACAGCGCCTGGCACAGAGCAGGGGTGACCGGAGATCTCACGCTCTTCCCTCCAGGGCGTGCGGTCTCTGGGGAGGGGGTTGGTCCCGACCTACCCTCTGAGCCTGAGCTCAGTCCGACCTCCTAGCTCACCCATCTGAGCAAGTCCCGTGCACCAGGCACTGCGTGTGGTATCTTCACATACACGTTGCGTGAATTCTTTTCTCTTTTTTTAATTTTTGTAATGTTTACTTATTAAAAAAAAATTTTTTTTTAACGTTTATTTATTTTTTGAGAAAGGGAGAGAGACAGAGTGTGAGCAGGGGAGGGG
This sequence comes from Panthera tigris, assembly GCF_018350195.1. Taxonomy (NCBI): domain Eukaryota; kingdom Metazoa; phylum Chordata; class Mammalia; order Carnivora; family Felidae; genus Panthera; species Panthera tigris. Next base: position 9,868,707 of record NC_056674.1, read on the forward strand.
CAGAGAGAGAGGGAGATACAGAACTCGAAGCGGGCTCCAGGCTCCACACGGTCAGCCCAGAGCCCGACGTGGGGCTCGAACCCACACACTGTGAGATCATGACCTGGGGCCAAGTCAGACGCTCAACCGACGGAGCCACCCAGGCGCCCCTAATTCCTCGAATTGTAGAATTGCAATTGTGTGATACGATCTATGGAAAATGTTATTTCATTTAATACTTTAAAAGCTGGCGTGCCTAGCTGACTCAGTAGAACAGGCAATTCTTGAGCTCAGGGTTGTGAGTTCAAGCCCTACCTCGGATGTGGCGATTACTTACAAAATAAAATCTTAAAAAAGAAAAAAGTGGGGCGCCTGGGTGGCTCGGTTGGTTAAGCGTCCGACTCTTGGTTTCAGCTCAGGTCATGATCTCATGGTTTCATGAGTTCGAAGCTTCATCGGGTTCTGCACTGAATGCAAATTCTCAGTCTCCCTCTCTCTCTGCCCCTCCCCTACTCACACTGTCTCTGTCTCTCTCAAAATAAATAAACTTAAAAAAAGAGTTAATTTTAACTTAGATTTTATTTTTATTTACTGAATTTTAATTTCAATAGCAACAAAGCTTAATCCAACTGCTAAATGTTAGGTTCAATTTAACTGGCACGTTTTCATTTCATTTCAATCAATAATTTCAATTGAAATGTAATCAATGCACGTAAATTAATACAGGTGAATTTAATTTTGAGAGTACAACCTAATGTCATTTTCATTAATAAGTTTCATTTGTTAATAGGTTTTCACTTAATACAGTTTTCGTGTAATTGTAGTTAATAAGTTTGAATCATAAGTAATACACTTTAATTAATACATTTTCATTTAATTAGTACACTGTATTGAAATTTATTTAAGAAAATTTTTTAATGTTTTATTTATTCCTGAGAGACAGACAGAGCGCGAGCCGGGGAGAGGCAGAGACAGAGGGAGACACAGGATCCGAAGCAGGCTCCAGGCTCCGAGCGGTCAGCACAGAGCCCGACGCGGGGCTCGAACTCACGAACCGTGAGATCGTGACCTGAGCTGAAGTCGGACGCTTAACTGACCGAGCCACCCAGGTGCCCCCATTTTACTTAAAATCTGAAAACTTGGGGGGTGCCTGGGTGGCTCGGTCGGCTTCAGCTCAGGTCACGATCTCTTGGTCCGTGAGTTCGAGCCCCGCGTCGGGCTCTGGGCTGATGGCTCGGAGCCTGGAGCCTGTTTCCGATCCTGTGTCTCCCTCTCTCTCTGCCCCTCCCCCGTTCATGCTCTGTCTCTCTCTGTCTCAAAAATAAATAAATGTTAAAAAAAATTAAAAAAAAAAAAAAAACCTGGGGACACCTGGGTGGCTCAGTCAGTTGAGCATTTAACTCTTGGTTTCCACTGAGGTCATGATCTCACGACTCGTGAGTCCGAGCCCCACGTTGGGCTCTGTGGCTGACAGTGCAGGACCTACCTGGGATTCTCTCTCTCTCTCTCTCTGCCCTTCCCTGCTCATTCACGCGCGCACTCTCTCTCAAAACGAATGCATGTAAAATATTAAAAAACAAATAAATAAAATTTTACACTTTTGTAGCAAATCGAAGCCCTTACTGATTACGCTGATCCGTCTCTCATCACAGTCTCCTTCCCAAAAAAGAAGCACGCCATCACTTCTGGGACCTCTGAGAGCCTTGTATGCGTTGGCATGCCTCTAGCACCCCCAGAACATTGATAGTATCTTCAGTCGTCCTGGTGACAGTACCGCCGGCTGCTTCTGACGGTCACGATCTCGCAATTCGCGTGTTCGAGCCCCGCGTCAGGCTCTGGGCTGACGGCTCAGAGCCTGGAGCCTGCTTCCAATTCTGTGTCTCCCTCTCTCTGCCCTTCCCTGCTTGTTCTCTCTCTCTCAAAAATAAATAAACTTAAAAAAATTTTTTTAAAAGAAGGAGTTGGGCTTATGGGGCACCTGAGTGGCTCAGTAGGTTAAGTGTCTGACTCTTGGTTTCAGCTCAGGTCGTGATCTCACAGTTTCACGAGTTCGAGCCCCTCATCGGGATTCTCTCTGTCTGCCCCTCCCCCGACTCGCGCCGTCTCTGTCTCTCTTAAGATAAATAAATAAACTTCAAACACAAAAACAAAAAAAGAGTTGGGTTTCCATGTTCTTTCCCTGTGAATCTGGGAAGGTTGGGGACTATAGCAGAAGCGATTTGTTATTCGTTGAATCACGTCTCCCCACCCACATGTCTATGTTGACACCTCAACCCTCAACCCCTCAGAACATAACCTCACTTGGAAATCAAGTCGTTGTGGTTAAGTGAGTTAAGATGAGGTTATTTTGGAGCAGGGTGGGCCTTTAATCCAACATGATGGGTGTCCTTACTAAAGGCAGGTATTTGGACACAAACACGCACAAAGGGAGAATATTCTGTGACGATTAGGGCAGAGCTCAGGGTGACGGAACCGAAGCAAAGAACACCGGAAATGTCCAGGAAACCAGCAGAAGCTGGGAGAGAAACAGGGACCGATTATCCCTTCCTCCTGAGGGTTCCCCTACCAACACCTCGATCTACCCTAGCAAAACCTTGATCTTGGGCTTCCGCCCTCCAGAATTTATAAGGGGACACAATAAATCTATGTTTGCGGTTTAGGCCACACTTTGTGAGCTTAAGCCCAGCAAACTAATGCGTGGCTCCGTGTGACTTTCGAGGAACGGTCACGGAGGAGGCAATATGATATTTGTTTAGCTCTCTGGGGACTTGGTCTTTGGAGCTCTGAGCCGCCATGTAAGGGACCCCGGTGCCCTGAGGCCGCCAGCTTGGGAAGAAGCGAGACGGCCTGGAGAGGAGGTGCAAGGTCCTGGCCAGCCCCCCATCAGCCACCAGAGAGCAAGTGACCACGCCTTTGACCCGACTCCAGGCCACCCCCCATCTGACCTTGACGGCACTGAGAGGTCCTGAGCCTGAATCCACTCAACCCCGCCCGCCCCCCCAGCCTTGTGAACAAAGGGAATGACTGTCAACCTTCAGGCCCCTGTTGGAGGGCAGTTTTGTTTAGCAGCAATAAATAATCCGAACACGAGCGAACTCCCTTCACCTTTTACACCTCAACTCAAATACCCCTCGCTGAGCAAACCTTTCTTTGTTTCTTTTTTGAACATCTTATTTTTTGAGAGAGCATGAGCAGTGGGGGTGGGGGTGGGGCCCAGAGAGCAAGCGGGAGACACAGAATCTGAAGCAGGTCCCAGGCTCCGAGCTGTGAGTACAGAGCCCGACGCGGGGCTCGAACTCATGGACTGTGAGACCACGCTCTGAGCCGCAGTTGGACGCTCAACCGACTGAGCCCCCCGGGCGCCCCAAGAAAAGCTTTCTGAACCCTCAGGCCCGACCAGATTCTCCAGGCACACCCTGTCATGGGCCCTCAGTTTCCCCTTCGTAGCACTTGTCACCGTCCTGATCCGCTGCGTAATGATTTGTTTGTTTAACGTCTGTCTCCCCCGTGGACCGCGTGGGCAGAGGCCGACAGACTCAGTTATATGCAACTCCGGGACCTGGCTCATTGGTTCCAAACGTGTCCCAAAGTCTGCTATCTGTTCCCCACCTCCTGCCAGCAGTGTGCCCATCTCTGCGGCGGGCGCTGTCGCGCGTTCACCCAATGGCTTGGCTCGAAAGTTCTGGAATCGGCTTTGATGCATCACATTTTCTCTTCTCGGCAAAGCCTCTGCCTTCAAAGCCCATCCTCCCCCAAGAAGTTACACACGGAACTACCACAGGACCCAGCGATTCCACTCCTGGGCACACGCCCAAAAGGACGAGCACAGGTATGGGAACAAAAACTTGCGCGGGAATGGTCGCAGGTTATTCACCCCGGCGGGAAGGGTAGAAACAACCCACGGGTTTGAAGATTCACCGGTGTTGGAGCCTGGTATCAGAACTTCACCGGGGTGGGGGGGGGGAGTTAAACAGACGAGAGTGACAACAGCAGGCCCTGTTCTTGGATGAGAGAAGACGATAGACCTTGATAGAATGTTCACTGGGGGGCACCCTACGTAGTCGTCTTTGAAATTCCAGGGCCCGGCACAGCGGTGACTGGAGGTACTCAGGATATGACGGCTGAGGGCGCTGAGGTCCACAGAGGGGTGCATGAGCCTATAAATGACTTAACCTCGGAATATTCACGCATCGGAACCCCTTGTGGGAGCCGAGCATCTCACAGGCTGCCCCGGGGAGTGCCGAGTGAATCTGGGGCCACCACAGCCGTCGAGGATGGTGGACAAGGAAAAGGATGTTTGAGGTGTTGGCGTGGGTTCGAATTCGACTTCGGAAATCACTTCTGTTCGCACAGGCAGGGGGCTGGAGAGGAGTGGGCCTGAGTGAGAAGAGCAGAAAACTGGGTGCTTTTTTTTTTTCCTATTTTTTTTAATGTTTATTATTTTTGAGAGAGAGACAGAGGGACAGAACTTGAGCGGGGGGGGGGGGGGAGAGAGAGAGAGACAGAGACCCAGAATCCGAAGCAGGCTCCAGGCCCCGAGCTGTCAGCACAGAGCCCGCCGCGGGGCTCGAACCCACAAACCGGGAGATCAGGACTTGAGCCAAAGTTGGACGCTTAGCTGACTGAGCCACCCAGGCGTCCCCGAAAACTGGCTTCTAAACCTAGCTCTGTTCTTGGGCAGCTCAGGCTTAACTCAGTAGGCCTGGGGTGTCTACCCTGCGCATTGCAAAGGAAGGTTTCGCCCCCGTCCTTGGTCCCTAGGAAGTAAAACCTTTAAGCCCTCGGTCTATCTGGCCTGAACAAGACTGTTTTTGTTTACCTGGGGCCTCGGCCCACTCAGTAGCAGCGTGACCTCCGGAGGGGCTGGAGACGAAGGTCAGGCACAAAATAAAAACCCTGGGCGCTAAGGCTCAGATGAACTTCCCTGGTCGGCACCCGCTCGTGGACATACGCACTGGCTCCTCCGCTGGGAGAGACGATTAGAAGCTCACTCCTGGCGTCTCTCTGTGCACCTTTTACCTTGGCTGATGTTAACTCTCTCCTTTCTCCGAACAGATGGCAACCATGGGTACGAGAGCCTTGCTGAGTTCTGGGCATCCTTCCAGCAAATCATTAAACCTGGTTGCTTTAACTGGGGACCCCTGAAGATCAGTCCGGTGCTTAACATGCCGTGGCATCCCTCCCCAGGCATGCCTGCCTGCCCCCCACCCCCCATCTCCGTGCCGTATGAGAAAGCCCAGTACCTTCTGGCATCTCTCATTTCCCCTACCCCAAGGGAGGAGGACAAAGGTACACAAATGCATTTATATTCAGGATTCAACCCTGATTCTTATTTTATTACTTTTTTAACATTTACTTATGAGAGACAGAGAAGGAGTGGGAGAGGGGCAGAGAGAGAGGGAGACACAGAATCCGAAGCAGGCTCCGGGCTCCGCACTGTCAGCCCAGAGCCCGATGCGGGGCTCGAACCCACGAACCATGAGATCATGACCTGAGCTGAAGTCGGACACAACCGAGCTGCCCAGATGCCCCAAAAATATTTTTTAATTCTTAAAATATTTTCTCAATATTGTTTTAATATTTTAAAATATTTTTAATATTATAAAATATCTTAATATTAAAAGTTTTTAAACTTTATTTTGAGAGAGAGCCCAAGCACGCGTGCAAGCAGGGGAGGGGTAGAGGGAGAGGGAGAGAGGATCCCAAGCAGACTCCAGGCTCTGAGCTGTCAGCACAGAGCCTGATGTGGGGCTCAAACTCAACGAAACTGAGCCGAAGTCAGGCACTTATGACTGAGCCCCCCAGGCGCCCCAGTCCACAAATATTTACTGAACACCCTTGGTGGTAAAAAGGATGGGTTTATTCCCACGTCGTCTCTTCCTAGCTGTGTAGACTTGAGGAAATTCCTTAACCTCTCTGAGCCGGTTTCCTCATCTGGAAAATAGGGACAATAATAAGTTCCCATCTCATCAGAATGCTGTGAGAAGTGAGTTAATACAAGTCCAGCTGGGTAAATCTTTTCTATTTATATTATACATTATAACTAGGGTGACCAGCTGTCCCAATTTGCTTGGCATTAAGGAGTTTCCAGGAACGTGGGGTTTTTCAATGCTAAAAGCGGGAAAGTTCTGGGCACATTGGGATGAGTTGGTCATCCTGATATAATTATATGTGAGCAATATATAATCAATAATAGTATTTATTGTCACAGATGATAATGTCTTACAAAGTACTATGGGGAATAGGTTGCTGAGGCCAGATCATGCTTTCAAGGAGCAGATAGTCTGGGAACAGACACAAAAGAATTACAAAGATAACAAAAGATATTTAATAACACATGATACAGGGAGGCGCCTGGGCGACTCAGTCGGTTAACAGTCCAACTTCGGCTCAGGTCATGATCTCCCGGTTCGTGGGGTCGGGCCCTGCATCAGGCTCTGTGCTGACAGCTCGGAGCCTGGAGCCTGCTTCGGATTCCGCGTCTCCCTCTCTCTCTCTCTGCCCCTTTCCCACTCATGCTCTGTCTCTTTCTCTCTCAAAAATAAACGTTAAAAAAATTGTTTAAAATAACCCATGATACAGTTAGGTTACTCTAACTATAAATACATATCCTAGGAGGTGCCCCCAAAGAATGTTTTTGCTTAAGCAGACAGTCAAAAGGCATTTGTTGAATGATTTGCACAAATAGAAGAATGCTGCAGAAGGGCTCAGTATTTATCCAGTCAGAGAAGCTGTTCTATTTCCTTTTTTTTTTTTTTTTTTTTTTGAGCCAGAGACATAGCGTTCCATTTCCGTAGATTTGGATTTCCATGGCTAAATATTAAGAAGCAGGCTGCTTGCTTGCTTTTGTTCGTTCGTTTGTTTTTTTTCCTTGGTATCAGGGTTGTTCAAGTCCGAATTTCACCCAGAAACGTTTCGCCACTGTCTCCAGATCTTGTATTTCAGGGTAAGGGAAAGCCAGTCGTCTTTATCAGGCAACGGTCACCCAGCTGATTCATTCATTCCATAAGAGTGAATGTGTGCTGGGTTCAGAGTGCAGGGCTGAGTCGATGGGGGGACTGCCACCCTGCTCTTGGAAGGGTCTAACGGAGCACCCCCAAACCTGAGTAGATTATTGGTTCAAAAATAGTAATCTTCCAAGTGCGGTTGCCAGTCTGCTTGCGGCCACATCTCCGGAGAGCTCATTAGAAATGCAAATTCTCTGGGCGCCTGGCTGGCTCAGTCAGCTGAGCGTCTGACTTCAGCTCAGGTCATGATCTCGTGGTTCGTGGGTTCGAGCCCCTCGTCGGGTTCTGTGCTGACAGCTCAGAGCCTGGAGCCTGTTTCAGATTCTGTATCTCCCTCTCTCTCTGCCCCTCCCCTGCTCGCGCGCTCTTTCTGTCTCTCAAAAATGAATACACATTTTTAACAATGCAAATTCTCAGGGCGCCTGGGGGGTTCAGTCGGCTAAGTGGACTGTCGTCTCCCTTGTCCAGCGCCCTCTCCTTCCTGAATCTCTTGGCCCATTCACAGAAAAGCTTATCACTGGGTTGAGCATAAAGCAGATACTCAGTGCTTAAGGGAAGTAGGAATGGCTTGTTCTCGAATCATTTTAGCAATTAAGTCCTACTTCCTGTAAGTAGATTCCCAACGGCCAGGGCCCTGTCTCCTGATCTGCTTGTCTGCCTGGCTCAGGCGTGGGGCACAGTGACGACCTCAGTGTTTCTTAATATTTGCCAACTAATGAAAAGAACGGATGCTTTTAAAACTGTTCCTAGGGTTTAATTTTTTTTAATGCTTATTTTATTTTTGAGAGAGAGAGAGAGGGAGAGAGTAGAGCTAGCAGGAGAGGGGCAGAGAGAGAGGGAGACACAGGCTCCAGGCTCTGACCGTGAGATCATGACCTGAGCTGACGTTGGACACTTAACTGACTGAGCTACACAGGCACCCCTGTTCCTAGGGTTTAAATCTCCCTCTTTGACTGGACCACCATTTCCTGAGACCAGTGTCTCATTTTCCTTTTTTTTTTTAATGTTTGTTTTTTTGAGATAGCGCAAGTGGGGGAGGGGCAGAGAGTGATGGGGACAGAGGACCCCAAGTAGGCTCCAGGATGACAGCAGCAAGCCTGATGCAGGGCTCGAACTCCCGAACCATGAGATCCTGACCTATGCTGAAGTCGGAATGTCAACCAACCGAGCCACCCAGGCACCCCGCCTCTTCTTCTTCTTCTCCTTCTTCTTCTCTTTCTTCTTCTTCTTCTTCTTCTTTCTTCCTCCTTCTTTCTTCTTCTTCTTTCTTCTTCTTCTTCTTCTTCTTTTCTTCTTCTTCTTCTTTCTTCTTCTTCTTCTTCTTCTTCTTCTTCTTCTTCTTCTTCTTCTTCTTTCTTCCTCCTTCTTTCTTCTTCTTCTTCTTTCTTCTTCTTCTTCTTCTTCTTCTTCTTCTTCTTCTTCTTCTTTCTTCTTCTTCTTCTTCTTCTTCTTCTTCTTCTTCTTCTTCTTCTTCTTTCTTCCTCCTTCTTTCTTCTTCTTCTTCTTTCTTCTTCTTTCTTCTTCTTCTTCTTCTTCTTCTTCTTCTTCTTCTTCTTCTTCTTCTTCTTTCTTCCTCCTTCTTTCTTCTTCTTCTTCTTTCTTCTTCTTTCTTCTTCTTCTTCTTCTTCTTCTTCTTCTTCTTCTTCTTCTTCTTCCTCCCCCTCCCCCTTGCCCTTCTCCTTCTCCTCCTCCTTCTTCTTTTTTTGTATCTCCCTCAGAGAACAGCACTCAGAAGGCTTTCAAGGTTTGAGATGGGACGGAAGTACCTGAATTGTTTCAGAGTCCTATGGGCTTGCTTCTCCAATTATACTCTTATCTTTCTTAAAATTTTTGTTTTTAATATGGAGTAGATGCTTAAAAATCAAATACACACATTTATAACATATGTCTCTATAAACATATACAGGGGCGCCTGGGTGGCTCTGTCAGTTGAGCGTCCGACTTCGGCTCAGGTCATGATCTCACGGTTTGTGAGTTCGAGCCCTGCACTGACAGCTCAGAGCCTGGAGCCTGCTTCAGATTCCATGTCTCCCCGTCTCTCAATAATAAATAAATGTTAAAAAAATTTTTTTTAAATATACATACATAGAATAGGAACAAAATGAGCAGCTGTGGTCCCACCACCCAACTTAAGAGAGAAAAAATTCCATTTCTTCTACAGTTTCCTTGCGGACCCTTCTCCTTCTCGTTCCCTCCCATCCTACTTGGCTAAACTTTGTGTTTACCTTGCCCTCATTAAAAAAAAAAAATCTACAATATGTTTGTGCCCCCCAACTGTATATTGTTTTGTTCTGCCTGTTTTGAAGTAAATGAAAACACATCTGTACTATTGCAACTGAAATTGACTGATTTTTACAGCTGTAGAATATTCCACCGAGCAAATAGATCGTAATTTATCCAGTATCCTGTAGATAATGATCCTAGATTTACGGGAGAGTTGGAAGGATATACAACCTCCATATAACCCCCACCCAGTTTTCTCTGACGTCAGCATCTTACATCATCACAGCACCTTTGTCAAAACCGTGACATCAACATTGATATGTTACTACTAACTAAATCCCAGTCTTTGTTGGCATTTCCATAGTTTTTCCACTGGCGTCCTTTTTCTGTTCTAGGATCATCTAATCCAGGCTTATGGAGGGCTGTGAAGGCATCGCTGCTCAGGACTATTCCCGTACACATCTTGTTGTGTAAACGAGTGAGTTTCTCTACGGTGAATCCCTGGCTTTGACGGGACAGGGGATACATTACATCTTCAATTGTATTCAAGAAGTCAAATGCGTTCTCCAATGTGAGTGCACCACTCACCGGGATTGTAGGGGTTCCCCTTGCTCCACCGGATAGAAAAATGAAAAAATTTGCCCTGCTGGGTGACATGACACGACATCTGTGGTTGTAATTTGCATTCCCTTGTTATTGTGGTTAGGCCTGTTTACATAGGTTTCCTCTGGGGTGAAGCGTCTCTTCATATCTTTTATTCATTTTTTAATCGGGCCGCTGCTTTAATTTGCAGTCCTTGAAAATAATTTGTGAATGCTAATTCTTTGTGTTATACGTTACAAGTCTCTTCTTTGTCCGTGAAGCGTTCGGTGTTTGTCAAAGGACGGGAAGATACCAACGTATTCTGGAGTTTAAATGCTGTTGTTTAAACTCTCACGCACCCTGTGGCCGGGGTTCTTATCTCCCCCATCAAGGGGAGACATCACACTGCTGAAACTCAGTATTTTTTAATGTTTGCTAAATAGATGAAAAAAAAAATCTCTCCTAATTTGAAAGCAGGTGTTTAATTCCTGTCTTTGCATAACTTACACGGTTCTACATGGTCTGGCCCTAGTTTACAGTTCCCTTTATTCGCCCAGATCCGTCCACACCAGTCTCTGCTTTTCTTCAAATGGATCTACATCCTTCCTGTCTCAGGGCCCTTGCACTTGGCTCTTCCCCCAGGTATTCTTATAGATCCCTTCCTCATTTCCTTCTGGTCTTTGCTCAGGGTAAGTTCACCAGCGACACCTTCACCGGCCCGTATTGCCCAGTATCCTCTGACGCTTCCTATCCTCTTTCCTTAATTTTTTCCTTCAAGTATAACCACGTCGCATTCTAAACGGATTTGCCTGTCCCCCACTGGAGGTATGCTGTTCAGTACCGGACCCCCTAGCTGCCTGTGGCTGCCCTTGAAACACGGGTGATGTGGATTGAGGGGTCCAGACTTCTTTCAAGAGTTCCCCCCCCCTCCACCCCAAAAAAGTAACTTATCTCACCACTAAAATCTTTGTATTTTGGTATTCATTCCACGTTGAAACAACATTTGGGGCTAACTTGTATTGTTAAAGTTCATTTCGCATTTTTGTATTCTGGGTCATTTGGACAGCGCTCCTGCAGGAGGTAAGTTACAGCGGGGACGTTTGACTCAGATACCGCGGTTATCTCAGAACACACCAGAGGCTCAATAAATACTGGCTGCGTGAAGGAATCCAGAAATAGAATGCCAGTCTTTTTCTCCTCCTCTCTGTTCTGTCTACCCCAGGGACCAATTTCTAAAATCAACAAAGCTTTACAGAGGTAATTTACACGGAAGTCACTCGCCGTAAGCGTTCAAGCCAAAGATTTTTAGTGAATTCGCCACCTTGCGCAACCATCGCTGTAACTCGACTTGCTGAATCTTTCCATCACCCCAATCACACCCCGCTCGTGCTCATGCACAGTCGTGCCCCCTCCCCACCCCCAGGCACCGCGCAGCTACTCTCTGTCTCCATAGACGTTCAGCGCTCACTTTCTAAGATAAGACCTCCCCGGCTCCGTCGTTCCGGGGTCCAAACGCCTTGAACACTCAGCACCCTGGGCCACCGCTCTCCTCCCGTCTCCGTTCCTCCATCCACGCGGCTCGGCACGGAGCCAGACCCACAGACGGCTCGGCGCCAACACGACAAGGAAGGGCAGCCCCGCACCTTCCGAAGCCCCGGAGGGGCAGGTCCCCGTGGCTTCCGCGCGCGCCTCGGCGGCCTCGGGGACACGCGGGGCTGCCTCGCTGGGCCCCACGACCCTGCCAGGGCGGGCCCCGCTCTCGCAGCACCCATCGCGGGACACCGAAGCTCGGAGCGGCCCCGGGGAGCCGGGAGTCCCCCGCCGCCGCGTTCTAACGCCGCCCTCCGGGGACAATGGCCGGGGCCGCGGGGCTCTCGGCCTCTGTAAGCGGCTACTGGGGGGCCGGCCCCTCCCCCCGCGGCCCCTTCCCGGGCTCCGCCTTCACGCCCTCCCGCCCTCAACGGCCCGCCTCGCAAAATGGCGACCAACCGCCTCCTCTCCCGCCCGCCGCGGGTCCCTTGACCGCGCCAGGCCCCGCCCCCCCGTGCGTGGCCCCGCCCCTCAGCGGAGGCCGAATAGCCGCCGCGACTTCGCCGCCGGGCGGCACGCGCCGGGAGCCCGGGCGGCGCGAGGCGCGCGCGAGGCGGCCCTGGGCGTCGCGAAGCGACCCGCAGCCACGCCCGCGCGCCCGCGCCCGCGGGTCAGCGGGCCGCACCGGGGGCGGTCCCGGCTGCGCGTGCGCGCCGGGCCGGCGGGCGGCGCGAGGGAGGCAGGGGGCCGCTGGGAGGCCCGCGAGGCGCGAGGCCGGCGCGCGAGCCCCCGGGGGCGGGTAAAACCCGGTTGCTGCTGCCCCTGCCCCCTCCCTTTCCTCCCTATCCCCCCCTCCCTGCCCCTCCTCACTTTTCAACCCCTCCCCCCTTTTAAAATCTAATTTGTGTATATGTTTGTTTTTTAGGGGGCCCCTCTCCCTTTCGAGGGCCCGCAGCAGGCGCGGCGGGCGCCCCTCACCCCGCATCACGCACGCACCTTCTGCATCCCAACAGCTCCCGGCCCCGCTGCACCCCCGCCGCCGCTTCCCCCTTGGAGAATACTCTCCTCAGGGGCCCCCGGCCCGCTGCATCCCCTCGTTTTTTCCTCCCCCGCCCCCCAGGCCCCAACTGCCCCCTGGCAGCTCCCCAGCTCGTGCCTCGGGCCCTACCCGATCTCTCCGCGCTTTCTGCACCGCGGCCTTGCATTCGCCCTCGCTTCCAGGCCTCCTGCTAAAAATCCCCTTGCCTCTGGAAGAGGGGACCCAGATTGGCGTTTTTTTTTTTTTTTAGGATCTCCCAGCAAAACCCAAAAATCTTTCCTCTCTTCTTTGATTTATACCCCTCGCCGTCCTTTTAGGAACTTCCTCTAGCAAGAAAATCTCTCTCTATATATGTATTATAAAATACATGTATATCTTTCCCCCAGTTTTTCCTCCATCCAGGGTAACTTTCCAGCAAAAATTGTTTCTTCCCACCAAGAGCCCCCCCCCCCCCTTTTGTAGTATCTTTCCACTGATAACAAACCAACTCAGTTCTGCCAGTTTCTCTTTCACCTGATAATTTGTTTTTCCAACCCTCTTTCCCAACTCTCCGGCAAAAATCCCTTTTCATCCCCAGTTCTACCCCAGTTAGGCTTTTCCCAGCAAAACCCTCCAGGTCCCTTCCCGAGGAAAGAAAATAAGGCAAGGAAGAAAAATTAACTTTCCCTTAAAACAAAAGCCCCTTTCCCATCTAGATCTCCCCGGTTTAGTATTGCTTTCTTCCTGCTTCCAAAAATTGCCCATCTTGCCCAACTTTACACCTGTGTGCTTGCTTCTTTGGGGACCCAACATCTGAATGCCCCTTCCTTTCCACCCCCTGCTTCCAGGGCAAAAGAAGTTGGATGAGTGTCCTGAATTTACTACTCAGAGTTCCAGGAGGAAATATCCAGTGCTCTGACGGTCATCTGAATCCCCTCCCTGTGGGGCCTGGACCGGGCCTTCCTGTTCCCTGGAGGGTCACTCCTTTGCTCTTCTGGTGAGTCTTTTCCCTTTTGCCCTTGTTCCAAAGAGACCTACTTTGTCAGATGGATTCCCTTCTTTCTCAGAAGGGTTTCGAATTGATCCAAGAGTCTCTGCACCCGCAGGGAAACCATTACAAGTTGCTGCTTTGGGAAGTTAGATGAGGAAAAGGTTACTTGTTGTGCCTGTTGACGTCTCTGGAGGAAGGCAGACATTTATTAGATTGATCTAGGTTTCATTGTTTATTGCAAAAATGCTTTTTCCCTCCTTCTGGTTCAGGGTAGCAACTCAGATACCTCCAGGGAACAGGCAGTTTGTAAAGGCCTGCAGGTGAACCAAAGATCGTGGGCCCCCTCTGAGTGAGTGATCCCTGTCAGTGGAAATGACCAAGTGGAAGTTTGTTTGTTTGTTTGTTTTTTGAGATGAGACCAGAACACTGACCTGTGTGAAACTTTTTGATCTTTAAATGGCGACAGTGAATTTAATCGGTATTCAAAGACAGCACGGAGGGCTTCTAAAACATGGTGGCTGGCCACCAGTTTGGACTGTTTGATTCAGGGTTCCTTCCTGTGTTAGACACACACGCACAGATGCACACCCGCGTGGGTATGTGTGTACCTGCAAGACTTTTCTTCCTCCTGAGAGCCACAGTTCTCAGACTTTTTGATCTTGTAAAATCATTGAAGACTCAAGAGTTGGTGCGCGTGAACTATATATGCTGACATTTGCTGTATTGTAAGTCAAATAAGCCTCAGTGGCGCCTGGGTGGCTCGGTCGGTTAAGCGGCCGACTTCGGCTCAGGTCATGATCTCACGGTTTGTGAGTTCGAGCCCCGCGTCGGGCTCTGGGCTGCCGGCTCGGAGCCTGGAGCCCGCTTCGGGTTCTGTGTCTCCCTCTCTCTCTGCCCTTCCCCCACTTGTGCTCTGTCTCTCTCTCTCTCCCCAAAGTAAATAAACATTAAAAAGTTAAAAAAAAGAAGTCAAACTTTAAAAATACTCGTTTAAAAGTAACAGTAGTAAACTCCTTACATATTAACAAAATTGACTTTTTAAAGACTGCATTTCAGAAAACAAGATTTAGTGAGGATAGTAGGCATTGTTTTACCTTTTTCGAGTCATCTGGAATCTCATGTATCTGCTTCTGCATTCAGCCTCTGCAAATATATCCTGTAGCCTCCGGAGGGTTTCACCGAGAATTAAAAAGGCAGATAATGTCTGAATATTATTATGAAGATAGTTTGGACCTCGAAGACTCCCTGAAAGATTCCTGAGGACCCCAGGGTTCCCCACCCCCATCCACCTCACTTTGAAAAAGGCTGTCGTAGATGTGGTTTTTTTTACATTTTTTTTTTAATGTTTATTTTTGAGAGAGAGGGAGAGAGACAGAGGGTGCGTGGGGGAGGGGCAGAGAGAGAGAGAGAGAGAGAGAGAGAGACACAGAATCCGAAGCAGGTTCTAGGCTCTGACCTGTCAGCACAGAACCATGAACCCCGTGAGATCATGACCTGAACCAAAGTCAGACACTTAACCGACTGAGCCACCCAGGCGCCCCCGCTGTTGTAGATGTTAAGGCTTATTTGCATTTTACGCTGGGATCAGCTTTTGGAATGAGAAACTTTAATGTCTCTTTTCCTCCCTCAGTTAATTCTATGTAAGAAAATTTCCTGGAAAGCATAGTCCTAGCCGTCTTGATTCTTCCACGTTTTCGTTCTCTTCCGTATCGTACGTAAGCTTTAAATCTACTCTTTTAATGAGCGAGAGACCAGGAATCCCGGTCTCAAGTGTGGTCGTAGGTGAGGGCTTTGAGGTCAGACTACCCCCAGGGTTGAATTCTAACCTTGATTTTGGGCAAGTTGCTGTTGTGGGAATTGTATGATCCGTAAGTGATTTCAGTTGTGCCTGGCATATGATAGAGCCTCCATAAGTGTTTGCTGCTGTTGTTACTATAATGATAATTATTACAGGGGTGAGGCAGGAAGAAAGTGAGGCCGAGGGGCTGGAGGGCCATGGCTCTCTCCAGAGATGGCAGTCGTCCCTCACCTCTCTCTTTTGATAGCCATCAGGAAATGCAAAATCTTAATAATTTTCAAGAGAAGCCAGAAATTAATATACTTGGTTGAAATCTCCCCATTAAGAAAAATGTTGGTGACCCAATTTTTTTTAAATGTTTATTTATTTATTTTTGAGAGAGAGACAGAGAGCCAGGGAGACAGAGACAGAGAGACAGAGAGAGCAGGAGCTAGGGAGGGACAGAGAGAGACACAGAATCCGAAGCAGGCTCCAGGCTCTGAGCTGTCAGCACAGAGCTAAACGCGGGACTTGAACCCAAAAACTGTGAGATCGTGACCCGAGCGGAGGTCGGTCGCTCAACCGACTGAGCCACCCAGGCGCCCCGGTGACTGACCCAATTTTGAAAAACACCGTGCAGGCCAAACAGAACAGGCCTACAGTTCAGATAATGTCTGGAGTGGGAAAACGAGGAAAGAATTTGCATAGCTGGGTCTCAGTCTCTCTTATTTCCCGGCTTCCAACGGTCTGATCTTAACTCAGACGTGATCCCTCTCTCCCCGCTAACATTCATGCAGAGAGGGAAAGGAGAACGTGGTGCTTGGGGGGGGGGGGGGGGGAAGAAAAGAAAAAAAGGCCCACAGTGGAATCTTGTCACTCACCAGTGAAAGGGATGCTGAGAGCTTTCTTTGATCAGAGTTAGTTCTGTGCCAGGCAAGATGCTGTGAGAAGTGTTCACACAGAAGGCAGAGGCACAGCCATCCCAGAGCTTGCAGTCTGGGGAAAATAGAAGAACTTGAAAGATAATTAAATTCCGGGGCCATCTGGGGTAAGTATTAAGTGGAATGCCAGACAAGCGCTCATGGAGTTCGGAAGGAGGGAGAAATCATCTCAGACTCGTCATGCTGGGAGGAGCCGTTTAGGCTTTTGAACGGTTTCATTTGGTAACGCGGAGCAAAGAGAAGTTGCATAAATCAGGGTCATAAAGAAAGAGGTCTCCAGGGCATATAGACCAGGGGATGTAAATGAGTGAGGTGGGAGGATGTGAGCGATTTTGTTTCTTGAGAGAGAGACAAAGAGAGTGCGAGCAGGGGAGGGGCAGAGAGAGAGGGAGCATCTCAAGCAGGCTGTGCCATCAGAGCAGAGCCAGACCCAGGGCTTGAACGCACAAACCGTGACATCGTGACCTGAGCCGATGTCGGCGCTTAACCTGCTGAGCCACCCAGGCGCCCCTTGAGATTTTTCAATAGAAGTTGAAAGAAAGCCTTACTTCAATGAGAAACCTCGAGATCTGCAGCGAGTTCCAGTGGGGTTGGTAGCTGCTAGGCACTTGTAACTATGCTCATTTCAATTTAACGAAATGGAAGCAAAATAAATAATTTCGTGCCTCAGTTGCTCATCCTGCATTCTCTAGGCGCTCATTAGCCGCTTCGTGGCTAGGGGATGTCGTTGGACAGTGCAGACTTAGAACATTTCCCTCAGCACAGAAAATTCTTTTGGACGGCGACGCCCTATCCAAAAGAAGTCGGACAGAGTTTTCGACTTGATAACCAGTAGAAAATACTCAGATTAACTACAGGCTAATCGGGGAACCAATAAGTGTTTAGATTGTTCCCTCCTTGCCATGCAAACAGTGCCGCAGTAGATGTCATTTACCCGATGGTGTCCGTGTTGCTGCAGGCGAGAACCTGTGGCAGATTAATTTCCCGAGAGGCTGTAGCATTTCACAGGAGACTCCCTGTCTCCTCCTGCTCCTACCCATCATGGAATGACACGCCTTTTTAGGAAAAGAAAAACATGAAAATTGCTTTGGATCCCTGCTGCTGGCTTAAATTGTTTTTCAAACCATTGAACAAGGCACCGATGACGATCAAATAAACAAGGCGTATATTTCTAAAGCTTACGGTTTTTGTGCCGCCGCCATAAAGCCAAAATCAATTTGCAAATTAAATGTAAACAAATGCAACCAAACCGATGTGATTCCAATTACAAATGTTAGTTTAATGGGAGAGGTGCCATTTTGCTGAAACCTAATAGCTTCCTTGAAACCAACCAGGTTGCCCTGGGCCCCTGTGGGTGTAGCAGACCCTGAGACGGCTCAGCTCTCCCGTCCCTTTTCCTCGGTTTCAACTGCAGCAAGGCCTCCGTCTGTACCACGATGTCTGTTGGCTTTGAGGTGACCCCAAAGGCATAAATAACGAGCGGAATCCACATCTATCCTCTTCTCGTTAGCCTGTGGCAATTAAAATCGTCCTTTTTGGCGTTAGTGCAATTATAATCATACCCCGGGCATTGAAACCAAACGCTAGTACTGTATTATAAGGTAGTAAACCAGTAATCCGCGTAGACTGGTTTTCTTCTTTTGGGTCATTCCCCAAATGAAAACACAAAATTATAAAATTCTTGGAAAGAATGGGGAATGTCTGCAAGGTTCCAGGGGACCACAAGCCCTCCCCACGGGGATTAGCAGGCAGCTCTGTACATAGAAGGTGCTAAAACTTGTCGAATCAAATTTATCTGTTGGCAGAACAAGAACAAGTTCAATATTGGCTGAGGGGAGGGGGGTTTGCTTTACTGACTGGAAAAGGATGTGCATGTGAAAACGTGGCTTTTGGACTCAGGGCTTGCCTGGCCGAAGTGGTAGGGAGACCAATTTTTTCTGTGGACCACGGGCGTGTGTTGGAAAGCAGGTGATTTGGCATGTGGGGAATTCTGCCCCCATCCAGCACCTTCTGTGCTTTCTAGATTGATTGGTTCAGCGCAGTCTACGGTTTCATTGATGGCAAGTTAGTATTGTGTACCGGGTAAAAACACGAGCTCTAAAGTCCGAATACCTGGGCTTAAGGTTTGGCCCAACTCCTTGTTAGGCATGTGACTTGTGACAAATCACTTAGTATCTCAGAGTCCATTTCCTTCTTCGTAAAATGGAAATGATAGAGCACCAACCCCTGGGTTGTAGAGAGAAGTGAGCGAATGGACGCACAGGAAGCTCTCGGTGTGATACGTGAGAAGGAGAAAGGGCTTAATATCTTATTTCATTAAATATTGTTTCGTATTCCATGGGGCGCCTGGGTGGCTCAGTCGGTTGAGCGTCCGACTTCGGCTCAGGTCATGATCTCGCGGTCCGTGAGTTCAAGCCCCGCGTCGGGCTCTGGGCTGATGGCTCAGAACCTGGAGCCTGCTTCCGATTCTGTGTCTCCCTCTCTCTCTGCCCCCCCCCCCCATTCATGCTCTGTCTCACTCTGTCTCAAAAATAAATAAACATTAAAAAAATTAAAAAAAAAATACTGTTTCGTATTCCTTTCAAACAACGCTTTCTATTGAATTAGCTGGTTTTTATTATCAGAGTATGAAAAAAAGCGACGGCTTCTTTCCCCCTTGGAGTACCACAGACAGTTTATCGCAGCACCATACGAGAAACTTTAGAACTGGCAGAGAAATTCATTGTGCCTCAGAACATAAGTCTCTGTGGTCCACACTGCCTGCTTTGCGGTTTAGAAACCTAGAAAGCTCTAACGGTGCCACGGTGTCGCAGACCTCACTTAATGGGCGAGCCTGAACTCACGGTATTTATTCCATTTACTCTGAATAGTCAGAGGTGTCAGTGCAGAAACAATGATTTTTTTACCAGCTGCTGCCCCAGACCCACTGAAGGTTACTTAAAATACGGCATTTGCGTTGATTCACCCCGAATTCTGAACCCTAGGACTCACTTGGGTCTCAGAGTTGTAGTACAGGATTGTGGGCCTGTGTTCGACGTCTGAGTCCCCCCCCAGTAGGCTGGCTACAGACACACAGACACACAGGTAGATGCATAATGGGAAATGCAGATGTTGTGGGCACAGCTGGTCTGTTCCCTTTCAACGTGGAAAGGTTAAAAACCGTAGCAACCAGTAGCCTAGGAATCTAGGCCCAAACTCCGGTTACTCTAGGATCTAGGTACATTATTAGTGAGTCATCAAGCGTTTATTAAATGTCTAGGTGAGGGCAGAATTACTCATAATAGCCCAAACCGGACAGAAGCCAAATGCGCATCACCAACAGATGAATGGATGACAAAGACGTGCAATATGCAGACGGCGACATGTTATTTGTCCATAAAAAGTAATGAAGTAATGGTGCGTGCTGTAGCGTGGATTAACCTTGAAAACACGGTTCTTAGTGAAAGCAGTGGCCACAAAAGGCCTCATGTGGTTTGATTCCATCGTTTGTACGAAACGGTCGGCCCTCTCGTTGAGCCGTACTTTGTTTGCCTGCCTTGTCATTTTTCGTTGAGAAAATGGACATTTTTGCGTATTATAATGCAGTGACTCTCGGAATCCGGTTCTCCTTCCCCTTCCCCAGAGTTTGTGGTTTCTGCTTGTGGGTTGTCATGTTTGGATAGTGACTTTTGCAGACTCTGTTTGTAGACTGTATTCTTTGTCGTGTGCGGTCAGGGGAAATCTCTGTTCTGTTAAGTTTGCGGTCAGCTAGTGATTCGGCAGGGAGTTCCTTAAATGCCTGGAACCCAAACATATCTCCTCGTCTTGGCAGTTGGGCTCTGGGTGGGTGTTGGGACACCCTGTTGGTTCTCAGCACGAGTTTACACCTCTGCCTTCCCCTTCTTCCTGCTTTCACAGACCGAAGGTCAGCCAGAGGTGAGAGCTTAGAGCCTTCACGAGTGTTTTCTGAGCAGGTGCCTGCCCTGGGCACGTGGTCTTCTAGATCCCTTCAAATATGTGGAAGGTTTTCATTTTTAAAATCTTATTTTAGTGTTAGTTTCCTAGAGTCCACAGTTTACATTAGGATTCATTCTTTGTGCTGTGTAGTTTCGTGGGTTTTGGCTAATACAAAATGTCACGTGCCTACCATGACAGCATCATGCACAATAGTTTCAGTCCCCTCCAAGTCCCTCCTGTGCGTTACCTGTTCATCCCTCCTCCCTCCCCTGGAGCCCTGGCAGCCTCCAACCTTTTAGCGTCTCTATAGTTTTTCCTTTTCCAGAATGACGTAGGGTTGGAATCAAAATCTGTAGTGTTTTCAGGCCAACTTTTTTCACTTAGCGACACACATGTAAGTTTCCTCCATGTCCTCCTGGGGCTTGATAGCTCCTCGCTTTTTATCGCCGGATAACATTCCATTGTACGCAGGTACCGTAGTTGGGTTATCCATTCTCCCATTGAGGGACGTTGTGGTTGCTTCCAGTTGTTGGCAGTTATGAATAAAGCTGCTATAAACCTTTGTGTGGACATAAATTTCCAGCTCACTGGGGATAGATACCAAGGAGCATGATGGCCGGATTGGATGGTGAGATGATGTGTAGCTTTGTAAGGAACTGCCAGCATGGAAGCTTGTCAAAGGCCTTACTCTCTCCAAAGCCTCTCGCTCTCACTGTCCGGCTCTTCCTCCCCGGCTTTCAGTGACATGTCTGTTGGCCCCAATTAATGTCCTTTGCTCTGGGGTTGTAGCACCTGGTTCATTGCCTTTGTTTTCTATTTTTATTTTTATTTTTTTAAGGTTTAGTTTTTTTTTGAGAGAGAGAGTGTGTGGGCACGAGCGGGGGAGGGGCAGAGAGAGCAAGAGGAAGACAGAGACTCCGAAGCAGGCTCCAGGCTCCAAGCTGTCAGCACAGACCCCGACATGGGCTTGAACCCACGACCCGTGACATCATGACCGGAGCTGAGATTAGACGCTTAACTGACTGAGCCACCCAGGCGCCCCTAATTTTTCTATTGTTGGGTATCTTTTTATTGAAGTATAATTAACACACACTGTTATATCAGTTTCCATACCATATTGCCTTTGATGTTTTTAACAAATGCCATCCCCGTGGCTGTTCTCTGCTCTCAGAAAGTTCCAAGTTAGGCAAAATCAAGGCAAGACCTTTGTGTTAGCCCTTCAGGAGCCATCCGACAGGTCAAGACAGACAACCTCAGCTGTTTGAGAACAAGGTCATCTCTGCCCCCTTCTGCACCAGGAGCCCACACCAGAACGTGCCTTCAAAATCACTGCTGAGCCGGGGAATGGGGGATAGGACAGGAGTCGGTTCAAATGCCACAGGGCCCTCCTACCAGGTTTCATTCACCTTTGACTTGCTAAGGGTTCCTTTGGTTGCTGTAAACTTTTGACTACTTTCCAGAGTTCCAGTAAAGTTGACTTTTTCATTGTTTCTGTGGTAGTATGGGTGGGAAGTTATTAAATGACTAACTCAATCTTTTTATTTGTCATAGGGCTATGCAGATAGTCTGTTTCCTCTTGACTCAGTTTGGTAATTTGTGTCTTTCTAGGAATTTGTCCATTTTTCTCTAACTTACCTAATTTGTTGACATAGTAATCTTTTATAATCCTTTCTATTTTTGTTCTGAATTCTAATTTTAGTAGCTTGAGTCTTTTTTATTTTTTTGTCTCTTTTTGAGTGGGGTAAATTCCAGTTGTTGAGATGTTACATAGTTTATTCTTTTTCTTTTGGTAGTTATGCTTAGATTTTTTTTTTCTTAGTGTACATACTTAAAGTACAAAGTAAATCGTTGTCTTTTGCAAACGTTTCAAAGCCTGTATTCGTCGTTGAGCCAAGGTCTATGAGCAGTGCCTTGTCAGGAAAAGTCTGTTGCTCCCGCTCGAAAACTAGTTTTCCTGGGTGTTGAGTTCTGTGCCGGCTCTCACCCTTCCTTTGTCTGCTGGCGGTGTCATTCCTTGTCTCCTAGCCTCCTCTGAGAAGTCTTCCATCAGGCTAGTCATCATCCCCCTTTGTAGACTGTCTGCCTCTTCCTTCTGGTAGTTTTTAGCATTTTCTCTCTGTCTTCAGTGGTCTGCGGTTCTGCTGCTGTGTGTTGGGGAGTAAATTCATTTTTACTCTTCCTGCTCCGCCTGGCAGTGCTTGGTCATTAACCACGTATCTTCAAGAACTGTGATCTTTAGGGGCGCCTGGGTGGCTCGGTCGGTTGAGTGTCCACCTTCGGCTCAGGTCATGATCTCGCAGTCCGTGAGTTCAAGCCCCGCGTCGGGCTCTGTGCTGACAGCTCAGAGGCTGGAGCCTGCTTCGGATTCTGTGTCTCCCTCTCTCTCTGCCTCTCCGCCGCTCAAGCTCTGTCTCTCAAAAATAAATAAAACATTAAAAAATTAAAAAAAAAAAAAGAATTAGGATCTTGAAGTCTGGGATCCTGTGTCCCTGTGATTCTGGAAGCTCCTCTACCATTATCTCTTCAAGATGCCGTGTCTCGCAGGGAGCCTGGCTGGCTGGCTCAGTTGGAAGAATGTGGGACTCTTGATCTTGGGGTTATGAGTTCAAGGCCCCCATTGGGTGTAGAGATTATTTATTTTTTTTTATTTTTTATTTATTTTTTTTTTAATTTTTTTTTAACGTTTTATTATTTTTGAGACCGAGAGAGACAGAGCATGAATGGGGGAGGGTCACAGAGAGAGGGAGACACAGAATCTGAAACAGGCTCCAGGCTCTGAGCCGTCAGCCCAGAGCCCGACGCGGGGCTCGAACCCACGGACCGCGAGATCATGACCTGAGCCGAAGTCGGACGCTTAACCGACTGAGCCACCCAGGCGCCCCTCCAGTGTGCTTTTAACTTCAATGTCTTTCATGGACGTTTCATTTGTTTCTTTTTAAAACTGGTTGTTCTGTCCCGCGCTGACTTATCCTTTTCTCAGGCTGGGTTCTGTTGTCTCTCACGGCTCCGTTTTCTTCCCAATTCTTGGGGTTCATCTCTAAGGCTTGGGGGCAAGAGTTTTTTCTTTTTCTTTGTTTAGTTTTCCCGTGGATGGCCTGGCTCTTCCAGGGGCCCAGGTCTCCACTGCCCGTAAGCTCAGGGCCCTGTTTTCTCTTCTCATGTGTCTGTTACGACCCCAGGTCCCAGCCTCCAGGGTAATGCACTTTAATAGGAATATAAATATGAGCCATATATAGAATTTCAAGTTTTCTGGTAGCCACACTGAGGAACTAAGAAGACAAAGGTGACAGTAATTTTAATAACATGCTTGACCCACTGTATCCAAAATATTATCATTTCAACGTGTAGTAATTTAGAAACATACTAAACTTACATTTTTTTTTTTTTTTTTTTTTGTACCAAGTCATCCAAATCCAGTGTGGGTGTGAGACTCACAGCGTGTCTTAGTCTGGGCCAGTCACATTTCAAGTCTTCGCAGCCATGTGTGACTAGTTGCCACCACGCTGGACAACCGATTCGGTACCTGAGTCTGCTTTTCCCCTCAGGCCAACCTGAACTTACGCGAGTTTTCTTTGCGTTTTCTCATTGTTGCTGGCACATGGGGTTTTACCTGTCTCTTGCGCCTGGCTGTGTATTAAAAATGATCTTTTGTCATATTTCTCATGCTTATGGCTGGAGAAAGAGGTCAGTTCAGTCCACCATGTTGCCAGAAATCCTTTCATTTATTCCTTACAACAACCTTAGGACGGAGGTACTCTTACGCCCAGTTTACAGATGAGGGAACTGGGGCTCGTGGAGCTTAAATGACTCGCCCAAGTTCACATGGCTGTTAAGTGGCAGAGAACAGACCCAAAGGCAGGTCTGTTTGAATTCCGGGTCCTTGCTCTATCCGCCATGCTGTATTGCCACCTCATAATTTTGATTCCTCCTCGTTCGTTTTCAGGAATTAGACATCACCAAGAGCTCTCCGTGACTCCTTACGCGGCCTTGCTTGTCTGGAGAGTAGCTCCTGGCCAAGACCTGGCAGTCACGAGCCATGGACCGGTATAGCCTTGGGGACGAGGACGCCCTTCCTCCGGAGGTGCACCTCCCTTCGTTTTCCGAGAGCCAGGGACTCAACTGCAGCGACACCCTCGACCGGGATCTGCGTCCCAGTGCACGAGACCTGCTCTATGCCGGCCTGAGTGGTTTGGACCTGGACCCCAGCCTCCCAGCCCCTGACATGCCCAGCGAGGCACTGGAGGACAACTTAGACACCCTGTCCCTGTACTCGGGGAAGGACAGTGACTCTGTGAAGCTGCTGGAGGAGTATGCAGACCCGGAATCTCAGGCGTCCCTGCAAGGTAAGGCTGTCCCTCTGGGCCCGAGGGCCTAGAAGACTGTTGGAACGTTCCTGTGGCCAGCTAAGGGTTGATTCTGCACGGATTGGATAAGAAAACTTTTATCTTCCACGGGTGAATAGTGAACAGGGGACAATCACTTTTTTTTTTTTTTTTAACTTGGGAATTGTTCCCAACTTCCTAGTCAAGGAAACCGAACGCTGATCCTGAGGAATAATGTCGAGAAACTTGGCTGTTCGTGGATGTCCTAATCTTGTGTGTGGTGTGGGCAGACATCTGAGTTTACGGGACACTTTCCCACCCATTACATCCCCGGGGGCGCTTTTCACGTTCCCAGGATGACCTGGGATCCTGTCCGTCCACCACTTGGTTGTCTAACCTTCCCCAGCCTCAATGTCTTCATCCGTGAAGCGGGAGGGCATCAGAAGGCCCGCTCTGCTCCCCTCCCCCCCGCCCCCCGCCAGACTAACAGCACTAAGACGCAAGGGAGGAAATGAATGCAAAAGCATCGCATAGGCTGCAGAGCGTGGGACAGATCGTTGTTATTTTTGTCAATATCGGTAGAATTCATCTCAGGCAGCCCATTGATGCGGGTTCCAAGTCTCTCTCTTCTGCGGGGGGCGGGGGGCGGGGAGCGAAAGGGTAACTGATGGAACACTTAGAAGCTTTGGTGCAATTTTCTTTTGGCTTTTTGACTTGCCTTGAGGCTTCCACTACAAGATAAATTTGGTGTTTGTTAATTCTTTTCAAGGGTTCTTGGGTAACTCGCTTAGATGAGCTAGCTGTCTGAGCTAGCAGTCTTTGATATTTAGAAAAAAAATTTTTTTAATGTTTATTTATTTTTGATGGAGAGAGAGAGAGAGAGCGGGGGAGGGGCAGAGAGAGAGAGGGAGACACAGAATCGGAAGCAGGCTCCAGGCTCGGAGCTGTCAGCACAGAGCCCGACGCGGGGCTCGAACTCACAGACCGGGAGATCATGACCTGAGCGGAAGTCGGACGCTCGACTGACTGAGGCATCCAGGCGCCCCGGCGGCCTTTGATATTTATCATCACACCTCATGCATAGAAGGCCCCTCTGAGATGGCCCTGCAGAACAGGGGTTCATGTCAGTCGGGATAAGCATTGCAAGAAATATCCCGAAGACTTGGTAAAATGAAAAACTTGTGAAGCCCCCCGCTCCTCTCCGCACAGGATGCAGCAGACAAGGGGCCCGCCTCGTCACCACGTTGGAAGGCCAGAAGGCAAATCCCAGAATCCTGAGACGTGTACCTCGTTGCGGGCATTGGGCCACGCCTGGGGTGGGGGTGGGGGCCCGGTAATGAGGGTTTTCAACCCGGCCACAGAAACTACCAGAACAACACTGGTAGCACGAATATGTGTGCATTTCACTGGGCAGAGGAGCTGGAGCTGTCACCAGACTTTCACGGGGGGAGCGGGAGGGGGGCTGTGTCCCTCTCTGCAAAATACGTCACAAGTCATTACTCCAGTTCAACTCTTCCTAATGTTCCTTAAGCTTGAGTTTTTTCTTTTTACTTGTGAAAAAAAGGAGTCCCCTGAGCATTAAATTCTAACTCCTTATGCTTCTGTGACTGAAATTCAGGCCGCTCTAAACACATACGCTGGTGTTTGTCTTCTCAGCTAGAAAAATAGTACACGGTTCTTCAACGGGAAATAGAGAAAATTGGCAGCAGGAAGAATCCCCCAGCCTGGCTCTCACACGTCGGGTTTTAAAAACCCGAGTGAGGTCATTCAGAAAAACATGGTTTGGCGCAGGTGTGTGAAGTGTACAAGGCTATTTGAGGTTTTTCAAACTGAGCGTCTTTGCTTTTTCACGAGAAGGTAGTCCCTTGTCCTGACTCACTCCACCGTGATGTTTGACCACAGTCTTGCTTGTTAGGCTGTTCGTGTTTCTGGGAACAGCTGTTTACATGAGGCGCTTCCTTTTAGGTGAGTTCTTTGGACATACCCCTCCAAGTAGGTTTGCCCATCAGAGAATACACAGCGTTTGATAACCCACTTGGCTACACCACCTTCTGAGAAGATCGGGCAGCTTCCCGGGGCCGGTGACTCTGCCCGATTTTCAGTGTCATTGGTGATTGTTTTTGAATCAGTGCTAGTTTAATAGTTGGCTTTAATGAGCATCTTTATTTTATTTTACTGAAAAATTTTTTTCAGCTTATTTATTTATTTTGAGAGAGAGAGAGTGAGCGGGGTGGGGCAGAGACAGAGGGAGACGGAACCCAAGCAGGCTCCGCACTGCCAGCCCAGAGCCTGACGCAGAGCTCGAACCACAAACCGCGAGACCGTGACCCGAGCCGAAACCAAGAGTCGGATGCTCAACCGACCGAGCCACCCAGGCGCCCCGTAATGAGCATTTTTAAGGTAACTTAGCAAGGTGGACGACTTTTCTGACGGGAGTCCTCTTACTCCACATTTAAACTGTTGGGCTCATTCAAACACCTGTCACGGTAACTTCTTACGCGAGGAGGAGGAGACCAGGCATGTTGAGGGACAAACGGTCTATGGCAGGACAGAGGTGGGAGACGCCAGTCCGGGCTCCCTCCTGCCGTGTCTGTCACGCTGCGCCTCGGCCGGCCGCGGTCAGCCATCTGGGTCCTCCAGGCGGGCCCGCTGCCCTGGGCTGTTGGGTGCCCGGGGTCCCGGCTCTGCAGCACACTAGAGAAGTGGCGATTTCGAAGCTACCGTCTCCCGAGGTGGTCTGGGCCATCTTGAAGACCAGCGTGAACAGCAGGAAAATCTTCCACAGTCAGACGATGGTGGAGCGTCCACGAGCGCCAGCCAGGGGGTTCCGGGAGCCGGGACGCGGCAGGAGCCCGCGGGGTCCTTGCGGCCACGGCCCCTGCGTTTCCAGTGACTTGAAACCAGCTTCTCTTTAGTCAGCCAAACCTGTCTCTGTCTGTCGGAGCGAGACAGAAGCAGCGAGTTCCCTCCCCACACGCTGGCCCTTGGGATACTTGACGGCTTGCCCCTCTCCCGCGTGAACATTTCCAGTCCCTCCTCCGGCTCCTCACGCGAATGAGTTGCAAACGTACCTGTCATCATTGTACCCAAGGAATGCAGAAAACACGGAGGCATACTCAGAGGCCCAAGAAGAGGAGAGTAAAAGCCCATAACCTACAGTCTGGCCTGTTCTCGCTGTCGGTTTTCTGTTCAGATGTATTGGTCTTTCTCTGTTTTGTAACGGGCTGCTGTTTTCACAGAGTAGTCACTTCATCAGATATTTATTTACTTATAAAACTGTAGAAGTTTTACCTTAAATGCTGTGTCTTAGATCCTTTACACCATAACGCGATCACTTGCACGCCCTTTTATCAGGTAATAGGTTGTTTCTAACAGGAAAGACAGTGCTGCCATTAACTGCTTTGTGGCTGCCTCTTTGTACAAATCTAGATTTCTTTCTTTCTTTCTTTTAGAGAGAGAGAGAAAGAGAGGGTGCGAGTGAGTGAGGGGCAGAGAGAAAGCATCCCAGGAGAGGCGGTGGGGGGGGCGGGGAGAGAGAGAGAGAAGGGGGGCTTAACCCAAAGCAGGCATGACCTGAGCCGAAGTCAGATGCTTAACCCCCGAGTCACCCAGGCGTTCCTGTTTTTCTTTCTTTAAAATCCCCAAAGCGGGGGCGCCTGGGTGGCTTGGTCAGTTGAGCGTCCGACTTCGGCTCAGGTCATGATCTCGCGGTCTTTTGAGTTCGAGCCCCGCGTCGGGCTCTGTGCTGACAGCTCAGAGCCTGGAGCCTGTTTCGGATTCTGTGTCTCCCTCTCTCTCTGCCCCTCCCTTGTTCATGCTCTGTCTCTGTCTCAAAAATAAATAAACGTTTGGGGCGCCTGGGTGGCTCAGTCGGTTAAGCGGCCGACTTCGGCTCGGGTCATGATCTCACGGTCTGTGAGTTCAAGCCCCGCGTCGGGCTCTGTGCTGACAGCTCAGAGCCTGGAGCCTGTTTCAGATTCTGTGTCTCCCTCTCTCTGACCCTCCCCCGTTCATGCTCTGTCTCTCTCTGTCTCAAAAATAACTAAACGTTAAAAAAAATAAATATAAATAAATAAATAAATAATAAACGTTAAAAAAAATAAAAAAAAAAATGACTTTTAAAATCCCCAAAGCAGAATTGACTGGCAGAAAGCATTTGTACTTCTCTGAGGTTTCGGATTATGTCTTTCTGCTTGTCCTTCCGAGGGTGCCGTGGATGGTCTAGACACGAAGCCCGACCCGTGTTGGTCACCTTGTCCTAGAAGCGCTTCCGACCACCGCCGCCCCTCTGAGTGTGGTGCCGGGACCGAGTGCCATCCTGCAGGGGTGGCCCTGCCAGGGCCCCTTTTCTCTCTCTCATCGTTTTCTCGGCGCGCAAAGCCGCTGAAGTTGGAGGGCGCGGTCCTGGAGCCTCTGTCCAAGTCCGCCGTGGCCCTGACACTCACTGAGAGCTGATTTCGCCCTGCTCTTTGATTTCCCCAGATGTCTATAACCTGTGCTCTCTCCCTCTGTTTAGACCTGGGGCCAGGCGCTCTTAAGGTGCCTAAAGAGGCTGACGAAGGAGGCAGGGCCGCCTCGGGGAGCGCGAGGAAAGGAAAGCGGCAGCACACTTCCCCTCAGAACCCGCTTCTGGACTGCAGCCTCTGCGGGAAGGTGTTCAGCAGCGCCAGCTCCCTTAGCAAGCACTACCTGACGCACAGCCAGGAGAGGAAACACGTCTGCAAAATCTGCGGCAAGGCCTTTAAGCGCCAGGACCACCTGTATGTAGGAGTGTGGTCGGGCGGGGGGGGGGGGGGGGGGGGGGGGAGGGGCTGGGGGCGGGGGCAGCGGGCGGGCTCCTGGGTGGCCTTCACACCTGCCCTGGGTGGGCTTCCCCTCCTGCTGCCCGGATAGATGTCTGCGACCTGCGCAGGGACACAGGGACGCGCCTCCCCTTCTCACACGGGGCCAGCTCCGCCCAGGACGGGTGGCTCTTCCCAGCCCCCAGGGTCACACCAGTGAGGAAATCGCTGCCACAGTTTGCAGACGGGACCCTCGTGGTTTCCAGACCTGTAACGGCTCGCTCCCAAGGCAGTTTTGTCATGTAGGAAATTGGGCTCACTTTTATAGAGAAATGTTGGGAGTCCCTCGTAGGCATCCAAGGAGAACAGATCCGTGTCTCATGAGGAGCGTGCATTAGAATGACGGGGGAATGAGAGATTCTGAAATGCCTGTTTCCAGAATATGGCAGGGGAGCATTAATGCTTTTTTTATACTCCTTTTTTTAAAAAAACAAACTCCTGATTAAAAAAAAATAATAAAGCCCATTGTAAGACTTAGCCAGAATTCCCTTTGTTCTTAATATCTTGGAAGTGATGAGCTCTTCTTGCTAGTGAGGCAGGAAAGAGAGACTTTTTTTCTTTTTTTTTTTTTAATTTTTATTTATTTTTGAGAGAGAGTGAGACGGAGCACAAGAGAGGGAGGGGCAGAGAGAGAGAGGGAGACACAGAATCCGAAGCAGGCTCCAGGCTCTGAGCTGACAGCACAGAGCCCGATGCGGGGCTCGAACTCACGGACCGCGAGATCGTGACCTGAGCCGCAGTCGGACGCTCAACTGACTGAGCCCCCCAGGTGCCCCTGACAGACTTTTTTTTTTTTTCAAACAGAGAGACTTGCCAGTGGGTGATGACAAGCCCTTGCATTTGTATCGATGCTCCTTACCTACAGTTGGGGCTAGAAATTGGGTCTCCTGACTCCCCCTATGTAGCTTCCCTGGGCGGGAGGCCAAGGGTCAGCACTTGGCGAAGGGCGGTATCATCGACCGGAGACACCCCATGTACCACGTGGATCAGACTGTCCAGGGTCGGGCTGTTGGGAGCCTGGAGCAGGACCCCCCCCCCCCCGGTTTATGCTTACGATACATCAGTGTGGTTAGAAGCGTGCTATAAATGGAACACATGCTTGTATTTATTTAAAATTGTGGAAAATACAGGAGACACATTTGGCTGCTTTCTAGCAACTTTTTACTGATGGGACGTCTGTCATTTTGTTCGTTCGTTTGTTCGCTGGGGGTGGGTTCCAGGTAGCTGGCTCCCTAGAGGACTGTTACGGTCAGGCAAAGACTCTGGCTGGACTTCTGGGGGAAGGGTCACCCCCAGCTTACCATCTCCTCGAGCGTATCCTGCTAGACCTTCGGTCCTCAGGGATGCTCAGAGGGGCCAAGTGAGTAAGTGACTCTGTGGGCAGATAGCTTGGAGGGACACGGGAGGGTAAGAAGCGGTCTGCGTGCTGCGTGGCTTTTAAATTTGCTGCTCCGAACCTCCAAGGAGCAAATCGTGTTTTTTCAAAACTTCCTTGCCAGCTGAGCCCGTGTCCTCCGGGAGCCGCCCTGGAGGACCGCTGTCCCTTGGGAACTCACTTTGGGGAACTCCAGTCTGACTTTCATTGATTTTTTTTTTTTTTCCCCAGAGAAGGGGTTTGCTCACAGGTGAGGGAGGGGAGCACCCCTTCCGTCGCTTCGCCCGGAGGGGTGGCCGCCTGGGGCTTCCCTCCCGGGCGCCGAGCGCGGGTTCCCGTGCACCCTTGTCCCCCCCCCCCGGGGACACACTCGGGGTCCCGTGGTGAAGGGCAGCCAGGGCGCCCGCTGACCCGCGTCTCCGTGTGACTCCAGGACCGGGCACATGCTCACCCACCAGAAGACCAAGCCGTTCGTGTGCATCGAGCAGGGCTGCAGCAAGAGCTACTGTGACTACCGCTCGCTGCGGCGCCACTACGAGGTCCAGCACGGCCTGTGCATCCTGAAGGAGGCCCCCCCGGAGGAGGAAGCCTGCGGGGACTCCCCTCACGCCCGCGAGGCCGCCGGCCGGCCGGCCCCCGGTGGCTCACGAGCCCCCGGGCCCCCCGAAGCCCGGTCCCCCGGCTCCCTCCTGCCCAACCGGGACCTCCTGCGCTGCATCGTGAGCAGCATCGTCCACCGGAAGGTCCCCTCTCCCGGCCCGGCGGGGCCTCCAGACGGCGGGGAGGAGAGGACCGCGGCCTGTCCCCGCGCGCCCTCATCCGGGCCCTCCTCCTGCACCCCCGCCAGCATGCCGGGGGCCCCCGGAAACCTGGGCACTGAGGTTCCCGAGGAGCCTCGTCCCCCACGGAAGGAGCCTGCCGCCGCCATGTTCACGGCCATCCACCCGAGAGCGGTGGAGAACGGGGGCACCGACCCGGCCGGGCCAGAGCCGCCTCTGCTCCAGCGCCCGACCGCCCTGGAGGGCTGGCCCGAGGGCGGCCCGCGGCCGGCCCGCCTGCCTGTGTTCCGAGGCCAGACGGTCCCCGCCGGCTCCCAGCCGTCGAGCCACAACTTCCAGTGGCTGCGGAACCTGCCCTGCTGCCCCAAGAGCAAAGGGAACAACGTGTTTGTCGTCCACAAGCCCCCTTCCGTGCCGTCGCGGGAGGGCTGCGAGTCTGGCCCTGGGCCCAGCAGCACCTCCCCCGTGGGGGAGCCCTCGCCTGGCGTGGGCCCCGGTCGGGAGGACGCGTCGCCCTACCCTGCCACGCTCCTGAAGGCTCCCGGGGAGGCCTCGGGCGACCCCAGATATGCTGGCGGGGAAGACGACTCCTGGGGTTCCAAGAAAAGCAAGTTTGACTGTGACTCCTTCCTGTGGCAGAACCCCGGGGAGCCCGGCCTCCAGGAGGCCCAAAAGCCCAGCGGCCTCCCGTCGGACGCCACGCCGCTCTTCCGGCAGCTCTTCCTCAAGTCCCAGGAGTCCCTGGTGAGCCACGAGCAGATGCAGGTGTTCCAGATGATTGCCAAGTCCCAGCGGATCTTCTCACAGCTCCCCGGGCCCGAGGGCAAGCAGGCCGCCCTGAAGCCGCTGCCGGGGCCCTGGCCGCAGCAGCCCCCGCCGCCGGCAGCCCCTGTTGACTCTCTGCACGCTGGCCCCGGAAACCCGGAGCCAGAGGGGTCCCCAGCCCGCAGGAGGAAAGCCACGCCTGCGTTCCCCAGAGAGGCCTCCCCAGGCGGCACCAGGCGGGACGCGAAGGGAGGTCTGAAAACCGCCCCCGCTCCGCCGTCCCTCTCGGCGTCGTCACTGGACCCTCCCAGGAACCCAGACATCTCCTCTCTGGCCAAGCAGCTGAGATCCACGAAAGGGACCTTGGACCTGGGGGACATCATCTCCCCGGGGGGCCCACGGCAGACCCAGTCAGGTGGGGATGAGCCCCTCGGAGCCCCGCTCCCAGGGAAGCAGGCCCAGGCGGAGAATGGTGCGGCTCTGGGGGCCGCGAAAGGTGAAAAGAGCCAGGCCTGCGCCCGGGGCGGGGGCTACAGGCTCTTCTCGGGCAACCCCAGGTCCCAGCGCTTCTCCGGCTTCCGGAAGGAGAAGCTGAAGATGGATATGTGCTGTGCGGCTTCCCCGAGCCAGGTAGCCATGGCCTCCTTCTCGTCAGCCGGGCCTCTGGCAGACCCCCCCCAGGACTCGAAGTCCAAGCTGACGATTTTCAACAGAATCCAGGTACCTGGGCCCTCCCTCACGGGGCGTGACCACGCTTGAGACGAGAGTCTCGTTGGTTCCTCGTTTCTGCGTCTACTGGTTGGCCAGCCGTTGTGTTTAGTCTCAGGGAGCCCTCAGCCGCGGTTGTGCAGAGGCGGAAATGAAGGTTCGGAGAGACTGTGGGTCCTCCTGTCAACCCCCACCCCCGTTCAGTCTTCAGGGTTGTCAGAGATGCTTTCTTTCCTAGGCTTTCTCTACTGGCTCCCTTTCTGCCTTTCACTTCCTTCTGGATTTGCCTCCTTAAGTTGTTCAGGGGATGTAAAGGTAGAGTTCCCACCCCCGTCAGTATTTCTGCGCCTAATGCCGGGTCTTCCCTGCTGGGAGTCACGGTCCCCACGCCGACCAGCACCTGCAGAGCGGACAGTCAGTCCTTGCAGGTGGCACCCACCAGGTCTGGGCGTGGAGAGGCCGGGAAAGCAGGAGAAGGCAGAGAGAGAGGGAGAGAGAGAATCCCACGCAGGCTCCGCACCATCAGCACAGAGCCCGACGCGGGGCTCGAACTCAGGAACCCGTGAGGTCATGACCTGGGGTGAAATCAAGGGACAGATGCTCAACAGACTGAGCCACCCGGGCGCCCCCAATTCACCATTTTAAAGTACACCTTCCAGTAGTTTTCAGTATATTCTCCCAGGTCGTGCGTCCGTTACCACTCTTTGCCAGAACCCTTTCTTCACCCCCAAATCCCCCACACTCTGAGTTGTCACCCCCAATCTCCATCCCTCACGGCCCCTGGCAGGTATGAATCTACCTTGTGTCTCTCTGGATTTGCCCGTTCTGGACGTCTCTTACGCTACGTGGCCTTCCGTGTCTGACTTCTTACGCTCAGTACGAGGTTTCAAGGTTCTGGGGTGTTACGGCGCATCCGTATGCCTTTTTATGGCCGAATAATGCTCCACTGAACGGATGTGTCACGTTGTGTTTATCCGTTCGGCAGCTGAGGGGCCTTCGGGTTGTTTCCGCTTCCTGGCCACTGTGAATAGTGCTGCCGTGAGCATTCGTGTGCAAGTTTCTGGGTGAACGTAGGTTTTCGCTGCCCTCGGGAGATACGTCGGTCCGCTTGGAATTTCTGGGTCAAGCGGTAACTCTGTGTCTAACCGTCCGAGGAGCTGCCAGACTTTTCCCAAGCAGCCGCGCCATTCAGCCTCCCCGCCCACGACGTCCCCACGTCCTCACCAACGCTTTGCTGTCGTTTGTTGTTGTTTTTAATCGTGGCCGTGCTAGCGGGCGTGAAGTGGTCTCTCATCACGCTTTGGTGCGCACCTCCCTGTGGCCGGCGACGCTGCGCGCCTTTTCACGTGCTTATTGGCCATTTGTAAATCCCCTTTGGTCAAGGGTCTTTCAGCCCCTTTATCCGTTTTTAAATTGGGTCGTTCGCCTTTTCGTCGTCGGGCTGTACAAGAGTTCCTCGTGAATTATGAGTACGGGTCTCTTGTCAGGTTCGTGACCCGCATTCATACTTCTCCCATCCTCTGGGTGGTTTTTTCTCTGTCTTGATGGTCCCGTGAAGCACGGGCGTTCTAAGTTTTGATGAAGTCTGACGTGTCGATGGCTGGCTTTCGTTTTGGTGTCCCCCAAGACGTGTGCCTCCTCCGCTGTCTCAAAGAATCACACCTATGCTTTCCTTTAAAAAAAGAAAAGATTTTAGCGTTAAGTAGTCTCTACACCCCGTGTGGGGCTCGAAGCCACAACCCCAAGATCAGGAGCCACATGCTCCACTGACCGAGCCAGCCAGGCGCCCCACCGCCCCCCCACCCGTGCTTTCTTCTAAGAGTCTTACTGCTGTCCCGTCTCCATGCCTCCTTCCTGCTATGGTGGCTCAGATGTGTTTTCCCCTTCAGGGTGGAAATATCTACCGGCTCCCCCATCCGATGAAGGAGGAGAACGTGGCAGACGGATGGTAAGTTCAGAAGCCACTCCTCCGCCGTGCCTGGGGGGCGCTCAGCCCCTCAGATTCCTCTGGTGGCCTTTGTGTGCTGGCCCCGGGTCACCCAGTTCTGGAAGCGTCAGTCCCGAGGAGGTACGCACCCGGCCGTGAGGTGCTGCGGTGTGGTGTCCTCTCTCCAGTTCTTAGGGTTCATCGAGAGTTGTACCAGTGGATCAGATTTAAAACCAAAAAAAAAAAAGAAAAAACATTAACGATGGGGACGGAGCCCCATCCTCGCGTTCTTCCGTCCTGCCATGTTTCCCCACAGTAGCCAGCGAAACGGGGGCCCTGCAGACTGGGCAGAGCCGAGGAGCACTTACGTCTGCAACAACTGCAGGCAGATGTTTTATACAGAGAAGGGGCTGAGCAGCCACATGTGTTTCCACAGCGACCAGTGGCCGTCACCTCGAGGGCAGCAGGAGCGGCAGGTGAAGGGCGCGCACCGTGCCTTCGGGGTTTCGGGCGGGCGCCTGGATGGCATCTACTCCGGGATGGAGATGCACCCCTGAGTGGAGTCTGGGCGCAGGGGGAGGGCAGGAGCCGGGCCGAGCCGCTTGTTCACTCCTGCCGACCGTTCGTCTTAAAGAGCCATCTCTTGTCCGCATCCAGGAGTCTGGCGTGGGGTTTTGCCAACCACCGAGACGGCTGCCGAGGCCGGAGGGCGACGGGCAGAGTCCCCCAGGAGCCAAGAAGTCCCCGGACAGCCCCGCCGCGGCCCCTTTGGCGGTCCCTGCGTCGCTGCCCGCAGCTCCAGTGAACCGACCCGCCGGGAGCACCGCCAAGGTGGGTGCCGGTCAGTCCGCTTCCTTCCCGCTGCTTCCCCCCTTGCCGGCGGGGGCCGCGGGGAAAGCCCGAACCAAACGTCAGGAGAAACCTGAGTCGAGGAGAGCTCGCTTTGCACGGTCTTTGCACGGTCGTTCGGCCGTGCACATCCCCCGAGCCTCCTCTGTGCCAGCCCGCGCCGGCACGGCTGCAGACTGTGGTGACCGGGACAGGCTCCCAGCCTGGTGAAGGAGCAGGGCTGTCCCCGGACAGTGACGACCCACAGTGGGCTGGGCTGGGCGGGGGGGGGGGGGGGGGGGGGGGAGCAAAGGGATCCGAGGGCGTCCTGAGGGGGCACCAGAGACTCCTGCTGAGGAGGTCAAGGGGTGTTGGAGCTGAGTTCCGGCGGGGAGGGGGCAGAAGACTGGCAGAGGGGAGGGGAGAGTGGGGAAGGTGGGAGAGAGCATCGCAAGTCCCGGTGACCCGTCTCTTCAGCCTGACCTGGAGGACCCGCTGGAGAAGTCCCTGCCGGGCTCAGGGACGAGGTGCGTGGATGCCATCGCTCATCCCCCGGGAGCCGTTGCCACTGTCATTTTGTCACTTTGTCGTGCCGTTGCACTGTCTCCGCCCCGCCCCCCCCCAGACCCCCACTGTAAGAGCCAGGCATGGGATCAACTGGAGCTGGCCTCACCTGGTTCCAGATTCCCCTGAGTCGGGGCCTCTCCTTGAGGGCTCCAGGCTCGAATGGCATCGGGCTCGGTTAGGATCTGGGCCCTGCCCGCCTCCCTTTTCTGGGGGCTCGGGGTCACGGGTCACACTCCCCTCTGGCTCCGGGGTCCGTATTCTCGTCCCATCTCCCGCCCTCCCGAAGACGGAGCTGTGCAGCAGGTGGCCTCGCATGAGCCCCTGTGATTGTGAGCTCTCCTCTTCCCCAGGGACAAGAGAAGGACGGGGAAGACAGAGACAGCAAGGAGAGCAGCCAACACAGGAAGCGGAAGAAGCGCCCCCAGCCCAAGGCCTTGTTGGTGCCTCCTCCGCCCTCGTCGCCGTCGCCCGCAGAGCCGGGCCTGGGAGGATGGCACCAGAGCTGCCTGCGGTCTCCCGTGTTCCTGGTGGACCGCCTCCTGAAGGGGCTATTCCAGTGCTCTCCGTATACGCCGCCCCCGATGCTCAGCCCCATCCGGGAGGGCTCTGGGCTCTATTTCAACACCCTCTGCTCCACCTCTGCTCACGCCGGGCCCGACAGACTCATCAGCAGCATGCTTGGTGAGTGAGGCTGGGCGCCGTGATCTCTGCTCAGCGCGCGGCGGGCCTGCTGCGGGCCAGACCCTCTTCTCTTGTCGCATTTCGCCCAGAGATTCTCTCCGGCCTGTGGCCGTGTCTGGTCTGCGAGTCCCGTTGCTGTCCGGAAGCGTCCCGGGACCATCTGGGACCAGCAGCCTTCTAGGTGCTGAGAAGTTTACAGCCAGAAAGAAAATAGAGAGTCCGTTTAGCCTGACCACCATTCTGCCTGCCCTTTGAGTGGTTTTTGACAGTCTTCCTAAGATCTAATTCACGTACCATATGAATCACCCATTTAGAGTATACGGTATTTTTTAGTTTATTCACAGGGTTGTGTGCCCATCACACGATCTAATTTTAGAGCGTTTTTGAACACCCCCAGAAGCACCGTATCCGTGCAGTCACCCCCCGCCCCCGATAGCCCCCACCTCCCCGGCCCTGAGCAACCGCCAACCTACTTTTTCTCTCCACGGATCTGCCCGGTCCGGATATTTTGTGTAATTGGAATCATACAGTAGGTGACATTCTGTGTCTAGTTCATTCACTTGGCATCCGTGTGCACCCACGTTATCATACGTATCAGTGCTTCATCCCTTTTTGTGGCCAAATAATCCCATTGTCTGGACACACTCCATTTTATTTATCCATTCGTCAGTTGACGGGCACTTGGGTTGTTTCTGTCCTTTGGCCTCTGTGAATAACGTTGCTCATGAGCATTCATGTACAGGTTATTGTGGGACGTGTGTTTTCATCTCTCTTGGGTGTATGCCTAGGAGTGCAGTTGTGGGTCATAGAGTTAGCTCTACGTGTGACCATTTAAGGAGCTACTGGACTGTTTTCCAAAATGACAGAACCATTTTAAATTTCCGCCAGCATTGTATGAAGGTTCCGGTTTCTCCACATCCTTGTCAACACTTGCAACCTTTTTTTTCTTACGTAACCATCCTGGTGTGTGTGTAAAGTGGTTTTGATCTGCATTTCCCTGATGGCCAATGAGACGGAGCATCTTTCCATGTGCTTACTGTCCATTTGTAATCTTTTCAGATCCTTTGCCCAGTTTTTGAATTGCGTTGTTATCTTTTTATTACTGACTCGTAAAAGTTTCTTCTGTATTCTGGAATTAACCCCTTTATCAGATCTACAGTTTGCAAATTCTCTCCTATTGTGTGCCGTCTTTTTATTTGTGGTCTTGTTTGCAGTACTAAAGTTTTAATTTTTTTTTTATAACGTTTATTTATTTTTGAGACAGAGAGAGACAGAGCATGAACGGGGGAGGGGCAGAGAGAGAGGGAGACACAGAATCGGAAGCAGGTTCCAGGCTCTGGGCCATCATCAGCCCAGACCCCGACGCGGGGCTCAAACTCACGGACCGTGAGATCATGACCTGAGCCGAAGTCGGACGCTCAACCGACTGAGCCACCCAGGCGCCCCGCAGTACTAAAGTTTTAAATTTTGATGAAGTCCAATTTGTTCTTTGTCCCTTGTGCTTTTGATGTTGTAGCTAAGGTTTTGCCTAACCAAAGGTCACAAAGATTTACTTCTGTGTTTTCTTGTGAGTTTTATTATTTTAAGTCTTAAATTTGTTTGTGACCCATTTTAAGTTCACTTTTATATATTGTATAAGGTGGAAGTCCAGATTCATTCTTTTGCAGTTGGATATCAGTTGTTCTAACACCATTTGTTGAAAAGACTATTCTTTTCCTGTTGAATTAGCATGGCACCCTGTGGAAAACCAATTGACCATAAACGTTTTGAGATTTTTCTTCTTTTTTAATACAGACATTTATAGCTATAAACTTCTCTCAGAGCACTGTTTTAGGTACATTTCATAAGTTTTAGTATGTTTTATTCTGATTTTCATGTATCTCAAAAGTGTTTTCTAGTTTTTTTTATTAATTTTTTTTTATAACACTGATTAAGGCGTGCATTGGTTAATTTCCACATATTTGTGAGTTTTCCAAATTGCCTGTTTTAAACTGATTTTGAATTTAATTCTGTTGTGATCAGACAACATATTTTGTATTAGTTCAGTGCTTTTAAGTTTCTTGAAGCGTTTTTATGGGCTAGAATGTGTTCTCCCTGGAGAATGTTCCATGTGTACTTAAGAAGAGTATATTCTCTGGATGGTGGGTGGAATGCATTGTAGATGTCTGCAATGTCTAGTTACTCTAAGTATTCTACTTCCTGTTATCTTGTGCCCAGTTGTCCTATCCATTATTGAAAGCATTGAAATCTCCAAGTATTATTTTTTAATTGTCTATTTTATCCTTCAATTCTGTCAATTGTTGCTTTCTGTATTTATGGACTCTGTTTTTAGGTGCATTTATGTTTATATAATTGCCATATTTTCCTGATGGCTTGAACTTTTATTATGATATCATTTACCATCGTTGTGATAATGTTATCATTATCTCTAGTAATATTTTTTGTTTTAAAGTCTCATTTGCCTGACATTAGTGTAGCCATTCCATCTCTTTTATGGTTGTTGTTTGCTTGGTATATTCCTTCCTGTTCTTTTACTTTCAGCCTGTTTGTGTCTTTGAAAATAAAGCATGTCTCCTACAGACAGCATTGGTTGGATGATGTATTTTTTTTAATCCAGTCTGACAAACTAGCTTTTGTTTGGTTTGTTTAAGCATTCTCATTTAATGTTATATTGATACGGTTGGATTTGCATATGCCATTTTACTTTTTATTTTCTATTTGTCTCATGTCATTTTCTGCTTCTGTTCCTTATCTGCTTTCTTTTGTACTAAATGAATATTTTCTTGTATAACCTGTCAATTCCTTTAATTAATTTTTCACTTTTTCTTAGTCATTTTTTAGGAGTTGCTCTAGGATTTAAAACATACATCTTAATTTGTCAGAGTGTGTTTAGTTGTGTAATTATTAATATATTAATAAAATATGGAAACATTGCTATCTAGTTCCGTTCCTTTTAACCCTTTTGCTATTATTGTTTTGTGTATACATATACATGTATGTATACATATATATATACATATGTGTATATATATATATATTTCATATGTATGTATTATATCTATCTATCTATATATTAGAAACCCGGAAATAGGGGCGCCTGGGTGGCTCAGTCGGTTAAGTGTCCGACTTGGTTTCATCTCAGGTCATGATCTCATGGTTCATGAATTCAAGCCCCACATTGGGTCATTGGGTTCTGCACTGGTGGCATGGAGCCTGCTGGGGATTCTCTCTCTCTCTCTCTCTCTCTCTCTCTCTCTCTCTTTCTCTGTCCCTCCCTCACTCATGCTCACATGCTCTCTCAAAATAAACATTAGGAAAAAAGAAACCCAGAAATACGTTTTCATCATTATCACTTTATATAATTTTGTTATGTGAAAAAAGATAATAGAGGGAAACAGGCATTATTTATAGAGTTATATCAACCTTCTTATTTACCATTACAAATAACTTCATTTATTCCTGTGGATTCAGGTTACCATCTGGGTATTATTTCTTTTTTCCAATGCAACTCCTTTGTCCTATTATTGTCACATATAGTGCATTTTTCTATACTATAGGCCCACAATACATATTGTCTTATGTCATTGCTTTTTAAGTCAATTAAGAGAAGAAATATGTGATTATACTTATATAATTACCATATTATTACCTTTATCAGCACCCTTTGTTTTTTTGTTGTGATTGACATTACTATCTGGTGTCATTTGCTTTCAGTCTAAAGAACTTTCTTTGGTGTTTATTATCGTTATGGAGATATAATTTACATACGGTTTATCCCTTTAAAGCATGTAATGCAGTGAGGTTTTTTTATTTAATTTTATTTTTTTAAATTTACATCGAAATTAGTTAGCATATAGGGCAACAATGATTTCAGGAGTAGATTCCTTAGTGCCCCTTCCCCATTTAGCCCATCCCCCCTCCCACACCCCCTCCAGTAACCCTCTGTTTGTTCTCCATATTTATGAGTCTCTTCTGTTTGGTCCCCCTCCCTGTTTTTATATTATTTTTGCTTCCCTTCCCTTATGTTCATCTGTTTTGCATCTTAAAGTCCTCGTATGAGTGAGGTCATATGATATTTGTCTTTCTCTGACTAATTTCGTTTAGCATGATACCCTCCAATTCCATCCACATAGTTGCAAATGGCAAGATTTCATTCTTTCTGATTGCCAAGTAATACTCCACTGTATATATAGACCACATCTTCTTTATCCGTTCATCCGTCGACAGACGTTTGGGCTCTTTCCACACTTTGGCTATTGTGGATAGTGCTGCTATAAACATGGGGCTGCGTGTGTCCCTTCGAAACAGCACCCCTGTATCCCATGGATAAATGTCTAGTAGTGCAATGGCTGGGTCGTAAGGTAGATCTATTTTTAATTTTTTGAGGAACGTCCGTACCGTTTTCCAGAGTGGCTGCACCAATTTGCCTTCCCAGCGGTGGTTTTAGTTCTGTTCACAGAACTGCATCCATTACTACCATCAACTTTCAGGCATTGTCATCACCCACGAAAGAAGCCCCACACTCATTAGCAGCCACTCCTGTCCCTGCCCCCCAACCCCAGGTATACCCCCCCCCCCAGGTAACTGCTAGTATAATCTGGACATTACACATGTGGAATCCTATAATATGTGGTCTTTCGTGACCACCTCCTTTCCCTTAGCGTGATGTTTTCAGGCTTCCCCTCGGTTGCAGTTTATGTCAGTATCCCGTTCCTTTTTATGACTGATATTCCACCTTTACTGTTTCTCGTAAGACACGTCTCGCGACAAATCCTCGCAATTTTTATTTATCTGAGAATCACTTTTTTTCACCTTTATTTTTGAAAAGGAGCTTGCTGGATGTGATTCTTGGTTGATAGTTTTTTACTTCCAGCAGGTTGGATATGTTACCCCACTGCCTCCTGACTGCCATTGTTTCTGACGAGAAGTCTGCCGTTAATCTGACTGGGGTGTTCTTGCACGGAATAAGTTGGTTTCCTCTTTGTACTTTCAAGATCTTTATCTTTGGCTTTCAACATTTTGCCAAAGACGTGTCTGGATGTACATCTCTTTGTGTTTATTCTATTTAGAGTTTGTAGTTTCTTGGATTTCTAGATCTTTTTCCTTTCCTTTCCTTTCCTTTCCTTTCCTTTCCTTTCCTTTCCTTTCCTTTCCTTTCCTTTCCTTTCCTTTCCTTTCCTTTCTTTTCCTTTCCTTACTACCAAATGTGGGAAGTTTTCAGCTGTTGCATCAAAGCCATGATTCGTGTTTTTCTGCCCCTCCTCCTCTTTTTCTGGTACTCTCATTACGAGTATTTTGCTGCGTTTAATGATGTCCCACATTTCTCTGAGGCTCACTCTTATTTTCGTCCATTCTTTTTTTTCTCTCTGTTCTTCAGATTACATAATTTCCATTGATCTTGGAGTTTGCTGATCATTTCTTCTGCCAGCGCAAATCTACCGTTGACCTCATTTTGGTTATTGTATTTTTTTATTTTTTAAATATTTTTTTGAGAGAGTGCGAGTGGCGGAAGGGCAGAGAGAGGGGGACAGAGGATCTGAAGTGGGCTCTGTGCTGACAGGCTAACAGCAGCGAGCCGGATGTGGGGCTCGAATTCATGAACTGCGAGATCATGACCTGAGCACAAGTCGGACCCTCGACCGACTGAGCCACCCAGGTGCCCCTATTGTACTTTTTTAACGCCAGGATTTCCATTTGGCCCTTTTTTATATATTCTGTCTCTTAATGGTATCCTGTCTTTGTTAGAAATCTTTATCATACCTTCCTTTAGTTACTTAAGCATGGGAACTGTGGGCAGAGGGAACCTGTCTCCTTGGCTGCACCTGCCTGGAGTAGGGCACTCCGGGCAGAGCTCCTGTTACACAGAGCTGGCGGGGGTGGGTGGGTAAGTGATGGGCGGATGCCACAGACTCTCGCTGTTCTTACCAATATTTAGTTGCTTTCTTGAGTGGGTATTTTGTAAAATGCTGTATGCCTTTAGGACAGCTTCCAGAGACTTTCACTTACTGTTATTTTTTTTTAATTTTTTTTTAACGTTTATTTATTTTTGAGACAGAGAGAGACAGAGCATGAACGGGGGAGGGTCACAGAGAGAGGGAGACACAGAATCTGAAACAGGCTCCAGGCTCTGAGCTGTCAGCACAGAGCCGGATGCGGGGCTCGAACTCACGGACCGCGAGATCGTGACCTGAGCCGAAGTCGGACGCTTAACCGACCAAGCCACCCAGGCGCCCCTCACTTAGTGTTCTTTAAAATAATTTTTATCAGTGAATTTGTTGTTCTGCTGAGTCCCTTACTCTGCTTTTTGGAAGTCCAATGCCCCTTCGTGCGATCTTTTTTAAAATTGTGTTTGATTGTGGGGGCACCTGGGTGGCTCAGTCAGCTAAGCGTCTGACTCTTGATCTCAACTCCGGGCTTGAACTTGGGGTCATGAGTTTGGGTCCCACGTTGGACTCCACGCTGGATGTGAAGCCTACTTTAAAAAAAAAAACTGTGTTTTATTGTGATAAAAACAGTTAACAGGAGAGTAGCGTGAGAGACCTGGAGCTTATTCATCTGGCTTCACTGAGACCTAATGCTCACTGAGTTCTCAGTACCCACTTCCCCAGCATCCCCAGCCCCTGACAACTACCATGCCGCTCCGATTATGCGCAAGTGACGATCTTAGGTACTTCTAGAAGCGAAATCATGCAGTATTTCCTTCTCTGTGACTTGTTTCACTTGGCATAATGTCCGCAAGTCTCATCCGTGTTGTTGCATCTGAAAAGTTCCTTAAAAACAAACCAAAACCGGGGCGCCTGGGTGGCTCAGTCGGTTAAGCGTCCGACTTCAGCTCAGGTCACGATCTCGCGGTCCGCGAGTTCGAGCCCCGCGTCGGGCTCTGGGCTGACGGCTCAGAGCCTGGAGCCTGCTTCCGATTCTGTGTCTCCCTCTCTCTCTGCCCCTCCCCCCGTTCATGCTGTGTCTCTCTCTGTCTCAAAAATAAATAAACGTTAAAAAAAATTAAAAAAAACAAAAACAAAAACAGGTTGAACGGTATTCCGTTGTATGTAAATACCACATTTTCCTTACCCGCTCCTCTGTCGGTGGACATTACTCCACTCCGTGAGTAGTGTTGAGTAAACGTGGGAGTGTAGATATTCCTTTTGAGATGCTGATCTCAGCTCTTTTGGATAAATACCCAGAAGTGGGATTGCCGGATCATGTGGTAGTTCTATTTTTAATTTCGTGAGGAGCCTCCTTATCACGCGATCTTAAAGAGCCTGCGCCCCCCCCCCAGATCCCTCGTGGTCCATCTTCTTGAGGCTTTTTGTTGTGTGTTTTCTAGATCAAGTGGATGGCTCTTTTGGCATCTGCATGGTAAAGGATGACGCCAAGATCAGCATTGAACCGTGAGTTGGAACAGACCTGGCACCGGAGGGTGGGTCCTTCCAAAGTGGGGGTACTTTTACCCTCCTTGTGAGCCAGTGTCTGTTTTTCCCAAGGAAAAGCATCATAGGGGATCGTGTCTAGCTCCAGAGTCTCCCTAAAAGAGAAGGGGTGCGTTTCTGTGGGTGGATGTGGGAAGCTCCCCCCAATATTCCTTCTGTCCAGATGTACCATAGCCGGGTCAGGGGGACAGAATGTCCAGGACCCTGGAGTTCTGGGTGGAATTGGTGATGGTCCAGCGCAAGACCCTTGAGTGTCCGTGGCACATGGCTAGATCAATATGGCCATGGATGTAGACGCATGCCAGGTATCAGCATATACCTCCCCTATCCTAGACCCGAAGAGACACCGGAAGCCAGAGATGTGGCAATAAGACAAGTCAGAGAAAGGAAGGAAGTGTCCCTGGAGAGGTTTCTGGGATGCCCGCACGTGTCTGTCGGGGATGTCGGGACACTCAACACACGCGACAGATGGCAGAGGGTTTCCCCAGGGCAGGGCTGTGGCCCGAGAGCAGGGCGCGCCGCGCGTCTCTGTTGCGTTTCCCGTCTTG
This sequence comes from Panthera tigris, assembly GCF_018350195.1. Classification (NCBI taxonomy): domain Eukaryota; kingdom Metazoa; phylum Chordata; class Mammalia; order Carnivora; family Felidae; genus Panthera; species Panthera tigris. Next base: position 9,913,462 of record NC_056674.1, read on the forward strand.
CTCACGCGTGTACGCCTCGCGCGTCTGTGTGCATGGCCTCATTTCAGACACATCAACATAGGAAGCCGGTTTCAGGCTGAGATCCCGGAGCTCCAGGAGAGGTCGCTGGCCGGAGTGGATGAGCACGTAGCTTCTCTGGTCTGGAAGCCGTGGGGAGATGTGATGACCAACCTGGAAACGCAGGACAGAGGTGGCTGAGACTCTGCGGCCGAATTCCCAAGGGCCCTGCCCCCCCCCACCCCCCCGCCGTCTGAGGATTTCTCCCCCCCAGTTCTCACCTTGGCCAAGAAGCACAGGATCCTGCTTGGTGCACTCTTGCTTCTCCTGAGCTGTCGTCTCCTGCACCCACCTCCCTTCTCACACGATTCGGGCCGGGCCGTTCAGAGCGAGTGCTCGTGCCTCCCTTCCCTCATCCCGCTTTCAAGGAGCCCCTCGCTGTGCCATCAGGGAAGTCTCCGCCCTGGCACTTGCTGACTCCGCGTGTCTCTTCTCTCTCACCCTCCGCTGGGACCGCTGGCTGGAAACAGTGACCGAGCTCTGCAACGTGGCCTGCTCCAGCGTGATGCCGGGAGGGGGCACCAATCTGGAGCTCGCCCTGCACTGCCTGCACGAAGCCCAGGGCAGCGTTCAGGTGAGGTGGAGGCAGGGGCAGGGCGAGGGGGAGTCTGGGGGAGCTCCCTGCTCTCCCGGGGCCGGAGGCTGCAGGTGCGCGCATCGTGCTGTCTGCTCCGAGGTGTGCGGCCCGTGGAGAGTGAAGGAGAAGGCCAAGCGTCCTTCTCCCGTGGCTTTGGGATCGGTGTGGTGCTTGTGAGCCGCAGACACGGGCTCAGTGAACCAGTTGTCTCTCGGGAGCAACAGCAGTGCCGGTGTCCCTTGGAGACGGCTCAGGGGCACTGGGGAGCCACAGCCCAGGGCGCCCATCTCGGGTCCTGCACTGATTGGGTTTCTGTACTTGTTTTTACATTTCTTATTTTATTTTTTGAGAGACCGAGTGCAAACAGGGGAGGGGCAGAGAGAGAGGGAAATGCAGAATCCGAAGCAGGCTCCAGGCTCCAAGCTGTCGGCACAGAGCCCGATGCGGGGCTCGAACCCACAGACCGCGACATCACGACCTGAGCCGAAGTCTCCTGCTCAACCGACTGAGCTAGCCAAGCGCCCCTGATTGGGTTTATTTACCGAGCTCTATCTCCTCGATTAAAAACCCACATGTGAAAACCCCTGATGCAACAGCCATGCCTCTGCCTACTCCAAGGACCCTCCTCACATTCTTGACATTTAGAAAAGAAACCAACTCTGAGTAATGAGAGGAAAAGTGTCATCACTCGATCTAGGTCCCCAAGAGTCTGGTGCCACAGTCATGGCTTTTTCTCAAGCTCAGAGGCAGCGGCTGGCGCGTAGGAGGTGCTCGGCAGAGTCAACACATATTGATAAGAGTTGTCTCAAGCGCTTGGTAATGTCGTGGCACGGGGTCCAGGGCCGGCTCGGGGGCCCCAGTCTCGGTTTCATGCTGCTGCCACCATCTTGAAATTCTTAATGAGAATTAAGATAATTTTTGAACAGGGGGCCGGTGTTTTTATTTTGCACTGGGTCCCCCACATTACATGGCTGGACCCGTTGGGGGTTACTCTGGTGAGCAGGACAAAATCCCTCTATTTGCAGGCTTACGTTTTAGAAGAGTCGAAACAGGAAATATATTTTTAATTTTTTTAAATGTTTTATTTACCTATGAGAGAACGTGAGCAGGGAAGGGGCAGAGAGAGAGGGAGACAGGGGATCCGAAGCAGGCTCCGTGCTGACAGCAGAGAGCCCGACGCGGGGCTTGCACTCACGAACTGAGATTTGGGACCTGAGCACGAGTCGGACACTCAACCGACTGAGCCACCCAGGCGCCCCCAAAATAGGAAATAAGTTTTTAAAAAATTGTTGGTGGTTAGCGCTATGAAGAACATGAAGGGGGGTAGTGGTCGAGGGCAGTGCGATTCCAAATGCGGGTCCTCGATGAAGGAAGGCGCTCACGCCAGAATAAATCCCCACACCGTTTCCCACATCAGGAAAATCTTGCCACAAGAAATCTGTCGGCCGCACTCACCAGTATGCTTAGCGATGCGGTCCCCGCATCCGCAAATGGTTCACGGGTGGTGGCCAGTCCGGGGAGCACTCACGCTCCGAGCAGTAGGGCCGGAGAAGGTCTGAGGGAGGGCACGAAGTGTTTGCTTTTTTTAATTTTTTACCGTTTGTTTATTTTTGAGAGAGAGACAGACAGAGCATGAGCAAGGGGAGGGGCAGAGAGAGAAGGAGACACAGAATCGGAAGCAGGCTCCAGGCCCCGAGCTGTCGGCACAGAGCCCGACGCGGGGCTCGAACTCCTGAACCGCGAGATGATGACCGCAGCCGAAGTTGGACGCTTAACCGACTGAGCCACCCAGGTGGCCCCTAAGTGTTTTTCGAATGCATGAAAGAAAAAATCGCCTGCCACCCTCCTCGTTTCAGGTTGCCCTGGAGACCCTCTTACTCAGAGGACCCCAGAAGCCGCAGACTCACCCACTGGCTGACTACCGCTATACAGGTGACTGGAACAAGGCGGCGGGTGTGGTTTTTGCCTGGCCGGGACCTTGTGAACGGTCAGCTCCCAACAGCAAGTTCTCTTGGGGCCTTCACCTGCCTTTCCAGAAGGGCCTGTCCTCTCGGGGAGTGACTCCGTGGGCCGGTTTTCTGCTGGTTGCACCCCACCCTCCCCCTTTCCCAGGGTCCCCTCCCACGCTCTGCTCGGCCACCAGGGAGAGGTGGAGGCAGGCTGGGGCGCAGCGGTGAGCACGCCAGCCCTGGAGTCAGGCAGGCGGGGGCCCTGGCCTCGGCGAGTCTCCCAACCAACGGAAGCCTCAGTTGCTGCATCTGTAAGGAGGAGATCGTAATGGTCCCTACCTGCTAAGGCTTTTGTGAGAGTTGTATGAGATTAAGCAAGGAAGGGGCTTAGCAGAAGGCTCGACGCATAATTGTGCTTGGTAATGGCGGCTGTAAAAAGGAGGGGGGTCTGCCCTTCAGCCATGTCCTTCCCCGTCTTGGCTATTTCTCGAATAGGTTCAGACATCTGGACCCCCATGGAGAAGAGGCTGTTCAAGAAGGCGTTCTGCACGCACAAGAAGGACTTTTACTTGATCCACAAGACGGTAAGGTGAATGTGGGCGCGCCGGTGTAGACAAGGCCCCGCCTCGCGTAGCTGAGCCGGGCTAGAGCTGAAGGGCCCCTCGGGGGTGACACTGTGCTTGTATCATAAACAGTTTCTAATTTAAAAAGCCACGCTCGTGGGGTGTCTGGGTGGCTCAGTCGGTTAAGCATCCCGACTTCGGCTCAGGTGATCTTCTCATGGTTTGTGACTTCGAGCCCCGTGTTGGGCTCTGTGCTGACAATGTGGAGCCTGCTTCAGATTCTGTCTCCTCCTTTCTCTGCCCCTCCCCTGCTTGCTATCGTTCTTGTTCTCTATCTCTCTCTCAAAAAAAAAAAAACAAAAAACTTAAAAAAAAAAAGCACACAGGGGCGCCTGGGTGGCTCAGTCGGTTAAGCGTGTCTGACTTCAGCTCAGGCCATGACCTCACGGGCCGTGGGTTCGAGTCCCGGGTCGGGCTCTGTGCTGACCGCTCAGAGCCTGGAACCTGCTTCCGATCCTATGTCTCCTTCTGTCTCTGCCCCTCCCCCGCTCACATTCTGTCTCTTGCTGTCAAAAATAAGCATTAACAAAAATTATACATAAATAAATACCGGTTCAAGACGGTTGATCGTATGGTTTGGGTTTTCCGTACCTTTATTGTCTATGTGCTCTAGCAGTTATTGAGAATGGGATAGTAAGATACTTGCCTATAACTGTGGATCTGTTTTTCCCTGTAGTTCTATCAGGTTTTGCTTCATGTATTTTGAAGCTCTGATTTAGCTGCATAAACACCGAGGATTCCTATGTTTCCTTCATTAAATGGACCTTTTTATCACCATGAAATGATTTCCTTTATCCCTGCTATTATTTTTTTGCTCCGAAATCTGTTTTTCTGGTACCAGTATAGGCAACCATCCCAGCTTTCTCAGAAGGTGATGGGTGTTTGCGTGGTATATCTTCTTTCAACCTCTTACTTTTAACATATTTGTGTTTTCACATTTACAGTGTGTCCTTATAAGTAGCATGCGTTGGATGTTGCTTTTTTTACATTTGTTTTAACTGAAGTATAATTAACGAAGTGTTACATTAGTTTCAGGTGTACAATATAATGATTCAGCAATTCTGTACTTTGCTCAGCGCTCATCAAGATAAGCGTACTTTTGGGTCGCCTGGGTGGCATATTGGATCTGACATCCGACTCTGGCTCAGGTCACGATCTCGTGGTTCGTGGGTTTGAGCCCCACATTAGGATCTGTGCGGACAGCTCAGAGCCTGGAGCCTGTTTCGGATTCTGTGTCTCTTCTCTCTCTGTGCCTCCCCTGCTCGCTCTCTCTCTCTCTCTCTCTCTCTCTCTCTCAAAAATAAATAAACACTAAAACAAATTTAAAAATTAAAACAAAAAAAGATAAGTATACTCTTAATCCCTTTCACCTGTTTCATCCCTCCCCCCGCCCCCATATTCCCCCCTGGTAATCACCAGTTTGTCCTCTGTAGTTAAGAATCTGTTCCCTTGGGGCGCCTGGTTGGCTCAGTCGGTTAGGCGTCCACCTCCTGGTTTCAGCTCGGGTCATGATCTCACAGTTTGAGTCCGAGCCCCGTCTTGGGCTCTGCACTGACGGTGCAGAGCCTGCTCGGGATTCTTTCTCTCTTTTCTCTCTGCCCCTTCCCCCCCCCAAAATAAATAAATACACACTTAAAAAAAGAATCTGTTTTTTTACTTGTCTCTTTTGCTCTTTTTTTGTTTGTTTTTCAACTGTTTTTAAATTCCACATGTGAGAGGGGCGCCTGGGTGGCTCAGTCGGTTGAGCGTCCGACTTCGGCTCGGGTCACGATCTTGCGGTCCGTGAGTTCGAGCCCCGCGTCGGGCTCTGTGCTGACAGCTCAGAGCCGGGAGCCCGTTTCAGATTCTGTGTCTCCCTCTTTCTCTGACCCTCCCCCGTTCATGCTCTGTCTCTCCCTGTCTCAAAAATAAATAAACGTTAAAAAAAATTAAAAAAAAACAAATTCCACATGTGAGTGACATCACGTGGTATTCGTCTTTCTCTGACTTATTTCCCTTAGCATTATACTCTCTAGCTCCACCCATGTTGCGAATGGCAAGACTTCATTCTTCTTTCTGGTTAATATTCCATTGTATGCTTTTTTTTTTTTTTTTTAACATTCGGTATTTTAGTTAGGGTGTTTAGACCATTCACATTGAACGTGATTGTTGAGACGGTTAGCTTCAAGTCCATTATCTCGCTGTTTGTTTCCTGAATGTCTCACCTGATCTCTGTTTCCCCTTTCTGCTTTTTCTGCCTTCTTTTAGATTATTGGAGTAGTACATTTTAGGATTCTGTTTTATCTCCTTTGTTGGCTTATTGGCTATAACTCGTTATTACGTTGGTGGTGGCTTTAGGGTTGTTTTTTTTTTTAACGTTTATTTATTTTTGGGACAGAGAGAGACAGAGCATGAACGGGGGAGGGTCAGAGAGAGAGGGAGACACAGAATCGGAAGCAGGCTCCAGGCTCCGAGCCGTCAGCCCAGAGCCTGACGTGGGGCTCGAACTCACGGACCGCGAGATCGTGACCTGAGCCGAAGTCGGCCGCTTAACCGACTGAGCCACCCAGGCGCCCCATGGGTTTTTAACTACGCATCTTTAACTCACCACAGTCGAACCTTCAAGTAATTGGATAACACTTTGCGTGCAGAATTAGTGTACCTCTGTCCCTCCTCCTGGCCCTTATAGTATTATCGTTATGCATCTTATTTTCTATATGTTATAAACCCCCAAATGCCTTGTTATTATTTTTGTTCGAACAGCCAGTTATTTTTAGAGAGATTTCAATAATACAAAGTCTTATATTTTTACCCACATAGTTCCTCGTTTCACGGCTGTGCATCCCTTTGTGTAGATCCATGTTTCCATCAGGTATCATTTTCCAGAAAGAACTAGATCAATGTAAATCCTTTCACATTTCTTGTGGTGTAGGGTTGCTAGTAATGGATTTTTCCAGCTTTTGTGTATCTAAAAAAGTCTTTATTCAGGGGGCACCTGGGTGGCTCAGTGGGTTAATTGTTGGACTTTGGCTCAGGTCATGGTCTCACGGTTCATGAGATCGAGCCCCACATCAGGCTGTGCACTGGTGGTACGGAGCCTGCTTGGGATTCTCTGTCTCCCTCTCCGTCTCTCTTTCTCTGCCCCTTCCCCACTTGTGCTCGTTCTCTCTTTCTCTCTCTCTCTCCAGATAAATAAATAAATAAACTTTTTTTAAAAAGTCTCTATTTTGCCTTCATTTCCGAAAGCTATCTTTGCTAAGTGTGGCATTCTAGTTTAAGTTTTTTTTGAAGTCTTGAAGTAATTTAAAGATGTTGCTCTATTTTCTTCTTGCTTTTACTGTTTCCAGCACGAAATCTCCTGGTTTCCTCGTCTTTGCTCCTATGTATAAAACATGTCTTCTGTTTGTTTTGTGGCTGGCTGTTTGTATGAATTTCTCTTTACTCCTGATTTTGAGCAGTTTTATTATGGTGTGCGTTGGCATCGTTTTCTTCTTCCCCCCCCCCCTCCTTGTGGTTGGGGTTTGTTGAGCTTCTTAGATCTGTGGGTTTGGAGTTTTTATTAAATTGGGGGATATTCAGCCTTCCTTCTTCAAATATGTCTCGTGTCCCTCCCTTTACCTTCAAGGACCCCACTGATGTGTGTGTGTGTGTGTGTGTGTGTGTGTGTGTGACTTCCTGCACTTGCCCCACAGCCCACTGACGCTCTTTTTCATCTATCTGACTGTTTTCCCTCTGTGTGGTTCATTTTGGATGGTTTCTGTCGCTGCGTCTTCAAGTTCACTCATCTTTCCTCCTGTGGCCCCGAATCTGTCATTAATCCCATGCGGTGTAGTGTGCATCTTAGATTTTTTTCCGTCCTTAAAAGTTCTCTTTGGGTGTCTTTTTTAATTTTTATTATTTTTTTTGAATGCTTATTTATTTTTGAGAGAGAGAGAGAGACAGTGCGAGCGGGGGGCGGGGTGGGGGCAGAGAGAGGACAGAATCCGAAGCAGGGTCCAGGCTCGGGGCTGCCAGCAGAGAGCCCGATGGGGGGCTCCAACTCACGGACCACAAGATCATGACTTGAGCTGAAGTCGGACGCTTAACCGACTGAGCCACCCAGGCACCCCACTTTGGTGCCAATTCTAACATCTGTGTGTGTTCTGGGTTGATTTTGACAGATTGACTTTTCTCCACATTTTATATTTTCCTGGCTCTTTGCTTGCCTGGTAATTTTTCATTAGATTCCAGGCGTTGTGAATTTCGGCTTATTGGGTGCTGGATATTTTTGCATTCTTATAAATACCCTTGAACTTTGTTCTGGCACAGTTACTTGAAAACAACTTTTTCCCTTTTTTTGAAGTTTTATTTGTTTTGAGACAGAAAGAGAGTGAGCGAGCATATCTGTGCGAGTTGGGGAGGGGCAGAGAGAGGGAGAATGAGGATCTCAAGCAGGCCCCCCCCCCGGGCTGTTGAAGCCCGACACGGGGCTCAATCCCATGACCCTGGGATGATGACCTGAGCCAAATCAAGAGTTTAACCAACCGAGCCACCCAGGCGCCCCACAGCTTGTTCCTTTGGAGTATTGCCTTTAGGTTTTTAAACCTGGAACCAGAACAGCTTTCATCTAAGGCTAATTAATTATTCCTCATTTCTGAGGCAAAACCCTCCTCCTTACTGTCCCAGTGGCCTGTGAATTAGGAGGTTTTCCACCCCAGCTGGTGGGGACACACACCGTTCCTGTCCCCATGAGAGCCACGGGCACCTTTCCCTCTGATCGTTTTGGATGCGCCTTTACCGAGCTTCGTGTGGTCTCTTCACACGCACTTTGCTGAATCCTCGAGGGCGACGCCGTCCGGATCTCTGGCGTTTTCCTCCGTGCCGCCGTCTCCTCTGCTGTACTTTGTCCTGTGGGCTCTTGCCACCTTGGTCCCAGGCACTCGGCTCCCTTCCAACTCAGGGAGTCTGCCGGGCTCTGCCTGGGTCGCCCCCCTCCCCCAGCTGTGGCCTGGAAACTCTCCCAAGGTGGTAGTTTATTTTCTTTCCCTCAGCAAGACTTCTTTGATTGGCGCCTGATGTCTTACCGACCGTCCTTTCATATATTCTACCTGTTGTCTTTTCACTGTTCTGGATGGGAGAGAGCTCTAGCCCCTGTTGCTCTGTCTTGTTTGGAGGCAGAAGCTCAATGTGTTTTGTTTTTGTTTTTGTTTTTTAACTTAGTGATAGTTCCTAGACGGGCAGAGAGGTACTATTTTGACTCTTATCACACGGAGGAGGAGATATCTTCTGAAGTGAGCTCCAGATATTAAACGGCCAGTTTGATTTACCTGAGCCATTTTCTTTCCAGAGCCGTTAAACTTTTCCCTTGCGTTTTGTTTTTACAGAAGGTACCATTCACAGCATCACTTCTCAGTGGAGGGAGGAGCAAAGTGGGGTCTGATTGCCCAGGATCAAACCGTGCCCTCAGAACCTCTTCCTCCTCTCGTGGGCCACTCTTCCCTGTCCCTCGGGGGCCCTGCGACGGGTCACAAAGGCCGGGAGGCACCCCCTGAGGGCCTTCTGCTCGCATTAGTCCCGGTGGGGAAGCAGGCGGCTACCGGGCGAGATGCCACAGTGAGCATGCTCGTGGCACGCCTTCTAGGGCGCCTTCCCGCAGGGAAGCATCCCCGGGATGGATTTGCCACTCAGGGCGCAGAGCTTAGCCGGTGTTGGCTAATGGGGGCTTCGCTCCGAACCCCCCCCCCCTCAGCCGCGAGGGCTTTGTGATTCTCTGCCCCTTGCAGCGAAGGGGGCCCCAGGCTGAAGCAGAGGCATTTCAGGAGGGCTTTCAGACAGTGACTGGCCCCGGGGGGAGGGGACCTGGGGCTTCGCGGCGACACGGGACGCCCCTTGCTCGCTTGTGAGGTGTCTCCCGTAGCCGGCTTCTGTTTTCTTTCACTAGATTCAGACAAAGACTGTGGCCCAGTGTGTTGAGTACTATTACATCTGGAAAAAAATGATCAAGTTTGACTGTGGCCGAGCCCCAGGCCTGGAGAAGAGGGTCAAGAGAGAGCCAGAGGAGGCAGACAGGACAGAAGCAAAGGTAGAAGGTCTGGGGGAAGGTGGGGGCTGGAGGTCAGCCCTGATCCGGAGGCCCCGGCCCATCCAGCTTAAGGAACAGGGAAGGGCTGCGGAGGAAAGCGCCTCCCTTAGAAGGGTGGAGGGCCGGCACCCTTACAGCGGCCGTGTCTCTGTTCTCGCAGGTCACTTGCAGCCCTCGGGAGAGACCCAGCCACCGCCCCACTCCCGAGTTCAAGATAAAGACCAAGAGTTACAGGAGGGAGTCCATTCTCAACTCTAGCCCAAACGCCGGCCCCAAGCGGACCCCCGAGCCGCCGGGGAGTGCGGAGGGCCGGGGCGTTTTCCCCTGCAGGGAGTGTGAGAGGTACCAGCCCTTCCCTTCCCCCGGATGTGCCCTGTGCCCGTGCCCGCACCCCCTGCCCTCGGGTGACCCCCCTGCCGCCTGCTCTGACCCACGCCCTCTGGTGGCTCCTCAGGGTGTTCGACAAAATCAAGAGTCGAAACGCCCACATGAAGCGACACCGGCTTCAGGACCACGTGGAGCCCGTCGTCCGGGTGAAGTGGCCTGTGAAGCCTTTCCAGCTGAAGGAGGACGAGGAGGAGGAGATGGGGGCCGACATCGGGCCCCTGCAGTGGTGACGCCTGGGTGGAGAGCTGGGGCGAGGCGGCGAGGCAGCCCCGCAGCCCTTCCCCTCGGCCTCTCCGGGGTGTCTGGGGCCCCCCTCTGCCTCCTCCCCACCCTCACCGTCCCGCAGTGGCCAGCCCGGCTTGGAAACACGGTGGGCGTTTGGCCATAAATAGGCAGGAGAAGCACCCAGTCGCCCCAGACCGCGGCGACGTCCCTGTCGGCCGGTGCCAGAGGCTCCACGCTCTTTAGGTTGGTAGTGTCTCCCCTTCTTTCGGTTCTACTCTGTCCCGGAGCAGGGAGGCGTGGGGAGGGAACGAGGCAGACCTGGGTAGCTCTTAAATCTTAGCCTCAGTTTTGGGGTTTGGTTACATTTGTTAGATAAGGCCGAGATGTAGAGAATCAGTGGGAAGATACCTTCAGATCTCCGGCCTGTTGGGGCCCCTCCCCAGGGGAGTCTCTCTGCTTTCCAGATTCAGTCCCTAGTCTGGCAAGGACTTGTACATGGTTAGGTTTTTTTTTGTACGTGTCGACTTGTAAGTCTTATTAAATTGGGTTCTTGAGCGGCTGTCTTCTGGCTTCCCTGGCCTGCTGATCCAACAGAGTTTCGAGCCCCGGCTTCTCACTGGAGCCACGGAGATGCGTAAGCGGAGTTCCTGCCCGGGAGGAGCTGGGGGCCCCATACACGCGTTCAGCCAGCACCTATTAGGCACCTAATGAGCCAGACAGCGCCCGGTCCGTGCAACAGGGCCACCGTGATGCAAGCAACAAGGTCCCTCTCCCTGTGGAGCTTGCATTCTAGGAGTGGGAAGGCAGCGGTGATAAATAAATGAAAAGGCGATTGCAGACACTGGCCGTGGCTATGCTCGCGGCCACAGGAGCAGGAAGGTCACCATAGGGTTCAGCAGTCGGGGCATACAGTGGTGGGGTGGCTCAGCCGGGAGATCCAGGACCGCCAGCGGCAGCCAGCCTCAGCGTGGCAGGCCTTCGGAGGGGGTGGGGAAGAGAGCACGGCCCGCCCTTGTGTCCCTTTTTTTAAAAATTTTTTTCTTTAATGTTTATTGATTTTGAGAGAGCGTGTGCACACTCGCGCAAGTGGGGGCGGCGCAGAGGGAGAGGGAGACACAGAATCCGAAGCAGCTCCAGGCTCTGAGCTGTCGGCACAGAGCCCGACGCGGGGCTCGAACTCACGAACCGCGAGATCATGACCCGAGCCGAAGTCAGACGTTTAACTGAGCCCCCCCAGGCATCCCCACCTTGTGTCCCGTTTGAAGAGCCAGGAAAGCTCATAGCAGCCCCCAGACAGAATGCCCCTCCTGTGTCACTGGCAGAGGTGTAGCCCAAGCTCTTCCTCAGCTGAGCCCTGGCGGTTGGAAGGAAAATGTCCCCAGTTTTCCTGGACCCTCAGGGTTTGTCACCAGGACCAGGGGATCCCTTGAGCTTGTTGCCACCGGATCAGAACGGGGATTCTGTCTGCCAGGAAGGGAAGAGGAAGCAGAGACGGCTACCGGGCACGTAGACCTTGTGTCCACAGAGTGACCTGAAGAAAATGAAGCAGGGGGCCGGGTCCTAGGGAGCGACCACGGTGTTGTGGCAGGCGGGTGGCCAGGGAAGGCCACACGGACGGCCGCTGGGGCCAAGATCTGGATTCCAGGCGGCGGGCGGGACGGAGGAGCGCACCCTGCCGCGGGAGCTGGTGGCGAGTGTTCCAAAGGCCCTCCGGCGACTCTGCGGAGCTGGCAGGAGGCCAGGTGGCGAGTCTGAGCAGCAGACGTGGTGGTGAGGGAAGGTGGTGGTCGGGGCTGCAGCGGGACGGCAAGCGTCTCGGGGCGGGGGGGGGGGGGGGGAGACTCCGGCTTGGTGATGGGCTCCCGTCACAGGGAGAGGCGGCGAGGGAAAGGACCGGTCAAGGCTGCCATGGTGGCTCCGGGGCGTGGCACCTGCTTCGATGCCATGAAGTCAGATGGGGACGAGAGGGACACGTCAGAGGTGTGTTCGTGCCTGTTACACCGTGTGCTGTGTTCTGAGGGGCTGCGGGGAGCTGTGTAGAGGGTGGTGTCAGGACCCTTCGCAGAGGGGCCAGCTTGCGCCAAGTAAGTCTTAAAGATGGGCCAGGAGGGGTGCCCGGGTGGCTCAGTCGGTTGAGCGGCCGACTTCGGCTCAGGTCACGATCTCGCGGTCCGTGAGTTCGAGCCCCGCGTCGGGCTCTGTGCTGACCGCTCAGAGCCTGGAGCCTGTTTCAGAGTCTGTGTCTCCCTCTCTCTGACCCTCCCCCGTTCATGCTCTGTCTCTCTCTGTCTCAAAAATAAATAAACATTAAAGATGGGCCGGGAGGGGGAGCCAAGGAGCAAGATGAGGGTGAAGCCCTTTCGGCATTGTGACGAAGGGAAGGGGCTCAGGCATCCTACCAGCCGGAATTTACATACTGACTTTTTTTTTTTTTTAAGTTTATTTAGTTGGAGAGAACGGGAGAGAACAGGAGAGGGGCAGAGAGAGAGAGAATCCCAAGCAAGGTCTTCTGCAATGTCAGTGCAGAGACCTACACCGCGGGGGGGGGGGGGGGGGGTGCACAGAACTCATGAACCGTGAGATCGAGACCTGAGCCCAAATCAAGAGTCTGACGCTTAACCGGTTGAGCCCCCCGGGCGCCCCCCTGACTCCTTTCTTTGTGACCTTCGGAAAGTGACTTTCCCTGTTTCAGCCTTGGTTTTCTCATTCTGTGAAATGGGATGCAAAGCGCCTCCTCCCGCCACGTATCTGTTAAGTGAGAAAATGGAAATGAAGCATCTGGCAGGGTGCACCGTGGGAACGGAGCAGCTGCTATTTAACGTGTCCTCCCGCCATCGCTATCATGGTTTGGGTCCCACCCTAAATGCCAAGCTAACCTTCTGGAAGTGAAAAACGCTGGCCTAACAGTGGCGTGGTGCATTAGCTATCTATTGCTGCATAACAGATCACCCTGAAATTCGACAGCTTGAAACAAACAGAAGCGTTTATGATAGGCCTGCTTGGCCAGACACGGAACCGAAACGGCTTGTGGTAATCCAGACTCACCTCCACCTGCCATGTGGTCAGAATACAGCAGCAACCACAAGTGGGTGGCCCAAGAGAGCCTCCGGACGTAAGAAGAGAGCAAATGTTTCTTGTGAATTGCCACCCTCCCCCCCGCTAAACCCCAGCCCTACCTCCAGGTAACAGCGTTTGCTCACCAGGCGGGCCTTGAATCGTCTGCATATCCTAATCAGCTGGGAGTCCTGTAAGAAAATGCATGTTCCTGTATTCTGACACAGACATTCATAATTGGAGTCATTCAGGGCCCTGGAACTTGATTTTTTTTTTTAAGTTTATTTGAGAGAGAGAGAGCGTATACGTGCGCACACAGGAGCAGGGGAGAGGCAGAGAGGGGGAGAGAGAATCACAAGCAGCCTCCACACTGTCAGCACAGAGCCCGACTCGGGGCTCAATCTCACAACCATGAGATCATGACCTGAGCCGAAATCAAGAGTCAGACGCTTAGGGGCGCCTGGGTGGCTCGGTCCATTGAGCGTCCGGCTCTCGGTTTCGGCTCAGGTCATGATCTCACAGTCTCGTGGGTTCGAGCCCCGAATCGGGCTCTGTGCTGGCAGCGGGGAGCCTGCTTGGGATTCTCTAGCTGCCCCTCCCCCACTCATGCTGTCTCTGTCTCAAAAATAAGTAAATAAAAAACTTTAAATTTAAAGTCAGATGCTTAGCCAACTGAGCCCCCCAGGCCCCCCAAGAACTTAGATTTTTTAAAAAATAATCTTAGTAGAGTAGATTTTAGATTTTCAGAAAGACAAAATGATACAGAAAATTCCCATATACCTCATAGGCAGTTCCCCCTATTACTAGATGACCTAGATGACTGTGGCACATTTGTTACAATTACCGAACCAATATTGACACACTGTTATGAACTAAGGTCCATACTTTCATTCACCTTTCCTTAGTTCTTACCTAATATTCATCTTCTGCTTCAGGATCCCACCCAGGATACCACATTACATTTAATAGTCATGTCTCCGTAGGCTCCCCTGGCTGAGACAGTTTCTCGACTTTCCTTGTTCTTAGTGACTTGGCAGTGTTGAAAACCCTGGTCAAGTATTTCCAAGAATGTGCCTCAACTGGGATTTGTCTGATGGGGAGAGATGGGGAGAGAGACCACAGAGGTGAAGTGCCACCGGCTTCTCATTACTGAAAGTACACTATGTCACCGTGACTCACCACCGTAGGTGTTCACCTCAAGCACCTGGCTGACAATGCAGGTTTCTCCACTGGAAACTTGGTCTCCCCATTCCTTTCCCACACTGCACTCTGGAGGGAAATCACTGCGAACAGTCCCCTAAGGAGTGAGGAGTTTCGCTTCACCTTCTCGAGGAAGGAGTATCTACATAAGTTATTTGGAGCTCTTCTGCATGAAATATTTGTCTGTTCTCCCCATTTTATTTGTTCGACCGTTCACTTAAACCAACGTGGGCTCGAGGATATTTTATACATTGGATTATAATCTCTTCCTAGTTCGTTGTATCGCTCGAATTGTTCCAGCTTTGGCCACGGGCAGCCCTTCCAGCTGGCTCCTTTGTCTCTTTGACATACCCTACCATTTGTGTGTGTGTATGACACACGAAATTTCCCTTTTGGCACTACGAGATGCTCCAGGCTCATCCTGTGTAATTTCCTGCCCAAGCCTCACAGCAGCCATTTATCAAGGAGCCCTGGTTCCTTTTACTGGACAATGGTATTAAAAACAACGATCTGGGCTCTGGGTGTCTGAATTTGTGATACGCTTGCTACAGCTTTTTTTTTTTTTTTAAACCAGAGACAGCCCTTGCTTAGTTTTGTTTCCCCGTCTAAGTACTTTACTGCCTTCCCAAACCAGTTTCAGTATCCGTCGGCAGAGGGCGCAAAAAAAAAAAAAGCTAGTGCGGATGCATCACCGCTTACGCGTCTCCCAGTGAAGCACCACGCGAGATAAGGCGCGGAGGCGGGGCCTAGGAGGTGCGCAGGAGACCTGTCAAACCCGTACAGGCGCGGGGCGTATCTTGCGGCCTGGATCCGGAGCTGTCACGTGAGGGTCGGTGGTCAGCTGACTGGGGCGCAAGTTCCGCGGGGAGGTACCGGCCGAGACGGAGGATGCTGCTGATTGGTGGAGCAGGAGCCAGAGGGTGGGCACTTCGGGGCGGGTCTTTGACGGCGGGAACCACGATTGGCTTATGCGAGGCACGTGGGATATCGTAGGGCGCACCAGGAAGAGTGGGGTGTCCTACGCGGCTGTTTGCGCAAGCGTTGAAGCGGCGGCTCGCCGATTGGAGACGGTGAGTCACGGGGCGGTGTGCGGCGGCCGGCGGGGGCGTGGCCGGCAGGGGCGCACCTCGCTACCAGACCGCTGGTTGGCCGGCGCAGATCACGTGGTGCCGGGCAGCAGGCGGCGCGCGCCGGTGCGACGTCAACACCGCCCGCTAAGCTTCCCCCCGACCTGACTACCGCGGCCGGGCCTCGGCTGAGTACCCCGTGGGCCCGGGTCCGGCCGTTTGCTGAGTACGGTTGCGGCCACCATGGACAACTCCGGGAAAGAAGCGGAGGCGATGGCGCTGCTGGCCGAGGCGGAGCGCAAAGTGAAGAACTCGCAGTCCTTCTTCTCGGGCCTGTTTGGGTAAGAACCGCGCCGAGGGGTCGGCGGGGACCTACGCTGAGAGGACGAAGGAGTCATGGCCCGAAGCGGCGGAGTAGAGTCGCAGGGCCCGAGCCTAGAGAACGGAGGGGATTCCGGGAGGAGGAGCCACGGTCTAAAGTAGTAGAGGGGACACCGGCCAAGGGCCAGGGGGCCCGGGCTGTGGGAGCTCGGTTTGAGGAGAGACCTCCTGAGATGGTGGGAGGGTCGTAGGCTGAGGACAGCCAAACGGGCAACACCGTCTTGAGGCGGTAAGAGGACCCAGGCTGAAGATGGGCCAAGAGGCCGGAGCGAACCTGGGCCGAGGGAACATGGCCTGAGGCCTTGAAGGGGATCGGTTTGGGAGAGCAGCCGGGTCAAGAAGTCTTTTGGAGCTCTAGAGAACGTATTCGAAGGATACCTGACGGGCATAGTGGGCCCGGGACTGAGGACACCTGCCCGAGGGCTTGACCTTTCTCCAAGGCGCGCAGCAGCGGATTTGCAGGAGCTCCGGGTGATGGTGAGAGAGTCAGGCCCAAGGTGATCCTGGGAGTGATGGGGCGCCCAAGTCTGGGACGTCTGAGGGCGCTTGAGAGACAGCTGCATGAACCAGAGAAAGAACCTGGACTTGAGGTGCTGGAGAGCATCGAGGACTTTCCGGGGGCCTGTCTTAGTCCGTGTGAGCTGCTATAACAAAATAGCCTAGAACGGGTGGCTTGCGAACAGAAATTTAACTCTTAAGAGTTTTGAAGTCCAAGATCAGGATGTTGGCAGATACGATGTCCGGTGGAGGCCTGCTGCCTTGTAGACAGCCACCCCGTCACCACGTCCTCACGTTGTGGAAGGGGTGACCTAGCGTGTTGGAGTCTCTTTCCTAAAGGCACTTCCCCCTTTGGGAGGTGACCACATCACCCCCCAAAAGCTCCCGTCTCCTCATGTCATCATCTTGGAGGTTAGGATCTCGGCCCATGAAATTTGCGGGGGGACGCAGTCCATAACGGGGCCGATCTTGGACGGTTCCCATTTGCCTTTTAGAAAGGACCGCCGCAGCTGGTGTGGGGGAGAAGTTGGGTCGGGGAGTGCAGGCAGGGACGGTAAGGACACCAGGTAATATTTATTATTAAGTACTCGGATTCTGAGTCAGACCTGGGCCGGGCACTTCACCTGCGTCCTTGCATTGAACCCTCACAACATCCCTGGGGGGCTGGACCGATTACTTTGCCCGGTTCCCCGGTAAGTAGGAGACCTGGTCTGTTTGATCCCAAAACTATCTTGCTGCCACGCTGGTTTCTCCCCGAGGCTGGTGCCCGTTTCTGGACGCTACCCTTAAGAAAGATGGGGGCCAACTTAAGAGGAATTTCTAAGTTAGGGAACTCCCAGCCCAGAACTCCTCCTTCCTCCCTGCCCCACATGGCAGTTTTCTCCCGCTGTTTAATGAATGCATCCCAGACCCTTCGAGCGCCAAGAGCAGTTGAGACGGTGCTGAGAGAGGAGTGGGCAAGGCGAAGGCAGAGGCACGGACGGGGCCTAGGAGCTGGGAGCATGGCAAGAGGTCAGCCCTCTCTCCTGGCCCCCCCGCCCCTCTGGAGCCAGGCTTCCGTGTGTTCAGCATTTCACAGCTGCCTTTTCTCAAGGCCCCCCAGTGGCTTCAGGGACCGGAGAAGGGAGTGTTGGGGCTCAGCCCATCCCTCATGCATTTCCCTCCCCTTTTAGAACCATCAGGAGTGACGGCATTCCAAATTGAGAGGTCTCTGCTCGTGTCAACGGGCCAAGTAGGATAGCCCCCACCTGGGATCTGAGACAACCTCGCATCCTTAGACGTGAGGGCTTTCTTTGTTCTTCACTGTTTCTGGGCTCCCAGACGCTAGAGGGCTTCTGTGCACCAGCCCGAGAGGGAGGCAGTACCAGCCAGTTAGTAGATCAGAACTCCTTGTATATCTTCCTCTGGCTCTTTCCTCCCCCCCTCGGCCCAGCCAGTGCACATAGACCTGGGGAGCGGAGCTGTAGGGAATGGGGGGGCAGCCCAAACTTCTACTCTGGAAGCAAAAAGATGGAGATTTCCTGAGCAAAGCACAAATTGCGGAAAAGGATCGGGGATGGGGTAGATACACTTTTTCCCTCTTCCTGCCCCAGGGCTTCAGATGGATCCAGAAACTTCCCTGCTGTGCCCTGTTTGGAACTGTGCAACTTCCAAATGGTGGCTCCGTTCCCTGGGGCTTTTCCTTGGCCCTGACGCCTCCTCCCTTGCCCCCCATCCCCTGCTGACCAAAATCCAAGAGAAAAACTTCTTTCCACTTGGATACTACCATTGGTAGGAAGTTTTCGCGTCTGTGAAATGAAAACCATAGCGATACCTACCTCATAGGGTTGCGTGTGAAGCAATGAGCCTGATCTCTGTAAGTGTTTTGAGTACTTACTATTAGTAAGTATCTTATTGGAAGTTGAGCTAGAAGCGCTGGAAACGTACAGATGTCAGGGGGTTTGGTATACAAAGAGCGCATTTCTACGGATTAAATGTTGACGAATCAGTTCCCGTTTAAACCGCCTGTAGGCATCAGCCACCCCCAGGAGCCCTGCCAGCTGTCAGGATCCACAGCTGAAAACTCGGTGTCCCTTGCCCAGACCCAGAGCACAAGTCTTTCCCAAGGGGATGCGAGGTTTCAGGGCTACCCGGCCACTGTTCGGCTGCACCCCCGGGGTTCTGCCTTTATTGACGGAGGGGACTGCTGCTTTCGTGCAGAACTTCCAGTGTTCCTGGGTGGGACGGGACGGCTGAGAGACAAAGCCCTTTGAGAAACATTTTTTAAGAAAAGGAAACACGTTTGGTTCTGGGGCTACAGCGAAGTCATGTTGGGGCGCAGAGGGGCGTCGGTCCGAGAACCAGAGGGGGACCTGCCAGGCCACGTCGGCCCCTGCCTGTGAGCTCACAGGAAAGCAGTGGCCGTAAATACGCACCTTCAGCAGGACGTAGGAAGGAGTGGGGCGGGTCAGAGGCCCTGGGCTCTGTGGAAACCAGAAGGTGGTGCCCCCCGGCTAACCTGGGGGTCGCGGGGGAGGTGAAACCCACACCGAGATTGGAGCTAGGTAAGCGTTTCTAGAACGTGCTCTCCCTGCCAGCCTGATAAGCGCCCAGCTGAGCGCCTGCTGTGTGGTGGGCGCTCTCCCAGGTGCCCGTGCGCTTCCAGCAGCCCCGCCAGGTCCGGAGTCTTCCCCCCAGACACAGAGGGAACCGGGGCTCTCGAGCCGGGAGTCCGCTTCTGAGTCCAGGCCTCATCACGGCCCCCGGCTTTTCCAGCACCCCAGGTGACTCTAGAATTCCCGTTGCCAGGTGGCCGGCAGCCCTCGGACTGGATTTCTCCTCCTCCTTGTAATAGCAGCCGTTTGAGCACCTGCTCTGTTCTGGCCTCGGTGCCAGGTCCTGAGCACGCGTCGTCCCTCCTCCCCGCAGAGGCTCTTCCCGGTTCGGTTTCGTTGCCTCCATTTTACAGGTCAACAGACTGAGGCTCTGGGATCGCTAGCCCAAGGTCCCACAGTTACGAAAAGTGCCCGAAACTGATTTCAGCCCGGGTCTCTCGACCCCCGGGTCCATTCTGTTTCTGCTCTCCGTCTGTTACGGGCATGTCACAAGAGTGTCCTGTGATGGTGTCAGAACCGGGCAGTTAGTGTGTGTGACACTTTATTCTTTTGTCGTTCCCGGGGCCTGTGTTGGCCGGGGGGGCTCTGCCCCCAGGAGCTCAGACGCACTCGGCCCGGAGGAGGTGGTGCCCGCAGAGCGGGGGAAGCAGTGAGCGGCTCAGCTTTGCAGGTGGCATGGGAGGAGCTGCCCAGGGATCCCGCAGCTCTGGCCCTGTTTTCCAGTGTTCCTTCTGCCTGCGGCACTGACGGGGGGCTTCGTGGGGGGCTGGTTTAACGACTCCCTCCCTTGCCCAGCGGCAGCTCGGCGTGGCTGCAGCAGAGACCAGAGTCTGCTTGTGGGTGAGGGAAATCCGCACGGCGGCGTTGGCTGTTCAGTCTGGCGGAGAAGCAAGAGCAGGCAGGGACCTTGTCCACCTTCTCTCTCTCTCTCTTTTTTTTTTTATGTTTATTTTTGAGAGGGGGGGGGAGGGGCAGAGAGCAGGGGACAGAGGAGCCGAAGCCAGCTCCGTGCTGACAGCGGCGAGCCCGACGTGGGGCTCGAACTCACGAACCGCGAGATCATGACCCGGGCCTCAGTTGGACGCTCAACCCGGCGACTCACCCAGCTGCCCCCTCCCACCCCCCTTCCTTATTTTCCAGAAGATACGGGGAAGGAAGCCTCCCAGATCTCCTGAGTGAGTGAGAAGCAAGGCAGGACCGGATCTCCAGGACCCGAGTCCTGTTTCTGGTCCCTGCCACCATCTGGCAGCGTGAGCTTGGGCAAGCCCCTTGACCTGTCCGAGCCTCAGCTCCCTCCTCAGTGAAGCAAGAGTAAAATACCCAAAGCCTTACTGTGAGGAACTCGGCGCTGCTTCAGGCAGGGTGCTTTAGGTCATCATAGTAACGTGGAGAAGATACATAGAACGGCAGAGAAGGTCAGGGTGGGGACGGGCCTTTGGGGTCCATTCGTCCCCACTCGGGACAACGGAGGAGCTGGGAAACTGCGGCGCCGACGGAGGGCCAGTGGCTGTGGCACTGCGGGGAGTGAGGAGGACCTAGAAGGGGATCCACCTGCCCTGCCTCGTGAGGCTCGGAGCAAAGCGCAGGTGGGGCGGGTGGCCCGATGCTGGGAGGCAGGAAGTGCCCAGGGGACAGAGGAAGGAGCCGGGAGGCTCTGCCCCGCGGACCCCCCCTGGCCCGCGGCCCACCGGGCCTTCTGTGCGTTGCTGGCACGGTGCTCCCCTCTCCATATGGCAGTCGCTGGAGGTTGGTGGCTGCGCCTGGGAGCCCGGAGACTGCTTCCTCTGCCTGGGGAGGGGGCAGAGAGCAGAGCCGAGTGGGTAATTATAGACAGCCCTCCACCAGGCCGGTCCAAACCAGTTCCCTCTATTCCCGGCGTGGCTCGTGGCGTGGCTCGTGGCTGGGAGCCGAGCCGCCCGATGGGGAGAGCGAAGCAGAGGCAGCTTGGGGGAGGTCGGTGGGGGAGGGACAGTCAGCTGTCGCCTGTGCTGCCGCTGGGCTCTTCAGGAGAGGCCTGCCCAACTAGCTTTTCTGGATGTCCTGCAGGAGGCACGGGAGAAGGCCTGGGCTCTTCCGGCCGAGAGTTTGCCAGGCTCCCATGACGGATCTGAGCCCACCTGACCTCAGCGAGAGGCCCTGGAGTAAACCGCAGGTTTCCCTGCCGGGAGACAGCTTGCTAGAGCGCTGGAGCTGGGGGCTGCTCCCTCCTGGTCACTCTCTCTGCCACAAACCTCCCTGTTGCGTTAGAACAGGGCCCAGACCTTTCTCCCGGCCTCCAGCACGGGGGTCCCCTACCTGCCTGTTCGGCCTCATTTCCTACCGCTCCCTGCGCCGCAGCCATCCTGGCCCACTGCTGTTCCTTGACCTGGCCGAGCTTGTTCCTGTCCTGGGGCCTTTGCACGTGCTGTGTGATCGCTGTCCGGAATGCTCTTCCCTCTTTCCGTGGGTGGCTCCTTAGTCACCTTCGAGGACCGAGCTGAAATCTCACGTCCTCCCAGTGGCTTGGCCAGGGAACCCCCTCCTCCCCCAGTCCCTCTCGCGCTTGCTTACTCCCCACGTTGCCTCGCTGACTTCCTGTTTGCTGAGGGCCAGGTCCTCCTCCTTTGTTTACTGCTGTCATCTGCAGCGTCTGGCACGGAGTGAGTGGAACAAATGGCTCGCGTTTGTTCCCCAGGTGAATAAGCAGCTATGCCAATGGCTCCTCCTTCAGGGCCTGCCCGTGACCCTGGGCAAGTCACTTGCCCCCTCTGAGAGCTCCATTTCCATTTCCGAACGGAGGGGATGGGACTCCAGGGGTTCCCCCTGTCATCGCAGGCCCCAGGTTACCGGGAGGAGGCAGGCCTGAGCAGACCTTGATCCCTCTGGCTTTCCCAGTCCGCGGCTAGAATGGTTGACCCGGAGCAGGCCTGGCGTGGAATCACAGAATTTCAGGCCGGCAGCTGACAGGCTTTGTGTTCTGTGTTCACTCTGTCCCGCTGAGCTGAAACAAACCAGCTGGGGCCGACCGTTCATTGTTGATCACCCGGCTCTGGGCCTCTCGGTGGGTCGGGCCATTTCTGCTTATCCAGGAGCCCGAGGTTTTTTTTCAGAGCACGTCTGAATCTGGATAGAAACTAATTGTTGCCACAAAGAAGGGAAGGATGAGCCAGGGGATCCATGGGACGGGGAGACCTAGGGTTTCGGTCGGTGAACACGTCCGTCCCCTTTCAGTAAGAGAATATTCCCGAGAAGGTCCCCCAGAGGATTTTGTAGCTAGGCCTCAAAGGACCCTATGCCCGGGAAGGTTCTTCGCCTCTCCAAGGCCCAGAGTGGGTTCTAAAGAAGTCACTCCGAGCAGGGGCCCCAAGCCCAAGGTGTGTTGGGCCAGCTGGGGTGAGGTTGGCCAGGGAAGACCGCGGAACCGTGCAGAGTGAGTGTGGGAGGGCAGTCCTCGGGGCGCTTCCTGTGGAGCAGCGGAGGGTAGGGGACCGGCATCGGCACAGCCCCGGCGGGCAGAGACTTTTCATCTAAAGAAGAACCTTACCTGCTGTGATGTGGAATCCCGGGCCCTGGATTCCAGCCCTGGCTAGCCTGACCAGGGGTGTCTACCAGCTGACACAGCCTGACTCGGAACAGGTCACCTAGGTCACCTAAAGTGATGGGTCCAGGTCAGCTTTTTCCCCTCCCGAACTCACCTGATCTTTCTGAATCACCTAGGACCATTGTTTGAAAAGCCCGATTCCAGGCCGCACCCAGCCCTGAGGGAAATCTTCAGGGGAGGGTGGCTGGGAGGCTCCGGTTTCATTACCGTGACCAGCTCAGCTCCGGTGACCCGGAAGGAAAGGACCTACTGCTTTAGCGGTGCAGAATGAAGGCGTGCCCCCAAATTCCACGGGGGGCCCCCCCAGCAGCCACAGCTGGGGCCGGCGAGTTTCCAGGGCCAGCGGACGCGGGAGAGGGGCAACAGGGAAAATGATCTGTGTGGCTTTGTTGCTGGAAAATACCCGTCTTCTGTTCTTCAAGACAAAATACCGGTTGATGTCAGTGAAGAGAGAATCTGAAATCCATTTGGTAGAACTGAGCGTGTGGGATTTTTTTCTACTGCTGATGTGGGCGGTGGGAGCTTGACCTCGTGGGCTGAGCCTGGTTGCAGTATTGGAGGTGGAAGGACAGAAACGTGGTGGGGACTCAGACGAGGTTCTAATGAAGGGTCCCCCAGTTCAGGAAGAGCTTCATATGCACCGCCTGCGTGGGAGATCAGGAAGTCAGGGTGAAACTGCCCAAACAGAGCGCTCTTTTTTTCCCCCTCAATGTACTCCTTTGTATGTCTCTGGCCTCTACTCTTTTTTTTTTTTTTTTAATGTTTTTATTTATTTTTGAGGGAGAGAGAGAGACAGAGCACGAGGAGGGGAGGGGCAGAGAGAGAGGGAGACATAGAATCTGAAGCAGGCTCCAGCCTCCGAGTTGTCAGCACAGAGCGCGACGCAGGGCTCGAACTCGTGAACCATGAGATCGTGACCTGAGCTGAAGGCGGATTCTCAATCTACTGAGCCATCCAGGTGCCCCTCAGGCCCCTACTCTTACACAATAAGTTCTTTGAAGGTGGTTTTGCCATTTTCAATAATTCTGTACTGAACATCCTTACAACTTTTCTGATTTAGTTTCTTGGGATAAATTGGCAGAAATGTAATTCATTGCTGGGCCACAGAACCAAATGTAAATCTTAGCATTTAAAAAGAGAAGTACTTTGTTTGTTTGCATTTTTCCCTGTACGTTTTAATAGGTAAAGTATGCAGATGATAAAGAATTCAGATAGTACCAGGGAGGCGTGCACGCGTGGTGATTAAACCTGTCTGCCACGCCTGGCCCCCCACCTTCTGTAGGGTTCCCGTAGACCCCACCTTCGAGAAGAATGCTGTGGCTAGTTTTTTGTGTACATCTGCTCAGCCCTGCAGTAGTAATGACACACGTGCAGGGTCAAGAGGTCTACACTGAAGAACCGCAGCGTGCGAGCCTTGGGATTAAGGCATTGGGAAATGGCCAAGGCATCCAGAGCTGGGCTCCTCCCCCAGAATGCTTTGCAGTCTCTTGGCAGAGGTGGGGTGGGGGTAAGGATTTGCAGAGAGCCTGGGAACCTGTGGTCACTGAGCGGAAGTGGAAGAGACTGTCAGAGGCAGGGCTCACGGGGAGGTTGGAAGGCCCCCCTCCCCGAGTGAGGGTGGCCCACGCCTCCCCCGGGAGGGCCCCGGCAGCGAGCGTGTCTCTGTTCCAGGGAGTGGAGGCCACGGACGCGGTCTCCCCTGAGCCCCCAGAGGAGGCCTGGGCTGCAGCGGGCTTCTCCGGGAAGTGATGGGGGTGGGGGCGTGTCTGCACTGGCCCCAGGGCGGGATGCTTGCTTGCTCTTCAACACCAGACGGGTTTGTCTCATCTTGCCCCTTCTTTCCCCAGAGGCTCATCCAAAATAGAGGAAGCCTGTGAGATCTACACCCGAGCAGCAAACATGTTCAAAATGGCCAAAAACTGGAGCGGTATGTGATCTTTGCTATAACTCCTTCGTGGTCGAGTCTCCGGTTTTCCCTCCGCTTCCAGTCCCGAAGGCCTGACCCAGGGGTTAGCCTTGCAGCACCACCCCCCGCCCCAACCCCGCCACCTTTCTAAGCCATCTTTGGCCTCAGAAGCCCATCGGCCTGCCATTGGCTCCTTTTGAGCCCACTGGGTTATTTTACTTGGGTCACAAGACCTTGGAGAGAGGTCTCTAAGGCTAAGGGTAGACAGATTAGCGGATCCAGATTGCCCTTTGAGGGGTTTCTCCTTAACCTCAGGACGGGTCAGCTTTCCCCGGAAGCTGTTCCTTAGTGCTTTCTTCAGTGCCTGAATTCTAGGCTCAGGGGTCCATCCCAGGGGTTCAGTTAACAGTAATTGTTAACCGTTTATGGAGAGCGCTCCTAAGCGCCAGGCGTGCGTTCTGTGATCGAATGAATCGGCACAGCAGCCCCGTGAGGGTCAGTACCATTCATGTTCCCGTGGCTGGAAACGGAGGCTTCGCCCAGCCCCACGCCTAACAAGTGACGGAGTGAGAATTCGGAAGGCAGAGCTCCGACTCCGGAGCGGAGCACTTCACCTGCCCCCACGCTGGCTCTGTGACCTTTGAAGCCAGTGTGACCTAGGTCTGGGTTACAGACTGGCCGTGCGCCCCTGGGGAAGTTACTCGATGTCTCCGAATGTGATTCCTCCTCAGTAGGACCACAGGGACGGTGGTCCCGACCCCCACGGGGCCATCGTGTGGACTCCCGGAGACATGGTGGCCGGGAGTGCCGTGTGTGTCCTTCCTGCTAGCTGCACTGCCTCCCACCTCGGAGTGGAGGGAAAGCTCACAGAGGACTCTGGGCAGCAGATTAGCAAACTTCAGGAGCAGCGAGGAGGTGCCCCCCACGGCCCTCTCTGTGTTCTCGCTCTGACTAGGGGAGGACGCAGCTTGACGATGTCAGGTCGCTTAATGCTGGAGGAGGGCATCCGCCCAGAAGAGAGCATCCCAGGTCGTGCGCCTCCGCTTGGTGGGTGGAGGGTGATCGGAGTCGTGGCCGCTCTGGCTTCAGCCATGAGGTTGTGGTCAGACTCCTGGCGAGGCTGGAGCGTGGCTGGCTCCCCCGAAGAGAGGCTGGCAGGCAGGGAGGGGCCCCCAGAGGCCAGAAAGGCGGAAAGTCTGGTTGGGAGCTGCCAGAGGGCTCCAGCTTGGAGCGTCAGCAAGACGGGGTGAAGGAAATTGAGTGAAGACAGGTTCAGGTTTGGGACCCAGGGAGGAACTTGCTGACCAGAAGGAGACGACACCTGAAACGGGCCCCTGGAAGCAGTGGGGAGGGCCCCGGGCGGGACAGATCCTCCTCGCTTTCTGAGGATGCTTTTGGTTTCCTGGAAATGGCAAGCGTTCTTCCTGAACTTTCACAAAATACGTCGTGCGTAAAGCCACGTGCCAGGGATAATTTTATGCTCCCGAACTGATCAGGTGCCATCAGAGAAGGAAATATTTGTCTTAGAGTTTGTTTATTTTGAGAAAGAGAGCCAGAATCAGGGAGGGGCAGGGAGAGAGAGGGAGAGGGAGAGAGAGAATCCCAAGTAGGTTCCGCACTGCCAGCACAGAGCCTGACCCAGGGCTCGATCCCACGAACCTGTGAGATCGTGACCTGAGCCGAAGTTGGACATTGAACCGACTGAACCACCCAGGCACCCCAGGATATTTATTTTTCAGTCACATAGATGTTACTTAGCCCCTCAAATGTGTTACTCCCGCCCTATTCCTCTAGCCGTTCAAATAAAAGCCTTGGGCTGTTTTTCATTTTTCTCCAATGATGCTACTCTCCTGGACATTTTGCACTCAAGCCCTGCAAAATGATAAATCCTGCCTACTGAGAACCTGGGCCGCTTCGTCTCTCCTGCTGCTCTAAAGTTGCGGGATGGAGTCAGGCCCTCTGGTCCCCTTCCGGCTCAGGAATTCTGTGATTCGGATCCTGCTGGAGGAGGATGAAGGGAAGCATGGGGTCAGGCGGAGGCTGGCTGAGCTGAAGGTGGGGGTTGGAGCTCCCTGGTTAGCACAGCCGCACCCCCATTCTCCAGCCCTGGAGGAGGACAGATCCCGTGGCCTCCTGCACGCCACAAGGCGATTTAGGAGACAGACGTGTGACCAGAATGGCTTCCAACTGGTGCAACTAAGGACGGGACAGACTGGGCTTCCCGTGTGGTCACTGCTACCCTCTGCCCATGGGCACTTGTCCCCGAGTTCCTGCTATCCCATGGGGCCACTGCTGGGCTTAGTTGGCGATGGTTTGTATATCCTTCATAGCTCTCGGCCCTGCCTGCCTTCTCCTTGGATTTTTAGAAATGGTGGCCCTGGAAATTTCGGCAAAGGCTGGGATCAGGGCTGTGGGATTTTAGCTGGCCTCGGCCTGGCCCTCTCTTCGCACGCCCAGGGCTCAGGAGCCTCCCTCTTCCTCCAAGTCCACCTCACGGACTTTCCGGAGCCTTGGCCCCGGGGTCAGGAGGCCCGAAGTCGAGGCCTCCACCTCAGCTCAACCCAGGTCTGTCCCCCCCCCCCCCCCCCCGGGGGGCGCCTCTGCATTCTCGAGAGAGCCGCCTCCCCAGGGCAGTGTCTGAGCGGCGTCTGATAAGTGGAGCCCCGCTAAGGCTGAGCTCACTCTTTTCTGTTCCAGCTGCCGGAAACGCTTTCTGCCAGGCCGCCCAGCTGCACCTGCAGCTCCAGAGCAAACACGACGCGGCCACCTGCTTCGTGGACGCCGGCAACGCGTTCAAGAAAGCTGACCCCCAAGGTGAGCCTCTGTGCGACGCTGGGCCCGGCCGCCCGCACACCAGCCGAGCGCTCCCGGGAGAAGCCCTCCGGTGTCCGCGAGGCTCCGGTTTTTTCCAGGGGCCAACACACGCCGGAGGCTGGCAGGAGGCTGGCAGGCAGACGCTTGGGCTTGAACCTCAGAATTGGCTCCCTTCCGGTTGGCATTTGCTTCCCGCTCCAAGCCTCCGCCTCCCCCTGCTGCTCGGTGTGCGCAGCCGATCGCTTCCCTCCCGAAGCCGGGAGCATTTGGGAGTGGGAGTTACATTGCAGACCCGCCGCATGCCAAGGAGAGAGGAAAATCTGTTCTGTTGTCAGAATTAACATGCAGAAGGGGGTGGGAGGGGTTCTAAGACCGGCCAGGTAGGAGTTGATGCCGAAAAAGGAGCGGAAATTATCCCGACCTGGCTTCCCAACACGCTGGGGGGGAATCAGAACGGAGCCCGAGATGTGGTTGCCAGAGAACAAGTTACTTAAAATGCGGGAGTGTTTGGGGATAGGAGCCCGGTTTGGGACTGACTCATGGTGAGAAGACCGTTTGTCCCACAGCCCAGCGGGGACCAGGCTCTGGGGTTTTGTGGAGCTGGAATTTTAGTTCATTTTTTTCATCCTGGTGCCAGACACAGGTGGCTAACTTTTTCATTTTAGCAAGCGTGAAGACGTTTTCTTCAAGTGACCCCTCGTTGTCGCTATGCTCTCAGAAGAGAATAGGGAACGTGTGAATGTTTCAAGGAAAAGGAAAGAAAGAAAAGGAGATGCCGCACCTTGGAGTAAAGACCTGTCCTTCCCAAGAGAGTCAGAGAGGTGTTTGCACGGATAGGTGAGCGCGGGCCACACCCGAGCGCTGGGGAATTGTTGGTGGATCCGTTACCTGTACCCGGGGATATTTAGTTCCCAGTCGGGGATTTGATCAGTGTAGACCAAGTGGCTTTTCTGTGTCCCCAGGCTTGACCGGTCACTGCTCCGTAGCTGGGCATGTCACAAGTGTTGGCCTGGGGGGTCATGTGGTGGGCTCAGGCCTGGCCAGAACCAGAGCAGAGGCCTTGTGATGGGGTGGGCCACCGCAGGCCGCGTGGACAGTGTGACGACCTAGGGACGTCTGTGTCCGTTCCCCGCCCGCATCCCCCCGGGAACTCCCCACCTCAGCCTTCCCTCTGCCCCCTGGGAAACCGGTCTACCTGGAGAAGCTGCCTTAGCTTCTGGGGCCTTCACCTGCTGCCCCTGAGTGACTGGAAGGACTCGTTTCTTGGGCAGGAGTTGAGCGCCAGGCTCTGTGACACGTGCACAGCGCTGTTTGCTCTTTAAACAAACCTCAGCCCTTCCCTTGGACGGGCCCCCACCCGACGCCGCGTCCTTCGTCACCTGGCTTTCGATCTGAGCTTTTTCAGCTGAGGCTCAGCACGGCAGGGGGTGCTTTGGGTGCTAGGTTCTGGGCCGGGGGCTGTGGCCGCCATGCCTGGCCTTAGTAAGTGCAGAGGGTGGCCGAGGCGTCCCTGCCCCAGTGGGAAAGCAGCCGACATGGCTGTCGTGGAGTCCAGAGGCCACTTTGGTTTCTCCAGGGATCAGCAGACATGGTTTGCTGCCCTGGGAGCTGAGGCGGGGAGGGGGTGGATATGGGGTGGGAAGGACCTTTCAACAAGAGGGAACAAGAGGGGCAACGGTGAGGAGGGGACCCTGATTTGGGCAGAGCCAGGACTGAGTTCCTCGGCTGGAGTGCCAGGTTCTTGGTGCTAATCAGGGAGGGGCGTTGGGGCCGAGTCCCAGCACCGCTGCCTCGCTGTCGTCCACCCCCGCAGTGGCTCACAGAGTGCGTGGCTGAGTGTGGTCTCCCTAGTCTGAACGGAGCCTGTGCCCCTGTGGCTTTGGGCAGTCACTTAATCCTCTAGGCGTCTGTTTCCTGGCCTGGTGAAGCAGAGACCGAGTGTGAAAGAACACACGGACCTGCCCGGTGCGGTACCTGGTGTGTGATAAGTATCTAGGAAGGGGTGGCCCTTGGCTCCCATCAGACAGAGGCCCGGCCTCCCCCAGCCGCCTCCTCTTGGCATTGTGCCTCGTGAAACAGAGCTGGAGGGCCCACTTGGAACCCTGCCAGGTTTCCCCGAGCAGGTGGCCAGCTCCCTGGGGCCTTGCTGGCCACCGCACCTGCCTCGAAGGCCTGTGTCCTGTGTCAGCACCTCATACGGGAGTCCCAGAGGGCCCTCCCCCGGAGAGGCGGCTGGGGCCGCTCAGGAGGCCTGCCAGAGCCAGCCAGGGGGGAAGAAAAGGATTCGGTGCCTGTCACCGCCCTCTCCCTCTGCGAGTCTGCCCGGAGTGCGGGCCGGGGGCAGCCTGCCCACCCCCTTGGTGGCTGGGGGTGCGGGGAAGTGATGCCCATAGCTGTCAGCGGCTCCCCGATTTCCTATAGCCACCTGATGGCCAGGCCCGGGGGTGCCTACTGCGTGGTTCGACGTGGTAGCGTCTCTTTTTAACCCATTCCACTTCCCCGTGGGATTCTGCGGTCTGCCCCTGTTTCTCTGGGACGGGCTGAGTCCCAGGCCTGATACGGGCAAGTGCAGCCGGACGGCGGGGCCGCTGGAGCACACGAGGTGGGCCCGGGGCCCCGGGCCGCAGGACTCCCAGTATGCCTCAGCCCGGCCTTCCCCTCTGGGCCACGGCACCCCCCACCCCCGTCCCGGGCTGGCTCCCGTCCAGGGGTGCGCCGGCCGCTCATCGGTGGGGTCCTGGTGACCGGAGATAAGCTGGTTGTATCTAGTTTGTCGGTGTCCTGCCTGCCGGCGCTCTCCCCGGGGCGTCAGCGGGCAGCCTGCTGCTTTCAGGGACAGCTGCTCCTGAGCCGGAGCAGGCGTGAAGGGGACTTAACCCCGTGAGTCCGTGTTGCCGCCTGGGGGGTGAGCCTTCTGCCCCCGCTGCCACTGCAGGGACCGAGCCTTGGCGACAGCACTCGGGCCTGGTGCCAGCAGGCCCGTGGGGACAGCTGGGGGCCTCCGGTCCCCCTCCTGGGCTGCTCGTCTCTCACCGGGAGCAACCTTTGCCCCCTGGGCCAGGTGCCAGGCTGGGCTCCCTGGTGTTCCAGAAGGGGGAGCCACCGGCACCCCCTGGGGTGGAGGATGAAGCAGGGGTGGGAGGTGCGGAGCCGGCTCCTTGTTGTCCTTATTTTCATCATTGTGCCGCGGCCCGGTGCTGGCTCGTCAGATCCAGAAACGCTCTGTTTCGAAATATGCACCTGTGTTAAAGTGAGACTATTTCCGGCTGTATTTTTTCTCCCTTTCCCTCTGCGTTCTCTCCCTTTTCTCTTCCTCTGCTTCCTTTTTGGTTCCTTTTCTTCTTCTCTCGCGCCTTGAGCTTTCAGCTGCTTCCCATCCTTGACCAGAATGGTTCTCTGAATCCTTCCGGCGTCCCCAGAGGCCTTTCAGAATTGGATCAAACCTGCAGACACTCCTTCCCCCAGAGTAGGGCTGACAGACACCCACTTTTTGCCTGTAAACTTAGGGGACGGGGAGCTTGTGGACTCCCTGAAGGCCCAGCCACAGTCTGAGGCTAAGAGCCTCTGCTCACCTGTCTCCCTGGGTCATGAGACCTTTAGGGCCCTGAGAGCAGGCCAGGCTTGGCTCCTCTGTGGCCCCTCAGCCCAGCGGGCCCGGCTCACCGTGGGGGACCTTGGGGGTGGACCAGGAGCCTTGTGGGTACCCTGGATGGCGGGGGCCCTTCCAGGCCCACCCCAGCACGGAGCCCACATCCCGTGTCTGTCCGGGCTCTCTTCCTTCCCCCTGCACCTCCCCCAGCACCCTTTCTTCTGAGATGCATTAAAAGAGATCCAGCCCGAGAGCTCATCTCTGTCTGCTAGAAAGTGCCTCCCACTCATGCCGCTCTCTCTCCTCCAAATAACGTGTCAAAAGAGGAAGAAAAAAAAAAAGCAATAGCCGAATTTAAGGTCTTGGAACAGGTGGTGCAACAAAGGTAGCCGAATTCTCTCTCTCACGGGCCACCCTGGTGTTTGCTTCGTCGGGGACACCTGTGGTGTGGGGAGCTGGCACGCGGCGGGTGAAGGTGGGCGGGGAGAACAGAGGGCTGTGCTG
This sequence comes from Panthera tigris, assembly GCF_018350195.1. NCBI lineage: Eukaryota > Metazoa > Chordata > Mammalia > Carnivora > Felidae > Panthera > Panthera tigris. The sequence continues at coordinate 9,944,507 of NC_056674.1, forward strand.
AATGCTGAGAAAATGACGGGGATTCCAGCCAGAGGGGCCTCGGGGTCCCGGTGTCCAGCCCTCTCCTCCCAGAGATGGGGGCCAGGCAGGTGCAGGGGACCGTGGCAGACTCGGGGTCCCGCGTGACGGGGTACCAGAGTCCGGGTGGAACCTGGGCGTCCCTCGGGTGTCAGGCTTGGCCGTCCCTGGCCAGGACCCCTTGTCCTGGAGGGCAGGGCCTCAGCGGGCCTGGCTCAAAACACCCATGGGAGCCTGGCTGTCAGCCTGACCGTGTCCGGTCCCTGGGGCTGCTGGGAAGGTGGTGGCAGTGTGGCGGCCTGAGGGAGAGGACAGCCCTCAGCAGGTAGCAGTCCGCGGCGCGGTACGTTAGTCTGAGAGCCTTACTTGGGGCTCAGGTGTCCCTTCACCTCCCCTCCTGCCACGGCCACGGCCACGAGGGCACAGCGGAGCACCTGCCCTGCTTTCTCCTCCTCCTTCTGGCTTCTGCTGAAATAACTTCTCTTTCTCATTTCTCCCTGCTTCCCTTTTTCTCTTTGTAGAAGCCATCAACTGTTTGATGAGAGCGATCGAGATCTACACGGACATGGTAAGGGCCACTGCCTGTCCCGTCCCCCCTGCTCTACCACCTTGCTCCAGCCTGCCCTCCCTGGCGCCAGCACTAGGAGCAGGTTGTAGGGGAGGGGGGGTCACCTGCCCCGGCCTGGCTCCCGACAGCTCCCGCCACAGCACGGGGGAAGTTACATCTGCAGGAGTTACAGCTATCGGGGGCCTTTCCCCTTGCTGGTCCTTCCCCTCCTGCACCCCATTTGATTAGCAGGCCAGAGGGGAGGCGGGGCCCAGAGCTGGCTCAGCCCCTGCCCTGTCCCCGGGGAGCATCCCCACGACGGATGAGGCCCAGAGGCAGCTCCACCAGGGAGCCAGGACCAGTGACCAAAACCAGGCTCCGGCTGCCATCCGCTCTGCGTTTTGCCGCTCCACACTCTGCCTCTGTCTCGCCGGACCCCTTCCCCAGGCCGGAACCGGGTCCTGCCTCCTACCGGGTCCAGTACCATACTGGAGTGTTGTAGTGAGAGCGGCGACAGCGGCTGCCAGATGCCCTCCGCTGAGTGGGTCAATCCTCCCCTGCAACGGCCCCGTGAGGTGGAAAGTGTTACCCCATTTGACGGGGATGGGGGGCCCAGACAGGCAACGTGACTTGCCCAGGGACACGTGCCTGCGAACAGCAGTTGCTGAGACCCGAAACTAGGCCTCGCCGAGCCCGGGGCTCTGCCCTTTCCCGATGTCCCTTGGCAAGCGGGTGTCCGTAGACCAGCCCCGTGTGCCAAGCGGCCGGCCAGGAGCCCAGTTCTGCGGGCCCCTCTGCCCCCCGCCCCAGGTAGAAGCTGGTAGCCTGTGCTTAGCTCCTCTGGAAGCTAGGGCCGTCCCTGGGGAGAGCCGTGCCTGTCTGCAGGGGAAGCTGGGGGTTGTTGGCCTGTGAGGGGGCCGTCTCCACGGCCACACGGGGGGAATGGGAGGCCAAGAAATTCCCATGCAGTGTGGATGCTCGGACCCACTTTCTGCAGGGCTTTTACTGGGTGAACTGTGGGCTGGTCGTTCCCCTAATCTGGGCCCCCTGTCCAGCGCTTCCTCAGGCCGGGGCCTCTGTCAGGTACCTGTGCACCCACATTATCTCTGGCGTTGCCCCGCCCACCTGTGCCCCTGCGGACGGGATGGACACGGAGGCTGCGTGTGGGGGGCTTGCCCAGGGTCACCGCATCGGGCCAGCACAGAGACCAGGCCTCTCCCTGGAGCCTCCTGTTTAGGGCCCCTCGGTGCCTTCTCGTGCACACCTCACCGGTGGCTGAGGGCCAGGAAATCCCCGGCTCCGGGGGCCTAGAGGGGCGAGGAAGGGCTGGGCTGGGGTGCTGGGGACGTCCCTCGTCACAGATGGCCCCTGCCCACATCCCACCCAGGGCCGATTCACGATCGCGGCCAAGCACCACATCTCCATCGCTGAGATCTACGAGACGGAGCTGGTGGACATCGAGAAGGTGAGGGGGAGTCGGGAGGCCCTGCCTGGCTGCCGGGGGAGCGCTGCGGCAGCCGGGCCCCTTGGGCCGGGGCTCGTGTCCGCTGGGGGAGGCCTCCGGTGCCTGGGTGCCAGGAAGGGGGCATGGGGCGTTGGCCGAGCACGGGTCAGGGGCTCCTGCTGTGCCCCAGGCAGGGTCGGGCCCGTGGCGGACAAAGGTTGCATCGCTTCCCCGTGTCTCCCCAGGCCATCGCCCACTACGAGCAGTCTGCAGACTACTACAAAGGGGAGGAGTCCAACAGGTACCGGGCAGCGGGCTCCCCCCCCCCCCCCCGCCCTCCCCAGCCCCCTGGAAGCTCCTCCCCCCCCACCGCCACCGCCACCGCCACCGCCACCGCCACCGCCACCGACTTCTGCCTCTGTCCCCGCCCCACACAGCTCAGCCAACAAGTGTCTGCTGAAGGTGGCTGGTTACGCGGCTCAGCTGGAGCAGTATCAGAAGGCCATTGACATCTATGAGCAGGTGGGGACAGGTGTGGCCCGTCGTCCCTGCACGGTGCTCCCTCCGTTACCTCCCCCCTCCCCGAGCTCATCCTGTCCTCCCTGGCAAAACTCTCCACCCACCACTCCTCGCGGCGTCGCCGCCCTCTCCTCTCTGCCCTCTCCCCTGTGCGCGTCTCACGGAGGGCTTCCTGGGAGGCCCAGGGAACGGGAAGAATCGCGGAGGCCTGGGGTGGCCGGAGGTGGCTGAGCAGCCCCCAGGAGGCATGGTGGGGGGGACGGGAAGGGAGCGACCCACGGGTGTGCAGGCTCCCCTGGGCTGGGCGGGGCGGGCGGGGCGGGCTAGGCTGTCCCAGTAGGTTCAGCGCGGCCAAGAGAAAGGCAGGCAGCTGGCCTCGGAGGGGAGGGGGGCGGGCGCCGGCTCTCAAGTTCCCGCCTCCTGCCACCCCTCTGCCCACCAGTGTGTCTGCCTCCCTCAGGCCTGACAGTGGGGCCACCGCCTCCCCGTCATCTCGGCTGCCTCGGCGGGGTGGGGGGGGGGGGCCACGGACACCTGGCTTCAGCCCTGTGGCAGCCCACCCCCCTGTGACACACTGCTCTGTGGCCGCCCGCACACCATTGGCTGACTTCTCTGGGCTGGTCCTCGGCCTCCCTGCCCTTAGTGTCTCAGGTTAACCGGGCTTCAGCCTGGACACAGACGCACTGACCCCAGTCCCCCGCCCCCCCCCCCCCCCCCACGGCTGCCAGCCCCGAGCTTACGGTGCCACCTGCACATGCGCACAGGTGGGAACCAATGCCATGGACAGCCCCCTCCTCAAGTACAGCGCCAAGGACTACTTCTTCAAGGCGGCCCTCTGCCACTTCTGCATCGACATGCTCAATGCCAAGGTGCGCGCGGCCCCGTGGGCCCACCCAGGGCCTCCCCCTCCTCCCAGTGGCCACCCCGGAGCCCTGGGTCTGTCATTAGGCCAAGGCCCCTCTCGGCAAGGGGTGAGCCCCTCCCTCACGTCCGGTGCCTGCAGTCAGCTGTGGGCGGGACACGCTCGTTCTCACTGACGTGTTTCTGTTCCTGTTGTCACGCGCCCGGCTCCTGGCTCACTTGGTGCCAGGCTTTTTCTTCCGTGAGAGCACGTTTTGGGTCCTTACTGCGTCCCTTGAGGTCGGCACCACTGTTACCCCGTTCTACAGCTGAGGATGGTGAGGCCGGAGCCCCTTATTCAAGGCCACAGGGCTGGATTCCAGATCTTTCTGACTCCCAGAGTCATGATTTATACTGTAGCTCGCGTGCCCACACCACCCATTTTTAGGGCTTCTCGGCAAGAGCGGAGCCAGTGCTGGCTGAGGGGGCAGGGGATGGCCTAGCCAGAGGAGGAGCTGGAGTCCTCGGGGTCCGGGTTCGGCATTTCCTGGGGTCTCCGGCCACCCCGCCCTCAGCCTCGGGGTGTGTCTGAGCACGGCCGCCAGCCCCCGCTCCCGCTGTGGGTGAGAGCTCGGGCTTTGCTGTGGGGCCAGTCCACGTCCCCGCCCCCACGTCCCCTGTGCCCCGAGCAGGTCATGGCGTTTCCCCGCTTTCAAAACGGGGGTCCCCATCACGTGACCCTCCCCGGGGCCTCATGGTGGTTAACTGAGAAGTGCCCAGCACCAGCCCTGGCACATAGGAGGTACTCCTGCGAGGCAGTTGGTGTTTGCCCCCTGCCCTGGGCACCGGCCTGGGAAACCCTTCCCGCTTCCTCCCCACAAGCTGTCACTGCGGCCACGCTTGGCCCGGCACAGCCCCACGGAGGTGCCGCCAGGCACGGAGCCAGGTGACGCTGGGGGAGGGGCACAGAGAAGGACTCGGGGGCCAGGTGTCTCCAGGTCCCCTTGGCTGCCAGGCCGGTGGCTCCGATGGCCCCTCTTCATGAGCTTGTCCCCTCTTGCCACCCTTGTGACGTTTAGCTCGCCGTCCAGAAGTATGAGGAGCTGTTCCCTGCGTTCTCTGGCTCCCGGGAGTGCACGCTAATGAAAGTGAGTGCCGGGTGGGCTGGGGGCCGCGGGGGGGGGGGGGCAGCCGCGGGCTCCAGCCACCGTAACTGCCGAGATCTGTGCGGTGGTTCTTAAGGGTCTCCGTCTTTGTTTTGTTTTCCCTCCTGTGCCGTGTGGGCCTCCGTTTTCTAGCTGGGAAAAGTAAGGCTCGGGTGGTGGCGGAGACGGCAGAGCTGGGAGGCCGCGTGATCGCACGCACGCACATGCCTGCATGCACACGCACAGGGCAGGACCGGAAACTACCCCTTCCTCCCGGCACGGGAGCCCCCTGACCTGCACCGCCGGGTCAGGCGTGGATCTAACGGGTGGATCTAATCCAGGTCAGGCGCGCGGCCGGCCTTGGCCCCTGACCCGTCTGCCTGCCATTTTCTTGCAGAAATTGTTAGATGCCCACGAGGAGCAGAACATTGACAGCTACACCGAAGCGGTGAGTGGCCGTGGCGGGGCCCGCCCTCCTCAGACACTCTCTCCTGGGAATCCCACCCACCCTTTCCCTGGCCCCGGCCCTGTCCCCGGCTGTGAATTCCTTTGTCCAGTCACCCCAGAATTCTCCCAAGGAGCCCCAGAGGTACAGGGAGGTGTTCTCCCCACGTTAGAGATGATGGCAGTGAGGTGCGGGGACTCATCCTCGGCCCCTTGGGGGCAGAGCTGGGATGCAGCCCCGTGTGTGTCTGCCCCTGAAGGCCAAGGTCTTTGCAGTATTCGGTGCCCCAGGTGAGCAGCTGGGAGGAGCAGGGAGGGAGGGGGACGAGTCGTGGAAGGGCTCCCTCTTCCAGCACCAACCTCCGTGACAGAACCACCCCACAGAGGTGTTTCTTCCTTTCCATACTCTGTTCTGAACATTCTGGAACTCTGTTGGGCCCAGGTCGGGTCCTGATCCAGTCGTCTGGACTCCCATCTGTCAATCACGTTTCCTGGGGGCCCTTCAGGAATCCTACACCGCTACCGATGACAGAGACCAGAGTCCCTCCGGTCCATCCTGCCCCGGGCGGTGGGTGGGACACGAGGAGGATCAGCCACGGAGAAGGGAGAAGCAGGGCCACGGCAGGGCGACAGGCCCCCATCCCCGTGGCGTCCGGAACAGGCCGCCCTCACGCAGCCAGGCCTGTTTCCCACCCAGAAAACAAGGAAGCTGGACCGTTCTATGCCGCAAAAATCTTTTCTTTTCCCCAAGGCAGCCTTAGAGGGAGCCCCCCTCCCCTCGCTCCTCCTCAGAGAGGCTGGCCGGGACACACCCAGAGAATCTGGGACTGGGGACAAGGAGGGCGTCAGGGCCGGCTGTGGGACCGGCGCCCTCTGCCACCTCCCCCGCTGTGTCGCAGGTGAAGGAGTACGACTCCATCTCCCGGCTGGACCAGTGGCTCACCACCATGCTGCTTCGCATCAAGAAGACGATCCAGGGTGACGAGGAAGACCTGCGCTAAGCACCCCCAGTCCCCTGGCACCCGTCCTCCTGCCCCGTCTTCTCTACCCCCGCGCCCCTCCAGCGCGTGAGCCCAGAGACGTGGGGCCGAGACCTTGGCTGCGAGACCTCCCCTCCCTTCCCGCAGAGGAGTCTCCCCAAGCCGCGGTGCGGGCTCAGCACTGCCGCGGGGCCCCCGAGGCTGGGCCTGCCGGCCGGACAGTCCCCCTCTGTTCTCACTGCACCCCCTCGCCTCCTGCCCGTTTATTTAATCCCCCCCCCCCCGAGGTGCCCTTCTCTACCCCAAACACAGAATCTCTGACACAGACCTGTTTGCTGTGGGTGCCGCCAGGGGTGGGGGGTCAGCATCTGGTCCCCCCCCTCCTGACCAGCTGAGTCGCAAGACTGGCTTCAGTCTCTCCCACCTGTCCTCCAGCCGAGCCCTGAGCACACGTAGCCGCTGAGATTTGCTCTTCCCGTGGGGGCGGGCTCCTTCCCCTCCGGTGCCGGGAACCCCCACAGCGTCCTGCAGCCCTGACCTCTCAGGATAGACCGCAGGCCCTGGAGCTCAGAGGGCCGTCCCCGCGCCCACCCTGACATCTGCTCCTTCCCTAGTGCTTTGAGGTTTTGTGGTCGGAAGCTGCAGCTGGCCTGAGAAAGAAAAATAAAAAAGAACACTTCGCATGAGTCTCTCTTCCTCCTCACCTCTGCTGCCCCGTTGTGTCTCCGGGGCTGGTGTCCTGTCTCCCTTCCCGCCTGGTCCCCACCCTGGGCTCTGGGCACGCTCTGTGGGGAAGAAGAGGGTGAGTGTGACCGGGATCCTGGGCTCAAGGAGGAGCCGTGGGCTTGGCATTCTGGGCGCACCTGCCTCGATCCAATGTTCTCCGGGTTCTGTGGGCCTCGGTTTCCTCCCCTGGGACAGTGGGTGGCCGCGTCAGCCTCATCTGGCTGGAGGGATGGAAGGCAACGAGAGCAGCAGTAAGGGTGGGAGAGGCCCACCGAACCTCTCTGCCTCCCCTCGTGTCCATGTTGCCCTGAAAGGAGGGTTGAAAGCCCCGGTGGCATCTGTTGGGGCCCGCTGAGCTCACAAGAAAAGGGAGGAGACGACTTAGGTGGGCAGGGCATGAGGACGACCAAGTGGGTATCGGAAGGAACCACAGGAGTGGCCTCGGAAAGCTTGGTCAGAACCACCTGCCTCGTCCACACCCCACGACGTAGGCATGTGTGTTGGTGAGCGGTCTGATGTGCTTGCACTGCCCCAGGCACGGGGCTGGGCCCTCCTGGCTGGAGGCGGGTGGGGGGGGAGGGGACACAAAGCTGGAGGAGGCTCACGACACAGAGTCACCATACCATGGGGGGGTCAGGGGACAGGATGCAGAGGCGGGCCTGCCCGGGAGACCCACTCTCAAAGAGGTGCTCCAGACGACAGCCTGGAAGAAGTTTAAGAAAGGTTCAGGTTCATGGTGTCAAGAGAGTGTGGACGATGACACCCTGCCCTGCTCCTGTCCCCTTCAGCTCCTCCCACAGCTCCAGTGGACTGGTGATGGCTGCCTAGAACTCAGTTCTAAGATTCCTGAGAGCTGAGATCGATTGCTGATGTCTGCTGTGGGCACAGGCTGAAGGTAAGTGGTGCCTGAATCTGTTTCTGCCGTCAGTGACCTAAACAGAGAGTCTCAACCCTGGCTGTGCTGAAAATCAGTAAAAGTACACAGGCTTGGGTCACAGCACAATAGACTGGATTTGGTTGAAGTTCTCCACTCTTCTGGGGGTTTTTGTTTTTTCCTGAAAATTCCACAGCTGATTCAAATTTGCCCCTAGAGGTGGAAACCATTAAACAGGACAATTCTTTCCTTTCAAACCTGTAACTTCCATTATTCACTCAACAGATATTAAGTGAATGTAGTTTAGAGATTACCACGTGAGACAGAAGCCTGAAGAAAACATTGTTCAGAAGCAGAATTAGACCCCACATTCTACTCAGCAAGTATTTACTAAGCACCTACCGTATGCCATGCCTGGTCTAAACCCTGGGAATACAGCATTAGCCACATATCCAGACCCTGCCCTCCTGGAGGTTTTACTCCCCAACTCCCCACATCCCAAAGTCTGGAGCTGACATGAAGCCCCTCTTCACCACCCTCCAGGTCCTATGTGCCTTTGAGCACTTTCCTCTTACATTTCCTTTGTAACAAGTCCTCGTTGGGGCGCCTGGGTGGCTCGGTTGAGCATCCAACTCTTGATTTTGGCTCAGGTCATGATCTCAGGGTCGTGAGATCAAGCTCTGCATCGGGCTCCTCGCTGAGTGTGGAGCCTGCTTGGGATTCTCCCTCTCTCTCTCTCTGCCCCTCTCCTACTCCTGCTCTCTTCCTCTCTCAAAACAAAACAAAACAAAAAAAGTTGTCCTCTGTGCTTGGCAAAGGGCCTGGCACAGAGTTTATGGATTTTTAACACATATTTACTGAATGCTTACTTTATGTCCAGACTTGTGGTCCAGGTGCTGGGGATCTAACTGTGACCAAGGGAGATCCAGTCACCGCCTTCACGGACCTTGCAGTCCGCGTGCATCCACGCACACGCAGGCACGTTTCTGCAGGGGGGGGGTGGGGTGGTGGTGACAAGTTTACTCCATGTGGCCACAACAGTTGGACAACTCGTGTCTACTGGAAGTGATTTTCAGGTGTATACAGAGTGCCCAAACCCCTGATGCCCTTCTAGGGACCAAAAAAACCCCACATAGGAACCCCTTAAAGACCCCACAGTCAGAAACACCTGGTTAAGGTCCAGTCTCCACCATTTTCTAGCATCTCAGGGCCACAATTTCATCCTCTACACACTGGGAGAAGCAACTTCTTGGCGGGGTTACAAGGATTCATTGAGATAAATGAGCACTTACTATGCTCACTTAAGTGTTATCGCGCACTTACTGGGTCCCAGCACATAAACGCTGAGTCGATGAACGCGGGTTAACCATAGCTGGGTGGTTGTCAGCATTCAGAGATCATCCGGGCCAGCATGACTAGCAGAAAGGTATTCAATAAAGGAGGTGCCAGGACAGAAGGCCAGATCCTTTTTCCTTGGCTAAGCATGCATTTCACCATTTTAAAGGTAACGTGATTAAAAGAACTCTGGGACAGTCTTGTTTGGACTCTACTTCTCAGCGAAGCTGCGTGATCTTAGACAAAATGACCTCCTGCGTCTGGATTCCAGCCTGTTCGTGGGTTTTAAATCAATCGACAAAGCCAAAACGCTTAGAGCAGTTCCTGGCACGTACGGACTATATTGAGTTGTATGATTCTTATTGTTCTACCTGCCACACAACCCACAGCGAGGGCCACCACCTCCCAGCTTCAGGCCACAATCAGCCAGCCAGCAGGCCCCTCTCCGGGACTCCGAAAAAGAGCGGGGAGGAGCGCGCAGGCGCGATGGCGGGGGTGGGGGTGGGGTCTTCTGGGAAGCCCTGGCCGCCCGACGGGTGGCCATCTTGGTAAAGGGCAACGACGCCAGCTTCTCTACGTCATCAGTCTGCGCGACGGGCGAGCACCCGGCCGTCCGGGTCGCTTCGGGAGCGGTGGGTGGGGTGGGGTAGGGCGGGCGGCGGCGGGCGCCGCCGGGGTGAGTGGTGGAGGGGCGTGATGGGGGAGGCGGCCGTGGCCGCAGGGCCTTGCCCGCTGCGCGAGGATAGCTTCACGCGCTTCTCGTCGCAGAGCAACGTGTACGGGCTGGCGGGCGGCGCGGGCGGGCGCGGGGAGCTGCTGGCCGCCACCCTTAAAGGCAAGGTGCTGGGCTTCCGCTACCAGGACCTCCGACAGAAAATCCGGCCCGTGGCCAAGGAGCTGCAGTTCAACTATATTCCCGGTGCGTGGCGCCATGGGGTCGGGGGGGCTGGAACGTGGTGTTGAGAAGGCTTCTGAGGCCCTGAGCTGGGTCCCCATGATGGGAGAATGGGATCGGGGTGATTGAAAGGGGTGAAGGCTGATGATCAGGAGGCGTTGGTGTCAGTGGTTAGGGTTCAGGAGTCCTCGTACCGTGGTTATGATGATCAGGACTCACGTGGAGCCAGAAGTAATGATAATTGCAGAGATGGTCGGAGATTAGCGATTACTAGAGGTCAGGGGTCGCCATGATGGGGGATAGAGGGGTCAGAAGTCTGCCCGAAACGCGAACTTTGAACTGTCCCCTCCCAGTGGACGCGGAGATTGTCTCCATCGACACCTTCAACAAGTCGCCCCCAAAGCGGGGCCTGGTTGTGGGGATCACGTTCATCAAGGTATCCAGCCTCCCTCCGCCTACCCATTCCCTTCTCCTTACACGCACGGCGGATCCCCCTGAGTCTCACCCAGATGCCCCTTGGTGCCGCTCCTCTTTCCTGAGGCCAGTTTCCCATCCCAGGATTCAGGGGACAAGGGCAGCCCGTTCCTTAACATTTACTGCGACTATGAGCCTGGCTCTGAGTACAATCTTGACTCCATTGCCCGTAAGTGTGGGCTCCGGGGAAGGAGGGATGGGGAAGATGGGAGGGGGGACCTGTCAGGTCCCCGGTGTCTATTTGCGTGTCCTCCCCTTACAGAGAGCTGCCTGAACCTGGAACTCCAGTTCACTCCTTTCCAGCTGTGCCATGCAGAGTATGTAAGCCACAGGTGTAATACAATAGAGTGTGTGTGTGTGTGTGTGTGTGTGTGTGTGTGCGCGCGCGCGCACGCGCGCGCGTGTGTAGGGGGGGAGGCTGCGGTAAACGAGGCAGCAAACCTGCCAGAAGAGTGTCAGACTCTCGTTTTGTTCTTTTTTTTTTTTTTTTTTTTTTTTACAATTTTTTAAATGTTTATTCATTTTTGAGAGACACAGCATGAGCGGGGAAGGGGCAGAGAGAGAGACACAGAATCTGAAACAGGCTCCAGGCTCTGAGCTGTCAGCACAGAGCCTGACACGGGGCTCGAACTCACAAACTGTGAGATCCTGACCTGAGCCCAAGTCGGACGCTCAACTGACTGAGCCACCCAGGCGCCCCTCTCGTTTTGTTCTTTAGAGCACGGTGCTTTTAAGGTCGCTATTTAGATCCTCTGAGCGCTAACTGAGCACCTGTGTCCTAGACATCTAGAACGCTCAGGTTCTGGGGTTCTCGACTTGGACACTCAAGGACCCAGAGGGGCGAAGTTTTCTGGAGTCGTAAGCTCTGAGATTCCAAGATTTGAAAGCTCTGCTGTTTGGTAATTCAGAGATTTCGTGATGATAAAGTCATTCTTCTGTTTCATGGTCTCGTATTTCAAGGAGGTGGAATACAGACCATCTAGGATATGAGGTTCTAGAACCCCAAAATATGAGAATTCCAGTCTAGAGCTCCAGACTCCATTCTAGGACATCAGTGGTCTAGCACAGCCCTTGGCAAAGTTTTTCTGCTAAGGGCCAGTCTTTATCATAACAACTCAAGTCCGCCATTGTAGCAAGAAGGCAGCCATCGACACTATGTCAATGAACGGTGTGGCTGTGCTCCAGTACAACTTTATTTACAAAAATCGGCAAGTTGGATTTGGTCAGAAGGTCATAGTTTGCCAACTTCTGGTCTTAACCGGTGAGAATTCTAGACACTGATGTTCTGGATTCTAGGATTTGGATGTTGCGCCATTTTACGAGTCGGAATATCCACCGTGGCAATTCCTAAAAGTTCTGGTATTTCAAAGGAGACAGGAAACAGAACCTGGGGAACACTGGAGTTCTAGATTAAAGAGTTTCTAGCGTTCTGGGTTTCTGCGACCCTTTCTAGAGCTCTCCACGTTCTATTCCTGAACCCACATCCAGAATGAGGACTCCAGCAGGCAAGGAAGGGCTCTAGAAACAGAACGTTTCTATGATTCTCAGGTTGGAAAATTCTGTACGTGGACTCTGCCTCACAGGGGTTCTAGACTTCTTTGCTTTCAGGGTCCAGGTCGGGAACCAGCTGGACACAGTGTTTCTCCTGAGTGGGAATGACCCGGCCATTCATCTCTACAAGGAGGTGAGGCAGAGGGAGGTGTGGCGGGCAGAGCCCTGCTTTCTCAGGCTGCCATGGGCTGGTGCCGGGGTCTGTGCGTGAGACTGGCCACCGACACGTTTCAAGTCAGGGGGGTCGGTCTTGGTTCCCCCAGAACGAGGGGCTGCATCAGTTTGAAGAGCATCCCGTGGAAAACCTCTTCCCAGAGCTCACGAATCTGACCAGTAGGTAAGAGAGCCCCCGAAAGAGGCCAGCGGGGCCCCGGGAGGGCGGCGTCCGAGAAATCAAGTGGTGGCAAAGCCCTCAGGGACGGTAGAGACAGAGATGACCTCAGAGAAACTGGGCAGGGGAGGTGAGTTCAGAAAACTCCGGCCATACACATGAAGTCGATGGCGAGTGGTGATCCCAGAGAGAAATCAGGCCCAGTGGGGGCCCCAGGGCGACAGGAAGGGGGCGGAGGCTCGTGGGGAGGCAGAATGTGGGGCCGGTATCTGATGACGCCCTCCGGCCCCTCCGTCCACCTGCCCACCTGCCCACCCACCAGTGTCCTCTGGCTTGATGTCCACAATCTGCCCGGCACATCCCGGCGACTCTCCGCTCTGGGTTGTCAGAGCGGTTATGTCCGAGTTGCCCACGTGGACCAGCGAAGTCAAGGTGATGGGCGGGATGGGGGCCGGGCAGGGGGCGGGGTGGGTGGGCGGGGCAGGGCCCTGACTCCTCACCCCCCACACAGAGGTTCTGCAGACATGGGCGATCCTGCAGGACGGCCCCATCTCCCGAGTGATCGTGTTCAGCCTCTCAGCCCCCGAGGGTGAGCTCTGGGGTGCAGACTCAGCTCCCCACTCCCAGATTCACACCCCTCTCCCGGAGCGTCCAGCCCCTGCCCGTCCCTCCCATGCTCCCTCCCTCCCCTCTGTGCCCTCACATTCATTTCAGCCACTTGCCCCTGGATTCTGATCTTCGTCCTTTACCCTGGGGTTGACCTTCTGCTTTTCCTTTCGTCTAACCGTCAGCCCTCACATTGTGACTTCCTCTGATCCCCCTCTCTGGCCTCCTCACTCTGTCTCTTGCTGCTGTCTGCCCCCAAGCTTTTCCTGGGGACTCAGCACTGCCCCCCCCCCCCAACCCAGGCTCCCCTCTCCTGCCTGTTCCTCTTGCTTGTGGCCCGCCCTTCTCTGACGGCTCCGTTCGCCTGGCCCCTGCGGGCTGCCTTCCGCCCCTCGGGTCGTTCCTTACTCATCTCCCTCCCTCTCTGGTCTCACACCTGTTCCCCCCATCATCTTGTCTAACCGCGAAGCTTCCCTTCATAGCACGGCGAAGGTAGGGTCTCCCTCCTCTTTCAGAGCAGTGGGGCAGGGGAGGAGGGATGGCGAGGAGGAGCCTGGAGCCTGTCCCCTCAGGCCCCGCCCCACGCGTGTCCCCGTCTCCAGAGACCCAGGACCGGCCTCAGCGGGAAGAGTACAGCGTGCTCGTGGCCAGCATGTTGGAACCAGCCGTGGTGTATCGGTGAGCGGCCCGCACGGCGGACTCACAGGGGTGGCCTGACCTCCTGCTCCCGCACCCGGTCATTCTCAGGAGGAAGCCCCCTCGGGTGAGGTTGTCCAGGGCTGGGCAGGTAAAGGTGATCGTGCCCCAGGGAGGGGGAGTGCGAGTGTTTGGGTCTAGAACTCGTAGCGGATCCATTGAAGCCTTGGGACAGGAACACAGATGTCTGCTCCCCCTGGACGAGCGTGTTGGCAGACATTTAACCGCAGGCTCGTTGGGTGAGGAAGCCCTGACTTGTAGCGTTTGTCAGCTTCTGGGGTGTAACTTACTCCCGCTCTGGCGGATTTTGAGCCGCCGACGCACTGCTAGCCAGCGGTGGCTCACCTGATGTCCGAGCTGGAACCCAGCTCCCAGGCTCCAGGGAGGCGATGTGGGTGTCCGGACCGGAGGCCAGGGTGTCACCAGAAGGGATAAAGTGGGTTTCCGTTCGGGAGGGAGATGGCCCCGCCTCCAGGGGACAGATGAGCGTCCATATCGGTTGACAGTCTGCGTGAGCAGTCTGACGGACGTGAAGACGTCCGGGTCGGAGACAAGGGTGCCGAGGAGGAGCGGTGTGTCCAGACCTGAGCAGGGGAGCGGCGTGGGCCAAGGGCGGCGGGCGCCGTGGTGCGACCGCGGTCCCCCCACCACCTCCGTGACCCTCAGGGACCTGCTGAGCCGGGGCCTTGAGGACCAGCTTCTCCTGCCCGGCAGTGACCAGTTTGACAGCATCCTCTGTGGCCTGGTCACCGATGTAGATCTGGACGGGCGGCCCGAAGTCCTGGTGGCCACCTACGGACAGGTGGGACCGGAGGGGTGGGGCTGCCCCCGCCCACCGCCCCGCCTCCCCGCACGGTCCTAACCCCTCGCCCCCCCTGCACAGGAGCTCCTCTGTTACAAGTACTGCGGCCCGGAGTCCGGGCTCCCCGAGGCCGAGTGGGGATTCCGCTTGCTGTGGCAGCGAGACTTCTCCAGCCCACTGCTGGCGCTGGCACACGTGGACCTGACCGGGGACGGGCTGCGGGAGCTCGCCGTGGTCTCCCTGAAGGGCGTGCACATCCTGCAGGTAGCTGGGCTCCTCAGGTTCGGGGGGGCCCCCCTTGCAGCGGCGCCTGGGGTGGGGGTGTTTGCTCAGCCGCCTTCTCGAGGGTGCGCTCCGGCAGGAAACACATCAGAGGCCACAGGGAGTAGCCACGCGAGGAGGTGGCCCGACCCCACGGGAGCCCTGCAGCCTGAGCCCATCGTTCGCACAAAGGGATCGTTGGCTGCAGGCCCCCTCTTGGAGGAGGGAGTGACCTGTTTCTGGGAGGAGGTTCTCGCTGGCCAAGGACAGTCCAGGATCAGAGGCCGCTGGTTGGGGAGGGGGAGGCACCATCATGGCAAAGGGGGTTCCGACATGGCATCTGTCAGCCCCAGCCCGCCCTCAGCCTCCTGACTTCAGCCCTCGGTTCCTCGTGCTTTGTCTGACTCTGTCCCTTCGCTGTGGCCTCACCCAGATCTGCCCCCACCCCCCGCCCAGTGATCTAACCTCTGCCCTCCCGCAGGGCCCGCTCTCCTCACTGCCTCGCCCTCTCCTCTGTGTGCAGCCGGCTGCACTCCGGCTGTGGTCTGACCTCCCCCTTGCTGTCGCGTTCTGACTCCCGAAAGACGTTTCCTACCCTCGTCCCGTAGCCTCCCCTCCGGGCCTCCCACAGCCAGCCTCCGGCTTTCTACCAACATCTAACCTTGGACCTTTCCACTTTGGCCTAACCTTGGAACTTTCTGTTGTGGTCAGGCCCTTGAGCTTTGGTCTGTTGTCCGGCCTTGGGCTGTACTTTGACCCCCGCCATGGCGGCCTAACTGCCGTAACCCCTGTTGGGGTCTAGTCGCCAACCGTTCAATGGTCCGAGGTCCAACCCGGAACCCCCCCATTCCGTTTCACCTCCAACTAATGCAGTCTCCCCTCCAGCCTTTTCCCTGTTGCCCCCCCCCCCCCAACTCTCAGGCTGCGGTCCGCCTTTGGCTCCCAGTGTGGTGTTTGCCTTGGCCGTATCTCCGGTCTGCCTCCAAGACTGTCTCTGTATGGTCTAGCCTGGGTTCTTTCTCCCAGAAGCTAACCATACCAGCTCCCCTACAGTCTTTGCTTGGGTCTTTTCCTACCGTCTGTGCCTCAATGGAATGGTCTAGGTTTGACCTCAGAAGAAAGGGGAACCGTTGGACCCCGGCGGAGAGGTCGCAGGTTAGACCCTAATGGAAAGGGCGTAGGTTTGATCCCAGTGGAAGAGGCTGTGGTCCGACTGTGGGAAAAAGGACTTCCTTCACTGTGGTCTGACCATCCCTTCACCAAGGCCTCATCCCTCATTCAGGCCATCTCACTGTAATCTCTTCTGCCCTTTCTGCCAGGGTCTAGCCTCAGACGCTCCAGCCAGCGTCGCACTCTGTCCCGTTGGCCTACTCTTTGTTGGCAGGGTCTCGCCTCAGTCTCCCCCACTGTGGTCTAACCTCAGCCTCACCTCCCACACAGTGCGGTCTGTCTCCCATGTTTTGGTCCTCCCCTGTCCTTTCCGAGTCCTAACCTCAGACCCGTACGATTGGGTACCGTCTTTGTTCTTCCCACTGGGAATTCACTGAAGGCCGTCCCCCTGGGTCTGACCTTCACCCCTTCACAGGGACCTGTCCCCCCCCACCCCACCAGCTGGTCTGCGCTCCGGCCTCCCGCCACAGCCGAGCTCCGGGCCTGTGGGATTGTCCCCTCCAGACCATCCCGAGTGATCTAACCTGCACCCTGGCTGCCCGGTCTCAGCCCTGCCCTCCTCTTGTCCCCCACAGCACAGCCTGGTCCAGGCCTCGGAGCTGGTCCTGACCCGGCTTCGGCATCAAGTGCAGCAGAGGAGACGACGTCAGTCACAGAGGCCTGGGGACGGGGTGGGTGCAGAGCCTGCTGAGACCCCAGGCTCCTGAGCTCCTACCCACTGCCCGCCCCAGACGCTGGTGTAGTTCACTGGGGCCGTCACCTCCAGCCATTCGTGGTGGGGAAGCATCCTGAAAGAGAGGATGGTCTCCCCACATCCCCCAGTGGTAGAGCTGTGGGTTCCTGCTCTGGCTGTGCCCCGTGGTGCCCTGTGAGCCCGGCTGACACACTCCTTCTCTGTGCCTCAGTGTCCCCATTTGGAAACGGGATGACCCCCCCCCCCCCCAACTCCTGCCCCTCTTCTGCCCCCAATGAGAGTTGGTCAGCCAATGATTATTTATATGTCCGGAAGAACCAGACTTTTGAGTTGCCTTCATTCTCTTTCTTTTGTTCTGGCAAGCGGTTGGTGAGTGCCTGCTGTGTGCCAGGCTCCACGTTGGGTGCTGGAGGAATGGAGGGAGGGGAATATGGGGAGAGAAAAGGCCAAGGTTAGACCCAGAAGTGGGACCGAAGTGAGATCACGCTGTAGACCTCAGAGAACGGAGTAGGAGGTTAGAAACGAGGCCCTGTCATAAAGGCTGGAGTGAAACCAATGTGGAAAAGACTGTAGAATCCAACAGAAAGGACTGAGGTTGGACCCCAGGGGAGAGCCCCGGGTCTGAGGTTAGACCCAAGTGGAGAGCTCTGGGTCAGGTTAGACCCCGGTGGGAAAATACAGAGCTTCAGCCTCAGAGGAAAGGATATGGGGGGAAGGACTATTGTGGGGAAGCTATGGTCAAATTGCAGCAGAGGGTTTGAGGCTAGACGCCCCCCGCCCCTGGATGAATAATGCTGAGGTTGGACCCTCACAGATTACTGTGGTTAGACCTCCCCAGCAGAAAGCAAGTGAGTTTAGATCCCCTGAGATGAGACCCAGGAGGCAAAGACCTGGGGCTTGCCATGTTGGAAAGGACAAAGGTTAGACATGATTGAAAAGCCCCGGAGATCCAGGGACCAGGGAGTTTGAGGCGGAGGGGTGCTGACTTCCCTGGCCACCGCTCTGCCGGCTGTATGAATTGCCTCTCCTGTGTCCCCTTCTACAGCAAGGTGGGGGAATCAGGGACCTGGATCTCGGGGATCAGCAGAGGGCCGGACCGGAAGAGCTCTTGCCCTCCCCCACCGCAGGCCAGGAATAGACTCTGGGGCAGGACAGTTGGGGAATGATTCCTGAGGGGGATCCGGGCTGGTGGGGAGGGTGGGCCCTTTCCTCCCCGTGGCAGGGTTTGGGTGGGACTCCCGCTTCCTGGGGCCCCAGGGGCAGGCACCACAGTCCCGGCCATCCGTACCACCTCCTACCATGGAAGCCCACCCAACAGTCTGACCACCCACGCCGGCCGTGAAGACCCAAGCCACCGGGTGGGTTTTTAGGAGCAGGAGCCCCACCGGCTCTTGGCCGCTCTCGCCGTCTCCCGGAACCCAGGCCCAAGCGTGGGAAACGGCCGGGAGCTGCGTTGGCTCCCTCGTCCCCTGGCAGCCTGCCCAAGGGGTGTCCAGCCTGGACTGGCGGTGGGCACCGATCGTTGGCAGGAGCGAGGTCTCCCTCCTGCTGCCCGCCTGCCGAGGCGGAGAGCTGCCATCCCCTCCCGTCCTAGGCAGGAGTGGACCGCGGTATGGAATTGAAGTGAGCGTAGTTCGTGATGGCAGGGGTCTGTGAGGCGTGTGCGCCCCTGTGTGCCCGCTTCAGCACTCGCGATTTTGTGCCTGCAGGAGCCTGGGACGCTCGCCTGGTCCTTTGCGGTTTCCTTTCTGACTTCTTACTTGCTCCTCAGCGCGGGGCAGCGCGCGGTGTGGTGGCTTAAGGGTGTTGGAGCCTGGAGCCATGCTTGGCCGCTCTGTGCCTCAGTTTCCCCATCTGCAAACCGAGGCCGGCCGCAGCGACTTCGCAGGGCCGTTAGGAGGACTAGCGGTGTCAAGGCAGGGCAATCACTTAACGAGAAAATTTGCAACACCGCGCGGCACGTGGAAGGGGCACTTTGAATGGCAGCTGCTGTTACTATTATTGATGGGTGTGCCTTTGTGGTTGTTGCCGGCTTGCTTTGCGAGGTTATAGGTCAGCAGGCGCGGCATGTGATTTTGGATCTAACTCTGGCTAAACATTCTTGCCCTCCCCCCCCCTCCCCGGTTCTGTGAGCCTGTAACTATTTGTAGCTGTTTTTTTGCCTCTTCGGCCCTTGTAGGGATCAGTGTGTGTTGGGGAGGGCAAGGATGCTTGTGAATGACCCTCGGCACCCCACCTACCGCGCACACTCACACACACACACACACACACACACACACACACACACACGCACGCAGGCGTCTGCCGCTGTCCCCTGCCTGTAGTGCTGAACCTGCAGGGTGGGTGGGAGGCTTGGGCTGCCCCCAACCTCCTCTCTCCAGGCCCCTCCCCAAGCCTCCCCCGCCTGTCGCCTGCCTCCCTTCTCCCCGCCTCCTCCTCCTCCCCTCCCTCCCCGGCTCCTCCTCCCTCCCAGCACTCTCCCCCGTCCCTCCTCCTCCCTCTCTCCTGACTCCCCCTCCCCCGTGTCCCTCCCCCCTCTTCCTCTCCTCCTTCTATCCCCTCTCCCTCCCCTCCTCCCCGGCTCTCCCTCTCAGTCTCCAGCTTCTCTCTCTCTCTCTCTGTCTGTCTGTCTCTCTCTCTTTCCCTCTCTGTCGGGCGGAGGCGCCCACCACCGCCAGCCCAGTGCTAGGGGGACCCAGTCCAGGCTGTAGCTGCAGGTAAGAGACCCCCAGTTCTGGGAGGGGGGGAGCGTGGAGGAAGGACGGTATTGCCCCAGGCGGGTGGAGGGGGACATGTGAGGAGCCAGGAGCCGCTCTTCCCTGAGCTCATTTATGGGGGGTGGGGGGCTGCATATTCCGGGCGGGGATACCGGGTCCCCTCTGTGGGGTGGAGGCACCGCCAGCAGCCAACATCCTCAGCCCCTCCTGGGTCCCAGGAAGCCTGGCCGGCTGGGGAGGGGGTGCCTCCTGGGTACTGAGGGAGCGAGAACACCCCAGCCCGTCTGGGGCAGCCCCCCTTCGTGTTCTCTCCCTCCGCCCCCGCCTTCCTGCGTCTGGGTCTCGTCTGTCTCTCCACATCTCTCGGGGGTCCTGTCCTGCAGAGTCTGGCTGCCTCTCTGAGTCCCTTCCCCTGTGTCTCTGTCTGTCAGTCCCTCACTCCCGCCTCTGTCCCTCTGTGTCCCTCTGTGCCTGGGTCTGTTCTGTGTCTTTCGGGGGCTCTGTCTCTAAGTCCTTGGTTTCTTTCTCTCTGCCTTCCTCTTTCGCCATCTGTGTCTGTGTCTGTCTCTCCCTCCTGTCTCTGCTCCCCGGTGTCTCCGACTCTCCTGTCTCTGCGGGTCTCTCTCTCTCTCTCTCTCTCTCACACACACACACACACACACACACATACACTCTCTCTCATTTTCTCTCTCTCTCTCCCCTGCCCCTCTCCTTCTCTCCATCTCTGTCTGTAGGTATGCGGTCTCTGTTTCTCTGTCTCTCTCTCTTCCCTGGTAGCGGGTTAACTCTCCTCCTACACACCTCTGTCCCCGCCCCTGGCAAGGGGGAGACCTGGAGGAAGAAGATCCCCACCCCCTGCAGAGTGGGCTCCCCTAGAAGCCAAGGAGTCCCCCAAACTCCTCTCCCTTCTGCCCAGCTCCCGCCCATCCTCTCGGCAGGCTTGTGCCCATCCCTCCCCTGAGGACAGAGCTCCTCTCCTCCCTCTTCTGGTAGACTGGACGGTCCTTCCTGCAGTCTGACTTCTGTACCTTGTCTGCCGGTTGTCCAGTTCATCGCTTGCCTCATCCATCCTTTTGACAGTTGCTGAGCGCTCTTCCTCCGCCAGGCACAGCACTACGTCCAGGGGGCGGATCAGGCCGGTCCTTTCTGCAGCCTTACCTCCATCGCTCTCAGGGCAGACCAGCCTCAGACCCATCCCTCGTGGGGGTGGATCCCCATCCCCCGGGGGCTCCCGGAGGGCCCCTCTGAGTCTGGAAGTCCCTGGCCAATACATCCTCCTCTTTCCTGGGGGGGGGGGGGAAGGGGACCCAGAAAGGTGGGCGAGAGTGAGTGACAGGGGAGAGGTGTGAGCCCAGCCGCAGCAGCCCCCGCTGTGACGGGGTGAGGTCCTCGAGTACCCACGTGGGGCCCGATGGGTTCAAAGGAGCACCTCGTTCAGAGTCCCATGCCTTGACTTTCCGTCCTCCCCTGCCCCGGAGAGGAAGCTGCGTGACCTGGCCAAGCTCTCTTCTCCCTCCGGACCTCGGTTTACCCATCCGTGCGTGGTAGCCCTGAGCACTGAGACTATGTGTGACCCCCAGGCTGGGACACGGTTCACCCAGGAGCAGGAAGTGGGTGTGTTTAGAAGCTCGGGTCCCCACCTCTGAAGTCTCTCCGAGGAGCGCGGCGGGCAAGCCCTGGCCCCACCAAGCACAACCAGGAACCACGACCTCACTCGCCAACGTGAGGGAGGGAGGGAGGGAGGGGGTCCCACCTGGCAAGGCCAGACTGGACCCCCTTCCCTTACGCTTGCAATCCTGCCCTAGACAGGAGGTGTCTGAGACCCTGAGAGGCATGTGAGGCAGAACCGGGGCGCTCGCCACTGGCCCAGCTGGACACCTGCCCACGAGGGTGGGGAGACATCGGGAGATACTACCATCTGCCCTCCGGACTCCTACCCTGGCCTCAACCTGATCCTTTTGCCCCCGGATTCTAAACCCAGATTAGGTTTCAGGGCTGCTGGTGGACGAAGAGAGGCAGAGACAGGCGCCTTTAGCAGAGAAAGTCCAGCTGTCCGCAGCGACAGGGCTCAGACGTCTTGGTCATTCATTTCACAAATATTTATCTCGTGCTTTCTCTTCCTGACCGCCCCCCCCCCCCGCCCCACTCCCCTAAGGCCTCAGGTTTTGCAGGAAAAGGGATTGAGCCAGGACGCTTTGCCCATCCCATGGGAAGGAGGGCAGGCATGAGAACCCCCCCCCACCCCCCGTTGGCTGACTCTGGCCTCCCTTGAAGACCGCAGCAGGAGGGACAGGTGGTTAGATGTGAGGGGGCACTTTCCAGGCCTTGGCCCTCCCATGAGAGAGGGAGTCGGATGCTTGAGATGAATTCCTGACTCCCAGGTGGCCCTCGTTTCTCCTGGAAGCCGGGGAGAAGGGAGGGAGAAGAGAGCGTGAGTCTTTGCTTTGGATCCTGGTGGGTTTGTAATTATGCCTAAGTTGTTGCTAATTAGGGGGCTGCTAATTAGATGTATCATTAGGGGCCTTGCTGAGGGGGCTAATTGTGCGGTGGCCCTTTAAGAATCCCCCTCTCCCCGCCCACACACACACACACACACACTCCTCAGGGATGTTCTGCCAACATTCTGCCTCCCTCCCCCAGAGGAGCGGGCTCCCAGCCCTTGAGTACGTGGGCGTGTTTTGGGGGCAGGCTGTGGGTTAGACTCGGAGAAGAACTTCCAGACAGAAATGGAAGTTACTGGGAGAACTGAGGTTGGTGGCCAAGGCAGGGGTCAGACCTCTCCTTCTAGTCTCAGTCCCCCCCCCCCACCTTTTTTCAAAACAGGCTACTGGGTTACCATGGCAACGTAAGAGTGGGGCCCAGGAGCTGGGAGTTGGGGCGACTCCCAGAGAGAGAAATGAAGCCAGCGTTGGTGCTGGGAGCTTTGAATGAGTTTTTAACCTCTCTGAGCCTTGACCCTCTCATCTATGAGACCGCTAGGGCCTCGCCAAAGTGGGGTGGTGTCATTTTGAATAGAGAGCTCAGGGAGGGTGATGTCTGAGCAGAGAATTGGAGAAGAGAGGGTGAATATTGTAGGGAACAGGGTCTCAGGAAGGGGGAAACAGCAGGTGCAAAGGCCCTGAGGCAAGAACTTGTCTAGCATGTGAGGAACCCGGAGGTGGCCGGGGCCAACGAGTAAGGGGGACAGGGAGAGAGATGAAGCCAGAGAGGGAATGAGGAGGCCAGACCACACGACACCTTGTCCAGGGCGAGGGTCACAGTATTCTGAGACTCAGTTGGGAGAGACACCTGCCAGCATCGCAGGGAAAGATGTGAGCCAGAGACCCTCCAGCGGTCTCTCTGCAGCCCCACCTCAGACAGACACACAGACAGACAGACAGGCAGACGGACATCCCAGCACCCGCCAAAGCCCAGGCCCTGCACAGGAGCCCTCTGAGGCCACCAGACTTAGCTCATGAACTTAGGGCCTCCAGCCCCTGGCCTCACCCTCTAAATCATCCGGTCTATGTCACTTGGGGCCTGGCTTCATCCATCCATCGTCCGTCTGTGGGATTCGTCCGCGTGGCCGGGCGGGTCCGCAGCCCGTTCTCTTTTCAGGGCCACATAACGTTTCGCTGCCCACCCCCCCCCCCAACCCCCGAGCTGTACTTCTCCGTCTGCTGCTGACAGGCATCCCATCCGGGCGGGTTCCGGAGGGACGCTGTTAGAAACAAAGCGGCAGCCGCGGACATTGTCGTGTGTGTGGCTTTCTGGCAGACACGCGTCCTAGGGCTCCTGGGTGCCCAGGTACCTGGGGGTGGAAACTGCCGGCCAATAGGGTGCGGGACGTCCAGCCGCAAGTCCCCGAAGTGGCGAGAGCAACGTCCACTCCGCCAGCAGCCTGTGACGCCCGTCTGTCTTTATCCTCCTCTCCCGGTCTCTGTCTGGCGCTCTCTGTCTCGTTGCGTCCCTGTCCCTCTGTGGCTCCCTCTGTCCCCACCCTCCCCCTCCCGGCCCCCAGCAAGCCTGGAGGGGGGGGGTCCCGTGTGAATGGGCAGGGTGTGTGCCCCTCCCCCACACTTCTTCCTCCTCCCCCACAGGACCCGACACCCTCCATGGCTCCCCTGGCCTTAGTGGGGTTTGCACTCCTCCTGGGGACGGCCCCGTGCTCGGGGGCGGCCACCCCCACCCCCTCCCTGCCACCTCCCCCGGCCAATGACAGCGATGCCAGCACAGGGGGCTGCCAGGGCTCCAACCGTTGCCAGCCGGGGGTCCTGCTGCCCGTTTGGGAGCCTGATGACCCGTCGCTGGGTGACAAAGCGGCGCGGGCCGTGGTCTACTTCGTGGCCATGGTTTACATGTTCCTGGGCGTGTCCATCATCGCCGACCGCTTCATGGCGTCCATCGAGGTCATCACGTCCAAGGAGAAGGAGATCACCATCACCAAGGCCAACGGCGAGACCAGCGTGGGCACCGTCCGCATCTGGAACGAGACCGTGTCCAACCTCACGCTCATGGCCCTGGGCTCCTCAGCCCCCGAGATCCTGCTGTCGGTCATCGAGGTCTGTGGCCACAACTTCCAGGCGGGCGAGCTGGGCCCAGGCACCATCGTGGGCAGCGCCGCCTTCAACATGTTTGTGGTCATTGCCGTGTGCATCTACGTCATCCCAGCCGGCGAGAGCCGCAAGATCAAGCACTTGAGAGTCTTCTTCGTCACTGCCTCTTGGAGTATCTTCGCCTACGTCTGGCTTTATCTTATCCTTGCCGTCTTTTCCCCCGGCGTGGTCCAGGTGAGCAAGGACCCATCGGCACCTGCTCGGGGCACGTACGTCAGCAGAATCCAGAGGGGTGGCTCCCTGGGCCCGGAGACTTGGTTCATGCGTTCGCAGAAATGCATGCTCACATCGGGGAGGGCCACCAGGTATGGTCGTGCAGGTCACGCGCTGCACAAGGGCGGTGGGCCAGGGAAGGCAGTTTGGGGCCTGAGTCCATCGAGTGCGCCCCCGCCACGTCTGGAGGGCTCCCGCAGCACCTGGAAAGGGCTCATCTGCCCAGAGGGGGCGGCATTTTGCAATATACCCGTCCAGAAGGAATGGCTTGAGCTCTTCTAGCAGTGCCATACGTGTTGACAGAGTCCTTGTGACCTGTGCAATGGCTACCACAGGTCACAGCCTAGCTAGGTATTTGCCAGGTACAGAGTCGTGGCTCGCAAAATTCACTCATCATTCATAACCGATCTCTGATGTTAGGATAATTTATGCCGCATCGCTGAAATTTCCACTCCCTCCGGTCCAACGCAGGTATGAACCCAGTCCGCTGCAAAGACCACTTTGCACGATTCGTTCCGACAGTGAGACACAAGCTGGCCCCACCGCTCCATAACTCACACCCCCCCCCATTCACATAACCATTCGCCTCTCGTCTGTCCAGCGTCTTAACCGCGCTCCACTAAGTCTCCCTGGAAGACGTTTGCCTAAGTCATTTCCCACAACCCCAAGACTGCCACCTACATCTGCATAATTTATTTATGGGTCTGGCCCAGTTCGTTCACACACATGCATAATTTATGTGAGGCTACCCAGAATTCCTTCACACATGTGCACAATCTAGTCACCCAGATCTGTCAGGTTTTGCCAATTATAGTTGCGTGTCCAGGAAGGAGCTGAGTGTTAGAAGCATAAAAATTCCTTGCAGGTGTTATAGAAACAGAACTGAGGGACCAGCAACCGCAGAGAGCTGAGGGAGAGATAGTAGCACCAGAAGACAGGGATGAGAGAGGGAGAGAGACAGTTGGCTGCCGTCGACTCACGACTGTGACGGTGAGTTTCCTGGCTGCCAGGGTGAAAAGTACAGAAGGGGGCATCACACAGTCCTCAAGCACGGTTAAAGAGGACGGCGTCCTGACTCGGGCTTTCAAAGTGGTCTCTGATGAGGATCTAGAGCAGAACCAGGACAAGGATTTTAGACACCATGAGCCAGAGGAGGGATAGGAATATCCCTTTGCTGATGTGAAATACTTACGTAATAAGAGAGAGGTCTTCGAGAGTCTCGCAGTTTGGTGCGTGGAGCCCGGAGGCAGACACGCTCGAGTCAAACCCCGCTTCTGCTGCTTCCCAGCTGGCCCTTGGGCAAGTTCCTCACCTGCTTTGTGCCTCAGTTTCCCCACCGGTCACCTGGGTGTCGCCACAGTACTGACGTCAGAGGGCTGTGTGGGGATCGAATAAACTACACACGTGGAAGAACTCGGGACGGCAGGCCTAGCACAGAGTAAATGCGAGCTATCCCTCCCATCACTAAACTTGCCTGTGCCGTTGGCCAGAGGAATCTCTCGTAGAACAATGCGCGTTTCCACATGTAAGCGCTTCGGCACGGCCACTTTAAAAGTCGTGATGTGGGAGCCAGCTGCTGGCACCTACTTATACTGAACAAGTTTGGGCTCAAGAGGAAGAAAAAGATCAGGAAACAAGCCATGCAAGGAGTTGAGCAGGAGTGGGTAGCTACAAGATTAAAAATAAGTGTATTCAGCATATATTAAACCATACAGGAAAATACTTTGTATATATATAACAGAGTTGAGTTCTAGACTCCGACGATTAGAAGATTTTTCACCGAAGCGAGAGAGCGAGTTCATGCGCACCGGTGGGGGAGGGGCAGAGAGAGAGAGAGAGGGAGAGACAGAATCCCAAGCAAGGTTCTGTGCTGTCGGTGCAGAGCCCGATGCCCGGGCTCGAACTCACGAAACGTGAGACCATGACCTGAGCCGAGATCCAGAGTCAGCCGCTTAACCGACCAAGCCACCCAGGCGCCCCTCCAGCAGGAGGTTCGGAAGGTGAGGCAGGACGTGGGACAATTCTGTATTGTGTGGGACCACCCCATGAGTCGCTGGATGTCGCCATCTGGGACCGTATCCCCCTTCTCCAGTCACGGTGGCAACCCACAAACACCCCTAGATTGGTGAGAGCCCCCCCCCTCTCGGGGGTGTCCTTGTGCACTGAACCTGTCTCACTTCTCCCGCAGGGTAGGCAGGTCCGTGGGCCCATCCGCAGTGGGTGCCCTGGAAAAAGGAGGTGAGCCTCCTAGAATCCACCTTTTCTTTACCTGCAGGGAGGAAAGCACATCTTCGAGGTTTGAGATGGTCTTCTGATTACGGGAGCATTCCCCTGCCCTACACATAGTGGCCAGTTCCGAGGCCAGAGTTCACGCTACACCTTGCGTAGAAAATTCAGCTGCCTTTCACAAACCTGCCTGCTGGCTTTGTGAGGCTCCCGCCTTCTCTCTGAGCCAGCAGGAAACCCAGCGACCAGGGGGAGGGGTGTGGGGATTGGTTGGATCTTCAAAGATAGTTTCCCTTCTGGGCCCAGGTTAAAGATACCTCCGGGGGGCCAGCTGATGGTAAATAATCTTCCACCTCTTCCTCCTGATCTTTAATGAGGAGGGTGACCGTGGGCGGAGGAGTCCTGGACCTGCACAGGTAGAATGATGGTCATGTTAATTTTGAGCTCTTGTCCATGTGTCCGGAACCGACAGTGCTAAGCGCTAGGGGTACATAAACTCATCCAGTCTCGGGGCCGTTCCCATTTTTACAGGCAAGAGGCTGAGCCACACTTGCCGCTTCTAGAAGCAGGATCTGAACTCTG
Source organism: Panthera tigris (assembly GCF_018350195.1). NCBI lineage: Eukaryota > Metazoa > Chordata > Mammalia > Carnivora > Felidae > Panthera > Panthera tigris. Next base: position 9,971,192 of record NC_056674.1, read on the forward strand.
CGTTGCCTTGTCTCTCTGGGGAGATACAGCATGTAAACACAGGAGGAGCTTGTCTTATGGGGCTGTAATAGGAGCCAGACTTGTGCCTCTTTTGAGAGTCAGAGTCCCGTCCCTAAGGGCCAAACGGATTCTAAGGAAGGAGAGTCCGGCAAAGGCTGCATTGGCGGGCGGGCGGGGCGGGGGAGCAGGGGGGGCGGAATCGGGGAGCTTGGGGAAGAGGTGAGCGGCCCCGGGTGGCGGGTGGGGTTTGGACGAGTCCGGGCGTCCCAGGTGAGGAGGGGTGCGGGGGAAACGGAGCGGGGCGAAAAGGCCGGAGGGAGAGACCGGCAGGAAGGGACACAGGCTCCGCCCCCCGGGAAGAGGCAAACACCAGCCGACACCGAACGAGACGGAGGCAGGGAGAGAAGGAGACGACGGCCTGGACAGAGAGACAGAGGGGGACGGGGCGAGGCGGAGACGAGCCGACCGGAGAGCGCAGCAGAGAGGGACGAGGCGGGGCGGGGACCGAGATGGGGACGGACGCGGGACGGGGAGGGGGGGGTGGGGGGCGGAGAGGGGGCGCCCGGCGACCACGCCCCCCGCCCTCCCCCGCCGGCGCCAGGCGGAGAGAGCCGCGGGGGCGGCCCGACGGCGGGCGGCGAGCGCGCCCCCTGGCGGCGCGGCGGTCCTGACCCGCGCGGCCGCCCGCAGGTGTGGGAGGCGCTGCTGACCCTCGTCTTCTTCCCGGTGTGCGTGGTGTTCGCCTGGATGGCCGACAAGCGGCTGCTCTTCTACAAGTACGTGTACAAGCGCTACCGCACCGACCCGCGCAGCGGCATCATCATCGGCGCCGAGGGCGACCCCCCCAAGAGCATCGAGCTGGACGGCACGTTCGTGGGCGCCGAGGTGCCGGGCGAGCCGGGCGGCCTGGGCCCCGGCCCCGCCGAGGCCCGCGAGCTGGACGCCAGCCGCCGCGAGGTCATCCAGATCCTCAAGGACCTGAAGCAGAAGCACCCGGACAAGGACCTGGAGCAGCTGGTGGGCATCGCCAACTACTACGCGCTGCTGCACCAGCAGAAGAGCCGCGCCTTCTACCGCATCCAGGCCACGCGGCTGATGACGGGCGCCGGCAACGTGCTGCGGCGACACGCGGCGGACGCCTCGCGCCGCGCCTCCCCGGCCGACGGCCCCGGCGAGGACGAGGACGACGGCGCCAGCCGCATCTTCTTCGAGCCCAGCCTCTACCACTGCCTGGAGAACTGCGGCTCCGTGCTGCTGTCCGTCACCTGCCAGGGCGGGGAGGGCAACAGCACCTTCTACGTGGACTACCGCACCGAGGACGGCTCCGCCAAGGCCGGCTCCGACTACGAGTACAGGTGGGTCGGCTGTTCGCGGCCGCGGGCCCGGCGGTCTCCCGGCGACCTCCGGCGCCCACGCTTCCCTTGCTGTGCGCGCAGGCCTGCACCGTTCGCTCATTCGCTCGCTCATCCGTTCGCTCTTGCTCTTGCTTTTTTTTTTTTTTAATGCTTTTTATTTTAGAGAGAGAGAGAGAGAGAGAGAGCGGGGGAGGGGCAGAGAGAGAGGGAGACACAGGATCTGAAGCGGGCTCCAGGCTCCGAGCTGTCAGCACAGAGCCCGACGCGGGGGCTCGAACCCACGAACCGCGAGATCATGGCCCGAGCCGACATGGAGAGTCTCTCGCCCTCCCCACCCCCTCCCCCTGCCAGGTGGCCGAGTCCGGGACACTCTTGTGGGCATTTGCCACACGCTGCTGGACAAGCCACATGGCGTGGCCGCGCCCCGCCCACAGGCTGCCTTCCCATGTTTATTATCTACCTGTGGGTTTTGGGGGTTGACATCACCCTGTGTTAATTATTATAGCTCCCTGACGTGTACCGTCACCTGCTGGAACAGGTTCCCCTCCCCCCACACACACACACGCACACGCACACACGCACACACACACCATTACTAAAGTAAAAAGGTTTACTGAGCACCTACCATATGCCTGCGGGGTATACACCATGGAGAACAAGACAGCTAAGGTCCCTACCCTCAAGTTGCAATAAGGTTATAAGCCATTAAATATATAAAAACGTCAGGGGGCTGGTAAGCGCCATGTGGGAGAACTAAATGAGATAAGAGGAGAGAGGCAGTGCCCAAATGAGCCCCAGGCCCTTGGTTTCTGCCGCGGAGAAACGCACCCTTTGCACCCTCCTGAGTCTCGCTGCCCGGCTCCCTGCCCTCGCCCCTCTTTTTGAGCAGACCTGTGATCTTGCCCCGTTCGGCACTTCCTGCTGAACACCTACTATGTGTCAGGGACTATATTTTTTTTTTAATTTTTTTAATGTTTATTTATTTTTGAGACAGAGACAGAGCATGAACGGGGGAGGGGCAGAGAGAGAGGGAGACACAGAATCGGAAGCAGGCTCCAGGCTCTGAGCCATCAGCCCAGAGCCCGATGCGGGGCTCGAACTCACGGACCGCGAGATCGTGACCTGAGCTGAAGTCGGACCCTTAACCGACTGAGCCACCCAGGCGCCCCCTATATTTTTTAACGTTGGTTTATTTTTGAGAGAGACAGAGCGTGAGCTGGGGAGGGGCGGAGAGAGAGGGAGACACAGACTCCGTAGCAGGCGCCGGGCTCCGAGCTGTCAGCGCAGAGCCCGACGCGGGGCTTGAACCCACGGACCTTGGGTTATAGAATGATAGCTTTACGGTATATTCTGCTGCCTGATGCGTAGGTGTCTCATAGTTTCCTACGGTAATGACGACACTTCTCACGGGTCTCCCACCCGCCAGGAACGGACCTGGGCAGTGGGGACCGGCCATGAATGCAACACGTCCGGGCCCTACCCAAAGGCAGCTGACACTCTCGCGGGAGAGACAGACCATTGGGAAGCAGACACCGAATACGTACAATGTCAGTGGCGAGGGCTGTGAGGAAAGCAGAGCGGAGACTGGGAGGCAGTGCTGGTGGCCGCGCTGTTGACAGGGTCCCCTCGGCCACGTAGTCGGCCACGCCTCCCTTTAGCGCTTCTCGTCCTAGGGCTGAGTGCTGTGTTTCGCCAATCTTTCCCTCCGCCACCTCGGATAGCCCAGTCTCCCCTGCGTGCCGCTGTCACGCCTTCGCGTCTTTCCACCGCTTCGGGTATTTGTGGGTCACTTCCCCCCACCTAGGGCAGTCCAGGACCCTCGTATCGGGCCCGTCCCCATTCACTTCTCCTGCCCTTCCGCCCACCCCCTGCCTTCTCCCGAGTGGGGCTCAGGATCTCCTTCTGTCATCCTGGAGCACGGGATCCCTTTGGCCACCCGCCACCTGCTCCCTCCAACCTCCCCCTACCATCCCCCGCCTCCCAGCCTCCTTCGAGGGAAGAAAAGGCATTCGCCAGATTGAGGTGTCTGCCCTTAGCCCGGCCTCTTCACTCTTGCACTCGTACCCACACCCCTGGTCTGCACTGCCCGCCCCCCCCTCCCCCTGCCAAAGGTTTGCAGAAGGAAGCGAGTGCGGGTATCGCCTGCTGGAATCAGAGCCCGCATTCTCATCTGCAAATGACCTCAGTCCTGAGATGTTTGAAGTGCAGCAGTAAATGCTGCTCGGTGGTGGAACCGAAGAGCAAGGAAAGGGTGGCATCTTCCTTCGGCCCCTGCTGTCCCATCCCAGGTGACATTCACAGACCTGGCATCACCATTCAAAGGCTGCTTAGGTCCGGAACCGGGAGGGAGGGCACCTGGGTTCCAAGATTAGCCCTGGACCCTGTTCGTCAGGCAAGTTCCTGCCTCAGTGTGGGCAATCAGGGCTGTCACGCACAGTTATTGAGGTTGTGCACTGCATAAGAGCACCCCATCTAAGAAAGCTCTGTTCACAGAGCGGACATTGCAGACTTGTATGTCTATTGTGCTAATGTCCTGATTCATGGAAATCAAGTGTCCTAAAGAAGGGATGCCTTTGTCTGATTTGCCCACAGGTATCATAGAGATTAGGGTGGTCGAAGGGCCTCAGTTTCTCCCAGCTTTTAAAAAGTTTACTTATTTATCTCCAAACCCAATGTGGGACTCAAACTCACAACCCCGAGATCAAGAGTCCCATGCTCTACTGAGTGAGCCAGCCAGGCGCCCCAGTTTCTCCAAATTAAAGATGATCTCCGGGGCACCAAAACGGCACAGCTGTCCCAAGACTCTGAGATTGAAGCCCCCGTAATCCTCACATGCCAAGGGTCTAAAGTTCTCAGATTCCAAGACTCTCACATTTGGATATATATTTTTTAAGTTTATTTATTCGTATTGAGACAGAGGGAGAGAGCATGAGCAGGGGAGGGGCAGAGAGAGAGGGAGAGAGAATCCCAAGCGGGCTCCATGCTCAATGCGGAGCCCGGTGCGGGGCTCGGACTCACAAACCACGAGATCATGATCTGGGCCGAAACCAGAAGTCGGACACTCAACCACCTGAGCCCCCCAGGCGCCCCCACATTTGGATAGTCTAATCCGTACCCCCAACCAGTCTCGGATGCGATGGTCCAAAGCCTTTCGTCTTCTCAGGTTTTGCGCATCCAGTGTTGAAACGGAAGCCCCTCTTCTATATTTCCATCACGCCTGGTTTCTAAAATCCCCGTGTCCTTTTTCTTCCCAACCTTCTGTTTTGGAAAAAAAAAAAAAAAAAAAGAATTCACACCTACACAAGGGCTGCAAAAATGGTTCCGGGAACCCTCTTATAGCCCTCGCCCAGATTCGCCAGTTGTGCAGATTTCGTCCTGTGCTCATTCACGCACCCCTTCCAGTTAATATGTAAGAGTATTAATAGTTGTGCCACTATATGGGAATGAGTTGCAGACAGCAGGGCCATTCGCCCATGAATACTTGCACGTGCATCTGCTAAGATGTAGGACACCCCCCCCCCCACCACCACCACCACAGTCACAGTCCGGTCGTCCCGCTCAGGACACGTAAACACCGAATCCATATTACTACCCAATCTACGGTCCCTGTTTGCATCTTCCTGCTGTCCCTGTAACATCCTTTGTGACCCTATTTGCACACGCTCCCTCCTTGCCCGTCCAATCCAGAACCCAACGTTGCATTTGGTTGTCATGTCTCTTTAAAAAAAAAAAAAAATTTTTTTTTAATGTTTATTTTTGAGAGAGAGACAGACAGACGGAGCGTGAGCGGAGGAGGGGCAGAGAAAGAGGGAGACACAGAATCCGAAGCAGGCTCCGGGCTCCGAGCTATCAGCACAGAGCCCGATGCGGGGCTCGAACTCGTGAATCGCAAGGTCGTGACCTGAGCTGAAGTCGCATGCTTAACTGATGGAGCTACCCAGGCGTCCCTGTCGGGTCTCTTTAGAGTTCTTCAGTCGGGATATCGATCCCTTGGCTTTTCTCTGCCTTTCATGACCCTGACACTTTTGAAGACAGGCCAGTTAGAACAGCCCACAGTTGGGCTTTGTCCGATGTTTCCTCATGACTCAGTTCAGGGGGCGCACTTTTTGGCAGGAATTCACGTAAGTGATGCTGTGTCCTCCTCAGTGCATGATATCAGGAGGCCCACGACACCCGCCTGCCCCACCGCTTCTGATGCCACTTTAACCATTTGGCGAAGATGGTCCTAACATCCCCACCTTCTACTATCCCTTCAGTTCATGTTTCTGACATCCCATAACGTTAGATTCTAAGATCTTTTTAAAGTTTGTTTATTTTGAGAGAGAGAGAGAGAGAGAGAGAGAGAGAGAGAGAGAGAGAGAGAGAGAAAGCACACACGGGAGCAGGATAGGGGCAGAGAGACAGAAGCGAGAGGGACACAGAGAGAGGGAGAGAAAGGGGATCCCACGCTGGCTCTGCACCATCAGCAGGGCTCAGACCCACAAACCCCGAGATCATGACCCGAGCCGAAGTCGGACGCTTAACCAACGGAGCCGCCCAGGCGCCCCTCTAAGATTCTAATCTTCATATACGCATATCACTAGCTAACTTTGGTTGAGTGCTTCCCTTGCATAATAGCTCAGTCCTTATCACACCCCCAGGAGGTAGGCACGGTTATTAGCTCCACTTTACAGATCGGGAAACTGAGTCTCAGAGGGGCTGCACATCCTAACTGCCCGAGATCCCACAGCTGGCACAGCAGCGGAACCCGGCTTGGAGCAGGTTAGCTCACGGGGCTGGATGCCTTGGCCACCATGGACAGCGTCTCCCGAGCTGAAGGCAGCCACGACAGGGAGTCCCTTCTCTGTCCACTCCAGGCTTATCATCTGGTTCTCCCTCTTTGCCAGAACCTTGGGGTCCCTCTGCGCCTCCCACAGAGCCGACTTCTTCTGGAGAATTAGAGCCCGGGGCCTCTTTCTCACGAAAGTGACCACAGTAATGATAGAGGACGCTTCTGGATCACATAGCCCTGGCACCGGTGCCTGTGGCGCGTGGTGGGGAGGACCGGAAGGGGAAATTATAGGTGGTCAAGGTGCATTTACAGCCCAGAGTCATTTTGATGCCTACAGCCCTGCCAGGAGCCCAATCATGTCCTGTCCCCTCAACGTTTCACTCGGACTACTCCGAGGTCGCTCATTCCCTCCCCTGCCCCATTATAGGGTATCTCGAATGTGCGTCAGAGACACAACCGATGCCCTTGTAGATCTAAGCCAGCTCACATCCTTCCCCTCCTCAGAGGCCTCCCATGTTTCCCATCCCACTCGGCATAAGCACCAAAGTCCTTAGCGTAGCCCACCAAAGCCCCGTGACATCTGCCCTGTTGTTCCCTTTGTGATCTCATCTCCCTCTTCCCCTTACTCCCTCCACTGGAGCCACACTGGCCGCCTCCCAGATACTCAGATACATCCCTCAGATACTCCAAACGACTCCTGCCTCAGGACATTTGCACTGGCTGTTCCCTTTGCCAGGGATACTTTTCCCCAGATCTCCTCCACACGGCTCCCACCCTCACCTCCCTCAAGTCTCTACTCAAATGTCACCATTCAGAAACGCTTTCCCTGACATCCTAACACAACGCCTTCCCGCGCCCTACCCTCTCATCTGTTTTCCTCTATTTTTCTCCATTGCACCATCACCACCTGCCAGTTTATATAATGTTTGCTGTTTATTTGCCTCCTATACTAGAATAGAAGTTCCACCAGGGCAGGGATGTTGCTCTGATCTGGTTTTGCTGTGGTTTCCCCCAAGAAACACTAAGAACAGTGCCTGGCACACAGCGGGTGCTTGACAAATACCTGTTGAATGAATGAACTGGAAATAACTTATTACATGTGCAACGGTCACTGTGATGTGACTCTCCCACAGGCCTCCGAGCCCCGGGAAGGAAGGGCCTCTTCCCCGCTGTGTTCCCAGCACTGCCCAGCACAGGGCCCAGAGCAGGTGCTCAGGGAGTACTTGTTGAATGAATGAGCCCAGTTAAACAGTGGACTCGCTGTCGTGGGCATCCAGGAGCACACAAAGGCTTTCATCAGAAGTGTGAACATGGCAGCTCTGGACCCTGGATCCCTGCCACTCCCAAGTGTGGTCCCTGTAGCCCATGGGAGCATCCACATCCTGTGGGAGCGACTTAGGCATGCAGTCTGGAAACTCAGAGCTGCTGAGCCAGAAATCTGCATTTTAGCAAGATCTCCCAGGGGGCTCGGGGGGTGCCTTAAGGGCCGAGAAGTGTGGCTGTGGAACACTCCAGGCTCTCTCCACTCTGGGATTTTGCATGTGCTGTTCCCTCTGCCTGGAGCACTCCTGCCCGCTGGAAACTCCCACAGGAAGCCGGCGCTGATTTCATTTTCATCGTTCTCTATGTAATGCTGGCGCTCCTAATCCTCACGGATTCCATGGTGGGAGGGACCAACCCTTATCTTGTTCCCCTTCTGCACCCCTGACTATGTGTCTAACACCCGGCCAGTCTCATACTTGTGAGTTTTCGGTGGCGCCTTTCCCTCCTCCAGGAAGCCCACCCTGACTCCCCTCCCTCCCAAAGAGCCTTTGACCAACCTTCACCCCTGTTTTGTCCCCTCCCCTCCCCTCCCGCCGCAGCGAGGGCACGCTGGTGTTCAAGCCGGGCGAGACACAGAAGGAGCTGCGCATCGGCATCATCGACGACGACATCTTCGAGGAGGACGAACACTTCTTCGTGCGGCTGCTGAACCTGCGCGTGGGCGACGCGCAGGGCATGTTCGAGCCCGACGGCGGCGGGCGGCCGAAGGGACGGCTGGTGGCGCCACTGCTGGCCACCGTCACCATCCTGGACGACGACCACGCGGGCATCTTCTCCTTCCAGGACCGCCTGCTGCACGTGAGCGAGTGCATGGGCACCGTGGACGTGCGCGTCGTGCGCAGCTCGGGCGCGCGGGGCACCGTGCGCCTTCCGTACCGCACCGTGGACGGCACGGCGCGCGGCGGCGGCGTGCACTACGAGGACGCGTGCGGCGAGCTCGAGTTCGGCGACGACGAGACCATGTGAGCGCGTCGGCCGGCAGCCCCGGGGCACCGCGGCGGGAAGACGGGGCGGGGCCGAGGGCGCGGGCACGGCGGACGAAGTGGGCGGGGCGCTGGCGGGGCGGGGCCACGGAATTGGGGCCGGGCCTTGAGAAGTGGGTGGGGCGTGTCCATATAGTGGGCGGGGGCTGGTGGGAGGCGGGGCAAGACCTAGGGAGGGGGCGGGACAGAGGCGGGGAGGGAGGAGACAGGAGTGCCGGGGCGGGGCCAAGGTGAAGGGGCGGGTCTTGGGGCGGGCCTAGGGGAGGGGTGGGGCTTGTGGGTAGGAGGAAGGCTCTGGGGAAATAGCTGGAGACTCAAGGGAAATGTGAGCGAGGCTTTGGGAAAAAAAAGACCGAGTAGGAATGGTAGGGCCTGGGAAGGTGGGGGCAGGGCCTGAAGAGACCCTGAAGAAACTGGAAGACTGGGATTTGGGGAAGGCGGGTGGGGTCGGGGCAAGTGCCCTGGTTAACAGACACAATAACGCACACACCGGCACACACAGAATCACAAAGCTACAGACACGCGCGCTGGAGCACAGTCAGGGGTGGTCTCACGCTCAGACACGCGGCCACCCCCTTGCACAGATGCCCGAGTCCCCTCTGTGTGCCTGCAGCCTCACATCCCCCGCCGCATGCCTGGCGTGCAGACGGCGCCTCCCCCCCTCTCCCCCCCCCCCCCCCCCCCCCGCTTTGCCTGCTCTCTTCCGCCCCCGCACGCCCGTCTGTCTCCCTCCTTCTGCCGCCCACGCTCCTCCCACCGAGCAGAGCCCCCGCCGCGCTCCCTGCCCCCTCCCCCTCCCAGCCTCTGGGCCTTGGCCTCCGCTCAGCTTCTCGCTGCTCTCCCCGCCTCTCCATCCCTCCCTTCGTGTCTCCGCGTCTCTCGCTGTTGGCAGGCCCTCTCTGGGGCTCTGTTAATCTCCGGATCTCGGTCCCCAGTATCTCGCTGACCCGGGTTATATTTCAGTGACGGCCTCTCCGTACCTTTCCATCTGCCTCTCTGCCTGCGTTGGGCTGAGAACTCGGGTTGAGGGCTGAGGGCACCATCCCGGACCCCACTTGTCACATTCTAGAGGCAGGGGGAATGGAGAGAGTTGTCTTTCTGCTTATCCTGGTCCTCCCTGTAGTCTAACCGGCTTCCCTCTTGCTGCTGCGACCCCACAGGCCCTCTCCTCCCCCACACGGCTTCCCCAGGCTGGGACACCCTCTGCCCCTGCCCCTACCCCTGCCCCCACCCAGTCTTCCAGCTGTGGCTTCAGAAGACCGAGAACAGGAGGCTAATTAGCGTTTAGGGAAACACATCCTTCCTTTCCCGGGCAGGCGCTAATTAGAGGTGCTTGGAAGCAGCCCGGGGCCAGAGGGGTGGCCCCAGGGAGGATCAACCCGGAAGTGGAGGAGAGACGCCCAGAGATGGGGTGGCGGGGAGAGAATGCAGAGAGAAAGAGAGAGAGAGAGGCGCTCAGAGACAGAGAAGACCTAGAGAGAGATGGAGACACAGAGAGAGAGCAACAGAAGCAGAGAAAGAAAGAGACGGAAAGACAGGAACGTTGATACAAAGGGGGAAGGAAATTGACACAGAAGTACGTGGAGAGAGAGGAGAGGGATGGAGAGGCTATGATCCGGGAAGCCTGAAAGGAAGAGACAGAGACCTTCTTACTGAGAGGAACTCGGGGGAGGAGAGGTCTTCTTGATGCTTCAGAGAGTTTGGGTCAGAGAGAGGGACAAAAGACAGGGTTGCGAAGGAGACGGGTCCGAGTTCAGAGGCTGGGAAGGGCTGGAGAGTGGGGTTTGCAGGACGCAAGGAGGGCACACGTGAGGGTGACAGAAGGTCAGCCTGGGGAGAACGGCTGCTTCCTTTGATCTCGGGAAGCCCTGCCTTAGTCTAGCCCGAGTCCCTCTTGCTGTCCCCTGCCAGTTGGGTTTCTCCTCCCTGGGTTCCATGAGGGCGCGCCCGTCAGGATGCCAGTTGGCATGGGTGTCAGTCACCGGGCGTCAGTGGATCCCGGCGTGTCTGCGAGAGAGTGAGCGTCGGAGGTGTGTGTGTATCACCCTGTCAGCGTGTCGCGGGGTCGACAGCTGTCTGCACATGTCAGGGTGTGTGAGTAGAATGTCTCAGGAGACCCTGCTTCCCGCCACGGTGTTCCAGAACCTTGGACAGCTCCCAGTCCACTTCTGAGGCTGGGGGTGGCCATTTCTTTCTGCCCACAGAAAATTAAAATATCCTGAGACCAGAAGGGGGTGAGGGTGGAGGTGGGCATATGTCCCCACATGGCCATCTTGTGTGCATCTGTCTCTACATGGGTGTCGCTGTATCCTGTGCGTTTGTGTGTTGAGATGGGTCCATTGAGTGACTGTCTGATCGGGAGCGTTTTGCTTGAATTGTGGTGACTTTGGCGGTTCCATTCTGCAGACGCTGAGACAGGGAGAGGGGAACACAGATAAAGGAAGGCAGAGAGCTGGGAAGAGACTGAGACAGACAGGGTCAGAGATGGAGACAGAGAGAGAGAGACTGAAGGGGATAAAAATAAACAGACACCCGAGAGCCATAATGGGCGAGATGTAAGAAAGGAAGAGTCTACACGGAACCACAGTGGGGCTCTGCAGGTTGGCGAAGTCGCCGAGGCTGCGGTGGGGGTGTTGTGCTAACAGGCATCTGGTCTGTGTGATTTTGCCACTGCATAGGGAATGGCTGCGGGGTGTGATGGTGTGTGGGTGTGGGCGGTGTTGATTGGCTTCTGCTGGGTGACTGTGTGGGCTGGCTGTTTGTGTTTCTGGGTTCTGGGGCCGGGCCTCAAGGTTCCTACAGCTGAAAGGGCTGCTAGCGGCAGGGCCATGGGTTTTCTGGGATTGTGGGTCTTTGTGAGTGAGGGGGGGTGGGCTGTGTGCCTGGAGGGCACGGACAACTCCTGGCTCTTCCCCCCCCCCCCCCGGCACCCCCTGGTTACCATAGCAGCGCGGATGCTGAGAAAATCAATCAGCGCTCAGTTAATCCTCAGAATGTGGTCAGGACAGAGGGCAGCAAGGAGAGGGCCTCCTGAACTGAAGGATTAGAGTTCACAAATGTTTGTGGAACAGGCACCGCTCTAGGCATTGGGGGGGGGGGGGGGCGTGCAGCAAAGTACATAAATGAACAAAGATCGCTGCCCTGGTGGAACTTACTTTTTTTTTTTTTTTTTTACATTTTTAAAATATTTATTTATTTTTGAGAGAGAGAGAGAGAGAGAGAGAGAGAGACAAAGCGTGAGCAGGAGAAGGGCAGAGAGAGAGGGAGACACAGAATCTGAAGCAGAATCCAGGGTCTGAGCTGTCAGCACAGAGCCTGATGCGGGGCTCGAACTCACGGACCACGAGATCATGACCTGAGCTGAAGTCAGTCTGACGCGTAACCGACTGAGCCACCCAGGCGCCCAGAACTTACTTTTTTTTTTTTTTTAGAACTTACATTTTAATGTGAAGAGACAAATGGCAAACCGTAAACACAATAAACATATTCGATGGTTTGTTAGAAGGTGATATGGAACAAAGAGCGTGTACAGCAGGGAAAGGGGGCCAGGCGTGCTGAGGTCGGGACAGGGATGGGACTTCAATATTAAAGAAGGTGGGGGAAGTGAGCTTCATTAAGAAAGAGGTTTGAACAGAGATCCAGAGGCACTGAGGGAATGAGCCTGGGGGAAATTGCGGGGCCTGGGATGGAGGGGCGCTCCAGAAATTGGGCAAGTGGAGAGTTAGCTGGCGATTCGGGTTGGGGCCTCATGCTGGGTGCTTTTCCTCCCCGCTCAGGAAAACTCTTCAGGTAAAGATAGTTGATGACGAGGAATATGAGAAAAAGGATAATTTCTTCATCGAGCTGGGCCAGCCACAGTGGCTTAAGCGAGGGATTTCAGGTGAGGGGTGACAGGGATGCTGTGGGAGAGGGAAGGGGTCCAGGGTGTGTGTGTGGGGGGACCCTCAGAGGCTCCATTAGTGGCTGCTCCTTCAGGCTCGTAGATCTGAGCTTCCCAGGGAAGCAATCTCACCTTCTCTCTGTCTCTGTCTCTCCCCAGCTCTGCTGCTCAATCAAGGTGAGTGGAGTCACCGCCGGGCTTTGAGTGCAGGTTGACTGCAGGGGGGGTCTCGGGAGGAGGGTCATGGCCTCAAGCTACCCTTTGAGGTCACGTTTGAGGCAGGTTGGAGGTGAGATAAAGGCAGACTCGGAGCTGGTGAGGGTTGGAGTTGATCTCAGAGTTGGTGGGGTCCATTGAGTTTGGGGCTACAGCTGGGGGTTCGGAGGCCAAGATCATGTTTTGTTTGTAGTGCACGTTGGGGGAATGGGAGGTCAGGATCCCATCTGGGTTTGTGGTGGGATCAGATTAGAATTGGGGTCAGATGTAAGTCAAAGCCTAAGCTGGGGTTTGAGGTGAGTTGGGGGGGGGCGGTTATGGTTAGAATTGAGGCCAGGGTGAGAGATTGGGGTGAGGATGGGGGCAGCTGCTTGAACATAAGGGACAGAGTAGTTTGGGAGTTGAGATCAGAATCTGGATTTGGAGTTAGGATTAGGGTCAGACTAAAGATCGCATTAGTCAGGGTAAGTGATAGGAGCTGCTGTAACAAATAGGCCCCCAAATCCCAGAAGCTTAACCACAATAAAAGTCATTGCTGGCAGAGTTTTCTGAGAGTGTTCCTGGTTGGGGTGGCATTCCTCTAAGAGTTAGGGTTAAGTTGGTGCTGGGCTTGGAACAAAGGACCAACATGCTTTGGGGAGACAGGTGAGCTGAGGGCCAGCTATAGGTGGGTCTGGGTCCAAGATCTGTACCAACATTGGCTCTCCCCTCTTTCCTCACCACCTCAAACACACTCGAGGATGTTTTTCAGAGCTTAGATATAGAGACAAGTCCTCCTCCCACGAGGGTGGTGATGATGATGACGGTGTTGGTGATTTTAACAAAGGAAATAACATTTTAGACTATTTTTGTGTGCCGGGCACTAAGCCCTAAGCACCACACGTGAAGTAACTCCTTTAACCCCTCACAACCACCCATAGGTGGCTACTGTTGTTGTACCTGTTTCACAGATATGAGCACGGAGGCACAGAGAGGCTAAGGCATTGCCCGGGGTCACACAGCTCCCTCCATTTGAAGCCCAGAGCCTACCAGCTGAACTTCATGGACCAGCTGGGTCTTAGGTTGAGGAAGATGGTGGTCATATGGGGACACTGGGGCAGGCTGGGGGCGTGCCACCGCGGAGGCTTCCTAAGGGACAGCTGACAGAGTTTTCTTTCTCAGTGGGAACAGATAGTGAGGGCATCACAGGCCCAGTGAGCCTAACTCCCATCCTTCATGCTGCAGGGGATGGGGACAGGAAGCTGACAGCCGAGGAGGAGGAGGCTCGGAGGATAGCAGAGATGGGCAAACCAGTTCTTGGGGAAAACCGCCGACTGGAGGTCATCATCGAGGAGTCATATGATTTTAAGGTGACTTTCTGGGGACCCCAGCTTCCTGGAGTCTTGGGGAAAGTCTGGTAAGAATCAAGTAGGAGGGTGATCTAGGGTCCGAGCCGATCCCTCCGCCAGCACCATGGACAGCAACACCACCTTTTCCCTTCTTGCCGTGAACTGGGGTGTGGGGAGGTTGAGGACCCCTGAGCATGGGCTGTGAGCCCCAACCCCAGTGTTCCTCAGGGAGCCTCAGGGATGCGCTGAGGTGGTCACAGGCAATGGTCTCTTCCCCTCCCTTTCATCCTCAGAACACGGTGGATAAGCTCATCAAGAAAACCAACTTGGCCTTGGTGATTGGGACCCATTCATGGAGGGAACAGTTTTTAGAGGCAGTTACAGTGAGCGCAGGTAAGTGGGGAGGGAGGAGAGAGGAGAGAGAGGGAGGGATGGGGAGACAGAGTGCTGGGGAGGAAAAGAGAGAAATGAATAGAAAGAGAGAAAGAGGGACAAGAAGAAGAGGACAGAGAACGATAGAGAAGAGAAAGAGAACAAGGACACAAAGAAAAGAAAGAAACAGGGAAAGATAAGGAACAGATACAAACAGGAGAGATGGACACACACAAGGAGAGAGGTGCAGAGAATCACGGAGAGAGACAGAGACATGGAGAGAACATGAGGGGTGTAGAGAATGAAGTCAGTAAACTGCAGAGGGCCAGAGAAAGAGCGAGAGAGGGATACACAGAGAGAAAGGCAGCCGGAGGGGTGGAGGCAGAGAGCTGAGGGGAGGAGAGTCCCAGCTGGGCTTTCTCCTGGCGTCAGATGGCTGGAGGGTGGGAACAGGTTAAACGTCATGGCCTCCTCAGACAGCCTGGGCGCCTCTGTTGCCACGGAGACAGTCAGGGTCGGGGGTGCATCCCAGCTCTCTCCCACCTGTGCGGGGTTTCGCCCTCCTTGGGTCTCAGATGGGCCCACACTGCCCCCCTGTGGCCAGAGACACCGTGGCACTTGGATTCACGGGTTCAGTCTTGGGAGACCAACATCGGCCCTTTGTGATACAGATTGGGGAAACTGAGGCCCAGCAGCAGAGGAGGGACTGGCCTGAAGTCCCACAGGGAATGAGCTGGAGCTCAAGGCTTCTCTGTCCCTTATACAACATCAGGCCTCCTTCAGGGAGGCCTAACTGTAGGAACTGAAAATACACTAGGAATTGTGGTTGAACAGGGAGATCGAAACAAACCAGGCTTTGGGAATGGAAATATACCAGGAAGCGAAGTGATGTCTCTCTCTGAAGCCACAGTCTTTCAATATCTATTTCTTTATTATTATTATTCTTTTCATGTTTATTTTTGAGAGAGGGAGGGAGCAGGGAAGGGGCAGAGAGAGAGAGAGGGAGACACAGAATCCGAAACAGGCTCCAGGCTCCGAGCTGTCAGCACAGAGCCCGACGCAGGCCTCAAACCCATGAACTGTGAGATCATGACCCGAGCCAAAGTCAGAGGCTCAACTGCCTGAGCCACCCAGGCACCCTCCAATATCTATTTCTGGGGGATCCTCTGGACTCAGCCCTGTTCACGACATTGCTGGGGACAAAGAGATGATTATGATGGCATGAAGCCTATTCTCACAGTGCTCATAGTCCAGTGGGGGGAGACACACATGCCACAAGACAGTGACAACCCAGAGCAGGCAGGGCTGGGCCAGGGGACCTCAGGTTGCTGCGGGAACCCAGATAGGAGGTTGACCCAGCCTGAAGGTCCGGGAGGGCTCCCTGGAGGAGGAGGCTTCTGAGCTGCGTCTTCACATTGGAATAAGCGTTAGCCAGGAGGAGGAAGAAGACGGGGAGGTATTGCGGGCAGAGGGGGAAATCAAGTACAGAGTTTGTAAGTACCCTAGGTCGTGGCGCGTTTGGGGAAGGTGACTAGGTTCGGGCGTGAAGAAACAGCCTCAGGAGCTGGAGGTGGGCAGAGCCCAGACCGCGCAGGTCCGCATAGGCCACCGCAGGGAGCTGGGGTGTCATTTCGGTGCAAGGGCGGGGGGGACCACGGGGCATTTTGAATGGGGGAAGCTCCAGGCTTCCCCAAGCCGGAGGGAGCTTGTGGAAGGAAGGAGAGGCTGGGATGGGGGGTGGGGGGGGGGAGTTGAGGCTGTCCAGCTGGCAGGAGGTGGGCCAGGAGGAGGTGACAAGGGATGGGAGCGGCGGTCCAAGGACCGTGGGGAGACAGCACTCCCTCCGGGCTCAGCGGAGAAGAGAGGGTAGCACAAAACTGAGGCTGCGGGGTGCGAGACGGTGGTCGTGGAGGTGACTCAGCTGGTGGGTCGGTAGGAAGCAACCCATTAGATCAGAGGAAGTAGTGGGGTGGGGGAGGGTAAAACCCTACCAGTGGTAATAATCCTGATGACGACGTCATGATGGGGACCGTGGAGCGCCAGGCAGCCTTTGAAGTCCATCTCCTGTCTGGCCTCAGTCAGCTAATGCTCCCCAAGTTTCCAGCTCGGTCCTTGATCATTGTGAGCACTTGGTTCAACCCGTGCCCCTGCCTCCTTGCCGCGAGCATGAGACTGCTTGAGGCGCTGACGGAGAGGGGCGGGTCTCACCCCCTTGGATGACACGTTGTGTCCTGTCTTGCACCTTCAAAGGTGCTTCTGTATTTCCTTTACCTCCGGGCCTCAACCGGATGCTCTTTGCAGGGCGGCCTTGGTTTGGAGCATCTGTGAATCTCCCCAGGCACTAGAAGGGGCCTTTCGATAACAGCCGTCAGGCTGGAGATGCGCCGGGCTGCGCAGAGGGTACTTTACGTGGCCCGCCTCGTGCAGTCATTACAGCCCTCTCTTGAGGCGGGTCCAGTTTTTACTCCCATTTCTCAGATAGGCATGCGGAGGCTCAGAGAGGTTAGGACACGGATTCAGGATCACGCGGCAGATCCAGAGTTTGGAACCAGAGACGTGGCTCCAGAGCCACAGGCGTAACCGTGAGGCTCCCTCTATGGGAAGGGCTGGAGAAGAGCCTCCCCTGATGGGAAAGGCTGGAGGAGTCTGCAGAGACCAGAGCCTTGAATGCCAGGCACAGGAATGTGGGCCTCGGTCTAAGGGCAGTGGGAAACCAAGGCAGGATTTGAAGCAGGGCAGGGAAAAGCCCCCGGGAGATGCAGTGATAGCAGCCCTTCCCTGCCAAGCGTGCGTTCTCCCCACTCTGACTTCGGCCACGTCTCATCACCGTGGCCAGTGAGGAACGCATTCAGCGGCAAACAACAGAAAACGCAACCACAAGCAGCTGAAGCACCCTAGAGGTTACTTTTGTCACAGAACAAAGGAATCCGTAGGAGGCAATAAAGAGTCAGCAGCTCAGTAACATCGTTAAATGCCCAGGCTCCCTCTTTATTTCTCTTTCCCACTCTCAACCTTTGCCCACATGGTGGCAAAATCGCTGCCGCATCTCCAGGCGTCAAGCTCGCATTCCAGGCGGGGAGAAAGAGGAAGTAGGGTAGCAAGAAGGGGCAGCGTGCCTGCTGCTTTGGAGCGTCCAATTCCACTTTTCCTGGGGTCGCCGCAAAAGTCTCCTTCTTTGAAAGATGGCGCGAAGCATGAAGAAACCACTTAGTTAAGCATTTGCAAACTTTAAAAAAAAAAACAAAAAACAAGACAAGAGACTAAGTGAGCTGGAAAAGCGGGAGAGGGATAGATGACCCGAATTCCCGAATCCGCCAGTGTGTCCTCTGCTGGCTGACAGTTCAGAGGAGCTTGGGTGGCCCTCCCCTCGTCGCCGTGGCTCCCTGCCTTTTGCTCCCTGGCTTGCTCTGCGTGACTGATCCAGGACTACCCTGTTCCTTATCGGCGTCCTTCCGGGCGTAGCGCCCATTCAATTCGTTTCCCGCTTCTCATTCATTGCTTTGTGCTTCTCAGTTTAGGGCAAGGTAGACAAACCATTCCATGTGGGCTTTCCCCTGACAGAAGCCCCAAGTGGCAGGTCAAGGACAGGTCGAATTCAGTCACAGCAGGTGATACAAACACCACGAAGGGCCAGTGAGGCGTCCTTTACAGCGTTCAGAAAACACCTCTGTGACACAGTGCCCGTGTCAGGAAAGCCAGAGCTTTCCAGAAGCCCTCCGCTTAGGTCTCCTGGCCGGGCTGGGTCACATGGCTACTGTTGCAAGGGGTTCTGGGAAAGCAAGCACCTTTAGCTGAGCATGTGGCTACGTTAGCTACAATGAGTCAGAGGAAGTCAGTATTTCCAGCTTAGAAATGGCTTTCTGTAAATGGTAGCTATCAAGGCATCTGGGAAAAGGACTGGTTTTTTTTGGCTAGGGATGTGGCCTAGTTTTTTTTTGGCTAGCGGCAAGGGATCCTGGCAAGCCGAGCGCACGGCCTCCGGCACCGAGGGATTCTGGAAAAGCGAATATCGGTATCTGGGCTCCTGGCCGCAAGGAATTCTGGGAAGGCAATGCATTTTACAGAGCAGAATTTTCCTGAACAAAACGGGGGGGGGGGGCTCTGTAGGCCAGGAAGAAGGTGGCCTGGGTGTGTGCCCCAGCTGGGTCGTGTGCCCACAGGGGACGAGGAGGAGGAGGAGGACGGGTCCCGGGAGGAACGGCTGCCTTCCTGCTTTGACTACGTCATGCACTTCCTGACGGTGTTCTGGAAGGTGCTCTTTGCCTGCGTGCCCCCCACGGAGTACTGCCACGGCTGGGCCTGCTTCGGCGTCTGCATCCTGGTCATCGGCCTGCTCACCGCCCTCATCGGGGACCTTGCCTCGCACTTTGGCTGCACCGTCGGCCTCAAGGACTCTGTCAACGCCGTAGTCTTCGTGGCCCTGGGCACATCCATTCCTGGTAACCCCCCTGGGAAACCGCTTGTCCGGGGAGAGTCTCAGAGAAGCCCAGCAGCAGAGCCCGGGAGGAAGGTTGTGCAGAAATAAGGTGGTGGAATCCCACAGAACCCGGATGGTGGGTCCCACAGAAACGCAGTGAGGGAGCAGGAGAGAAACCAGGCAGGGAGGTCCTGTGATTCAGTAGGTAAACGGAATCCTCCCCAAAAGCAACCGTTGGGATGTCCCGTGGAACTAAGGTATTGGGAAATGTAGAACCCAGACAGTGGGCTCCATAGAAAGCAGGGGGCGGGGCCTGTAGAAAGCAACTTTTTTTTTTCATGTTTATTTTTGGAGAGAGAGAGAGAGAGAGAGAGAACAGCGGGGGAGGGGCAGAGAGAGAGGGAGAGAGAGAATCCCAAGCAGGCTCCAAGCCCGCCCTGAGTGTGGAGCCTGACTCGGGGGGGGGGGGGGGGGGGGGGAGGGGCCCGTCTCACCACCGTGAGACGACGACCTGAGCCGAAAGCAAAAGTTGGCCCCCTAAACCCGCTGAGCCACCCAAGCGCCCCAGAAAGCAGCTATTGTGACTGGCTCTCCGATGCCTGCGCTCTATACCGGAGATTTGAGTCTTTAGCGAGATGTTGAGACGTGGGTGGAGGCCACAGAAACGGGGCTGCGTGCTGGACAGAGACCAGGTGGGGAATTGACAGGAAGGGGGTTGCATGTGGGTGGAACCGAACACTTGTTTTGTCCCGCCAGCTGGCGATGGGGTGATGGGGCCAGTAGAAAAGTAGGCAGTGGGTTCAGGCAACGCAGACAGCGATTCCTATGGAAAGCGGGCGGCGAGTCCCATAGAAAGCAGGCAGCGGACCCCACTGAATGCAGAGACTGCGATCGGACGGTGGTTCCACCAGAAGCAGGCAGGGGGTGCCATAGAAAGTAGGCAGTGGTTACCACTGGATGCAGACAAGTCCCATAGAAAGCAGGCAGCGAGTTCCAGAGAAAGCAGGCGGCGGGTCTTGCAGAGCGCCCGGCACGGGTATGATGACCCACTTCGTGGCTTGCTTGGGGTCAAGGGCCTCAGGCGGGGAGCTGCGGCCGCGGGAGGCGGGGTCTGCCCCGGGGGGGAGGTGGGGGGGGGGGCACCGGGGATGGTGTCGGGGTCTCCTGGAAAGCTGGCCTGGGGGACAGGCTGGGCCCCTGTGACCGCCGTGTCTCTGCCCACGCAGACACGTTCGCCAGCAAGGTGGCGGCGCTGCAGGACCAGTGCGCGGACGCGTCCATCGGCAACGTGACGGGCTCCAACGCGGTGAACGTGTTCCTGGGCCTGGGCGTGGCCTGGTCGGTGGCCGCCGTGTACTGGGCGGTGCAGGGCCGCCCGTTCGAGGTGCGCACCGGCACGCTGGCCTTCTCCGTCACTCTCTTCACCGTCTTCGCCTTCGTGGGCATCGCCGTGCTGCTGTACCGGCGCCGGCCGCACATCGGCGGCGAGCTGGGCGGCCCGCGGGGCCCCAAGCTCGCCACCACGGCGCTCTTCCTGGGCCTCTGGTTCCTGTACATCCTCTTCGCCAGCCTCGAGGCTTACTGCCACATCCGGGGCTTCTAGGCCCCCCTCCCCCTCCCCCAGAGACTCGGCTGCCCCTGCTTCGGACCCGCGTCTCCTTTTGTCCTCCAGAGAGATTCGGCCTCCTCTCTCCTGGGACTCAGCCTCCCTTCCTCCTGGGAATTAATATCCCTGCCCTCCGTCCCCACTAACATCCTCGTCCCTTCCCCTCGGGGGTCTCCCCGAGATACCCACAACTGCCGCCCAGCCCTGGTAGCCACTGCCCGCACCCCCGGGGACATTGCCACCTCGAGGCCCCTCCCCAGAGAACCGCCCCCTACCCCTCGACCTTCTAGAGAATCTGTAACATCTGTCTCCCTCCACACCCAGCCTTGCCCTATCCCTTAAGGTCCCCTTCCTCTAGAGGACGCCCCCCCCACCACCGCCACCACCGCCACCACCGCCAGGGACCTGTGCCCCAGAGCCTCCGAACCCAGCCCTCCCTGGGGGACCTTTGAAGGAGGCTGACCCATCCCAGGATGTCCCTGATCTCGGCCCTTCTCCCCAACCCTCAGGGAGCTCTGTTCAGCCCCCGAGGGTGGGGCGGAGGCACAGGTAGGTGCGTGCAAAAGGGGGCCACGCCTTCCCTGATTTCTCCACTCAGGCCCTTGGGAGGACACTAATTCTCGAGGCTTGGAGAAGGGAGGGGAGAAGTGTGGGGTTTCGGAGCTGGAGGAGGCGCATTTGAACCTGCAACTTCTCACATTCCAGCGCCCCCACTCGCCTCCACTACCTCCTAGAGCCCAGCCACACCTTGGAGGGGGGGGCCCTGTGTGTATATATAGTGTGTTTGGGGGAGGGGGGGGCACGGGAGGGTGCATGTCTTGGGGAAAGGGGGTGACAGACTTTCCTTTTGCGAGGGCAGCAGACTCCCCCAGCCGTGAGAACTGGCTTTGGGGAGGAGGCCGGGAATCGAAGGGAGTCCAGCGATCTCCCCTGACAATCTAGAAGGCTCATTTTGCCCTCAGTGCCAGCCAATCCGGGCAGGACCCTCGAAGAGGAGACCGAGGGTCCCAGAGGACCAATGCTACAAGCCAGCAAATGCTGCCACATCTCTGCCTGATGGGGAGCAGGGGTGGGTGGGTGGGAGGGTGGGACTGGGGCCAGGGGGTCTGGGTGGGCATTTTTAACCTTGGAGGCCACCCATCTGTTGGTAGGCCATCTGCATTTTCTTACCGTTGTTTCCTGCCCAAAGGACACACTTGGGGTGTGCGGAGTGCTGCCCACTTCTTGGGACCCTGAGGATCACCCTGCAACCCCCGTAACACCCTGCTTCCCACAGGTTTTTAGCGTCCTATCGTCCTGTTGTGCATCACCCCAACATCCCAGACCTGTTACCCACTCCCCTTTCTCTACTCCTAGCTCATCAGCACCGGTCGTTGTCTCTTCTCTGTGATTTCTGTACAAGTTGCCATAAAACTTTGAAATTCTGCCTGAAACAAAACAAAACAAAACAAAACAGCCTTCTCGCGAGGAGTTGGGATTCTAGAGGAGGGAGCTCATGAGGTCTCTGACTGGGATTTGGGCAACTGTGAAATAGACCAGGTACTCTGGGTCTTTCCATGCAGGACACCCACGGGCACCAGCCACGCCCAAAAGTTCACACCAGCTTCCCGTAGCCACGCCCCCACGCGCCACCCAGTTTGCCTAGCCACGCCCCCACTCCTCGCCCCCGGGAGCTTTCCTAGCCACGCCCCCATTCCAGCAGCCACCAACTATTCCCTTTCACTGAGCATCTTGGGAACACAAAAGAGGAGGACCCAGATTTGCCTGATCAGAGGAGCTGGGGTTGATGGGAGTTTCCCGAATAAAGCGAGTAATTTTCTCAGAGTCCTGACATAGGAGGAGGGGTGTGTGTGTGTCCAGGTGAAGGGCACAGCCTATGTAAAGGTGTGCGGACTTGTGAGTTACCGGCTTTTTCATACTCCTGCAAGAGGGTTGCACGAATGGAGTATGGGGTGCATGAGGGTGGGGAGTGGAGAGAGCCCAAGAGACCTTATCAGCCACTCTCGGGAGCTTCGAATGTATCCCAAAAGCAAAGGGGAGCTTTGGAAGGGATTTAAGGGGGACGGGGGAGGGAGGGCAGGCAGTTGATGTGGTCTGATTTACATTTTCCCACTTGCCTTCCGGCTGCCTGTGAGACCCGAGGCTGCGAGATCAGGGAGGAGGCTGGGGCGGCCAAGGAAGGGTCCTGGAGTGGAGGGCGGGGGGGGGGGGGGGGTGGAGGTGAAAGGGGGTGGTGGCTCGAGATAATGGATCAGGCTGGATGGGAGGGTTCGGGGAGAGGGCACAGGCAGGGCCCTGGCAGGAAAGAGAGAGTGCACCCAAACGGAATAGCCAGGGAGAGTTTAACGAAAGGGCTATTTTAGGGGATTAAGGGGAGGGGGCCAAGGTCAAGGAAAACAAGCTCGGGGAAGGTGCAGTACCCGGGGCCAGCAGTAGAGGGAGCAGTTCCACCACCCCAGCTTGAAGGCTGAAGTGTGAGCTGAAGCTACTGAGACTTGAAGGGGTGGCTAGAGCGGAGGCCCGGGGTATGGGCAGGGACAGCCCACACCCGAGAGACGGGGGGTGGGGGGGGGTGGGGGAGGGGGGGTGGCTGGAGAGTGAGCACCCCAACCCGACCCTCCTCCCACCCACCAGTCTCCGGCTGGTGCCTTCCATTGGCTGAACTCCACCAGAAGCCAGAGGTCAACAGGTGGTGCATAGACGTCAGCCTCTTGGGACACAGAGCCGGTGGACAGTGGGTCCGGGAATTGGGGGGGGGGGGGGGGGGGGGAGGGGGCCGTGGTGGAGAATTTGCCACAGAGGCAGTGAGGTTTCTCCTGGGTTTGGAGAATGAAGGTGGGGATAAGTCTGGGGAACAGGTCTGGAGAACTCGCTGGGTACAGGTGAGTACATGCTGAGGGTGATGCCTAGGGGAACATCCAGAGACATCGGGGAAGGGGGGGGGCGTCCTGGAGCTCAGGGGAGGGGGGGGTGTGCTTGACAGGGGCTTGGGATTTGTGGGCAGTGAGGCATCACCAAGCCACGGAGGGGGTGGGGCACAAGGAACGCGGGAGACCCGCCTGGGGGGTGGGGGGGAAGGACCCGCCAGAGAGGTAGGTGGGAAACCGGCGGACTGGCTCCACCTGAAGCCGAGGGGAGAGCGTTTCCAGAATGAGGGCGTGGTTGACGGAGTGAAAGGTGGGGAAAGATGAGCAGTAGAAAGCGACCTTGGGATTTAGGACTGGACCGGAGCAGTTCGGTGGAGGGTGTGGGGCAGCAGGCGGGCCGATCTAGAGTGAGGGGGAGGGAGAGGAAGTCGGGGAAACTGAGGCAGAGCATGTAGACCACGCTTTGGACAACCTTGTAGAGAAAGAGGGGGTTGCTGGAGGAAGATACGGGCGTGAGCGGACTTTCCCCTCCAAGGTGGGAAGGGGTGTGGAGCAGGAGGGCATTGAATGCCGGGGCATAAGAGCATCTCACGTTCCTGAGGCCCACAGCAACGGGCAGCGATGGAGAGTCCACGATGCCAGGCACTGTGTCGGGTCCTCCTGCGGATCGTCCCCCCTTCTACCGGCGCAGGAAACAGGCTCGGAGAGGGGAAGCAACTTGCCCGAAGTGTCACGTCTAGAAAGGGCGGGGACGGAGGTGGCTGAGGCCCAGAGCGCCACAGGGGACCAGGACACC
The DNA here is from genome assembly GCF_018350195.1 of Panthera tigris. Classification (NCBI taxonomy): domain Eukaryota; kingdom Metazoa; phylum Chordata; class Mammalia; order Carnivora; family Felidae; genus Panthera; species Panthera tigris. The sequence continues at coordinate 9,995,106 of NC_056674.1, forward strand.
TATCTTACCCGGCAAGGAAATGGGCGAGCCTGGCGGCAGGAAGCTAAGGTCTCAGCTTCAAAGAGAGGCACATCCAGGGCTTGGGACGTGGATGTGACGAGGGACGTGATGATGCTGCGAGTCCCACGGGAGTCAGCTCGCGAGGGATCTACATGAACTGTCACGGAAGCCAGCAAGAGCGCAAAGATTTCCTCTCTCGGTGCCTCAGTTCCCGCATCTGGAAAATGGGGATAATAATAATAATAATAATGGGGCTGATGATACAGGGGTGTATTAACTTATCTATATTTTTTAGAATAATACCCAGCACATAGTAAGAACTCAGTAGATGGAAACGTTATACTTTCTGGGTATTTCCAGCTTGCTCACTTTCTTAGTTCATATTCTTTCCCCTCACCCCGGGCCTCCTTTTTCCTCCCCCCCCCCCAACTCGCAGACCATAATCCCCATCCCAGAAAAGCCTCAGGACAGAGCGACGCAGACTCCCTGCAAACCGGCTGTGCCCTTTTGAGTCTCCGTTGCTAAAACCCAAACGCAGGGGAGACGAATGGGGGGATATCCCCTCCTCTCCCTCTAGCCCCCCAATTCTCTAATTCACTTCACCCAGCACCTGCCCACTCTGCGCCTGGTGCTCTGCTGGGGCCACTGCAGGGACCAGAAATGTCCCTGGACCCTGCTCTCGGCCGGCTCACAGAGCAGTGGGGGACACAGGTCGAGCAGGGTGGAAAAGGTGGCGGTCACGTCGGGGACCCGTGAGTGGAAGGGCTTTGGAGCAGGACGCAGACGGCACCGATCTGGGGGGGCTGAAGGCGTGCAGGGTGTAGGGAAATGGCCGAGGGGTGGCGCAGGACTCTGGGGCTAGCCAGGTGAAAGCCCGAGGGGCAAGGTGGGGGGTGGGGGGTGAGGAGGGGGTTGAGTGACTTCCAGAAGCCGGAGAGGAGGGCCATCTGGAAAGGGATGCCCCCCCCCCCCAGCTGTGGCTCCGGTATAGGCGTGCTACCGACCCACACCCGTGGGGCGGGGCGGGGCCGGTGGGAGCTGCCGCTGGGGGGGGGGGTGACGGCCCTGACCTCGCTCCAGCCCCTCCACTGGCTGGGCTGTACAGGAGTCATAGGACGGAGAAGCCTTGGACGCATTCCATTAAGCCACGCTGGGGTAGACTGAATAATGCCCCCCAACGCACACTCACACGCACGCACACGTCCGCACGCTACTCCTGAGACCGCGTGGACACTATGTTCCCTTACACCGCAAGAGGGACTTTACAGATGTGATTAACCGCGACATCTTACGGAGCGGACCTTCCCCTTGACGATGTGCGTGGGCTCTCAGTGCAACCACAAGGGTCCTCCGAAGAGGGGAGGTGGGGGGGGGGCGGTGATCACCGTAGGACATGGGACAAGGGAAGCGGAGGTTGGAGTCACCGGGCAGTGCCACCAGCCGAGGGACCCCGGACGCCCCTGGCCTCTCCCCTCGAGCCTCCGGAATGAGCTGCGGTGGCCTTGACTTGAGACCTCTGGCCTCCAGGATTGTAAGAGAATAAATGCGTGTCGTTTGAAGCCCCTGGGCTGGTGGTAATGCGTTAACAGCAGCAATGGGAACCGAACACAGAGACCCGCCGAAGCCTTCTGCTGCCACCTCCCATCTCTCCGGACCTCAGGCACATGAGCATGTGGTGGAAATTTCTTTTCTTTTTATGTTTGTTTAGTTTTGAGAGAGACAGGGCGTGAGCGGGGGAGGGGCAGAGAGAGAGAGGGAGACACAGAACCCGAAGCAGGTTCCGGGCTCCGAGCTGTTGGCACGGAGCCCGACGCGGGGCTCGAACCCAGGAACCGCAAGATCACGCAGGACCTCGGCCCAAGTCGGCTACTAAACACACTCACTATGTTTTGGCGGTGTTTCCAGGCTCGAGAGTTTGCATCCTCTAGAAAGAAGCGTCGGAACCCACTTTCCCAGCCTCCTTTACATCCAGGGCACAGACATGTGAGTTGGATTCCCCAAACTGACTCACCAGCAGGAGTCCTGAATTCCAGAGGAGCACCTTGCAAAGGGGGCTCCTTATGGGTTCCACGTAGCCGGTGAGGACAGTGTGACACAGGCATCCTGTGACTTTGGGGGGGGCTCACCAGCTGTAAGGAACACAGACACAGAGGCAACATCAGCACTGCGGGGCAGGGGGAGGGGCAGGTGCAGTTACGTCGTGGTCCCAGGAGCAGGTGCAGAGGCGGGGGGGTGGGGTGCATCTAAGACGGAGGTTTTCAGGGATCATGGAAGCAGCTTCCTTGTCAGGTCACTTCTGGGCGTGGTTTGGGGCTCTCTTTCTGGAAACAGCCTCATGCGTGGTTCTCCAGGCCACTCCATGCTCCCGTGAGCCACTCGTATCCTTTTTCCCCCCCCCCATAAATTCCATATGGTAAATTGTATTAGCATTAGTAAATTTGATTTGCTTTCCCGGTGGGAAAATTGTACCTTCCTGCCCCTTTGAATTCAGTAGTGGCCAAGTGACTTGCCTCAGCTAAAGAAAGAGGGCAGAGGTGATGTGTGACCCTCCTGGGTAGAAGCTTTTAAAGCCAGTGCGTGCTCAGCCATGCCTCTTTCTCCTCAGCCATGGTGACGGCATAATGTAGACACTAACAGCCCGGGGTCCCAGAGTGAGGGTGTCGTGCAGCCAGCTTGCCGTGGGCTTGTAGCTTGATCGGGAAATAAATCTGGGGCACCTGGCTGGCTCAGTCAGCAGAGCATGCATGCGACTCTTGATCTCAGGGTCATGAGTTTGAGCCCCACGTTGGACAGAGAGATTACTAAGAAAAAGAAGGGGGAGCGCCTGGGTGGCTCAGTCGGTTAAGCATCTGACTCTTGATTTCAGCTCAGGTCATGATCCCAGAGTCATGGGATTGAGCCCTGAGTTGGGCTCTGCACTGAGTGTGGAGCCTGCTTAAAATTCTCTCTCTCTCTCCCTCCCTCTGCCCCTCTTCCCTGCTGAAACGTGCTCTCTCTCTCTCAAAAAGAAAAAGAAAGAAAGAAAGAAGAGAAAGAAAGAAAAAAAAGTGAAAAGAAAAGGGAGAGAAAGGAAGGAAGGAAAGAAAGAAAGAGAGAAAATGAAAGAAAGAAAAGATTGAGAGGAAAAAGGAAGGAAGGAAGGAAGGAAGGAAGGAAGGAAGGAAGAAAGAAAAGAGAACGAAAGAAGGAAAGAAAAGAGAAAAAAAGGAAGGAAAGAAAGAAACGAGTGAAAAGAAAAGAAAGAAAAAGGAAGGAAGGAAAGAAAGAAAGTGAAAAGAAAGGAAAGAGAAAAAGGAAGGAAAGAAAGAGACAAAAAGAAAGGAAAGAAAGAAAAGAAAGAAAAAGGAAGGAAAGAAAGAAAAGAAAAAAGGAGAGAAAGAAAAAAAGAGTGAAAAGAAAAGGGAGAGAAATGAAGGAAGGAAAGAAAGAAAAGAATGAGAGGAAAAAGGAAGGAAGGAAAGAAAGGAAGGAAGGAAGGAAGAAAAGAGAACGAAAGAAGGAAAGAAAAGAGAAAAGAAAAAGGAAGGAAAGAAAGAAAAGAATGAAAAGAAAAGAAAGAAAAAGGAAGGAAGGAAGGAAAGAAAGAAAGGAAAGAGAAAAAGGAAGGAAAGAGACAAAAAGAAAGGAAAGAAAGAAAAAGGAAGGAAGGAAAGAAAGTGAAAAGAAAGGAAAGAGAAAAAGGAAGGAAAGGAAGGAAAGAAAGAGACAAAAAGAAAGGAAAGAAAGAAAAGAAAGAAAAAGGAAGGAAGGAAAGAAAGAAAGTGAAAAGAAAGGAAAGAAAAAGGAAGGAAAGAAAGCGACAAAAAGAAAGGAAAGAAAGAAAAAGGAAGGAAAGAAAGAAAGAAAGGAAAAAGGAATGAGAGAAAGAAAGAAAAAGAGTGAAAAGAAAAGGGAGAGAAAGGAAGGAAGGAAAGAAAGAAAGAGAAAAGAATGAGAGGATAAAGGAAGGAAAGAAAGGAAGGAAGGAGGAAAGAAAAGAGAAAAGAAAAAGGAAGGAAAGAAAGAAAAGAGTGAAAAGAAAAGAAAGAAAAAGGAAGGAAGGAAAGAAAGAAAAAGTGAGAAGAAAGGAAAGAGAAAAAGGAAGGAAAGGAAGGAAAGAAAGAGACAAAAAGAAAAGAAAGAAATAAAAGAAAGAAAAAGGAAAGAAAGAAAGAAAGAAAGAAAGAAAGAAAAGAAAGAAAGAAAGAAAGAAAGAAAGAAAGAAAGAAAGAAAGAAAGAAATGTTTATTTCCGTCGGCTGAGAGATTTGGGGGATGTTTGTTACGGCAGCATCACACGGTCTAAGCTGACGTGTACACTCGGCTTCTGTGGAACCAGTCACCCTCGGCCGTGTGCACCCAAGACCACAGACAGGTGCTCAGGGAACAGACTACATGAGGATTCTCAAGCCGGAGTCTGCAGGTACTGAGACCAGCGGACAGGTTTCAGGAACTCTCTGCGCTTGCCTACAAATGGCACACGCGGGACCGTTTTCCCAGGACGGGGCTTGTAACCAATCCGGACTTTCGGATTGGTTAAGGACTCGAGAGACTCAAAGATGTCGGTCCTGGAGTCAGACGGCATGGGTTCACATCCCGGCTCTCCCACTCGCCAGCTGGGCCACCTCGAGCAAGTTACTTAACCTCTCTGGGCTTGTCTCTTTGCAAAACAGAGCTGCTAATTGCCTAGAGAAGGAAGTACGTGTGAAGTGAATAGTGCCCGCAGGATGGCCCTCATCCCCTTGGCTCAGGATGGCTCACCTCCGTGACACCATTCCAACCGGAAGGACGGAGTCGTCACGCTTCAAATCTCAGGGGATGGTTCGGGGAAAAGTGGGAGAGCGGATGTCGAGGCACCGTGAGCAACGTCTAACGCAGAAACCTTGGAGGAAGCCTGCCCAGCGGTTTCCGGGAAACTCTGACCGGTCAGAACGGTGGTGCGGGATGAAACCGACCCCGAAATTAACGCCCGAGGGTCCTGGACCCGTGACACCTGCTGTTCTGAGATCGAAGCCCCCAGCGGGACCCGAACTCGTCCTCGCCCCCATCTTTCCAAACGCCCCCCCGCCCCCCGCCACCACCCCGAGTGCTTGGCCTGTTTCTCCCGAACGTTCTAGCCTGTTTCCCCCCAAAAAAACCTTCCGCCTAAAACCCCGCCCCAACTGCCCCGTGTCCTACTCCTCACCCGCGGTTCCCTGAGCCTCCAAGCCCCCTGCCCTGCTCGACTCTTGCTACGTTAACAAGCCACTCCCAAAACTTACTGGCTGGAAGCAACGGGTGAGTAGCATCTCCCACAGTTCCGCGGGCGACTTAGTTCTCGTGGGCTCTGTGGCTTGACCTGGGTGGTCTTGGCTCGGGGTCTGTCCCCGGACGGCGGCCGGGTGTCAGCTGGGGTCCCAGTTATCTGCAGGCCCCGCGGGGCTGGCGTCTGAGGTAACCCACGCGTGTGGCTCAAAGCCTCGCCGGGCCTGCGGCCGGGAGCCCGTGACTTTCTCGGCGATTCCTTGGCCTCGTGCCCCTGCACTGCTGTCTCTCCCCGTCTCTCTGTCTCCAAAGGTCTCCGTCTCTCTTCCAGCGGCCCCCCCTCCTCCCCGGGGTGGCCCAGACCGACCTCTCTCTCTGGCGTGGCGGCGGCCAGGTTGCAAGAGAGGCACTGTAGAAGCCACCACAATGGCTCGCGTCACTTTCGACTACATTCTGTCGGTCAAAGCCGGTCACGAGATTGCCGCGGGGGGAACGCAAGCGGATGCCGCCTCTTGATCCGTGGGGCGTGGGCATAAAGAGAGTCGAGGGATGGTTGGTGGCCACTCGTGGTAGGCTGAATACTGCCCCCCAAAGAGAGCCGCGTCCCGACTCCGTGAATGTCACTTTATAGGACAGAGAAGGATTTTGCCGGTGTGACTCAGTAAAAGGTTGGGGGGGGGGGCGGGGAGGGCTCCTGGGGGGGCTCAGCCGGTTAAGCATCTGACTTCGGCTCAGGTCATGATCTTGTGGGCTCCTGAGGTCGAGCCCCGCGTCGGGCTCTCCACGCTGACGGTGCAGAGCCTGCTTGGGGTTCTCTGTCTCCCCCTCTCTCTGTCCCTCCCCTGCTTGCACTCTCCCAAAAATAGACAAACAAACAAACAAACAAATACAAGGTCTTGAGACGGGGAGATCACCCTGGATGATCCAAGTGAACCCTAAACGCAGTCACGACCTCCTTGTAAGAGACAAGCAGAGGGAGCCTAGACGACACACGGAGGAGGTGGGCAAGCGGAGACGGGGGGGGGGGGGGGGGGGGGGGGCGGAGAGATTTGCGGACGCCGGCCTTCAAGGTCAGGGTGATGGGGCCACAAGCCAAAGAACCCCGGAAGCCTCCAGAAGCCGAAAGAGCCAAGGAACGGGATTCTCCCCTCGAGCCTCCGGCGGGGACGCGGTCCCGCCGCCCCCTTGGTTTTGGCTCAGAGACCCACCTGGGAATTCCTCGGCTTCCAGAACTGTGAGAGGACAAAGCCGTGCTGGTGTAAGCCCCCCAGGGGGTGCTAATTGGTGACGGGCCATCTCTCCAGCTAATTCACCAGCGCCCCTTGTCCCTTGTGGTCTGTGTATCTCTACACCTCGAACGCATTGCTTTTGGATTGCGATAAAAACGCACGAACGTTTTACCGTCTGAACCATTTGCAAGCGCACAATTCAGCGACACTTGGTGCATTCACCACTACCTGCTTCCAGAACTATTTTTGAGAGAGAGAGAGAGAGCGCGCGTGCGCCAGCGGGTGGGGGAGGGGCAGAGAGAGGGGGACAGAGGATCCGAAGCGGGCTCTGCGCTTGATGTGGGGCTCGAACTGGTGAACCGCAAGATCGTGGCCTGAGCCGAAGTCGGACGCTCAACCGACCGAGCCACCCAGGCGCCGTCGACTCGAATCCACTTCCTGTCTCTGTGGATTTGGCTCTTCTGGAGATTTCGGATAAACAGCCCGGGGTTTTGGGGGGTCCATCCACGTGGTGGCAGGCGCCAGGAGAACTTCATTCGTTTTTATGGGAAATACTCTTCCGTGGCACGAACACACCGCGTTGTGGTTATCCGTTCATCAGCTGATGGGTGCCACGTCTTGAACTCTTTTTTGTTGTTGTTGCTGTTTGTTTCTTGGCCATGGCTCCCACGCTTGCAGCGCTGGAGGCTGGGGAGGTCTCCTCGCGGGGGTCCTCCCGAGAAATGGGACCGACAGGTTCCAAACGGAACCATCTATATGCAGACACAGAGATAGGCTTGTTTTAAAGATTTCCTTTTTAAGGAATCTCTGCACCCAACGTGGGGCTCGAACTCACAACCCCCGGGGAGCAAGAGTCGCACACTGCACCAGCGGGAGCCAGCCAGGCGCCCTGTTGGGTTTATTTGAAAGAACTGGCGGGGTTTTGGGGGGGGGGATGGGCTAACTGGGGAAGGGGCATGAAGGAACCTACTTCCGAAATCACTGTTGCTCTATACGCTAACGAACTTGGATGTAAATTTAAAAAAAATAAAAAATAAAACAAGTTAAAGTCACATGTATATATGTGAACTGAAAAAATAAAAATAAATAAATTAATTAATTAAAAGATGAAAAGTAGGGGCGCCTGGGTGGCGCAGTCGGTTAAGCGTCCGACTTCAGCCAGGTCACGATCTCGCGGCCCGTGAGTTCGAGCCCCGCGTCAGGCTCTGGGCTGATGGCTCGGAGCCTGGAGCCTGTTTCCGATTCTGTGTCTCCCTCTCTCTCTGCCCCTCCCCCGTTCATGCTCTGTCTCTCTCTGTCCCAAAAATAAATAAAAAACGTTGAAAAAAAAAATTAAAAAAAAAAAAGATGAAAAGTAAAAAAAAAAAAAAGTTAAAAATAAACATAAAAAAGAAAAGAATTGGCCCATGTGATTGGGAGGGGTGGCAAGTCCAAAGTCTGCAGGGCGGGTCAGCAGGCTGGAGACCCAGGGAAGCAGTGACATTGCAGCTCAAGCTGGGGGGCAGTCTGGAAGCAGATTTCCCACCTCCTCCGGGGGGGACTTCGGTCTTTCTCTCGTGAGGCCTTCAACTGATGGGGCGAGGCCCACCCACATTATGGCCGACACTCTGCTTTACTTCAAGTCAACTGACTTAAATGCTAATCTCATCGGAAAAAACACCTTCGCAGCCGGTGTTTGGACCAAACAGCTCAGGCACCACAGCCTGGCCAAGTGGGCAGATGTAATTCACAGGGGATCTCTCTCTTCCCCTCGCCCACCCTCTGGGCCCACCCCCCACGTCCCTGCCTGGCCGCTGTCTGAGGCTGGGCTCCACAGAAGCCGGCCCAAGTCAAGGAGGAGAGGCGAGGGGCTTATCCGGGAGGTGATTCCAGGAGACACTGGAGGGAAGGAAATCGTGAAGGGTGTGTTGATGGGCACGTCTCCCCCTGCGGGCACACAGGGTCTTAATGCTGCTGGGACCACTCAGGGAGGGTGTGGAATGCTCTCTGGGGTGCCCAGCCTCAGGGTGAGGAAAGTGGGGGTGTTTATCTCCTAACTCTGGGCTTCTTCCGGGACTTGGCCCCCGGCTCCTTTTGCCTTGGCCAGAGACCGCACTCATTGCGGGCTGCAGGTGGCAGCGTGGGGACAGCTGCTGGGTCACAGCACAGCCCACGGGGCCTTCCGCCTTCCCTCGTCCAGTGGGGAAATGCATGGGCACCCAGAGGGGAGACATGACCATCCCTCCAGGCCCCTCCTCGGCCCCTGCTGTCCCCCTGAGGACTGAAGTCGGGGAGACCTTCCGGGCCCTCGAGGCTGGGGGGAGAGAAGGGGTGGCCTTCCCGGGCCTCACTGTCTCCCAAGGCGCCTTCTCCCTTGCTCCCCCCGCCCCCCCACGGCTGGCCCCCCTTCTGTGCTGCCTTCTCCCCGCAATTTTCTCCCCAGGAGGCAGAGGGAAAGCAATGTCAAGGATGATGGATTGAAAGGGGCAGGTGAGGTCAGTAGAAGAGGGACCACAGGGCTGGAAGGGAAGGGGAACGGAAAAGAGGAGGGGGCCACGGACAAAGCGGAGACAAAGACAGAAGGCGACGGGAAAGTGGGCTGGGAGAGGGGGGATCCCGGAGACTTTAAAATGCAGCGCTGAGGGAGGTGGTGGGGGGGCAGGTCGGGGTGAGGGAGCCACAGAGACAGAGATGGGGGAGAGACTGAGAGGGAGAGTAAGGATGAGAGACAGAGAGAGATGGGGACAGGGAGACAGAGAGATCGTCCGGACAAAGAGAGACAGAGAGAGAAAGGAAAAGCTGGAGGGAGAGACACCCGAGACGGCCAAACGGACAGACAGACACACACACACTCAAGACAGGGAGGCGTGTGGTGAAAGAGGGGGGGGGGCCAGAGGGAGAGGAGGAGGGAGGGGGGGAGGGGGAGGAGAAGGGCAGGGACGAGACCCAGAAAGCGGACACTTAGACACAGAGAGAAGCTGGCAGAGAAAAGCCGATTGGAAGGAAAAGGAGGGAAGGGGAAGGGACGGAAAGACAGGAGTGGGGTGGGGGGGGGGGCAGGAGTCGTGGCCAGCGCCCCTCCCCCGCCTGGGTCAGGCCGGTCCTCCCGGTGGCCTCTGCCAAGCCATGGCTAATGGTATGATTGCTTGGTGGGGCGGCAGGCGTCAGTGACAAATGAGCCGCCCGAGTCGCCAGCTCCAGTGATGGATGGGCCCGGGAGGCGGGCGGAGGGGTGGGCGCGGGGAGGGGGGCCTGCAGCCAAGATAAATGTTTCCCTCTCCCGGAGCCACGCAGGGGAGGCGCTGGGGATTCGGGCGATGCATCGGTGAAGGGCCCGGGAGGAAGGGGGGCGGGGGTGAGGGAGACACAGAGGAAGGCAGAAACCCAGGGCCGCGGGGGCGGGGGGCGCAGGAGGACAGGAAAAGAGAGAGGTGAGGACACAAAGGCCGAGAGACAGCAGTCCCCAGAGACAGAGAGAGAGGGCACAGGGGGAGACAGAGAGACCATCCAGAGACAGGGGGCCGCAGAGACGAAAAGATGGAGGGAGAGACATCTGACCCGCGCCCAAGACAGAAGCGGAGACCCAGAGAACCTTCTTGTAGGATCCCTTCAACCCCGCCCCTGAGCAAGGACACAGATCCTTGCAGAGGGTCCGAGAGCGAGGAAGGAGGGAGAGAGCGGGAGAGACAGACGCTGAGCTGTTGCCGGAGGGGAAACTGAGGCAGAGAGCTTGTAGGACCACAACAGAAGACAGAGGGGCCCCTCCCTCGATTCGGAGCTGATCGTGGGGATGGCTGGGGGCCCCTGGGGATCCCAGCCGCCTGTGGGCAAAGCCCCCAGAGAGGACCGAGCCGAGGGGGAGGGTCCTCCCAGGGCTCGGGGCTCACGTGGGGGGGTTCGTGCCCACCCTGAGACGCACGCACCCAGACCTGCACGCTCCCTGGGGGTCCAGATGTCACCCTCGGAGGTGTAGCCCCACGGGGCCTGAGGTCAGAGGGCGATGGGACTGGAGTGTGTGTGTGTGTGTGTGAGAGAGAGAGAGAGAGAGACACACAGACAGACAGACAGGCCGGGGGCAGGGCAGTGAGATGACGGCAAACACTCCTCTCTCCTCCCTGCCAACATCTTCCCCCTCTCTTTAATTAAAAAGATTTTTGCCCAAGAGTCAAAGACCCTCTTCCTCGTTTGTGGGACTGGAGCGTCCCCTGAGCTCAGAGCAATGGAAAAAATGGCTCTTGTCTCTGTCCCCTCTCCGTCTCTGTCCCCGCCTGGGACCCCCACCCCTGTCTGTAGCTCAGTCCGGGCACCCCCCCTCCCCCACTCCCTCCTGTCTCTTTCCGGGGCTGTTTCGGGCCGTCTCCAAGTCACACCCCCTCACTGGCCTCACAGGGACACCCCGCCCCAGTTAGGATGCACTCCCCACTGGGGCTGTCACATCAGGTCACTCTTTTTGTTTTCAGGATCAGCCTGGGGAGGAGACCTCGGCCTCCCCGCCTCCCCAGGAGCAAGGCGAGGCTGGGAGCCCAGACCCCTGCCTGGCTCCCCGACCCCCTGAACCTCAGCTGAAGGCAGGGGAGGGAGGGGGACAGACAGAAGAGCTTTGCATCTTTAATTAAAAAGTGATTTAAATTAATTTTCTGCTCCAAAACCCCTATCTGGGGGGCGGGGTGTGTGGCAGTGATTAAAAGCCTTTGGGCCCCCTTGGCTTCCGCCTCCCTTAAAGGGCCAGCGTCACCCAAGGGAAAGTTGCGAGGGGCAGCTTCAAGGGCAGTGAGCGCCCCCTGGCACAGGGGACCCCAGGTTCAGCCAAGGCCCCCGGGGGGGCCCGGCTCTCCCTGGTTTAACCATTTCGCTTGCATCCTTTCCCCCCCAAGCCCGTTGCCCACCCAGCAGATGGGGAGACTGAGGCTTCAAGAGAGAAGGGTCGGAGGTGGCTCTGGACCCCAGGTTTCCTGGAGGAGACCCAGAGGTGGCCAGGCAGGAGGGCCGTGGCGTGCCGAGAGGGGTCCAAGGACAAGTCAGGGACCCAGAGACAGACAGGGTCAGAGATCCCGTGTAGGACAGAGAGAGTGAGGGCTCGGGAAAGAGTGATGGAGGGTTCTGGGTTGCAGCTGGGCCCTGGGGCAGTGGGGGGAGAGGAGGGGACCTTCCCAGGGGCGAGGGGGCCCGGGCCATGGTCCTCGCCCTCCTCAAAGCCCTCCGGCTGGGAAGTTCTGCCCCGATTTCTCCTGCTGTAACTCCAGCTGTCTCGCCCCTGCCTGCGGCCTGGGTGGTTTGGTTTCATTTCCACCAGCCCGGAGGACGGAGAAGCAGACTGCGGCAGAGCAGAGCTGTTTATGAGGTTCATAAAAATATCCTTAGCGAGCCCAGCAGGGGTGCTGCCTCCAACCCTTTCCCAGGCCCCCCCCCTCCCTGGATCTCTGTCCCCTGCCCCCAAGTTTCTGCCCCCTTCTGCCTGGATCTCATGTCATCTCGTTTCTCCCTCGTGCTGTCTCTCGGGAGTGACGGTTGGTAACTTTTGGGGGTCTAGTATCCCCCTTTGTGACAACAGGAGGAAAACAATGGGGCCGTTTCCCTGGGAAAGGAGCACACAGGCCCCGAGCCCACCGTTGACAATTTCAGGGAGTTCATGGGCCTCCTGACACCCATTCGTTCATCCCCCGGGGAATCTGAGGACACCAAGCCAGCGAGACAATGAATCCCAGGTGTCTCTCTCCTGCCCTCCCTGGCCTCCTCACTTCCTCCGCCACGCCAGGCACATTCCTGCCCCAGGCCCTTTGCACCTGCTCTTCCTCTGCTTGGGGTGATCTTCCCTCCGAGGTGCACACGCCTCCCGCCGTCACCTTCTTCAGGTCTCTGCCCAGATGTCACCCCCTCTGAGGCCCTCCCCGTCCAGCTTACACCATCTCCTCTGTCCTGCTTTCTCTCAGAACACTTGTCACCTCCGGGCATTATTCTACACTTAGGCATCTACTTACTGGTCTGTTCTCTCTCTCCCTCGCCATCGCCGATAGAACGGGAGCTCCAGGAAGCCAGGAAGTTTGTCTTTTCCCCCTGTTATGTCTCCAGAACACCACCCAGCACACAGTCGGGGCTCGGTATTAATTTCGGTCGCAGAAACCTGCTATATCTCATTAGAACACTAGTTGCAAAGGCTGTCGGGGTCCCGGATCCTCCAGGAATCCGATAAAAACTGCGGGCCTGCTCTCCGAGATATGTGAGCGGCACATGATTTAGCCTTAACTCTGGAGAATCCACAAACTGAGAGCGGGGTGGGGGTGGGGGTGGGGGGGCCGTCCTGTAAAAGGCAGGGGTCGAAAATGGGCGGGGGGGGGGTGGACAGAGGGATACCCCCAGGCCTGCGCACACCCGGCGCCCGGGCTGACCCTCTGATGGTCCAAGGCCCAGCCTCGGTGTGTACAAAGTCCCGCGGACCCACAACCCCGAGACTCACCATATTCAGAGACAGAAACAGCACTTGGAAATCTTAAACACACCCGCATCCCCAGGCATGGGCCCACAACCAGACACACAGACACAGCTGGGGACACGCGCAAGCGCGCACACACACACACACACACACACACACACGCAGATGGCCTCACACCCAGGCACATGAGCATCCCTGTCTCCCAGGGGAGGGAAGTTAGGGGGCCCAGAGCAAGAAGAGAAACTAAAATATGGGGTCCTCTCCTCGGTCTGATCTGTCTGCTAGAGAGAGAGAGAGAGAGAGAGGCAGGCAGACGGACAGAGACAAAGAGAGGCAGAGACAAAGAGACAGAGAGACAAAGAGGGAAGGACATGGGGAGAAAGCGAGAGCGGCGGGCGGACGCGGGGGAGCGCGGCGCCGGGGCCCCCCCCCCGGGCCGGAGCGGGGAAGGGCGGGGAGCGCAGGGAACCGGCCGACGGACAGAGACCTGTGGCGGCCGCCGGGCGGGAGGCGGAGGAGGCCCGGGCAGGGGTGGGGGGGGGGGGGGAGAGGGCGCCGCGGAGTGGGGCGGGCCGGGGGACCGGCGACCCGGGGAGACCCCGACACAAAGGCGGCCCCGGGAGCGGCGGCGGCGGCGCGGGGGGAGGGGCCCGGCCGCCCCCGCCCGCCCCGCCCGCCCCGCCCGCGGCCCAGCCACCGGCGGACAGCGGGTTAAGCATCTCGATGTGGAACTTCCGGATGTGACCGCAGAGAGAGGGAGAGACCGGGAGAGACCGGGAGACGGGGAGAGACCGAGCGGCCCCGCCGCCAGCATCACCCTCCCCTCCCCCGGCCCGCCGCCCCCTCCCCCGCCCGGGGCCCCCTCCCCGCCCCACCCCCGCGCGCCCCCCACCCCCGCTCCCCCCTCGGCATTCCCCCCCCCACCTCCGCCAGCCCTGCCGATCCTCCCGGGCCCCGGCGGAGGGAACTGGGGGCCCGGGGAGGGGGCCTCGGGCGACCGCCCCCCCGCCCCACTCACCCCTTCCCTCGCCGGCATGAGCCCCTCGCCGTGACCCCCGCGGTGGGGAGGGCGCCCGGGGTCCATGCTCGCAGCCTCCGCGCTGCCCGGCGCCGGCCACTGACGACGGTGGGGGTGGGGGGGCCGGGCCCCCAGCCTCCTGCCCCACCCCCTGGCGTCGGCACCGCGGCCCGTCGGGGGCCGCTGCCCCGGGCTGCGCCTGCCCCGCCGGCCAGGCCCTGGAGGGACCCGGGAGCCGCCGCCGGCGTCAGCCCATGGCCCGGAGGGTAGGTCTGAGGGCGGGCGCCCGGCGCCCCAGCCCCGCCGCGCACCCCAGCCCTGCACCGCCCCCGCCCCGGCGCTCCGGCCCCCGTCGGCCCATCCCGCCCTCTCCTCCACCTCTTTCTCTGCCTCCCCTGCCTGTGCCCCGGGTCTCCTCCTGTCTCCTGTCTGCCCCGGCTCTCCCCTCTCTCCGCCCCCGGGTCTCCCGCTCTATCTCAGGTCCTTTATCCTACCCCTTCCTTCCTCTTCTGCCCCCCACCCCCCAATCCTTCCCCGCGGTCTACTTTTGTTCCAAGTCCTCCTGAGGGGTCGGGGTGGGGACAGTGCTGGGAGAAGGGGTGGGGGCGGGGGGTCTGGCCAGGCCGGGCTTCCATGGTCCGTGGTCCTGGGGATGGGGAGATCAGAGGAGACGGGCGAGGAGGTGAGTACGCACCTTTGGGGGCGGAGGGGGTGGGAACACGCAGGACGGAAGACCCTTACTGCACATCTTAGGATGCGCGAGGAACCGCGGGGAACAGTCGGGATTCAACTTTGGGGCTCAGGAGAAGTTAGGAGAGGACGACGAAGAGAAAGACGGAGAGAGGGACCCACGCACGCAGAGCCTGGCATCCCGCAGGGGCCAGGGCGCCCCACGGCAGGAACGCTCGCGCGCCTCTGAGTCTCTTGGCCTCTTTGAGCCTCAGTCTCCTCCTGCCCAAGGAGAGGGTTTGGCCTGAGTGGCTTAAGGTCCCTCTGGCCCCCGCCGCGCGCGCGCGCGCGCGCGCGCGCGTGTGTGTGTGTGTGCGCGCGCGCGCGCGCGCGCGCTTCTGTAATGACAGTCGTTCTCCTTGCGGCGGGTGGCACCGGTGGGTTTGCCGCGGTTGCGCGGGGTTACAGTCGGTTCAACAAGTGTTTACGGAACGTGTGCCTGGCGCTGTGCTCCGTGCCTCCGTCGTTCATGCACGCATGCGCGGAATGTCTCAGTCGCTCATTCATTCGCTCACCCACTCAGTCCTGGGCCTTGGCGGGAGGGGGTAGGTTCATAGGCGGGGTGGGGTGTGACACGTTGTTAAGGGACACTCAGATGTGCATATTTGACAACTGTGAGATGAAACTGAAGTAGGGAGGGGACAGTGCACACACACATACATGCATAAATGATGTGCTGCTTTTATGCGAAGGGTCCCGGAGTGGGTCTCTCTCTCTCTCTCTCTCTCTCTCTCTCTCTCTCTCTCTCCCTCTCCCTCCTGTATCTCCTCCCCTCCATCCCTCTTTCCTCACCTCTGTCTCCGTCTTGCATCCTGCCCCCAGACTCCCCAGACTCTCTCTCGGGATCTCTCCACGGCTCTCTCCCCTCCTCCCTCCTGTCCCTGCTCTGGGAGGAGCTGACAGTTACCAGCCAGCTGATCCCTGACCCCCACCCTCACCCTCAGACCCGAGACCTGGGTCAGTCTCTCTCCTCTGGACCCTCCTGCCCACACACCAAGAATCTCTGACAGGACATTCTCACAGACCAGGGGTATAAGGGAAGCCCCTGGGACAGGGCTCTCAGTCCCAAAGAGACAGCCCCGTGGGACATCCGGGGCCCAAGGCGGCTGGGCTCAGACACAGGGAAAGAAAGGGCTGGTTCCTGAGGGCAGGGAGAGCATCTCCTGGGTGCCAGGGTAGGGAGGTTTCCTGATGCCTCCCTGGGGCTCTCTCCCTCTCACCTCCCCCCAGTACGATGAGCTGCCTCACTACCCAGGCATCGTGGACGGCACTGCAACCCTGGCTGGCTTCTCAGAGGCAGTGGCCGCGGCACCGAGAGCCCCCGGGCCCTATGGCCCACACCGGCCTCCCCAACCCCAGCCCCCGGGCTTGGACAGTGATGGCCTGAGGAGGGAAAAGGACGAGATCTATGGGTGAGTGGGGACAGCTCTCGGGATGCGGGCCCCCTCTTCCGTGTCTCTGACTCTCTCGCGCTGTCTTGATCTCTCCATCTCTTCCCCTGGGTCTCCTGTCCTTCTCCCAGGTGCTCTGTCCTCCGCAGGCCCCTGGCCTCCCCTCATGAGCCTTCTCTCCTGCTTCCCCTAGACACCCGCTCTTCCCGCTGCTGGCCCTGGTCTTTGAGAAATGTGAATTGGCCACATGCTCGCCCCGAGACGGGGCCGGGGCTGGGCTGGGCACACCTCCAGGCGGTGACGTCTGCTCCTCTGACTCCTTCAACGAGGACATCGCTGCCTTTGCTAAGCAGGTAGGCACCCCCGTCTGCTCTGGGCCAGGAGAGCCAGTGAGGAGAGGAGGGCTGGAGACAGGACGCACCCTCTCTGGCTTCTCTCTTCCTTCCAGGTCCGCTCCGAGAGGCCCCTCTTCTCCTCCAACCCGGAGCTGGACAATCTGGTGAGATCTGGGCCCTCCCCAACGCTCCCTCCTCCATAGGGGTCTCCTGTCCCTCCCTCCACAGCCCTGGGGTTCGTTGTGGGAGCGGAGAGGAGATCACCTGACCCCCTTTCCCAAATAGTGATCGTTGTTGCCCGTTCACAATGACTATAGCCAAGAGTTTGAGAATGGGGACCGATGGCCTGGGTTCAAGTCCAAGCTCTGCCACTCACTAGTTCTGTGAACCAGGGCAAGTAGCTGCGTCTCCTTGTGCCTCAGTTTCCTAGTTAGTAGCAATTTCTATCTTGTAGGGCTGTTGTGAGGATATAATGAGCTAAAAAGAGTCAAGCACTTAGATCAGTGCCTGGCACTGAACAGAGACTCAATAGGCATTGGCTGTTCTATCAGTCAGGATGAGAACCTACCCCAAAACGAGGGCAGGGACTTGGCTGCGAAGGGGAGAGGAGAGAGGAGAGAAAGGAGAGGGAGAGGGAAGGAGAAATACCCTGGCCTCTCTCTTCCTTTTGGTTTCCAGCTCCCGCCGGGGCTTCCTATTGGCCGAACCCTTTGGCAAAGGAGTCTGGGAAATGTAGTTCGCAGGCAAAGGGTGGGACGTAGAGCAGGGGACAAGATGGGGTATTTCCATTATAGCGTACGTTCCTTCTCTCCTCTTGTGATGGATCCTTTCCTGTCTCTGCCCCTCTTGCTTCTCTTCCTTTGTCTCTGACTCTCTAACATTCCATCTTCCCGTAATTCTGGGTCTCTGTCTCTGTTGCTCTCTGCCCCTGTGGTTCTGTCTCTCTCTGTCTCCCTGTCCTCTGTCTCTGTCATTCTATCTCATTCTTCCCGTTCCTCTATCTCCTTTTCTCTCCTTTCTCCTCCTCCTCCTCCTCTCGTCCTTCTCCCTCCTTCTCTCTCTTTCTTCCCCCGCTCCTTCCCTCCCTCTCCCCCTCCCCGTCCCTTCCTGTCTCCTTCTACAGATGATACAGGCCATTCAGGTGCTCCGGTTCCACCTGCTGGAGCTGGAGAAGGTGAGTGCTTCCCACTCCCCTCACACCCTCGCTTGTCCCCCCCATCCCTGCTCTTCTCGCCCCCTCCACCCCTCCTTCAGGCTCTCTGCCCACTGGAGTTGGAGCCGAATGCTGCCCCCGTCCCTGTACACCCCAGCCCTGGCCCCCGGGTGGCCCCCCCAGTACCCCGGTGCCCCCCCAGGTCCACGACCTGTGCGACAACTTCTGTCACCGCTACATCACCTGCCTCAAGGGAAAGATGCCCATCGACTTGGTCATCGAGGATCGGGATGGCGGCTGCAGGGAAGATCTCGAGGACTACCCGGCCTCCTGCCCCAGCCTCCCAGATCAGGTGGGCCGGGGATGGGGCACCAGGTGTCACCCCGCGACCAAAGCCATGAGCAGGGGCGTGCACACCACCCAGCTGGGCTACAGCGTGGGGGCGTGCACACCACCCAGACTCAGCCACAGTCAGACACGCGGGACCACAGGGCTCGTGCCCCCCGGCGCGGCGGCTACACAGACCGGGACCCGGCCGGACGACGGTGCATGCATGTGCACACACGCACAGGCACACACTCGCGCCAACAGACCACCTGTAGACTCGGTGACACCCACACACCCTACCGACACCCGCGACGGTTATACCACATGATACAGGCTCCCGGCCACAGCACGACACAGACCCGGGCGTGCCGCACGCAGCAGACACAGACGGGCCCCGAGGACCCTCTGCCCCACAACTCCTAATCTGCACCTGCTGAGCGAGAGCCCCACGGCTGTGGGGCCGGTTACAACCCACTCAGTGGCCCAGCCGTGTCCCGCGTCTTCGAGCAGCCTCCGATGCACACCCAGGCCGATCATCCGGCCCCACAGAGTCGCAAAGCCACCCGTGTCGTAATCCACACACGCTGTCTCGCAAACGGGACAACCGGCCGCTCGAACAACAGCCACAAACTTAGAACACTGGGGCCCTGTGATAGTCACACACAGCCAGCTGGCCGTCTCAAAGAGTGATGCAGTCATGCTCCCATCCTGTCGCGTGTCCCAGCTGTGCCCATGTAACTCGCAGCCACGCCACAGCCGCCCCCTCTCCGGGGTCAACCGTCCCATCTCGGGCAGGGACGCGAGCACACTGACGCGTGCCACACCACAGTTTCAGGACCGCTTCAGGCACACCGATGTGGGTGCTCACCCCAGCATCCCATCAGATCTGGGGCTACCCCTGGAGCCGCGCTCAAAAGCCTTCAGACTGATGATTCTCCAGTTTGCATGCCCGCCTGCAGTGCGCTCGAACGCACAATTCCAAACGCAGACATACCAAACCCTCAGAAACCTTCTCTGAGCGGCGGCGTCCCCAGCTCAGCCCCCGCAGGACACAGAGGACGCGCCCACACTGGGCCGTTTGGGGAGGGACTGTTTACAAAGCAGCGAGCGGGGTCAAGGGCAGTCGGTGGGGCAGGTGGGGGTACCCTGGGGGTTCAACAAGAGCTGAACCCACCCAACCTGCCTCCCAACAATTGAACTGATCCCTCAAACCAAATGCCAAAGAGGTCTTGATTCGGTCTGTGTGGGTGGGTCCGCCTCCTGGGACGCAGAGTGGGGGTGGGGGTGGTGAGGGTGCATCCAAGGCATTCTCAAGTCCCTCCAAATGTGTCGGAGTTAGGACAGAGGAAGCACAACCCAGAATTTCCCTGATGGGCAATTCAGAGAACCGCCCCCCTCAATCTCTGAAAACTGGAAGTTGGTTTTTTGGGGTTTTTTATCCCCCGTAAGTTTAGCGCAAACTCATTTCACAGCAAAATCTGACCTGAACTAACGAGGGGCTATTTATAGCCTTTATTTATTCCACTTCGTTAAATATTCATCCGTTTTGCTGCAGAAATGTTAATGAGTTTGATGACGAGGTGAAGTCCCAGACCCTAGGGGTGTTATGAAATACGCAGTGTGTGCACGGATTTACTGTCTAAAAACGTGAAGAGTTCTGGGGCGCCTGGCTGGTTCAGTCGGTACAGTATACGCGGCTCTCGATCCCGGGGTGGTGAGTTCGAGATTACTTTTAAAAATGAATAAATAAGGGGCACCTGGGTGGCTCAACTGGTTGAGCGTCCGACCTCGGCTCAGGTTATGATCTCGCTGTCCGTGGGTTTGAGCCCCGCGTCGGGCTCTGTGCTGATGGCTCAGAGCCTGGAGCCCGCTTCGGATTCTGTGCTGCCCTCTCTCTCTGCCCCTCCCCCGCTCACGCTCTGTCTCCGTCTCTCTCAAAAATAAACATTTAAAAAAAATTATAAAAATAAATAAAAATGTGAAACACTCTGAATTCTGAAACACTGCTGGCCCCCAAGGATTTCAGATAAGGTGCCCTAGATCTGTATAAACGCCTCTTCACCGGGTGATTGCTATGTGTCTTTATGTAAATTAACTCCTTGAGTCCTCACCCTGCTCTGCGAGGTGGGGAGAGTTTATTGTCTTCCCTTGAAGACACAGAGGCACAGAGAGGTGAAGCGACTTGCCCAAGGTCACACAGCCAGGAAAGAGGCAGGAACAGGCTCTATTTACACTCAGGGGTCCCAGCTCCAGAGCCCCTGGTCTCAGCCACTGTGCTACATTGGCGCTGACCTCCAACTCTTGTTTTCCAGAATAATACTTGGATTAGAGACCATGAGGACAGCGGGTCCGTACATTTGGGGACCCCGGGTCCCTCCAGTGGGGGCCTGGCCTCCCAGAGTGGGGACAACTCCAGTGACCAAGGTAAGAAGCCTGGCAGGTGGAGGACAAGTGTGGGAGTCAGTCTGAGGATTGGAGTTAGACAGCAAGTAGGACTTCCACAGGCACAAGGACGACTGGGGTGTGGAGCAGTCTCATGGGTGAGGGTTCTGGGTCTCTCTGGTACCCCCCCCCTACTGCCCACAAGCACGGCATGCCTGTCCTCCCCCAGGAGACGGACTAGACACAAGCATGGCCTCTCCAAGTTCAGGGGGAGAGGACGAGGAGCTGGACCAGGAGCGGCGGCACAATAAGAAGAGGGGAATCTTCCCCAAGGTGGCCACCAACATCATGAGGGCCTGGTTGTTTCAGCACCTCTCGGTGAGAGCCCCGGGCCCAGGGGCAGCATGGGCGTAGAGAGAGAAGGCGGATGGCCGTGTGGAGACTGAGGCCCCGAGAGAGACCCCGAGATGGGAGATCCAGGCCCAGGGGAAATGTTGAGGGCGAACCTCAAGGGGAGGGGGACTGGCAGGATCAAGCATCCATGAGCGCTCCCTGTATGCCAGGTGCTTGCTGCTAAGGGCTCCGAACTCATTCAGTCCTGACCTCAACCCCCCACCCGTTTGTTCCCCCCCACTCCCCTCCCCCCATCGGTCATCACCATCCGGCCAAAACAAAGCCTGCGAGGATAGGGCTGTGGGTGGCTCCATTGTGCAAAGGTCTTCCAGCCAGAAGTGGGTTCGGAAGCAGGCGGTTTGGCCTTAACCGGTGCACTGCCTCGTGGGGAGAGCTGGCGGGGTGGGGACTAGAGACAGGAAGAGAGTCAGGGAGAGGCTGACACAAAGAGAGAAATGGAGAGATGTGGGGTGGACCGGATCAGAGCAGGGTAGACACAGGGAGAGAGTCACAGGGGGACTGAGAGAGGGAGAGGGATTGGGACAGGGAAGGACACACACAGGAACCCGTGACAGAAACTCCGAGAGGGCTGGTGCTGGGCTCTGCCTCCTTTCCGGTGCTGGAACCCCCAGCTTCGGTCTCCCTAATGAGAGCTGGCCAATTAGCCTGTAATTGCTGGAAGAGGCGGGGGCGCTCACGGGCATAATTGCCCGAAGCTTGGCTTCTCCGCTTCCTTCCACTGGGCCTTGGGGGGAGCGTGGACCAGCTCAGACGAGCTTTCTCCTGGCCCTGCCCCAGCCTGGGCTCCCCATCCCCATGGGGCCAGGCCTTGGGGGGTCAGATGGCAGCTGGGCAGGCAGGGTGACTCTTGCTGGTGGCCACAGCACCCGTACCCCTCGGAGGAGCAGAAGAAACAGCTGGCGCAGGACACGGGGCTCACCATCCTGCAAGTCAACAACTGGTGAGTGACCTAGGAGGCCTGCGCGGTCCGTGGGCCCGGCCCCGGGGTGGGAGGCCGGGCGCTGTCCGCGGTGCTGACGGAGACCGCGAAGCCCCTGGGAGCCTCTCGTCTCCCCTCCCCTGTCCCCGTCCTCTTTTCCAGCTCTGTCTCGGGTGTTCATTGCTGCCTCCCTCCTATTCCCTCTTTACACCTCCCTCTGTTTCCATGACCCCCTCCCAGGTTCATTAACGCCCGGAGACGCATCGTGCAGCCGATGATAGATCAATCCAACCGCACAGGTACAGGGAGAAGGCGGGGAGAGAGGGTCTAGTGTTCCCCGGGGAGTGTCAAGGCTGGGACACGCACACCCTGGGGCTCAGCCTGCACCCCTCAACCTCCCTCGCAGGGCAGAGTGCAGCCTTCAGCCCAGAGGGCCAGCCCATGGGGAGCTATACGGAAGCTCAGCCACACATGACAGTCAGGCCTCCAGGTAAGGCCCCGCCCCTTAACCAGGCCACGCCCCCAGCACACCAGGCCCCTCCTCTAAATGATGATGCCCCACCTCTTGGGATTAACTTCAGGAATAGTACTTCATTCGCATAACAGTGGAGCTGGGGAGACAATTGTAGATTTCCAGATGCCCACCTTTTCTTAGCCGAATTCGCTTCTTCCAGGCTCTGCCCATCCATTGGAAGGCTCTACTTTTCCTCAAAGGACCAGTCCTTTCTTAAATGATGACTCAGTCGGTCTCGATAGATGGATCCCCTGGGGAAGGAGCAGGCAGGAAGGATTTAGGGGCATATGGGGATGTCTGGTGAAGAACCACTAACCCTCCTCTTTTGTCTTCCAGGGCCGATGGGGATGAGTCTGAACTTAGAAGGAGAGTGGCATTATCTATAGATTCAGGACAAGTGTAAGTGTCCAATGTCTAGGGGCACTGGGTTGGGGGTTGTGTGGCTCTCAAACCTTGGTAAGAACTCCAGATTCCAATATTCCTCCAACCCAGAGCAGGGTCAGCAGGGGTCCCTGAACTGAGGGTTCCCCAAGGCTTAGTGGGAAGATGATTCATCTGTCCATCCATCCATCCATCAACTCATTCACCCGTCTCTGTATTTATCCATCCATCAATCACCCACCTACACACTATCCATCCAAAATATATCCACTCCCTATCCATCCAACCACACATGCGCCCACTTATCCATGCATTCGCTCAGCTACCTACCTCCCCGTGATCCATCTACGCAGGCAACTACTACCTGTCTTCATCAGAAAATACATCTACCCACTCATCCGCCCACCTCCCCATTGGTCCACCCACTCGCATATCCACCTAGAATGCATTCACCCACCTACCTTCTCCCCCATTCATCTGCCCACCTATCCATTCATACGCCTCCAAAATATGTTAAACCCTCGTTCCACATCCTGACCAGCCTCCGGTAGAATCCTGCTCTTGAGAAGATTCTGGGCTTGTGAGGAAGTGGACATCAGAAACGAATGACAGTCCAGAACAACAGCGAAAACAATATAACACAGCTTGCTCAGAGGAGGGAGACATCACTCATCCCTGAGATATTAGGAAATATTTTATAGAGGAAGTGACTTGTGGGTAGGGCATTGAAGGATGAATAGGGATCCAATGGGGAGAAAAGGGGGGCAAGGTAGTAGGGTGCATTCTTTTATGCTCCCAGGTCTTAAGACTTTAGAGCATCTTCCCACTTAGTCTTCATAAAAAACCCAAATTTGGGGGGGAAAATTATTCTTATTTCCATGTTACAGAGGAGAAAAGTGATGCTAAGAAGAGGTCACTTGGGCAGGTTCACTTGGCTCAGAAAAGCAAAGGGAACAGCATGTGCAAAGCCCCAGGGTTGAGAGGCTTCCTGGAATTTCTAAAACACAAATCAGATCTTGACTCTCTCTGTATTAAGACTCTGAAAGCCAGAGTCTTTACTTTAGCACTGCTTCATTCATTCATTCATTCATTCATTCACTCATTCATTTAATGCACATTCTCTGAGCATTTCTGTACCCTGCCCCCATAGGGCTCACTGTCCAGTGGGGGAGACAGACCTGTCTTCAGACAGTGATGTCCCAGAGTGGGCAGGGCTGGAGTGACGGAACCCAAGAACTGAAGGAGCCCAGAGGGGGCATCAAACCCAGGCTGGGGGGTTCAGGGAAGACTTCCTGGAAGAGGGGACTTGGAGCTGAGACCAGGAGAATGGAAGGAGCGAGGCAGGAAAGGAGAGAACAGCATATGCAAAGGCCCAGGGCACTTAGAAGGCTCACAGCTATGAGATAGCACCCTGCTCCCCCCACCCAGTCACAGCCATGAGGGGAAGGGAGGACTGGGCTAGGCTTGCACTGGCAAGCTGGGTGGATGAGTAATGAACTCAGGTCCAACAGGAAGGCTGGGAGATGGGAGTGGAGACCTAGGAGGACTTAGGCATGGAGGGGCATGGGGACTGGAGCCTGGGAAGGAAAGAGGGACAGGTTTGTTCAGGACTGGCAGTGGGAGGTCAGTGGGGGTCTCAGCTCTGCCCTGGCCAACCGAGGACAGGTGTGGCCTGGTCTGAATGTTCAGAAGAACCGCGGGGAGGTGAGGGGTCTTGGTCTCTCTCCCTGTCTTCCTCTTTCTTGGTCTTAATTGTCTTCTTGTCTCTTTTTACATCTCTGTCTCTATGTCTCCCTTTTCCATTTCTGTTCTGCTTCCCTCCCTCCCTCCCTCCCTCTGCATTTCTCTTGCTATGGGGCTGATGGGGGCTGCACAGAGGGGCTGATGTGGAGCCAGACCCCTCCCCACTTCCTGACTTGGCCTCTTGTCCCCTGTTCACAGACCCCAGCCTCCGGACTGTGACCGCCAGGCTCACACCTGGTCCCGGTCCCTGCCTGGCCCCCTGACTTCAGGACCCCACCTCCTAAGGCCCCCAACGCAATGCCTACCTCCCTGGGGCCCCGCCGGGACATGGGGGCCTGAGCGCCCACTCGAGGGGCTCTCAAGGACAAAGACAAGGCCTCCAGGCCCCGCGCCCCACATCTGCCCTCACCTCTGCCTCGAACCCAAGCTGAGATCCTGGGCCTGGGTCTTCAGAAGGTGGTGGTTGGGGATCCCCCTGCCTCCAGGCTAGAGAAGGGACTGGAGGTGGGCTGGGGCTGTCAGGGAAGGAGGGTCAGCTGGATCCGACATTTGGGAGAGGCCCCCTCACCCTCCAGCCCACTCCCTCCCCTTCTCTCCCCTACCTCCCTTCACTGATGTCTTCTACTTTTTTTTTTTTAATGATAAAGTCTTAAAAACAAAAAGCCACCGATCTGAGTTCTTGTGTCTCTTTTGAGATTCAAATACTCATCAATTTGAAGCACCTGAGTGACTATAATAATAATTGATACTCTCTCTCCCTCCCCGCCCCCTCCCACTCTCTCCGCGCGCTCTCCTCCGGCGCTCCCACCCATGGCTTTGTGGTTTAAAACACCAACTTCTTTTTTAGCTCATTATTCTATAGGTCGGTATACTACACTCTGCTGGGCGGTTCTTGGGATTTCAAAACAGGGCTCTCCTGTGTAGCATGGCTGGCGACAGGTCAGCAAGGGGGCTCCGCTGGCTGGCAGCGAGGCCACAGGAGTGACTGGACCTCACGATGACATTGATGACAAGGCGGTCTGGTTAACTGGACCCCAAGAGAGAACAGAAGGGCCCAAGGCCTCCTGAGGCCCTGGCTTGTGTCTGATACCTGGTTATCTTGGCCACAGGTCTCAAGACCGGCCCGGATTCAAGGGAGAAGAAGCAGCTTCCACCCCTTACAGGGCGGGGAAGGGGGGCTGCGAACTCACAGCACAAGCGATGGGGAGGAATGAAGAATTATGGCCGCTTTTGCATCCCTCTCCCACACTGTGGCTCACAGATGACTTTTCTTCGTCTGTCCCATGGGAGATAAATGCAGTTACCCAGAGCGGTCCTTGGAAACATGTATGTGTGGCCAACAGACCAGACTCCAGCCCAACGTGCCTGGGTTCAAATCCCTGCTCTGCCCCTTACCAGCCCCATGATACTCACTTGGAACACGCAGACCTGAGCTTGGAAACATGAGGCCCTCAGAGGCCATCTCAAACCACCAGTCACTCAATACTCATCTTTTTTTTTTTCTTAAGTTTATTTTTTTTTTAATTTTTAAAAATATTTTTATTGAATTTTGAGAGACAGAGAGACAGAGTGAGAGCAGGGGAGGGGCAGAGAGAGAGAGAGGGAGACACAGGATGGGAAGCAGGCTCCAGGCTCCGAGCCGTCAGCACAGAGCCCGACGCGGGGCTCGAACTCATGGTCCATGAGATCATGACCTGAGCAGAAGTTGGACACTTAACTGACTAAGCCACTCAGGCGCCCCCTTATTTATTTATTTTGAGAGAGACAGAGTGTGCGTGTGTGTGTGTGTGTGTGTGCACGCATGCGCTCACGTGTGTGAGCAGGGGAGGGGCAGAGAGAGACAGAGGGAGACAGAGAATCCCAGGCAGGCTCCCCGCTGTCAGCGCAGAGCCCCATGCAGGGCTCGAACTCACCAACCGGGAGATCATGACCTGAGCGGAAACCAAGAGTCAGACGCTTCACCAACTGAGCTACCCAGGCGCCCCATCAATACTCATCTTCTACGATGCAGCAGCCTCTGGACCCTTGTGATGCAAGCAGGGAAACTGAGGCCCAGGGCCCCCAAGCCTGTTCTGTCTCAGGCCGTGTTAGGCTTTGACCCACAGAGGCCTTGAGCCCCGACCAGGTGCTCAAGGGATCAAATATCCCTCATGGGAATCTCAGCTGCCGTCAACTCCAGGATCTGCCGATCCCGCCGATCCGTTCCCAAGACGCCATGGGGCTCAGTGGCAAATTGGAAGTTGCTTGGGTTTAGACCCTTGTTTGTGGAAAATAGCTCAGTGCCCCTTCCGGGCCTCTGTCCTGGCTCCTCCCTTTGCCCCGGATCCCCTTCTCCACCTTCTCCGGCTGAGTCACCTGGGCAAAGATGCAGGAGAGGCCAAACCATTTTGTTTCCTCCTCCTGTCCCCTCCCTGGAATTCTCCCCGTCACTCGCCCGTTCACCCGGTGCCACCTCACAGCGAGTGCCCGGGGAACAGGTGGGGAGAACCAGCAGTGCCTTGGAGACTCAGCTGCCTCCACCCTCATGGACTCAGGCCACCGCGGCCCTGCTCTCCGGGCCCATCAGCGGGACCGCCGTCTTCAGGGGCTGGTGTCCTGGGGTGGGGGACCCCCAAAGGGTTGAGCAAATGAGCACATGACAGGAGGTTGGACACAGTAGAGCAGGGTGGGGGTGGGGAGTTACCTGCTGCGAGCCGGGTGCCAGGCTCTGTTCTAGAAGCTTCATGCCTGCCAACCTGGCAGACCCTCACCGCGAAGGAAGTGCGATCACTGCCCCCATTTCCCAGATGAGGAAAGTGAGGCCCAGAGAGGTGCGGTCACACAGCTGGGGACTGTGGATCTCCGTTCCAACCGGAGGCCTAGAAGCTCTGAAGCCTGTGCTCTACCTACGCCCCCACCGCCTCTCATTTTGAAAAATCTAATTCAGGGGGCACCTGGGTGGCTCAGTGGGTAGAACGTCCCGCTCTTGATTTCCGCTCGGGTCACGGTCTCAGGGTTCAGGGGTTTGAGCCCCATGACGTCAAGCGCTGACGACGCACGGCCCGCTTGGGGTTTTCTCTCTCTCCCTCACTCTCTCTGCTCCTTCCCTGCTTGCGCTCTTTCTCTCTCTCTCAAAATAAATAAACTTAAAATATATATGTGTGTGTATACACACACACACACACACACACATACATATATAATTCTAAGAGTCTATGATTTTTAAAGGGGCTAATATGAACTATTCTCTTTGTTAGATATTATTTGGGCCATTAAGATTAGTGTTTGTCCTCCCCAAACTCCCCAGGACTGAAGTGGGACGGGTGAGGGACAGACAGCAGGAAGGACTTCCCGGCCCTCCTCTGAGGGCAGTGGGGGGAGGAGGCGGGGCCGGGCCAAGGCCTGAGGTCGGCTGCAAGGGGAGGCCTTCGGGGGGCGATGGGGGAACTGGGGACGCAGGCGGGTGGGGGAGGGGCAGCCCCCCTCCCCCTCCTCCACCTGCTGGGCGACTGGAAATGCCTCTCGCTGAATCCTCTCTAATTAAACCAATTGGATGTGCCACCGGGGACGAGGGAAACTGGGCGGGAGGTTAATTGTAACTAAAAATACCTCCCCCGTTTCCTGGGGCGAGGAGGCAGCGGCCGCCGCCCGGGGCTGGGGGGGTTGGGGCCGGGCGGGCGTCGGGAGCGGGACGGGCCCGGGAGGTGGGGACCCCGCGTGCCGCCGGGTGGCGGGGCTCGGGCGCGTGCGGCTGGGGGAGGGCGGTCGGCACGGCGCGTGTCCGCGGCTGAGCCTGTCACCGCGCGGCGCGCGCGTGTCCCTGAGGAACGGCTGGGTCCCTGGCTGTGTCTGTCACGCTGGGCCTCGGTAGCCGTCGCGCGATCGGGGTTACGAGACGCGGGGCGTCGCTACCCGAGTCTCGGCGGGATTGTGTGGCAAAGCGGGTCTTCTTTATAACCGGGGGCCGCTTCGTAGGAGTCCGTGGCGGTGTCTCCGTGTGTGTGGCTTTGTAGCCTCTTGTGAGCTGTGTGTCCAGGACAGCAGGACTCTGGGTCATCCCGCTCGGGTCCCCGTGAATGTGGGGCAGGCAGTGAGGCTGGGCTCCCTCCAGAGGGCGCCGGGGAGCCACGGAAAGCTGTTTGTTTGGAACCGCTTTATTGGAATAAAATTCAGGGCCATAAAACCCTTCCATTTAAAGCGTGGGGTTCGATGGCTTCCGTAAATTCACAGAGTTGTGCAGCCATCACCGTAATCAACTGGGCAACATTTGCATTAATCCCCAAAAGAAACCTTCTACCCCTTATCAGCCGCACCCCTCCGCCCTAACTCCCAATCCACTCTCTGGCTCTGATGGGTTTGTCCGTTCCGGACATTTCAGATAAATGAAATCATACAGTATATGGTCTTTGGTGTCTGGCTTCTGTCACTCGAGATCGTGTTTTCGGGCTCATCTATGTTGTAGCGTGACTCAGTGCTTTGTTCCTTTTTATGGCTGAATATTATTCCATTGTCTTGGAAGGATTTTTTTTTTTAATTGAAATGTGGTTATTAGCCTATTTTTTAAGTTTATTTATTTTGAGAGACAGAGAGAAACAGAGCACATGAGTGGGCCGAGGGGGAGAGGGAGGGAGAAAGAATCCCAAGCAGGCTCCACACTGTCAGCACGGACGCCGATGTGGGACTCGAGCCCACAAACCGTGAGATCATGACCTGAGCTGAAGTCAAGAGCCTGGCGCTTGACTGAGCCACCCAGGCGCCCCTGTCTTGGAAGGATTTTGAGCACAGAAAGGACAGAATCGGGTTTGTGCTTTGCCTGGGCTGGGGGTCGGCGGGGGGGGGGGTGATAAGAGTTGGGTCGAGTCCCCCGAAAAAGATACAGTGAAGTCTTAATTCCAGGACCTGTGAATGTGACCTTATTTGGAAACAGGGTCTTGGCAGATATGACCCAGTTAAGATGAAGTCATAGGGTGGGAGAAAATGAGAAGGCTTGACTTGGGGAAAATATTGTGACAAATATATATGTGACATATATTATATAAAGGACTATGTATATTACATAAATATATCAACCATATATTAAAAATTTTTTTTATTAAGTAAACCACCCCATGTGGGGCTCGAACTCACAACCCCCAGATCAAAAGCCACACACACGCTCTACCAACTGAGGCAGCCAGGCACCCCTATAAACTATATACATAATATAAATAACTCTTTCAAGTCAAGAAGATGATTCCTTTTTTTTTAATTTTTTTTATTTTTTTTAATTTTAATTTTTTAACATTTATTTATTTTTGAGACAGAGAGAGACAGAGCATGAATGGGGAGGGGCAGAGAGAGAGGGAGACACAGAACCGGAAGCAGGCTCCAGGCTCTGAGCCATCAGCCCAGAGCCTGATGCGGCTCAGAGCCTGATGCGGGGCTCGAACTCACAGACCACGAGATCGTGGCCTGAGCTGAAGTCGGCGCTTAACCAACTGAGCCACCCAGGCGCCCCGATGATTCCTTTTTAAGAGTCAAAATACCGGAGGCTCCTGGGTGGCTCAGTCAGTTAAGCATCAGACTCTCGGTTTCGGCTCAGATCATGATCTCACGGTTCATGGGTTCGAGCCCCGCACTGGGCTCTGCGCTGGCAGTGGAGAGCCTGCTTGGGATTCTCTGTCTCCCTCTCTCTATGTCCCTCCCCTGCTTGAGCTCTCTCTCACTCTCTCAAAATAAATAAATATACATTTTTTAAAAAGAGTCAAAATACTGAATATAAATTACAAAAAGTAGACCAACAAACGGCTACTAAGCCCGCGAAAAGATACTCAACATCATCCGCCATCATGGAACTGTAATTACAATCGCAATAAATATCGCAATAATTACCATTAGCCTGGCTGATGAAAGCTCTCATACATGGCCGGGAGGCGCACACGTTGGCAAGACAGCTTTGGAAGACAACTGCAAAGAACCTACTAAAACTGAACCCATGTGCGTCCCGGGACCCAGTGACTCCACTCCTGGCCGCGTACTGCACAGAACTGCACACGTGTGTTCACCAAAAGCCACACGGACCGTGTGGTCGTAGCAGCATTAGCTGTAACTGGACCCCGGCCAACTGGCCATCAACAAAAGAATAAATTAAACAAAGCGTGATGAATTCATACAACAGAGTGAATACACCACAGCCCCACACAACATAATGTCAGCCAAAGAAGCCAGACACAGGAGGGTCCATTGTTATGAGGTTCTAGAACCGGCAACACTAGGTGATGATGTTAGAGGTCAGAGCGCTGGTCACCCCGGGGGCCTGCGCTGGGGCGGGGAGCGCAAGCCAGCTGCCGGGGGGGCTGGTCACGGTCTGGTTCTCTGGATGGTGACACAGACATGTTTCGCTTCCTGGGGAATTTCACCAAGCTGTTCACTTACGACTTGAGCGCTTTTCTGTATGTTATGCTTCAAGGGAAAGTTTTAAAAGGTCGTTGAGTGAGTGCACACCCACCTTGCATTTTGAAAGATGCTGCGAGATCGAGGTAGTATGAATTCCCCCCAAGGCGGCTGCAAGTTCCCGTTCGCGCACGTCCTAGCCAGCAGTGAGCATCGTCGATCTTTTTAATCTGGGCCAATCTGGTGGGTGCAAAGCGGTGTCTCCGTGAGCTTTATTTCCTGCGGTTTTGAGAATGTCCAAGCCACAGCCCCCCACCTGGAGTTTTTGTGCGCATTTTGGAACAGACCTAACTCCCCAGGTTAAGGGGTGATAAGAATTTCTGTTCAAGGCCATCAAATTCACCCTTAAGGGGCTGTGACCCCTGGCTCTTCAATTCAGACAAATGCCCTGGCGGCCATATCTGGGCATTAAGAGTCTTTTCCCTTCTTCCAGCAGGTTCCCTCAGACTCACCCCGTAGAACGGTTTTATTGGGTCAGAGCCCAGGGGATGCTTAAGTCTTTTTGGCAGACATTGGGTGGCTTCCATTTTTAGCAATGCACCCCCCTCCCCACCACACACACACACACACACACACACACACACATAAAAAGAACTCTGTTTCTTGCCAATAGGACATTAATTTTATGTTTTAATATGAAACAAGGAGGAAAAGCAGAAACAATCCTGACAAGCTGTAATGTTCTGGGGACATTTGGCTGTCCAGTGGGTGGGAAAAGCTCTGACGTTAGTTTCTCCCATAAACCATTTATCTTCCCATTTTTAACACCTTGTGTCAGGGAAGGTATTCTCAGGGGCCATAACAGCAAGAGAGCTTTGACCACCAAAAACTGAAAAAAGTTGAGTAAAGTCACCATAGATAAAGCCAAAAGACAAGCAGCAGACTGAGAGAAATGTTTGTAACATCAATAATGCTTAAGACCCAACATATATAAAGAGCTACAACAAACCAATAACAAGATGACAAAGAGTTTAGGATTTGAACCAGCACAGAAGAGAAAATACAAATGGCTCAGATGCTTGGGCTCACTCGCAATCGGGGGAATAAAAATAATGTAAGCCAGTACAGCATGTATGGAAGGACAGGTAGGAGAATCTATCAAATGACCTATAAAAACGTACTTTCTGGGGGAACCTGGGTGGCTCAGTCAACTGAACACCTGACTCTTGATTTCAGCTCAGGTCATGATCCCAGGGTCGTGGGATCGAGTCCCGCATTGGGCTCTGTGCTAAGTATGCTTAAGATTCTCTCTCTCTGTCTCTCCCTCTGCCCCTCCCTCCTGCTTATACTCTAAAATAAAAATAAAAATAAATCATTTAAAAACTGTACCTTCTCTTGGACCAGTGATTCTACCTCTAAGAATGTATCCTACAGATGCTCATGTATCTGGAAATGACACACATACAAGAATATTCATGACAGCTTTTTATAGGAGCAAAAGATTGAGAACAGCTTAAATGTCTCTCCATACAGGCCTGGTTAGATAAATGTTTGGCACATCCATGTAACGGGCCAGTAGACAGCCAGGCAAAACAAGTCAGCCGGCTCTGTATCAACACAAAACCATCTCCTAGAACAGTGCCTGGCACATAGTAGGGACCATTGAGCGTTTGCTACTCTGGCACAATGCATGCACTTTCTCTGGAAAGATGACAGAAATGGACAGAAATGTAGATGGTTAAAAAGGAGTGGAACCTTGCAGTCTGTGCCAGGGACCCCTCGCAGATGCTCTTTCCCTTCTGACCCCTGATCGCTCTCCTGGGAACGTGCCCTAAGCAAAGGCCGGAAGTCTGGGGGGAGGCCCGATGCCGAGGCAGGTTGGCCCGAGTGCTGTGCAGAATGGACGGAAAGGCGGCAATGGACGTGGGCAGGCCCGGCCGCTCCGGGAGGAAGCCTCCGCGGCCGCTCCCCGAGGGGTCGGGCGCACGAGTAACGACCGGGACGTGTTTACGTCAGCCGCTTTGTGCAAAGACGCAAACGGGATCTGCCGCCGTCCCCGCCCCAGCGCCCGGTCCCGCGGGCGCGGGGACTCCGGGGGGTGCTCTCTCCTTGCTACCACCTTTTTTCCAGCCTCCCCGAATCTTCTATCGTGGAGAAAGCCTTTTTAAAAATAGGAATTCGTGAGGCCCCAGAGCGGTTTCCCCGATTGGTTAAGCGTCCACCCTGGATCTTGGCTCCGGTTTTGATCCTAGGGTTGGGAGCTCAGGCCCTGCCCTGGCCTCCGCCCTGGATGTGAAGCCTACTTAAAAGCAAAAGCAAAAAAGGAATTCAGATGCGGACAAAGAATCCTCCATATATAGGAAGCTGTGTGCTGTTGGCTCTACTCGATTAAGAGACGCAGAAATCATCCAAATACAGAACAGTAGGAAACGGGTTTTTACAAGTAGTGTGTCTACGCTTGGGAGGTTTCACCGCCATCTTTAAAGAGGCAGCTTTTGGACAAATTTTTAATGAGCTGGGGAAATACTGATGATCTGTCTCAGAACTGTCAAATGGGCCAAGGGCACAGTAGCACCTTGACCAGTTTGAAGACGTCTGGAGACACATGCACAGAGAAAGGCGGGTGGAGATTGTGCCCCTGAAGGTGAACCACGGTGGATTCTTACCTCCTTCCCTACATCGCTTTTCTGTACCTTCTCCGGGTCCTCCCGGGCTCCTCACTGCAGGGGACACCGGGTGGGCCCGACCGACCTCTGCACCCCTGGCAGCAGAGGCTGGAGGCAGCGACTGGTCTCCCGGCCGCCCCCACAGCGGCCTTCTCCAGAGAGCAGGCTCCCGCCGGTGGACTCCCTCCAGACCCGTGGGCGGCAGAGGAGACCCCCGGGGTCACGGCCAGGACTGGGCGTCCTGGAACCCAGCGGTCCTGGCAGCGGCCTCGGAGGGTTCTGTGCTGTCGTCCTGGGTGTCACTCCGGAGCACGTGGCCCAGATCTGCGGCTCCAGCCTCCCACGGTGTTATAAATACCCGATCCTCCCCACCACTGTGTTAAATCTCTTCCTGCTTAAAACACCTGCAGCGGCTTCTGTTTAGGCTCTGACCCCTGCCCCCCACAAGCGTGCATTGCTCGTGCATTGCTCTTACACTCGGGGGTGGGCCGAGGGCACAGGGTGCTGAAATTTGTCCCATGCACTTGTTTTCTACCATGGTGAATCACACTGATTGTTTTTCAAGTGTTAAATCGACGCTGCATTCCTAGAACAAACCCCATTTGGCCAGGATGTGCTTTACTGTGCTTTCTATAAACCGCTGAGTAGGAGTCGCTAAACTTTTACCGAGAATTTGGTGGCTGTGTTTGTACAGGATACCCTAGTTTGCTTTTCTTTTTAAAAATTTTTTTTACTATTTATTTTTGAGAGAGAGAGAGAGAGAGAGAGAGAGAGAGAGGAGTTGGGGGCAGAGAAGGAGACACAGAATCTGAAGCAGGCTCAAGGCTCTGAGCTGTCAGCACAGAGCCTAATGCAGGGCCCGAACTCAAGGACCGCAAGATCATGGCCTGAGCCAAAGTCCGACGCTCAACCGGCTGAGCCCCCAGGCACGCCGGCAGTCTGCGCCCTTCAAGACGTTTCTCCCTTTCAACGGAGCCACGGGATTTACCAGCATCAAGTGGTTCACTGCATTTCCCAATCCTTCTCATGTGTGTGGCGGGGTGGGGCTGGGGGCCCCAGGGGACGAGGGAGAACGGCCATGGACCCTGCAGCAGGAATGGCCCCAGTGACCGTGCGGGACGCGCGGGCCCACGTCAACACCGACACCCACACCCCCGGCCCAGCTGTCAAAGCGACGGATGTGTGGACGGACACGCAGGCCTCCCCGGTCTGAGAAAAAGCCGGGCCGTGGGGCCAGGGGAGAGCAGCAGCCGTGGGGAGGCCAAGGTCCTCCACCTGGGATCCGGAGGCCCTGCTGGGTCTTACCCGCCCGCACCTGCCCCAGGATGCCTCAGAGGGCCCGAGGCAGCGGGAGGGAGGAGAGCCAGAGCGACCCAGGGGACGACCGGGGGCAGCTGCCACTTTCCAGACGGGCAGGAGCAGGCTCCAAGGTCAGAGTCAGCACAGGAGACTTTATTCACGTATGCGCACCCCTCCTGGCCGGGCTGGGCCAGACCCTGCGGCTCGGAGCCGAGGCCGCGGGTTCGGGCGGGAGTCCCAGGGTCCCTGGGGTCCCAGGCTCACACGTGCTGCCGCCGGTGCCGCAGAACCTCTGTGGGTGTGAACAGGAAGTCCTTCTGGCAGGCCGCGCAGTGGTAGGGCTTCTGCAGGACGGACGCCTTCTGGAGGGGCTCGGGGGCGGCCTCCTCAGCCCCTGAGAGAGAGGGGGGAGGGAGGCTGTGGGGGGGGTGCTCTGCCGAGCGCTCCCCACCCAAATCCCAGGCACCCGCAGGGCTCAGGCTGGCCCCCCGCCCCATCCCAGCCTCTGGGGAATCTGGCTCTGCCTCCTGCGGGAAGCCTTCCTCAATTAGTACACACACAGGCAAGCCTGAACTCTGTGTCCCATGGGGTGAGTGACTGAGACAGACAGACAGAGCCCTGGGGTGGTGACCATGGGGCCCCTCCGCCGTCTCCCCGACCAGCCCCGTTGTGGTGCATGCGGCAGACACGGTGTCGGGGTCCGCCCGCTGTGGCATCCCCTGGGGTGACAACAGGGTGGGTGTGGCCGAGACAGAGACAGCTGGACAGAGAAAAGGACAAGGGACACAGTGGCGAGAGACAGAGGAACAGAAAGAGGCAGACCAGGGTCAGCACCACAGGGACTGAAAAGAGACGGACACAAAGAAATGAGGAAGAGCGTTCCAGACCCTCCCCGTCCTGGGCTCGGGGTCTCTGGGACAAAGCCTGTATGTGGCACCGACCAGGACCACAGTCACCGGTCCCCAGATGTCCAGTGAACGAACGCCTGGGCTCACGGGAAACGGCCGTGGGGCGGGTGGATGGGTGTCCCGGCTCCCCCCCCCATCCTCACCTGGGGGACCGTCCTGTGGGGCCTCGGGGCAAGTGTTCTCGTGCGCAATGCGCTCCAAGGGCGTCAGGGGCACGTGCAGGCCGCAGTGGGGGCAGGTCCAGAAGGTGCGGAGACAGTCGCTGTACAGGTCCGTGTCGCTCTGAGGCAGGAAGGCTGCGTCGGGACTCGGCCCCTTGCCCAGCTGGCCGCCACCAGCCTGGGACCCGTCCCAGAACCCTCGCCCCCACCCCGGGGTTGGCAGGCCTCATCCTGAAAGCACATCCTTGCACCAAGTAGGGGCGTGGCTGGTGGGGAGGCAGGGACTCCCTTGAATCCCATCTTCGGGGGCTGGGGGGTGGGGCAGTGAGGGGCCAAGGTGGGGTCCACGCTTACCGTGAGGCAGTTGTAGGTGAGGAAGTCAGTGACTGCGTAGCCCCCTTTGGTGGGGTGAGGGGACAAGGCAGAGCTACCGAAGAGGCCAGGAAGACTGGGCATGGCTGTGATGGTCTGGGGTCCCACATAGAGGTTCTGGACTTCCAGCCCCGTGAGCCGCCGGAGGCTGTAGGGGACCTGGAGAAGGAAAGACAGGACAGAGGGGTGACAGACCCAGGGAGACATTGTTAGGGCACCTGGATCCAGCTGTACCTGAAATCTGACCCTGGACGGTTCAGTTACGGGGCCAACTGCTTAGCCCAGTCACAACAGGGTCTCAGACACTCTGGACCAGGGGCTTGTCTAAAACATGCCCCGATGCCCCGGGCCCCTCCTGTGCTCCCTGTCACTTGTGGGACCACAGCCAGACCTTCCATCCGGCCACCTTGCCCGTCCTCGCCGGCACGTCGGTCTGTTCCCCTCGCCCTGGCTCACTGGGCCTGCGGCACCTCCAGGAAGTCACCCTGGTTCACACCGTCGTCTCCACCCCATCCACTCAGGGTAGACTCAGGAGCGATTCGCAACTCCCGGCTTAAGGGGTGGGGAACTGAACTCAAATCCGCTCCGCCCGATTCTTCCCACGCTCCTCTGTGGACGGACAGCTACGGACAGCTTCCCTGGCACGTCCTGCACACCCTTAACCGCTAACGAGGGGCAACACACAGAGCGTAAACCTGTGCTGATGACTTGGGAGGGAGGGACCTGCAGGGGTGAACAGCGGAGCCAGGCTCCTGGGGTCAAATCCGGGCCCCACCCCTTACCAGCTGTGTGACCTTGGGCTCGTCCTCAACCTGTCTGGTTTGGAAACCCGCAAATGTGCGACCCCTTAGCGAGCCAGAAGCCAGGCCTTCTGGACTCCGGATCCCCGCGGCGGGCACCCCTCTGGCCAAGGTGGGGCGTGGCCAGCCGGGGGTGGGAGGGGCAGGTACCTTGGAGGCCGTGAACTTCAGCAGCTCCCTGCTCAGGTCGGCCACCTCCTTGCGGGCGACCGGATCCTCCTCCTCCTCCTCTTCTTGGTCCACCTCCGGCCGCCGCTGCTGGGCCTGACGCGCCAGCTGCCAGTCCAGGGCACTTTCCCAGCGGGCGCGGAGCCGCACGGAAGCCGCCAGAAGCCGGACGGCACTCTCACTGTCCGCAAGCTGGAGCTCCAGCCAGCCGTCAGCCACCAGGCGCGAGCAGTCACCGTTGGTGTCCAGGGACCGGCTGAACAGCAAGAGAGACTGGAAGCGAGAGGACCGGAAGACAGACGGTGGGCGTCCACCCTCGCAGCAAACACATACCGCTCGCCTACTCTGTGCCAGGCCCCCTTCCGGGTTCGGCTGTGAGTGAGACAAGAGTCCCCGCCCCCACGGAGCAGCCGGTCTGCTTGGAAAAAGCGCCGCACCAAGACCAAAGAGGAAACTGCCATTCGTTCTAAGGAGTCAGGACTGCCATCCTGCGTCGGAGGCAGACGGCGGAGGGAAAGCGCGTCTCCGCTGGGCTGAGCTTACACGCGTGGATGCCTCTGTCCACGCTCATCGGCGTACCTGCCGTGTGCACGTGTCATTCTACATGAGCTTTATCCTCAAAACGTATAAACAGGGGCGGCTGGGTGGCTCAGTCGGTTAACCGCTCGACTTCGGCTCAGGTCGTGATCTCGCGGTCTGTGAGTTCGAGCCCCGCGTCGGGCTCTCTGCTGTCAGCACGGAGCCTGTTTTGGATCCTCTGACCCCAATCTCTCTGCCCCTCCCCCACTCATGCTCGCTCTCTCAAAAATAAATTAGCATTAAGAAAGGAAGGAAGGAAAGAAGAAAGAAAGAAAGAAAGAAAAAGGAAGGAAGGAAGGAAGGAAGGAAGGAAGGAAGAGGAAAAAAAGGAAGAAAGAAAGAAACCAATCGTACAGAGGAGAGACAACGGCCAGGCAGCATCGCAGCCAGTGAATGTTTGCTTCCTCCCAGAAGTCCGCTAACTGCCACCACTCTGTCCCCTTACCGCTTTGTTCATTCTTTCTGGCGCGGATAGGAGAATCTGGTGTTATGGTTTCTATTTATTTGTGTTTCTGTTTGTTGTCTGCCTCCCCCACTCACACAGGCGCCCCATGGACACGGAAAGTTTTGCGGATTCTGATCACGAGTGAACCCCCAGCACCTAGAACAGTAATCGGAGCCCGGTGCGAGGCACTCGCTCAAGAAACGTCTGAGCGAATACACAACTGGGCAGGTCAGAGTCAGCTCTCACGGGGTGGGTGGAAATCGCAGTGCCCACAAAACCCCCTGAGGCTCGGGGAGCCTGAGGGGTTTCTCTCTTCCCTCTACATTCCCCGGGATCGAAGCGAGGGGGTCCTGGAAACGGGGACGCCCATCTGGGGGGCACGGGAGGCATCGTCGCGCGGCCCTGGAGCTCTGGCTCGGCCGCCTGCTCGCTGCGTGGCTCAGGCAAGCGACATGCCCCCCTCGCCCCCTGAGCCTCATCTCCCCCATAAAGTGAGAAGCACGGCTGGCCTAGAACCACAGGGTGGCACGCAGAACTCACGAGGCGTGGCCGCTAAGGCTGGCAGGACTCTCGCTTCCTGGCCGCAGACGCGCACACACACGAACCTATCTGCAACCTAAGCATGTCCTCCACGGCCACCCTCTCCCGCCTGGCTGACTGCAGTCACTTCCCTGCTGGGCTCCCCGCTTCTGCCCGGCAGACTCTGATCCAGCTCTGTCTGAACCCTCCCCCGGGGTGGGGGCTCCAGTCTCTCCTACTTCTCTGACCTCCTCTCTCTGATCCCATCTCCAGCCATTCTCCCCTTCGCCAACGCTGGTCCAGCTGTTCCCTGGGCCTGGCGGGTACGTGTGGGCCTCAGGGCCTTTGCACTCGCTGTTCCCTGTAAGACACTCTTCTCCCGAAGCATCCCGTGGCGCCTTCCCTCCCTTCTTCCAGGTCTCGGTGCAATAGCACCTTCTCAGCGAGGCCCACCCTGCTCACCTTTTTTCGTACAACAGCCTGCCCCCCACCCTCACCCCGCCCCTCCCCAATCCCCTTACCCCATTCTTCTCATTTTCCCCAAGTACTTCTCACCCGCTAACAGCATGCAATGCTTTACAGTCCTTACTGCCACCCTGCCCTGCCGGGTGTGCGCTCTGGGAGAGCAAGGACTGGGCTCGTCTTGTTCACCGCCGTCATGCCAGTGCCTCCGACGGCTCCCGACACACAGCAGGCGCTCGGCAAGTATTTACCCGGCACGGGAATGCAGAGCCGGCGGGGGGAAGGCGGCTCTGGAGGCCCATCCCGGCCTCCCGCCCTGGGGACACGGTCATCGAACCCGGGAGCTGGGGCGCGTGGGGCCGGGACGCACCTGGAGCGCGGGGATGCGGACGCAGTTCACCAGGTAGGCCTTGTTGGTCTCCAGCAGGGAGACGAAGGTGAGGAGCTGGTGCCTGCTGCTCAGCTTGTCCCTGTCGTCTGGAACGGTCAGGACGACAGCTCAGGGCGCCCCTGCCACCGGATGTCCCACCCACAGCCCCCCACCCCTGCACTGGCCCGTTCCCCAGGGGCTGCCGGTCCCACCGGGGCATTTACACACCCGTATGAAACACACATTCACGCAGGGCGCCTGGGGGCTCAGCCGGTTAAGCGTCCGACTCTGGACTTTGGCTCAGTCATGATCGCACGGTTCGTGGGATCGAGCCCCGCGTCGGGCCCTGTGGTGACAGTGTGGAGCCCGCTTGGGATTCTCTGTCTCCCTGTTTCTCTCCCCTCTCCTGCTCTGTCTCTCAAAAATAAACAAACTTTAAAAAAAAAAAAAAAGTTTATTTATTTATTTAGAGAAGGAGAGAAAGAGAGCCCGGGCGGGGAGGGGCAGAGACAAGAGGGGAGAGAGAATCCGAAGCAGGCTCCGTGCCGTCAGCGCAGAGCCCAGTGCGGGACTTGAACCCACGAACCGTGAGCTCATGACCTGAGCCAAAACCAAGGGTTGGACGCTTAACTGACTGAGCCACCCAGGAGACCCAAAAATAAACTCTTTAAAAAAAATATATATGCTCATGTGTATAAAGTGTCTGTGACTTATTGGCAAATACTTTGTCATAATGAATACGACTTTCACTATGCGTTATTTGATGTTAAGAAATACTAGGGTTTTTTTGTTTTTGTTTTTTAAAGAAATACCGTTAATTTCATTAGGAGTGAGAGTGGCATCGTAATACTGCAAAAAATCAGTCATTATTTTAATCATTTCTAAATGATATGATGTCTGGGATCTGCTGTACAATGCTCCAGCAAAAAGAAAAAAGTGAGGGGCACCTGGGTGGCTCAGTCGGTTAAGTGTCCGACTTCAGCTCAGGTCCTGATCTCACGGTCCGTGGGTTCGAGCCCCGCGTCGGGCTCTGTGCTGACAGCTCAGAGCCTGGAGCCTGCTTTGGATTCTGTGTCTCCCTCTCTCTCTGCCCCTCCCCTGCTCAGGCTCTGTCTCTCTCTGTCTCAAAAATAAATAAACATTTTTAAAATTTTTTTAAAAAGAAAAGAAAAAAGTGAGGTGATGTAGACACAGG
Organism: Panthera tigris; assembly: GCF_018350195.1. Classification (NCBI taxonomy): domain Eukaryota; kingdom Metazoa; phylum Chordata; class Mammalia; order Carnivora; family Felidae; genus Panthera; species Panthera tigris. The sequence goes on from NC_056674.1 coordinate 10,035,567, forward strand.
TGGCCAGACGGCGGCTACAGAGGCTGGATGAAGGTACTGAGGGCTCGTCCTCCTCTACCTGTGTGACATCTGGATTTTCAAAATTAAAAATCAAAGGAGAACAACAATGGAGCAGGAAGAGGGTTAAGGGACCAGGGATTTACAAGCAGTTAAAGGCTTAAGAGACAAGTTGCAAATTCTACCTTAGATGCGTCCCGTTCTAACCCTGACCTTTCCAGGTTAGCATGTTGGGATACCGTATGGTACTTTCTTCACAGACAAGGAGAGAGATGGGTTGTGCCCCAGAGTTCACACAGAGTGCGCGGCTATACCGCGGCCATCGGGAGAGCACACGTTCCACGCCGAACGTTCTGGAGGGCCCCCGCCCGGCCTGGCTGAAGCCTCGCTGAGGCGGCTCCTGGGGCTGAATGCCAGAATGCTGCCCCTGTGCCCACAGGGCCCGAGGGAAACCCCTGGGCAGGACTGAGCCAGGAGAACACAGAGCTCAGAGGACAGGTGCCGCCTACTCGCGAAAAGCTCTGGCCTGGGGAGTGGCCTCAGACCCCCATCGGCCACCCCCCACCCCACCCCTCCGTGGGGAGGGCGGGGCTCAGTGTGGCAGCGGACTCGCCAAGGTCACCCAGCGAGGTCTGGCTCTTGGGACCTCCATGCCTGCAGGTCCTGTGACAACAGCCCCAGCGAAGGCAGAATGTCGGGGGAGAAGGGGGTAACCCCAAATAGTGAGGGGCACCCTGACGTCACCGTCTCCGCTCCTCGCATCCCAAAGGGTTTCCCCCTCCCTGCCCAGACTCCCGGTACCTCGGCTCCCTTCACCGCCCCCGGCCTCTTGCTCCTGCGCGTGCAGAACCTCCGGGCTGCTGGCAAAGACAGAAGTGGGGTGCGGCACGGTGCCCTGCTTGGACTGGGTGTGGAAAATCTGGAGGAACAAAGGCAGACGCCAGGTGACAGAGGCCCTCAGACCTACTCTCCACCGCCCAGAACCCTTCTTCCTCCAGCTCTTTGCCAGATTCCCCCATCCGTGTCTCCCCTCGAAGTCCCCTCCTCCAGGAAGCTTTCCCTGACTGCAGCCCAGGCTGGCCAGATACCCGCCCCGTGTCCCCCGATCCCGACCGCAAGCACCCTGGGTCACGCGTCCAGGCACAGATCTGCCCCCACACGCTGGCCTGGAGCCCACGAGGGCAGGGCCGGGACCGTTTCCGTATCTCTGAGTCCCCGGCACGGAGCGGGGCAGGGAGGGCCTGCTGAATGACAAAACCCACGCGGGGCCGGTGAGCCAGCGGAGGCCTACCTGGTCCGAGTCCTTGCGGCTGCTGTTGAACGGGTCCGGGACCGCAAGCTGGGGGTAGAGGCCCCGGCCCAGCACCAGCTTGAGCAGGGCCACCTGGTCCCGCGTCAGGTCCTGGGCCGAGGTGGTGGCCGCCTGCAGCTGATCCAGGCTGTGCCGCAGCTTAAACTTCACATCCTGGCGGGAACACGGGGGAAGGCGGGTTCCTGGGGGCCCCATCCCGATACCCACGCGGCTCGTACAAGGATACGTGGACCCGAGGGTCCCGCGGATGGCGGTGGCCCGCTCCCGTCCGCGAGACCCTGGCTCCGGAGGGGAGGGCAGGGCCCCCCTCTGCTCGAGTCCGCCCTGCCTGCCGCCCCAGGCTCCAGAACAGGCCCCCGGCACCCACCTGGATGTCCACGCTGTCGCCGGCCCCCGGGTCCTCTTCGCTGGAGCAGCCGCCCGGGTCCTCCTGCAGCCGCAGCACCTTGCGCCTGTGTCCCCCGCCCTCCTCGTGCCGGCGCTTCAGCTGGTACAGTGCCCGGCGCTCCCGGCGCTGCCGCAGCCGGCTGTAGCTGTCCCCCGGCTTCGGGGCCCGGGCCCTGGCCAGCAGCCCGTGGTCCTCCAGCAGCTCCTGGGGGCGGCGGGGCCCGGGTGAGCGACGCGGGGCGGGCCGGTGGGCGCTGGACCCAGACGCGGGTTCCGGCCTGGGGCCCGCCACTCGCCGGCCCCTCTGTTTCGGAGGACGCGGACGTCGTGTGCACGTGTGACAGAGAGAGACGAGGACCCCCGCCCTCTGCTACTCTCTCCGGGCCTCGACGTGCCCAAGCTCAACCGCAAGGAGCGCGTCACGCCGGCGAGTCTTACTTGACTTTCCCCCGCGGCACCTGCACGCCCACCGAGAGGCACGGCGAGGTGCCCGTGGAACAGTCGCGACACAGGCAGGCTGCGGGACCACGGAGTAAACGTGGCAAAGGCTCGCATGGCACCTGTGCGCCAGGCCCTGTTCTAAACGCTCTACGCGTCTTAACCCACTTAATCCTCACAGGACGGCTGTCATTGTCCCCCTTTCCTCACGACAGTGGAGGCCCTGAGCCGCGTGGCACTGGGATCTGCCGCCGGGACGTCCACGCCGGAGCTGGTGCCCCGCCCATCCCCCCACGCGGCCTCCCAGAGCTCAGCCCGCGTGGCCAGCCCCACCCCCACCCCCCCACCCCCCCCACCCCCGCTCTAGATGGCCAAGTTCCTCACGAGGAGGGAGCGTGTGACCGCCAACCCTGGCCACTCCTCCAGGAAGCCCTCCTGGATTTCTACCCCTTAGACCCGCCCAGGCCACCCCACATCTGAGTGTCCGATGGCGGGGGAGGTGGGGGCGGGGTGCAGGGCGGGACTCCGCTCCGTCAGAGAAGAGAGGCCGTGCCACGGAGCACGCTCACGCGCGCTCGCTCTGCACCCTTGCCCCGGCCCCGCCAGGTGTGTTGCTGGCCCCCACCCAACCCTCCCCCGGTCCTGAGCCTCACCTTGAACTGGCGCCGTACGTTGGCCATCTCGTACAGCCGATGCTCCTCTATGCACCGGTGGCGGCACCACTTGCGTGAGCTCCTGCTCCGTTCGGATTTCACCTGGTGCGGATCAGAAACCAGGGCGTCCGGGCCCATCCAGCTGGGGGAGGGTGCAGGGGCCGACCCACCGCCCAGACGCCCCCGGCACGGGCCCAGACACCAGCCCCCCTGGGAGAGTATGAGGCAGGTGGAGATCTGTCAGGCCTCCCTCAAGGACACCTGCTCTCCTCCTTCTTCCGGCTCTCAGCCCCCCCCTGCCCCCTCCTACAGGAAGCTCTCCCAGACCACACCGGGTCAGACATCCCCTCTGGGCTCTCTCGGCCCTTTGGACTCCCCATCACGGCCCATTCTGAGTGGTCACTGTCTGGGGCCAGGTCTGCCTCCCTGCGCTGACCTGTGAGACCCAGGAGGGCAGGGCCAGGCGGTTTTAGCCACCGCTGGGTCCCCAGCACTGCCCAGCACAGGGCCAGGCCCAGAACAGGGGCTCGGGGAGCACGTACTGGATATACAGGTGCCACCCAAGGGTGTGGACTTTCTCCAGTCAGCAGTGGGTCTGTTCAGTGTTTTAGAAACCCCAGCCTCCCCTCAAGGCCGGGCCCCACGCCCACGGAATGAATGGCGGACACGGGGGCCCGTCCAGTCTGCAGAGGGCTCCGTGGCCCTCCCTGGCGTGGAGGGCCTCCCCCGACTCCGTGCAGAATGACACAGACAGGGGTGACCCCACCCCCGGCCGCACCTGCACCCAGGTGTTGAAGACATTGAAGAGCGTGAAGGGGTCACCGTGGTCACTGTCCAGGGGCCGCCGCGCGGCCGCACTCTCGGGGTTGCTCTGGGCGCTGCGGGTGAAGGGCGACTGGACACTGAGGGCAGCCGCGATGGTGAGCACGGGCTCCGCCAGGTGGAACATGGAACCAAGGATCAGCATCTTCCCTGGGGGGCCGGGGGCGGGAGGTGGGAGGGACCCTGAGGCTGAGCCTCCTGGGCCCCGGGACACCCTGCCCCAGCTTCCCTCCACCTTGCCCACAAAGGGCCTTGGGGGCCAGACAGACAGAATCAAGTCCACACGCTGCACTCCACGGTCACATGAGCTTGGGCAAGGCCTCAGTTTCCCCATCTGTAGGTTGGAGGTAACCCAATTCCCGCCTCCCGGGGCACGAGGCGGGCACGAAGGGGTGGCTGCTGTTAGTGCCACCGCCTGCCCGGCTCTCCTCCCTACAGCGGACTCCCCACCCCCCTTCCTGGCTTTATTTTCCTTCCCGGCACTCCCCGTGCCCCGCCACGGTATCCCTCTCCTCTCTCTAGAACGTGACTCCAACGAGGTGAAAAGCCATTCCTATTGGCCAGCGCTCCTCAGCAGGAACCGAGCCCTTCCCCGGTCTGGCCCCACAGTCAGCGGCCTGCGTATCATGCGTCTGACTCATCGTCACCATTCTCCTTGGCTGCCTTTCTGGAAAGTTCCTGTTGTACGTCTAGCCTCGTAAACTGAAGTTGGGCAATAGGACGAGGCTGTCCCAGAACGCTGTAGCTCTGTCCCTCAGATGAGTCCCTCTACTTCTCTGTGCCTCTGTTTCCCTGTCTGGGAAATGGGCCTAGCCCCCCTGCCTGCTGGGAGGATGTAATGTGCTTTTCCTGTGAAACACGCGGGGCTCCGACCGGCACAGAGTGACAACGGTGACTGAGCCGTCGGGGCCGGGACCGCCCAGCACCGGGTCATCGGCGCCTCCTGCCCCACAGGGCTTGGGGACCGACAGTGTCAGCTTGGCTGGGGAGCGCCTCCCAGCTCTGCCAACTGCGTGACCCTGGGTGAGCGAGTGATCAAATCCAGGCTCTATCGTTTGCCTGTTCCGGGCCCCGGGGCGTCTATCTCTGTCCCTGGCCAAGCGTCAACTTCCTCCTCCGTACAGAGGGGGTGACCGGAGGCCCTCCCTTCACCAGGTGAGCATGAAATGACAGAAGGCCCGTAAAGCCTTTCACTGACATACAGCCAATGCTCACAGAATGTTCTTTTTCTTCTCAGATTCGGTTCTCCCTGCTCTCGCCCTGTCTCCTTCTACAACAAATAAAAAGAACCACCTTCCCAACCACAAGGGGTCCTCGGGGTCGGTGGCACGCAGCCTGCCATCCCCACCACGGCTCCAGGGTGTGGTACTGGTGGGGATTTTAACGACATTAACACAGGCAGAGAGTTCTGTTGGGCATCGGGCCTGGAAATGGTGCCACAAACAGTCGTGCTCAGCTGGGAATATTCTGTGGGCCACACAGATCACCTAGAAAGTCTCGAGTCGGGAGAATCAGACCAGAACGCACCTCGGTCAGCGAGCTTCTCAGAAAGGGCAGGGATGACTCAGGAATGAGCAAGAAGAGGCAGAAGGTTTTGACATCCTTACGACACCGAGGGGGGGGGGGGCAGGGTGGAGCTGGGGACAGGGTGTGCGGAGGAGAGGTGCCTGTCTGTTGACTGCTGTACCCCCAGCGCCCAGAACGGTCCCCGGCAGGGAGACTTGTGAATGAATGGACGGGGCCCAGTGAGAGAACGGATTTGCCTATGAGTCACCCAGAGAGTGAATGGTCCCCGCAGCCACTCCCGGGGCCCCGTGCGATCACCCCTAAAGGAAGTCCTCACCGATCACCACGTCCACCGGAAGCTGGGCCAGCAGAGAGCCGATAGGGGTGAGGGCCTCTGAGCTGTCCAGGGCCCCCTGGTCCCGGAGGTAGAGGATGGCCGTTTCCAGGCTGGCTGGTGGCGGAGGCTCGATGAAGGGGAAGGTTCGCGGGTCCCCCACGCACATGCTTTTCATCTGGAATGACAATCGAGTCCCCCAGGAATGGGGAACTCGGGAGCCGCTATGGAGCACCGGCAGGGGGCTCACGGATCACAAGCTCCTAATACCTTAAAACTCCTAATGTCAAGGCCCATCACACAGAAGCAGGGGAGAAGGACCACTGTCTGTCTGTCTGTCTGTCTGTCTACCCAGCACCTCTTCTCCCAGACCCCGGCCACGGAGCAAGCCACATGACCTAAGCTAGGCCCCTCTTGGTTTCTCAGCCCCTCGACATGGCAACCAACGAAGGAAGGAGGACGTGATCTGAGCAGGCCCTATCAGGATCCGCCCTGGGATTCTGCCATCCGACGCTGGGAGACAGAAGTCGGGGCATCCTCTCTGGTTGTGAGGGGCCGGTGTGGAAGCCCAGAGCTGCTGGACCATTTTTCCCTGGAGACGAGCCCGAGACAGCGGGTAGAGGAGTCCTTAATCGTTCCTAAGCCAGACCGCCCCCCACGATGGACACACCACCTCGTGAAATCCCCTTTCCTGCTTCTGGTAGTTTGAGCTGGGTTTCTCTCACTTGGGACCAAAGAACCCTGACTAATTCAGTGACCCAGAGACTGAAGCACAACACCCACCCGTCGCCGGGTCTGGCGAGGTATAAACAATCAGCTACTCCCTGGAGCAGATGAAGGAAAGGCTGGCGTGGGGGGCTCACGTGGCCGCGAGAGAGCACGGGGAAAGCTCAGAGGGCCCGGGGGCTCGGCCAGCCTCGCCGAGAGGTGACCTACTCTCCTGGGCCTCTTCCACCCGGCAACCAGCCGGCCCCCCTCCCTCCCTGCTCTTGAAACCTTGATCATGCCTGGGAGAACACCCAATGCTCATTTAAAAATCCCCTAAATCAGGGGCGTCTGGGGGGCTCAGTTGGCTAAGTGTCTGACTTCAGCTCAGGTCATGATCTCACGGCTCGTGGGTTCGAGCCCCGCGTCGGGCTCTGTGCTGACAGCTCGGAGCTTGGAACCTGCTTCAGATTCTGTGTCTCCCTCTCTCCCGGCCCCTCCCCTGCTTACACCCTCTCTTTCTCAAAAATAAATAAAATTTTAAAAATGAAATCAAAAAGAGACTACCAGAGTGCATTATGCATAGGAAGGGGGGTTGGTCTGTGCCACCGGCCACTCCCGCCCGGGGGGCCTGCTGGGGAAACCATCCGCCCTCCCCAGCTCGCTCGGCTTTTCCTCTTCTGCCAGACCACAGAGCCCACACTGGCCAGGCTCCGCTGGGGGGAGGTGTAGCCACAGGACAGAGCGCTAACCAGGGCAAGGCGAGTGGAGGGACCTGGCCCTCAAACCCTCCCGCGCTCCCTCGCCGGCTCTGCGGCACTGGCCGCTCCGTGAGTGGGCCTGTTGGGCCCAGCAGCCTAATCCAATCAAAGCTAACTGATGAGGTAAGAGTCGGGACAAGATATCCGGAGAAACCCCAGTTTTAAAAGCCACCTCTTGATGGGTTTTCTGTTACAGCTGAAAGCATTCTGATGGAGTCATGAGGTTTCTCCCACGAGCCTGTGGATCTGGGGAACAACCGTCCCCCCGACGTGGAATCTGACACTTGGGAAGGATGAGCTCCCCTCTGTGGCCCGGCCAGGCCGGCCCTGCCCTGCTCTGCCCTTCCTGGCCCTGAAACCCTGGGACTGGTCCTGTCCCAGGTCCTCCTGGGCTCCTCCCGGCATCACGCCTCACCTGCAGCACCAGCGCGTCGAGGGCCACCCTCCGAATCTCCGGGACGGGGTAGGGGGCGAAGGCATCGTAGTCCGACTCAGCGTAGAGGCGGAAGCAGACGCCGGGGCCCGTGCGGCCCGCCCGGCCCTTCCGCTGCTCGGCACTGGCCTGGCTGATCCAGAATTCCTGCAGCCGCTGCAACTTGGCCTGTGGGTCATAGCCCATCTCCTTCACCTTCCCTGGGCGGGGACAGACGGGACACCGTGGGCAGCGGCCACGCGGGCCCGCCGCCTCGCCGCTCACTCCCGGACACCCCGGCTTCCTCCTTTATTCCATTAACGCCAACCAGGAGCCCATTCTGGCCTTGACCCTGACGTGTTGTTGATCTATTCTTTCGTGTCCTCGTTCACACATCTCTTAACTTTCGCAGCCTCTGTGTGCTCGGGAGCCCGGCCATCCAACCATTATTATTAAGCTCCTGCTACGAGCCGGGCACTGTACTGGGCGCAGCTGTGAACAAAGTCCCTGGGCTCACGGGGCCGAACAGGACATAGTTCATCAATTCAAAGACCGACTTTTCCCACTTTCTCTGTCTCTGAAAGTGGGACGCACCTTAAAAGCAACGGCATGTCAATGTTTAACGAACAACGTTTTTAGGGGCGCCTGGGTGGCTCAGCCAGTTGAGCGTCCGACTCTTGATTTCGGCTCAGGTCATGTTCTCACGGTTCGTGGGTTCGAGCCCAGCGCCGGGCTCTGTGCTGACGGCACAGAGCCCGCTTGGGATTCTCTCTCTCTCCCTCTCTCTCTGCCCCTCCCCTGCTCGCACTCGAGCAGTCTTTCTCAAGAATAAATAAACGTTGAAAAATGTTTTTAAATGTTTAAATTCTAATCCTTACAACCCGAAGGAGGCTCTGCTATTATTGCATATTTTACAAACAAGCAAACTGACTAACTTAGTGTCAGTGACACGACCTTGGTCACACAGCCAGGCTGGCTTCAGTGTCTCCTCACTGCTATGCTACTCTGACTTCCCAGAGAACAGTCCAGTTGGGAAGACATAAAATAAATAGATCAACAGGCATAAAATATAATGCCCTTGTAAAGAAAATCAAGGCCTTGTAGGGGAAGCAACAGCGGCAGGAGGAGAGGGAGATCACAGAAGTGGACAAGGTGAGCCTCTCTGATGGGGAGACATTCACGCAGGCCCTGCAATGAAGAGGAAGTGAGCCTTGCAGATATGTGGAGAAAGATGGCTCTCGGCAGAGACGACAGTAAGTGCAAAGGCCCCGAGGCAGGGACAAGTTTGGAACGTCTGAGAAGATTACGATGTTGCCACTGCCCCACAGCCCACTCCCTGCTTTGGTCTGGAGGTCCCTCACCACCTCTGCACGTCTCCAAACCCCACAGTTCTCTCTAGGGCCCAGGGACGGTGGCAGGGAGCAGCCCTTACCAGAATCTACTACGAAGCGGATCCCATCAATGGTGACTGAGGTCTCAGCGATGTTGGTGGAGAGGATGCATTTCCGAACCCCAGGGGGGGCCACATCGAACACCTGCGGGAAAGGCGAGGAGGTGACATCCCAGACCAGCTCAGCCCTTCCTGACCCGTGTGTCCGGGGGCCTCTTGACACCTCCTGGTTGGGCCCACGGGCACATCACACCCACCTACAACATCCAAAGTAGCCTCGGAAGCAGGGAAGGCCTCCCTCCTCCCTGAGTCCCCACCGCCCACGTGGGTCAGAAACCGAGGCTGTCCTGGCTCCCCTTCTCCTATCCCCCCTCCAGCCACACCTGCACATCTCCAATATTTCTGAAATCCAATCCCCTCTCCCCAAACCCGCAGCACTGCCCTGGCCCAGGCCCTTCTTTCCCACCCAGGTCCTGCTCCGGCCTCCTCCCCGGTCTCTGATCATATAGAGCAGAGGGATCTGCTGAAGCAAACTGGCGTTGCTCCCCACCTTGCTCAGAACCCTCCCATGGCTCCCGGGTGCACTCAGGGCAAAGCCCAGGCACCACGCTGGGTCTTCCGGGCCCTGGGGTCTAGGCCTGCCCGCATCTCAGTCCCAACCAGCCTGCCTTCCCCATCACAGCCTGGACCCCGGCCACCCTGCAGGTGGTCTCGCAGCAGCCCTGCCTTTCCCTCACCCACCACAGGCCCTTTGCACAAGCCCTTCTCTTGGGCCCAAGGGACAGTCAAGCACAGTAGTCAAGAGAGGTCAGCAACTAGGTAGGCCTGGGGGCCAGATCCAGCCTCCTGCCTGTTTTTGTAAGTCAAGTGTTAACACAGCACAGCCTCGCCTGTCAGTCTACGGCTGCTTTCCTACTCTAGGGGTGCAACTGAGTGTCTGTGCCAGAGATGAAACTCTACGCCCTGGTCCACCCCCGCCCCCGCCCCAGACTGTCTTCCTCCCTCTTCTACCCAAAATCCTCCCGGTCTTCCAAAGCTCAGCTCCGGTGCCTCCCGCGGAAGCTCACCCTGGCACATGCTCCCCGCCCGCCCCCACGAAAGACGCGAGCAGCGCCCTCTGCGGCCCGCAGCCCTGCAATGGTGGAATCACATCCCCGACACCCTCCTCCTCCCCGCCCCCCTCCAGAGTCAGACCCCACCCGGCCCGGCCACACGGGGTACCTTGTCCTGGTCGGCCACAGAGAGGGCGCTGTGCAGCGGCAGAACCACCCAGCGCTGGGTGCGGCTGGCATAGGCCTGGGCCGCCTCGAGCACCGCGCTGATCTCCGCCATGCCGCTCAGGAAGACCAGGAGGTCGCCCCGCTCCTCCGGCGGGTACTTACTGTCGACGGCCTCCAGCACCCTCAGGAAAGGCCGAGGGTCCAGCTTCTCTGACTTGGACGCCGGCGGCTCGGCCTCCTGTGGCTGGTACACGACCTGCAGGGAGACGGCCCCGGGCAGGGGGGCACCCGGTCACCCGCACGGTAAGGGCCGACCGTGGGCCGCCGGGGAAGGCGTGGATCGGTCGGGGGGCAGGCCGCACCCTCAAACGGGTCAGTTTGAGGATGCCATAAAAGGACAAAGTACCAAGGTAACCGGAAAGCTTCTGGGGGCTGGTCATGACATCCACGTTACCTGGTTTGGGAAAATCAACTGAGCTTTACGCATGGTGTCTACGTACTGTGTCTGGAGAGCAACTTCGACAGCATCAGAATTTCAAAGGGGGGCGCCTGGGTGGCTCAGTCGGTGAAGCGTCCAACTTCAGCTCAGGTCATGATCTCATGGTCTGCGGGCTCGAGCCCCGGGTCGGGCTCTGTGCCGACAGCTCAGAGCCTGGAGCCTGCTTCCGATTCTGTGCGTCTCCCTCTCTCTGCCCCTCCCCTTGTGCTCTCTCTCTCTCTCTCTCAAAAAATAAATAAACACTAAAAAATTTTAAAAAACTAGAAAAATCACTTCCTGGAGAGCATCCTCACTCTATTTTTATGGCTGCTGGGAAGACAGACAGATGGGCATTTAGAACCCGAAACCACAGTGTCCTTGTGCTAAGAACTCTAGAGCTCTCGCTAATTCTTGGCCAGCGGTGCAAGAGGAAGGAGTGACTATCAAAGCACGAAACAGACAGCGGGTGCAGACCATTTTGAAGGGCTGACGGGAAGCCGGATGCCAGAAGGGAGGCGTTCTGTGAGTGCCACCCACACGGGTCCCCTTCTGGGCAAGACAGAAAGGCGGGAAGGGAAAAGGGATCTGGAGGAGCTAACAGAGGCTGTCTGCGTCTGTGAGCACGCTCCCCGTCTCTGAGCCTCGGTTCTACCCTCACGGGCAGAAGCCCCTGGCGCAGGACTCCCGGGGCTGTGATTAGGGGCCCCTGGGGCCGTGGGGACGACCCACACTCAACCCACGTCAGCTGTGACCATCTTCCCTATGACTGCCCATGACACCCGTCCGCGAGCCCCAGCCAACAGGCTGAGCCAAGGGGTCAAAGTTCAGGGCGGAAGTTGCTACCGGGAGATGGAGAAAATCCGGCCGTGAGATGGCAGGGCAGGAGGAGAGAGGAGCCCCGGTCCCCACATGACCGCATGGAACAGAGCTGCCCGCCGGCCTGGACCAGCAGGACTGTCACAGGAGAGGAATGAACACTGATCTTTACACTTCCGGGTCTCCTGCAGCAAAGCCCTGAGCACCTACACAGCACATTGGAAGTGCTCAGAAAGTAGGAGCTTTAAGGGAGAGGGCGAGCCAGACCGTCCTTATCTGAGAGATGGGAGTCTGCGCAGGCCAGGGGAGAAGGGACGTGTCGACTTGGCCAGAGACCAGGTGGGAGGCCCGGGGGGTGTGGGGGCAGCACTGACCGTGATGGGGAACAGCCTCCCGGGCACCTGCACCACGGGGGCCCCGCCGAAGTAGCTGGAGAAGAGCGAGATGTTGATGGTGGCCGACATGAGGATGACCTTGAGGTCAGGCCGCTCGGGCAGCAGGCGCCGGAGAACGCCCAGCAGGAAGTCGTTGTGCAGGTGGCGTTCGTGGACTTCGTCCACGATCAGGACCTGGTACTGGGGCAGGCGGGGCTCCCGCTGGATCTGCCTCAGGAGCAGCCCCACCGTCAGGAACACGATCTTGGTGGCTGCCGTCCGTGTGCTCTCAAAGCGGATCTGGTAGCCGACCTGGGGGCGGGAGCGGTGATCAGGAGAGGAGCCCAGACCTGGGGACCAGGCCCTCGCCGGCTTACACCCGCCCCGATCCGACCCTGGAGCCCAACACGCTGGGGTTTGGATCCCACCTCTGCCACTTAGCGCCACCGACCTTGAGAGCGCAGTTCCGTCCCTCAGAGACATTTTGTCCCCGAGATGCTGCGAGAACAGTATGTGCTATGCACATATTTGGCACACAGCCGGGTGTACAACTCACTGGTCGATTGGAATGGTGACAGTTCACCTTTCAAGGAGTCCTTACTCTGCCCGGAACTACTTGAAACGCCGGACATGTTTCACACAGCCACCACAAGCAGCAAGACCCACTCTTCTCACCTCACCGATGGGGAAACTGAGGTCACGCATCCAAGGCAAAACACAGTTAAAAAGCGGTACTGAGGGGAAATGATCTTTGTGTGTATGTGTGTGTTTTAATATTTTTTTTTTTTTTTGAGAGACAGTGCGAGCAGGGGAGGGGCAGAGAGAGGGGGGGAGACACAGAATCCAAAATGGGCTCCAGGCTCGGAGCTGTCAGCAACGAGCCCGACTCCGGGCTCGAACCCACAAACCGTGAGATCATGACCTGAGCCAAAGTCGGACACTTAACCACTGAGCCACCCAGGGGCCCCGTAAGAGGAAATGATCTTAGCCCCTACCTCACATCACACACCTGCACATAACACACACACAATCAATTTCCGATAAGTTACGGTTTTAAATGTAAACATCTTTAAGTAAAAATATAGGATGTCTTTCTGGCCTTAAAGTAGTAATATTCCTAAAACAGAACCCAAAGAGTGCCAACCACAAAAAGAAAAGGACAGGGGTGCCTGGCTGGCTCAGTTGATAGAGAATGTGATTCTTGATCTTGGGGCTGAGTTCAAGCCCCAGGCTGGGTGTGTGGGGCCTACTTAAAAAATAAAAATAAGGGGCGCCTGGGTGGCTCAGTCGGTTAAGCGTCCGACTTCGGCTCAGGTCACGATCTCGAGGTATGTGAGTTCGAGCCCCGCGTCGGGCTCTGTGCTGACCACTCAGAGCCTGGAGCCTGTTTTGGATTCTGTGTCTCCCTCTCTCTCTGACCCTCCCCCGTTCATGCTCTGTCTCTCTTTGTCTCAAAAATAAATAAATGTTAAAAAAAAAATAAAATAAAAATAAAAATAAAAATGACAGAGACGCCTAGATGGCTCAGTCAGTTGAGCATTTGATTTGGTTTCAGATCAGGTCATGATCTTGCAGCCTATGGGTTCAAACCCCACATTAGGCTCTGTGCTGGTGGCACAGAGCCTGCTGGGGATGCTCTCTCTCTGCCCCTCCCCCGCTCACACACACTCACACCTGTGCTCTCTCTCTCTCAAAATAAATAAACATTTTTAAAAAAAAACCACTTCTAAAAAAATACGACAAGGCACCTGGGTGGCTAAGTCGGTTAAGCATCTGACTTCCGTTCAGGTCATGACCTCGCGGTTCATGAGTTCGGGCCCCGCACTGGGCTCTACACTGACCGCACAGAGCCTGCTTTGGGTTCTGTGTCTCCCTCTCTCTGCCCCTCCCTGCTTGTATTCTGTCTGTCTCTCAAAAAAATAAACATCAAAAAAAAAATTACAGACTGGATAATATTTAAATGAAAAGACACTATCATCAAAAGACAACATTCAGAAAATGAAAGACAACTCACAGGCAGGGTAGGCAACGAGATTTGCAATACATAAATCCTACAAAGGACTTGTATCCAGAATCTATAAAACCTGATAAACCGAGAACAAAAAGACAACACAAAAGACAAATAGGGAAAAAGACTTGAACAGACACTTCAGCAAAGAGGATCTCCAAACGGCCAATAAATATGTGAAAAGGCGTTCAATCCTTAGTTGTCGGGGAAACGCAAATTAAAATCAACAACACGGGCTCTGTGCTGACAGGGCAGAGCCTGCTTGGGCTTCCCTCTCTCCCCCTAGCTCTCTGCCCCGCCCCTGCTTGCTCTCGCTGTCTCTCTCGAAGTGAATAAATAAACTAAAAAAATAAATAATTAATTAAAAAAAAATAAAATCAACAATACAAATTAAAATGTGGTATCACTATCCGCCCACTCTAGAAAAGGTAACAGGAGAAACATTAACCATAACGAGTGTTGGTGACAGTGTGGAACATGGCCCTGGTCGGAGTGTGGACTGGATTTTTTTTTTTTTAATCGGGGTGCTGGTTACATAAATGAATTCAGTCTGTGAAAATTCACTGAGCTACATACTTAGAGTACGTACATTCTTCTGTTCAGAGTATTATAATTGCAATGACAATTTTTAAGTGGTACGGCCTGGACTGGAACCCTAGAAATCATTAGTAAAGAAGTGTCTTCAGGGCGCCTGGGTGGCTCAGTCGGTTAAGCATCCGACGCTTGATCTCGGCTCAGGTCATGATCTCACGGTTCGTAGGTTCGAGCCCCAAGTTGGGCTCTGTGCTGACAGCTCAGAGCCTGGAACCTGCTTCGGATTCCGTGTCTCCCTCTCTCTGCCCTTCCCCCACTCCTGCTCTCTGTCTCTCTCTCTCAAAAATGAACAAACGTTTAAAAAAAAAAAGGAGTATCCTCATTCTTTTTTTTAGGATAGTTCCAATTTTTTACTGTTAAAGGGTGACACTGGGGAATGCTGGTGACTTTCTCATTTGAACCACGCTCGGGTCCATCCGTAGATCAATTTCTAGAAGAATCACCGCTAAGTCAGAGGGTATCATTGCTAAGTGCTCTGGGAACTTTTATCACTACTGCCCTATGGGCAACACCCTGCACCTCAGGGTCACACTGGAAAGGCCGGAGAGCTGCTTAAGTCCCACTCACCCGTGAGCCATACTGACTGAGGCTCTCGAAGCTGACGCGCTTGGCCAGGGAGACGCAGGCGATACGCCGGGGCTGGGTGCACGCCACGTGACTGAAGCCGGCGGCCAGCAGGTACTGGGGCACCTGGGTGGACTTGCCACAGCCCGTGTCACCCGCCACCACCACCACCTGGTGTTCCTTCAGTGTCTGCAGGATGCGGGTCCCGTACTGGGCGATGGGGAGGGCCGCCCGTTCCCTCTGCAGTCTGGCCAGTCGTCCAAACGCCTGCTTCTGGCCAAAGTCCAGGTAGTGCAGAAGGGCTCGGCGGAACTCGGACACCCTCTCCGGGGGCTGTCCGTCCAGCCCCCGAGAGCCCCGGGCGCCGGGGCCCCGGACCGAGAGGTTGATGCGGTAACGGGGGTCGTAAGCGCAAGGCAGGTCGGCCAGCGCCGGGATGCTGTGCTTGGGACGCCCAGGGTCCTTGTCCCCCTTCCTGGTGCTCTTGAGGTTCTGGAATCTCTGTAAGCGTTCAAAGAAGGTCCAGAACTTCTTGCGCTCCTCAGAACCCTGGGGTATATAATCCTCATCACGGAAAAAGGCATCCTCGAAGAGGCGACGGGTCTCCGGACAATTCCAGTCCCATTTCTCAGGGGCGTCCTCCTCACTGGGATCCCAGTGTCGGCCTCGGTCATCCCCGCCCTCCTTCGTTCTGGGAGGAGGCATGTGGCGGGCAGTCGCGACGCGGTCTCGAAGCTGCAGTGAGAGCCCAGTGCCCGCGAGGAGGAACCACCTTCTCTCCAAAAAGCCAATTTTGCTCCTCACTGTGGCACAGGACGATGACAGGCGATGGGCCCCGGGTCAAACTGGTGACACACAGGGCACCTCACGACTCCTGCGGTGATCTGTGCGACAGACACAAGTCCATCCTGGGTCTTCCAGGCACTGAGCACCTGGAGGAGAGAACAGAAGACTCGTTCGTCTTTCGAAGTAATTCCTGAAAGGCTGAGGTTTTGTAAGCACGGGACGAGGAGGATGGATGGTAAGGAGTAAGGTCACCCTGAGCCCTCACACGTGGTCACGGTCACATACGGCAGGCATTTCACCAGACAATCCAGTGACTGGGCTGTGGGAGCCCAAAGGAGCTGCCTGACCATGCCTGGGAGTCAGGGAAGGGTCCCCAGAGACGTCTGGCCTGAAATCTGAAGGACTGTAGGCCATGGGACCGTCACGAGAGGCAGTAACACAAGAAAGCTGGGGTATAATGGAAACAGTATGACAAGACTTCTTTTCTTAGTATTTATCTTGTGGGGGGCGAGAAGGAGAGAGTGTGAGCCTAAGGGGGGAGGGGCAGAGAAAGAGGGGGACGGAGAGGATCTGAAGGAGGCTCTGTGCTGACAGCAGCCAGCCTGATGTGGGGCTCGAACTCACCAACCATGAGATCATAACATGAGCTGAAGTCGGAAGCTCAACTGACTGAGCCACCCAGGCGCCCCTAGGCAAGAGCTCTGAGAACCCCTACTGACTGCGCAAGCAACAAAGGTCTGGCCAATCATGGGCCCCTACTCGTCCTTTGCCCGTTGATTGGTGCGAGGTGTGGACATGTCGTCCGGGGAGAGCCAATCACGGCCTTTCTCTGGAATTTACGCTAGGCTGCCAGGAGAGAAAAGCCCTCATGTTATCTATCTGCTTTCCCAGAAATCCATACTAGAGAAAAGCTTGCATGTGGGCAAAGCACGCACCAGGATGGCCACTGAGCAGCTACCAAAACAGAGGTGGAAGAGGGAGAGGGGAGAAGGTTGGCAGCATCATTTAGTGCTGGAGACCTAGTTCCCAGCTACACAAGAAAATGTCTTCGCTCCAAGTTGGTTTTCTGACTCTCAGCTGCCTAAGTCCTAATAATACACAGCATATCCTCGTATGTACAATATTCTGAAGTCCATCCCTCAGATTCTTATCGTTTATGACCTTCAATGGATTCAGAGGCTCTGAAGCCTCCTAGGTACAGACTTTGGAGTCAGGCAGACCCGGGTTTGAATCTCTGCTGCATCATTAGATGTGTGACCACTGGTAAATTAACTTGTGAGGCTGTTTTCTTCGTCTATAAAATGAGGATAATGCCGTCTTCCCAACATCGTAGCACTGATTGCCCAGCCAGGCACGGAGGAGCAAAACAGTAACTAGAATTCGAGTCCAGTCTTTCTCCCCGTGATGACTAACAAGGGTAAAACGGCAACAACCAGGGGCCTATAACCTGGAAAACTACACTCGAGGCCACATCCCACCTTCGTATGGAATTAGCAATGCCTTCACCTACTCTTCAGTCTCTTGGGGCCATCATGGAATAGATTCCACCTCTGCAGTCTCGTGGGGCACTTAGGTCATCCATGGGAGTTATTAGAGCCAGAAAGGGGTTTCCACTGAGGAAGCACTTGTGAGCTGGCAGAGTGGTTTCCCGCGGGAACAGGAGCCTGTGCACCCTGTTTTCTGGTAAACACCTGGGCTGGGTGGTGCTAGAGTGGGAATGCAAGTTGTAGGGGAGGTAGTCAGAGGAAAAGGCCTTGGAAGGCTGCTGACACTGAGCCCATGATCCTCAGAAAAGGACAGGGAATGAAATGGAGCGCATTCCCCCGAGGCGGCAAACCGCCTGTGTGCACATGGGCCCAACAGAGCGCAAACCATGGCTCTCAAGCAGTCTCTTCTCAAGAAATCCACCGCCCCAGTCTCTTCTCAGCCGATGGAGCAGGTGACTCTTGATTTCGGGGTTGTGAGTTCAAGCCCCACATTGGGTGGAGAGATTGCTTAAAAATAGTATCTTAAGGGGCGCCTGGGTGGCTCAGTCGGTTAAGCGTCCAACTTCGGCTCAGGTCACGATCTCGCAGTCTGTGGGTTCGAGCCCTGCGTCGGGCTCTGGGCTGACAGCTCAGAGCCTGGAGCCTGCTTCAGATTCTGTGTCTCCCTCTCTCTGACCCTCCCCCATTCATGCTCTGTCTCTCTCTGTCTCAAAAATAAATAAACGTTAAAAAAAATTTTTAAAAAATAGTATCTTAAAAAAACAAAGGAATCTTAGGCTAGCTTGTAGATTTCTCGGATCCTCTGGCTGCTCTTAACTGTGTCTCTGACCATCTCTGGGCGTCTTGACAATGGCTTTCAGGGGCCTTCTCTGCTTCCCTCGTTCTCCCCTCTCTGGCTGTCCATCCTCATGTCTCAGCCTGTCTCTTCCAGCTCACCATGCTCAGCCCTCTTCCTCCGTTTCTTTTTTTTTTAAATAATTTTTTAGGGGCGCCTGGGTGGCTCAGTCGGTTAAGCGTCCAACTTCGGCTCAGGTCATGATCTCGCGGTTCATGAGTTCAAGCCCTGCGTCGGGCTCTGTGCTGACAGCTCAGAGCCTGGAGCCTGTTTCAGATTCTGTGTCTCCCTCTCTCTCTCTGACCCTCCCCCGTTCATGCTCTGTCTCTGTCTCAAAAATAAATAAACGTAAAAAAAATAATTAAAACATTTTTTTAAAGTTTTATTTTTGAGAGAGACAGAGTGCGAGTGGGGGAGGGGCAGAGAGAGGGAGACACAGAATCCAAAGCAGATTCCAGGCTCCAAGCTGTCAGCACAGAGCCCGATGTGGGGCTTGAACTCGCGAACTGTGAGATCATGACGTGAGCCGAAGTCGGACGCTTAACCGACTGAGCCACCCAGGCACCCTCTTCCTCTGTTTCAAAGTCTGGTCCCGTCTCTCGTTTCTCTGATTTTCTGGTCTGACATTCTCCCCAACCGTCTTTCTCCATTTGAGCCTCTCCATTTACCTCCATCTGCCTTTCTCGTTTGCTCCTCGTCGTCAGCTCTGATGCTCCGTTTTTGTCTCTCTCCACTTCCCACCAGTGTCTCTCCCTCCATCACGACTCCCTCTTCATCTCCATTTCTCCACCTAATATTTTGCCTCCCAGTTGTCTGGCTCTTTGACAAGTTAGCACTCGCTCCCGTATCAGGTTCCATTCGAAATCACCCGCGTACACGTACACGTGCAACGACAAGCATCCGCGCACCTACACTTCCCTCACAACGTTAAGAAGGTGCTATCGCCACTCCCTGTTGTACTGAACCAAAGATGGTTAAGTACGTGGTGCGACGGGGAATTCAAATCTAGGGAGTCAGGCTCCCATTTACTCCTCTTCGTCTCCTCGGTGTGATTCTCCATCATCTGGCTTTATGTCTCCCATTTTCAAACATGACGCGGTCGTTCCAGTTCTGTTCGCACTCTAGTCTTCCAGTGGAACCAGTTCTCCATCGCGTCCCATTTCTCCACCCCCCCGATGGCTCCCTTTGAGGGTCTGCCCTCATTAGGGCGGCCGTCTCACTCACTTCCCACCTCCGGCTCTTTCCGTCAGCTGGCTCTTCCCCTCTCTCAGTCCCTCTGCCAGCTCTTGCCAGTTTCTATTTCCACTGCCTCCATCTCTGTATCAGTCTCTCCCCATGACGCAGTCTTGTGAATTAATGAAGAGACATCTCACTATGATGGAGCTGGGAGGCCCCAAGAAGGGGGGAGCTCTCCGGTGGTACCACGCGAGGTCAATCACTTGGAAGAATTGTCAAGTATAGGCTCCATCACTTGGAAGAATTGTCAAGTATGGGCTCCATCACTTGGAAGAATTGTCAAGTATGGGCTCCATCACTTGGAAGAATTGTCAAGTATGGGCTCCATCACTTGGAAGAATTGTCAAGTATGGGCTCCGAGAGAATTGTTGATAGCAAAGAATCATCAAATACCGGCCGCCACGGGGGAGGAGGTTCAGGGTCAGTGGCGTCTCCTTCAAGAAATCCACCGCCGCACCGGCACCCGGGTGGCTCAGAGGGTTGAGCGACCGACTCTTGATTTCCACTCAGGTCATGATCGCAGGGTCAAGGGATAGAGCCCCATGAGTCTCTCTCTCTCCCTCTGTCCCCTCCCAGCTTCCGCTCTCGCTCTCTCGAATTTTCTTAATGCTTTAAAACGTTTTTAAAAAGAAATCCACCACCACAGCAACTCAGCAAGAAATCATCATCGCCCTGAATTCTTGCTTTCTCCAAAGCAAAGCACTTTCATTCAAAACCACCCCTCCCCACTTCGCCCCTCTTCTCCATGGTTTTTGCTATAGCCGGCCTGTCCCAAATTGCAACTGTCCATTATCCCCAAGTAAAACCCACCTTGGCTGCTAAGAGAACTTTTATTTTGAAGGCCAACAAGTGTCTTGCTCCTCCGTGGGAACTGCCCGCCTCCCGAGCCTCTGTTCGCCAATTTCCACGCCCATCTTCCTACTCTTCCCCCACCCCCCCCCCCCAAGTTCACGGTGCCACCACATTTTCTCTGCAGTCTCCGCCAGGCGCTCTGGGGGACCCCATCAGCTCCTCGCGCCCCCCCCCGCCGCCATTTCTCCAGTTTCCGGCTTCCGTCCTCTCTCAACCTCCCCGTCTCTCGGTCCCTCAGCTTCTCCAAGCTTCTTTTCGCGACTCCCATTTCTTCCAGTCTCGCGCCTCTCCGGGGCCCAGGAACTGCCGGGGCGCGCAGGCTCCATCTCCGTCCGCTTCTCCCGGCCTCTCTGGCTCCTCCAACACACTTCCTCATCTTGGGATTTCCCTCCCGACCCCTCGGCTCGCTCCCCAGCTCCCCAACCCGCTCCGACCCGGGCCACCGCCGCCGCCCCACCCCCCTCACCTCACAACCGCCGCAGCCGCTCCAACTTCCGGTCCCCAGCGCCCCACACGCGCCCAAAGCCGGCTCTGCGCCTGCGCACGCCACGCCTCGCGGCCCGGCCCCACCCCGCCGCGGGCCGAGGAGCCAGCGCGCCACCGGGGGCGTCCGAAAACCCACTCTGCGCCTGCGCACAGGACGCGCGGGCTCCGCCTCTCTGCAAGCGGAGCCGGGAGTGACGCTGCGCCCTCTAGGGACGGGGGGGCAGCACTGCGGCGGAAACTCGGAAGCGCCTTTTCTCCGGCGCACGCTACCCTCCCCCTGACTGTCACTTGCGCCCGGGCCGCCCCGACGCCCGGGGAGAATGCTAGCAGGAGCCCAGACGCTATGAAACCGCTCCCGTGATTTAGTCACTACGATTCATAATTATTAATGCATGATTCTGTTAACGCAAAATTCACCCTAGCAATTCACTAATAACTAATTCAGCTCCACTCCCCAGCCTCTTGAAGGCAGGGGCCGTTCCAGCCGTGGAGGTCCCATGTCCTCCAGCGTCCACCGCAAGGATCAGAGAGTCGGTAAATGTTTGTTGACTAGTCCTAGGTGCCCCAGTCATTGCGGGTCTGAGCCTCAGTTTCCCTATTTATAACATGAGGATAATATCTCCTTTTCAAGACCGTTGGGGAAAGTAAGCGAAAGTGTATACATAAGGTAATACATTGGGTTTTTTTCCTACTGTACATAGTAGGCATTCAATAAATGTTAGAGCTTTCATTTTTATTGTATTCTCCTGCCATTCCCCTTTTTCCTTAAGATGATAATTGCCATTGAGAAGCTACGGCCTTCAGTTCTAGACCCAGTTCTAGGCACTGAGCATACAGCAGCGAACGAGACAGATAAAGTCCCTCCTCCCCCGGAACTCTGGTTTTAGTAGGGGAAACAGACACATAAGTAAAAAGAATTGCCAAGAGGTACTGTCACGCTCTTTGGAAAAAAACAAAGCAGAAAAGGAGCAAGGAGTGCTCTCATTTTAAGTAGCATGATCAAAGAGGACAGCTCCAAGGAAGGAGCTTTTGAGCAGAGTCGAAATACCGTGAGGCAGCAAGCCACGGAGCCCCCTGGAGGTAAAGGAAATAGAAACCGCAGAGACTTCCATGGCAACGAAAAGGGTGGTTCCAAGGTCAGCAAGCAGGCCTGTGTGGAGGGGGAAATAGCAGGGAATGAGGTGAGGAAAGAAGGCAGATAGATCAGATACACTACGGTGAGGATTTTGGCTTCTCATCTGAGTGAGATGGGAGCCATGGGAGGAGTTTGAGCAGAGGAGGGACCTGAGGCATGATCTGACTTAGATTTTAATTGAATCCTCTGGCTCAGTGTGTGAGAAACAGACTACAGGGTACCCAGATGAGGAAAGAGGACCGGGCAGGCCACTGATACAATCAAGGGAGAGATTGTGGACCAGGATGATGGCAGAGAAGATGGCAAGAAGTAATCGCATTCTGTGGATATCTTAAGGTGGAACAAGGCGTCAAGGATGACTCCAACGTTTTTGGCTTGAGTGCCTGCAAATATGGAGTTGCCATCAACTGAGATCAGGAAAATAGGAGGGGAGGGCTCAGAGAGAAAACCCCAGAGTTTCACTGTAAGTGAATTAGTCAGTTACGGGTTGGACACCAAGGTGGTAGTCAAGAGGGAAGTTGGATGTCATTACAAATACAAACCTTCCGAAAACAATGTGAACACAGAGAGGCCCATTCATCTGTCATTATCAAAAGAAGGGGAAGAAACTGACTAAGCACTTCTTGAAATTTGCAAAAGAGAACAATTTATTTTTAAAGAAAAATGGGAGGGAGTAAAAATACAAAGTCAAGATGTAAGTCACAAACTACCAACATTAGGAATGAGTAGAAAACTTGAAACGAGTTCTGTTAGGATCCGGCTCATCAGAAACAAGGAAATCAACACGTTCCAAGAACAAACAAAATTAAGAACAGAAAAGGGGAAGTTACAACAAACAAAAAGCGAGATTACTTTTAACGACCCGGTTTCACAGAAATACCTTTGAAGGCTTACATGAAGTTTATTCTTCTTTCAAAAAAAAGTAAGGCTGATGCAGTAATAAATGACAATAAATTTCAAAAGCCACAAAAGTCTTTTGATAAACATACCAAAGAAAAGCTCTCCTAAATGGCACCTGGTCCCAGTGGACTGACAGCAGGGTTTCCCCTGACTTTTCATGACGCTCTATAAATTGTCTCAGGACATAATTCATTCTACGAGGGAATATTGGTCTTAATAACTCATGCATGTCAATTCTGAATGAAACGCCAGGAATAAAATATGTATTGTTGAGGACCTACTATGTATCCCTGTAGCAGACAGAGAAAAAAGATAGCAAGAAAGAGAACCTCATCGCATTGAGGAGCTCACGGTCTAGTTGGAAAACACGGTGTAGACAAAGATTGTTTTGATGTTTCTAAGACCTGGGATGGGGGGAGGAGAGACAGGAATAAAAATAGCGCACTGGTTGCCCGTGGGGAGTTGACGGTTTACCTGAGAACTTGTGTTCTAGAAACTCAAGTCAGAGAGGAGAACACTACGCCCTCCTTTGGAAGGGAATGGATCAGAGAGGGTTCCCCAGAGAGAGTGTCATTGGAAGGAAAATTTCTGAGCATGGGCACTGGAGTCAAGGGAACGTGGGGTCAAATCTCAGCTCTGTAATTTCCTTGCCGTGTGACGTTGGGCAAACGACCTCCGCTCCCTGAGCCTCATCTTATAAAATGAAGCATCTCTCGTTCCTTCCCTGTGTTGTTGATGGAATTACCCTAAAGGAGAAACTATGTATAAGATGCTGCCCTGTAAAGACTCTATATCCAGGTGCCACTACTATGTGACTTAAAAGATGTGAGCAGGGGGGCGCCTGGGTGGCTCAGTCGGTTAGGCGTCCGACTTCAGCTCAGGTCACGATCTCGCGGTCCGTGAGTTCGAGCCCCGCGTCGGGCTCTGGGCTGTTGGCTCAGAGCCTGGAGCCTGCTTCCGATTCTGTGTCTCCCTCTCTCTCTGCCCCTACCCCGTTCATGCTCTGTCTCTGTCTCAAAAATAAATAAAACGTTAAAAAAATAAATAAATAAAAATAAAAAAATAAAAGATGTGAGCAGGTGAGATTCTCCAGGGGCCCTTCCCAATAGAACTTTCTGCAGTGGTGGAAAGGTTCTATATCTGCACGACCCGATATGGTAGCCACCAGCGACACGTGGCTATCTATCGAAGCTGGTGCAACTGATAAACTAAATGTTGCATTTGAATTCATTTGAATTTGAGTAAGATTGGGCAGCACAGATCCAAAGGGCATTCTGGGCAACGGCACCAGCTTGGGGAAACGGCCCAGAAGCAGGAACTAATCCAGCTCAGAGGATCCGTGTGAGTTTCCTGGGGCTGCCAATTAAGAAGTAACCACAAATGTAGTGACTTAAAACAATGCAAATTTATTCTGTAAGTTTTGGGGGTCGGAAGTCTCAAAGCAAGGTGTTGGTAAGCCCCTTCTGGGGCCGCATTCTGTCTCCAGTCGCTGACCTCTGCTTCTGTTGTTACATCTGCTACTGACTCTGACTGATAAGGACCCTTGTGATTCCCTTGGGCCCATGCAGATCATCTAAGATACTCTCCCCACCCCCAAGATCCTTAATCACATCTGCAAAGTTCCCTTTGCCACGGTAGGTCACATAGTCACAGGCTCAGGGGATTAGGATGTGGACCTCATTAGGGGCCATTATTCTGCCTGCTACAAGAATATACTAGAATATAAACGTGTCCAGTAGTGGAGAGAAGCCTCAAATACCAAGCTAAGGAGCTAGGACGTAGGCTTTCCTTCAAAATACACTCGTAATCTGTCACCTTCTCACTACCTCTGCTCTTACCCTGACTCGAGTCACCATCACTTTTTGTTCAGACTATTGCAGTAGTCTCTTCGCTGTTGCAATGGCTCCTCGTGTCCCTTCCCCCCACCCCCATAGACTCGTCTCCACCAGCAACTAGAAGGACCCTATTAAAATCTAAGTCAGATCAAGACCTCTTTCTGCTCAGAAAAGGGTCGCCTGATGTAGATTAGAAAAAAAAAAAAAAAATTACAGGGATGCCTGGGTGGCCCAGTCGGTCGAGGATCTGGCTCTTGGTTTCGGCTCAGGTCATGATCTCATGGCTTGTGAGTTCGAGCCCCATGTCGGGCTCTGTGCTGACAGCTCAGAGCTTGGAGCCTGCTTTGGATTCTGCGTCCCTCTCTTGCTCTGCCCCTCCTTCACTCATTCTCTCTCTCTCTCTCTCTCTTTCTCTCTCTCTCAAGAATAAATAAAATGTTAAAATTAAAAAAAATGTTTAAACCTTTTCCTTGCTATTTACCTGAAACTCAAATTTACTGGGTCTTGTGTATTTTAACTGATAAGAGTAGCTCAGAACACTCCCATGGATCTCCAGACACTTGCTATGGCCTGAGAGGCTTTCGAATCTGGCCCCCCACTATCTATCTCCCTTTCTCACCCCACTTTCCCTCTTGCTCCCTCCACACTGGCCTTTTCACTCTTCCTGGAATATGCCAAGCACATTGTGCCTCAGGGCCTTTGTACTTGCTGAGCCCCGTGTTTAACATACTTTAAGCATGATCTCTCCCTCCCTTCCTCGGGTCTTGGCTAAAATATCACCTTACCCGATGAGCCTTGCCTGACTGATCGATATCCCTGCCTCACTCAGCCCTTTTCGTCCCGTTTAGATTTCTTAACACTTATCACCAATTGATGTATTCCATATTCACTTTTCCTTTGCTTTCTGTCGGTCTTCGTCCACGAGAATATTGTCTGTCTTCGTCCACCAGAATGCCAGCTCCCCGAGGGCAGGGGTTTGTGTCTGTTTTGGTCACTGCCACTTCCTCGGTGCCTATAATAGGGCCTTACACATAGCAGGTGCATAACGAGTGGATGTTGAACGGATAGAGAAATCAGTGATGATATCATTGAGCCCCTGGATCCAGCCGTGCCTGAAGCCAGCTTTGCGAAATCAGACAGAAGAACACAAACCAGTCTCCTTCTAGCCTACACCTCCATCTCCGACACGAGGTCGTGGCTGGTGGATTTCTTGCTGACCACACTTTCATCCTTGCTCTGCGACTCCTTCAGGGCCCAGTGACACGCGGCCGGCAGTGACCTGCGCAGTTGCGTCCTCCCGAAATACAGGAAGAGCATGGGGTTGAGGCAGCTGTGAGCCAGAGCCAGGCTGCTGACCAGGGGTTCCGCCCGCAGGGCCCGGGCCAGGAGCGCGGAGTGCGGGGCGGCCACGGTGAGCACCAGCCCCAGCACGTGGTAGGGGGCCCAGCACACAAAGAAGCCCACCACCACAGCCGTGCCCAGTGGCCAGCGGCGTCGGGCCGCGCGGCACAGAAGGGCACCGTGGCAGCCGGCCACGACCGCCAGGGGGCCCAGGAAGCCGAAGACGAAGCGGGTGGCGGTCACGGTGTTCTCGACGGCCGCGGACCCACCATAGTCCACTACGCATTCCAGGCGTCGAGGGAAATACTCCTGGTGCAGCCGGCGATAGATGGCCGAAGGCACGGTGAGCAGCAGGGCCACCGTCCAGGCGACCGCGCGGGCTGCCTGCACCCTACGAGCCCGCCCGGCGGCGGCCCCCCAGCCGGGCCTGAGGGCCAGCAGGCAGAGGTCCCCGCTGAGAGCGGCCAGGAGAAGCACGCTGGCGTACATGGACAGCAGGATGGCCGAGGACAGGGCCCGACAGCCCACCGCCCCGTACGGCCAGTGGCCCCCGAGGGCGAGGGGCACCGCCAGCATGGGGAGCGACAAACAGCAGAGCAGATCCGCCACGGCCAGGTGGAGGAACCAGCTGGCACCGACCCGGTGGCGGGCCTCTTTCCTGGACACCCAGGCCACCACGGCATTGCCCGGCACGCCCAGCAGGAAGACCGCCCCGTAGAGCAGGAACGGGGCGGCGCCCAGCGGGTCGCTGGAGACACAGGTGCCGTCCATGCAGTCCACGGGGAGGTCCGGAATCCCGTCGTAATCCCCATACTCGTAGCTGACCGACGTGTTCTCCATCCAGGCCCCAGACACCTGAACCGGGGAGAAAGGCGTGAAAAGTGAGTTGGAAACCCCCCCCCGGGTCCCCGGAATCCTAGGGGGTGGGAGCCCCATTAGCGGCTTGGAGACTAGACGCTGTGACGGGCTCCGAACCGCAGTGCGTTCCGGTCTTGCGACTAGCTGGGGAGCGACTTGGACTTCGAGGACGATGCCACGTCAGCACACCCGCCTCCCACCCACCCTCCCCCCCCCCCCGTTGGAATCCTGGAATTCCAGAACTAGCTCCAGAGCATGCGGGAATTCTAGAATGTCCCAGTGTTACAACCCAGGCTTCTTAGCATCTGGGAATTCCAGAACGCTACAGTGTCACGACATGATCACCATCGGGGCGCCTGGGTGGCCTAGGGGGTGAAGCGACAGACTCTTGGTCTCAGCTCAGGTCGTGATCTCATGGTTCTTGAGTTCGAGCCCAGCGTGGGGCTGCTTGCCGACAGCTCGGAGCCTGGAGCCTGCTTCGGATTCTGTGTCTCCCTCTCTTTCTCTCGCTCTCCGCCCCTCCCCCGCTCATGCTCTGCCTCTGTGTCTCAAAAATAAATAAACATTTAAAAAATATTTTTATACAAAAAAATGATCGTGATAAAAAAATGTTTGGAATCCCCAAATATTATATTAGGACCCTAGCCAATTATTATTTGGAATTTCCAGAGCAGCGCTGTGTGTTCATGGAAATGTCCTCTATGGGGGCGCCTGGGGGGGCTCAGTCGGTTGAGTGTCCCACATCAGCTCAGGTCATGATCTCACGGTTGGTGGGTTCGAGCCCCACAACAGGCTCTGTGCTGATGGCTCAGAGCCTGGAGCCTGCTTCGGATTCGGTGTCACCCTCTCTCTCTCTGCCCTTCCCCCACTCATGCTCTGTCTCTCTCTGTCTCAAAAATAAATAAAATTTTTTAAAAAATGTGTCTTATTTATTTTTTGAGGGAGAGAGGAAGCAGGGGAGGGGCAGAGACAGAGGGGGACAGAGGATCCGAAGCGGGCTCCGCGCTAACAGCAGTGAGCCCGACGCGGGGCTCGAACTCACGAACAGCGAGACTGTGACCTGAGCCGAAGTCAGACGCTCAACCGACTGAGCCACCCAGGCGCCCTCTACTAAGAGCAATTTTGTAAAGTCGTGATAGTGTCAGGAAAACAGGAAAAATAAAATCTCGAATTCTCCATTAGGAGATTCATTCATTCATTCATTCATTCAAGTTAGCACCTGAGTACCCTGTCTGTTCCAGGCACTGAATTCACAACGGGGTGACATTCTAGGTGGATGGAGGCAGATGAGGAAGGAATAAGTCACACAAGGAATAAAGAAGCAAAATACAGTATCTTAGAAGGTGATAAATGCTATGGCAAAAAAAAAAGAAAAAAGAAAAATCACACAGGGAATTTTAAATAAGTGGTCAAAGACGGCCTCTCTGAGAAGGTGACATTTGAACAAAGCCATAAAGGAGGTGAGAGGGATGAGCCGTGTGGGGATCTGAGAGAAGAGAGCTCCAGGCAGAGGGAACAGCCAGTGCAAAGGTCCTGAGGTGAGAACATGGCCGGTCACGTTCAAGGAACAGTGAATCATTCGATCCCTATAACGACCCTCTGATTCTAACACTGCCATTGCACCCATTCTGCAGACGAGAAAACAGGCACAGAGAAATAACCTCCCTAAGACCATCCACCTAAGCAAGTTACAGAGCCGAGTTTTGAACTGGGTTGGCCCCACCCCGGACCTCCGGGCCCTGGAATATATTCACCCCGAAATCTTAGATTCAGAAGGCAGGACAGCCCGTGGCCCGGAGCAGACCCGGGCTCTGTAACTGAGTTTCAGTTGGCTCTCTCTCGGTTTCCTCGTCTGAGAAATGAGTCACGGAGGTGGACCTACCTCATCGGTTTGGGGCGGAGGGGAAGGAGGCCTTGAGGAGTTGGTGTGTGTAAATCACGTGGCACAGACCAAGGGCTCAGGTAGACCGTAGACGATCCCCCACAATGTCAGAGTGACCTGACCCTGTGGCTGTCTGCTGACTCTTCATGGGCTGGCTGGCCCTACCCAGAGCCCTGTCTGGCATTGACACAAGAGGAAGAGCAGAGGGGAAGTTGGGACTCCTTCTGCCCCCTCCACCCTGCCAACTAGCTGCCAACCAGCTGCTAAGAGGCCCGGCCACTGTGTGTGTGTGTGTGTGTGTGTGTGTGTGTGTGCAGGCTTTAAAAATTCAGGGGCGCCTGGGTGGCTCAGTCGGTGAAGCATCCGACCTCGGCCCAGGTTAAGATCACGCTGTCCGTGGATTCGAGCCCTGCGTCGGGCTCTGTGCTGATGGCTCAGAGCCTGGAGCCTGCTTCCGATTCTGTGTCTCCCTCTCTCTCTGCCCCTCCCCTGTTCATGCTCTGTCTCTCTCTGTCTCAAAAATTAAAAAAAAAAAAAAATTTAAAAAAAATTTTAAATTCAAACACTCACCAGCCGTGTGGCCTTGGGCGGGTCACTGAACCTCTCTGTTCCTCAGCTTCCCCGTCTGTGATACGAGGATAATGATATTCCTCCCTTAGAGGTGTCGCGAGCATTCAGTAAGTGAATCGGGGCGACAAGCCGAACCCAGTGCCTGGTCCACAGTGAGCACGTGACATGTGTCACCTGCTGCTACACGTACCCTCTCTCCCGCCCTAAGACCCCCGCCCTGCCCAGCTTTTACTGGTTAAAGTCTAGAAAGCATTCCGCGTGTTGGCAGCTCAACCAGTCTGTGGAATTTCCCTTTTCAGATGTCAGACAGGGATGGAACATTCCAGCACCCCCTGGGTCATCTCTTAGCCTTTTCCACGCAATGTGTTTTCGATCTGCTTCCCTATCTGCACACACATCCACCCTTTTCTTACGGTTCAGAATCGGCCCCCTGGCTGGACGGGTCGTGCTCATTAACCAGCCTTAGACTAAATAAAGGACGTTGAAAAAAAAAATTTTTTTTTAAGGTTATTTATTTGAGAGAGAGACAGCGTGAGCAGGGGAGGGGCAGAGAGAAAGAGAGAGAATCAAAAGCGGGCTCTGCGCTACCAGCAAAGCCGCGAGATCATGACCTGAGCTGAAACCAAGAGTCGGACGCTTCACCGACGGAGCCACCCAGGCGCCCCAATAAAGGACAGTTTTAATAATGGTCACGAGCAGCTTAATTATGTTATCACCTTTTGTGCAATAAACTATATTCATATAACTATATCTACATGTAAAACATAATTACCAAAATAACTATTATTATTACTTTATAACAATGAAGAGAGCAGGTGACATTTATTGAGCACCTACTATGTACCAGGCATAACCCTTATGACAACGCTATGAGGTACGTGCCATTGTTATGCCCCATTTCCCAAACTGTTGGCTACTTCTGGCTCCACTGTGTCCCCGGCATCTAGAAGGGCACCCGGCCCGCAGCGGGTGCTTAGGGGATGTTTGGCGAGTAAAAGAATGAAGAGGGAAACTGAGGCACCGAGAAACAAACGGGTGACTTCGGCTTCTTTCGGTTCCTTGAGATCCCAAGCACCCGTGTGAGTGCTCTTGGCACACGTGTGTCTGTAAATCAGCCTGTCGTGTTGGAGCCCCTGGGGCCCGGGGGAACCGTGGAGCAGAATGGACTTGAACCCAACATGGGATACCTCACCGCCACCTCCCAGAGAAGCATACATATGCTCATCATAAGACCTTTGCCAGAAGAGTCACGTTCACAGCAGCCCATGTTGGGAAACCACCCAAATAGTCACCCACAGGGGAACGAATAAACAGAGCAGGGTATATTCCTGCGGTGGAATGTTCTACAACAATGAGAATAAGCAAACCACACACGCGAAGGTGGATAGATCTCACATATACACTGCTGAGGGGAGAGATCCAGACAGACACGCAGGAGGGTTGACTGAGTAGTATCATTCTCATCAAGTTCAAAAACGAGCAGAAGAGGGGCGCCTGGGTGGCTCAGTCAGTTAAGCGTCCAACTTCGGCTCAGGTCATGGTCTCGCAGTTCGTGAGTTCGAGCCCCGCGTCGGGCTCTGTGCTGACCACTCAGAGCCTGGAGCCTGTTTCAGATTCTGTCTCTCCCTCTCTCTCTCTGACCCTCCCCCGTTCATACTCTGTCTCTCTCTGTCTCAAAAGTAAATAAACGTTAAAAAAATTTAAAAAGAAAAAAAAAACGAGAAGAATTATCTGGGGGGGGGGCGGGTTAGTAACTGGGGGAACGGGAGGGCACTTTGGGACCAGGGTTGTGCTATTCCTTTTTTTATTTTTAATATTTATGTATGTTGAGGGGCATCTGGGCAGCTCAGTCGGTGAAGCGTCCGACTCTTGGTGTCGGCTCAGGTCACGATCTTGCATTTTCATGAGTTCGAGCCCCGTATCGGGCTCTGTGCTGACCGCGCGGAACCTGCTTGGGATACTCTGTCTCCTTCTCCCTCTGCCGCTCCCCCCGCTCACGTTGTCTCTGTCTCTCTCCAAATAAATAAATAAACCTTAAAAAAAAATTTTTTTTTAATTTTGAGAGCGGGGAGAGGCAGAGAGAGAGAGAGAGGGAGAGAGAGAATCTTAAGCAGGCTTCACGCTCGGCGAGGAGCCCAACGCGGGGCCCGATCTCACAAACGGGGAGATCACCGCCTGAGCCGAGATCGAGAGTCTGACGCTCAACCGACTGAGCCACCCAGGCGCCCCCGGATTGTGCTATTTCTTGACCGGGGTGCTCACTGCCTGTGCAAGCTCGGCTCGTGGAGATACGCGGAGTTTCCTGGTTCTGACGAGCCCACTTTTCTGTGTGTATGTTACACACGAAAATAAAGTCAAAGTCTTAAGGAGCGGGATGACTGAGTCGAAGGGCTAGGTCACGGGACGCGTTGCCATTTGCTGGGGTCTCCAGAAACTGCCCGAGATCCTGGAGGTTGAAGACTGACCGTTTCCTCTCCACCTGGGTGGGAGGGCTACGTGGGTCCTTTGCCCCAAGCTTTTCTGCCGGGCTGCCCGGGTAAATTCCACGGGTCTGGAATCCCAGCGGAATGGTGAGAGGGTTCCATCTCTCAAGTCCCAGGACTGAGTCCCAGCTTCTGACAATCATTCGTCTGAAAGGCCAAGCTGGTGCGACGCCTCCCTCCCGCCCTTCCCTCCATCCTTACTGTGTCTTGTAAGAGGACCCTCATCTTGACCCAATGCCACCTGAAGCACGAGCCGGGCTCACAGCCGGGACCCAGGAGGTCTGAGGTCTCTCCGGGCGTCTGGCAGCCGGGGGGGATTCCTGGAAGCCCGTCCCCTTGGCCGAGGGCTCCCACGGGACGCCGCTGGGCACCGCCGACTCACGGGCCCCAGCAGATCTCCACAGCCAGGAAAAACAGGAGTGGCCTTGTCCTACGCCCCGGGGTGTGTTTGTCTTATACTCTTCCCATGACTCACATATCCCAAAATTACTGGGCAGCACATGAAGCCAGAGACGGCTCGGGTGGGTGGAGGGCTGACCCTGTGTCACCAACCCCAGGATCAATGTCACCAGTCACCGATTCTTGGAAGCCACACCTGCGTGCTGTTTGACCTTCAAGACCTGGGGGGGCGGGATGGGGGGGGGCGGGAATCTGGGCCTAGACTCACTCTCCCATGGGACCCTCTGAGGTCACCCTCACCAAGCGCTCGCTGCCCTCTCCCTGCCTCCCAGCCTCCAACTGCGTGCCCAGCCCCTCTCTCTCTTCCCTCCGCAGAGCCCCAAGGGCAGATAAACACGCCTCCCGCCTTCCATGCGCTGAGGGAGACGGCTCAGGGTCACGGTCCCCACAAAAAGCCCAAGGCCACCAAACACAGGGCCTGAGGCCTCAGAGCCGACAAAACGCAAACAAATCCTATCCCTCCTGTGAGCCTCAGTTTCCCATCTTTAGAATGGGAAGATGTTGACCTTCGCGGTCCTTAACCTCCCTCCCAGCACAGCCGCAGAGGCTGAGAACGTGGGCCTGAGAACCAGAAGGACTCATATTTCAGGTCCCCCGCTGAGGAGTTTGGGTGGGGGGGAGGGGGGAGTCTCCGCCTCTCTGAGCCTCAGTTTCCCCTCCTGTGCGGTGGACTTTCTGCAGCAGCAGGAAAAAAAAAAAAAAAACAAAAAAACGGTAAAGAGATTTAAAACACACATACGAATACGACAGTGCCCGGCGCGTCGGAGGTGGCTTCCCCTGTGCTAAATCCACAGCAGAAAGACTGTAACAGAAACTCTTAAAATTTACATTTTAAGAACGCAGGCTTTGGGGCGCCCCGGGGGGCTCCGTCAGTTAAGCGTCTGACTTGGGCTCAGGTCATGATCTCCCGGTTCGTGGGTTCAAGCCCCGCGTCGGGCTCTGGGCTGACAGCTCGGAGCCTGGAGCCTGCTTCGGATTCTGTGTCTCCTTCTCTCTCTATTCCTCCCCCTCTCACGCTCTGTCTCTCTCTTTCTCGAAAATAAGTAAACATGACCAAAAAAAAAAAAAAAAAAAAAGAACGCAGGCTTAGCAAGAGGAAGTGACTCTCGGATCCCAGAGCCCCTATTCAGCAGTTTTCTGTGTTTGTACTTCTCTCTGTGTGTGCTTCAGGGGCTGAGGGGACGTATTTACAATGTTTCTTTTGTTGTTGTGTACAGAGTACAATCATGTTGTTAGAGGAAGTTGTTCTGAGTCAACAAACTGGATGGAACTCACTGCCCGACTTGGGGCGTCTCCCGGCCCCTCCCTGGGTGACCGCGTCTTGGCTGAACCTTGTCATGGCCCCAGACCTCCCCGAGGAGACAATTGTCCCCTCCGTCCCTGCCTTGCTCCGGGAGACCCCTTCATCTCCCACACCCTATGGGAA
The DNA here is from genome assembly GCF_018350195.1 of Panthera tigris. Taxonomy (NCBI): domain Eukaryota; kingdom Metazoa; phylum Chordata; class Mammalia; order Carnivora; family Felidae; genus Panthera; species Panthera tigris. The sequence continues at coordinate 10,068,909 of NC_056674.1, forward strand.
CCCGTCCTGGTCCAAAAAGACCCGGGGACTGTCCGTCCTCAGTCTCATCCGGAGTTTACAGATTGGGCTAAAACTGCTCAAATCGTTAGATCTTCATAAAACTCAGCCCCTGAGTCTCGGGGTGCACGTTTCTCGGATTCTGGGAGGCCGAGGTTTTCCGGTGTCCCTGGCGGTGGGGGCCTGGGGGATGCTGTGGGTTGAGGACGGTGTCTCTACGGGCTGCAGAGGCCAGGGGCGAGGGATGAGGGGGTGGGGACCACAGATTTATAAAAAGTGAGGGGCCAATCAGGGGGTGGGATTCCTTTACAGCCATCCCACGAGATGCCAAGTCCCAGCCCCTCAACACAGGGAATCTAGAAGGAGAACACTTTAAAGTTTTTTTAATGTTTTTATTTATTTTTGACAGAGACAGAGACAGAGCACGAGTGGGGGGAGGAGGGGGGAGACACAGAATCCGAAGCGGGCTCCAGGCTCCGAGCCATCAGCACAGAGCCCGACGCGGGGCTCGAACTCACGGACCACGAGATCATGACCTGAGCCGAAGTCGGACGCTTAACCGACCGAGCCTCCCAGGTGCCCCGAAGGAGAACACTTTAGAAGGTTCAGTTGACAGGGGCGCCTGGGTGGCTCTGTCGGTTAAGCGTCAGACTCTTGATTTCAGCTCAGGTCATGATCTCACGGTTTGTGAGTCCGAGCCCCGCGTCGAGCTCTGCCGTGGATCCTGGAGCATGGATCCTGCTTGGGATTCTCTCTCTCTCTCCCACTCTTTCTGCCTCTCTCTCTCTCAAAATAAATAAACTTAAAAAAAAAAAAAAGGTTAAGTTGACATAGGAAATTGCCATGTTGTGGGTGCAAATAGGTCGTATTGCGGCAAATATCTGACGAGAAAGCAGGTAAGTGATTGCCAGGAGCTGGGGGGCAGGGAGGGGTGTCTTTTGGGGTGACGGGAATGTTCCGGAACCAGACCGTGGTGACAGCTGCACCCCACTGGGAATGTACTAAATGCCATTAATGGTGACTTTTTCGTGACTTGTATTTTACAATTTTTTTAAATAATAAACAATAAGCCATTACACCTCCTCACCCCACAATGGGATGAAGTTTGGCAATTTCACAGGGTTCACCCGAACGTAATTTTGTAGATTCACTTATTTTCTTTAAAGATTCTATTTTTTTTTTAATTTTTTTAAGGTTTATTTATTTTTCACAGACAGAGAGAGACAGAGCATGAGCAGGGGAGGGTCAGAGACAGAGGGAGACACAGAATCCAAAGCAGGCTCCGGGCTCCGAGCGGTCAGCACAGAGCCCGACGCGGGGCTCGAACTCACGGACCGCGAGATCGTGACCTGAGCCGAAGTCGGACGCCCAACCGACTGAGCCACCCAGGCGCCCCCAAAAGATTCTATTTTTTAAGTAATTTCTATCCCCAACCTGGGGCTCGAACCCGCAACCCCGAGATCAAGAGTCGCACGCCCTACCGACTGAGCCGCCCAGCTGCCCCCACCCTAACAAAACTCTCGAAGCCTGAAAGGGTGAATGGCTATTTGACCCAAGGGATCTTACAGTGTTAGTCACAGACTATTTGAATCACACGATTGTAGAATGTCACCCTAGAACCCGGGCGCGTTAGACACATAGAGCTCCAGAAGTACAGAGCCTGGGTGGCTCAGTCGGGTAAGTGTCTGACTCTTGATTTCGGCTCAGGTCACGACCCCACGGTTCACCGGATCGAGCCCCGAGTTTGCTGTCAGCACAGAGCCTGCTCGGAATTCTCTCTCTCCCTCTCTCTCTCCGCCCCTCCCCGCTCACACACAAGCGCGCGCGCGCTCTCTCTCTCTGTCTCTCTCTCTCTCTCAAAACACATAAACAAACGTTTCAAAGTATAACTAACACCCAAATTAATTGTGTCTGATTCTCTCTGCTTCGCTTTGCTTGCCTCTTACCCGGCTGCCGGAAAACGGACCATCTCATGCGTGGCTTGCATTGTGCCTCCTATGAGACCGTGCTGATCCGGAACGGCACCTACCCGGGGGTTAGAGGTGTGGTGTTCGGGGAGGTCGCACGGCACAGGTGCAGGGACGAGGCTTTGCCCCGGGGGCCTGGGGGAGCCAGGTCTGAGGAATAGGTGGGTGGGTGTCGGGGCACTTGGTGGCGGTGGTAGGCAGGGGGCTGGGGACGGACACAGCCGGCTCAGCCAAACCCAATCATCCACTTTCTTTCTCCCCCACTTCCTCCTCAGAACTTGTTGAGCCAGCAGATGCCCCCAAACCCCAGATGTGGCAACGGCCGGGCCCTTCAGCCCACTTCCCTCTCCCCGGGCGGGGCGGCTCACCACCTCAGAGAAGCCACCTGGATCCCACGCGGTGACCTCCGAGTGTTTCCAGAAGACCATTGCGGGGCGCCAGCTCTTGGGACAACGTCTCCCTCCCAGATCGGAGTGAGGGAAAGGCCTCGCCGTCTGCAGCCCACTCCCCACCCCCGGGGAAAGCTGGCCGTGCTCATGATCCGAGCTCAAAACCAGAGTCCGGTGCCTAATCGACCGAACCACCCAGGTGCCGAACGGGACGATCTTTTAAAAACAGGCCGGTTGGGGCGCCTGGGTGGCTCCGCGGGTTAAGCATCTGACTTTGGCTCAGGTCATGATGCCACAGTTCACGGGCTGGAGCCCCACATCGGGCTCTGTGCCGACAGCTCAGAGCCTGGAACCTGCTTCAGATTCTGTGTCTCCCCTCAGTCTGCCCCTCCGAGGCTTGCACTCTGCCTCTCGCATTGTCTCAAGGATAAATAAACATTTTTAAAAAATTAATAAAAAGAAATATGCTGGGAGCGCCTGGGTGGCTCGGTGAGTTGAGTGTCCGACTCTTGATTTGGACTCAGGTCGTGATCCCAGAGTCGTGGGATTAAGCCCCACGTGAGGCTCCACACTGAGCGTGCAACCTGCTTAAGATTCTCTCTCTCTCTCTCTCTCTCTCTCTCTCTCTCTCTCTCTCCGCCCCTCCTCTACTCTTGCTCGTTCTGTCTCTCAAATTAAACACACAGTTACAGGAGGGAAATGGGGAAAAAAATTATAAAAGAAATATCTTGGATATACTGTTAGGCGAAATATAGTATTGGCTGCATGAATATATTTTATATATGAAATATCATTGTATATTACAATGTAATAAATATATTGATAGTATTACTATCACTATAATACATTGATGTCAATTATATACATTCGTATAATGTTAATATGTGTTATATATGTTCTACATTATGTAACATAGTTATACATTTTGATTTTATCTGATTATAAATGTAATTATTAATAGGGGCACCTGGCTGTCTCAGTCAGGCTCAGAGTTGTGAGCTCAAGCCCCACGCTGGGTGTAGAGATTGCTTAAAAATAAAATCTTTGCTGGGGCGCCTGGGTGGCTTGGTCGGTTAAGTGTCTGACTTCGGCTCAGGTCATGATCTCACGGTCCGTGAGTTCGAGCCCCGCGTCGGGCTCTGTGCTGACAGCTCAGAGCCTGGAGCCTGTTTCGGATTCTGTGTCTCCCTCTCTCTCTGCTCCTCCCCGGTTCATGCTCTGTCTCTCTCTGTCTCAAAAAAATAAATAAACGTTAAAAAAATTAAATAAAAATTAAATAAAAAATAAATAAAATCTTTGGGGCGTCTGGGTGGCTCAGTTGGTTAGCATCGGGCTCTTGATTTCCGCTACGGTCATGATCTCATTGGTTCATGAGTTTGAGCTGACAGCACAGAGTCTGCTTGGGAAACTCTCTTTCTCTCTCCTTCTCTCTGCCCCTCCCCTCAAAAATAAATAAATAAACATTTTAAAAAATAAATAACTAAAATAAAATCTTTGAAATATATATATACACACAATTACTATATAACATATTGATATTCATATAATACATAATTGTATAATGTTCATGAATATATTATATTCAACATTACTATGCTACTCATGTCATTGTTGTTAATATAATTATAAAATATAGGGGCACCTGGGTGGCTCAGTCGGTTGAGCGGCCGGCTTCGGCTCACGGTCCGTGAGTTCGAGCCCCGAGTTGGGCTCTGTACTGACAGCTCAGGGCCTGGAGCCTGATTCGGATTCTGTGTCTCCCTCTCTCTGACCCTCCCCCGTTCATGCTCTGTCTCTCTCTGTCTCAAAAATAAATAAACGTTAAAAAAAAATTTAAATATATTACTATTATTTCATCCATTTCTTTTTTATTTTTTAAGTGTATGTATTTATTTATGTAAGTTCTACCCCCAACATGGGGTGCAAATTCACGACTCTGAGATCAAGAGCCACACACCCTCCCAGCTGAGCCAGCCAGGTGCCCCCGTTTCTTCTCAATTTTTTAGTGTGGCAACCAGAAAACTGGAAACTACCTGTGAGATTCACAGCATGTTTCTGTTGAATGGTGCTGGTCTATATGATATTTCTAGCCCATCTGCACACACGCACGCACGCACACAAAATACTAAACAGAACTGTTTTGCAGTCAATTATAAGTAGCACAGCGTTTCAACATTTATTGTTTTTTATTTGCATTATTCAAAGAAAAATTTTTTGAATGTTTATTTATTTTTTAGAGAGAGAAAGACAGAGCGTGAGCGGAGGAGGCGCACAGAGAGAGAGAGGCACAGAATCCGAAGCAGGTTCCAGGCTCCCAGCTGTCAGCACGGAGCCCGACGCGGGGCTTGAACTCACAAACTAGGAGATCATGACCTGAGCGGAAGTCAGACGCTTAACCCACAGAGCCACCCAGGCGCCCCTATGTTCATCATTCAAGCGCAGCAGACTAGTTTTTTCAAAAGTCAAAAGGTTACACGCTGAATGAGTCCATTGATACAACGTTCCTGGAAAGGACCGAATTGAAGATGAGAGTGAAAAACCGTGGTGGCCAGGGGCCGGAGACCCCGCTGGGAGGGTGGAGGGCAGTCGGTGGGGGGTGGGGGCTGGAAAAGGGCATCATGGGGGATCCGGTGGTGACGAAAATATCCTGCACCTCGAGTATATCGGTGTCGACATCCTGGTCGTGATCTTGTAATGTTTTGCAAGGTGTTCCCATAGCGAAATAGGTCAAGGGCACAGAAGATCCCTCTATATTATCACTCACAGCCAGCTACACGTGAGTCCGCAGTGATAACCAAAATTTAAAGTTTCTTGAGTTTTTTTTTTCTTTTTTCTTTTTCTTTTATTTATTTTGAGAAATGCAATCCAAACAGCAGTTTACAAAGTAAAACGTCAAATTCCCGCGTGACCTCCTTCCCCCCTGGAGGTGCCCAACCCATGTTTCTTAACCTCCCCTTACGGCAAGCTTCCCACACACTTGCTTCTGACCGGGACCATCTAACCTCTTTTTTACTTAAGGCATTTACAAAAAAAAAAAAAAAAAAAAAAAACAACAAAAAACCCAATTGAGTAACATTTTAACCTACTGTACTTTAAATCGACACACTTAGTTGGGCTTTTTTTTTATGTTTATTTTATCTGGGGGGGGAAAGAGGGAAAGAGCGTGAGCAGGGGAGGGGCAGGGAGAGAGGGAGACACCGAATCCGAAACAGGCTCCAGGCTCCGAGCTGTCCGCCCAGAGCCCGACTCGGGGCTCGAACTCACGAACCGGGAGCTCGTGAACCTAAGCCGAACTTGGACGCTCAAGCGACTGAGCCGCGCAGGCGCCCTTCACTCTTCTGCAAAGGCTGAGACGTTCCCATCTGTCTTCTGTGTATCGAATGTGTCCTAGTCACAAGCTCCACGCGCACGCGCACGCGCACGCGCAGACAGAGAGCTGTTTGGCGGGAGGGGGCAGGGTTGCTCCCGGGAACACGGTTTCACCAAGGTCACGGTTACCGTGAGCCCAGAGACACCGCACGGGTGGGAAGGCGGGGGGCGCCGAGCAGAGGGCGGCCGGGAGCGCGCCCCTCACACCGCCTGGCTCTTCTGGGCTGGGGTGTCCGCCGTGGAGAGGGTGTAGGACTTGCTGTCCCGGGACACGGACTCCTCGGTCAACACGTTCCGGAGCCTGGCGGGGAGGGACTTGAGGAAGCGGGCGTGGAAGCCCCGAGCCGCCGCCACGTAGATGACGGGATTTATGCAGCAGTTGACGTAAGCGAAGGCGATGCACAGGGCGTCCAAAGCCGACACGTTCTTGAAGATTCTCGAGCGCGGGTGGAACAGGGCCAGCATTATCCCCGTCACCTGGTAGGGCAGCCAGAACACAAAGAAGCTGGTCACCACCGCCGCCACCACCTTGACCGTCTTGGCGGAGCGCGTGGCGCTGCGGCTCCACGTCCGAATCAGGAGGAACGTGTAACAGATTCCGAGCGTGACCAGCGGCCACAGGAAGCCCACCACCAGCCGCAGGATGGCCACGACCCTCTCGGTGATGACACCGTCCCTCCCGTAGTCCACGCTGCACTGCATCTTGAACGGAAAGTCCTCCACCTGCACCACGCGATACATGAAGGACGGGATGGTCAGCAACAGGGCCAAGCCCCAGGCCACGCCGCAGGCCGCCCAGGCCAAGTGGGCCCCTCGGTAGTTCTGGCACCAGATGGGGTTAAACACCAGCAGGAAGCGGTCGGCGCTGATGGTGGCCAGGAGCAAGATGCTGGCGTACATGTTGAGCAGGATGAGGGAGGGCAGGACGCGGCAGGCCACGTCGCCATAGGGCCAGTGGCTGTGCTGGACGATGGATGTGAACAAGATGGGCAGCGCCAGGCAGGACAGGAGGTCGGCCACCGCCAGGTTGAGAAACCAGATGGCGTTGATGTTTCGCCGGACCTCGAAGCCCGTCACCCACACCACCAGGCTGTTGCCCGGGACGCCCACCAGGAAGACCACCGCGAAGATTACCAGGGCAATCACATTCGGAGCAGACAGGGTGGGGGTTCTAGAAGACTTGTCCACTGGCATGTACGGGTCCACGGTCCAGCCATAATCAGGATACTCAGGGGTGCTGTAATTCAGGGAGTCCTGGGTGGGATGAGAGAGGCAAGAAGGGCCCATCAGAGCTATGCGGCCAGGAGCCCATCACACCTCTTCTTGGAGCCCCAGGTTTCTCCCCAGGGAAACGGGGATGTGGAGGGCCTAGACCCAGCGACAGGGTTACACCTGCCGCCCTGCCGCCTCCTGCTAAAATCCCTGGACATCCCCAGGATCCGGCAACCGAGCGGGCAAAACCTAGTCCTGCTGCCAACGTTGTGCTCACTGTCCGTTCTGACAGGACTGTACCCCATGACACACAGCTGGTTCGCTCTTTTTTGAATTTTTTTTTATTGATTTTTTTTAATGTTTATTTATTTTTGAGACAGAGAGAGACAGAGCATGAACGGGGGAAGGTCAGAGAGAGGGAGACACAGACTCTGAAACAGGCTCCAGGCTCTGAGCGGTCAGCACAGAGCCCGACGCGGGGCTCGAACTCACGGACCGCGCGATCGTGACCTGAGCCGAAGTCGGCCACTTAACCGACTGAGCCACCCAGGCGCCCCTTGTTAGCTCTTTTTAACGCCGTCAACAAACTGAGATGATATCCCCAGGTGGCTACCCCACTGCCGCCCATCACCCCCTTTTGCTGCCTCGCACCCACTAAGACAGCTCCGTGCTCTGTCTCCGAGTGGCTCCCCCCCCGCCCCCGAGAAGGCAGGGATTTGGCCTGGTATTTAAGCAAGGAGAAAGGGGGAATCAAAAAAAAAAAAAAAAAAAAAAAAAAAAACCAAAACAAACAAAAAAAAACAACAACGCTCAGTCATCCAGGTAAATATGTGGATGCGATGTTTTAAAGAATCAAAATCAATGCCCGCCCCTCCCCCTCAAATCCATGGGGGAGTGGGGGGGGCAAAACATCCAAACTGTAAATAAAGACAGGCTGCCGTCTTTGTTTGTTTCCTGCCCTTGCACGATTGTGCCTTGGGAACCGTCCAATCAGACCACAGTTTGCTTTCCCAGACAGTTGGGTGTCTGCAAATGGACACTGGTGTGTAAACGTATCGGGCAATTCCGGGGTTTTAGGGACAGTCACGCTGCTGGGGTTTATGAGGTGGTTTCTGTTGTGGGGCGGGGGCGGGGGGATTTGAGCAGAGCTTTGTTTATTTGTCCTACTCGGTTCAAACTACCGGAGGATATTTTGCGAAGGGTAGAGGGGCACACATGTGTCCTTTCGCTCCGGGTTCCCGGCTAGCTCAGCACTGGCACTTAGGAGCCAGATCCCGACTGTCCTGCTTGAAGCCTGCCTGGGCCCTTGGAAGTTCCCTTACTGCTCCGTGCCTCGGTTTCTTTCCTGGTTGACCCGTACTCTTCTATCACCATTAGCTTAAGTCGTTTCAAAACCTCAGGGTCAGAGCAGAGAGAAAATATTGGGGGGGGGGGGGGTGGCAAGATGAAGCATAAAAAATAGGAATAAGATACAGATTTTTGCCTTGCAAGAGGAAGGACAGAAGGATATAGAGAAAGATATAGGTGTCCAAGAACAAAGAGCGCCTTAGCACCCAGATTATGGTCTCTAATGACCCTCTGCCATTCAAAGGGCCCAGGCTTGGGGCGCCCGGGGGGCTCAGTCAGTTAAGCGTCCAACTTCCACTCAGGTCATGAGCTCAAGGTTTGTGAGTTCAAGCCCCACATCGGCCTCTCTGCTGTCGGCGAAGAGCCCACGGCAAATCCTCTGTCCTCCTCTCTCTCTCTGCCCCTCCCCTGCTCATGCACTCTCTCCCTCTCTCTCTCTCAAAAATGACTAAACATTAAAAACAAAGATGAGCCAATTTGAGTATCTAATAATAATTGCTATGGAATGAAACACATTATTATGTAAAGATCTGTGAGCTCGAAATGACCGTAAAAACAAGCAAACCCAGGGGCACCTGGGTGGCTCAGTCAGTTAAGTGTCCGACTCTTGGTTTTAGTTCAGGTCATGATCTTGTAGTTGGAAGGATCAACCCCCCCACTGAGCTCTGTGCTGATGACGCAAAGCCTGCTTGGGATGGTCTCTCTCCCTTTCTCTCTCTACCCCTCCCCCACTCTCTCTCTGTCTCTCTCTCTCTCTCAAAATAAATAAATAAACATTAAAAAAAACGAAACCCAAGCAAACCCATTGGTCACCTTTTTATTCTGGAAAAGAAACAAATCAAGCATTTATCCTGCCATTTCTGCACAGGGTATATATATTTCAGGGAAATAAAGAGTTGATGTAGCAAAGTCTTCCTTTAGGAAAAAAAATCTAAGAGGGGCGCCTGGGTGGCTCATCCAGAGAAGACAGACAATTGGACATCCTGTTCTATCTGATGTGACGCATTAGAAAGGACACAGCACCGCCTGTGAAGTGATTCTGGCCCAATAAATGAATGGGGCTCCAATCAAGGTTCTAGATCAAGAACGACCAGTCCACAGGAAAAGCAGGGGACGGAGGAACATGATAACGCCACAGGGACAAGATCAGCCCAAGCAGACCGCACAAAACTCTACAGGACAAATGGTACGGTCTGCTTCCTCCCACAAATAAATGACACTGTAAAAAAGAAAAAAAAGACAGAGAGAGAAGACGAAGAAATGTCATGGATTAAAGGAGATTTAGAGGCATCTCAAGCAAAGGTAATATGGAGACATTGTTTGGATTTGGAGCGGAATAATCAAGCGGAAAATCAGACATTTTTGAGATAATGTGGGAAATGTAAAAATGGAGTGTTTGACGATAGTAAGGAATCGGTGCTAATTTTATTGAGGGTGATGTGGTATTGTGTTTATGTTTTTAAAAACCGAGGGGGAGGGGCGCCTGGGTGGCTGGGTCAGTTGAGCATCCGACTTGGGCTCAGGTCATGATCTCACTGTCTGTGTGCTCGAGCCCCGCGTCGGGCTCTGTGCTGACAGCTCGGAGCCTGGAGCCTGTTTCGGATTCTGTGTCTCCCTCTCTCTCTGCCCCTCCCGTGCTTGCCGCGCTCTGTCTCTCTCTCAAATATAAATAAAAACATTAAGAAAATAATAATAATAATAATAAGAAGAAGAAGAAGAAGAAGAAGAAATAAACACCAAGGTATTTAAGAGCCAAAGGGTGTGATGCCTACAACTTACTCTCAAATGTTCAGGGGGGAAAAAAGATGATAGATAAACAGATGATAGACAGATGATTGACTGATAAAGCAAATCCGGAGAATCTGGGTGAAGAGCATTATGGGAGTTCTTCGTATCGCTCTTACCGTTTTTCCGTAAGGGTGAAAACATTTCAAAATAGAAAGCTCAACTTGTTGCAATATTTCTATTGGTAAATAGCCCCTGCGGGAGCCTTCCCCTTACCATCCCCCCCTCCCACACCCCTTCTTCCCATTTCCTTCTGGGGCCCACCCAGCCCCCTCCTCCCTCCACTCCCCCACCCCTATCCCCAAGCTCCAGTTTAACTAAAGGGTTAATGCCAGGCCTAGCAGGAGGCTGTAGGGCACCTTTAGCAGGTGGTTAAACTCGTTGTGAGTGTTCCCTTTGGATGCAGCATTCAAAGCTAGTAGCTTTTGTGCTTCTGGTTCCACAGCTCCCGGGCCTCCTTGGCTACACAGTGACTCAGACTCCGAAAAGGGAGCGTCCCTACACGCCCCCACTCCCTGCTCCTCAGCTGACAAAGTGCCTTCCGGATGGTCATGACAGACGTGAGCTCACCAGGGGCCCTTTTCCTTTTGCTGATTTCATAAGGCCAGGGAAAAAAAAAAAAAAGAAAGTGCTGATTCGAACACCCTGAGGCTTCCAGGACCCTGCCAGGACCAGTGGCTGGGAAAAGCTTTGCCCCTGCAGCACCCCTACAAAGATGGGAAGTCACCAGAGGGTCCAGCAAGAGGGAAGGGGCTGGGTTAATGATGGCGCATCCCGGCCCACAGAACACATCTGGGCCACTCTCCCAAAGAATGAGGAGTTTACGCTCTGATGTGGAAGGCGCTCCAAGAGCTAGGGTGATGTGTAAAACCCGGGACCGGAGGCGCCTGGCTGGCTCAGTTGATGGAGCCTGCACCTCTGGATCTCGGGGTCGTGGGTTCAAGCCCCACGTTGGGTGTAAAGATTGCTTAAAAATATGGGGGCGCCTGGGTGGCTCAGTCGGTTAAGCGTCCGACTTCGGCTCAGGTCATGATCCTGCGCGGTTTGTGGGTTTGAGCCCCGCGTCAGGCCCTGTGCTGACAGCTCAGAGCCTGGAAGCTGCTTCGGATTCTGGGCCTCCCTCTCTCTCTGCCCCTCCCTGCTCGTGCTCTGGCTTTCTCTCTCTCTCTCTCAAAAATAAGTAAACAATCAAAACAAAATTAAAAAAAAAAATACAAAAATCTTCTCTGGGAATGCAAGCTGGTGCAGCCACTCTGGAAAACAGTACGGAGGCTCCTCAAAAAACTAAAAATAGAACGACCCTACGACCCAGCCATTGCACGACTAGGCATTTATCCAAGGGATACAGGGGTGCCGTTTCCAAGGGACACACGCACCCCCGTGTTTATAGCAGCGCTATCGACAAGAGCCAAAGTCTGGAAAGAGCCCAGATGTCCCTCGATGGATGAACGGATAAAGAAGATGCGGGATATATATGCAATGGAGTATTACTCGGCAATCAAAAAGAATGAAATCTTGCCATTGGCAACTACGTGGATGGAACTGGAGGGTATCGTGCTAAGTGAAATTAGCCACAGAGAGACAAATATCATGACTTCACTCCTATGAGGACTTTAAGAGACAAGACAGATGAACATAAGGGAAGGGAAGCAAAAATAATATAAAAACAGGGAGGGGGACCAAACAGAAGAGACTCATAAATCTGGAGAACAAACCGAGGGTTCCGGGAGGGGTTGGGGGAGGCGGGAGGGGCTAAATGGGGGAGGGGCATTAAGGAACCTACTCCCGAAATCAATGTTGCACTCTATGCTAACTAATTTGGATGTACATTTTTAAAAATTAAAAATAAAATTAAAAAAAATTTTTTTTAATGTGGACCACACGCACACACAAAAGAAAGTCTGATGCAACCGTGCAGATGGGGGGGCAGAGGGCGCTGGGGCAGGAAGAAAGACGCTCTGATGCACGGCAGAGGGAAAGTCTAGGTTGGTGTGCCTTTTGGCAATGTCTGTTAAAAGAGAAATTGCCCACGGACTTAGCATCTGCAGTTCTGGACACCCAGACTTGGGTCCAAAGATGTAACTTTGGTTTCAAAGACAAAACATAGCGGGGGTGTCTGGCTGGCTCAGTCGGTAGGGTGTGCGACTCTTGATCACGGGGTCGTGAGTTCAAGCCCCGCGTTGGGGGTGGAGATTGCAATAAAAAAAAAAATTCATATATTTTTTAAAAATTATTAACGTGTATTCATTTTTGAGAGACAGAGAGACACAGAGTGTGAGCAGGGGAGGGGCAGAGAGAGAGGGGGACCCCAGAAGCCGAAGCAGGCTCCAGGCTCTGAGCGGTCAGCACAGAGCCCCCCGCGGGGCTTGAATCCACGAACCGTGAGACCATGACCTGAGCCAAAGTCAGACGCGCAACCGACCGAGCCACCCAGGCGCCCCTAAATAATTTTTTTTAATAACATTGAATTTATTTTATTTTTTTTTTTTAATTTTTTAACGTTTATTTATTTTTGAGACAGAGAGAGGACAGAGTATGAACGGGGGAGGGTCAGAGAGAGGGAAACACAGAATCAGAAGCAGGCTCCAGGCTCGGAGCTGTCAGCACAGAGCCCGACGCGGGGCTCGAACTCACGGACCGTGAGATCATGACCTGAGCCAAAGTGGCCGCTCAACCGACTGAGCCACCCAGGCGCCGCTAATAACATTGAATTTAAAAAATAAAGACACGGTGGGGCGCCTGGGTGGCGCAGTCGGTTAAGCGTCCGACTTCAGCCAGGTCACGATCTCGCGGTCCGTGAGTTCGAGTCCCGCGTCAGGCTCTGGGCTGATGGCTCGGAGCCTGGAGCCTGTTTCCGATTCTGTGTCTCCCTCTCTCTCTGCCCCTCCCCCGTTCATGCTCTGTCTCTCTCTGTCCCAAAAATAAATAAAAAAAAACGTTGAAAAAAAAAATTAAAAAAAAAAAAATAAAAAAAAAAAATAAATAAAAAATAAAGACACGGGCGCCTGGGTGACTCAGTCAGTTAAGCGACCGACTCTTGATCTGGGCTCGGGTCATTGTCTCACGGTTCATGAGTTCAAGCCCCACATCGGGCTCCGTGCTGACAGTGTGGAGCCTGCTTGGGATTCTCTCTCCCTCCCTTTCTCTCTGCTCTTTCCTGCCTCTCTCTCTCTCTCTCTCCCTCTCTCTCTCAAAATAAATAAATAAACTTAATTAAAAAAAAATAAAGACAAAACATGGGAAACAACCTAAATCTCTATTGACAGGGGAGAGACCCTCCCAGGAGATTATCACACAGCTGACAAAAGGAAAGGACGAATCCCTTGAAATATACACGGATGATAACTGTATCTTCCTCCTCGATATAAATGTAAAGTGCATAGCACAGGGCCTGGCATACAGTAAGCGCTCAATAAATACCGGTTACTAATACTATACGTTACTCTAGGGGAAAAAAGCAAGCTGTAGGCCAATGCGCAGAACGTACGTCTGTTTGCAGGGGGAAGGAACGACAGACGTGCCACATGCAGTGAGCGCCTACTGTATACCATGCACGTAAGAGCTTTCTTTCCGTGTATCATTTAGTTCTTTCAGTGATCCTGTGGCGTAGGTTCTAGTTCTGTAGGATCGTCGGATTGTTCTCCCCATCTTCAAGGTAAAGAGAAGGAAGCCCAAGAAAGAGGAGTCTCCTCGTCTATTACACAGAAGAGACAGAACGTGAAGCTTATTTCAACTCGACCCCCATGTCAAACTACCCCCTACTCTATTCCCTACACCTCTGTTCTTGAGCACCTGTAGACTGTTTCTGGAAGGATCCAACACAGCGTGACAAGGAGTCTGAGGCTCTGGGCTGGGCGGGCAGAGTGACTTTTCACTGAATGCGCTTTGGTATTTGGGACCTTTTTGCGGCAAGAAGAAGCCGAAGCCAAAGGTCGGTCCGCTTCGCAAAGTCCTGTTGGCCCCAGCCAGGTCTCAAAAGTGGGGTGAGGCAATGCCAAGCCCCTCCTTGGTCAGCTAATGTGTCTTCCGTTTCCTCTTTCACCCAGATGAAGCAAGACCAGAACCTCTACCAAGGCAGGTACTAAATCACAGCCCTGCCTCTCTGGAGACCCAGCCCTGGGGGCACAGGGGGGTGGGGGGCAGGGGAGGCGGGAGCCCTCCCAGAGCCTGGAGACCGGCTTCCTTTGACACTCACAGAACCCATGGGACAGCCTGGGTCTGCCACCCACCCATGAAGCACCCGGGCCACCTCTGCTCCTGCCTGGGCCTCAGTTTCCCCGTCTCTACAATTCAGAACATCTGAAAGTCCGGGTGAGTAACTACCTTGCTTCCGAGCTGGTTCTTTGCAGCCTCCCAGGGTTTGCTCCTGCCATTCCTGCCGCCAGAAAGACCCCTCCTGGATCTCTCCACTTGAGGAAGATGTCATCTAGCCAGATCCAACACTCAGATTTCCTGCCCCAGGGACCTTTCTGATCCCAGCCCCGAGGACCCGGGGATAATCCCTTGATGATCTTACTTTTTAGCTGTTTCCCAGCCCTGGAGAGTCTTGAGATGCGGGTCAGGGGAGAAGGGAGGAGACGGAGAACAGAGAGAGGCAGAGGCAGCGAGATGGGGAGAGGTGGGGAGAGAGAGAGAGACCCAGCAAGGAGACAGAGAAGGGAGACGGTTCCTGAACCCCATGATCCTGCTGGGGGGGACTCACCATATTCGGGTCTCCCGGGCTCCCCGCTGATCGAAGGTGCGTCCTGCCCACAGACTGTGGTTTTTAAGCCCCAAGGGAGGGTGCAAACAGCAGAAAGGAAATGACCAGTCTTTCCCCTCTGGGGTTCTCATTGGTCTGCGCACTGGGCACCCCAACTGGGGCAGCTTCCGTGGGGCATTACCCAGAGAGCTCTGAACACCTCCTTCCAGCCAGAGGAGGGAGGCTGGGCTCACAAAACTGAGGAAATTCCTGGCCTGACGAGGGTGGAACCCAGAGAGAAGAGACCCCTCCACCCTCCACCCAGATCTAGGCTCAGCCCCTCTCTTGGCCTTGGTTTCCCCATGTGGGACCTTCTAGGGCCTCGGGGAAGGTGCAGAAAAGCTCAGAGATCCAACTGGATCAAATCCCCCTGGGATCCTGGGGAGCAGGGATCGTGAGTGAGCCCCAGCCTCCCAGCCAGGTTGCTTTGAGGCCCAGAGAGGTCCGTGGAGGTGGCCCGGCTGTTAAACCCTCCTGCCTGGCCTTTTGAAGTTGGCACCCCCTGAGCACAGCCATCGTTTCCGGCTTCTTTCTGGGTTCTCCCAGAGACACGTGGGAGCCTGGGGTGAGGAAGGACCCTAGTTGGTCTCTTGTAGCGGCTGCTGTAACAAAATGCCAGAAACTGAGCGGCTTAGAACCACAGAAATGGGGGCGCCTGGCTGGCTCGGTGGGGAGAGCCCATGAGTTTAGATCTCAGGGTTGTGAATTCGAGCCCCAGGTTAGTCAGAGGTTACTTAGAAAAGAAAGGAGGGGCGCCTGGGTGGCTCAGTCGGTTAAGCAGCCGGGACTTCAGCTCAGGTCATGATCTCGCAGGCTCGTAGGTTCGAGCCCCGCGTGGGGCTCTGTGCTGACCGCTCACAGCCTGGAGCCTGCTTCCGTTTCTGTCTCCCTCTCTCTCTGTCCCTCCCCCACTCGCTCTCTCTCTCTCTCTCAAAATTAAAGACAGTTAAACAGAAATGCACCACCCCTACCAAAAGAAAAATCGGAAAAAAAAAAAGATTTTTTTTGACCCATCTCCACCGCCATGCTGCCGAAGCCCCTACAGAGTTCGGAGTGCGTCCCCCCAGGCTGTTACAAGTGTGGTATTTGTGTTTGGGGACCCACACGAGGGTGCACGATGTCGGGTGTTAGTGCCCCTACACGAAGCCACGGGTGTGGTCCAGGGGCGCTCAGCAAGGACTTGGACAGTCGCTTTCTGAGGATTTGGCGCAGGTAGGGAGGAGGTGCTGTCATACTGACCCTGACCTCAAGGGGGCGCTTGAGCTGGGAGAGACTCCGAAAGCCAGGCCACGCCCCCCCCCTTTTTTTTTTTTTTTTTTTTTTTAGAATTTTGGACCAAATCTGCGTATTGCCTTAAAGCACGAGTTCTTAACGTTTTCTCGTCTTTTTCTTTTCTTTTTTTTTTTATGTTTGTTTTTTTTTAAGAGCGAGAGGGAGCAGGGGAGGGGCAGAGAGCAAGACAGTCCCAAGCAGGCTCTGCACAGTCAGCACAGAGCCTGAGGCGGGGCTGGACCCCAGGAACCAACCAGGGAGATCAGGTCAGAGCGGAAGTCGGTTGCTCAACGGATGGACCACCCAGGCGCACCCGTGGGTTCTGTGCCCTAGACCCTTGGTGAAGTTATGAACTTCTCAGAATTTTTTTTTTTTTTTTTTTTTTTTTTTTGCAACTGCTGATTTTGATGTAATTTCCTACTTAAGTGGAAGTGGCAAGGAGAATACAAGTAACTCCCGGGTGGCTTTCGCCCAGATTCACGCACCGTTGCGTTTGCCCCCTGTGCTGTGCTTTCTTTAATATGCGCCCACTATATGCTATATGCCTGGGGGGGGGGGGTGGGGGGGGCGCGGCAGGTAATCAATCAGGGTTCTCTAGAAAAAATAGGACCAATAGGACAAAGAGGGGGCGCCTGGCTGGCTCAGTCACTAGAGCATATGACTCTTGGCCTCCGGGTTGTAAGCTTGAGCCCATGTTGGGTGTACACATGGCTTAAAAAAAAAAAAAAGAATAAAATCTTCCAAAAGAATAGGATAGGAGCGCCTGGGGGGGCTCCGTGGGTGAAGCGTCTGACTCTTGATTTTGACTCAGGTGGTGATCCCACCGGTTCACGAGTTCGAGCCCCGCATCCGGCTCCGCGCCGGCAGTGAAGAGCCTGCTTGGGATTCTCTCTCTCTCTCTCTCTCTCTCTCTCTCTGTCTCTGCCCCTCCCCCTCTCTCTCTCTCGGAATAAATTTTTTAAAACAGGATAAAGAAACAGGGGGGAGGGGAGGGAGAGAGAGAGTGAGGCAAGGAAGGAGGAAGAAAGGGATATTTGTCTTAAGAAATTGGTTCCTGGAGGAGCGCCTGGTGGCCCAGTGGGTTGAGCATCTGACTTCCGTTCAGGTCACGAGCTCGCGGTTTGTGGGTTCAAGCCCCACGTCAGGCCCGGGCTGACAGCTCAGAGCCTGGGGCCTGCTTCGGATTCTGTATCTCGTTCTCTCTCTGCCCCTCCCCCACTTGTGTTCTGTCTCTCTGTCTCTCTGTGTCTCTCAAAAAGAAATAAAAATGTAAAAAATAAAATAAAATAAAATAAAATAAAATAAAATAAAATAAAAAAGAAATTGGTTCCTGGAATTGTGGGAGCTGGCAAGCCATGGGAACCTGATACAAAGGTTCTGTGTGTGTGTGTGTAGATATAGATATATATAGATATATATCTTAGCACTTTTCTCTGAGTCACTAGAGAGTGAGCTAGAAACCCCATGCCTCTTTACCACAGAGCGAGTAGGAAATATAGTACTGATGTAATCTGCAGTTCATGTTCAAATGTCATCAACTGTTCCAATAAAGTGCTTTTGTCGCAATTTTTTCTTTTATTTATTTTGAGAGAGAGAAAGTGAGCAGGAGAGGGGCAGAGAGAGAGGGAGAGAGAAAATCCCAAGCAGGCCGAGCGGAGCGCGGGGCTTGATCCCATGACTGTGAGATCATGACCTGAGGCGCCCCATCACTTTTGCTTTCTGAATAATGTTTCTGTGACTACATTTGAAAGCACCTATTTTCCCCCCTTTCAACAGCTTAATAAATCCATTCTTGGCTTGAAATCTGTTTACTTAATCATTTGCCTATTGGGATTAGGTGGTTTCTGACGCTTTTGTTCAGACCACAGTGAGCACCCTCAGACATAATAATAAAAAAAAAAAAAAAAAAAAAAAACAAAAAACACAACCCAATAGAAAAATGGGCCAGGGTGCCTGGGTGGCTTAGTCAGTTAAGGATCCGACTTCAGCTCAGGTCACGATCTCACAGTTTGTGGGTTTGAGTCCCGCGTCGGGCTCTGTGCTGATGGCTCAGAGCCTGGAGCCTGCTTGGGATTCTGTGTCTCCCTCTCTCTCTGCCCCTCCCCTGCCTGCTCTCTGTCTCTCAAGAATAAAGAAATGTTAAAAAAAATTGTTTTTGTTAATAAAAAAATAAAATAAAATCTTTAAAACAATTTTTAAATCCCATGTTACTTTGAATCCGCATTTCCTGCTACCCATCTGAAGCTGGCCGGGCCGAGCATGGGGCTGCAGCCACCACACCACGGACAACAGCCACTGGTGGCCAGCCACCACCCTGCTAGCTGTCACAGGAAGCCCAGAGCCAGACAGATGCTGGCCTTGTGTACTGGGGGTCCTCAGCGGTGGCCACAGGATCTTCTGAGGCAGGATGTGGGGGGCCCAGCCCCAGCAGTGGTTGGGCCCACACAACCTTCTAACCCTGGTCAGACGGACTTCGGGAACTTCCAGCCCCGGCTGAACCTGGAAACCAGATGGTGACAGGAAGTACCAAGGGGAAGCTGGGAGAAAGCAGCTGGAGGGCACATCAGGCAGAAGGCCTCTTCTCGGTGGAAAACACCAGCAAGAACAACAACAGGGGCGCCTGGGGGGGCTCAGGTCATGATCTCGCGGTTCGCGAGTTCGAGCCCCGCGTGGGGCCCTGTGCTGACGGCTCAGAGCCTGGAACCTGCTTCAGATTCTGCGTCTCCTTCTCTCTCTGCCCCTCCCCCACTCACACTCGCTCGCTCTCTCTCTCTCTCTCTCTCAAAAATTAATAAACATTCGAAAATATTTTTTAATAAATAAAAATGCACGGATACAAAGCGAATGGGTATCTCTGATCCTAAAATGCCGGTTTTAAGATTTTTTAAATTGTTTATTAATTTATTTTGAACCCAATAGGACAAAACCCATTTTTGGGGGCGTGCCGTCCTGCGAGTGTTGACAAAAAACACCCAGTGGGGTAACCACCACCGCAAATGAGACCCGGAACAGTCTCGTCCCCCGCCCCCCACCCCAGAAAATTCCCTCAGGGGCCTCTTTGCAGCCAGCCCCTCCCCCACCTGTAACCCCTGGCAACGCCGCGCTAGTCTCGTCGCCAGATTGGCCTTTTCCAGAATGTCCTATAAACGGAATCATACTATAGGCAGCTTTCTGAATCTGACTTCTCCCCCTCAGCCTCATACGTTTACAATTCATCCCTGTCGCTGTGTGGGTCGCAGAAGTCCCCTTTAATTGCTGAGTGGCACTCCATCCTCCCACGACTCTTGATCTCAGGGTGGTGAGTTCGAGCCCCGCATGGGGCGGAGAGACTGAGGACAAATAAAATCTTTAAAAGGTTTCACTGCTGCAGGGTGTCCGGGGAGCTAGGAGCCGGACTGCTGGGTGATGTGGTTAATGTGTATTTTGATTTGATTTGATTTGATTTGATTTTTAATTTTTTAACGTTTGTTTATTATTGAGAGACAGAGAGACACAGAGCATGAGCAGGGGAGGGGTAGACAGAGGGGGAGACACGGAATCCGAAGCAGGCTCCGGGCTCTGAGCTGTCGGCACAGAGCCCGATGTGGGGCTCGAACCCACAAACCGTGAGATCATGACCTGAGCCGAAGTGGGTTGCCCAACCAACTGAGCCACCCAGGCGCCCCTGTGTGTTTCAATTTTATAAGAAACCCGCTGCATTCATTTTCTGTTGCCACGAACGACCGCCAACTGGGTGGCTTAAAGCGACAACAGTTTATTGTCTCCCTGGCATGGAAGTCAGAAGCCTGAAATCGAGGTGAGGGCAGGGCAGGGCCTCGCCTCCCGTAGGGGCAGGAGAGGATTCACCCCTGCCTCCTGTAGCTTCTGGAGGCTCCAGATACTCCTGGCTCTTGTGGCCGCGTCCAGCCTCGGCCTCTGTCTTCACCTGGCCTCTCTTCTCTTCTTTTGTCTCCCTGTCTTTTGTTAATGTTTATTTATTTATTTTGAGAGAGAGCGAGAGAGGGTGTGCGCAGGGGAGGGGCAGAGAGAGAGAATCGCGGGCAGGCTCCCGGCCCAGACCCCAGAGCCCAACGCGGGGCTCGAACCCACGACCGAGATCATGACCTGAGCCGACGCTCAACCGACTGAGCCACCCAGGCGCCCCGGTTATCTATCTTTACAACCAATTTTAATCCCCTTACTCCCCAAAGTACACCAAGTGCTGGACTGAAGCCTCATGGGGGAAAACTGGTCAAGTTTCCTGTTCTGCCCTCCCTCCGGCCGGGCCGTCGCCCTGTGGAGGTGTTTTAAGCCTTGCCCTTTGTCGGGTCTGTGTTCGGTCACGGGTGCACGCGCTTTGTCTTAAGTTTGTTTATTTTTAAGTAACCTCTCCACTCGACATGAGACTCGATCTCACAACCCTGAGATCAAGAATCGCCCACTCCTCCAACCCAGCCAGCCAGGTGCCCCTTGTGGGAAGGGGGGGGGGGCACACATTTGCAATCAGCTGAAAATCTGATATGAAGGCGGAGCTGTTTTCCTGGCAATAAACAACTGATATTATTCTCTAATTGTAAACTGTTTCCCGTGCACCTCCCCGCCCCCACACACACACCCCCCACAAAAAAAGACTATGTCTGAAGAAGGGGAAAAAAATAGGGGCGCCTGGGTGGCTCGGTCAGTTAAGCATCCGACTTCGGCTCAGGTCATGATCACCCGGTTCATGGGTTCGAGCCCCACATCGGGCTCCGTGCTGACACCTCGGAGCCTGAAGCCGGCTTCGGATTCTCTGTCTCCCTCCCTCTCTGTCCCTCTCCCATTTGTTCTTTATCTCTCTCTCTCTCAAGAAAAAAAAAAAACACATTTAAAAATTTAAAAAATTTTAAATATATATATATATGAAGAAAATGAAAATAGGACAAGATCTGGAGACGATCGCAATTTTGCCTGAGTTTCCCCCAAAGCGGTGATTTGACAGGTAGTTTACGCGGGGGTTGATCACGGGCAGCAGGAGTGAGGAAGTACAGAACAGAGACCAGAGAAGGGAGAAAGGCCATTAAAGGGTGTGTTAACGCCCACCGGTTGGGGGCAATCGGGGCTTGATCCTGCTGGGGACCCTGTGAGGAACCAGGCAGAACAGACCTCGGGATCTTCCCACCGAAGGGGGGGGCGGGGTGGGCATTGATGTCATCACTCGCTGCCCCCTTTGAGGCGGGGTCGCCCCAACCCCTCCCACCTCGGGGGCTGCACCTGGGGTCCAAATCAGTCCAGCGATGCCAGAAAAAAGCCACAAGGAGACACCTCCGTGCCAAGCTGAGAGGCTGACCAGGTGCCGGAAACTGTCAGCCCCTGTGGGTGAACCCAGGCGGGGAGAGGCACCTGCGCTGTCTCCTCCCCCCCGGATGCCCCTTGACAATTTCTTTTTTAACCAGGAAATTGTCTCTGCTCTGGCCAGACGCTGTAATTCACTTTCTGTTTTTTTTTTTTTTTTTTTTTGGTTTTTTTTCTGACGAACAGAAATCAGTTTCTCTGCCTCAGCTCTAAATCAATGCTCAAAGGAAACTAGTGTAAAACCATCAGGTTTAAAGAGCGCTGAATTGTCACCTTTTCTGAAGCGCAAAATTGTCGGCATCCCCAGGAGGCTCCAACCTGTCGGTCAGGCTTGGAAGAAACTCTACCCGATGAAGTGGACCTAATAAGGCATGTAAAACATGCATCCTAAATATCCGTGGAGAACCAAGAGAGGAGATTGAAAATCGGAAGCAAGAAGAGGAAGTTATGAAGTAGAACCTAACTGGAGACAAGGGACATGAACGATATAATTACTGAAATAAAGAACTTAATAGGTGAGTTGAATGGCCGAACGGATACAGCTAAAGAATGAGTGAGCGAGCTGAAAATGCTGTCCCCAAAGGCCTCCATGTGGGACAGAGAGAGAGAAACCCTAAGGAAAAAAACTAAGGTCTATATGGATATAAGTAACAGTTCGAGGGGCACCTGGCCGGCTCAGTCGGTTGAGCATCTGACTTTGGCTCGGGTCATGATCTCATGGTTCATGGGTTCAAGCCCCGCGTCGGGCTCTGGGCTGACCGCTCGGGGCCTGGAGCCTGCTTCGGATTCTGGGTCTCCCTCTTTCTCTGCCCCTCCCCCAGTCCTGCTCTGTCTCTCTCTCTCTCTCAAAAATAAAGCAACATTAAAACCAAATAAAAAATAATAAATTTTTTTTAAAGAATTCAGAATTCATGGAGGTCTTTGCAGTCAGATAAACCTTTGTATGTGACTGGCCATGTTTCTGACCTCCCCGCCCCCATCCCATCCACTTCTGTAAAACGAGGGGAAGAATGTTTAGTGCGCAGGGTGGTTGTCAAAATATCATGACCGAATGGGAAACGCCTTAGTAGAATAAAGCTTTTTATTATTCTTATTTTTTTAGAGAGAGAGTGTGTGCGTGGGGGAGAAGGGCAGAGGGAGACAAAGAAAATCTTAAATGTTTTTTTTATGTTTTATTTTATATTTGAGAGACAGCGAGCAGGGGAGGGGCAGAGAGATAGAGACAGAACCCGAAGCAGGCTCCAGGCTCCGAGCGGTGAGCAGAGAGCCCGACGCGGGGCTCGAACTCACAAGCAATGAGCTCCGGGACCTGAGCCGAAGTCGGACGCTCAACCGACTGAGCCGCCCAGGGGCCCCCATAATAAAGCTTTTGAAATGACTATAATGCTTGTGGCAACTGAGTGAAGCTTAGGATGCAAAACTGAAGACACCGAGTCTCCTGTTAAATCCAGTACGTGTACCACTGAGTTCCTATGTGCTATTTTTCACGACTTTATTAAAGTATGATCGATGTGCCACACGCAGCACGTATCGAGAACGAGGTAGGAAGGCGACACCCCCGTCACAAGCAAGTTAGCAAACATTTCCATAGTGCCCAGAAGGTTCTTTGCGGTTCTTTGTAACCGAGCCCTCCCTCTACCCTCTGCCCTCAGGAAACCACTGATCTGCCTTCTGTCTTAACAGATCGGTTTGAATTTCCTAGAATTTCGCGTAAGTGGAAGGGTAAGGTAGGAGGTGCTTTCCCTTGCCCCGTGTCTTTCACGCGGTGTAATGTTCCGTATCCAATTCCTTTTTCTTGCAAAGCTGTATCCCACTGTTGGGTGGGAGAGGCAGAAAAATGCCCCGGGGTCTCCATGCCCCTGGAACTGACCCCCTCCAACAAAAACCCTGGACACCAAGGCTCAGGGGAGCCTCCCTGGTTGGCAAAGGCTCCAGGTGTGCGGCCGCGTGACCTCGCTAGGAAAAGCGACCGCTCTCCATACGACTCCGTGGGGACAGACAACCGGAAGCTCAGGCCTGGTCTCTCCCGGAGGCCGCGTGCCCACCTTTCCCCTCGGCTGACGTTAATCTCTCTCCTTTCGCCCCGATAAATCACGAGTGTGATTCTAACAGCTCTTCTGGGTTCCGTGAGCCCTTCTGGTGAGTCGCGAAACATGAAAGTCGTCTTGGGGACGTGCGACAGACGCACCTGTCTGGGTGCTTCTCAGCAACCGCGCCTCTCGGAATTTTCCAGAGGGTCCATTGGTTTCCATCTTTGGCTGTCTTTCCACTTCCCAAACCCAGATACCACCCGCCTCCAGCTGTCCATTTGATGACCACACCCCACGCTTCCCAGTTCTCAGTTTGCCTCTCCCCCTATCTAATTGCACACCACCTTCCTGTCCCTTTCTCAGAAACGTTGTCCCCTCTTGGGGCGCCTGGGTGGCTCACTGGGTTGAGCGCCCGACTCTTGATTTTTGACTCAGGTCGTGATCCCGGGGTTGTGGGATCGAGCCCCATGGCAGGCTCCGTGCGGAGCGTGGAGCCCGCTTGGAATGCTCTCTCTCCCTCTCTCTGCCCTCTGCCCCTCCCCCGCTCACACTCACTCTCTCTCTAAAATTTAAACAAAGCAAAGAATCTTTATCCGCTCTCTTCTTGTTGCGTTTCCTCCTCCTTCAGTCGCCCCGAACTTCAGCGTTTCCTTCTCTCCATCCCCGCGTCCACTGTGTCCCCGTCTTCCCCGCTCGGTGCCATGGCCTGTCAGTGTGGCTCCTCCCCATCTCTCTCTGTCCCCCCATCACCCAGCCTTTGGGGGACTCTCCACCCCCTCTGTCCTTCTCTCTCTCGGTGTCTCTGAGATGCTTTCAAGGTAACTCAAGCCCTTCAACTTCATCTCCTCAGATGGGTCATCGGTCCTGCCTCCTTATTTTTTTTTTTTAATGTTTATTTATCTATTTTTAGAGAGTGGGGGAGGGGCAGAGAGAGAGACAGAGAGAATCCCAACCAGGCTCCGTGCTGTCAGTGTGGAGCCCAACATGGGGCTCGATCCCATGAACCATGAGATTCGTCAGAACCTGAGCCGAGATCAAGAGTCGGACGCTCAGGGGCGCCTGGGTGGCTCAGTCGGTTGAGTGTCCGACTTCGGCTCAGGTCACGATCTCACGGTTCGTGCGTTCGAGCCCCGCGTTGGGGCTCTGTGCTGACAGCCCGGAGCCTGCTTTGGATTCTGTGTCTCCCTCTCTCTCTGCCCCTCCCCCGCTCACGTTCTGTCTCTCTTTCTTGCTCAAAAATAAATAAACATTAAATATTTTGAAAAAAAAAAGAGTTGGACACTCAACTGACTGAGCCGCTCAGGTGTCCCTGTCCTTCCTCCTCTCTCTTGGCATGTTCGGCTCCCTCTGTCTCTTCTTCACTCTGTCTCTCCCTCTTTTCCTCCCCCCCTCCCTCAACCTCACAGTCCCCGTCCTTCCCAACCTCCCAAGGGTTCTGTCTCTCTCTCGGGACTTCTCTCCCTGCATTTGTCTCCCTGTTTCCATCTCTGCATCTCTCGACGTCTCTTTGTGCCTCCGTTTCTCTTTCACATTCGGCCTCAGAGACACCCCCCCTCCCCGACTCCCAAGTTGCCACACCTCCTTCCCCAGATGTCTCAGTGCCGGCTCAGGTTCCACCGCCCACCCCCCCCACCCTCACTGTCCCCTCTGTCGCTTCCCTCTCTCTCAGCATCCCTGCCCGTGTCCCCTGCCTGACAGTCTGCCTTAAGAGTTACCAGAATGACAAGCCACCTCTTCTTTCTGGATAAAAACCACATTTGTTGGGGCGCCTAGGTGGCGCAGTCGGTTAATCGTCCGACTTCAGCCAGGTCACGATCTCGCGTCCGTGAGTTCAAGCCCCGCGTCAGGCTCTGGGCTGATGGCTCGGAGCCTGGAGCCTGCTTCGGATTCTGTGTCTCCCTCTCTCTCTGCCCCTCCCCCGTTCATGCTCTGTCTCTCTCTGTCCCAAAAATAAATAAAAAACATTGAAAAAAAATTAAAAAAAAAAACAAAACTACATTTGTTTATTTTTATCACAGCGAAGTGAGGGCGTCAGCACGTAATCAAGCAGAAAACAGAGAACATGAAACACTCTCCTCTCGGTCCTTATCAGGCTCAGGGCAAGCACTTCCTAAGTGTTCTACGCTGCTTCTGTCCCCTGCCAGCAAGGACACTTTTCAGTCCCCCCCAGTCCTGAGCCCCAGGCCTCCTGGGACAGCGGGGACAGGCAACAAAGAGCTCTCTCAGGCTCTGAGCATTGCTCTGAAAGAGAAGGGGTTGGGGCCCCTAGGGAGCTCAGTGGGTTGAGCGTCCGACTTCGGCTCAGGTCATGAGCTCGCGGTTCGTGGGTTCGAGCCCCGCGTCGGGCTCTGTGCTGATGGCTCGGAGCCCGGAACCTGCTTCGGATTCTGGGTCTCCCTCTCTCTCTCCGCCCCTCCCCGACTCATGCTCTATCTCTCTGTCTCTCAAAAATAAATAAACATTAAAAAAACTTTTTAATAATCATCATCATAATAAAAGAATAGGCTCACAGTTGTCCATTAGTGTCACAAGTGAAACAAACAAACAAAAAATTGGCCTCCAACCGGTATCCTCTCTCATGGTCCTGTGGATGGACTTCCAGGCACTTCTCACTTGGAGCCTCTTGAGATCGGCTGGAGCTGTGCTCATCTGAAGGCCCAACCGGGCCGGATGTGCCAGGTGACCCGCTCGCATGGTTGGCTGTCGATTCTGGCCGTCGAGTGGGGGCATAGCTGGGATTTTCAACCAGACAGCCTACGCTCGGGCTCTCCATATGGTTTGGGCTGAGAAGCAAAGCCAGCAGTGACATGGGGCGCAGGTTAGAGTCAGATCACATGGCTATCAGCTTCCCACCTACACACCCCCCCCCCCAACACACACACAGTTGTTGCTCTGTAAATTACTCCTCAGCCTCTAGGGCACAATGTGAACATTTATGCCTTTTATACCCTCCCTGCCCGCATGGCCATCCTTTGATTCCCAGTTTCAGGTTTGAGCCCAGCGCCCAGGTCACCTCACCCACCCCCCGTCCACCCTCTCATCCTATGGCGACGTGGGACATGGGACATGACCACCCGTGCAGATCCGGCAACCCTTCACAAGCCTTCGATCCGTCCGCCTCATCTCCTTGGAAGGAATGTGTCTCCCACCCCTTTATAGCAAGAGGCTGTGCAACTTGCTTGGCCAGTGGGATGAAGGCACACAGACCACAGAGGCTTGAGATGCACCATGACAGTTGGGCTCACACCTCTGCCATTACTACTAGAAGGATATTCCTGGGATAGGCCGTTGGTCCCAAGCACCTGCCAGGTGGATGCACCTGCCAGGATCAGCCCGGCCACAAGCACCTGAGGGAGCCCAGCCAAGATCAGCAAGCCATCCAACCACGCGCAGCCCCAGGCAGTCCAGCTCCATGGGACCCCGGTCGGTCGTACAGGAGAAGTCAGCTAGGATCAGCAGAGCCTTCCGGCCACAATCAGCTGACCCCCGGATGCACCCGCTAAATAAACATCCGTGTGTGTATATCACACGCAGATTTGGGTTATTCTCGGACCAGAGTAAACCGATACATTAGCAGCAGTATAGCCGTGAGTCCATCATCACTACCTGGTTGCAGTGTGACTAAGTGATAAAGAATTGTACCCAGAACCAGATGTGAAATGTACATGCCCCGGGGGGCGCCTGGGGGGCCCCGTCTGTTAAGCATCTGACTTCAGGTCACCGTCTCCAGGTTCACATCGGGCTCTGCACTGACAGTGTGGAGCCTGCTTGGGATTCTCTCTCCCTCTCTCTCTCTCTCTCTCTCTCTCTGCCCTTCCCCCCCCACACTCACATGCTCTCACACTTTCTCTCTAAATAAATAAATATATGTGTATATATATATATATATATATTTTTTTTTTTTTTTTGAAATTCAGGATGATGTAGCTGGAGGGGGAGTGGGTTTAAAAGGCTCATGCTCGGGGGGCGCCTGGGTGGCGCAGTCGGTTAAGCGTCCGACTTCAGCCAGGTCACGATCTCGCGGTCCGTGAGTTCGAGCCCCGCGTCGGGCTCTGTGCTGACGGCTCCGAGCCTGGAGCCTGCTTCTGATTCTGTGTCTCCCTCTCTCTCTGTCCCTCCCCCCGTTCATGCTCTGTCTCTCTCTGTCTCAAAAATAAATAAAAAACGTTGAAAAAAAAATTTTAAAAAAACAAATAAATAAAAGGCTCATGCTCGGGACTTTCCATGACTTGGCTGGAGTTCACCAAACTTTTTTTTTTTTCCAGAGGCTAGCTGACTTGTAACATTGCAACAGAACAAATGCAGAAGCAACTATAAGAACCCAGTTGTCTTCTACTGAGCCAGACGTTAAATATTCTCAGAAATGTAAAGTGATGTCACTCTTCTCATTACATTTTTTTTTTTTTTTTTTTTGGAAAATACAGCATTTTTCATTCGAAATGTTATTTATGTTGGGGAGCCTGGGTGGCTCAGCTGGTGAAGTGTCCGACTTCAGCTCAGGTCACGATCTCGCGGTCCGTGAGTTCGAGCCCCGCGTCGGGCTCTGGGCTGATGGCTCAGAGCCCGGAGCCTGCTTCCGATTCTGTGTCTCCCTCTCTCTCTGCCCCTCCCCCGTTCATGCTCTGTCTCTCTCTGTCTCTGTCTCAAAGATAAATAGACGTTAAAATAAAAAAAAAATTTAAAAAAATAAAGGATGGAAATTCTGATACACAATACAACGTGGATGAAACTTGACAACTTGATGCTAAGTGAAATGAGACAGGCACGAAAGGGCAAATATTGTTCGACTGCACTTAAATGAGGCACAGAGAAGAGGTAAATTCACAGAGACAGAAAGTAAAATAGAGGTTGCCTGGAGTGGGGGAGGTGGGGAGATGGAGAGTATTGTTTGAGGGATACAAAGTTTCAGTTTGGGGAAATGAAAACATTCTGGAAACCCCGTGGCAGTGACGGTCCCACAACAAGGTGAATGTATTTCATGCCACCAACTGCACACCTAAAATATAGGACATGGCACATTTTATGTCCTGAAATCATTGTTTGCACCATATGCTAACGAACTTGGATGCAAATTTTAAGAAATAAAAATTTTTTAAAAAATTTTTTAAATAAAAATAAAGAAATGGCCCCCCAAAATGTAGTTTTTACATTTCTTCTGGCCAAAGCAGGTGGGCGCCCTCTGGTGGAAGTACAGGGTATCGGTTGGCGGCGCAAAATTTCTCCGGAATTTTCAATTCTGAAGACGGAGGCAGATATGAGGCAGCTGATATGAGGACTTTATTTCAGCAGATCTTTATTTTTTTTTTATTTTTATTTTTTTTATTTTTTTTAACGTTTATTTATTTTTGAGACAGAGAGAGACAGAGTATGAACAGGGGAGGGGCAGAGAGAGAGGGAGACACAGAATCTGAAACAGGCTCCAGGCTCTGAGCAGTCAGCACAGAGCCCGACGCGGGGCTCAAACTCACGGACCGCGAGATCGTGACCTGAGCCGAAGTCGGACGCTTAACCGACCGAGCCACCCAGGAGCCCCACAGCAGATCAACTTTAAACCCTGAACTATGCCTCTTGTCGTGCATATTCACTCACACACACGCACGCGCGCACACACAATTACAGACACAATGAGACCCTTGCAAACGCACACAGACACGATCACACATACGAAAAACTCTCCCAAAGACCCACATAGGTACACACACAGAGGGACACAGGGGCGCCTGGGTGGCTCAGTCAGCTAAGCTTCCCGACTCTTGATTTCAGCTCAGGTCTTGATCTGAGGGCCATGAGTTCAAGCCCTGCCCTGGGCATAAAGCCTACTAAGAAAAACAAACAAACAACAAAAACAAGGAGACACGGACACACGGACAGTCGCTTACACACACGACACTGAAAACAGCGTATGATTAACAAAGGGGACTTAGTAGACCAGCGCCGTTCTCTATTTTTAAAAAAATCGTAATGGAAAATGAGTTTCTTCCCAAAGCCATTAAATAAACGTTGAACAAGTAATTAAGATGAATCTCGGTTGGGCAGCATGCCCGACTTGAGGTCCACAATCCCTTAGCTGAAGTCCTTGGGGACAGATGCCTTTCGGAACTCAGAAGTGTTCCAATTTTAGAAAGGCGATTCTGAGCAAATGCCACATTTTATGTAACACTCCCAGGGGTCTGAGGCAGCCCCCTCCCCACCAGACATGTTAGTATATTTGCAGCAACGCCCGTGGAAGTTCACACCAACGGAGATAAATAAAGGGTGTAAATAATAGAAAGTTTAACCCCAAAGCGGTGTGGAAAGATCATCTTTCCCTTCAACAAACTTACGAATTAGCGCCAGTCCAGAATTAAAAAAAAAAAAAAAAAAAAAAAGTAAATAACTCTTATCAGTTGATTTGCCACCATGTGAGACTGCGCCCAAACTACCCCCCCCCCCAAAGAACCTGTTTTGGTTGTCACGGCTTTTGGGAATTCGGGACACGGGACCCTCCTAGCAGGCCCCTGGAACGTGCACGTACAAATGTTTCTGCCGTGATTGTGAATCTTGGATCCCGGCCAGGGTAGGCTTCCGGGAGGACGGCGACGCTTTGGCGCCCCCTCCTGGAAGTTTCAGCCCTTGCGGTCGGGCTGCCGCGGGGAGGTCTACGGCCTTGGGCTTGATCCAGCGGTGGGTCGCGATTGGCCGAACCGTTTAGAGTAATCCCGCCTTCTCGCGCCAGCGCGTGATGGAACCCAAGCCTCAACCAACCGCACCTGACGGCCCCTGGCACAGGCACGGGGGGGTCCAGGTTTGTCATGTGACCTGCACTGATCCCACCAAGTTGAAAGAAAGCCCTTCAGCCCACCAGGAGGGGCGAGGCCTCCCTCTCTCCCAGGGATGGGAATGAGTTCCCAGGTGCCTCCGTCCGTGGGCACCCTGCAAAGCCCCTTGGGGGTGAGGCTGCCCCTAAGCCCCGAAAGAACTAGAAACACTGTAGGGCCCTGTGGTGGCCACCCAAGGGTGCTGCTCGGCTCTCCCTTTAAGAGACCTTGCTGCGGGGGCGCCTGGGTGGCTCAGTCGGTTGAGTGTCCGACTTCCGCCCAGGTCCTGACCTCGCAGTTCGGGAGTTCGAGCCTCGGATCCGGCTCCCTGCTCTCGGTGCAGAGCCTGCTTCGGGTCCTCTGTCCCCTTCTCTCTCTGCCTCTCCCCACGCATGTGCGTGCATGCTCACACCTCCCCCACCTCCTCAACCCCCCCCCCCCCCCGCCTGCCCCCAGACTTTCTCCCTCTGGTCCAGTCCCTCCTCCCCTCCTTTTCACAGCGATCAGATCAATGGAGGTGGTAATGATCGCACAACACCGGACTTCATGCCCTGAACTTTACACTTTTAAACGGTTCAAGAGGCGCCTGGGTGGCTCAGCTGGTTAAGCACCAACGCTCTTGATTTCGGCTCAGGTCATGATCTCGCGGTTCCTGAGATTGAGTCCCCACGTCGGGCTCTGGGCTGACAGTATGGGAACCTGCCTGGGGTTCTCTCGCTCCCTCTCTCTCTCTCTCTCTCTCTGCCCCTTCCCCGCTCTTTCTCTTTCTCAAAAATAAACTTCAAAATATATGCTCTGGAGGCCCGGGTGGCTCAGTCAGTTAGGTGTCCGACTTGATTTTGGCTCAGGTCATGACCTCACAGTTTGTGAGATTGAACGTCATACGAGGCTCTGCACCGACAGTTCGGGAACCAGCATAAGATTCTCTCTCTCTCTCTCCACCCCCCTCCCTTTGGCTCGTGCTCTCTAAAATAAATTAAAATTTTTTTCAACAGAAGGAAAGAAAGAAAGAGAGAGAGAGAGAGAGAGAGAGAAAGAAAGAAAGAAAGAAAGAAAGAAAGAAAGAAAGAAAGAAAGAAAAAGGAAGGAAGGGAGAGAGAACGGAAGGAAGGAAGAAAAAGGAAGGAAGGAAGGAAGGAAGGAAGGAAGGAAGGAAGGAAGGAAGGAAACTTGTAGACCAGAGAAATTTCAGTGATTTGCCTAAGAAGCTGAACAAAAGGGCGCCTGGGTGGCTCAGTCGGTGAAGCGTCCGACTGCGGCTCAGGTCATGATCTCGCGGTTTGTGAGTTCGAGCCTCACATCGGGCTCTGTGCTGACAGCTCGGAGCCTGGAGCCTGCTTCGGATTCTGTGTCTCCCTCTCTCTCCGCCCCTCCCCTGCTCACGCTATTAAAAAAACAACAACACAATTTTAAAATAAAATGGCTCAAGTGGTAACTTTTATGCTATGTGTATTTCACACACACACTAAGATTTTGACCACCCATGTTTCCTCCAGGCCACTACCTTGTTCTAGCCACTGTCTCTCACCTGAACCATGGCCGTGGCCTCCTCCCTGGGCCCCAGCTTCCACCCTCGCGCCCCCTACACTTTACTCCCACGCGGCAATCAGAGGGTCCCGTTAACACCTAAGCGGGCTCTGTCCCTCCTCAGCTCAAGAACTTTCCATGGTTCTACCTCATTCAAAGTAAAAGCCAAAGACCTCACGGTGGGTCTTTGAGGTTCTGTACAATCTGCCCCCATTCTCTCTCTCTCTCTCTCTCTCTCTCTTACTCTTGCCTCCCTTCCTGCTCTCTCCTTCACTCACTCTGCTCACTCCCTGGCTTCTTCATGGTTCCTTGAACCGGCCAAGCACCTGAGCCTCAGGGCTATCGCACTTGTTGTTCCCACGTCCTGGAACACTCTTCCCGCCAGAGATCTGTACGCCCGGCCCTTACCTCTTTGGCATCTGCCCAGGAACCAGCAACTCCATTACTCCCTGTCCCCCTGATTACCTTCGTCCGTTGTGCTTCTTGTTAACAGACATAACATGTATTTAAGTCACTCATCATGCTTCTTGTCTGTCTCTCCAGCAATAGGTCAGCTCCCTCGAAAGCAGGAAGCTTTGCCTGTTTTGTTCACCGCTGTGACCCAGGTGCCTAGAATAAGGCCTGGCACAGAGTAAATGCTCAGTAAGTGTTTGTTAAGTGCAAAATTAAGAGGCAGTGACCAAAAGAGAGACTGAGAGATAAGGAAGACAGCCAAAGATGGGAGAGGAGATAGGGCACCGGGGGACTGAGCTGGGGAAGAACCGAGGAGGGGGGGAGGGGGAGGGGAGGTGTTGGGGCAGGACGGGGAGGGGGGGAGCAAGGGGAGGGAGGGAGGAGACACAGAGAGAGAGCTGGGGCGGAAAGCGACAGAGACTCAAGAGAGTGAGTCAGAGAGAGCACCGAGTGAGGGACAGAGGCAGAGACAACACTGAGAGATGGCAGGGAGAGACAGAGAGGCAGGGACGGAAGGGGGAGAGAGCAGGGTGGCGAGGGAGACACAGAGACAGGAAGAGAAACCGAGGAATGGGGAGCAACGGAGCTGGGAGAAGAGGGCAGGAAGCTAGAGAGCCGAGAGGGTTCAGAGATGCAGAGGGTCCCCACCTCCAACTCACCACTTGCTGGTGTCCAGAGCTCTGGGCCGACTTGACATCCCTCGGGATCCAAGCTGTGGTTTTTTTTAATCCCTGAGGGACAGAGGCGGGTGGAGAGAAGGAACGTGTGATGCCGTTTGAAAGGCTTTGGATCACTAGTTTATTTACTCTGGAAGTACGATCATCATCTTCGTTTCACAGGACCAGGAAGGTTGAGTAACCTGCCCAAGGTCACACAGCTAGGGAGAGGAAGAGCTGGAATTTGGATCTGGGCATCTTGGCTCCACGGTCAGTGCCCTATGCTAACCATAAAGGGGTGCCGGGTCCCTGAGTTCCCCTTCGGTTTGGAGACACCCTCTGGGAAGTGGTGCTGGACGGACAGAAGGGAGGGAACGAGGGACACAGAATGAGTGACATTCTCAGCCCAGTCCATATCCACTGATGTCCCAGCCTGAGGGAGGAGGTTCAGTTTCACTCCCCTGGGAAAGTCTCCAGTTCAAAGGAGGACGCTAGACGAGAAAACCGCTACCTGCGTATAGGGTCCAATGCCCTGCCCAGAGCCAGGCCTCAGTCCTCTGCGGGGAGGGGATACATTCCACCACTTCGGACTCTTTCGGCAGGCCTGGAATTTCTCTGCCTCGGTCCACCAGCAGCACTGCAGACCAGAGAGGTTGTACGAATCTTTAAAGGCAGCACAGTACTGGCCAACTTCCTCTGTGATTTCCAGGGAGGCACAGCCCCACCACACCCCTGTCCACCCTCAGCTCTCAGACCCGGGGAAGAAGGCCTCACTCCCTCCCAGCAGCAATCCTGACATCTCAGGGGGACTCAGCCTCTCTGCCTGACGCTATAATCACACTAATCCCAATCCCTGAAGACCCCAATGCTTGTGCGAAACCATCCCACCTCTCCCCTCATCTGTGCTGGAACAAGAGGGCGGACTGTCTGCTTCTCTCCAGAGGCACTTGTCTTCTGCCCCAAGCGGACACAAAACTGCGAAGTCCTTCATGCTGTCTGACCTTCAACTGCTCTGTTGCAGATAAGCCTCTTCTCCCCACCCCAAAGGCTAAGTGTTGGCGATGAGAAAAGAAAAACACGCCCGCCCAGGTCAAGGGAGAGCCCACCCGAGCCACCCAGGGCAAAAGACACGAGGATCGGACGCCGGGAAGGCCTTCCCCTTACAAACTTGAAGAGAGAGACATCTCGAAAACAATACAACAAACACAGCACCAGGCACTTGGGGCTGGAGTTTATTGCAGGGGGGACATACGGACACGGAGATTCAGAGAGGAGGAGGGCGGGTTGTGGGCTCTGTGCTCAGAATCCCATGGAGGGG
The DNA here is from genome assembly GCF_018350195.1 of Panthera tigris. Lineage (NCBI taxonomy): Eukaryota > Metazoa > Chordata > Mammalia > Carnivora > Felidae > Panthera > Panthera tigris. Next base: position 10,103,079 of record NC_056674.1, read on the forward strand.
GTCAGAAGGCAGAGGTCAGGAGAGGGTCTGCCAGATGGTGGAGGACCCCGGTCTGATGGCAGAGGAGCCTGATGGCGGAGAAGCCTGACGGCAGAGGAGCGAGGCCCCAAGCCAGCTCCCCTTCGCTCCCCATTCTTCAGGATGACGACTCCGGAGACGCTGGGCGGTGTCGTGAAGACGGAGCCCGGGCCCGACCGGGTACGGAGCATCCGCCGCGGGGGCGCCGGCCTCTCGAGGGCCGGAGATCCAGCAGGGGGTGGAAGGGACGGCTACCCGGGTCCTCGCCCCCCCGCGGCCTCCGGCCTCTCTCTGGGTGTCTGGCGGTGGTTCGGGCGGCGGCTGTGGTCGCTGTGGCGGCGGCGGCGGCTGCGCGGCAGCTCGAGCTGGGGTCGCGGCCCGCCGGGGGCTCCCAGGAGGCAGGAGATCGAGGCAGCGGCAGGCGCCGGGGCAGGCGGCGCGCCCGGGCGGGCGGCGCACGGAGGAGACGGCGCGCTGGGCGGCGGGCCGGCGGGGCCCGCGGGGGGCCGCGTGGGAACCCAGATGAGACCGTAGTAGACGGCGAGCAGCACGGCGGCCAACGAGACGCAGAGGAAGTAGGCGCAGACGGGGGCCAGGCGCAGCCAGCGGCCCCGCGGGCCCTCGCTCAGCCCGGCGCCACCCGGGCTCTCGCCGCCGCCGCCCACGCAGCTCGTGCCCCGCATCCCCGCAGCCCACTCCGCCCGGCGCAGCGGCCCGCACAGGCCCCGCCCCCGCGCCCTGGGCCCGCCCCCTCCCCGGGCCCGCCCCCGCGCTCTGCATCTCCTTGATCCAACCCCGCCCCCGCCAGGATGATCACGCCCCCGCGCGGGCTGGTCTCCTCCGCATCCTGGACCCACCCCCTCCCCAGACTCCAGCCAACCATTATCAAGCTAAGACTTAACTAGCGCCCTGACCCCACCCCCACTTGGCTCTGACCCCGCCCCAGGCCCGCAAACGCAGCTGGCAACTACTGCCAGGCTTCGGTGTGACGCCCACACCTCTTAAATGCGAGCCCGCCCAGCACTTAGCCCCGCCCTCCTCCTTCTGGCCTCCTCCCCGCGCCCCAACCCCGTCCCCTTTCGGGACACAGACTTCTCCCGGGCATCTAAGCCCAGCCTCCGAGCCCCAAGCCCTTACGAGGTTCAAGCCTCACAAACCCCGCCCCACCTTAGCCGCAGGTCCTCCCCGCTTCTAACTTGCCTTTCTCTGAATCACACTCGATTCTAGCACTCGAAGCCACCCTCTCCTCTCCTTGGATTCACACTCTCTAGTCCAGGCTCCGCAACTTTCCGCCGCCTCAGCCCATTGGTTCTAGCCCCGCACTGGCCACGCCCTCCACCGAGGACTGCCCCCCACAGCCGCGTTAAGAACTCGCATCTAAACCTGCTGTCGCGGCCCCACACCACATCTAAGGCCCGCCTATGTCCCAACCTCACCTCACCCACGAGTTGTGGCCCCGCCCAGGCACCCTAGCCACGCCCCTCACGGCACCTCATCCTTACTTCGCGTCCAGAGATCTAAATTCAACGCCCCGAAGCTCCAGCTCTGCCCCATAAGCCAGTCACGCCCCTTCCCCAACGCCTCCCCACCACCCTCAGTTTCTCCCTCTCCCTAAAGTCATGGGATCCAGAGCAGTCTCCGGGGAGGAGAGAGCGCAGCCTGGAAATCCAGACTAACCCCCTCCTGCCGCCCCCTCCCCATCAAGGCGGGGAAGCTTCAGTCCCCTCCCAGCAGCGTCTTCAGGAATTCGGGGAGGCCTGCGAGAGGGGGGGGGGGGAGGGAAGACGTATCAGGGGAGTGGAGGAAGGAAGACCCCTTCCTCCCGCCTCTTCCGCCATGGAAAAGCCCGCCAAGCACAGCAACCCAGCCTGCCCTCCAGAAACACAGTTCAAAGGTTAGCGGAAGCACTGCGTTTAATGAGAGAAGGCCGGTGGCCTAGTAATTCCAAGTCCTGCGGGAGAGTCACCGGCTATTTGCCATGCCCCAGATGGAAACTCCAGGAGGCGGGAATCTAGATCCGGGGACCGGCACCTAGCCCCCCATGGCTGCCATTAGGTGGGTAACTCGGGGGCGTCTCAACCCTCCCGGTGCCACGGCGCCCCCCATTCGTGAGACTTGCCTATTGCCCTGGTCCCACCCCGTTCACTGGCCCTGACTCCGCCCCCCTTACATTTAACCCTCTCCTGGCTGGAGCGTGACGGAAGCAGAGAACAGAGGAGCAAGGCGGCAGGAGGTTAGTGCAGAACGCGGAGGCCGCAGTCTGCAGGCGCGGTCAGCGGGCGGCCCCCGGTGGCGGAGCGGCCGCCACCACCTTGCAGAAACGCACCCTCTGGAAGTCGGTGATCTCCGCGGTCTCCTGACCCTCAGTGCCCGCCTCTGGGGGAGAGAAGGGGCAGTCAGCGGAGGGAACAGTTTCCCCCACCCTCCACCCGTCTAGTTCCGTCTCTGATCCCAACTGAGCCTAGCCTCAGTCGCCCTGCGTTAAATGGTTTATGGGCCTCGGACTCCCTTTAATCCTCGCAGGGGGGCCCACAAACTGCATGCACCCCAGCAGAACCCTATTTACAATCGAGGAAGCTATCTGGTACAGCAAGATCACAGTCACTTGGCCAGCAAAGGGCCCAAAGGCGAAGACGAGAAACGCCTGGACACCCTGCCCTCGCCGACCATCCTAAACTCTGTCCTCTCAGACTCCAGCCTCCCCCACCCCCGCCCAGTCCCCCACGGACCTAAACTAGCCCCAAGAGTGCCCGCCCTCTTGCCCCTGCCCCCCTTTGCCCTTGCCCACCTGAGTTCTAACCAGATCTTCCTTCGCTCTGCCCCCCAAACTCTAATGTCACGCCTGGGGAGGTTCACCATGGTTCCCAACCCGGCTCGCACTGATGGAGGTGGTTGGGCCCTACATTCTAACGGGAAATGCATTTCGATTCTGATTTCCTCTACTCGCTTAGACCCCCCCCCCTTCCATTCTTACTTTTGACCTATTTAAATTCCTCCCATCCAAGTACTAACCAGGCCCGACCCTGCTTAGCTTCCGCGATCAGACGAGATAGGGCGCGCTCAGGGTGGTCTGGCTGAAGACGACCTATTTAAATTCCTAATCCTGCCCTTAGCCCTACCCCTTGGGCCTAGCCCCACCCCATCATATTTAGACTTTATCCCCCAACCCCTGGGGTCAGCCTCTAAATCCTAATCCCACCCTCGCTCCCCTCCCCCACCCCCACCATTCTTCCAAGCGCTAGGCCCCAGAGGGCCTCCATTTAGCTCCACCCCCTTGACCTGGGCTCCAATCTCACCCAATCCCAAGCGTTGTAGCCTCACCCCTCCCCCCCCATCCGCGGCTTCCCCGCACACCCAGCTCCACTCTATCCTCTCCCCAAGCCCTCCCCTCAGCCCCAGGGGGAGAAAAAGAGGAAGAAGGCCATCTTCTGGGGCCCCGTCCACTCCCCCACCTGAAGCTGCCTCAGACCCTTCCTCTTCAGCTTTCTGGGTTCCTGGGAGGCAGGGCCCACTCTCGAGGGAGGCAGGGGCTGGCTGGTCACCTCCTGGGGAAGGGGGGAGGCCCAGTCAAGCCCCTACCCCTCCATATTTCCCCCCACCGTGAGAGAGAAGGCCCTGGGGAGTGGGAGGGGGTGTTCAAGGACACACCTGGGGAATATCATTCGAGGACGTGAACTCTTTATTGGGGAGGGGCCTCTGTGGCCCAGAGCACGGGCAGGATCTGGGGGGGGGGGGGGGGAGGCATTCCAGAGACAGGCATGGACCGTCCTCCCTACCCACTGGGGTGGCGGGTACACAGGGTCCCAGTGAAGGGGGCGGGGGGAACCCAGCCCCCGATGGTTCCCCGCCCGCCAGTGCACCCCTCCAGCACACACACAAGCAGCCAGCTTCATGCATTTCCAAACGGCCAGGCCTCACCCAGAGAGAGGGCGTTGGGGGAAGTATTCAGCTCTGCCTCTTCACCCCAGTCAGACACGGGCTGGTGGCCCCCAGGGGGCGAGAAGGGGCTAGAAGGCGTGGCAGGGGCCCGGGGAAGTGGCAGGGGCTCCTCCGGCCTGGAGGGCTCTTTGTCAGCCTGCTCACCGGTGGGGCTTCCGGTGGGCGCAGCCTCTTGGGGTTGGTGGTCTTGGGCTGGTTCTTCTTCCTCCTCGATGGCCTCTTCCTCCTCCTCCCCCTCCTCCTCCTCCTCGATCTCCTCCTCCTCCTCACTCACATCTTCCCATTCCTCATCCTCCCCCTCGTCCTCCTCCCCGTCATCCTCAGGAGGCCGGTGGGCAGGAGGAGCTGGGGTCTCCAGCGGCTGCGGGGAGCACAGGGCAGGTCGGGGGAGCGGGCGTGGACCCGGAGCACCCCCACCCCCCTGCCCGGAGAGGACAGCCCGCCTCACCTGCACGGGCGTCTCCTCGGGTGGAGGGGGCTGTGGGGCCTCAGGGGCTGGGGACGCTGCCTCCTTCGTCTCCCAGCGGTCGTCATGGTCACTGGAGGGGACCAAGGAGAGGGGTGAGGCCCAGGTGGACGGGAAGGGGCTTCCCACCTCCAGATCCTCTCCAGAGAAAAGCTGCAAAATTCAACTCCGGGCGAGAGGGGGCTGTAGGTGTGCGGGTGAGGACCCAGCATGCTGGAGCACTGGGGAGGAAACGGCGAGTCTGTGTCCCCAGGTTATCAGGCACAGATAGATGGAGGGGGGCCAGGCGGCAGAAAAGAAGAGGGGGGACGAGGAGAGGGATGGGGGTAGAGCAGAGACGGAGGCCCCCACTCCCCAGAAGCAAGAGCCTGACCCACAAGAGAGACACACGTACCCGAGAACAGACAGGGACGAGACGGCAGAGACAAAGCCACACATACACAAGTCAGGACGACCAGGTCTAGAGCCACCGCTGCGAGTGGGGGCCCTGCACACGCCAGGGGAGGGGGTGCCCCCACCTGTAGGCACGAGGGGCTGCCTTGGTCTGGGGTCGGCTACCCTTCCTCCTCCTGCGGCTGACCTCCGCTTTGTGCTGGGACAGGAACTCCCTGAAAGTGGGGGGCTTGGGGGGCCGAGCCCAGGCCTGATCATCTGCAACAGAAGCCAGGAGGGGTCAGGGCACAAACTAACCCCCTCGCCCGGCCCAGCCAGTGGCCCCACCCCACCCAAGGACACCCGCTCACCATAGCGATGGGATGGTTCGAGGGCAGCGGCTGGGCCATCCTTGAACCTGGGGAGAAGAGAGAAGGGGGCGAGCGGGTAGCTTAACAGAAAGAAAAAATTCAGTATTTGACCCCCAAAACAAAAACTCCGAAAGCACGTAATCCCCAGCTTCCAGTCAGGCCTCACTTGCTAGCACTCCTACCACACCGCGCTCCTGCCTCAGGGCCTTTGCACCCACTGCCCCTGGGGACACCTCCCCAGGCCATTCGGCGGCCGGCACCCTCACCTCCTCCAGGCTTCCGCTCAGACCCTCCTAAACCCCGGTCGAAAATAATCACATATTGTCACACGCGCATCACCCAAGTCTAAAAGAAGGGTCTCCATCCTTCTCCACACTCCGTTGTTCTTCATGAGCTGCCGTTGGATCTATTCACTGTCCACCTTTCCAACTAGAATCTAGGTCCCTTGAAGGCAGAAGCGGTTTTGTTCACTGTCGTGTCCCCATCCCCTAGAATCCCCACCACCCTTCGTGACACAGAGGAGGGACTCAAATCAACGTTTGCTGCCGAAATCAACGTACCCACGCGCTAACGAGGCGTGCTGCGTGCTGCTTCGGGGGCTCGAGGAAGAACGATTACGTTCTCGTTCCCAACCCGGAGAGCATCCCGCTAGAAGCCCGGGTGCCTGCACCTTACAAGGATCCGCCACAACGTCTGTGCAGAGACCTCCTCACGCTTGCACCGGTTGGGCTCACAACCCACAGAGAAATGCTCAGACCACCCAGGCACACAGCCAACACCCTCTTTCTTCAGCCCGTGCCAGCGACAAAAGTGACAGGCGTGGAAACTTGCAAAGCAGCAAAGGGCGCGGGATGGCATGGAAAACTACGGCTGCGGGGGCGCCAGGGTGGCTCAGTCGGTTAAGCATCCGACTTCAGCCCAGGTCGTGGCCTCGCGATTCGTGGGTTCGAGCTCCACATCAGGCTCCGTGCTGACAGCTCAGAGCTTGGGGCCTGCTTCGGATTCTGTGTCTCCCTCTCTCTGTTCCTCCCCCACTCACCCTCACTCTGTCTCTCTCAAAAATAAAGATTAAATAAATAAACAACGTTAAAAACTTAAGTTTTTAATAGCAGTCTTTAGACTGCTATTGGCCAGCTCTCTGGTATGGAAGTTGGTCTTCTGGTCTGGGACACAAGGGTATAGCTTCGCTTTAAGTTGGGCTAACTGGATGTTTCCGGGGACCTCGAAGAGCACGGAGTCACAAAAGGATACCAGTGCCGCCCGGATAAGGGGCTGGGTTGGTGGGGGACAGGCTGGTGAGGGAGGGGGGTGCGAAGGTCTAATCACTGTTAGCAGTTTCTCATGCCCCCCCCCCCCGTGCAGAATTTCCATCCATGCCCTTGGCCACGGGGCCGTGGCACCATCTACTAGGGCAGCTTAATCTCTGGCCCCAGCGACGCTGGGTCTGCTGCTACCAGAACGGACGTGCCTGCTCTCCCCTCCTGCTCATCTGCCAATGCCGTGACCAGCACCTCTCTGGAGAGCTGCTCCCTTCAGCCTGAACCCCAGCACGAACCCACACGGCGCAGAACGGAGTTCCGCCCGCATGGAGAAGCCAGGCCCAGCCGGACCCGCGGCCTACGGGGCCCGGTGTGGATCAGCCGAACCCAGCTGACCCGCAGACACGAGAAACTGGTTTGACGTGCCGGGGATCTGGTGATGGTGACCTCGAACCCGACACACGGGGCGGGGCGCCAGAAGGCGACGAAGGCGTCAGGGGTCAAGGTCGAGGAGCCAGAGAGGACACTCACATCCCGTCCGTCTTCTCGGCATCCCACTCCCGCCGCCACTGGCCGGTGGGCTTGCGGTGTCTCTGCAGCCGCTCCTGGTCGATCTTCTCCCTCTCCTGCTTCCAGCGCAGGTACTCCGACCGCTCCCGGCCCGTCATGGACAACGTCATGTCGCCAGCGCCAGCCAGGCCGGCCCGGCGGCCCTGTCCCGCCCCGCAGACGGGTAGTCAGGGCCCCGAGCCACCGGCCAGCCCACCCCCCGTCTCTCCCCCAGGCCTGCCGTGCTCAAGGTCACACAAGGAGGTGACAGGCCAGAGATGCGAATGCGCGGTCTGCTCGTGTGGCGCCTCCTCAGAGGCCATCCCAGATCTCTCCCCAAGCGGCACCCCGTCTCCACCCTCTACGCCCCCTCCCCTGCATTTTACGTCTGACACTGGCTCACGCTTACTATATGCTCGCTCGTTTCCATAGCTCCCACCAGAATCAACCTCTTTAGGGCGGGGGCTTGGCCTTGTTTAAGACTCAGCTCCAGGGCACCTGAGTGGCTCAGTCCTTAAGCACCTGACTTCAGCTCAGGTCAGGATTTCGCAGGCAGTGAGTTCGAGTCCCCACATCGGGTGAGCACGAGCCCCACTTCATGGGAGCCCTGCTTCTCTTTCTCTCTCTTTCTGCCCCTCCTGGGATTCTCTCTCTCTCTCTCTGCCACTTGCTCACTTGCTCCCTCTCTCCAAAAAAAAAAAAGAAAAAAGAAAAACAAAAAACAAAGACTCAGCCCCAGCACCCAAGGCCGTGCCCAGCACCCAGTGGGTCCCGGTAAACGTTCCTGACGATATCGAGAGAGGACGGGGCTGAGCAAACCGGAGAGCCAGGAGGGGAGGCCGCTGCGGTGCCCACACGGCAACGGACCATCGGCTTGCGGCTCAGAGACCGGGCGCGGAGGCTGGCCCTCCCTGCCCTGCTGTCTCGGTCAGGCCCGCACAAACCTACGCCGCAGGAAGGACGGCGGCCAGGCCAGGGCGCCCCAGCACCCGGCACCCACCTGCCGCTCCTGCTCCAGGCCGCAGCGTACCCGCTCGAAGTCGGGTCCCCCCCAGTTGCGCCCGTGCCGGCGGCTGCCCTCCCGGCGGTCCCGCTCAGGCTCCTCCAGGGGCCCGCCGCGTCGCCGGGGGTCGTCCAGGAAGTTCCGCACCGGGTTGGGCTCCAGCACGCCTTCCTGCGGGCACAGGGAGTGGGGGACGGGGTTGGCGGGCTCACGGGGGGCGGGGAGGTGGCAGAGGGCCGCGCCGCGGGGACGCCCGGGGCACTGACCCGCTGGTTGCGCTCATACTCCGCAATCTTCTCCATCTCCTCGTTCATCTTCTCGATGTTCTGCCGGCGCCGCTCCTCCCACTCCTAGGGGGTAAGAACACGGACACGAAAACACCGGGCCGTCAGGAAGACCCGCACAAGCCCACTGCTCGCTGGCATCCGGGCAGGAAGGGAGCCGCTGCCAGCCGGAGACTCCCTCCTTAGACAGGCCTGCTCTCAAAGGCCTGGGCCGGCATCTGGGACTTCGGCTCCCAGCAGGTTCTCGGTCAACGGCTAACTGAGAAAGGGGGCTCAGGGTGCCTCGACTCTCTGTGCAAACGACAGCTGTGCCCTGAACGCCGGCTTTCCTTCCGAGGTCCGGGATTTGGGTAGGCGCAAGGCAGAGGGGCCCCACATGACCAGAGCCCGGTAAAAACCTTGGGCTCTTGGTCTCTAGGGAGTCCCCGGAAGACAGCCCGTCGTGTGGGTTGTCACGACTCAGCGCTGGAGGACCCCCTCCCGTGTGACTCCCCCGGACGAGAACGCTTGGGGGCCTGCACCTGGCTCCCTCCAGGCTCCGTCCCGCGTGCCTTGTCCCTCTGGTTTTGTTCTGTGCCCTTGCACCGTAATAAATCTTACCCGTCAAGCTCCCTGGGGAAACGCTGAACCTGGGGAAGGAGCCGGGGACCCCAACACACCCTGGCTGCCACAGAACTAATGACAGCAATAACAGCAATTACTTGGCAGATGGCGAGGTGACCCCCCCCCACAATGCCTTCTCCCCTTCTTCCATGATAACGGAATTTCAGATAAGCACGCGGCCAGGTTGCTGGAGAGGACGTTTTCGTTCCCAGGGCTCGGCACACAGGAGACAAATAAGCTTCCACTTGGTTTAAGCCATGGTATTCGGGGGTCTTTTACGTGACGGCAGCTTAGCGTGTACAAATGGTAAACAAACACCCGTGGGGCGCCTGGGTGGCTCCGTCAGTTAACCATCCAATTTCGGCTCAGGTCACCATCTCACGGTTCGTGAGCTTAAGTCCCGCTCCCAGCCCAGGACTCTCTCTCCCTCTCTCTGCACCTCACGAGATTCTCTCTCTCTGCCCCTTGCTCACATGCTCGCGCTCTCTCTCTAAAACAAATAGGTAGACAGATAGATGAACATCTGTGACATTCTTCCAACGCTTACTCTGAGGCTTTCAAGTGCCTGCTGTTCACAGAACGCTCACAGTAACCTTTAAATCTGATTCTAGGACTCCCCCAAGAAGCTCCCACAGGGAAGGGAGCTGCCCAAGGACGGGGAACTCATCGAACCAAGTTGAGCCCAAGTCCATGGTGCGCTGAGTCACTCTGCCCAGCAGCCCCCCGGCCTGCTAACCTCCGCATCCGGGCGGCAGAGCAGTCTCAGTAAGAACATCACTGCTCCCCACAAACAGATCCAGGGAGCGAGACAGACAGAAAAAGAGAGCCAAGGGGAGCGCGTGCACTGGAGAGAAGGAGCCAGAGAGAGGACAGAGATGGGGCAAGACACGGCGGGTGGCAAGCGTGCACCAGACACAGAGCAAAACAAGGGGAGATAAAAACACAAGGAGAGGACGCGCGACACCGGTCAGGGGTGGGGGAGGGAGGAGAGAGAGAACGAGCCGACGGAGGGGCGGAAGAAGACAGATGCAGAAAGCCGGTCCGTGTGCGGGCAGGAACGAGGCGAACGAGACGGGAAGCGCATCAGCCAGAGGACGCCAGCCCATCCCGGGCCCCCACCTTGGATTTGCGGTCGGCAGTTGAGGCATCTCCGGCCCCAGACAGATGAGGGGACCCCCGGCCCCGGCCCCTCCGGCCGCGGCCCCCAGCTCCTCCTCGAGGCTGCTCCCCAGAACTGTCCTCCCAGTTACGGGCCACCCGGCCCACGCCTGCCCGGCCTCCCTGCTGGGGGACGGGCCGGCCTCCCTTGCTGGCCCCCGGAGGCCGCGGGGTCCCAGGAGACCTCCGAGAGGGACCCAAGTTCTTCTCCTGCAAGAGGGAAGGGAGAAAAAGTGCAGTCACTCAGATGAGGAGACGGGGACCCCCAAGCCCAGAGGGCAGCTGTGGGAGCAGAGGCCGCCCACAGGGCTGGGGCAGCTGGGGCGGAGAGGGCCGCTCTCCGGCCTCAGGTCTCAACGCTCATCGCCCGCCCCCCGGCCCAATGAGTCGCCCAGCTCGGTGTGGAGCTCACCACCTCAACGGCCATGTTCTCCTTCTCCACCGAGCGGCCCTTCCGGGGCGCGGTCACCGCTACTCCCTCGAGTTCAGCTTTTTTACGGTCCTCCTCGATCTCCTAGGAGCAAACGTCAGCGGGAGGAGGTCGGCGGTCTTGGCACCAGCGGTATTCCCACAGCCGCCATGAACTTCCCCCAAGACTGGCCCCCACCTAGGCCTCTCTCCTGAGCTCCAGGCAAGAAAGCTGATCGCTTCGGCATCTTCCCGCAGAACCCCCCTGCAGTACCCAGCTCTGGGCAAGAGCCACAGCCTACGGGGCCCTACAGGGTCTGGCCGTGTTAGCATCCTGACCTCATCTGCCACCCTCCCTCCCTTCCTCTCCCCCTCGCTCACTCTGCCCTCCTCAACGTTCCTAGAACACACCAGGCTCAACCCTGCCTCAGGGCCTTTGCACCAGCTGTTCCCTCTGCCCCCAGAGAGCCCTCAGCCTCTCACCTCCTTCAGGTTTCCGCTCCTGAAATGTCCCCTCCTCAGAGAGGCCTTCCCTGACCCACTAACAGAAACCACCTCCCCTGCCATTCTCCTGCCCCTTCTCCTGCTCAACTACCTGGCATCATGCGTATCTGGGTTATTGTCTGCTTTCCCCTCTGCAACCGAATCGGCCTGAGGACAGGGGTACCTGTCTGTTTTGTCCACTGATGTACCCCCCCAGCCTAGAACGCTTCGTGACACACAACAGAAATTCAATATGCTTTTGTTTTTTAAGTGAATGAATGCATGAAACATGAATAAATGAAACCCACCCCTCCTCCTAAGTCCCCCCTCAGGAATAACCCCACCACCTACTCTGCCACTTCTGGCAAGGACCTGGACCTCATCCTGGCCCCTCCTTCCACCTCCCCTCCCCTCCCCCCACCACTGCCTGTCACGGAGTCCTCCCCACAGCCCTGTCCCTCCTCTCCCCACGGGAGTCCCTGCCTCAGCTTCCTCCTGGGCCTCTGGCCTCCGGTATCACCTCCTCCCACTCAACAGCACACAGCAGCCAAAGAGCTCTTCCTAAAAAGCTATTCTGACCTGACCCCACTCCTGCTCAAAACCCTCCAAGGTTCCCCAGTGCCCTCGAGAAAACGTACAAATTCTCAGCGTGGCGTGACCCCTGCTGACCTCCCTGGGTCCATATCCCTCCACTGACCTTCCCACATGAAGTTTCAGGTTTCTTTTTTTTCCCTAAAGTTTATTTATTTGGGGGGGGGGGTAGGCATGGGGAAGAAGCGAGCAGGGGGAGGGACAGAGAGAGAGAGAATCCCAAGCAGGCTCCACAGTGTCAGCACAGAGCCCCAAAAGGGCGGCAGGGGGGCTCAAACCCACGAAGCATGAGATCACGACCTGAGCCGAAGCAGGATGTTTAACCAACTGAGCCACCCAGGCGCCCCTAAGTTTCAAGTTTCTGCACAAACTAATCCCTCTGCTTAAAACATGTTCGCTTCTTCTCTTCAGCTAGCTTACTCACCCTTCAGGTATCAGAATCCTTTCCTCTAGGAAGCCCTCCCTAATATCCTCCAGACTGGGTGAAGACCCCCACTCTGGGCTCTCACAGACCTGTGAACTACCCAGCCCAGCCCACTCTGGGTCATCACTGCCTAAAGAAAGGTCTGTGCCCCTACTTGATGGTGAACTCCAGAAGGACAGGCCCAGGGCTGTCTCAGTCACAGCTATATCCCTGACAACATTCAGCTCAGAGCCTGGCAGTAAAGACCTTGGTGGGTATTCGTGAATGAATGATTGATGGATGGATGGAATGAAGGAAGGAATGGCAGGCTAAGGCCTTTGGCTTTTATCCTGAGAGTGATGGGAAGCCATGAAAAGGTTTTAAGGAAGGGAGAGGTGAGGGAAACTCACTGCGGGGAGGAGAGGGGATGGGGTCTCCCAGGGCGGGGCTAGGGCACCTGGTAGCGCCGTATGAGGGCCTCATTCTTTCGCCGAAGAGCTTCGATCCTCTTGTCCAACTCAGCATCTTTCTCCTCTTTTGATTTCAGATCCAGTGTGGCTGACTAAGAAGAAGAGACAGCTGAGAGACAGCAAGGGAAACCTACACCCATCCCAGTGCATTCGATCCAGGGTCTGAGTCGTGGGTCCCCTCCTCCCAAGCTCCCTGCCCCAAAGCTCAGATTCCAGAGACTCCCCACTTTCCATCTCACCATTCCACTGGCTAGGTGGGGCCAGGGTCCCAGCAAACTTCCCCTGCAGAATCCGGACACAGCACCAGGGGTTCCTGAGGACAGAGGGAACAGAGCACTAAGGCCAATGACTCCCCAGTCTGCTTCCACCTCTCCTGTACTGGGGGCTCCTCTCAAACACACATGCGCATTAACAACACCTGCACCCCAAGGGGATTCTAGCCCTCATTTCCACTCTGTCTTAAAGGGCTAGCCTGCCCCTTACCTGCACAAATTTGGACTCCGCCACCTCCCATGGTTTGTGCCCACCCACTTGCTTCTTAGACACTAGAGTCACACCCACCTTGGGAAAAGTTCTGGCCCCACCCCACCGCTTAAGGAAACAGCCAACAATGCTCCCTTCCAAAGGAAGATTCCAATCCAGCCTCCACACCCCAGTGCTGGGAGTTTTAACCCAGACCTCCATCTCCGGAGAGCTTTAGATACATCCTCTCACCCCCCAACCAGTACAAGAAAATTCTAGGCCCACCTTCCTGCGTCCATTCTGGTGCTGCTCCATCCCTGTGAACACTCTAAATCCACCTCTCTCCCAGGGACGTGTCAGAATCGTCCCATAACCCCACCGTCAAAACAAGCCCGAACTCCACGCCTCTAGGCTGCCCTGACCCTGGGAGAACATTTTAAGCCCTCGCCTCCAGCTTCCCGAGAAAGGTGCCGCTGTCTCCCCAACACCCCGCCAGATTCCAAAAACAAGCCTGGTACCCAATGGCGAGATTTCCCGGACCTGGCTCAACCTCCCCAGTGAATACTTCCCCGCCCGGCGCAGACAGAACTTCCCGGCCCGCGCGCGGCTTTCCGGAGGTGGGGGGGGAGCTCCAGCCTCAAACTGGACCCGAAGGCCACGGCCACGGCCCCGCCCCCCTCCAGGACTAACTTTCTGGCCCCGCCCCACCCGCTAGGCCTCAGACCCCGCCCGCCCGCGCGTCTTTAATCTGGCCTAGCTTCTGACTTTCCCAGCCAACCCTCTGACCCCACCCCCCCCCGGATCCCCGGGCAACAACCTGAACCCGCCCCCTGCTTCTCGCGTTATTACATGGGCCCCGCCCACGGCCCTCCAGCCAACACCCTGGCCCCGCCTCCGACTCGCCCGGCCAACCTCCCGGTCACGCCCCCTGCTTCCCAGCCTTCGTCGCTTCGAAACACGGTCCCGCCCCCTGCGCCCTCAGTCAGGGTTCAGACCCTCAGTCAGGGTGCCGGCTTGCGTGCCAACGCTCGGACGGCACCCCTGGGTCCCGCAAAACTTTCCGGTTGCACTCCCATCATTCCCCGCCAGCACCCTGGCCACGGCCCCCGCCACCCACAACTTTTTGGTCCCGCCCCGCCTTCGCGTCAGCCTCTGGATCCGCTCCTGACTTGCGGGCCGACGATCCGGACCCGCGGGAAGCTCAGGCAAAACTTTCTGGCCCCGCCCCCAGCACGTTCGGCCCGCGTCCCGGCCCCGCCCCCTAGCTCTCCGGGCAATATTCTGGCTCCGCCCCCGGCCCGGGCACAACTTTTCAGCCCCACCCTCTTCTACCCACCCACGCCCCGGCCCCGCCCACAGCTCGGCTCGCCGGGGTCCGGCCCACCCGCCGACGTCCGGCCCCGCCAGCGCCCCTCAAGCTTTCCATGTGGGCGTCCAGTCCCCGCCCCCCGCAGAGTACTCTGACCCCGCCTCCGCGGGCGGCTCGCTGCCGCGCCTGCACCCGCTCCCGTTCCCCCCACGTGGGGCGCCAGGCCCCGCCCTCTCCGGGCGTGCTCCCGGCCCCCTCCTCCGGTCACCTGTCCCGGAGACCCCGCGGCGTCGGCGACTCCGGCTCCGTCGGCCTCCGCGTCCGCAGCTCCCGGGCCGCGCGCGTCACTTCCGGTCCGCACCACGTGAAGAGGGGAACGAAAGAGGATCACTTCCGGTCCTGCCGTCCCGTTTCCGGGAGTCTTAAAGGCGCCGCACCCCCCCCACCCCCCTCCGTGGGTGGAAGCGGCAGTGTGTCTAGGTGGTACGCAAGGGTGTTCTGGAAGCTTTACTCAACTTCGTTGGGCCTAGATGACCCTTCTTCCAGGGAAAGGAGACACCGTCCTCTCTCTGGTCTCTACCTGCTGCCTCTTTTCTGGTTCCAGTAAATAGGTACTAGGCACTGGGCAATAATTCCTGGAAGCCTGACCCACCAGGCTTGTGCTGGGTGGGTGGGGAATCCCTCACCCTCCTGCCAAGGAGACCTTAGAGTTTCAATCTTTCTTTCATTCTCTAAATTTGCATTGAGTGCCAGGGCCAGAGGGTGGGGGGAAGGGGGTGTGCTTGGGGAGGGGAGGACTCCGGCATGAACAAGGCAGACCCCATCCCTTCCCTCATGAGGGAAGGCACAAGTAAATGTGAAATACCACAAACAGAAGCGTGGGAGGTTCCTTGCAGAGGGGCAGGAGGAGAGGGCTTAGGGTGAGAGGGGGGTCCAGGCAGAGAACACACAGCCTGTGCAAAGGCCCTGTGGTGAGTGAGCTTAGTGCCTTCTAGGAACTGCAAGACACTCACTGAGAGATCCGGATGTGGCTGCAGACTCCAGGAGGTTCCATGCATTAACCAAAACGCCAACGTGATAAACCTATCATTACACATCATGCAAAATTTGACCGTTGCAGTGGGCAGACCGGATCCCCCGAGGTCGCTGGTAATTTTATTTTGTGATTTAAACTGTGGAAAGTGGAAGTACCTGCGAATCCCTGGCCCGTTATAAGGTTACAGTTAACAGCCTTTCAGAGACCTTCTCTACACATACAACTGAGTTCTCTTATAACTCCCCAAATACCTGCCAAACCTACCGCACGACTGCTTTGCTTCGTCATTCAGATGTCACCTGCACTTAGGGGCCTGCCCTGAAACCGCCTGTTTGAAAGTTGCAAAACTCCCCATCCCTTGCAATCTTTCCACTTTATTTTTCCATTTTATTGTCCGCCCTCCAAACTACCAAATGTTGGGGCACCTGGGTGGCTCAGTCGGTGAAGCGTCTGACTTCGGCTCAGGTCATGATCTCACAGTTCGTGGGTTCAAGCCCCGCATCAGGCTCTGTGCCTGCTTCAGATTCTGTGTCTCCCTCTCTCTCCGCTCCTCCCCTGCTCTCTCTCTCTCTCTCTCAAAAATGAATAAACATTAAAAAATAATAATAAAATAAATAAATAAATAAATAAATAAATAAATAAATAAATAAACTATCAAATGTTTTACTTACTTACCTTGTTCTCTGTCCCCTCCACTGTGTTGTCTGTCGTTATGCCTTGCTGTGTCCCCAGTGCCTCCAACAGGCCATGTACTGCCACGGCACAGCCTGACGCGGGGCTTGATCCCACGACCCTCGGATGGTGACCTGAGCTGAAATCGAGAGTCGGACGCTCAACCGGCTGAGCCACCGATTCTGTGGCTGTATATCTTCGGTTTCACGATGGATAGTTGACAGCCTTTAAAACTGCTGTGTGACATTCCATCCTAAAGATGGACCATAATTTCCCCCACTTGGTCTCATGGACGGTTGAGTTGTTTCCAGTTTGGGGAGATCGCCAATAATGCTGCATTGAACTTCCTGAGGCACACGTCTTTGTGAGTACTTGACCTTGCCCAAAAAGGACTCCTAATGTCATGATTAAGACCACGGACTCTGGGGCGCCTGGGTGGCTCAGTCATTTAAGCGTCCAACTCTTGATCTTGGCTCCGGTCATGATCTCACAGTTCGTGAGTTCGAGCCCCGCATCGGGCTTTGCGCTGACAGCACGGAGCCTGCTTGGGATTCTCTCTCTCTCTCTCTCTCTCTCTCTCTCTCTCTCCCTCCCTCCCTCTCCCTCTCCGTCTGCCTCTTCCTCTCTGTCTCCCTCAGAATAAATAAGTAACCATGAAAAAATAAGATAAAAGACCACTGACTCTGAAGCCAGAAGGCTTGGGTTTGAATCTTGGCTCTGTCATTTACCAACTGTGTGACCTTGAGCTTGTACAGAACTTGTCTGGAATGTAGCCTCCTCTGCGAAGTAGGTATCCTAGCACCTCCCTACTAGGCTTGTGGTGCAGAATTGAGCGGATTAATGAATTAATACACCGAGTGCTCGGCACAAGACCTAAAATATTTAAGTTCTCTGTGTATGGAGACCATTATTACAGCTTCTACAAAGACAAATTCCTCAATTGAAAGTTCATTCACATTATCACGTTGCAGTAAAAGCAACCCAGGGCGGACGCAGGTTGTTTAGGGCCTGAGGTCCATACAAAGCTGGAAACCCTTTTACAACAGAGAATGAAAAAAGTGTAAGTCAAAGGCACCTCCCGGGGTGTGGGCCAGAGCCCCGGCTCCGTTGGACGAGGCATCGAGAGGCTTGCAACATCATCTCCCTGACAGTAAAACCACCTCCGAAGGTAGCAGCTCAGCAAAGAGGCCGTGCCAACTCCCACTCCCCTCAAGCAAGCCCAGGGTGCGCGTCTCCCCGCAGCCTCACTGACGCTGCGTTTTATCACTTTTTGATCTTTGCCACCCTGATGACCAAAGGGTGGTGTCATGGCTCCGGGTGGGGCTGCCTATCCCCGGGCTGAGAAGCGAAGCTTTTTCGTACCCGCATATACACGCGTACGTATAGACCCGTCGCTTGTGGGGGTGGAGAGAAAGAGGATGCTGGAAAAGTACGATGAGATTCTGTCTTTGCTTGGATCTCTGTAATAACATTAGAAAAGTGAAACTTGAAAGCGAGCCCTTCTCTGAATGTCTGTCGGAGGTCAGAAGATAAGATTCAGAGGGAGCTGGACCCTGAGAGTCCCTCTCTGGGGCACTGAGCATTTTCACCCGAACTCTGGGCAACTCAAGGGGTTCGCCATTATCGCTCTGAGCTGTCAGCACAGAGCCCGACCTGGGGCTCAAACCCACGAACCGTGAGATCGTGACCTGAGCCGAAGTCGGCCACTTAACCGACTGAGCCACCCAAGTGTCCCCGACAGTTGTGATGTCCCTGCCCCTCCCAGTCAGCCCAGGAAGTGAGCCCATAGCGCTGGCCCTCAGTCACCCAGCTACCCAGAAGCCAACCTGGGATTTGAACTCAGGGCTGCCTGACCACAGGGATGCCATGTGGAGAGCAGGTAAGATCGTGGCCTCTGGAGCCAGGCCGGCTGACTTCAGATCCCAGCTCTGCCACCTGAGCTGTGGGACCCTGGGGGAGTTACTTAACAACTCTGAGCTTTCGGGTCCCCATCTGTAACATAATAACAGTGCCCGTACCCCACCAGGCTACTGGAAGGTGCAGTAGGCTGAGCACTGGCTCCCAGAGATGTCCGCACCCTGATTCCTGGGAGCTGTGAATATTCGTTTACGTGGCACAAGGGACTTGGCAGATGTGATTAAGAATCTTGAGATGGGGCGATGGTCCTGGAATCTTTAGTGGGGGGCTCACCGCAATCCCAAGGGTCCTCATAAGAGGAAGCAAAGGCAGATTTGACACAGAAGACAGGGTGACATGGGGGCGCCTGGGTGGCTCAGTCGGTTGAGCATCGACTCCAGCTCAGGTCGTGATCTCACGGTTCACGGGTTCGAGCTCCACATCAGGCTCTGTGCCCACGGCTCGGAGCCCGGAGCCTGCTTCGGATTCTGTGTCTCCCTCTCTCTCTGCCCCTCCCCTGCTCTCTCTCTCTCTCTCTCTCTTTCTCTCTCGAAAATAAATAAACATTGGGGCGCCTGGGTGGCGCAGTCGGTTGGGCGTCCGACTTCAGCCAGGTCACGATCTCGCGGTCCGTGAGTTCGAGCCCCGCGTCAGGCTCTGGGCTGATGGCTCGGAGCCTGGAGCCTGTTTCCGATTCTGTGTCTCCCTCTCTCTCTGCCCCTCACCCGTTCATGCTCTGTCTCTCTCTGTCCCAAAAAATAAATTAAAAACGTTGAAAAAAAAATTAAAAAAAAAAAAGAAAATAAACATTTAAAAAAATACAGCTGGGGAAAAAAGCTTCAAAGGGCCAGGGGACTGATGGTCCCCTGGAACCTCCCCAGGGAATGTGGCCCCAGCCAACATCCTGATCTGGGCCCAAAGAAATTGATTCTGTGTCTCTGCCCGCCCCCCCAGAGGTGCAAGTGAATGAATGCCTGTTGTTTGATGTCAGCCAGAGGCACTTACAACAGTGTCTGGCACCCAGCAGGTGCACTTAACCGTGACTCTTACCATCACCTGAGCGCCCCCTCCCTCCGGCCGAATAACACCGGCCGGTGGCCTCTGGAGACACGTCACAGACGTTTGCTCGCTTATTGGTTAAAGGGATGCTCTCCTTCCAATTGTGTCACGGGCCTCAAAGGTCTGGTTCACGCCCATTTCACAGACAGGAAAACGGGCTCCAGCAGCCGTCGTAACAAATGGCCACACGCTGTGTGACCGAAAACAGCAGGAGGGTATTCTCGACCCTTCTGGTAGGCCAGAAGTCTGAAAGCAAGGTGTGGGCAGGGTTCTTTGTTCTGGGGGCTCTGGGGGAGACTCGAAGGCACCAACCAGGAGATCATGACCCGAGTCGGAGGCTTAACTGACGGGACCGCCCAGGCGCCCCGCCCTTGTTGATTTCTGAAGACAACATAGCACAATTTTCCCTTGAAAGGAGTGGTGGAGATCCTGGCGGTTTTCAGTATCTACTAAGACCACGCAAATAACCCTTTGCGCTTAACGGCAAAAGAACGGCCCAGATGAAAAGGCCCGACAAGGTCACAGGCCTGGTGAGGATGCGCGGCAGCCGGGACTGACGCCCACTGCTGGAGGGGACACAAAACGCGCCAACTGCTGTGGAGTAAGTTCTACGACGGTCCGAGGCACACACATACCCTGTGAGCCAGCAAATGCACTGCGGGGCATTTACCCAACAAATGCATGCACGTGCTCACCAAACGTGTCGTGGGCAAGAACGACCGTGGCAGCTTCGACACAATCGCCCCGCTTATGCGCTGATTTGTGTCCCCTCCCCGATTCGTGTGTCAGAGTCCCTACCCCCCAGCACCTCAGAATGTAACCTAATTTGGACATAAGCCTTTAACAGAGGCAGTTAAGTGAAAAGGAGGTCATTAAGGTGGGCCCTAATCTCCTATGACTGGTGTCCTCATAAGAAAAGCTTAGGTTGGGGCGCCTGGGTGGCTCAGTCGGTTGAGCGGCCGACTTCAGCTCAGGTCACGATCTCGCGGTCCGTGAGTTCGAGCCCCGCGTCGGGCTCTGGGCTGATGGCTCGGAGCCTGGAGCCTGGTTCCGATTCTGTGTCTCCCTCTCTCTCTGCCCCTCCCCCGTTCATGCTCTGTCTCTCTCTGTTTCAAAAATAAATAAAACATTAAAAAAAAAAAAAAAGAAAAGCTTAGGGACGCCTGGATGGCTCAGTCAGTTAGGTATCCGACTTCGGCTCAGGTCACAATCTCGCGGTTCGTGGGTTCGAGCCCCGCTTTGGGCTCTGTGCTGACAGCTCAGAGCCCGGAGCCTGCTTCGGATTCTGTGTCTCCCTCTCTCTCTGCCCTTCCCCACCTCAAAAATAAATAAATGAACTTAAAAGAAGAGGAGATTAATATCTATGCACAGAGGGAAGAAGCCCACGTGTGGACACAGGGAAGACAGCCATTCCACAAGCCAAGGAGAGAGGCTTCAGAAGAAACTAACCCTGGGACACCTTGAGGTAGGACTTCTCGCCTCCAGAACTAGGAGAAGATAGAATGGGGGTGGGGGGGGGGAGTTGTTTTTAATTTTTTTGAATGTTTTCTTTATTTTTGAGAGAGTGCGGGTGGGGGAGGGGCAGTGAGAGGGAGACAGAGGATCCGCAGCAGGGTCTGCACTGACCTCAGCCAGCCAGACGCGGGGCTCGAACTCACCAACCGCCAGATCATGACCTGAGTCACAGTCGGACGCCCAACCGACTGAGCCACCCAGGCGCCCCCTAAAGTTTTGTCGTGTAAGGCACCCGGCCTGGGCTACTTTGTGGTGGCCGCCCCGAGCGGACTCAGACGGCCCCGAATGGGAAAGAAGCGGAATGTTCTTCAGCGGTACAATGGATACTCTCGCTGGGGTGCCTTTGCACGCGGAGATGCCACACGGCAGTGAACATGAACGCTCTCTACCGGCGCACCAGCACGTGCATGCATCCCGCAAACGTTACGCCGAGCGACAAAAGCCAGACAGACGCAAAGGAGCACGTACGGTTTGATTCTATTTGCATGAAGTTCTAGAACAGGCACAACTAAATCTCTGTTGGTAGACTTGAGGATAATGATGGCCCGGGAGAGAGTCAGTAGAGGGGGGTCCCCAGGGGGTCCTGGTAGGAGGCGGGGGACCTGTCATGTTTGGTTTCTCCCCCCAGGGTTTCTGCACTCGGGGTTCGTGGGTTTTACAAAAGTAGGTACGTCGTGCCTTCGTGTCCACAACGTTTCAAAGGATTTTGAGGGGCGCCTGGGTGGCTCGGAGGGTTAAAAGCGTCAGGTCTCGGCTCGGGTCATGATCTCACGGTTAGGAAGTCTGAGCCCCGCATCCGGGGGTCTCCGCTGTCAGGGCTGAGCCCGCTTTGGATGCTCTGCCCCTCCTCAGCTCGTTCTCTCACTCCCTCTTTCTGAAAATAAACGAATAGACGTAAAAAACAAAATTGTGTGTGTGTGTGTGTGTGTGTGTGTGTGTGTGTGTTTTGCAAATACAATTTGGAAGCTCAAAAAATACCCGTAAAAAATACCTTGTGGTTATATGTGAAACGGAGTTAAGTTCTCGCATTAGTCCGTCGTTATCAGGCTACGAGAAGCCCTGGTGGGAAATTTGGCCGCCGAGCGGGCCCACGTTCGCCCTGGCCACCAGGGGGCGGCCTGGCGCCCTTCTGGCCGCTTGAGATGCGGCTCGAGCATTCGTTCGACGAACCGTCCTTGCCCTGTGCCAATCTACGCTGGGCCGGGCCTCGTTGTCGTCTGCGGATCTGTGAAATGGAGATTGGAACGTACAGCTGTGCCGGAAGGCTGTCCCTGTCGCCATGGAGCTCACTTTCTCCAAGAGGAAACAGACCATAAATAGCTAAACAAAAGGATGTTCCAAGGAGGGCTGCGGTGCAAGATAAGGCTGCTCCCAGGGGACAGAGATGGTCCGGGAGGGCTTTTCTGACGCTTGAGCAGAGCCTAGAGGGAAACGTGGGGGACAAGCCAGATGACTATGGGGGCGTCCCAGGTGGAGGAAAGAAATATGGGGACCCCACTCACCGGCTGAAAGGTGGAAAGGGAGACTGGGGTAGACAGCCAGACCCAGTAGGAGGCAAAGAGCCACACATCTTCTGAGGCAAAGCCCTTCGGGGCTGAGCTACAGACCAGACGAACTCGTTTGACCCCGGGGAGACGCAGGGAGGCGATCGGCAGGTCCTGCCTGGAGGAGGTGGCCCGCGACTCCAAGACTCCAAGCGTGGAGGGCCCTCCGGATGACAGAATGAATATTTGTTGTCTCATGATCGTTTTAAAGGCCCAACTGGCTTGCTGACTGCTGTATCCCCAACCCTGAAAGAGGATCTGTGCTGACACTGACATTTTTTTTTTTTTCAGTTTTTATTTTAATGCCAGTGAGTTAACACTCATTGTCTACAGGGCGGCCTCCCTTTTGTTCCGTGAATTATCTCCTAAACCCATCCCAAAGCCTCGGCTCCCACAGTACTCTTCGACCCTCCATTTTCCAAAGCAGAACACCAAAGCCCGGAGATGCTGTGAGCTGCCCGAGGTCACACGTCCGGCCGGGATTTGAACCCACGGGGATCTTTCTGACTCGCAGAGCTCTCTCCACCTCTATCATAAATCTATTATAATTGTGAGTATTGCGCTAGGCAAGGTACTTAACGTTTCTGTGCCTCGGTTTCCCACGTGGAAAATGGTGCTTGTGGACAGCATGTTGTAAGGATTCAGCAAGGTAAGTGAGGTGCTGGGGCGCCTGCGCGGCTCAGTCGGTTGAGCGTCCCACTCTCGATTTCGGCCCAGGCCGCGATCTCACGGTTCATGAGATCGAGCCCCACGTCGGGCTGTGCGCTGACAACGCAGAACCTGCTTGGGGATTCTCTCCCTTTCTCTCTCTCTCTCTCTCTCTCTCCCCTCCACGGCTCTCGCTCGCTCGCTCGCTCTCTCAAAATAGATTTTTAAAAAATTTTAGAAATAATAAAGTGCCGAGAACAGCGCTGTACCTTTTCGCCATTATCTGTTGAATCCACCAACAGTACCGAGCAAATTATGTAGGCTCGACTTGCAAACCACGGTACAGAGATCTGACTAAATCCAGAATCCTGCCCCATGTCCCGCCTCTCAGGATTGTCATAAGGATTGAATGAGGTCAGGCACACGGTAGGTACATAGCATGGGACAACGGCCGTTAATTATCGTTATTTCTGTTATTGTTATTATTATTTTAATGCTTTTATTTATTTTTGCGACAGAGAGAGACAGAGCATGAGCAGGGAAGGGGCAGAGAGAGAGAGAGGGAGACACAGAATCTGAAACAGGCTCCAGGCTCTGAGCTGTCAGCCCAGAGCCCGATGCGGGGCTCGAACCCACAGACTCCGAGATCATGACCTGAGCCGAAGTCGGACGCTTAACCGACTGGGCCACCCGGGCGCCCCAATTATCGTTATTTCTTTCAGCCCCTTTCTTTATCCTTCCAGCTGCTCAGGCCCAAACCTGGAGTTTCCCCAAACTCCCCTCTCTCCCTCACATCCCCACCCAATGCCTCAGCCCCCTCCCGCGCCTCCCCCTTCAATCTGACCCCGCAGCCACCGTCCCACCCAGAGTTTATCACGGGAGCCTCCTCGCTGGGCTCCCCTGCTGGCTGCTCACAGCCTGTTTCCCACTTGACCGCCAGAGGGCGCCTGTTAGAACTAACTCGGCTCGCCTCCCTCGGCTCAGAGCCTTCCAGGGGCTCCCACCCCATCAGAGGAAAAGCTAAAGTCTTCACCCGGATTCAACCCCCTCTCAGACCTCACCTCCCACCCCTCTCCCCTTTTTCGCTCACTCCTAGACTTTCCAGCCTCATAGTACCTTCTCACCATCCAGGATGCGCCCACTCTGGCCTCAGGATCTTTGCACCTGCACTTCCCTCTGTCCGGGCATTCCTTGCGCCCCCCCCCCCCGCCCCCTTCCTTCGGGCCTTTGCTGAACTGGCTTTCTCAAGAAGACCTTCCTTGGTCACCTTAGTGAATAAAACCATCCTCAACACTCTTGAGCCCTCTTGCCTGCTTCCTTTTTTCACTCCAAGACTCACTTTGTATTGTTTATGTTCTTTATTGTCTGTATCCACCCCCCACCCCCACCCCCATCCAGAGTGTCAGCCTCATGAGGACAGGGATTTTTGTGTGCTCTGTTCATTGTTGTATCCCCGGTGCCTACAACCGTGCCTGGCACAGAAGAGGTAAAGCCCTCGGTAAAGCTTTGCTGAATAAATGAACGAATGAATGAATGACCACAGTCATCGTGGCGGTTACAAGCATTCCCTTCTTTCCCCACGTAAGCCCGCAAAGAGCTCCGTTCACCAGCTACGTGACCTTAAGCGGCCGGCCTCAGTTCTCTGGCCTCAGTTTACCCGTTGTCAACGGGATTGCAAATAGCCTCTACCCCTTGGGGTCGTCGTGAAGATTAAACGGGTTCGTAGCTGCAGCGTTCGGAAACCGGTGACACGCTTGGTTAGCAAAGGTGGACGGTGCGGGGCGCCTGCGCTTCCGCATTTTGCCGCTCGGGGGCAGCAGGCGCCCGAAGGATTGGCCCGCTCGGCCCGCGCGCGGGGGAAAAGGAGCGGGGGCAAGTCCAGCGGAGGAAGCTGATGAAATCCCAGCCAACTCGCAGTGAGCTCATCTCGCCCGGGCGCCTCCGGAAGCCACGGGGCCGCCTGGCCTCCGCCTGGCCCGAGCGATAAAGCCCCGGTGCTGAACCAGGGCGGGAAGTCCTTCCTGAAGTCTGCCCTGAGTGGGGCCTGCTGCCAGCAGCCTGGGCCTGCGGGGATGGGGGCGACGATGAAAGTAGCGAATAGCCCCCTCGCTGTCTCCGCAGAATGAAAAGTGGATTTTGAGCACGGCTGTGGGAGTGAGAGAGACGGGGGGGGGGGGGGGGGGGGGGGGGGGAGGGAGGGAGAGACAGAGACGAGAGGCGGGAGAGATAAGGGAAGCGGAGACAAAGGCGGGGAGACTGAGGCAGAGGAAGGGGACACAGAGACGGAGAGGAGGGACAGCTCGGCCAAGTCAGACGGAGGGACGGAGACGGAGAGAGACAGAGACAGGAAGGGAGAGATGGGGGAGACAGACACTGGAGAGACAGAGAGGGGATGTGGGAGACAGAGACGGAGAAAGCGACGGCAGGGGCTCAGAGGTAGGGAGAGAGAGACATGGGAAAGCCAGAGACCTAGCGAGTGGCAGAGATGCGGGCGGCGGAGGCACAGAGACCGAGGGGAGGGAGTTGGCGACAAGGGGACCGAGCTGCAGACTGCGGTGGGCGAGCCGGCGGGGCGACTCGGGGCCGGGGTCGCCCGCGGGGGCGGGGCCTGCGCGCGCGGGGCGGCGGGGCGGGGGCGGGGCGGGGGCGGGCCCCTCCCCACCCCCCATCCCCGGGGTGGCGGCGGCGGCGGCGGCGGCGGCGGCGCGGCCGAGTTACCGAGTTACCAAGTTACCGCAGGATTCGCGAGCTTCTCACTGGCGAGGCCGCAGCCAATCAGAAAGCAGCGCCGCTGTTCTCGGGCAGGAGGCCCGGAGACGCGCGCACCTTCCCCCGACACCCAGCGAAGCGCGCTGACACACAATCACAGCAGCTCACACACACACACACGCGCGCGCGCGCGCGCTGTCCCAGGGACGCGCAGCCTCGCCCCCCCACTCCACGCACCATCCCAGTGACACGCACACCGACACACACACACACACGCACCAGGAACGCGCCGAGACGCACGGCATCACACGGGCAGCAGACCCGGCCCCAGGACGCACAGCACTGCCCAGACCCACAATCACAACGACACACAGCATTGGCCTCACACCCACGACCACGTCGCCCAGACACATGCCATCCCCGTGACTGAGTCCCTAGAACACGCGATGTCAGTGACACGCGCACACGATCGCAGCGACGCCCTCATGATCCCGCAGCCGATTTATCCCACGGACACACGATCACACAACACTGCCGAGACACGGCCGTGTATACAATCCCGTGGACGCACAACATCGCCCCGACAACACAACCGCAAGGACACACGTAATCGTCGCAGTGACACCCAGAGGTGCACACTCTCAGGGACAGGTAGGGCCACAGACACACAACATTTCAGGCATAATGACAGTGTCGCACACAGGGTGCCACCCCACGCGGCACTGTCCAGACACACACGGGAACAGTAACGCGCATGCACGCCTTGCCCTCCACACAGAGCAAAGCCCAGTGGCACACGCTGTCCCAGGGGCACAACATGCCCAGCACGCTACGCCAGTGACACCGATGCATCCCCTAACACGCGGGCGCAGTGACACAGCCCTTTCACAAGCATGTCCACTAACACACACACAATCCCAATGTCACACGGACACACGCCATCTCAGCCCTGCACACGAGCACATTGCACCAAACGACACATGGACCGCAACAACGCACAGATACACCCGTCACACCCGTACACAGCACGCCAGGACGTCCTGTGGTAGCACACTGACCCACAGCCACAGCCACAGCCACCCAGTGGGACACACGCAGCGTGCTAACCACCAGCATCGTCTGATGGACACCCACAACCGACCCACACGTGATAGCGCGCCCACAGCCACACACACCCACGCGAGGCACCCGGACACAGCCACCATCCTCCTAGGTCAACCCCTTGACCCACAGCCGCTGACCCCGCGGACCTCCAGAGAACCCTCCAGCACACAGACACAGTCACACAAACACTGCCCCCACCCCTGCCCTTGCCCCAGTGAGATGTGTGCAGCGTGGGATGCTGGAGGGGGCGGGTGTGCTGAGTGGGTTTGTGTGTGTGTGTGTGTGTGTGTGTGTGTGTGTGTGTGTGTACTTATGCCTCCCGCTCCCGGCCTTTCCTGGGGGGGCGGGGCCATGCGGCAGCCGCTGTTACCGGGTAAACTTCCCCGCCCCCCCCCCCAGCGCGGCCATTAGTCAACCCCCCCCAGGATGATGTCATCGCCTCATTCTGGAGGCTGAGTAATCCTCGACTCCGCCCCCCCCCTCCAGGTACCGGGGTAGGGGCAGGCCGCACCTGGGCTCACCAGGGTCTGGAGATAGGTGCTCTGCTCCGTGGGTCTCTCCGGGGTGGGGACTGAGGAATCTGAGCCTCTCTGGAGTGGCCTGGGGACTCACATCAGGGTCCCTTGAAGCCGGAGGCTCCCAGCCCTGGATCCCTGGTGGCCAACTAAAGGCACTGGAAGGCTGGAACTTCCAGACCTGGGGGCCAGGGCATCCCAGGGTCCTGGAACTGGGAAGAGGCCCCCTGCAGCGCTGTGAGGTCCTGGGTCACCTGGGCAGGTGTTTGGGAGGAGGGTGTCTGAGACACTTGGGGCTTAGACTCCCGGGTCCTTGGCATTGTGAGGCCTGGGACCCTGGTGTGGGGGAGGGGGGCTGGGGGGGGTGAGTGCCAGGGAGTACAGAGGGCAGCTGTGGGGTCAGATGCCTGGGTCTTGGGAGATGACCAAGCTAGACCCTGGGGGAAAAGGACTCAGAGGGGAGGGAAACGAGCGGTCTGCACCCTGGGTCTGAGCAGGTGGTCATCTGGATGAGTTAGACACCTGAGGGTCTGGTGCCTGTTGGGGGGAGGGGTCTTCCAGTACCACTACGAGGCCCCGGAGGCCCAGGGGCTCTAAGGCATCTCAGGGCCTGAGGTCCAAAGGCCTGAGTCCCTGTTTGGGAGGGGAGCTGGGATGCTGTGTCCTAACTTTCACAGCATCAGGCAGGCCTGGAGTTCCCTTTCCGGGGCACCCTCAGCCCTTGTTTCCTGGGGCTAGGAAACTAACATCCCCTGGGGTGAAGGGGCTCATATCTTTGATGTCACAGAGGGCATGGGCATACCTGGGTCCTTTGGAGAGGGCGGAGGCAGTGGGGGGGGCACTCCTGTCTTTATGGGGTCAGGACGCTGGGTCCTTTTCGGAGGAACAGGGAATCGTCAGCTTCTTTTTCAAGATGCCTGACTCCGGTTTGGGGGGGGGGTGGCGGAGGACAAACAGCCCCTGCCCTCGTGGGGTCAGGGCGCCCAGGTTCTCCTCTGGGAGGGGAACGCGTGGTCCCTGTTTTCACAAGGCCAACTCCTGCGTACCTTCCCGGTGGGGTGGAGGGACGGGATGCGCGGCCCCTGTTTCCAGCCCATCCCGCGTGCCCATCCTCGCCCGAGAGTGCGGGGCGGGGTGGAGGGGGAGGGGATGGGACGGTGCCCAGCCCGGGCCTCACCCCAGCCCGGCCGCAGGCTTGCAGGCCGTGCGCCCGGCAGCTCCCCGGGGCCCGGCTCCCCGCCCCCCGCGCCGAGGGCTCCCCCGGATCCGGGCGGGCGGGCGCGGCGGCGGCCAATGAGCGCGCTCGCCGTCTCCGGGAGCCGGGCCGGCTCTGCCCGCCTGGCATTGGGCACGCGGTGGGCAGCGGCGGGCGGGGCCTGGGGGGTCCTCGCGCCTGGTTGGGCCAGGCTTGTTGCTGGGTAACGGGGCGGCGAGTTTCCCCTGGCAACGGCGGCGGGTACCGCTCACTGGCTGGCCGGGAAGGAGGGGGGGCGCGGGCGCAGGCAGGCCCCGCAGACCCCAGCAACAGCGCGCGGCCCCCGCCCCGCCGGGGAGCGGTAACCTTCACACGCGCCGGCCGCTCGGACCCTGCGGACACCGGCGCCCCCGCCCAGCCCCCACCCGGCTCCGGTGCAGCCTCCGGGCCTGGGAGGCCGGCTGCACCCGGGAACCCAGGAGCCCCCCCCCCCTCCCCACCGTGGAAGGCCAGGACTCAGCCCCTGCAGTGAAAAGTTAAGTCCTTCCCAACTCCCTCTCCCCGAGCTGAGAAATCTACTTACCCAGCACGGCATACAAGATCCTGGGGAAGGTAGTGGGTCTGCAGGAAATCAGCGGGGCCATCTATTTTATCTATTTTCTTTAACCAGTATTTCCCACGGAAGCAACCACGGAGTGTGTGGGGGGGGGGGAGCCCCGTTCTAGGTGCGCGACAAACAGAAGCCCACGCAATCCCCACATTTCATTTTGGGTCCCATGGTGACCCTCTTTGCACAGAGGAGGAATCAGAGAGAGGAAGCTACTTTCTCAAGGTCATCATTGGAACCCAGGCGGCCCGACTCCAGAGTCTGGGTGCTTTATCACTTCACGGTGCTGAATGTCCCTTCGAGAGGCCTTCTGATGCACAGCTTTTTTTTTTTTTTTTTTAATCGTTTTTATTTTGTAAGTAATCTCTATGCCCAACGGTGAGGCTCGAACTCAGGCCCCCGGGGACCGAGAGTCACCTGCTCTACCCACAGCGCCAGCCAGATGTCCTGAGGCATTCATATTCAAGATGAGAAAGCGTGCAGGTCAAGCAAAGCGCATCAGTGGCTGGCCTGTGGACCACTGGTCTGAGACCCCTGCCCCAACCTGAGAGTCTTAGCTTGAGATCCTTGTTTGGGATTCTCAGAGTCAATGGACTCCCACACTGGCAGTATTAATGATGGGTAACATGTATCATTAATCACCCACCAGGCCTCAGAGCTTTATTTATGTTTTTTTATTTTTATTTTTTTTACATTTATTTATTTTTGAGAGAGAGAGACAGAGCACAAGTGGGGGGAGGGGCAGAGAGAAAGAAAGAGACACACAGAATCTGAAGCAGGTTCCAGGCTCTGAGCTGACGGCACAGAGCCCGACGCGGGGCTCGAACTCACAAACCGTGAGATCATGACCTGAGCCGAAGTCGGACGCTTAACCGACTGAGCCACCCAGGCGGCCCCCCCCCCCTTTTTTTTTGGCCTTCTTACTCTTCAAAATCCTATGAGGCGGGGGCCTGTGCTGTCCCAACTCAAAGATGAGGAAATTGAGGCTCAGACACCAGACCACAGGCCCAGGGCCACACTGCTAAGAGGTGGGCAGAGCTGGGGATCCTAACTCAGGCCATGGAGACCCAGAGTCCATTCTCTTTGGTGAGCTCTGCAAGCAGGCTCGGGGGAGGGGGGCACAGCTTTGGGGATCCTGACTGATTTCCCTGAGCCAGCGGCTCTCAGACAGGGGTGATTTTGCCTCCCAGGCGATATTTGGCAATGTTTGAAGACATTTGGTGATTGTCACAAAGGGTGGGGTGCTCTAGCGTCTAGTGGGTAGGGGTCAGGGAGGTCACTGAGGGCCCTACAAATCACGGGACAGCCTCCATGCTAAGGAATCCTATTTGGCCCCAAACAGAGAGGAGGTGGAGAAACCCTGGTCTGTGCCAAGCCTGGCCCGCTCTGTCCCCTGTCGACCACCCCACCCCTGAGCCCTCTCATGTTCTCTCCTTCTGATCCCTCCCTCAGTCTCTGACTTTCTCCGCTTCCCTGAGCTGAGTCTTCCTGTCTCTCTCTGTCAGTATCTCTCTCCGTCTGTATCTCTGTTTCTCTATCAGAGGTGTGGGTGACTCCTCCCATCTTAAGAGACCCTTGTCCCTTCCCCACTCCACCCCCCCAAAAAAAATAGACCCTTGTCTCCTATCCAGGGGAGCAGGGACCAGAGGCAGGGCTGGAAGGAGACCCAGAATGCTCTTTCAGGAACTTAGAAGACAGAGTCCCTTGGTCCCTCAGGAGACCAGGTAGAGGTGGAGGTGGGTGGGGCCTTCTCCTTCCCTGGGCCCCTAGGATAGGGGGCTCTCAAAAAGGCAGCCCTCCCAGCCAGTCACAATCTTTATTTTTCTTTGCCCACGCAGTTTGTTACGCCTCTAGAAGGAAAACACCTGCTCCACTTAGCCACAGTCCTCACTACTCCCTGTTGCCTTACACTGGAGGCACTTCTCTCACTTATCTAACGATGGCTCTTGAGGTTGAGACCCCTGGTCCGGGGTGATAGGATGCCAGCATTTGGGACAGGATCTGGACTAGACAATGGGAAGGATCTTAACAGGTGACCATGTTGATGGCCTGGTAAACTCTTGGCCCACACCTCTCTCCCCACCAATTGTCACACTCGGTTGTTTTGTTTTGTTTTGTTTTGTTTTGTTTTGTTTTGTTTTGTTTTCTAACATCCCAACACATCTGGCTTCCTGGTGTCCAGTCTTAGATGAGGCAGCTGGAGGGGACAGATCTGTAAGTAAGGACAGACTGTGAGCTAGCCCAGGGCTGGGTTTGCCAGGCACAGCGCAAACACGGACAATAATTAGTATTACTAGTGATAAGAGCTAACATTTATGAGGTGCTCACTATGTGTCAGATGCTGCACTCACTTGACTCCCATGCATGATCTCATTTCATAAAGGTCTAAAGCAGCTTTTCTCAAACACCTTTAAACTTGGTTTACGGTCAGAAACACACACTCTTCGTGACCTGGTATGTATTCCGGATGTATAAAGAAATTTTTCACAAAGCAACATTTTCCTTTGACTTCACGATAGTTTCAAATGATATTCTTTTTCTTTTCTTTTCTTTTCTTTCTTTCTCTTTCTTTCTTTCTTTCTTTCTTTCTTTCTTTCTTTCTCTTTCTTTCTTTCTTTCTTTCTTTCTTTCTTTCTTTCTTTCTTTCTTTCTTTCTTTCTTTCGTCTGGTCATGAGCCACTCAAGTCACAAGTCAAGGGATTGGCTATAAAGGGGCACCAGGGGAGTATTTGGGGTGATAGAAATGTTCCGGATCTTGGGGTGCCTGGGCGGCTCAGTGGGTTAAACATCCGACTCTTGGTTCGGTCATGATCTGACAGTTTGTGAGTTCGAACCCCCGGCATTGGGCTCTGCGCTGATGTGTAGAGCCCGCTTGGGATTCTCTCTCTCTTCCTCTCTCTCTGCCCCTCCTCTACTCGTGCTCTCTCTCCTCTCTCAAAATAAATAAACTTTAAAAAATGGAAAAAAAAGAAATGTTCTGAATCTTGATTGCGGTGGTGCACGCACATTTACACACAGCATACATTAGTCACAACTCACCAAGCCTTACACCTAAAAGAGTGAAATTAATTACATATAAATACAGCTCAATAAAGTTCAGTAAAAACAAGATCCACAAAAGTGATTTCACAATCCATGGTTTGCTCATGATCCCCAGTTTGAAAAACACTGGAAGGGAGGAAGAAAAGGGAAACGAATGAATGAAGGAAGGGAAGGAAGGCTGAATTAGTCCCCAGTATTTATTTATTTAGTGAGTAAGCTCTACACCCAATGTGGGGCCCGAACTCATGATCTGGAGCTTAAGAGTTGCTTGCCCTTCGGACTGAGCCAGCCAGGCGCCCCCCAACGCCCCAATATCTCAAGTCAGGAGATTTCACAGGAGATGTGCATTTCCTGTTTCTCCTGGGAAACGGAGGGACCTGGCCCCCCCGGGGGGAACCACCTTTGAGAACCTGGAGAAGCCCACCTTTGCTCGCGTCTGGCATCCTTCTCAGCCAGCCCAGTGCTGGGCACTCAGAGGCCACTGGCCCTGAGTGGGGGGGGACATAGAGGGAACTGAAGGTGTACAGGAGACAGAGCTCCGGAGCCCTTGGCGGGAGGCGGGAGGGGGGGTGGCGGGGGGAGGAAGGATAGGGGGTCACCAAGTCCAAGAGAGGGCAAGAATGACAAAGAGAAACTGAGAAAGGGAAGTGAAAGCCAGAGGGCAGGGGTGTACCTCAGTGCAGGGGCTGCCCGGGCATGTCCCCGTCAGGTGCCTGGGGCTTCCTTCTTCCCTGGGTGCCCCGTCAGATTTGTGGCAAGTGTGGCTAGGTGTGCATGCTCCAGAGTGTGTCCTGTCAGTGGGCCAGTTACCGGGAACCTTTTACAGGTGTGACTTTGTGACCGTATCGGGGGTCAATTTTTGTTGATGTCTAACTCGATCTGTGTCTGTGAAAGTCCATTTCTGACAGTTGTAACGTGCCAGCTGTGAGTTGGTGTGGGCGTGTTTGCGTGTGTCCCTGCAGGAGGGGGAGTGTCACCTAGATCGCGCTGTGTGTCCAGGTGTCCCTGTGACAGGTGTGTGTGTGTATGTCCCGCTGCGCCTATCAGGAAGCGTGCGTACGTCCTGAGAAGCTCTCAGCCTGTGAGTGTGTGTGTGTGTGTGTGTGTGTGTGTGTGTTGTGGGTGCCTGTTCCGTGGGGACGTCTGTGAACACAGTTTGTGGGTCTGGATGCGCTCATCAGTGCGGGTGCTTGTGCAACACACCCCCGCCATCGTGTCGGTCTGCGTGTCCCTGTGACCCTCTCGTCCAGCCGGACTACGCGTTTGTGCCTGGGTGTGGGAGTGTGTGTGTGCCCCGGTGTGGGAGTCTGCACATCCACGCCCCCGCCCAGGGTGTGCGTCTGTGCGTGGCCGTGTGCCTGCGAGTCGGCGTGTCCCCGTGGCCCCGTCAGCACGTGACTTTGTGTACCCCGGAGCGCCAGTCGGTCAGCCCGCGTGCACGTCTCCGGGCGCGTGGGTCTGTGGGTCTCAGTCAGTGTGTCAGTGTGTCAGCGTGGGTGTCCGGCTGTCCCGCTGTCTGGGCGGGGCCCCCGTCCGCGCGCCTCGGTCCCCCTCTCCCCGGGGCCGGGCACTGCCCCGCCCCCGGCTGCAGGGAAACCCCCGCGCGGAGGTAGGGGGCGCGGCGCGCGCCTGCAAGTCCCGACTTGTCCGCGGCGGGCGGGCGGGCGGGCGGGGCCGTGGCGTCACGCGGGGGCGGGGCGTGGGACCCGCCGGGCGGGGGCGGGGGCGGGGCGGGGCGGGGCGGGGCGGCCGCCGAGCGGGCCGGGGATCCGCCGGGCGGCCTGAGACGCGGCGCGAGCCACATGCGAGCGGGCGCCCGGCGGCGGCGGCGGCGGCAGCAAAATCGGCAGCGGCGGCCACGACGCGGACGCGCCTGCAGCCGGAGCAGGAGCAGCGGCAGCCACAGCCACAGCAGCCGCCACTGCAGTTAGAGCAGCAGTAGCAGCGGCCGCGGCAGCAGCAGCAGCAGCCGTCGCAGCGAGCGGCGCTCGGCGGGCGCGCCCTCTTGAAGGAAGCCGCCCGCCCCCCCATCGCCGCCCCCTCCGGCGTGTTCATGCCCCCGGGGTGAGTGTGCGCACCCCGAGTCCTCGCTGGCCGCGATTGGCCAGGCCGGGTGGGCTCCCTGGAGGAGGTGGCGGGAGTGCGCTGGGAGAGCAGTGGGGGCGCGCTGCATCCCCACGGCGTGCCTCCCTCTCTCCCCGCCCTCCACCCCACCAGCGACCCTGGGCTGGGGTCGCTGGGCGGGAGGCGCTAAGGGTCCGGGAGCGCAGGTGCCTCAGCGGTCTGGCGGGTTTGTTTACAAACAATGGGGTGCGGGCTCGGCAGCGCCCCCTGGCGGCCAGTGCGGGCCCGGGGAAGTGAGTCGACCCCGACTGCCCCGGCCCCCGCAGTCCGGGAGGGGCGGGCGTGGGGGGGGGGGGCCCGGCTTGTCGGGGCGGCCACACCCCAGGCGCGCGCCCGCTGGGGGCGGCGACAGGGGGCGGCACGCGGGCCGTGGAGTCTGCGGCTCCTACGGGCGGGGGCTGCGCCCCAGCAACAGCCGGTTATTGGCCCCGCGCTCGCCTGGCGGGCGGGGCGGGCGCACGTGGCGGCGGCGGGGTGGGGGGGGGGTGCTGTGACAGCGGAGGGGGGAGTCTGGGCCCGCCGTGGGAGCGCGCGTGTGCGGGGTTGTGGATCTGCAGGTGTCTCGCCTGGGTGTGTGCGTGTGCCTGTCTCCGAGTTTGTGCTGGGGTCTGCTGGGAGTGGCGGTGCCAGTCCAGGGGAGTGTTGGGGCTGTGGCCCGTCGCCGTGGGCGCTGGAGTCCCCGTGTGCATTCATGTATGCGAGGCTCTGTGTGTGCCCTGCCGGAGGGGTGGGTGTTGTTTATGTGTGCTGTACCTGGGGGGGGGGGGGGGGGTCTCGGTGAGAGTTGTGTGTGTGTGCGCGCGCGCGCTGTGTGGGGGTGACTCCGTGGGTCTGTGTCGCCTGCGCGTGCCACGGCGGGTGGACGGAGTGTTTGTGTGCTGCGAGAGTGAGCTGTGTTTGTGGGTCCGTCTGTGTGTGGCTTGCCCCATGTGCTGGGCTTGCGTCCACGGTGTGGACTGTCTGTGACTGCGTGTGTGTGCATCTCCAGGGCATGTGTCTCAGCTAAGCGTTTGTGACGGTGCGCGTGCTGAATGCGACGTCTGTGTGCTGTCCAGGCGCGTGTGTGAGTTCTCTCGGTGTCTGTGTTCTGTCCAGGTGCGTGTGTGCGCGCGCGTGCGCGCGCGCGCGCTGGGTCTGAGGGGCTTCTCTCTGTGATCGGCTGGCTCATGTGTGTCATGTGGGCTGCGTGTGTAGTGTTTATGTCGGTCACGTGAGACCAGTGTTTTCTGTGGGTGCTTTAGGTGTGCGTTGCCAGGGCTGTGTGGGATTAGAGTTGGCCGCGGTGTGTGCGTGTGTGTCCGGGGCTGACAGTTGGCGGAGGAGGGTGAGTTGATGTCTGCTCGCCTGCATCCGTGGGTCGTGGCCCTGGCCGTGGCCCGGCATGTGTGGTGACGCATCTGGGTCCGGTGACCTGTGCCTGTGGGGGCCCGACGTACATGTGTCCTGGGGGCCGAGAGTTGGTGACAAGGGGGCGTGTTTCGGTCGTGTCGGTCTGCATGTGGCCGTGGATGTGTTTCGTGTTGATGGGCGCGTAGGTCTTACCTCTTGGGTGTGCGGGGGGGAGGGGCGTGTGTGTTTGCAAAGTCTGGCAGTGCGTATTTAGTGTGTTTCCGTGTTTTCCATGGCTGTGTTGCGTGTGTGTGTCCACGGGCATGTCAACAGTGGGTCAGCATGTGAGGTTCTGGCGGTCTGTGTGTGTGTGTGTGTGTGTGTGTACACGGGGATGGAGGGGACGGGTCGTGCCAGCCAGTATGCGTTGTGTGTCTACGCCTTCGGCCGGTCTGAGTGTCTGTATGTCCACGTTGTGGCCACTGTGTGTGCGTCCCGCACTGGGTAGCAGTGTCGGAGACTGTAACCATCTCGGTGTTTCTGTGCAAGTGGGAGATGAGGGGGGAGGAGGTCAGGCTGGCCAGTCCTGAGTGAGTCCTTATCTGTGTGCCGTGGGCCTTTCGCACCCATCCCTGGTCTCTTCCATTGGGGTCCTGCATGAGTCCCTGTGTGTGCCCATCACTGTGTTCCGGAAGTTAGCCCCACCAGGCCATGCCCCCCCACCCCGGGGGACTCCCAGGCTGGGTGAGTTTGTGTTGTGAGGCTGTCAGCTCTCATACACACACACACACACCTGACAGACCCCTCCATCTGGGTCCCGCGTGAGCCCTTGGACTTGCTGTGCCTCCATCCTGTACCTCCTTGTCCCTCATGTGTGCCCATCACCATGTGCGCGGGAGGCTGTCCCCACCGGCCAGGTGCCCCGCATCAGACCCTCGGTGGGTGTGTGTCTTGTGGGGCCATCAGGCACACCTACAGTCCCCCATCCGGGGCCCTGTGTTCTGTGGGAGCCATCCCTGGGCTTCCCTGCCCCCCCCCCGAAGTGTGCTGATGGCCGCGTGCAGGAGAGGGGGTGTCCCGTGTCCCCCAGGTAGGGTGTGTGTATCGTGGGGCCCTGGTGCCCTCTGCACTTCCCCGCTGACCGCACCCCTCTCCCCCTGTCCTGCAGGCCCCAGGGAGCGCCATGGCCCGAGCACGCCAGGAGGGCAGCTCCCCGGAGCCCGTAGAGGGCCTGGCCCGCGACGGCCCGCGCCCCTTTCCCCTCAGCCGTCTGGTGCCCTCGGCCGTGTCCTGCGGCCTCTGCGAGCCCGGCCTGCCCGCCGCCCCCGCCGCCCCCGCCCTGCTGCCCGCCGCCTACCTCTGCGCCCCCACCGCCCCGCCCGCCGTCACCGCCGCCCTGGGGGGCCCCCGCTGGCCTGGGGGTCCCCGCAGCCGGCCCCGAGGTCCGCGCCCGGACGGTGAGTGCCGCCCCACAACTGGCGCCCCGGGATGCTGGGAGCCGGGAAAGAGACACTGAGGGACTGGAGAAGTGGGAGCGAGTGGGGGGAGGCGGCGAGCCGGCCGGGCCACAGGGAGGGTGTGGCCAGTGTGGTCTTTGTGTTGCAAGAAGCAGGAAGAAGGAGTGGGAGGCTGGGGGCGGGGGGGGGGGGTAGGAAGGGGGGAGGCCGAGTGGGAAGTCCCTCCTGGAATCTGACTGCAGTCCCCGAGTTGCAGCCCACGGCCTTTTCCGGGCCTGGGGCAGCAGCTGTTTCCCAGCACCGCCCCCCCCCCCCCCCCCCGCCGCCCCCCTAGTCTGGGTCTCCTTAACCTCCCAGAGGACCGTGGTTGGGGAGAGTGTGGGCAGAGCGAGAGGACTGTCACTTCAGGACTTAGGGGAGGGTGGCCTTTTGCCTTCATCTGCATCTCCGGCCAGGGCCGCCCCTCTCCGCAGTCCGGGTGGAGAGAGGAGAGGGGGAGGGGCCATTGTGCGGGGAAAGTGGGGGTGGGGGAGGCGGGAGTGGGAAAGTGAGTCTTGGGAAGGGAAGGGTTAAAGGTCCCCTGCCGGATGGGCTGTTAACCCTGTGGTGCCCTGCTCGCCCCATCGCAGGGAGCACACTCGGTGGCAGGGAAGACGCTCCTGGCTTCTCTCTCCACCCCAACCCCCGCACCCTGTGCCTGAAGCCCAGGGAGGTCAGGGGAGAGAAAACTTCCCCGGCTGAGTTCCCCGGCAGGCAGCGGGGGCAAGAGGGGACCCGGTTTCAAGCCCACAGTCACAGGTGTGGAAACTGAGGCCCCGATCTTAGGCCTTAGAGATCCCTCACACCAGGACCTGGTGTGGCAAGGAGGGAGGAAGAGACTTCGGGGCTGCTCAGAAGGGGGTGAGGCAGGAAGGCATCTCCCGAATCCCAGCCCCCGCCAGGCCCGAGCTCGGAGGCAGCCAGTCTGGCCTTCTGGTCTCCATGCCCCTGCCACATCCGGGGGGTGTGGCTTCACTGTGGTTGGACACGAGAGGGCAGGAGACCTGAGGCTTGTGACTGGGTGTAGTCAGTCGCCTTATCCCTATGTGACCTTGGGCCACTTCTTAGGGTGGGCCTTAGTTTCCCCGTCTGGTAAATGGAGCAGGCAAAATTTGGTCCCGTTTTGGAAGAGTTAGGTCGGATAAGAGGAAGGACTTCCAGACTAACATGGGTAGTGGGGGTGGTAGCTGGCTAGACAGGTGGCCCCCAGAGAGGCCTCCTCCGGGCCTCTTCTTGCTTTCTGGTGCCTGGGGAGTAGAAGCTGAGAAACCTGACTTTAGGAGGGGAAAACAGAATTGCTAGAAATGAGGCGGGGAGTAGAAAGGAAACCAGGAGGCTGGAAAAGGGAGAAGCGGGCCCTGGCTAATTGGTCCCTCGGGAACACCTCAGGGCCTGGAGGGGTGGTGGGTGCTGATCACGCCCCCCCCCCCCCCCCCGGCTTTCCCCAGGTCCTCAGCCCTCACTCTCGCCGGCAGAGCAGCACCTGGAATCGCCGGTGCCCAGCGCCCCGGGGGCCCTGGCGGGCGGCCCCACCCAGGCAGCCCCGGGAGTCCGGGGGGAGGAGGAGCAGTGGGCCCGGGAGATCGGGGCCCAGCTGCGGCGGATGGCGGACGACCTCAACGCGCTGTACGAGCGGCGGGTGAGTGCTGGGGGAGGGGAAGACGGCAGGTGGGACTTCCCGCCCGGGAGGGGGCTGCGGGCCGCCCCGCCAGATGTGCGGCAGCTGCCGCCCGGCGCGGCGGGGTCGCGCCGGGGACAGGCAGGTGGGAGGGGCGGCGGGCCCGCGGACCTGCCGAAGGGCCCGCGCCGCGGCGGGCACAGCCCGGGCAGGGGCCCGGACCGCCTCGAGCGCCGCGGCGCGCCCGTGGCCCGCGGCCGCGGGGACTGAGGGCGGCGCTCGGCGGAGCGGCTCATATATCCCGGGCTATTTATAGCCGGTGAGTCAGCAGCGGCGGCGCGGCCGCGCCCGCCCCTCCCACCCGCCGGCGCGCGGCCGGCAGCGCGTCACCCGGCTTCCCGGGCGGCCGGGGGCGGGCCCTGGAGCCCCGCCCCGCGGGACGCCCCGCCCCCAAGCCCACACCTCGGCCTCTAAAACAAAATCTGTGAAGCCTGCAGCGGAGAATGGAGAATAACAAATATCAGCGCGCCCACCACCCGGCTCTGTCCAATCCGAACATTACACCCGCACGGCTTGCTTATTGAAAGAAAAACAAAACCCGGATGTTGTGAAGCCCCTCGTTCCCTTCCCTTGACCCTCTTCTCCTCCTTTCCAAAGCAAACCTCTCAAGTTGGCTTGTCCCCTGACCCCCCGGGTGCTGATTCTTTCGCTACGTATTTATCAGGCCACGAACAGTGCTTAGGTTGGTAGGATGCTTTTTGGCTTAATGTACACGACACGGTGTGTTCCTCTCCAAACTTTCCCCCTCCCTGTATCGTGCTTTGAGATTGAGCCATGGGGGCGAAGAAGCTTTTAGCTCATACATTTTCGCTGCTGTGTAGCATTCTATCGGATCGTATAGTATCCTTGTTCATTTTCTCACTGGTGGGTATTTAGGATTTTTAAAAATGTTTCAAATGTTACTGGCCTTTTTTGTTGCTTGTTTTTTTGTTTTTTTTTTGGCGGTGGTGGTGGTGCTGGTGGTGTTTTTGGTGTCTTCCAAACGATGCCCATCTCTGGTGCACTTGTGTGTACCCCCAGGGTAGATCCCCGGGTGCTGCGCCCCCCCCCCCGGCTTTACTAGATGATTGCCAGCTTGCTCACAGAGATGTCTGTGCCAGGTGGCACCCTGTAACAGTGTGCCATTGGTAGGCTTTTTAACTAATGTCATTCTGACGTGCCCCCTTTGCTACCTCCTGGCTGCAGGAGGGAGTAATGAGGCGGCAGGGGCTGGTGCAAGGCATCCCACGCCCTGGCACCCGCTAGGATCATTAGGATGGCTTCTCTGACCTTGTCCTCAGCTGTAAGATGGCTTTCTCCTCTTTTCATGGGGCTGAGACTAGGTGGGCCCTGCTTTTAAGCACAGGGCCCGGCCATGCACTCAGGATAGGAGCGGGAGAGTGCTACAGCTTACGTGTAATTTTTACCGGTGGGGACTCTTTGCGTGTATCTAGTATCTTTTGTTCTCGCTTTGCTAGCAGTTTGGAACTGAGAGGGGCCTGGAGGCCACCCCAAGCCTTCATCCTGTCACTGGGGAGGAGGGCAGGGGGTTAGCTTTGCCTGGATATGTTTCCACGCAGCCTCCACACAGAATGTGAACTGTGGTTCTCAGCTCTTGTCCTTTTACAGATTGTTCTAGAATTGCTGAGACCGGGGCTGCTGGGCGGCTCCGTCAGTTGGGCGGCTGACTTCGGCTCAGGTCATGATCTCACAGCTCGTGAGTTCGAGCACCACGTAGGGCTCTGTGCTGACAGCTCAGAGCCCGGAGCCTGCTTCAGATTCTGTGCCTCCCTCTCTCTCTGCCCCTGCCCCGCTCACACTCTGTAACTGTCTGTCTCTCAAAAATAAACATGAAAAAGAAAAATAGACTTGCTGAGACCGTGGGCTCCCTGCTCCCTTCTCTCCCACTTGCCAGCCTTTGAGGGGAGGGCGGGACAGGCTGCCATCCAGACTCCCCTGCCGCCTCCCCCACCCCCAGCCTTGGCTGACTTTGGTGACTTTCTGGAAACTGGAGACGAGGGGCACCCCTGCTCCAAGCAAGCACTGTGCTGAGAGCATTCTGTCTTGTCTGCATCCTCTCCATCCTGTTCTGCTCTAGACGAGGATGCCCTCGTCCCCTGAGGTGGTGACATGAGCCCAGGTGGTCGAGGAACTGGGACTTGGGCCCAATTAACGACAAGAGTACCTAGGCTCTGAGGGTTGGTTCAGACTGCAGATCGCTCTTAGGACTGTGCCTCCCCTGCCACTAGCCCGCTCCAACTTCCTCTTCTCTCTCTCTCCCTAGAGACAAGAGGAGCAGCAGCGACACCGCCCCTCACCCTGGAGGGTCCTGTACAATCTCATCATGGGACTCCTGCCCTTACCCAGGGCCCGCGGGGCCCCGGAGATGGAGCCCAATTAGGTGCCTGCACCCGCCCGGTGGACGTCGGGGACTTGGGGGGCAGGACCCTCCCACCTCCTGATGCCCTGGCCAGCGCGGGGGACTTTTTCTGCACCATGTAGCATACCGGACTGCCAGCCCTGCCTGTCCCAGGGGCGGGCCAGGGCAGCCACTCCAGCCCCAGCCCCGGCCTGGCCTGGGTGCACTGACGGAGATGTGGACTCCTGGGTCCCTGGCTGAGAAGCCAGGGGAGAGAGGGCTGACGGACTGAGCGTCTGAAGGCGGCGGTGACGGAGAGGGTGGGGACAGAGCCGCCCGCCTCTGCCGCCCACCACCATCTCAGGAAAGGCTGCTGGTGCTGGCTGCCCGTTCCAGCTGCAGGGGTGACACTGGGGGAGTCTCCCTCCCAGTGCTCCTTCACTTTGGGCCTGGCCTCAGGCCCCTGGTGCTTCCCCCCCTCCTCCTGGGGAGGGGGCCCGTGAAGAGCAAATGAGCCAAACGTGACCACTAGCCTCCTGGAGCCAGAGAACGGGGTGGGTCTGATTGGCTGCCCCAGCCCAGCGCCCAGCCATCTTCCCTGAGCCAGCCGGCGGGTGGTGGGCATGCCTGCCTCACCTTCATCTGGGGGTGGCCAGGAGGGGCCCAGACTGTGAATCCTGTGCTCTGCCCGTGACCACCCCCCGCCCCATCGATCCCATTGCATAGGTTTAGAGAGAGCACGTGTGACCACTGGCATTCATTGGGGGGGTGGGATATTTTGGCGGAAACCGCCCCAGCCTTAGTCCCCAGGGCGAAGCGCTGGGGGGAAGACAGGGGAGTCAGGGAGGGGGGGAAATCGCAGAAGAGGGAGGAGTCTGGGAGTGGGGAGGGATGGCCCAGCCTGTAAAATACTGTATATGCGCTGCTGTAGATACTGGAATGAATTTTCTGTACATGTTTGGTTAATTTTTTTTGTACATGATTTTTGTATGTTTCCTTTTCAATAAAATCAGATTGGAACAGTGAATGCTTTCTGCTTTCTTTCTCCCCTGCATGCTCTGGTCCAAGCCTCTGTGACCCCTACGTGGGAGGAGGTGGGAGAGGGGGTCCATGGAGCACATCGGTCTGTCTAGCTGTATCCGAAGCGAGACTAAACAGCACGGGTGCCACAGTATGTACCCAGTCTTCACGCATCCCCATCAAAAGCAAAGCCTCATGGAGGGCAGGGTTGTTTTTTTTTTTTTTTTAAAGACTTTATTATTATTTAAAAAATATTTTGGGGAGAGCGCAAGTGGAGGAGGGGCAGAGAGAAGGGGAAAGAGGATGGGAAGCCGGCTCTGCGCGGACAGGCTGACAGCAGCGAGCCCCACGCTGGGCTCGAAACCACCAACTATGAGATCGTGACCTGAGCTGAAGTCAGACACTCAACAGACTGAGTCACCCAGGCGCCCCTAAAGATTTTAAAGTAATGTGGACACCCAGCATGGGGCTTGAACTCACAACCCAGAGATCAGGAGTTGCAGGCTCCACCCAGAGAGCCAGCCAGGCATCCTGAAGGCAGGATTGTTTTTATCTTTTTTTGGTGCTTTCTTCTCACTTCTTCCCTGCTGGAGGAAGTATGTCCTGGAAGCTCCAAATATTTACCGAATGAGTGACCTGTAACTTATTCAGAAGCACCACCATGAGGAGTCCCTGGGAAATGTGTTGGTAAGGAGGTGGACCTTGTCCCCACCCTCAAGAAGGCAGGTGACATCTGGGAGAGCACCTCAGGCTAAGATCAAAGTGAAGCTTCACCTACACGCGGCGGCTGCCCTAGAGCCTAAGACGCGGCCTGGCATAAAAAGCCTGTAATTAATTAGCGGGGCCCCTACCGCTATCTTCCTGAAAACGGGCAACTGGCCAAATGCTTTCCCTACGCCCTCTCCTACACGACTGGCCCAGACACAGGTTGTGCTTCGGGGAGTCCTCACCCGTAAGGGGGAAATTCAGGGGAAATGGTCCTTCTCCTGAAAGACCGGGGTAAGGTAACCGGGATCCATCACTTTGGACAGGGATTTGGCAACAGCTCGTCAAGCAAAGGATGCGCGTAATCTATGCCAGCAATCGCCTTCCCGGGTGTCCTCCCTTAGCAGTGGACGCGCACAAGTGTCCATGTGTCGGCCAACCATCCGACACGGTATCCGACAGCAGTTGAAAGGGTCTCAAGCCGTGCAACAGAACAGACAGCACTTAGCCGGAATGAACTAGAACACTGCGAACGACAAATGATGGCGAGGAAAGCAAGTGGCAAGATGGTGGTGGGTACTTGAGTGCGTCTTCTTCTCCAGATCGTCCCTTGTGCTTAAATGCCTGTGCACAGAGCCGGAGGCCCCTGGCCGGGGGGAGGGGTGAGGGGGGGTGGTGTTCACACCCAGCTGTGTGGCAGCCGATGCTTCCTGCCCCTGCAACCGACGCCTTCCTCTTTCCAGCAACTTTGTGGAAATATTGATAGGGCCCAATTGGATCCATTGATTTATTTACTTTC
Organism: Panthera tigris; assembly: GCF_018350195.1. Lineage (NCBI taxonomy): Eukaryota > Metazoa > Chordata > Mammalia > Carnivora > Felidae > Panthera > Panthera tigris. The sequence continues at coordinate 10,146,258 of NC_056674.1, forward strand.
CCTTTCCGTTCCTCTTTCCTCTCTCCTGTCTTCTGTTGGATTTATGAATGCCTTTTTGAATGCTTTGAGGCTTCTCTCTTGGTACTTCAGCTTTTAGTACTGCTCTAGGGATTAAACACACATCCTTACCTCTTCTCGGTCTAATCAGGGTCAGCATTGAACCACTTCACTTACACGGTAGAGATGGCCGCCGCGTAGGCCGCTGGTCCGTCCCACCCTTCCCACCATTTTGTAGCTCCAGCTTGCATCTCCACGCATTACAGAGTCCGCAGGGCAAGGCCAGAACTTTTGCTTGAACTCGAAGGACTTCCATTAACATTTTGTATAGTGTAGTTTTTGCCGGTGACAAGTTCCCTTTAGTCTCCGTTTATCTGAAAACGGCTGGTCTTCACTGGCTGTAGAATCCTCGGGTTGACCGTTTCTTTGCCCTATCTTGACGACGTTCCGATCTCTGGCCTCCCATTTCTGAGGACAAATCCAGGATCACCCGAATCACAGTTCCCTTGATTGTAGTATGCTATTTTGGTAAGGCTGCTTTCAAGACTTTATTTAAAAGGTCTTTTCCTCTTTTTCAGACTGGATAATTCCTACGAATGTAGTTTCAGCGCATGAAACCGCTCATCCCCTTTCTGCTGTTAGGTCTACCAGTGAATTTTAAAAATTGCTGATATTGTATTTTCAGTGTTAGAACATCCATTTGGTTGTTTCCATTTTCTTTCTCTGTGGGGACTTCCTATTTTGCAACATACATGTATTTTTCTTATACCTCAATGAGCATAATTGTAGTAATTGCTTTAAAGTCCTTGTCTGTTGATTCCAAGTTTTTTTTTTAAATTTCCTTAACATACGCTCCACGCCCAGTGTGGGGCTTGAACTCACAACCGTGAGATCAAGAGTCATGTGCTCTGAGCCAGCCAAGCACCAACCCCCCCCCCCCCAACACTTGGGTTCTCTTGGTCATCTTGTCTTTTCCCTTGAAAATGAGTCACATTTCCCTCATTCTATGTATATTGGGTAATTCTGCCTTGTGTCCCAGATAGTGTTACATTGTAGCCATTCTGGATTCTGTTATATTCCTCCAAAGGATGTGAATGTTCTTGTCTTGGGGAGACCTGGAAATCCCAGATTCACACTGTTGTAGTTGCTGACAGTGTAAATCCAGTTTGTTTCAGTTATGCTGAGTTGGCCCCACACATCCATAGCCCAGTGGTCAGCAAGAGACTTGGGTTGAATTTATACTTACAACTTGGGGTTTCCCTTCCCTGGCACCCTCCTTTCCAGTAGCTGTGGTTATTCGGGGTTCTGTCCTCTGCTTCTTCAGGCCATAAGATAGACGCTTTTCTACCTGAGTTTTAGCTCCCTGGCACAGTGCCAGGGGCCGCAGCCTGCCCTCAGCTAACACCGTAGGCAAACACACACACACCAGAAAACTACTGTGGTGGGGGCTCTTGCTGCAACTTTCAACTGCCTCCCCCAAACCCACCTGCTTTTTAATCACTATCCTGAGGTTTCCAGTTTTGTTTTGGGTTTTGGTATTTTGTCTAGAATGTATAGTTATCTGCAGGGAGACGGTTGTTAGAAACCTAATGCATCATACCATAAGCAGAACTGCTGGTTGTTGTTGTTTTTTTTTTTTTAATGTTTACTTATTTTGAGAGAGAGAGAGAGAGAGAGAGAGAGAAAAGAAAGAGCAAGCAGGAGAGGGGCAGAGGGAGAGGGAGACAGAGAATCCCAAGCAGGCTGCCACTGTCAGTGCAGAGCCTGATTCAGGGCTCGAGCCTACGAACTGCGGGATCATGACCTAAGCCGAAACCAAGAGTCGGATGCTTAACTGACTGAGCCACCCAGGTGCCCTTGTATTTTCTTTTTAATAGACCTTAGTTATCATTTTTTAGGACTGGAAGTGGGGAATCCTAACTCTCCAGGTTAGATGGAGAGTCAGGGGCCCAGGGACAAAGTCAGAGAAGGCCAGATTTTATTAGCAACGTCCAAAGCTCTCCTAGGAACACAAAAGGCGGCTCACTTGTTCCAGAGGGAATGGAAACACCTAAAGTCACCTCTGTGGCCTTTTCCCTCAGAACCAAGGTGCCGAAGCCCTGCAACTTGGCAGAGTTGAGACTCAGAGCACCTGGCGAATGAGGTCCAGGACTGAACCTTTGCCACTGGCGAGCTGTGCCCCCTCTAGCAAGCTAATACCCAACTTGAACTGGTGCTCCCCACCCAGCTCCAGTAATCCCACCCTGCAATGGTGGCTTCTGGAAGGGACAGATTTACTTTTCATTGTTTATGTTGTTTTTTCTTCCTTAAAAAGACTGCATGTCTTTGTAAACCTTTCAAGTTCTGCACTACGTGGCCAAATGATCTCTCCGAACAACAAATGACATGTAAAATGCTACCATGCTAGTCTTTTGGAAGGAATCAACATCCCAAATGCATTTATACACTCCCTGATGTCAGACTTTGGGAAGTCTTTCCCAAGTGTGTCCAAAGGAAACCAGCTCAATGTCACTCAACAGCAGACTGATTAAATAGCTTATGGTTCAGTGTGGTTTTGGAACTCGGTGCACAATGCACTGACAAGGACCTCCAGGACAGAGAGAAAGCAAGATGCAAGAAAAGCTAATGCTACATGTGCGTAACAGTAACTAACACAGAGCGATGGTCACTCGTCCAAGGTCACATAGCTACATGGTAGGGTCTGCATTTAAACCTACCAGTCTGATTTAAAAGAAAAAAAATTAAAAAAAAAAGGGGGGGGTGCCTGGGTGGCTCAATCGATTACGCGTTCGACTTCAGCTCAGGTCACGATCTTGCAGGTTTGTGGGTTTGAGCCCCGCATGAGGCTCTGTGCTGACAGTTCAGAACCTGGAGCCTGCTTTGGATTCTGTGCCTCCCTCTCTCCCTCCGCCCCTCCCTCACTTGTATGCGCTCGTTCTCAAAAATAAACATTAAAGAAAAAAACTTAAACCTGCCAATCTGGAAGGATTCACTCTCCAAGGCTGCCAAAGGTGACCTCTGGGAGGTAGATATGAAAAAATCCCCGAGTTTGGCAGTGGGCAAGGGGGCGGGGGCAACGACAACTTTTCACCCCTATGTATGTGTTGCTTGAATGTTTTACTACAAGCTTAAAAACAGAACCTACCTGTCCTTCTGGATCGAGATGAAGGCCCTCCCTCAACTCCGGGTCTGCCTGATGGTTTTCAGAGGTGACCACTAGGTCTCAGGACCTCGTGAAGGCAAAACCTGAGTCAGTGACAAGCAGCGGTGCAACTAGATGGTGTCTGCGAAGTGTCCTGCGTAGAAGCCTCCCCGTCAGCCCACATTCTGGCCCTTCCCTGGGGGAGGCTGTGCCCTCATCTGCAGTATGGGCGTCCACCCCCGCGGGGTTCCTGCGAGGACCACTTTAGCTAAAGCACAAGTGCTGTTAAGGGCAGGAGGCAGTCAGCGTGGGGAGGTTAGCCATCAGTAGGCTCTTCTGACCTGCCAACCGCGACCTAAGCCTCCATTTCTCTATCTGAAAAGGGCAAACTGGACATACCTCAACAGACAGACACGTTTGGATTTACAAAAAAAAAAAAAAAAAAAAAAAAGCCAGAAACTGACAAAAGGGGTCTGCACTGCAAAGGGAAACCACAGAACGTAGGGCTCTGATGGGACCGAGAGCTTTTTTTATTGTTGTACTTTTTTACCTTTGCATGTGTTACTTTTCTGAGTAGCACCTGTTCCACTAGAATGTTCTGAGGCTTCGACACATTAAGCACTTAACAGAGTTTGGCTACTACACATACCACAAACAACAGAAGTGGGGTGTGGAGTGGAGAAACCTGGCAGGCCCGAAGTCAGCCCACTTCCTTTCATTTGGCAACTCTAGCATCCCAAAAGTATTTGTTACCTTTACAGATTAAAAAAAAAATTAAGTTTATTAATTTTGAGCGGGGAGGAGCAGAGAGAGAGACAGGGAGAGAGAATCCCAAGCAGGCTCTGCGCTGTCAGCGCAAAGCCCGATGCAGGGCTCGAACTCCTGAACGGTGAGATCACGACTTGACTCAAGATCAAGAGTTGGACGCTCAACTGACAGAACCACCAGGGCGCCCCTACCTTTTACAGATAGATTAGATCCTCCTTCCCAAGTAGGCTAGAAATCTCCCGGAGGGATTAGAAACCACAGGATAATCATTGTGCTCTTCCTGGAGACTTGGGGAAATCCATTTTTATGGTAATACTATCATGTAATCTGGGAGAATATGAAATGTGAAGATATGAGAATAAAGACGTTTCTCGCCTGAGGCTGGCAGCTTCCAGCACCACCCCTAGATTCCCGAGGGGTCCATTCTGGATGACTCAATTTCTGCCACAAGGGGTACAGAGGTGAAGTCTGAAACGCGTCAGAAAAGATTCTAGGATGACAGTTTTGTTTCTATCCATCCAGACCCACCTGCTCCCCCTTGTGACCAAGGCCCCACATTACCAAGCTCGAAATTTCAAAGAAAGGGTATTTTCACACACTGATAATTGGTGCCCCTAATTTGACACTGACAGGGTGCAGAAAGGGCCCCCCCCAGAAACACAGCCCTAGTCTCCCCTAGGGAAGGGCAGAGGTGACCAGGAGAGTCGGGGAATTGAGTTGCCCCTCCCTGGGGAGACCATTTTTTTGTTCTCTCACTGTAGCAGGATGCAAATACGAAAGGAGCTGCTGATTGGATTTGTTCAAACGGGCCAGACTCACACCTCACACACTTCTACATTAAGGGAGAAACCCGAGGAGGGTGACGAGAAGTGGAACATACTCAGGCTGCCGAGTCAAGACAAAGCCGGTGTCTGAACCAATGAAAGCTCTGACCTCTACCAGCTGTGGGACTCGAGGCACATTACTGAAGTGTCATGGAACTTTAAAACGAAGCTGGGGCGCCTGGGTGGCTCAGTAGGTTAAGTATCCAACTCTTGTTCTCAGCTTAGGCCACGAACTCACGGTTCGTGAGTTCAAGCCCCGCATCAAGGCTCTGTGGTGACACACAAGGTCTGCTTGGGATTCTCTCTCCTCTCTTTGCTGCTCCCCCCTTGTCTCGCTCAAAATCAACTTTAAAAAATAAAATAAAACGAAGCTATTGTGACTGTGAGTCTGCACAGTGCCTGGTACACAGAGAATCTAAACAGAAGGCAGCATCAGTATCTCCTCTTTTACTTCTTTCTTCTTTCCCGTCAAATAGAATTCTTGTCACTGAGACCAACCGCTATGGACCTGAATTATTCAAGAGACAGGTGGAACCAGAAGCTTCTATGCACTCTAGAATTTGAACAATCTAATTCTTGATGCATTACCCAGTAAAACAGTGGCAGGAATGGTGATGGAGGGGAGGAATCTCTGAGTCACATGGAAGCATCCAGTAAGATTTCTTCAGGTTAAAAAAAGCAATTGGTAGGATCACTTCCTGTCACAGGAAGATGTTTATAATGTGGAAGAAAAACAAATCCTAAAGCAAATAACTTTATTTCTATCATTCCTTTTTAAAGAACCAAGGAAATATAGAAAATATAAAAAACCACACAAACAGCTGCAATTCAGGGGGGAAAGGAAGGACTGACGGGGCCCTCGAAAGCAACAGCCTCCAGGATGGTCTGAGCTGCATCGGGGATGGGGGCTCCGAGAAGACGGGCTCTCACATCCTAGCTTGGACCCCAGTAAATCAGAACCCCCAGGGGCTGGGACCCCGGCACCTGCCTTTTTAATACAAGTTTTCCCATTAATATACACTTTGCAAGGTCTCGCCCTAATGCCCGAGGGAACTTTGGTAACATTTCCTCTCTTCCAAAATCCAGGCTGAAACCCAACTAATCCTGAACTAAAGCTCCAGAACAGCACACCAGATGGCACCTGTTGTTTTTCGGGAGCTCCGACTCGAGGAAATACATCCCGCCTGCCACGTCGTTTCCGCTCTAGGGCACCTGTCTGCATTTGGGACTGTGGCTCCACTAGTGTTTCACGGGGCCCGGCCTTACTCCCCACCTGGAGTCATCGTCTTCTTGTCTGTATGACATCAGGCGGGGAGTAGGTCCAAGAAGGTGGTGAGAGGATGCTAAGCGATGAGGCGTGCTGGTTCTGGGCGGGCATCTCCCGCAGTGCCCCAGAGGCCTGGCGACACCCAGACAGAGGGACGCATCACAGGGGGCTCTCTGGTGATGCCCAGCGAACAGCCCTGGACGGTGCCGGGACGGGGGCGGCCAGTCCCCACGCCCCGCGTTTCGCAGCTGCTGGCGCTCGCAAGTCGCGTGTCTGCACAACCTCACTGCTCCCAGGAGGTGGTCCGGACCGGTGCGAAGACTTCAGCTCTTCCCTCGCCTGGAGCCGCCTTCGTGGGGGGAGGGGACGGGAAGGCGCGGGCAGGCTGCAGGCTAGCGTCGCCGGGGCCGCCAGATCTCGGTTCACTTGGGGCCAAGGCACTCCACAATCCCATTCCCCTTCATGCCGTCAAAAAAGAAGAAGTTGTTGTGAGGAGGGTCCCTCTGAGACAGGGCCTGGTGAGAAGAACAAGAAGAGGGCTCAGCTCAGATGCTTTCAAACGGATAACAGGGCGAGAAAAAGAAAAAAACCTCAAGCACTAAGATCTTCTAAAACTGCGCAGTTTGGGCACTGGCTCTCAAAGGAGGTGGATTTTGCTTCCCGGGGGCTAACGGGCCATGTCTGACACATTACTGTGCCTGCCAGGCTTCTGCTTTGTCCCTTACCAGTCGGGGGTCTCTGGACAAATCAGTTAGCCGCGCCGAACCCCGTTTTCCCATGTGAGATGAAAACACTACCTGTACTGTCCTAGGCTTAAAAGAGATGATGTGCCTCAACTGCCTGAGAGTACACTCCACGTGCAGGGGCCTGCTGGCCATGGGCAGCAGTAATTATTTATGACTGTCCAACTGAGAAAGGAGGCAGCTTGTCCCGACACGGTGCAGGCGGCAGCCGTCATCACCTGTGGGGCCACACACTGATGCGGAAGCAGCTCTCCTATGAGGAGACACGTTTCCTGCGATCTTCTGCATGGTGGGCCGGGGCTAAGATCCAGAAAGGCTGGGAGGTACCATTTAGCCATGGAAATGGTGATTATTTTGCGAGGCTAACAGAAGTACACAGCACATTAAAAAAAAAATTTTTTTAATGTTTTATTTTTGAGAGCCAGAGCCAAAGCATGAGTAGGGGAGGGGCAGAGAGAGAGAGAGAGAGAGAGAGAGAGAATCCAAAGCAGGCTCCAGGCTCTGAGCCATCATCACAGAGCTCAACAAGGGGTTCGAACCCACAAACCGTGAGATCATGACCTGAGCCAAAGTTGGAGGCTTAACCAACTGAGCCACCCAGGTGCCACACCCCCACAGCACCTTTAATATGTTTTTATTTACTTTTCAGAGAGAGAGAGAGAGAGAGAGAGAAAGCGAGCATGCGAGAGAGTGAGCACAAGCTGGGGAGAGACAGAGAGAGGGAAACATGGAATCCAAAGCAAGCTCCAGGCTCCAGGCTCTGAGCTGTCAGTACGGAGCCTGACATGGGGCTCAAACTCGTGAATCGCGAGATCATCACCTGAGCCGAAGTCAGACGCTCAACCGACTGAGCCACCCAGGGGACCCCACAACACCTTAAAGATGGGGCTAGCCCTCCTGAAATTACATGCTGAATCATGTGTACTAGAGGACGGACTCATACGTGTCAATGAGTTTTCTCAGAGGTTCTTAATCAAAAAGGACTGCCATTTAAAGACATGGACATGATCCAAGCAAAAACCTCTAGGCAGGAGCACCATGCCTGTCATTCTTAAAGGACCTTTTTTACAAGGTTAGGAACACGCTCGAAATATCTTGAACTTCTCTCTGAATTGGGCACTAATCCCAACCTGTTTCTTCATCTGTAAAATGGGGTAATTATACCTACTTCAAGTGGTTGTTCAACCATCCATCCACGGAAACCACCTAGAGCATCCACCCCTGTGCCAGGTATCGTGTTAGGTACTGAGGATTCCGAAACACGGTTAAGACAGAGGTTCGCTTTCCTGCGCACACATACAAAATGGCAAATCGACAGCACCTGCCTGGTATAGTTTTTGGTGAACATGAAACACGATCAAGCTTGCAATGCGTCTGGCCCGTAATAAATTCTCAAAAAGTGGGAGGTGCTATTATGAACAGGAGCCAGGGGGTCTCTCACCAAACCGTGAGGAGATCGCAGGCACTCAGCCGGGTGGAAGGGCCCAAGAGCCCACAGTTAGAAGTTCTAGACCCTAGAACTCAAGTTACAGGAGGTGACACAACGGGGCCCGATATGGCCGCCGCCGCCATACTGCAGGCAGGGAGGCCTAGCAGGGACAGCGGGAGACAAAGGAAGGACGACTTACACCTAGGGAAGCATGACGGGACAAGGGACGTGGACGGAAGATGCAGTGTTTGGAATGATGGCAGGAAGGAAGAAAAGAAGAGGATTCCAAGGGAAGAGACTTACGTTTGCCCCCCGCCTCCTAACATTTATTATTATGGGTGGTCAGATGGTCGTCAGGAGAGAAGGGGGGAAGGTCTGCGGCCCTCAGATTGTGGAACCCTGGTGCCAACTGGCTGAAGGCAATACTGTGTTAAGTAAGGGTGGGGTGGCAGGGACAAGACACCAGGCCATGGGGTGAACACGGGGCAAAAGGTAAAGTGCTTCCCAAGCAAGATGGGGGTAGGGGGAGATTCCAAACACACCCAGCAACCAAGAATGCAGAGTACTCTGGCCGTCTGGGATAAACAGAAACAAGATGCGGGCAACAGCTGTCCCCAGCAGGCAGGAAGGAGGGGGCTGCATTAGAGGTTAGGACTGGGACGCAGGGAAGCCACTGCAAACAATGGGGTCAAGGCCAGCTGCCCCGACCCCTAATCTCCATCCCACGTGAAAAACCCAGGGAGCAGCTTCTCGGCGGGGGGTACAAAGTGTGGCCGAAGACACAGAGGCGGTGTCCCGGGTCCATGCGGACAGCACCTGAAGCACAAGGGCCGAGCGGGGAGGGGCACAGGCTCCGAGGCCAGACGGCCCGGGCTCGGATCCTGGTGCCGCCATTCTCTGCGCCTCGGCTCCTCCTCTGTGCCTCGGGGGTCGCACCAGTTCCCACCTCCGAGGGTTGCTGTGAGGAAGAGATGAGCACATCCACGTGAAGAACGTGGTCTGAGTGAGGGTACAGGGTGGGCCTTTGATACGCGCTGTTGTCACGGTAACAGGTTACGGAAACGCGTCTGTTCCCTTAGGATTCTTCCATCGCCGCCCTCCTTCCCATCCAGTCTGTCTACAGGCAGCTTCCCAACCTCAGCGCGGGCTTCTGGGCAGCCTTACCAACCGACCGGGCGCACACACCACGATTCTCACGGCAGTCTGGGCTCACCAGAAGGCACGAGCGAGGCAAACGGCGCGGCCATCACATCCCTCTCTTCTCCCTCTACCTCCCTGGTGCTCGCCCTGCTCCCTAGGACACAAGAGGCGGGGGGGGGGGGGGGAGGGACACAAGAGGGTCTGAAGGAGAGAATTTGGTTCAGAGAGAAGGACCAGGAAAGAGAAACAAGAGCCTTTAGAAGACGGTGGCAGGACCATCAGACTCAGTCAAGTGTCTCCAGAGCAGACGTACTGACTTCAAGACAAAGTAGCGAGAGTGGGGTCTCCACACGCCTCTCCCGAGCTCCAAGATGACGTGTGAATGGGCTCGGAAAATCATTTAACGAGGCACGATTCCACTCCAAGAACAAAAAGGACAAATCATCACCGCCAATCTACTGAAGCAGTCAAGGACCTACAAAAGGCAAAGTGAACATCTTTGGGCGAGCATCTAAGTCCCAAAGAAAGCATTTGTGAATATGCTAGAATTCTGACAACCCAAATGTTCCAGAAGAGACTCAAAACGTTGTGCTAGTTACCAGTTACGGGACCCCCAGTTGACTTCCCTTCCGAGAGGGACGATGCCACCAAACCTAACGTTTTCACAGGTCACCCTCTGCAGAGCTCCATGGGGCTCCCAGCACCGTGCACACGCTCCCCTGGTACCGGATGCCCCCTTCTGAATAAACACCCATGGCGTGCGCATTAACAAGAAGCTCCGATGCCACGATCGAGGACAAAGAAACACCGCGTGAAGTAGAAGTTAAGGGCACAGGTCTTGGAGGCCCATCTCCGGGCCTCGATGTCCTCCCCTTACACGGAGATCACGACAGTACCATTTCACAGAGCTGTGAGAAGCAGAATACGTGACAAGGGTCGGAAGCACCACGTAAGCAATCAGTACAGTCAGGGGACAGTGGCAGGTACACCTGAAGACACTATGCCCAGCTCTGGGCACAGCACAGAGCAGACACTCAGAGATCATTTGCTGAATGCTCATCGGGATGGGCGGGAGAGAACAAGATGAGGTAGAAAAGGGAAGAAAGGAAATAGGGCACGAAACAGGGATGAATGGGGTCAGAGAAACCAGGCAGTTCTCTAAGGCAGTCATGGTTCTTTCGGTTGGCACTCTGACAAGGTCACGGTGGACCAATGACCTGCTCCTCGGGGACTCTTTACCTTCACAATTTCCTGGGCCAGGATCCCTCCAACCACTGCACACACGGGGGCCATCTCAGAGAAGCAGTACCTACAAGAAAACACAAATAAAATGGAGCCCTGAGGAACAGGAAGGCTGGTAGGACATCTGGCAAAGGTCAGGAGTGGGCTTGCGAGAATGAAGACCTCTCCTACCGGGAGGAGTCCATCCACACGTAAATGGTAATGCTGGCACCTAGGCGTGAAAATGAAATCTGGTCCAGGAGGTTAGCTGGGAAAGACCTCTGAACCTTGGCAGGCAGGAATTGTTTCACAACATTTTTTGTTTAAGTTAAAGGAAAGACTATATCTGTGCTTCCTAAAAATAAGGTCAACAAATATCAGATGTTTCGGTGCCCCGGTCACATTCTCGCAATTCTCCTCTTACCCACAACGGGCAGTGGGTCCTATATGCTATTCCCAGACAAATGTCAGGGAGAAGGCCTGTGTTAACATGCAGGAGGCATGGGAAATCTGGGGCCTGAAACTGAAGCATGGGGACAGAAAGTCTTCACTCCTCCTATAGATACCAACCCTTCTGGACCGGGATGGGGCATCCAGAAGACAAATTTTGGCCCATACTGTCACCTGCCCCTCCAAATCACAGGTCCTAGGCAGTAAAACACTTTTCTACCACCTCTCCAGAGGAAGTGTGCTCTGCCAGTTCTCAGCCCTGAACACAAAGGCATTTTTCTTTTATTTTTACTTTTTAAAAGTTTATTTATTTTGAGAGAGAGAGTCTGAGCGCGTGCGTGGGAGAGCCTAAGTGGGGGAGGGGCAGAGAGAGGGAGAAAGAGCATTCCAAGCAGGTTCTGAACTGTCAGCATGGAGCCCAATGCAGGGCTCAATCCTAAAACCGTGAGAGCCAAAATCAAGAGCCAGATGCTTAACCAACTGAGCCAGCCGGGTGCCCCACAAACGTAAATGAGCAAAGCGGAACACAGAGAAGTTAAGGGGAGAGCTTACCCAAGGACCCCACCACCAGGAGACTACCTCTAAACTTCCCAGTGTGGTACACACTCTTCCTGATTTTTCAAAGTGCACGTATGAAACACACATAATCAAAAACCCAAGTAATATTATTCACTCTGCTCTGTAATCTACTGACTGATACTTCTGTTCCACACGGCAACACACATCTTGACACAGGTGTCCAAATAATTCATTTTGGCAAATTCCTAAATGTAGAATTTCTGGGTCCTGACACCCTGTGCCAAAATGCCCTCCAGAAAGTCTCTGCCAATTCAACTCGTGCCTACTGTGTGTGAAGGTGCACATCTCCTCACGGCCTGACCTGGCTGGGACTGATGTTCCCGTCTGTGCAGCCACAGCGGTAACTTTGACTCCAGATCATCAAGGTCCTTCACAGAACTATAAAACATATAGAGAACGATACCACAGAAAAACTAGTCACCCATAATCCCACTACTCAAAGACAATCAAATGTGGAAATAGGTTTTCTTTAAAAAAAAAAAAAAAATTACACCTATACTCTGTGTGTACAATTTATTTATTTTTTTAGTGTTTGTTTATTATTGAGACAGAGCGAGACAGAGCATGAGCATGGGAGGGGCAGGCAGAAGAGGAGACACAGAATCGGAAGCAGCCTCCAGGCTCTGAGCTGTCAGCACAGAGCCCGACACCGGGCTCGAACCCACCGAATGCGACATCATGACCTGAGCCGAAGTCGGCCGCCCAACCGACTGAGCCACCCAATACTGTACAATTTAATATTTGCCCTTCTTCTCTTAAAAGTTTATCATCAGCAAAATGCTAGCAAACCTAACCAGCAACATGCAGAAAGGATTACACACCATGATTACATGGGACTTACAACCAGGAAAGCACGGTTGGTGTAACATCTGAAAAGTCAATCGATGTTAGTACTGCGTATTAACTGAATAAAGGGACCATAAACACACGATCATCTCAACTGACAGAGAGAAAAAAAAGCATGTGACAAAATCCAGCACCTCTTCATGCTAAAAACATGCAACCAACTGGGAACAGAAGGAAGTTTCTTCAATCTGATCAAGGGCTATGAAAAATCCACAGCTACCATCATACTTCATGATGAAAGACTGAAAGCTTTCTTCCTAAGAATGTCTGCTCTTACCACTTCTATTTGACACTGTGCTAGAGGTTCCAGCCAAGGCAATTAAGGAAGGAAAAAGAGACACGCCAGCCAGATTGGAAAGGAAGAAGGAATACATATTCATAGATAATCTGATCTGGTATATAGAGAATACTAAGGTATCCAGAGAAAAACTATTTGAACTATTAAATTTATTCAACGAGGTTGCAAGACAGAAGATTAACATACAAAACGTATACTTCTATACATTAGCAATGAACATTCTGAAAATGAAATGGAAACTTTCATTTATAATACACCACCCAACAGTATTTTTTTTCCCAAAACAATAGAATATTTGGGAATAGCTTAACAGTAGTTGTGTAAAACTTATATTCTGAAGACTATAAAACATTGTTGAAAGACATAAAAGACCTAAATAAATGGAAAGATATACCACGTTCAAGAATTGATACACTTGGGGCGCCAGGGTGGCTCAGTCGGTTGGATGTTTGACTTTGGCTCAGGTCATGGTTTGTGAGTTCGAGCCCCGTGTCAGGCTCTGGGCTGACAGCTCAGAGCCTGGAGCCTGCTTCAGATTCTGTGTCTCCCTCTCTCTGCCCCTCCCCTCCTCACACTCTGTCTGTCTGTCTCTCTCTCTCTCAAAAAGAAACAAACATTAAAAAAAACTCTTAAAAAAATCAGAACACTTAACATCATTAAGGGGCCAATGCTCCCCAAATTAATCTATATATCTGGCACAATCCCAATCTAGCTGCCTTTTCTGTAGAAATGGAAAAATGCATTCTAAAAATTAACATAGGAATGGAAGAGACCCAGAATAGCCAAAACAATCTCGAAAAAAAAAAAAAAGCTGAAGAACTCACATGTCTCAATTTTGCAACTCACAACTACACAAGTATAGTCATCAAAATACTATGGTACTGGTATCTATATGGACAGACACAAAGATCCATGAAGTACACGTGACGATCCAGAAATAAAGAAATACATACATGGTCAATTGATTTTTGACAAGGGTGGTAAGACCATTCAATAGAGAAAGAAAAAGTCTTTTTACCAAACAATACTGGACAAGTGGGTCTCCACATGCAAAAGAATTAAGCAGGACCCCTACCTCACACCATGCACAAAAGCGGACTCAAAAATGGCTCACAGACCTAAATGTAATAGCTAAAATTACAAAACGTTTTTTAATGTTTATTTATTTTGAGAGTGACAGAGAAAGAGAATCCCAAGCAGTCACCACTCTGTCAGCAGAGTCACATGCAGGGCTAGAGCTCAAGAACCGTAAGATCATGCCCTGAGCCAAAATCAAGAGTTGGATGCTTAACTAATTGAGCCACCCAGGTGCCCCTAAAACTACAAGACTCTTAGAAGAAAGCAGAGGAATAAATCTTCACGACCTTGGATCAGGCAATGGTTTCTTAAACGGTATCATACCAAAAGCACACATAAAAAAAGAAAAAACAGAATAACTGTATTTCATAAAAATTAAAAACTTATACTTCAAAGGATACTTTTCACTTCAAAGAGGGTGAAAAGACAACCCACAGATTAGGAGACAATTTTTGTGAATTATGTATCAGATAAAGGACTTGAATCCAAAGTGTACGGAGAACTATCATGATTAACAATAAAAAGATAAACCAATTAAAAAGTGGTCAAATGATTTGAACAGACATTTTGCTGAAGATCATACACAAATGGCCAGTGAGCCCATGAAGAGATGCTCTACATAATCAGTCACTAAAGAAATGCAAATCAAAACAACAGTGAGATAGGATTTATTGCCCACTAAGGCTAAATAACAGACAATAACACTTGTTGGCAAGGATGTGGAGAAACTGGAACCCGCACGAAGTGCTGGTGGAATGGTAAAATGGCGTGGCTGCCGTGGAAGACAGTCTGGCAGGTCCTCAAAATGTTAAACAGAGAATTACCATATGAATCATCAACTCCACTCTTAGGTACACACACCCAAGAGAGATAAAAACTTATGCTCACACAAGAACACATGAATGTTTATAGTGGCTTTAGTCGTTAATTGCCCAAAACTGGGAACAACCCAAATGGCTTCATCTGGTGAACAAACTGGTGTATCCATACAGTGGACTACTGCTCAGCAATAAGAAATGAGTTATCGACTTCATATAACATGGATGAATTTCAAGTGCATGAAGTTAAGTCAAAGAGGCCAGACTCAAAAGGCTACATGAACTGAACAGATTCCATTGTTACACTATTGGAAAGGCAGAACTGCAGGGATAGAGAACAGATCGCTGGGTGCAGGAAGGAAGGTGCTGCCCTGTTATCAAGACTCTACAAGAGAATTTTTACAATAATGACACTTTTCTATATCTTGACTGTGGTGGTTACAGAACTCTATACCTTTGTAAGAATTCATGGAACTTTAAAACAAAACACACACACACAACTCACAATACTATTTAACAAAAGATAAATTTTACTGTATATAAATTATTTAAAGATTTTTTAAGTTTATTCATTTACATCGTCTCTACACCTAACATGGGGCTCACACTCATGATCCTGAGATGAAGTCACATGCTCTTGTAAAAACACCATTGAGGAAACAAGTCTAAATAATAAAAATGAAACAAGAAAATACAAGCATCACCTCAAGAAACAATCAGAAGAACCCAGAAGATGGGTGGCCTGGACTCCTTAAAACAAAAAAGTGTGGGGTGCCTGGTGCCTGGTGCCTGGGTGGCTCAGTCAGTCGGGCGGCCGACTCTCGATCTGGAGTCACGTCATGAGCTCACGGTTCCTGAGATCAAGCCCCACCCATGTCCAGCTGCGCACTGGCAGCAGGGCCCTGCTTGGGATTCTCTCTCCCCCTCTCTCTACGAGAAATAAATAAACTTAAAAAAAAGGGGGGGGGATAAACTGTTCTAGATTAGGAACTGGAAAGCTTTCTCTGTAATGTACTCGACAGTAAATTGTTTTGGCTTTATGTGCCATATGGTCCCTGTTTAAACTCTTTGAGTCTGCTGTCACAGAGCTGTAAAAACTACAAAAGCTACCACAGATAATACATAAATGAGGAGGTGTGGAATAAAACTTTATTTACAAAAACAGGTGGCAAGCACAGTTTGCCAACTCCTGAATTAAATGAGACACAGAATTGAAAGCAACTGATGAACTTGGATGTGTCCTTAAGGATTCAGCTTAAGTATCATGTCATCAGTGTCGCCCCCCCCCCCCCAAAGTAAAAGCAAATTATTAACGACTGAATCCAACTGAGTGGTCCGTTGGCATTCACCACTGGATGATTCTTTCCATTTTTCTGTATGCTTGACACTCTCTATAATAAACATCATTTCAACCTGCACACAGCACTGCATTGATCTGTGTCATTAACTCTTTAATGCCGTTCCAAGTTTTCTTTTAAATATGATAATGAATACCTTTTGTACATGAATTTTGCTCACATTATTTCTTACAGGTATATTCTCAAGTAAATCAAGGAGAATTACTGGACCAAAGAGAGAACAGGATTCTTGATGCACATTTCCAAACTGCTTCCTAAAAAGGCTGCACTTTGGGGCACCTGGGTGGCTCAGTCAGTTAAGTGTCAGACTTCGGCTCGGGTCATGATCTCACGGTTCATGGGTTTGAGCCCTGTGTCGGGCTCTGTGCTGACAGTGCAGGGCCAGCTTGGCATTCATTCATTCATTCATTCATTCACTCATTCTCTCTCTCTCTCTCTCCCTCTCCCTCCCCCTCTCTCTCCCCCCCCCGCCCCTCCCCAACTCGTGCTTTCTCCCTCAAAATAAATGAACTTTAAAAAATATATATAAATTTAAAAAAAAACAAAAACCTTTTCCGGGGCACCTCGGTGTCTCAGTCAGTTAAGTGTCTGACTTTGGTTCAGGTCATGATGATCTCGCGGCTCATGACTTCGAGACCTGCGTGGGACTCTGCTGTCAGCATGGAGCCCGCTTTGGATCCTCTGTCCCTCCCTCCCTCTCTCTGCCCCTCCTGTGTTGGTTCTCTCTCTCAAAATAAATAAACTTAAAAACAAAAAACAAAAAACCTTTTTAAACAGCGAAAGTTGAATTACATGCACAAATTATGAATGTTCATCATAAATGTTTGCAATACTGAGAAACTATAAACAGCCTGAATACCCACCAATAAACCAATGGTTACATGAACAACCATCTATCTATCAAACAATGAAACATGAAGTACAAGTGAGGCTACTGATCCATATTTTTGCCACAAACAGGTTGAACACATGCTGGAAAAATAAGGCTATCATAAGGAAAGTGTGATCTCATTTTGCTATTTAAAAACTGAAAAAAATAGGGGTGTTTGAGTGACTCAGTCGACTTAAGTGTCCAAATTCAGCTCAGGTCATGATCTTGGGGTTCATGAGTTCGAGGCCCACGTTGGGCTCTGTGCTGACAGCCTGGAGCCTGGAGCTGCTTCAGATTCTGTGTCTCCCTCTCTCTCTGCCCCTCCCTCACTCTGTCTCTCTCTCAAAAATAAATACACATTAAAAATTTTTTGAAGGAAGGAAGGAAGGAAAAAGAGAGAGAAAGAAAGGAAGAAAGGAAAGAAGGAAGGAAGGAAGAAAAAAAAAGGAAGGAAGGAAGGAAGGAAGGAAGGAAGGAAGGAAGGAAGAAAGAAAGAAAGAAAGAAAGAAAGAAATATAGGGTGCTTGGCTAGCTCAATCAGAAGAGCATACGACTCTTGATCTTGGGGTCTTGAGTTCGAGTCCCACACGGAGTGTAGAGATAGATCACTTAAATAAATAAAACTTAAACAAAAATTGAAAGGAAAATTAGAATAAATAATACATGGAGAAGTCTGTGAGGTGAAACCCAAAACATTAACAGTGGCCACTTCTCAAGGGTGGGACTATGGGCGATCTTGTTCCTCCTTTCAATACTTCCTGGCAAGGGGCATCTGTTACTTTCATAATCAGAAAAGCAATACAGCTCTCCGAAAGAGAATAAATAACAAAGGACAGTGTTAGAAATTGCAGAGATGAGGGCAATGGAGACTTGTGCACAGCTCTCTCAACTCAAGCGAGTGCACCCTGCTCAGAGCTGGCAGAGGATAATTTGTGAGGGCAGCTCAGCTGCCAGGCGGCGGCTCATTTCCTCGCCAGCGTCTCTAGCCCATGTCAGGCTGTATCTCCATCTACCTGCACACAGACACTCTTCAAGAGGCCACCGGACACCTCTTACTTAAAGGGCAACAGAGTGGGAGCGCCTGAGCACATGAGGACCTAGACAAGGGAAGGCAGTTTCTGCAAAGAGGGTGGGCAGGGAAAGAAAACACTCTGGAAAGAACACCAGCCAGCAGCCGGTTAGGCTGTGGCTTTTTCCTTCGGGAAGGCAAGGCCTGCAGTGCACAGGCAGACTGTTCTTTTTTCAGGCCGTTCTTCACTCAAGACGCCAAATTAGTCACTAAGCTGCATCCTCACAGCCCGGCACTCGGCGTCAGCCTTGCTTGGTGGCCCCGCGTGGCCCAGCCCCTCCTCCTATAACAAGCACAGAGCAGACGCCACTTGCTTCTTACACACTGTTCTTCCTCCAACAGACGCATACCTGGCTGTTAGCAGGACACAGGGACCCCACCCAGCCCGCGGTGTCGTGAGTCCCTGACCACACAGGGCCACCTTACACAAGTGCCCCGGAGACTGCTGCCTCTTTTTGGCCGACAGCTTGGCAGGTGGTTCAAGGCCCAGTGCCGGGCCTAAATTGGTTGGGCTCTGGTAGGGTCTAAATGAGGTTCCCGGCCAAAGTGAAGAAAGTCGGGACCAGGAAAGGGAGGGACCCTGATATACTCTATTGTTGAAAAGAAATCAAGGTAGTACTGTGTTGTTACCAGAAATTAGCAGTGTGGAAGATCTAACTGAGATTTTGGCTGGCTGCATACTAAAACCTCGGGCAAGGGGCGCCTGGGTGGCTCAGTCAGTTGGGCATCCAACTTTGGCTCAGGTCATGATCTTAGGGTTTAGGAGTTCGAGTCCCACCTAGGGCTCTGTGCTGTCAGTGCAGAGCCTACTTTGGATCCTCTGTCCCCCTCTGTCTTTCTGCCCCTTTCCCACTCAACGTGCATGCATGCTCTCTCAAAAAACAAACACTAAAAAAATAAATTAAAAGTATGGGGTGCCTGGGTAGCTCAGTTGGTCAAGCGTCCGACTCTTGGTATTGGCTCAGGTCATGATCTTGCTTCCTGAGTTTGAGCCCCGCACTGGGTTTTGTGCTGGCATTGCAGAGCCTGCTTGGGATTCTATCTCTGCTCCTTACCCACTCTCTCACACACAGACTCTCTCTCAAAATAAATAAATAAACTATAAAAAATTAAAGTAAAAAATTAAAAATAACACCATGGGCAAGTGATTGCATCTTTCTGAGCATTGGTTTCTTCATTTAACTAATGGGAAAATAAAAATAATAACGCACACTTCAAGCGATTATTGTGACAATTAAATGTAGCTGTACAGGTAGGAAAACACAGAAAATCTTCAATACGTGGTGCTATTGTCATTAGCTGTTGAGCTTTAATTTAGCTTTTCCTCCCCTATATAATGGGTCGTTGCAAAGGGAGACCATGTACATAAGACAACCACCACAATGCCCGGTACATAACAGCTGCTAAATTAAATAAACCCAATACAGCCACCATCGCTAGTGGTATAAGCTGGAGGCATTTTGGGCAGAGACAGCCCATTTTGGGCAGCGTCTGCAGAGACGCTGAAAGAATGACAGTGCGATGATCCCAGAACTGCCTGGAAAGGGGATCCAGACCTAGTCGCCCTCTGGACCTCTCCAAGCAAATCCTAAACCTGCTGAGTATCAGAGTAAAAGACTGGTCGTCTAGGGCGAAAGCATCCCAGGATCCAAGGGTGAGGTGCTAGGACTGTAGATGTCTTTGCTGCTGAGGGTTCGGACTGATAAGCTACCAATGGAGAATAACGGGGCACTAGCCACCAAATGATAAATTACAATCTTCTGACCCAGCCACTGCCTTTCTAGGAATAGATACTGCACTTACACCTGCACACATACAAAACGCGACTCACAAGGTCATACGCTACGGCATTATGTGATAGCAAAAGCCCGGTCACAACTTGAGTCGGTAGGGGATGAGTTCAATAAACTATAGTGCGCCCATGTTGAAATACCACAGAGCTGCAGAAACAAGGGAGGGAACTATGTACTGATCTGGAAACTTCCCCAAAAGATGATATAAAGAGAAAGGTATAGAGTAATGTATATAGATTTTTTTTTTTCAATGTTTATTTTTGAGAGAGGGAGAGAGGGAGAGAGAGAGAGAGAGAGAGAGGGAGAGGGAGAGGGAGAGGGAGAGGGAGAGAGAGAGAAAGAAAAAGAGAGAGAGAGAGAAATAGACAGAATACGAGCGGGGAAGGGGCAGAGAGAAAGGAAGACATAGAATTTGAAGCAGGCTCCAGGCTCTGAGCTGTTGGCAGAGTATATATAGAGAGTATATATATAGTGTATCTAGATTTTCTATTGCCTTGCGTTTTCAGCCACGTGAATATAAAGTATCTATGACAAAAGACAACCTGCACCTCTCTTACCAGAGGTCAATGGGAGTAGGCAGAATACAGCAAAGGAGGCTCTCCTCAGGGCTTTTGGTCTTAATAAAGGATCTCCCCAAACTAAGCATGTACTGAAAGCAGGCAGTTCTCGATACAGGTTAACCTGTGGGAAACACGAAGACTAACCTGACGAAATCTTCAGGAAGCAGGTCAGGACTAACACCCAGGGAGTCAAGCACATCGTTTCGTATCTGGAGCAACAACTCAGAATCTTCCCCAAAGGTATCAGAACTAGGATCTCTTCCTTTATCTGTGCGGAACTTCAGGAGCACTGGAAAGACAAAAAAGGCAGGATAGAAACAGGTCTTTTCATAACAAATGCTTACAGATGCTGAGAACGAAAACACAGAAAATGGTACATTAATTAAAATGTGGGCCAAGTAAGGGGCGCCTGGCTGGCTGAGTCGGAAGAACGTGCAACTTTTGATCTCAGGGTTGTGAGTTCAAGCCCCACGTGGGGTACAGAGATTACTTAAATAAATACAACTTTATTTTGTTAAATTAAAAAACAATTTTTTTTAAATTTGTATTTTTGAGAGAGATAAATACAGAGTACGAGTGGGGGAGGGACACAGAAAGAGGGAGACAGAATCCAAAGCAGGCTCCAACTCGGAGCTGTCAGCACAGAGCCTGACGTGGGGGTTGAACTCATGGACTGCAAGTTCATGACCCGAGCTGAAGTCGGACGCTTAACTGACTGAGCCACCCAGGTGCCCCTGTTAATATATTTTAAAAATGTTTTTTATTATTTATTTTGAGAGAGAGTGCAAGTAGGGGAGGGGCACAGAAAGGGAAGAGAGAGAATCCCAAGCAGGTTCTGCATTGTCACCGGAGAGCCTGATGCGGGGCTCGACTTTCCAATCGTGACCTGAGCTGAAATCAAGTCAGACGCTTAGCCAACTGAGCCACCCAGGCTCCCCTAAATAAAACTTACAAAAAAAAAAAAAAAAAAAAGTGGGCCAAGTGAAAGGTAACATACTCTTAATTTATTCACAAACATAGCCAGAAAGGCAATCGATAATTTTAAAAATGACTAAAATTACTGTGACGGGTGCCACAATAAGGTAACAGAGGATCCGACGTCCTCGGTAGGGTGGCATCAGTTAAGGCCTCTCTGAGGAAGCAGTTACTGAGTCGAGTGTATGTGAGTCTGGGGGGGCGGGGAAGCAGGGGAGAAGCTTCAAGCAGAGGGAAAAGACCCTATTATGCCCCAGAAGACAGGTCAGGGGTGGGAGGCATCATTCTAGGCATCAGTTCAAAGGGCTGCTTCGACCAGAAAGGCCAGCCAAATGCTCAGACTCATCAGACAGCCAGGTCATTACAAACAAAGCCTCCCTCGTGTGTCAACCTCCAGAACGAAGGTTTAATTTCGCTCGTGAAGCAGAGGAAAGGTTCAGATGACGGCAGCAAATCAGAGCTCCTGCATAACGAGACCCTAACGAGGTTTGAATTTTTAGCCCCAACGAAAAGACACAGGAAGGAGCCTAAGACTGGTCAAAGTGCCGGCACCCTCTCCTGCCACCGCACCTCGTCCGCGATGTTCACCGCACACAGGGTGGATGGTGTTCTTGTCCCCCGTGCGCTTCCTGAGGCCGGCCTATGGCCAGCCCGGGGCCTCATCCCTGGGGCAACACCCCTCCCGCATCACCCCAGCTGCTTCAGAGGGGGGGTGGAGACATGCGGACCCTGGGGCGCTGGGATAGCAACCCACACCTGGAGGGGGCTTCGCGGTCACCAAGGCGCTTCCCTTGGGGCGCCCGGGGGGCTCAGTCGGTTGAGCGCTGCATTTCAGCCCAGGTTCCATTTCAGCCCAGGTCATCATCCTGCGGTTCAGGAGCTGCAGCTCCCCAAGGGGCTCCGCGTTGACAGTGTGAAGCCTGCTTGGGATTCCCTCTCCCTCCTTCTCTGCCCCTCCCCTGCTGGTTCTCTCAAAATAAATAAACTTAAAAAAAAAAAAGTGCTTTCAAGTCTCATGGGGATTTGCGGACCGAAAAAGTGAACTCCGTCAACAAATTATACTTTCCGTCAGTACAACAGGCTCTTCCCTAAAAATTAAGGTGGATTGAAAACTGACACAATTACTTCGAGGCTCTGTAAAAATTCAAGTATTTGGAAGCCACCCCAGACTAAGGAATCAGCCCTACTTGTTTTCTGAAGACTCAACTCACAAACCGTCTCAGTGACGAGCAGCCTGGCTTGACAACCAGCAAGATGGCCAAGCACAGGCTGTGGCCCGGAGGCTGAGGAGGCTGAGGCCCTGAGGCTGCACCTATGGAGGGGTGGGGGGTGGGGGGGCGAGGACTCAGGAACCACAACCGATGGCCCCCACGAAGCCCGAGGGAAGTTCCTAAGTGGGTTGTTGTGAAGTGCTCCAAACCATGGAGGCCCAGGTAAAAGAAAGACCCGACCTGCCCTGGGCTGAGTTTTTCTCAGAGACAGGCTCCCGGTCCAAATTTCTCTGGCAACCTTCACACTCCCAGGACGGGGCTCTGCAAGTCGGGAACTCTGAAGAATGGACTCCAGAGTATCTGTTCTGAATATCGTTCCTTTCCTCTCTTCCAACAGCAGAGCTCCTAGAACCTTCCATTCTACCTGAGCACTTGGCAGCGGACTCCGAGCTGCCGACAACGTGCATGCTGGCTAGCACTGTCCTGCCATCACCTAAGCCTCACTTCGAACTCGGCAGATGTGCTGCTGGAATTCCAATTTGGAGAAAATAAATGCAGCTGCAGAATAGGCATTTGGGGGCAGGGTGGAGAAGGTGGCAGGGGCGGCCGTTAAATCCCTGTTTAGCGCAAGCCTCTTTTTCCACAATGTCCTGTGAAGATAAAGGAACGTGGGAATTTGCTAGTGTGGCCAAAACGAGGCTACTCTGAGCGGACCGTATCGAATGTCATCATCATTCCCATCGATCACTCCCGAGAGGACACGAGGACAGACCCAGAATGAGTTACCAGTGTTGCCTGAGCAGTGACAGAGGCAATGGCAAGCGTGGGCCGCTCAAACTGCCCAATCCAAGGCCCTGCGGCAACCGTGTGGAAACTGAGGGAGGCTGCTTGATTTCCAGCCGTCAGGGCGGTGGGCAGCAGGAGCCCCACGCTGGCCGCCTCCAATGCCCCTCACTTCTGTGTCACTGGGACAGAAGCACCAACTGTCATGAGGGATGGGGAGAAGAGAATTTTTTCAGCCCCACCGCAAAACTTTTCATCTTCTGGTTAGACAATACAGCTCCTGGAACAAAGTTCACACCATTCTGATAACTACAGCACAAACAGTGCCTACAACGTGCCAAATACTACTACTCTAAACATTTTACGTGCGTTACCACTCCTCCACAATGACCTGGGGAGGTAGGTAGGTCCGATTAAGCTCCCCACTTTATTGATAAAGAAACTGAAGCTCAAAGAGATTAAGTGGCTTGTTCAACACAACTGCCAATAATAAGCAGTGGAGCAGAAATACCAATTAAGGTCTGGCTTCCTAATCTGTGTTTCTTAACCCTAATCGAATCCAGAAGAAATGGCCAGAAAATCAGGAACACAACCCCAAGGGTTCCAAGTGGTCTGGCTCTTCGCCCCGACCTCAGGAGGACTCCCACATTTGACCACTTTTTTGTGAGATGCACTTTCCAGATGGGTCCTGCCCTCTCCTCTCCCAATTGGTCCATTAATTCTAAGTTCTTAATTCAATGGGTGAGAAGCAGAGGCAGAGGCCACAAGTAACCATGCCCGTTAATCTTCGGAGTGTAAGACTAGCTTCATCTCAGGAAGAGGGAAGATGTGGCACAAAGAGAGCAAAGGCAGCCAGCAGCTGGCCCCACTGTTTCTCTGGGCCCCTTGCCCGGTCCTGGTGCAGGCCGCCTGGCCAAGGGCCGGCAGGCCGGCACCGTCCAGATACCTCACTGACCACATCTGAAGTCCTCTCAGGGCCTCTGGGAAGGGGGCCAGTCCGTCCAGCCACTTACTTGCAGCAAAGCAAACAGAAGCTGTATTTTTCACTCTTTTTCAAATGTCAGCGCTCCAGTCAGCAGGCGTGGAGGGGGACGGGGAGAAGCCCGTGTCCTGGGCAGAGACCAGCCCCAGAACTGACCCTGTCCCCTAACAAGCTCTTGCTCATTAAATTCTCTCTTTGTTCTGCTTTTGACCCCTCCCAAATAGCCAGCCAACCAGCCAGCCACACACACACACACACACACACACACACACACACACACACACACACACACAAGTTGACTCTGCATTTCTGAAGAGCACCTCCTCACCAGTTTCCAGATTATAAAACTGTTCCATTAAGATCAAATATTGTCGGGGATGGAGAGCTGCTCTGCCAAAAGATGACTCATCGAATCATATCAAAACACTGCACAAAATTAGAGTTCCAAACTTGATTAACTTCCTCTGAACCTTTTAATTAACTCAGGTTGTTAAAGTCTGGGGGAATGACATTCATCGCTACAGATGATAGGCCAGTGTCTCTGCCCAAGTTTAGGACTTGCCTGTGTAAGGGAAAAAGGCAAACTTCAAAAAGGAGAAACCAAGAACCTTTTCGTATGTTAAAAGAAAATTATGTACACGTGAATATACTGCTCTTCTGTAAAAAGAAATTGACACTCAAACTCATATTTAATCTGAATCAGAACATCAGATTCATGTTACAACAGAAATTTGGAAAGCAGTATTATTAATCACTGTATTTCTTTCTGCAAATTCCTTACTACATTTAAATGGTTGATTATATTTAGCATAATCACTAAGGCCAACGAAAAAAAACAACACTTTTATAGGGGAAAAAAGTCAATGTTGCAAATTAGCCCCAACCCAATTGCTGTCCCCCCAAAACAGCTCAATTGAGAAGGGGGAAAAGCCATATCTACACAAAAACCTCATCTGCCTGACACCTAAAGCTTCTCTGTACCAGACGCCCTTGACCCATCTCCCCAACCTCCCACAGACCTGTTCTCAAGCTGGCTCACCCAGTGGAGACTCATCATCTCTAGGAATGGCCTGGAAATCAGCTCGAGTAAGAAAAGGAAAAGTTATCCTCCTAACCTATAGTCTATCTTTTAAGGCAAAACACTACATCTCCTGTTTGGTCAATTGCTCTTTCAATAAATACATACCAAGGATACTAATAACTAGTATTATTGTGATCATTTCACAGCGTATACCAATATCAAATCATTATGTTGTAATGTAAAATAGAATATTACAGGTCAAGTACACCTCCATAAAAACAAACAAATATGTGTCTGGGTGGCTCTGTCAGTAAGCGTCCGACTTTTGATTTTGGCTCAGGTCGTGATCTCACGAACCATGATCTCACACTTCTTGCGATCGAGCCCCGTGTGGGGCTCCAGGCTGACAGTGAAGAGCCTACTTGGGATACTCTCTTTCCCTTTCTCTCTGCCCCTCCTGTGCTCATGTTCTCTCTCTCTCAAAATAAATAAATAAACATTAAAAACAAAAAAAAGAAAAAAAACCCCAAAGGTGGGAACCAGAAAAGGTGCTCTGAGAGAGCACTCTTAGATAGAATGGGGTGGTCTCACTGGGCAGAACCATCTCGTCCTGACCGGCCACCAGGCCCAAACACTGACCCTGGGCACGTTCTCACCCTTGGCACATCCACGTGCTGCTCTTCAGAGCCTGAGGAGCTTTGAAATTGGCAGACGGCAGCAGTGACGACCACAGCTTTGGGGCCAGGCTGCCTGCGTTGGATCCCGATTTTTCCACTCACTGTGACCTTGTGCAAGTGACAACACCCAAGTTGCTCTGTAAAATGGGAATCCTAAGTGCACTTCCCTTACGGGGTTTAAGAAGTGAAGTTAATACCCTGAGAGCAGCCAGGACAGCACAGGGAGCAGCGTAAGCACTGGGTAAATGACACTACTCTGGAACGGCGGCTCTTCCGCGGTCTCCGTAAACCCAGCTTGCACGTCCCCAGAGAAACTGACACACCTCACGCTGAAATCTCCCACTTAACTCTTATTACCATCGCTAATTCAGCTGTCAGCTCTGGAGACTAGAGAGACTTGGCTCTGAACAATCCTGATACTCTCCACACCCTACACTCTTTCCTCCGATGCTTGGACCTCAGTAGGGCATTTTACAGGCGTCTATAAATTCACTTGTGCAAGGACTGACCTGTCTCCTCTCCTGGATTTTTGTGCTTGTGGGACAGAAACCATATCTGCTTTGTTCACTATTCTCTACTTAATGCCCAGCACAGGGCACGCCCCACGGTAGGCACTGAGAAAATATCTGCTCTGTGGGAAGCCTCAATGTTTGGCCAAGGAAGAAAAAGTCACACAGAGGAGGGCTCACAACAACTGACACAAGGTCCTCACACATCCTAACTAACCAGGCCTGCTTTTCTACTAACAGAATTTAACAGAGTTTTCAAGATAGCCAGGATGGATCTGTTCCTTACCATGTCATTTACAAACACAGTAGATCTGGAAGGTCCAGCAAGAAACAAAAAAAGATACACAGTGCACCACGTGTGCCCTCAAGAGGGAAACAAGATGAAATCTGGCTTTCAAGGCCATAGTTGAGGGTTAAAGGTGCAGAAAAGCCAGCCAATGGGCATAAAGCTCAAAGGAGGGGGACAGAGCTGGATTGGAGAAGGCAGGGACATTTCACTGGGAGTTTGGCCCTCTCAAACTCTTTCCTACCTTTGGAGGCACCTGGTCATCTGCTCAGCTCAGTTCCACAAGACTTACCTTACACCCCCCCCCCCCCCCACACACACATTTTTTAAAGTTTATTTATTTTGAGAGAGGGAGAGAGCAAGTAAGCAGGGAAGGGGCAGAGAGAGGGAGGGAGGGAGGGAAGGAGAATTCCAAGTAGACTCTGCACTGTCAGGGCAGAGCCCAAGGCAGGGCCAGAACTCACAAACCATGAGATCACGACTTGAGCCCAAGTCAGACACTTAACTGACTAAGCCACCCAGGCGCCCCCCCTTCCCCCTTCTTTTACCCCACTCTTTAACGCAGAAACTTATAAGTAGGTATTTGCATGCATTCATTCATTCATTTTTCATCCACAAACATTTCCTGAGCACCTGCACTCCACGCCCACACCCTGTGCTGAGCTGTGCTGGAGGCCCAGAAGGGACCCAGACAGCCCCAGGCCCTGCAATCCAGAGGGCATGCTCATAAGCCCTGAATGTCACCACTGCCACAGAGTGCTTCGATCTTGCTCTCCAGAGAGGCTCCCCGCTGGAGCGGCCTCAGGCTTGCTCTGAAATGCCCCTCCAGAGCTCCAAGTCCTAGCCACCATTCACCAGAGAAACCCGGTGTAGGACCTCATCACGTATCAGCTCAAAACAGAAAAGAAAGTTGCCTGTTATTTACGTCTCACTTTCTTCTGAAAAGCATCTGAAGTAGCTGCGTGGAAGCTGTTGGTGGGGGGAAGGAAAGGAGAGTGCTACTTCTCAGAAATGACCTGAAAACAAGATGACATGTTTTGCCTACCAAATTAAAGGCCAAGGTTACTCAACCTAAGCAAGAAGGCAGAGGGCACTGCTCTGTCACTCAGAGCTCTGGTGGGCGTGTACATGCTCAGTAAACCGTGAGAAAATGTGGTTCACAGGATCTTTATGAAGGGTCGTGACCCTTGGCCAGTGACTGAATTATGTATAAATGGTCACTGCTACGTTATTTATACCGCTGAAAATCTGGAAATAACCTCACGTTAGGTGACAGGATGGTTACATAAAACATATGTTGAGAGGTTGGAATAGTATTCAACTATTAAAATTATGTTTAAGCAGGTTTTAGTCACATGGGTTTTACAACATTTAGGTTTAAAACAAGTCCTACAGGAGCACTGGTTGGCTTGGTCAGTGGAGTGTGTGACTCTTGACCTCGGGGTTGTGAGTTCGAGCCCCACGCTGGGTGTGGAGATTATTTAAAAATAAAATCTTAAAAAAAAAAATTGTTTTAATGTTTATTTGTTTTTGAGAGAGACAGAGAGACAGGGTGACAGCAGGGGAGGGGCAGACAGAGAGAGAGGGGGACACAGAACCTGAAGCAGCTGTCAGCACAGAGCCCGACACAGGACTCGAACCCACGAACCGTGAGATCATAACCCGAGCTGAAGTCGGACACTTAACTGACTGAGGCACCTGGGCACCCCAAAAACACAATCTTAAAAAAAAAAAAAGAAAAAAGAAAAAAAGTTCTTGGGTGCCTGGGTGGTTCAGTTGGTTAAGCATCCAACTCAGGTCATGATCTCTCAGTTCATGAGTTTGAGCCCCAAGTCAGGCTCTGTGCTGATGGTGTGGAGCCTGCTTGGGATTCTCTCTCTCCTTCCCTCTCTGCCCCTCACACACACGCCGTCTCTCTCTCAAAATAAAGTAAGTCCTATTATAGCCTATATTCAAAATGCACTCCACCACGTGGAGATAAAATAGAATGAGGCAGGTACAACTATCACCACTCTGCTCTAGAGGTGGGAAACGGAAGCTTAGAGGCTCAGAGTCACAATGGACTCAAAGGTCACCACCACACACACTCGGAACCTCAATGTTACACTGCCTTCCTGGGAATAGAGACAAGGTAGGAAAAACGCTAGTCAGCAAGAAAAAAAGCACTTCCAATGGATTTGGCTCCCCACCCCAGAGCCCACCAGTTTAGAATAATGCAAACCACTCACTCAGTCAAACTCCGGTCCAGCCAAATATTCTAGTTCTCCTTTAAAAAATGTCAAGTGATTCCTGAGCTAGAATCTCACCTTTGAAAGTAGAACAGTATGCAAAGACTGTAACTCATAAAAAGAGAAGGACAAAGAAATTCTCAAATGCAGAGGTAAATTATGCGGAGGGCGAGGAGAGAGACCCACAGCCCCCCGCCGCAAGGCCCCTTCTCTATCAGCTTTGCCAACCTCAGCCTCCACCCACAGAGGGGTTCTGACAGGGCCCTCTGCATTCACACTCACCCTGCCTGGTCACAAGCAGCAGGGAGACAGGGCCTTTTCTCTAGCCCAGCACTTGAGTGGCACATGACCTTGACTCTGGGCATCTGCTGCTCTCTGCCAACCGCTCTTACCGAGGGAAGATGGCACAGGACATTCCCGTGACCGTTGTCTGACAGTCAGAGAAAAGATGGGAGGCGCCAGACAAGAACTGCAGCTGGGCCGGGGGCCCGAGACGAGCGCAAGCACAGGCTGATGTCGGGGGTGGGGGAGACGCCGGGGCCGCAGAGCAGACAACCAGGCAGGTCTCACCGACAATGCTGCCCATTATTACGTCTGCTCTTAGGGGCCTCGGGTTCCCATCTGCCAAGTGGAATAAGGAAATGTCACAGGGCTTTTGAGAAGTTCAGATTTTTAAAACAGACATAATGCCATTATTAGTAATGCTAATATAGTCGACCCTTGAACAACACAGGGGTTTAGGGGCATTTGGCTCTCCAAAAACTTCACTACGAATAGCCTACTGTTGACTAGAAGCCTTACAAACAATATAAACAATAGTATTTCATGGTATGTGTGTTATATACTGTGTTCTTACTATAAAGTAAGCAAGACAAAATAAAATATTAAGAAAATCACGGAGAAGAGAAGAGAAAACCCATTTTACGCTACCGCCCTGTATTCATCGAGAAAAACTTCACGTGTAAGTGTACCCACACATTTTAAATCTGTGTTGTTCAAGGGTCCCTTGTAATGAAAATCTGACTGCGGGGGGCAATGCTTGAACACTTACTAGGTTTGGTGACCCTGGACAAATGACTTAGCCTATCTAAGACTCAATACCCTCATATGAAAGTGGATGATCATAGTAAGACATGCTCTCACGAGGGCATTATGAAGATTTAACGCGATTTTGACACAGGTGAAACACTTACTTAATCAACAATTACGAATGCACAATATATGCCGGGCCTTCATTTAATCCTTGCGACCCAATGAGGCAGACTTAGGGTTCTACCCGTTTGTCAGACTGAAGAGTGGAGCAGGTGCCTCACCAGGGTGGGTTTTCTCGCCAGACTACCTGCTGCCGGCTGGAAGGTGCCAGACCACACTTACGGGTCACCTCTGCCCTTCCCCTCACCTCTCTTCTCTCACATGGCACTGCCTTCCTTTCTGAATGACTGTGGTCTGTGTTCTCTACCACTGATAAGGCAGTGGCACCAAAAAACCCAAACAACAACAACAAAAAAACCCCACTGCTTTTCTTCTTTCACCCTTCCTACAAATTATTTTTAAACATCTGCGGTCATGACAGCAGCAAATCAACAAGCACTCAAGTGTTGGCCCCGTTATCGGAACTCATTTCCCTGTGGCTGTCTCCTCCTCAGTAGTTCTTGTCATTGATGGACACCAAAACACCCACTGGGGAATGCCAGGCCCAAACAGCGATGGCTGCCTCTGACCCGGTTCGCAAAGGTTGTTAAGTTCTAAAATAAGAAGTTCCTTCTGGGGTGCCTGGGTGGCTCAGTCAGTTGAGCGTTCAACTTTGGCTCAGGTCATGATCACATGGTTCATGAGTTTGAGCCCCGCGTCAGACTCACTGCTGTCCGTGTGGAGCCTGCTTCAGATCCTCTGTCCCCTTTGCTCTTTGCCCCTCCCCTGCTCACGCACACACACTCTTTTTCTCAAAAATTAAAAAAAAAAAAAAAAAAAAAAGAGAGAGAGAGAGAGAGAGAGAGAGAGAGAGAGAGAGAGAGAGAGAGAGAGAGAACTGATCACCAAATCAAGCTGAGGTCTAGAGACCAAGACAATTACGTATCATTACATATCATAAAAGCAGACAGATAAGTAAGGAGTGTGGTGGGGGCAGGGAAAACTAAAGCAGGAGGGATCAAAGAAATAAAAGTTTTCTGAAGTCTACAATAGTTGACAAATCATCAAGACACCTTGCAACAGAATCCATACAGAGATGAAGAATGAGGTATAAGATACTAGAAAGTTCTAGAGGCACCCAGCTAGCTCAGTTGGTGAAGCATGTGCCCCACACTGGGCATAGAGGTTACTAAAAAATAAAAAAAAGAAAGAAAAGAAAAAGCTCTAGAAGAATACACAATGAATGGCGGTTTCCTCTGAGGTATCTGAATATTCTGATATGTTTCACCTTTACAATTTAAAAAAGGAGAAAACAGAACTATTTCAAAGGCTCAAGGATACAAGATCGTCAGGAGTATAAAGTTATCAAACTTTCCTCCATTTCTACAGAGGCCACTAAGTGAAGGAACTGACGTCAAGGCCAGGAAATACCTAGCAGGGCTGGGACCTGAACTTCTTCCTTCAGATCAACGCTGGAGACTTCAATGCTTAAGTGACTGAGAAGATTCTACTGGTGGAGAAAGGAAATGTGAACTCCAAACTTGGACTGGCTAGATTCACAAACCAAGATTAGCCACCTTAGAAAAGATCCTAAACTCCCTGAGGGAGGTCCTTAACCTTGCCAGCTCCTAGCAGACACAGGAGCTGCTTGCTCCGTGGACATGGGGGGTCCAAGGAGAGTGCAAACACTTCTCAATCCTTTACATGCTTAGGGCACAGTCTTGCAGCCAAGTGTGGGGCTTCCAGGTAATTCTGGTCTGGTGGCATAGTGGGGGAAAGGACAAAGACTATGCAAATTGGAACCATCTAGGTGGCTTTACATGAGCCCAAAGAAATTAATGAAGCCACAGATTAAGAATTAGCAAAATTCTTCAAACTTGGGACAGGTGGCCTCAGCAATCAATTCACATTTACCAAGGCTCTGCATCTGGCCTGTGCAGGACAGTCAAGAGACAAGGGAGCCCACAAGACAGACGTCAAGTCAGCTATGTTGTCAGGAGGGTGGTATGGGATTACCAAGGAAGGAAACGCAACTCAGATAAGGGGAGTTAGGTTCCTGGAGGTAACGCTGGAGCTGGGCGATGAGAGTAAGAGGGAAGGGCTGAAGCAGGATGTTGCAGGCAGAAGGAATGGAAATGTGTGTAGAAATGAAGGGATGACAACATGGGGTGACAGCAAGTAGTTCAGTAAGAATGTAGGGCTCGGGGCACCTGGGTGACTCAGTCGGTTGAGCGTCCGACTCTTGATTTTGGTTCCGGTCATGATCTCTCAGTTCGTTGAGTTCAAGCCTCACATGGGGCTCTGCGCTGACAGTGCAGAACCTGCTTGGGATTCTCTCTCTCCCCCTCTCTCTCTGCCCTTCCCCCACTCACACTGTCTCTCAAAATAAATAAATAACTTAAAAAAAGAAAAAGAAAAAGAGGCCAGCAGGTCCTAGGTCTAGGATGCCAATCCAGGGAGTTTAAATTGCATCCTGATGGGAAAAAAGATGCATGGAAGGATTTCACTTTTTAGACAGATCAGTCTGGTGACTGGAAATGGATTAGGAGGAGGAACTCTGAAAGCAGAGGCTGGTAAAAGGACTATGCCACGGATGAAGGCTGCTGGCGAGAGACAATCCTATGGGAAAACTCAAGATCATCTCAATAGGAGGGAGGCATCTGGCTGGACTCTGGCATCAGACAGAGTGCTTGTCTGGGGCTTTAGGTGAAAGGAGCCACCAATCAAGCATTTGAACTTGACAAAAGCTCCACAGAAGAGAATACAGCAAATAGGTTGGAATAAAACTTACAGCTCAATTTGGAGCACTGGTTTCCAACAGATTCATTCTGTGTATACACAGACAGCATGTTGGGACACCTCATCTTTAATCCAGCCCACAACCAACAATGAGGGTCAGTAGGGGGAAATGACTTGCAGAGGCCACCATCTAGATCTATGCCTTTAGCCCCGCCTAGTACTTGTCCTCAGGCTACCATTTGTATTTTTTAATAAGGTCCTGCCCAGCTCCAGACAGAACTTAAAGGCTTGCTTGGAGTGTGAACTGTTTACATGTAAATACACCCCCTGAAGTCTGCCTACCACTCCTGCTTGACAGAGGAGAAATTCTTTTTTGCGGAGCAAAGGCCCATAAATGGAGGCCATCCCAGCCTTGCACAGCATCTCCTGCCTGATTCACCAAGGCTTTGCTGTTCTCACCGGTGATAAGCAGTATTTCTCTCCCAGCAAGGGTCTCTCGGCACCCCTGAAAATCTAGGGCATCTATATGGCTCTTTTCTAGAGGAACTGTACACAGAAAATAACAGATACAGATCTCCCCACCATTTGAAGAGATGATGAGGATGTACTTACTTAAACACGTCATTCTACGGACACAGCACAGATCAAAAAGCCCGTTGCAATGATTACTCATCAGCTATAAAATATTAACATAATTCCAGCTGCTGAGAATTAGTTCTTTTGGAGATTGTTCTCGCTTTTCATTATTTTTAGCTTTTGAAATACTTTTTTGACATACAGAAAAACTAGACAGAATTCCTGTATAACTTCACTAGATTCCCCAAATGTTAACATTCTTCCGTGTTTATCAGTATTTCTTTATATCTATACATACTTCTATTTTCCTGAATGATCTGGCATTTAGCCCTAAATACTTCAGAGTGTATTTCCTAAAAACAAGAACATTCTCCGACATCACCACAAAACAATTAGGCAAACTAGGAAATTAACCTTGATAGGATATTATCTAACCTACACATCTTTTTCAAATTTTACCAACTGTCTCACTAATGTCCTTGAGAGCAAAAGGAAAGAAAACTCTCCCGCTTTCCAATCTAATCCAGAATCCTACATTCCATTTAGTTAACCAGGCTCTCTCTTCCCCTTTAATCTGGAACGAGAATTCTTCGGTCCTTAGTAACACCTGGAAGAGTACAAGCCATTTACTTTGGACAATATTCTTCCATCAGAGTTTGTCTGAGGTTTCCTCATAATCAGACTCACATCACCCACTTTGGACAGGGAGTTCGGACTGCTGGTGTGTCCTTCTCAGTGCATCCTCTCAGGAGGCATGAGCTCTATCTGTCCCATTTCTGGAGCATCGGCTTTGATCTCTTGGTTGAGATACAATCTGCCAGGGCTCTCTAAAGTCTCTCTCTGCAATTAGTTAAAAACTAACTTGGGGGGTGGCAGCACTTGGGTGGCAACTCAGTCAGTTAAGCATCTGACTCTTGATTTCAGCTCAGGTCATGATCTCAGGGTTTATGAGACGGAGCTCGGCACTGGGCTTTGCACTGACAGCGCACAGCCTGCTTGAGATTCTCTCTGCCCCTACACCGCTTGTGCACTCTCTCTCAAAATAAACAAACATCAAAAAAAAAATAAAAATAAAAACTACCTTGGGAAGAGATACCGCTTCTGTTTCACAGCAAACCTTCCCATTAGTTTTAGCATCCATCAAGGATTCTTGACGGAGACAATTTTTACTACTACGGTCATGGTCATATACAGATTTTGCTTTATTCTTCTATGGTGGGGGGGTGGGGGGAGAACTTTCCCCTCTCCCCATCTATTTACTTATTCACTTAAGTATCAACAAGATTCATGGACTCTTTTTTATTCTGTGGGTTATAATGTTTCTTTGACCCATATTCTTTTATTTTTATTTTTTAAATTAATTTAGTTAAGGATTATAATCTATTGTTTACTTGATCCTCCAACTTTCCCAGATTTCACCAGGAGGAGCCCCTTCAAGTTGACTCCTGTGTCCTTGACATGACCTGTCATTCTTTGAGTGCTTCCTTACTTTCTGGCGTAGAATGTTCCCAGCTCACCTGTAATTTTCCAACCCAAGCCCCAGAAACGGCCATTTCTCTGAGCTCAGATCTTGGGAGATCAACCATCAGGGTCTGGGCACGAGGCGTATTCACGGCTTGCTACCAGAGTGTCTTTGCTTCTCAGCCCTCTCAGCAAACAGAACTAGGAAATACATACATATCACGTGAAGACACATACATACACATGTCTATTTGTGTACCTACACAGAAAAACCAGAGTTTACCTGGTGACTCCAATTCCCATCTGATCCCACAGGGCTCTTCCTAGACTCTCCCACCTTCCATACTTCTAGGAACTCCCTTTTCTGGCAATAAAAAAACCTGATTCTCATCATTCACAATGTATTTACCAATTTGCTCCATTCTAGAACTAACTAGTTTCAGAAGTGCTAACCCATATACCACTGTGAAAAACAAACCAACTAACTTGAGTCCAATATTTGTTTATAGTTCTTTTTTCTTCAGTCTGAGAGTATATATTCAAAAACTACCTGGGTTAGTTCCTTTTTTCCTGCCTCAGTGTAGTAATGGCCCCATTCAAAATAAATACTTAATATGTTGTAAAGTAAGAACACAACGAGTGACCCAAAGCTGTGACACAGGACACGGGATGGCCTTCTCTGTGGCAGTGTCCCTCTAACTGGCTGAGCCTTCAGAAACCGGGGGGCTGCACAGACATGCAGAGATGCCAGCCTCACCTAGTTACTTCCATCCCCTAAATCTGAGCTAGAACCTGGGTATCTGTATTTTTCAAATGTTCCCTAAGGGATTCTGACATCCTACCAGTTGGGGAATGACTTGCTATTAAGAATAAAAGCCTGGGGGCGCCTGACTGGCTCAGCTGAAAGAGCGTGTGGCTCTTGATCTTGGGGTTGTGAGTTCAAGCCCCACACTGGGTGTAAAGATCACTTAAAAATCCAATCTTAACAAAAAGAGAGAGAGAGAGAGAATTAAAGGCTGAAAAGCAGGGCCCTGATGACCTTCCCTCCAGCCAGCTCCCGGCGAGCTCCAGCCTCGCTACACCATGGTCTTGGCGCCAGCGACCTGGTGCAGAGACTGCTCGTCCAACCTGCTATATTCTTGCCTCTCTTCAGCCCCTAGCAAATCCCTTCTTTTTCTTTAAATTTTTTTTTCTAATGCTTATTTATTTTTGAGAGAGAAAGATACAGAGTGTGAGTGGGGGTGGGCAGAGAGAAAAGGAGACAAAGAATCGGAAGCAGGCTCCAGGCTCTGAGCTGTCAGCACCGAGCCCGACGCGGGGCTCGAACTCAGGAATAGTGAGATCATGACCTGAACCAAAGTCGGACATTCAACCAGCCTGAGTCATCCAGGTGCCCCGCCCCCCTCGTCTTTAAAAGCCAGCTCAGATGTCTCATCCTCTGTGAAGACTTTCCAGCTCCCCAAAGACGGCCAGACCCCCAGTTCCCTGAGCTCCGTGGCAGTGTATTACGGAGTAATTCACACAGGCTGGAGAACAGAATAGCACAACACGACCGCCATCTCCACGGCTCTGGTACAGCTCTCCTCAAGAGGAGGAGAACTGTTTATGTTTCTCTTTTCCACTGGCAAGGATGTGATGAGGATTCCCAGGCACAGGATCTGGCACATAGCAGGTGCTCAAACAATGTTTGGTTAAGATTATTTTCAGCTTTAATTCTATGGCTCAAAAATGGCCTAAGTACTTTTCCACAACTCATCAGAACAGAGACTAAGAAAGTTCAGATTGCCAAGGATTCTCTGCTAAGTAATTCTCATCTTGTGATGAAGGCCATTTCTTCCTGCTCTGGGCTAAACCTGCATGGTATTGGTTCATGCTGGTACGTGAATGCTGTTTCCATACTAGACCTGATATTTTTAGCACTCCTGTTATGATAAACTCACAGTAACCTCAAAAAGAACAAATCAAAGTCAACTTTTTGCCACAGGAAACCAGCTCACGCTTAATGTTTTGCAACATGCCATGGGAGAATAATAAAAAGATGAGACCTTTTGCTCACAGATGGTGAGGCCAACTCTCAAGATAGTGGAAAAATGCAGCAGGAAGCATGCAGTCTGGCCACTGTCTTATGAAGTAAACTGGAAAAACACTCGACACCCAAACGAGGCAAACACACACACACACACACACACACACACACACACACACACACACACACACACACACACTCTCACTCCAGGGCAGCTGCTTCATCAGAGGCTGTTGTGAATGGGGTGGTAAGAAACTCCTCCGTGTGAGGGGCAGGCCAGGGCGACGTGGGAATCAAGAGTCTGATGGGTGCCTAGAGGAGCAGGCTGGCAAGATGGTCCTCCAGGGACATCAGCGGGCAGGCCCTTCTCCCTCTAGAGGGGAGCAAATGACCAGAGGAGCCCGAGTCAGTCACTAGGGCAAAAAAAATATTTCTTTATGGAACACCTACTATATGCTCCACAGGACAATGGGGACACAAAGTCAGGTTCCCTGTGAGTTCTTCTCAGGTGTACATCATAGCCAAGCAAGCACTCCATCCTCATTAGGAACTCCTAAGGTTTCATGAGATGTGTAAGACACCATCCTAGAAAGGCTCTCAGGAACAAATTCCAAGGCCTAGGAAAAACTGAAAACAACCTACATGGCCTTTTAAGATGAAACTGGTCACAAACAATGGTACACCCAAAGGAACACTACACATCATGCAGCCAACAAGACATGTGAGGTCACTCTATATATGCTCCAAGATCTCTCCAGATCATGTAAGGCCATCCGGTGAAAAAAAGCAAGCTGCCCGACAGCGTTGAAAAGTTTGGTTACATACACACATGCGTGATTGTAATTGTTAATCATTTTGCAAGAAGACAGGCAACACATTCTTAGTAGTTTCCCTGACAAATTGGAAGAGGTGTGGAAATACGGAGGGCTTAATGAAGAAAACTTACTTTTTTACATCACTGGGAATTCTCTGAAAATTGCTTACTGTGATATTATTCCCAACAAAAATAAAACTCAAGTGTTTTTTAGGGAAGGAAGAAAACTATCTGGGTCAGAATTCAGAGCACCTCTGTGCCTAATATATACTTGAACCAGGGTTTTTTGTACTGTAGTGGCCATCCTATTTCCCTAAAAGGCAGAGCTCCTGATCTGAAAGGTAACGAAATCACTTAGAGGTGCATATAACAGATGTGAAGAGCAGAGTCCATGGGTCAAACAGACCTCATGGTCTCAATCCTGGTTCTGTCTATAAAACCCAGCATATGCCTGAGCACAGCCATGCTCAACCTTGGTCTCTTTCAACAAAGCGGGACAACAACCACACTTCAAAGGATGTCATGATAATGGAAGACAATATGTCAGATGCTCAGCATGGTGCCAGGCAAGGCAGCAAGTAGTGAAATGCACAATAACCACTCTCACATGCCACACGAAAACCACAGTAGTGTCTAGAAAGTTGACCGTTCACCTGGATATTCCCCAAGGCCATCCCACACCCTGAAGTCAAATGTTAACACTGTTTGACTTTATAAAACAAAAGCAAGGCCATTTTAGAATTACATCAATTTCAGGTATACAAACCTTGACTTAAAAAAAACAAACAGCTGGGGTGCCTGGGTGGCTGGGTCAGTTAAGCATCCGACTTCAGCTCAAGTCATGATCTCATGGTGAGTTCAAGCCCCACATCAGGCTCTGTGCTGACAGCTCAGAGCCTGGAGCCTGCTTTGGATTCTGTGTCTCCCTCCCTCTGCTCGTGCTCTGTCTTTCTCTCTTTCTCTCTCAAAAATAAGTAAACATTAAAAACAAAATTAAAAAAAAAAAAATACAAAAATCTTCTCTGGGAATGCAAGCTGGTGCAGCCACTCTGGGAAAACAGTATGGAGACTCGTCAAAAAACTAAAAATAGAACTACCCTATGACCCACCAATTGCACTACTACGTATGCGGTTTCAAAGGGGCACATGCACCCCAATGTTTATAGCAGTGCTATCAACAATAGCCCAAGTATGGAAAGAGCCCAAACGTCCATCGATGGATGAACGGATAAAGAAGATGTGGTATACGTATATATAGCGGAGTGTCACTCGGCAATCAAAGAGAATGAAATCTTGCCATTTGCAACTACGTGGATGGAACTGGAGGGTATCATGCTAAGCGAATAGACAAGAGAAAGACAAATATATGATTTCACTCCTATGAGGACTTTAAGATGCAAAACAGATGAACATAGGGGAAGGGAGGCAAAAATAATATAAAAACAGGGAGGGAGACAGAACATAAGAGACTCTTAAATATAGAGAACAAACTGAGGGTTACTGGAGGGATTGTGGGAGGGGGGATGGGCTAAATGGGGAAGGGGCACTAAGGAATCTACTCCTGAAATCAGTGTTGCACTAGATGCTAACTAATTTGGATGTAAATTTTAAAAAATAAAAAGTAAAACCAGTTAAAATTAAAAAAAAAATCTCAGTCCTCCTCAATATCTGATCAGAAAATATTCTGAAGAAGAGTCAAAAGAGAATATTAAATAGTATAGAAGTCGTGCCCCTGACACTCACCTCTCCCATTCACCATCTCATTACCTTTCTTAGAGCTGAGGAAAGGCAGGGTTATTTATCCCTTAGCTCCCTTAAGCCCAAGTCAGTAACCTAGATTGGAAGCTCACGTACCAAAGGTTAAGCCAGCTGAGCTAGGCGCGGAGCTGTGATCTGAGCTCAGCTCTGGTAGTCCCCAAAGTCTGTGCTTTTTCCATGACACGAGACCATCAGCCTCTATTCGGGCTGTGCTTTTATTGCTATGGTTAGCAATCAAAACAGACTGGGCAAAAATAATGATTCTAGTTAAAAGTGAACTTCAGGACTACCTGGAGGATATTCTGTTTGAATTAATGAAATGATTTCTAGAACTCTTTTAAAAGAAGCACACTTAGAATAAGTAAATATTCTGGTATAAATCATAGGTCAATAAAGTTGTTAATTAAGGGGCTCCTGATTGACTCAGTCTGTTAAGCGGCTGACTTCAGCTCAGGTCATGATCTCACGGCTCATGAGTCCAGCCCCACGTCGGGCTCTGTGCTGACAGCTCAGAGCCTGGAGCCTGCTTTGGATTCTGTGTCTCCCTCTCTCTCTGCTCCTCCCCCGCTCACACTCGCTCTCTCTCTCTCTCAAAACTAAACAAAGAAAAATTTTTAAAAAGTAAATAAATGTGACACTATTCCAAAATAAAAAATAAAAAAGTTATTAATCAAAAGCATAAAAATAATAAACAGAAATACAAGCCACAAGAAGTTCGTATTTTATTGGATACACTGATTATTTAGACTGAGAAAAGATTTTAGCGACAGGCTCGCCAACTTAGTCTTATCATCTTATAAGTGAGGGGACAAAGTCCTAGAGAGGCAAGTTATTTGCCCAAGGTTACAAAGACAGTTGATGGCAAGTGTATTTGGCAGAAGGAAACTTCCCACGTAGGAGCTGGTGCGCTCTGCTGCGTGAATCCAGTGAGGTCAAATTACAGGACACTTTCATAGCTACATGAATGGCTGGGCAGAAAAACTGAAAGAAGGGGCACCTGCGTGGCTCAGACAGTTAAAACGTCTGACTTCAGCTCAGGTCACAGTCTCATGGTTTGTGAGTTCAAGCCCCGCACCGGGCTCTCTGCTGTCAACACAGAGCTCGCTTCGGATCCTCTCCCTCCCTCTCTGCCCCTTCCCTGCTCATGCTCTCTCTCTAAAATAAACACTTCTAAAAAATCCAAAGATTTCTTTGGATGTAAGATGAAGATGATACACTCACAGAGTCAGGTCCATACCTACAGGCGGAGGGTTCTAAGCTGCTGGCGTAACCAGGTCACAAGGGCCATTTCCCTCTACTTCCAGGACTTTAGTCCAGTAGGCAGCGGAGGGTGTTAATCAAGTATGCATTCTCGGAGAAGCTCCCAGAAGCCAAATTGGCCCTCGAGCTCACTGCACCTGGAGCACGCCCTGTGGCTCCAGTTGCAGCCCTTCTGCAAAGATACAGCAGAGCCCGGAGACCAAGTGAACACATCAGCAGGGATGCGTGTAGGACACCACACACGGAAGGTCACAACCTGTCATCTGCTGCAGAGAGAAAAGCCCAGGAAAGGTTGTGGCGGATCTCCAAAAACAGCCAGGAAGGGCACAGGCTGTGGGGTGAAGGCACCAGCCCCTGAAGAGTCCGGAGACGTGGGTGTGAAACCCACACTACACCACTAATTTGTTCTACAGTGACGGAGACTCCCTTCCCCTCTCGTGTCACTCACTGCAAGGGTTCTGAGGCTCAGGGAAACTGGTCTGACAATCTGGACTCGCTGGCCGACGATGAGGGTCCTTCACAGCCACGTCTGCCACAGGTGAGGCGGGCAGAGGGAGGAGTGGCAAGCCCACACCTGTCATTCCTGGCCTGGAGGCGATGTGGGCCCGCCTCCTTCTAGAATTCTATGACCGTTACAGAACTGTACATGGGAAAAAGATTAAGATAGCACACTGTATGGTATGTTTCTTACTACAGTAAAAAAGTTTCTGTGACTGTTAACTAATGGACATTGTTCAAATCCAAAGCCCTGAACCTTGAAACCGAAAACGTAACTAGTACCACTTAGAAGAGAGAAGTAAACAAACACAGGGGATGTATTACCCAACAAAGTGTCACAGGCAGAAAATTAAAATCCAGTGGGAATAGCGACTCAAGTATGGAATTAAGGGAAACTGAGTCAATCCCAAACCTTCTCTGCAGTTGCAAAGTACTCATGCCAAAAACAAAAACCCCAAAACAAAACCAAAGCCCCCAACTTCACAGACAACGCAGGTCTCTAAGACTTCCTCACTTTGCGTGGAGCCTTTTGCCCGTATACAAGCCTCACAAAAATCCCATGAGGCAAGTGCTATTAACACCCCCAAGGTCAGAGGTGAACTTGAGTGAGCTTCAGGGAATTTAACTCCGTGGCTATCAGCCACCAAAAACAATGACAAAACCAGGACTGAGAAACCAGATCTGTTCTGAACAACCGTGCACCACTGCCTGCCGTAGAGGTCACAGCACTAAAACGACAGCTCCTTCCTCGCGATGCTCTATTCCCCCCGCCCCTTGTAACTTCTGACGGTGAAGGCCAGCAGCGCCCGGATTAAATACAGACTTTCCCCCCACACCGTTTCCAGGTTACTAGTTCTGCCTTCCCGCCTCAGTGACGGCCTCCCAAGGGCAGGGATGACTGCAGGTCTGGGCCTTCATCGGTCCGTGTCTTTTACAACAGCTGTACGTGGGGACCGGCAGCTGCTTCACACGAGTGTGGCGAGGGTCCCATAAGCTCCTATCTAGAAGCACTCAGAATGGAGCCGGGCTGCAGCTCTCACGGGTCTCACACGGTATTAGGTGTCAGGGTCCTACCTCCCTTGTCACCGCCAACCGGCATCCTCTTAGATAAAACACTGAGCCTTTCTAGGTCTCTGTTTCCTCACCTCAAGAGACCAAGCTGGGGAGAACTCCCACCCTGTCTACCTCACAAGGGTGCTGTGATGAGGAGATGGGAGGAGAAAGTACTCTAGAAGCTGCAAAGGGCTAGATCACGTTCTCACCATGGCGCTACTGACGCTAGCGGCTGGATAACCTTGTTCGTCGGGGACTGTCCTGCACCATGGATATTTAGCAACATGCCTGCCCTCTCCCCACCCCACCTGCCCCCAGCCCGAGCGACCAAAATCGCCTGGACACTGCTAATGCCCCCTGGCGGGCAAAACTACCCTCAGCTGAGTATCACCCGATTTTGGTAAGCTCAAATACCAGACGACCGCTTTTATAAGCCGCAGCCAGAACCGCTCAGGCTATACCGCAAGGCTCTGCAAACTAATGGCCACTGTTTACGGAGGGCTCTCGAAGTGCCAGGCATTGAGTGATCAGCTTCTCCCGATGGCACAGGCCCCAAGCTCATGCTGAACCCTGGACTGGAGAGGGCACTCCCTCGCTTGCTGCTCTGTCCCAGTCCAGGGAAGGAGGTGTTTTTTGAGTCCTAGCAGACTCACGTGCG
Organism: Panthera tigris; assembly: GCF_018350195.1. NCBI lineage: Eukaryota > Metazoa > Chordata > Mammalia > Carnivora > Felidae > Panthera > Panthera tigris. The sequence continues at coordinate 10,189,154 of NC_056674.1, forward strand.
TAAGACTCATTCCCACCTAACCCACTGGATGATTTCTACACAAATGGATACTAAGTGCTCTGAACTAGTTCTTCCCAACCCCGATCTGGCGAACACCACTGATAATATGGGAAAAGCTTTCTTCCTAGCTAATGAAGATATAAACCTTAGCCTCCTCCAATCTTCAGTTTATTAAGAAGTTTTATACAGTTTTACGTATTTCCATTTCAATCTATATACACAGGGCCTGGTTTTGTGTAGCTATCACAAACAGCCACATCTGTCCTGATATGGGGTAGGAGGTGTTCCCGGAGTCTGCGCAGACAACTAGAAGAAAGGAGGTGGGGATGTGGCTCCTTTACCCAGCCCTGGAGAAAGGAAGGCTGAAGACTGTCCACTGCGCCCAAAATTACATTTCTGCAAACTTTACAAATACAAACGACAGGTCGACCTCAGTCTCCCTGAGAATGGGTCAGGGTTGCGCAGAGCTCAGTGAGGGGCCTCATCTCCATCCACCTGGATGTTCTCGGGGAGGGGGGGAGACACTGAGAACCAGCTTGTGAGGAGCTCGACTTGGGGCAATGGGGCAAACACCAAGAAATCCCTTGGACCGTACAGCCAAAGCCGCAGCAATCTGAGCACATGGTGCTCATCCGGAAGCCCTGCTCTAAGCCCTCACCTTGAAGGAGAAAGTAATCGGAAGCTGTGCGCTTCAGAGCGGCCTTCGCTTTCTCACTGCTCCAGTCCACCTCCAGCGCTTCCTTCACGGAGCAGAAGACCACTTTCTGTTGAAAAAAGGCAGAACCGGTTAGGAAGCAAAAATGTTGGCTTTAAATTACAAGGCAGTAGCTCTTCACCTTCTAGGAGAAATGTGATTATTCAAGGTTTACTGTTTGTTAAAGGAAGCTGAGGACCACTCAAATCCAATAAACATTTATTAAGCACTTACCGTGTGGCTCCTCTGGGCACTGGGGACACAGCAATGAGTGACACATACTCCCTGCACTGAAAGAGGTCAGAGCAAAGCTAAAAGACCCAGTTCCACTCTGGCTCTCCTGAATTCTGTGTTCCCACCTCAGACATACCTGCATGAGTAAGCAAGTGTGTGTGCCTAAAAATATTCAAGAAAACATTCTAACAGTCAAAAGAAAAATTAAATAGGTCTCAGTAGAAAAATGATTTGATGATAACGATACCAATAAATACAAGCAAAATACAAAGCAGAAAAACAAATAAGGGTTACGGAACGAAAGCGCCAGGCTGTGGGAATGGAAAGGCATTTGCAAAAGCCCTGTGGTAGAAGGAAGCATGGCTGAAACCTATTATGCTAAATGAAATGATCTTGAAAACTGCCATCACAGAGTTCTATTTTAAAATACATATAAACAATTAAATATGAGTAAGAAAGTGGTTTTCCTTTTACTTTCCTAAATCATTCAGTCCAAAAGCCAAGGGCTGGGACTAAGGAAGGGTAGGGAACAGAGTGTGAGTGGAGGGGCGGCACTGGGAGACTGACTCCCCCCAAGGACTTATGCAACAAGTGAACATACGGGAAACCCAGGGTTCTCACTGTCAGAGAAGACAGTCCTAATTGTGCAAAGGGAAAAAACGAGAGTAAAGCCTGTGGAAGGCTACTGGTGTGAACTCATTTTCAACATATATACAGACAAGAAAGTAAACGTAGATGCAAGCGTGTCTGTGTACACACACAAATATAGTAAAATTCTGGATTGCAAATAAGCTGTTCTGCGAATGTTCCACAAGCAAACATTTCTAATAAATTTTAACTTGATAAACGAGTGATGTCTTGCAACACGAGTAGTCTGTGCCATTGAAAGTCACATGATCACAGCTGAGCCAATGGTTCTTCGAATTTGCTTTGATATACAAGTGCTTTGGATTACAACCATGTTTCTGGAATTAATCATGCTCACAAACCAAAGTTTGACAGAGCTATCTATGTCCATGGACAAGGTATCAAAGCGACGATGCCCTGACAGCAGTGAGAACACATAATAGCCAGATGGTTTCTAACCCCCACCAGAGAAATAGTTCTCTTTGGAAACATGGCTGATTTTGAAGCTGGGGCGGAGCCCATGTACTACTGTGCCTAGAATAAGGCAGCGCGCAAAGAATGACGGGGAGGTATCGAGAGGAAACAGGAGCCAACATAAATAAACTTAAATAAACTAGAATTCATTAGTCATAAATCTAAAATTAACTATTACTGTGACCCCCACACCCCTGCGAACATGGCACTATGAGCGGTACGGAGCACACGGCCTTCCGCTTTCGCACCCTCGGTGCCCTCCACACCCCGCCTGCCGTGACCCTGGGGGCTGAGGGTGGGCATGGGCTCTGCTCCACTCTCCCTGCGTAAACTCAGACAAACACGAATGGTATTTGAAAAGAAGAGAAAACGGTATCTGAACAGTGGGAATCAGCAATTTTGCACAGAACTGTAGTCTGCCTGAAGTTGGGACAAAATCGAACACATAAGATGAGTTTGGTGCTTTGGAAAATGTGAAAGCTGCTAGTGATGTCTACTCCCCTCTATCAGAACTAACTGAAATTAATGAAGCTCTTGCAGAAAACCCAGGACTTGTCAACAAACCTTCTTATGAGGATGGTTGGCCGATCAAGATAACATTCAAGAATCCTTCAGAACTGGATGAATTAGCGAGTGAAGAAGCATATGAGAAATACATAAAATCTGAGGAATAAAAATGGAACCCCTAAATTGACTAGCATGAAACAAAAATAAAATAAAAGCAATTAACAAAGTCTGATGAAGAATACGGTACTTACGTATTTTCAAAATACCTCTCTGAAAATTACATATTATTGCACAGGGCAGAGAGGAATTGTCTTCAAAGGAGGAATCTACCTTGAATAATCCTACTCTGAAATCAAAGTTAACACTGCCAGTAAAGGAGCATGTGGAAGCCAGCACCAGACCACAGGATGGGATGAGAGGCACCCACGCTCTGGTGTGTCTGCCCAAGGTGTGTAGCTAGAATCTAATCATGAGAGAACATCAGACAAAGCCAAACTAAGGCACATTTTAAATTTTTACAAAATAACTGCCTTGTAATCTTCAAAAGCATCATGAAAATCCAGATAAATGCATGATCCTGAACTGGATCCTTCTGTCATTAAGGACATTATTGGAACAACTGGTAACAGCTGAAATGGGTCTGCGGTAGATGGTAGTGATGTATCCATTTGAATTTTCTGATTTTGAAGTTTGGTTTGATTTGTCTATGGAGAATGCCTTGTTTGAGAAAATACAAACTGAAGTATTTCAGAGTGATGGATGGACCCCTTCCTTATTCTCAAATCGTTCAGAAAAAAATGGTTCTCAGTACTAACTACTATTATAAAGTTTGAGATGGTATGTGCATATACAAGTAATTTCAAACTTCCAGAGGTGTAGGTCTCTTTTTCTCCTTCCTTTTCTCACTACATATACACACCACACCCCAGATATTTAAAACGGAAAAGAGACACAGCGTAATTTAGAAGGCTAAGTGAACCAAGATCTAACTGCTCCCAGGCAGCTGCACGGTCTGCTAAGGATCAAAATGGAATTGACAGATGAAAGTTCAAATAGCTAGTGAAGATGAAACAGTCAGGTTTTTAAAAATGTTTTTTTAATGTTTATTTTTGAGAGAGAGAGCTAGAGAGAGCATGTACAAGGTGGGGGGGCGGGGGGAGGATCCAAGGCATCTGTGCTGACAGCAGAGAGCCTGATGCAGGGCTCTAACTCATGAATCGCGAGATGATGACCTGATCCAAAGTCAGAGACGAAGTCAAAGGCTCACCGACTGAGCCACCCAGGCACCCCTGAAACAGTCAGTTTTTAAGGTGGATTTCTGCTTCCCCCATAAATACTCCTTTGGGGTTTAAACCCACCGTAAAAGTTAGTATACAAATATTTGTCCTGACCTCAAACCTTTTGGTCAGCGGGTCTGTTTGACCTCAAAAGTCAAGTCAAATAATCAGCTGACATTTATTGCCTGATACAGACTGCCAGATCCTTCCTAAGTCTTACAAAACAATAAAGCCAGCCGCAGTCTGGGAACACCATCACAATGATGACATAAACTCTCACTAGGTTTCATAAACTACCTAGATTTTAATTCGGAATTTTTGTAGTTTACTTGGCTAAGAATTCACTAATTTGTTAGGTCACAGTATGACAAACAAGGAAAAAAAAAAAAAACTGAGTCTTAGTCCCAGGCAGGCCTACCTCTAAACTTTCAGGGCCCAGGTTTTGTAAAAGTACAAATGGAGGGGCACCTGGGTGGCTCAGTCGGTTGAGCGTCCGACTTCGGCTCAGGTCATGATCTCACAGTTCATGGGTTCGAGCCCCGCATCAGGCTCTGTGCTGACTGCTTGCTCAGGGCCTGGAGCCTGCTTCAGATTCTGTGTCTCCTGCTTTCTCTGCCCCTCCCCCGCTCACGCTTTGTCTCACTCTGTTTCTCAAAAATAAATGTAAAAAAAAAAAAAATTTTAAAAAAAGAAGTACAAATGGAAACCCGTATCACAACTACATATTTAGGTATACGTCACACTAACAATTAAAAAAATAAAGTACACTGTATTCTCCTGCCTTGACAGATAGACGTTCTTCATTACCACCTGGAAGACAGGGTTCAAATGTGGAATCCTCACACTCTTGGGACGTTCTATGTCAGAATGAGATGCACTAGAAAGCTGGTCCTCACCCCCTCCCCCTTTCTTCCCACCTCTGGCTCTGCACCACAAGGCAAGAGGCTGTGCAACTTGGGTGTGGCCACCCAGGCCACTCTTCTTGACTAAAACACCTGCCCTTCAGGCCTAGGTATGTGGACATTGTTGCAAAGTTTGCACTCCAAAGGCAGATCAGGGAAGCTCACCAAAGCCTGGGAAGTAAACCTGGGACTGTTTGGCAGGAGATTCCAGGGGTCCCAAGTATCCACAAGGGAGTCTAGGACAGAGGGGTGGGGGGATGGACTCCAGATGGACATATCTCCTTAATCCCATGGAATTCTCACTCTGCTAGGGGAACGGCTGGTAGGAGGCCAGGGTGGGACCTTCTAGAGTACTAGGGCCAGGGACAGAGGCCCTCTTTCCTCCCCAAGTCTAAGGGCAGAACTACTCACAATGTTGCTAGTAACTTGTGAACTCAGACAAATGAATTTACCTCTCAGGCCTGTCTGTGGCAGACAACTTTTAGGGGGGTGTCCTGGTATTTGGGGAGGCAGGCCCTAGTAGCCTCATCTGATATGTGTACCAGCCCTCCAGCCACAAGCGACAGGGCCAAAGGTAGGTACACGGCCCAAGTCACACCAACCAGATTCTTTATTCTGGGAATCAAGAATCTGAAAGTTAAAAACAGAGGCATGTGAAGGGCAGGAAGGACTCTTTATAGAAAAGCTAAATTCCTCCAGCCTCCAAGTCTCCCCATCTGGCCTGGTCTTTCCCCTTCTCAGGTCACAGTAGTTCTAATGCCTCTTGTGCTACTCCAGGCTGCCTCTAACATAATGTCCCATTTTTTGGTTCAAACTGTTCAAAGTCTACTACCACTGGGGCGCCTGGCTGGCTCAGTCGGCAGAGTGTGCAACTCTTGATCTCAGGGTTGTAAGTACAAGCCCCACGTTGCAGGTAGAGATTACTTAAAAATAAAATCTTAACACACATACACACAGTCTACCACTGTCATTTGTAACAATTAAAAATAAAAAAAAACAGGAGTGCATGGCTGGCTCAGCTAGTAGAGCATACGACTCCTGATCTAGAGATCATGAGTTCGAGCCCCATGTTGGGTATAGAGATTACTTTAGAAAACCAAACCAAACCAAATGTAACCATGTCACCTAATCTATACTACAACAAATGCAAACGGTGGTACCCATCTTATGCACCTGACACTGGATTTACAATGTGAGAAACATGCTTAATGGCACCTACAGAGAAAGAACAGTCTTTCATATGAAGCACCCAGCAGTGCCTGCCAGGTAGCGGCAAAACTACTTGAATGAACACACTGTAACAGGTAACTTTCACATCTCACTCACCCCTCCCACTTCTCCATGCCCTCAGCTCATGGATCTCTCTGGGTAGAATGCCTGACTCACTTCCCTCCACTATCCATTTCTTTTCCGGACAATTCTGAGTCTTAAAGATCTCAATCTGATAGTCTAGTTAAGGCTAAGCCCTCTTATTCCTCTCCTCAGATGGGTATCAGCTTCCTGAGGCAGGGACCAGCGAAAGGCACAGCCCTGCATAGAATAGACTGTCAATAAAAATCCGTGAGCTGATAGGATCCAACCTGCTTTTCATTTGCCAAAAAGCCCAACAGTAAATATAAAAGATGAACTCTCCCACACGGTTGGACAGACATCAAATTGTAGGGCTGTGCTGAGCCACTCCAAACAGCGGGCAAGTACAAATACATCAACGCAACAGGAGCAGGTTTAACACTCCGAGGCAAGATGAAATCAGCAAACCAACACAGCCTCTTAAAACCACACTCTCCAAAGCAGACTATCCACTCCTGTGCTTACAGAAAATAAGTTGAGCAAAAAAAGCAAAGACCATACACATGTAAGTCATATGTATATAAGATCACTATGTATTTCTCATATGTGTTTATGTGTGTTAATTAGAAATCCAATTGTATCACATACTGGAGTAGAAGGAATACTGAAAGGAATGTGTAATTATTGGGGAGCAAGGTTCATGTTTTCTCAACTTGTTCTGTATCTTCCAATTTTGGGACTGTAAACGTATCTTACTTTAAGAAGCAGCCTGAACATCTATAACAAGGGATACAGCTCTGGCTGTAAAGCTAAATGTAAATCTTTGAAACGACTTTGAAAACTACAGATTTCTAGGCTGGATTTCCACACCTACTCGTGGGAGTCTATAGTTTTCAAAAACATTCTAACAAATGACAACCGCCATCCAAGACAAAGCTGTCACACTCAGAGTGGCAAAAGAGCCTGAAGTTACCAAATGTTGCCATTACATACTGCTGATTCTGGAATGTGAACTGATAAAACTACTTGCAAGTAAGTTAGCAGGTCTGGTAAAGTTGAAGCTGCACATGCCCTAATTTCCCTCCTAAGTATACGCCCCAGAAAAATCACACATTTACCCAAGGAGATTATCTTCTCTCTCTCTCTCTCTCTCTCTCTCTCTCTCTCTCCCTCCCTCCCTCCCTCCCCCTTCCCCTGCCCTCAACTGCGGCACCATTTGTAACAGAAAAAAATTACACACCCACATGCCCATCAATAGAAAAATGGATAAATAGTAATATATTCACACAACAAACACTCTACAGCAAAAAAACAAAAAACAAAACAAGAAAAAATGTCCTGCGTTGCTGTCCAAGATTACTCACTAGCATGATGAAAATGTTCTGTATCTGTGCTTTGCGATACAGATGCCATAGCCACATGTGTTTGGTGAGCATTTGAAATGTGGCTAGGGAGACTGAACTGACTTTTTTACTTTTATTTTAGTCCATTTTAATTTAAATAGCCATACGTGGCTAGTGGCTACCATAATGGAAAGCGAAGTCCTAGAACTGCGTGCAAACACAGATGGCCTCCCAAACATAAGGCCGCTCTTAAAAAGCAGGTGGCAGCATGCATACAATATTAAACTCATTGGTAAGAAGTTAGAAAGCATACCAAACAATCCTATACTGCTTGGAAATACATATGTAGCAAGAAAGAATGGGTGGGAATGAGAACCACAATTGAGGACGGTGGTCACTTACATCGGGGAAGGAGAGCCAGGGGGTCAGGGGGCCCTGACCAAGCCGGTCAAGTTGAGTGCTTGAAATTAGGTGGTAACTACATGGTGGTTAGCTCTATCATTCTTAATTTACACCTGCATCACATTCCACGTTAGATTTACAAACATGGGTTAAGATGCCGCATCAAGCAGGGCTATAACCGCCCCTCCCCCTTCCGGGTACTTTTGAAAATCCACACAAACGTACCAGCCCAGGAGAGAAGACAGAGAAGGAACACGCAGACTGGCACAACAGGACTGGAAATGTTTTGATTTTTAAGTTGGACAGTGTTTTATTGTCATGTTCTGTAATCTGTATTGATGTATTATTTTGGGGTATCAAGTATCACAATAAAAAGACTGGATTGTGATGTGATGCTGGGAGAGACCCCCCCCCCCCCGCCCCCAAGGCAGCAGCAGCACCCACACCCCACCGGCCACCACACACACACAGAACCGTCCTACGTGGGAAACCTATCAGCACTCCACCCAGCCCTGCAATCTGCACCCTGCATCTCCTGCCCCGGGCCCCCAAACCAGGTGATTCTGACAATTAGCACAGTATTGAGCACCTCTGGCCTAAAGGTCTTGGTCTAGGCAACCCCATGAACTTACTTCTAAATACTCCTGGCCAAGCCCCCCTGTTCTCTTTGGAACTGTGTTCTCTCAGCCCAGCTCAGATAACCTAAACCATTATAACCAATGTATTAGGAAGTTAATACATTCGGTTGATCACAAAGAAAATCGATTCGGAAATTCTTTTTTAAAATCACGATCTTGGGGTGCCTGGGTGGCTCAGTTGGTTGAGCTTCCGACTTTGGCTCAGGTTGTGATCTTGTGGTTTGTGGGTTCGAGCCCCACGCTGGGCTGCTGCTGCTGTCAGCGCAGAGCCCACTTCAGATCCTCTGTCCCCTCTCTCTGTCCCTGCCCTGTTCACACTCTCTCCCCCCCCCAAAAAAAAAAAATAATAATAAAATAAAATAAAATGACAATGATCTCCTCCAAAGCCAACACACTATGTCACAGGAGCAGCCACATCACACTGAACAAACATTTCCCGGGTAGGACCGTGCCCGGTGCTACACTAGGAACACGGTGGCGAACAGATCCGCCCTGCCCTACAGACCTTGGACTCTAGTGGGAGAGACCCTAACAAGTCCCTCGTTGTGCCAAACCCAGATGCCACCTAAAAGAGGAAGGCTGAAACCAGTCTGTCCCTGGAATGTTCCCTTCAGGACGGGGGTGAGAGGCGATGAATTGTCCATAAACTGCTCAGAAAGGGGGATCAAAATAACGAATCACTACTCAACTGTGGAATTTCACAACTGATTCATGACAAGAGTATTAACAGGGCCCAAATTAGTCCCCTACTATTTCAGAAACAGAGGTGAAATTAAATCTGTATTTCTTAGCATGTCCCAAACAAATCCTACTTTATCTTTAATTTTTAAAGAGCTGTTATGGAGAGCAACCACCACCGGGCATCTACTGGTGTCTGGCAGCACCTAACAATAAAGGAGACCTTTCACCCTAAAGGTTTTTCCAGAAAGGTCCCAAGTTTTGCATATTTTATCCCATCATCCCCATAAAACTTCAAATTATCCTAGAAACTCCAAGAGGATTCACCTTTTAAGTCGCAGGGCAAGCCAGTGCCCTCAGCCCCTGTGTACCCCCCAAATCGGTCCCATCGATCTCGGGCAGGTCAAGGAACTTCTCTTAGTGACCGCTGTACGTGGAGACAACAGGACTGGAGATGCTTCCCTGTACCCAACAGAGGCCCTGCACACAGTAGGCATTTTACAACTCACAGATGCAGAAAGCGCTGGCTGTTTGGGGGTGAGGGAAGCCAGACTCATCCTGTTCCTACATCTGTGCTTTCTGTCGGTCCTATCTCCTGTGACTAAATGCCCGTCCCGGCTTCGGTGCTTGGCAAACTGTCCTTCACGTGCCGCCTCTAACAACTCTGCCTCTGGGAAACCTTTCTGGACAGTTCTCTATCACAAAACTACTGCTCTCTCCTTATCTATTGTGCACTGATGATGTCTCCCCATCGCCCAAGACCTGATTCTGATGAAGTCTGTCTGCTACCTTTTCCTGGGCACCAAAGGAAGCAAACCACTGAGCACCTACCTCTGGGCTATGCGTTTTCCCACTGTTGTATTTATCATGATGACACATGTGTTAGAAAGGCCCAATATCCTCCGAAGCGGTGTGAAAACCACAAGCTCTATTTTTCCTCTTTGTTTTTTAAGCGTTTCTAATTTAGGAGCACAATGTGTACCTTGAAGCAAACGTGGCTATACAACATTTGGTTGAACCTAAGGAGGGGGGGGAGGGAACCCTAACCAGAGACCTTTCGCAGGAAACAGGAAGTGGTTGCCTCCCCGCCCCCATCCTGCACTTTGAGCATAACCCAACTACTTATTCTGTACAATTTAGGCAAAAGGGCATAACCTCAATCAAGGAATTTTTGAGTTGGAAGACAACTTCGAGATCACGGAGCGGTCTCTGCCCAAACTGCGGTGGCGAAGCGGCAGCCCCACCGGTCCGAGCCGGTCCTTCCACGGCGCTCTCGGGGGCTCGGTGAGGTGGCACAAAGGCAAGGTTCGGAATCCCAGGGACCCAGGGACCGTAGTGAGGAATGCACCGCATGCCTCACAACCTTCAGGGCTCGGGGCTGGAATCCAGGCCTGCATTGTCCAAGTGAAACAGCTGACTAACAATGTCAGCTGGGGAATATTTTGATACCTTCAGATTCGGCCCCTGTGGGAAGAGGCTGCACGAGGAGCCCTGTGACTGAAGAGCCCTAAGAATGGGAGGCGAAGGCCACCGGGGGCCTACCAGGGCCGCCCGCATTCTCCTCATAGCTCGCTAAAGTGGCCCCCCGAAGGGGTTTCCAGATCTGCCCCAGTGGGCACCACCAGAACTGACTCAAGGGAAACTTCCAGCTGTGAAGGGCTAACAAAGCTGGCCGCTCTCCCCATTTGAATGTAAAAGACCCGCCTCAATCAGGGAAGGCCTTTAGGCCATAAAACCCTTCACACCAAGGCCAAGTGTCACACTTGTAAGAGGGTGTGATTTATGAATTGACAGCACCCACAAAGCTCCTTTTGTGCTCCTCCGTTAGTTAACAATTTATCTCCCCCCACCGAACTCACGGCGCTATTCAGATAGAGCTCGACTGGGCCTCAGAAAGAAAGAAAAGAGGGAAGAAAGAAAAGGACCCAAGTTTTGGCCAAAACACCAATGTTCGCTCTGGATAATTACCGGTCCTGTGAATAGACACCAAATTTAGGGCTTAATAATTCCTCTGTATCACACTCCCAGCAGCAAACTCTTCCAACACAAACATACAGAGCAAGAAGACGCAAATCTCCAGCGCGGCCCTGCGGGAAACTCAACAGAGTTCCACTTCTGTGGTTTCTGCAGTCTCTCTTGTGGTTTCTGCACTCTCAGAATCCCCCCGTTAGAGCAATTTTAACTCGAAGCTCCGACCAGCTGTTTTTCTTTCTCAACATTTCAAACTACAAAGCAAAGAGTAAATATGGGCTCGGTCAAGTCTTTCCTCGGTTCCACAAAACCAATCCTGGCCCCTTCTGTCTGGTCTCCCCCATCGCATGACTCCCTTCTCAGATTCCAACGCTAGCGGCCGAGATCATCTCCTTCCAAGTCCCCGCCCCTCCTCTCTCTGTAAAATGAATTTAAATGACTGCGCGAACCAGGCTGAAAACAAAAAAATACACACCGGATAGTAACACTTGTCAACACGGAGGCCTTTATTCTTAAAAGGTAATCTGGTGGAAAGACGACCCCGAACATTTCATCGTAAAGAAGCAAAGCATACGCAATTCAAGCTTAAACTGTCTTCCTGCCCGCTTAGGTAGGACCTTCCTAAATTATCTACCTATCCCCCCAAGATTTATTTTATGCAAAAGGGATGGCCTTTGCTCAAGAACAGTGGTTCTGATACTGCTCCAGATACTAGAAGCCCAAATCGGCCCACACACCACGTCAGTCCTGCAGGCATGTTTTCTTTTGTCTCCATGGGGTGAAGGAACAGCATTCAAACCAAGGTGAACAGACTGGCGGTATTTAAAAGTTTGGGACAGAGCCGATAAAAAACACATCTCCAATTCTGTTAAAAATTCATACCCTGCATCACTGGGTCCCTACTCGTCTTCATGGCAAGAGCTGGCTGCCACTAAGCAGCAGTCATCCCCTTTAAGTGGGATGAGCACTGGCCCGGCTTGTCCAGACCCCACCTCGCCCTTCAAGACTACTCGCGAGCTTCCCCTGCTTGCAGATGTAATTGCCCGTCCCCTACAAGGCTCCGAAGTTTCTGATCTTTGACCCCTTCACAGTACACATACCTTTTTGACCATAGTTGTTTCAGATGAATCAAGTTTTGCCCTCTTGGTATCAGGTCCATCTTCTACTCCTTGGCTAACTTTGGCAACTTTGGTTTTCTCCCTAGAGGGTGACAAAGCGAGGGAACGGAGTTTACTCTCTGAATCATGCCATTAGAACAAAAAGAGCATCATCAGCTCACAGAATAGGATGGTAATTAAGAGCAAAAGCTTTGGAGTCAGGCAGATCTGGGTGGATTCAAATCCGAGGGTGGCCAATGATTATCTGATAAATAAGTTACCTACCACATGGGAATAACAATCCCTGACACAATTACTGTAAGACGAGAAATAACAGGGGCGCCTGGCTGGCTTGGTCAGTTGAGCGTCCAACTCTTGGTCTTAGCTCAGATCATGATCTCACGGTCCGTGGGATCGAGCCCCGCATCGGGCTCTGTACTGACAGCACGGAACATGTTTGGGATTCTCTCTCTTTGCCCCTCCCCTGCTTGTGCACTTTCTCTCTCAAAATAAATAATTAAACTTAAAAAAAGACAATAATAAATTGCTTAGCACACCTGCCTAGCATATAGCAAGCTCTCAATAAGCTTTATGAATTTCACTTGAATCACGAAATAAAAGCCAAACTTAATTCCTCCCCTCTGCCATGGGGAACTCACATTAAGATAACCTGGGCTGTTTTCTCTACTGTGACTTCTCTATTTATAGTATGCCAAGAGAACTAGAGTTTCTGAAAGCCATAAAATGCCAAAGTTATGAGAAATCTTGAACATGTCAGCCCTTCCCTCATTTTGATTTTACAGACAAGAAATTTGCAGACCAGGGACACATGGGGGGCTCAATTGGTTGAGCGTCCAGCTCTTGATTTCAGCTCAGGTCATGATCCCAAGGTCATGGGATTGAGCCCTGCACTGGGCTCCACATGGAGCATGGAACCAGCTTAAGATTCATTCTCTCTCTCTCTCTCTCTCTCTCTCTCTCTCCCTCCCTCCCTCTCTCTCTCCACCCCTCTCTTCGGCTGGTGCTCTGTCTCTCTAAAATAAATAAATTTTTTTAAACTGGAAGAAAGAAAGAAAGAAAGAAAGAAAGAAAGAAAGAAAGAAAGAAGACTTGCAGACCAGAGAAATTTCAGTGATTTGCCTAAGAAGCTGAACAAAAGAGGGGTGCCTGGGTGGCTCAGTCAGTTAACCGTCTGACTTCAGCTCAGGTCATGATCTCGCGGCTTATAAGTTCAAGCCCTGCATCGGGCTCTATGCTGACAGCTCAGAGCCTAGAGCCTGCTTCAGATTCTGTGTCTCCTCCTCTCTCTGCCCCTCCCATGCCATGCTCTGTCTCTCAATAATAAATAAACGTTAAAAAAGCTTTTTTTAAAAGAAGCTGAACAAAAGAAGGCAATTCTTTTTTTTTTTTTTTAAACGTTTATTTATTTTTGAGACAGAGAGAGACAGAGCATGAACGGGGGAGGGTCAGAGAGAGAGGGAGACACAGAATCCGAAACAGGCTCCAGGCTCTGAGCTGTCAACACAGAGCCCGACGCGGGGCTCGAACTCCCGGACCGCGAGATCATGACCTGAGCCGAAGTCGGACGCTTAACCGACCAAGCCACCCAGGCACCCCAGAAGGCAATTCTTGATTCTTGGTAGGAAGCTTCACCTACCACACAGGGTGTCTTTTTACCTCTTATTAGCAAGGGACATACAAGAAACAACAGCCAAAAACCCACCACAGAGTTTTACAACACGGGTATCATCTGCCATCTCTCATCTAGAAGCTGCAAGTTCAAACCACTGCAGGTCCCATCATGTGAGAATCCCTAGGGTCTGCAACCTTGATATTCAAAATGAGAGGATGAGGTGTGTTTGTTACACCAAAGCAGTGTCTGGACTTCGGAGCTTTTCCCAGTAGACTGGCTGAGTGTGCCTCCAGAGTTACCCATCTGACTACTCTGTACTCACTTTACTACCAACCTGAAAACACAGAAGCCAAAACTGAGAAAGGCAATCCAAGCAAGCCTCCCCTATACAGGAGGTGTGTGGTTTCACCAACTGAAGTCCAGGCCCATCAAATACCCACAATGGTGTACTTTGATTCCTAAAGAACTCTGCTTTATTTAGGATTTAGATCAGAACATTATTTTGGAAGACGGGGCTGCATCTCCTACGATTCTGAACACACAACCTATATAATCAGTGAGCTGAAAATGAAATGGTTTCTGAATATTCTAAGAACACTTTCCTTAGATGGGTTGTTCCCCACCAATGAGTAAAACTGTATTTTTCTGAAAATGTTACGTTCTCCCCTCCTCTCCCAGAACTTACTCTACGAATTCATGCTCTCCAAGATTGGCAAATGTGTATCCATGGTAGCCAAAAACATCTCCTGTAAAAAACTTGATGCTATTTTTGTGACAGATCTGGTCAACTTTAACTATGACATCCCTGGAGCAGCAAGTCAGACAAACCTGCAGAGAGAAAAAATTCGCTGGGTGTGAGTTTTGCAAACTGAATCACTGCCCTGATGTCTAAATAAATCTTAATGAACAGTCTCTCTGGGCATGTCTAAAGCCAGTTTTGAACTGGTATAACAGGTTCTTTGGATCCTATGGTTAGAAGACAAAAGACAAGTTGCAGGTTTCAGGAGAAATATAAATTGCAAGACCTCTACTTTCAGCAACCAAAACAAAACGGGTTTGGCTAGAAAGTAAAAGCTATTCAATGAATTTATTTCCTCTATTCTGTAAACATAAACAAACCACATCTCACAGTTTCCGTGAAGTGGAAAAACACAGTAACAATTTAGCGTAAGTTACTTCTAAATTACTAAATCTATTAAAATCTGAATAAGCTATCGCAAGAAGCAAAACCAGTTTTAAGTGACCCAAAGGTCACTTTAAATACGAGGGCATTTTTCCCCCTTCTTTTGATTGATAGGTTAAGATAAAAAAGATAAACAAGTCCCGTTGAGATTAGTTTTCCACAGTTTTCCACAGTTTTCAAAGTGAAACTTTATCTGAATCTGAGGACAAAAGAAAAGGTTACACACCAAGTGACCTTCCATTCAGACGTAGACAATGAACCGGTGATTCACTCAATGGAATTATCAATGTTGCTCTGAGACCCCTAGGTTGTGTTCCAGTAAGTTGAAGCACTGGAAATAGCTAAGTTTTACGGCATAAAACACCTTTTCAGGAGAAACTCTGTGATAAGGGCTATGAAAACAAGTTCCAAATTGCACATGTTTTCTTCTAAACACAGAAAGTTGGAGAAGAAGTTACAAAAGGATATTTTCATTTGACAGAACCTCTTTGCTGCTGTCTGGCAGCCTGAATACCGAAACAGCCCACAGAAATGAGTGCCTCTGGTGTCATTCAAAGGATGCGGCCACCTAAGGGAAAAAAAAATCATATCTAAAAGGCAAGATACCCACAGTTGAACATGCAATCAAGCGACCAAAGGGAACTCTGCGGAGTCAAAAGTGAATGTAAAATCTCCAAGGACCAGTCAAACATGGCCCAGTGAGGCAGTCACCTCACCCAGCACAAAGGCTTTATACAAGCAACCGGCCCGGTGCTTCAGTTCTTAGAAACCCTCTCTCTAAGTACTAGAAATTCAAGGGGCGGCTAGAATTAACTAAATGTGGTTACTATGGATAAAGAAATGAAGAGAAGATGGTCCAAACAGTCCAAACAGAAAAATGTTCCAATACTTGGAAGATACAAGATAGAATTGAAAAAAAAAAAAAAAAAAAAAAAAAAAACACACCCAAAAAAACAGACAAAACGCACAGATGATCCATCATTCCAAGCACATATTTGAACAGATGCACGTATGAAATATAACAGTGTGGAAAAACAAACTACCCAACCCAAATCCTAACCTCTCGTGTAATGGGCCTTTCATTTAAAAAACAAGTAGATCATCTGTGACTATTTCATGGTTATCCAACATTTGTTTAGCTTTTCCTGGGTCCAGGGAACCATGTCTGAAGGTCACAGACGCTGGAACCGAATTTAACTTATCCTTTCACCTCTCCACAGATCTGGCAGTGAAACCAAATGAGGTTGGATATGCCTCATTTGGCTTATGACTAGTGAATTTGTCTCATTATCCATGGCAACGTGGTCAAAGTGGCTGTGTGAAAGAGACAGACACGGACCAGGATCAGGTGTGCTCTTTTTTTAAGACAAAACACAAGCTGTAGTTTGATATTTCTAACCAAAAAAAAAAAAAGAAAAAGCAAGCCTCTACTACAGAAATTAACCACCAACTTGTTTTTAGGAGAAAACATTTGCAATAAAATGTACCAAAGCTATGTGCAAAGATTCTGGAAGGAATACAAAACACCAATGATGAAACCTGGTCTAAGGGAACATATGCCCAAAGAAGAAACCAGCAGACAGCAAGGCACAAACAGCCACAGCAGAACCAACAGACTGGATCTACCTACCGACACATTCAACGTGGAAAAGCAATATGCTAATAAGGCACATACACTAAGGCAATACAAGACTTGAGACTACAAAGGCAATGTACTGAGCCTAAAGATTTTACACTCTTTATGAAACTTACAGCATCGAACTGAGTGAAAAATGACTCAGGTTTCTTTTCTATATTCTCAGTGTCCACCTTCACATCCACCATGGGGTTGAGATTCTGGGCTCGTTCCAAAGAGGCTTCAGCCCTGTTTCGGCCAACAGATCCAGTACGGATTAGAAACTGAGCTCCGGGGTCTTCTGGAGATACCTAGGAATAATTTTTTTTTTTTTTTAAATGCTTGAATTTTGGGGAAAAAACATTTTTCAAAGACAACGAACGCTTCCACTTCAAAGCATAACTAAAATACCTACAATTTAATTGTATTACTGTTCGAGTGGGAATTTGCCTAATGTATCCTCCATACGCTCAATCCTTCGAAGGCTTTCAAGTAGAGACATTTTTTTTTTTTCACTTCGCATTGATAGTTAAAGAGCACCCCCTGGTGTTTGTAAAGAAAATTCACTCTAAACAGAAATGTCCACTCTTTCTTCTTCCACGATTAAATTTGTAACTAATAAAGTGACACAATTATCAGTGCAAAGAATTTACCCCAAATATTTACTCTGTGCCAAACTTTAAGGATACTCCTAGACAAACAACAGTAGTTTAAAGGATGTAGTCCCTGCCTACGATTGGTTTAAAATCGGACCAGTGAGGGGCACTTGGGTGGCTTAGTAGGTTCAACCTCCCACTCTTGATTTCAGCTCAGGTTATGATCTCACAGTTGTGAGATGGAGCCCTGGGGCTCCACAATGACAGCGCAGAGCCTGCTTGGGATTCTCTCTCTCTCTGTCTCTGTCTCTCTCCATCTCTCTCTGCCCCTCCCCTGCTCATTCTTGCTCTCTCTCAAAATAAACAAATAAACCTTTTTAAAAAATTAAAAAATAAATAAATAAATCAGACCAGTGAGGGGCAGTACCTGGCTGGCCCAGTCTGAAGAGCACACAGCTCTTGATGTCAGGGTCCTGAGTTCGAGCCCCACGTTTGCGTGTAGAGTTACACACATACGTACATACATACATACATACACAAATATGCTAAAGAAATAAAATCAAACCAGGGCAAAAATCAAACAAAATTAAGAATGCTTGAAATGGACTCTTAAATTCAATTAAAATTCAGAAAAGAAAGATGAGGGGGGCTGGAGCAAAGGGAAGATTTCTCCCACAAGGCTGGATGTCAGCAGAGAAGAACCTTAAATCCAGATAATACAATCACCTGACAGCCGCCAGTAGGGTTACAGATTCCCACTGTTCACAGAGCCATTCTTTCCACATCAAACATCTAATTTAACCATTAATCTCCAGTATGACCTTGCTACCTTCACCAAGACTGGATTCAATACAAGCAATCTCTCTCCTCTCCTCTGGCCAACTACCCAGAGCACATACTCGCACTTGCTAACTTTTCTCCAAGGAAATGAGCTGGTCCTCCTCCCTTTCAAGGACGGCCCTTTAAGTCTCCTTGATCTTTCCTGTCCTGCTTCTTCAGGGATCTCATTTCACACTGAGAAGCTGTACATCATAGTAGTTAAGAGCAAGGCTCCGAAACAATTCAGGCTGGATTCCAATCTTTGGCTCAACCACTTTAACTGTGTGACCTTGAGCGAGCGAGTACATGGGAATCACATGCAAAATGAGGAGGTTAAGAAAAACAGTACACTAACTAATCACTCTATCAGTGCTGCTCTGCTCCTGCCCCACC
The DNA here is from genome assembly GCF_018350195.1 of Panthera tigris. NCBI lineage: Eukaryota > Metazoa > Chordata > Mammalia > Carnivora > Felidae > Panthera > Panthera tigris. Next base: position 10,207,527 of record NC_056674.1, read on the forward strand.
GGACACCCAGCCGCCACACGGGCCCTCTTGGGTGTGGCGGCCCCAGGATTCCATCCCAGAGTCACTCATCTTTCCACCTGGCATAGCTCCATGCTCGTTCCTTCTTTCGTTCTTACAGGTACAGATTGCTTCCTGATCCATCTGAGACTTTTATTAAACTGCCCACCAGATATTTCCTCCCGGGTAAGTCCGCAGGCCCTTCGTATTTGACTATTTTTTTTTCTTTTGTCTGTTGATGAGCCTACCAACCACCCATCCAGTCACCTGAGTCAGGAACCCAGTCTTTACATCCCTGATATTTCCCTGAGAGCAGCCACCTGCTGAGATGGCTAAGAGCATGGGCTCTACAAAGAGACTGTCTGGGTCCTGGTCACAGCAACTACTGTGACCTTGGGTGGGCCAGCAATTCAATTCCTTTTCTGTAAAATAGGGATGATAATCCCTGACTCTCAGAGTTGCTGTGAGGACTAAATGAGATACTACAAGTGCTGCTTTTAGAACAGCGTCCAGCACCTTGAGGAAGCATCACTGCTGCAGTCATTCCTTGCCTCCCCTACATTCCCATATACAATCCTACTGATTCTATCCTCTGGTATTTCCACCTCAAGTGCTTCTTGCCTTTTCTATCACAGTGCTGTTACTCAGACTCTTCTCATCTCTAACCTAAACTACTAATGCAAAATAATAGAAGAAAAAAATAAAACAAAAAAAAAATAAACTACTAATGCAGCCTTCTAGCTAAGTGGTCTTCTGCCCCAGACCTTGTGCCAATCATACCCAGTAGCCAGTGATCTACGAAGAGCCGGAAGTTGGCTAGGTCACCTGTCTCACATTTGAAACTCTTTAATGAAATCCTCACCACCTAGAGGATGGAGTATGAGCTTCCAGCAAGGCTTACTAACAGGCCCTTCGTGATTTGGACCTTACCTACAGCCTGCATCCACCCCCACCACTTCGGGCCCCACACTCTAAAAACACCAAACAGCACTGCTCGCTATGTTCTATTTCTACCATGCTGTTCTGTGCCACTGCTAATAACGTCTCCTGCCTAAAATACAGCCCCTCAACTTGAGAAACCTCCAGTTGTTCTGTAAGCCTCAACTAAGATCACAGCTCCAGGAAGCCGTTCGTGTCCCCCTACCAAAACCTGAGTCAGGTAGGCTGCTCCGGTTTATGGGATAAACCCTGAGAATGGGAACCAAATCTTGTGCATCTTTGTATCACAAGGATCTAGAATGCTTCAGGGCAGCCAGCAGGTACTCTCGGATGTTTGCTGATGTAAACAAAATGAAAACCTCTGTAGGGCAGGAATTAACGTCCTTGATGAGCACGCTGAGGGGTGCCTGCCTGGCTGAGTTGGTAGAACATGTGACTCTTAATCCTGAGGTTGTGAATTCAAGCCCCACACTGGGTACAGAGATTACTACAATAAACACATAAATAAGAAAAAAAAAATTTTAATAGATGAGCAAACAGAGTCTCTGAGAGGTTAAGAGACTTAACCCAGCTTGAAGAGGTAGGATTTGAGCCCAAATCGACATAATTCCAGAGCTTTTGCACTAGGTAGCACGGTCTCCCTGAGATGTTCCCAGTCAGGGAAAAAAAGTACAAGCAAACTGCAAAAGGCAGAACAACCAAAGAGTGTCCATGAACCACTAAACATATGAGGTAGGAGTCAGGCTAAGTTGACTGGGCCCAGGTTATACAAAGCCAGTAGTTCTCAACTCTCCCTGACTTCTAGACTCACTTGGAAAACTTTCAAACCCCCCCCCCCAATATTCAAAGCACAGATGGGATTGAGAACCACTGTGTTGGGCCTTGAAAACCAGCCAGAAGATTTGGCTTTGCAGTGCCAGATAGGTGGTGAAAAGTACTGTAAGTCCTCAAAGCAGAGAGGGAAGGGAGGATAGTCGGCCTGGTCACCGTAACACTGGCGGCACCCATCACTGGACTGAGGCAGTGACAGAACTGCATCACACACCGCTCAGTATTAGATCATGGTTCCCCATTCTCCGGCGCTCCCAACCACATGAGGAAGTCACTATCCCCATCCGGTTTCATTTTCCCACACCAAGGGCCTGCCTCCACGTTTAGAAACCATCCTTCCCTGCAAACAAATTCTCCCTCCAGATGCCTCTAGGGGGCACTGTGGTTGGGGAAATGTCAAAAAGGCAAGAGCTCAGACTGTTAATAATCTGGCGGCTTGCCTGCAGGAATTTCTTTCCTTAGAAGGTTTTGAATTCAAGTCAAAAATCAATTTGTGACTGTGATATTAAGTGAGCCAACCCACGTGTCTTCACTGCAGAAGAATTAAAAAAAAAAAAAAATCCAGGTATGATTTTTCTCCTAAAACCCAAACAAGATGAGCTTTAAAAAATTTCATTTGGGGGGCACCTGGGTTGCTCTGTACGTTAAGCAGCCGAGTCTTGATTTCGGCTCAGATCATGATCTCACAGATCATGAGATCAAGCACAGAGTGGCTTGGGATTCTCCCTCCCTCTCTCTCTGCCCCACCCCCATGCACATGCGCGCTCTCTCGCCATCTCTCTCTCTCTCAAAATAAATAAATGTTTTAAAATTTTCATTAACATTTACCTTCTTCCACAGAGCCTATACCACACTCTGTGTGTGGTAGTTACCATGTATGAAACAGGACCCTTATTCATTGCCTATAAGGAAAGACACTAATAGTATCATGTGATGACATAATCTTCAGAGGTTTTGGGGTTTGTTTTAATTTTTTTTTTTTTGGAGACAGTGAAAGCGCAAGCAGGGGAAAGGCAGCAAGAGAGAGGAACAGAGGATGTGAAGCGGGCTCTGCCCTGACAGCAGAGAGGCCAACGTGGGCCAGAACTCACAAATTATGAGATCACGACCTGAGCTGAAGCCAGACGCTTAACCGACTGAGCCACCGAGGTGCGGCGCCCTAAAGTTTTATTTTTTTAATTTTTTTTTTTTTAACGTTTATTTATTTTTGAGACAGAGAGAGACAGAGCATGAACGGGGGAGGGGCAGAGAGAGAGGGAGACACAGAATCTGAAACAGGCTCCAGGCTCTGAGCCATCAGCCCCAGAGCCCGACGCGGGGCTCGAACTCACGGACCGCGAGATCGTGACCTGAGCTGAAGTTGGACGCTTAACCGACTGCGCCACCCAGGCGCCCCAAAAGTTTTATTTTTTAAAAGGGGGTTGCACCTGGGTGGCTCAGTCGGTTAAGCGCCCGACTTTGGCTCAGGTCATGATCTCGTGGTTGACAAGTTTGAGCCCCACATCAGGCTCTGTGCTGGCAGCTCAGAACCTGGAGCCTGCTTTGGATTCTGTGTCTCCCTCTCTCTCTGCCCCTCCCCTGCTCATTCTCTCTCTCTCTCAAAAATGAATAAACATTAAAAAAAATTGGGGGGGGGGCACCTGGGTGGCTCAGTTCATTGAGTGTCTGACTTTAGCTCAGGTCATAATCTCGTGGTTGACGAACTGGAGCTCCGCTTCAGGCTCTGTGCTGACAACTCAGAGCCTGGAGCCTGCTTCGGATTCTCTGTTTGTCTGTCTGTCTGTCTGTCTCTCTGTCCCTCCCCTGGTCATGCTCGGTCTTTCTCTGTCTCAAAGATAAAATAAACATTAAAAAACATTTTTTTTAATAAAATAAAAATACTGTCCAAAAAATACAGGCGAGAAAATACCGATAAAAAAATAAATAAATCAATAAAAATTGATCTCTGTAGAAGCCAGGTAGATGGGGTGTCAAATGCTATTCTACTTCTGTATATATTTAAGCTTTTGTATAAAAGAAAATTAAAATGTTTTTTTGAAAATTAAAATGTTATAGCATGAGAGTGTAGAGAAAGAAGTTATTTTCACCTTGGAGAAACTGGTCAGAAAAAGCTACACAGGAGCTGGGAACGACTATTATGGCAACAATTAAATGGTCTATGATGTAATTAATTATCAGATGCTTACTACATGCAAGCACTATGCTAAGCAGTCTGCATAGATCCTCTCTGATCCAACATTTTTCAAAGAAGCTCTCCTGAGACAGCTTTCAAACGTACAGATTCCTCCTGAGCATCATCTCAAACCTTCTAAAGCCGAATCACTCAGGGTAAAGGCTATCCTGTGACAAAGCCCCAAGGCAATTCTGCACTTTTAATTAGTCATGCAGGTGGTGTACAGGTACAAGGAAGAAAACCACCCCCTCTCCTCCCCACGGTAACCCTCCAAGCGAGAGATTAACTACACTTTACAGACTGGCAAGCTCAAGGAGAGTGGTCGACCACCTAGGATGTGCCAGTGCCATTGGGCCAAAGGCTCCACTAATGCCAGCCCTCCTTGCACAGCTTGGCAGGGGCATGTAGCAATTCAGAGTATCTCCAAGTGTTTATATTTATACTAAAGAGGGGAGACTGTGAAGAAAGAGTGTTGAGGTGGCCAAACATCTCACCTGTTCAGGATCCAACATGGTCAGTCCTTTCACTCCCGCCAGAATGAGATTCTTGGCAATTTCAGCCCCGAGTCCTTTCATGCCGACAAGAAGCACCCGCGAGGCCCGCAGCCTATAAGGCAGACAACTGTTAACCGGATGCCACAGAACAGTGGAAGCTTCACCGAATCGTTAAGAACAAGCCAAAGCAACAGCGAAGTAACTTTGGTTTTCATTAAATGCACGGAAGCACCAAGGCCTCAAATCTAGGGAAGAGGCTCTAATCCATCCTACAAAGAATTCATTCAATAAACATTTACTGAGCACCTACTATGCCAGGCACTCTTCTCAGGTATAGAAATGTATCAGTAAACAAAATAGACATAATCCCTGTCCTCCTTGAGCTTACATTTTATGATAGAGGTACACAAATATATAATATACCAAAAAGTGATGAAAACCAGGGGCGCCTGGCTGGCTCAGTCAGTAGAGTATGTGACACCATCTCAGGGTCGTGAATTCAAGCCCCACGTTGGGCATAAAAAAGTGATGAAAATCAAGCAGGATATGGATCAAGAATGATGGAGGATGCTATTGCATGCAGACTGAAGGCCTTTCTGAAAAGCTGCTGAGCAAAAATCAAGATGAAATGGACAAATATACAGATATTTGGGAGAAGAGCATTCCAGGAAAGAAAACAACAAGTGCAAAAGCCCTGAAAGCAGAGGGGTGTGCAGCATGTTTCAGGGACAGGAAGGACAGAGCGGCTAAATAACAGTGAGGAAAGGGAAGAACAGTAGGAGACGGGTCACAGACAGAACCGGGGCCACGTCATGAAGGCTCTTACAGGTATTGTAAGGGCTGGATCTTACTCTGAGCACCATAGAAAGCCATGGGATGGGGGACCCTTGGGGGAAGGGTGTCACAGTTGAGAGAGGGGACGATGGCCCGGACTGGTATGACAGCAGGAGAGGAGGTGAGAAAAGTTACTATCTAGGCTGTCACACACAAGCAAAACCGTAGCAGCATGAAAGAGGGTGTATTTGGAAAGTGTTCGGATCATCCTAGTCTGTAAGGTGACAAAAGATGAGGCTAAATGAAGGTAGTCAGAGGTTGGGCTGTCTCAAGAAGTCCAGAGTTAGGGGCGCCTGGGTGGCTCAGTTGGTCGAGCGTCCAACTTCGAGTCAGGTCACGAGCTCACGGTTCCCGAGTTCAAGTCCCATGTCGGACTCGCTGCTGTCAGCCTGTCAGCGCAGAGCCAGAGCCCACTTCAGATCCTCTGTCCCCTTCTTTCTGCCCCTCCCCCACCTGCGCTCTCCCAAAACTAAATAAATATTGAAAAAAAAAAAAAAGAAAAAAGAAAAAGTCTGGACTTAATTAAATCTGAGGTCAGTGGAAGGCAGTATAGCTCCACGAAATCTTAGCTGAAAAAAACCCCTTGACCCAGAAGTGTTTCACAATCGGAATTTTTCAGAATTGGTTTACACCACGTAGTATGAAACAACCCCATCAGGGTCTTGGGCCGCACTCTGTAATCAAACCCATTAATATTTTTGCAGCAAATGTATGACTATTCACACTGAAAAGGGATAGTTAGAACTAAGAACGATCTCCCATAAATTCAAGTTTGGCTGGCTGAGGAGTTTGCTCTTAATTTATGAAATGAGCCCATTTTCAACTTGTACTAGTATTAGGGAGAACATGCAGAAAAGAAACTCTTTCAAAAGTAGTCCTAAAAATTAGGAGCACTTGCATGTAATTAGAGGCCTTTAATGAGGATGGTGGCCGATAAGAGGGTCCTGCACTGATTCTTGATACTAGAGATACTGAATTTCCTTCACTAACACAATCAAAGGGTAAAATGTGGGGAGGGAGAGAATAGGGACAGAATTTCCTTCAAAGGCCTATGTCTGGGTCTCAGCTTCTCTGTTATCGCTTTTATTCTATGGGGACCTTCTACCATCAACCACAGGCTAGCGGACACGGCCTTTCAAGTGACAATGTCACTTCGTTAGAATAGGAGGGAATGGGAAAGAGGGCCTACAAGATACAAGCAAGGTAAATAACATGCTAGCAAAGCGTACATTGCTTACCAAAGATTTATACCAGTGGGTGGAGGAAGAAAGGCCATGTGGCTTTCCAGAGGAGCTCCAATCCCTCCAGAATCAGCACATACTGACAGGCAATGTTTCCAAAAAGAACCTTTGGAATCAGAAAGGCTGAACACGCTTGCATTTGGCTGTACCTTCCAGGGCTCTGGAGTCACTGTCGGTCTACAAGTCTTCCCTGACACTGCCCCTCCCGCACCCACCCCGGAATTCCAGAATGCCAAGTTCCCTTTCAGTCCAAGAATGGCCCAGATTGGTCCAGCTCTCTTCCGGGAAGCCGTATCTTCAAACAATACCAACAGCCTCCTAATCCCTAGACCCCCTGAATTCTTCTCAGGCTCTGTTCTCTCTGGCGTTCCGTTCCTTCCGCAAAGGGCACTGCTAATCACTAAATGCCCTCTAGGTCTGGAGACAGGTTTGAATTCTGGTTCTGCCACTTCCCAGCTGGGTGACATGGACAAGCTGCACAATCTGTCTGAACTTCAGGTTTTTCATCTGTAAAATGGGGATACCAGATCTGACATCTTGTCAATTAATCCCCTTGACAACCTGGTAAAATGTGTGTGCAAAAGCATCTAGCATAATACCAGGCACGTAACAGATGCTCGATATGTTACTTCAACTTACTGAACTCCTTTATCCCACTCCTAATTACCAAAAGGGCTTAGTGGTAGGTGTGACTCTGATTTAAAAAAAAAAACCAAAAAAATCTCACAAAAAAATTCTAAAGCTGCATTTAAATTCCTTCAGTACTGGCTCCCTTCCACCTGCCCAGCCTTCTCCCCTACCACCACCAGATTACCGCCACCCAGACCTGCCTTCCATTTATTACCCCCCCCCCACCTGTCGACTTTACATCCCAGCATTCCACACACCTGAAATGCTCTCTCTTCCTCTCTAGGCCAAGTCAAGCTTGTCCCCAGACTTCAAACCCCAATTCAAATGCCATTTCCTCAAATGCCATTTCACCCTCTCTATGGCTGACTGAAGTACGCGCTCCCTCCTCTGAGCTCTTAGAGCACTGCAACATATAAATGCCTCTGACATAAATCACATTTAGCCACGTGGCCTCTCCAAGATCCCTACATCCTACAGAGCTCTAGACCCTGACTGCTTGGGAGGTTTTTTTTTTTTTCAACTGCCATCAACGCTGAAGATCACATTTGTATTCTTAATCCTTAACCATGCTAAAGACCCTGAGCCGACAGCTTACTTATGGCTCAATTACACGAAAAATACTTAAAATAGTACCTGGCACATAGTCAACACTTTATGAATGGCAGCTATTAGTATTCATATCTGATGTATGAATACTTCTAGGAATTAATCCTACAGAAATACTCTGGTGTGCACAAAGATCACATACAAAGCCATTCACAGCAGCATCCGTCCACTTCCTTTCACCTCCACAGACACCATCGCTTCTCACCTACAAAACTACAACAGCTTTACACCTGGTTTCCCTGCTTCCACTCTTGCCCCCTACAATCTGCTGTCCCTGCTCAGGAAGAGAGATCTTTTAAACCAGATTATGCTGCTCTCCTGCTCAAATCTTTCAGTGGTTCCCTATGCAAGTTCCTTAACCCAAAGCCCTGCATACCGCTCCCGTCTTGGATCGTCCTATTCTCCCCACTGCTAATTTGCCCACAGCCAGGCTCCAGCCTTTGGACTTTGGCATTAGTTGTTCTCTGCTTCTTCCCCCATTTTTTGCACGAGCAATTCTTTAGGTCAACTCAACTGTCACCACCTTAGAAGCCCACACTGGCCACTTAATCCAAAATTATGTCCACACCCTCTTCTACCTGGAATTTGTTCATATGTTCACTGTCCACTTCTCCATTTGAATGTAAGCTCCAGAAACCACCGTATCCCTAACACCTATGACTATGCTTGGCACTTAGTTTACTGTTACTCAAACAGCTGCTGAATTAATAGAATACATTAAAAGAAACCCGGCTGTCCATCCGCAGAATTACATAAATCTACTACATAATAAAATAGTAACAGTTAACATTTACTGAAACCTCACTATGTGCCGGGGCCCTTGTCTGACTCAATCAGTAGAGCATTCGACACTTGATCTTGGGGTTAAGTTGGAGCCCCGTGTCGGGTGTAGAGATTACTTAAAAATAAAGTCTTAGGGGAGCCTGGGTGGCTCAACTGGTTAAGCATCTGACACTTTGATTTCAGCTCAGATCAAGACCTCACAGTTCTTGGAATTCAGCCCTGCATTGGGCTCTGTGCTGACAGCGAGGAGCCTGTTTGGGATTCTTTCTCTTTCTCTCTCAAATTAAATCAATCAATCAATCAATCAATCAATCAATCTTTTTAAAAAATCTCACTACGTACTAAGCACTCTTCACACGTATTATGTTATTTAATCCTCAGGGCAATCTTATGAGCTGGTAACTTATCTCTATTTTGCAGCTGAGAAAACAGGCACAAAGAGGTCAACTAGCTTACCCAAGATTACATAGCTGGGAATTGGCTAATAATCAGCTACTTGGTAAGGGCAATAGTAAGAGAGAACAATTAAGATCCGGGGCTCTGAGGCCACACTGCCCTGATATGTATATACTATGGAAAACTAGGTAGCCATCAAAAAAAATAAATAGGTAACACTTATTAAATACTTACTGTATGCCCAGCACCATTCTAAGCAATTTATGTATTCAACTCTGCAAGAAAAGGCACTATTACTCTCATTTTGCAGAGAAGAAAACTGTAGTTTGTGGTAGGCAAAATAATGCACCCCCACGAGCCAAATGCAGGTAACTTCTAGATGTTAGAAAAGTCACACAGATTCTCCTCTAGAGCCTCCACATGGAACATGGCCCTGTCAACACCTTGATTTTAGCCCAGTGGAACTGATTTCAGACTTCTGACCTCCAGAATTGTAAGAGAATAAATTTGTGTTGTTTTAAGCCACTAAATGTGTGGTAATTGTTATAGCAGCAACAGGAAGCTAATACACTGAAAAGAGAGTTACAGAACTTACCAAATATTGGGGTGCCTCGGTGCTGGGTGGCCCAGTCAGCAAAATGTCTGACTCTTGATTTTGGCTCAGGTCATGATCTCACGGTTTGTGGGTTCAAGCCCCACATCCGGGCTCTGTGCTGACAGCACAAAGCCTGCTTGGGATTCTCTCTCTCTGCCGTTCCCCCACTCACTCTATCTCTCTCTCAAAATAAATAAGAACTTAATAAATAAATAAAATGCATCAAAACAAACAAACAAACTTGCCAAAAATCACACAACTGCCAAATGGCAAAGCAGGTATCAACTTAAGCAATACTGCTCCAAAGTCTGTGGTCTTCAAGTTATATTGCCTCTCAGGGCACCTGGGTGGTTCAGTCAGTTAAGTGTCCGACTTCAGCTCAGGTCATGATCTCACGGTCCATGAGTTCAAGCCCTTGTCAGGCTCTATGCTGACAGCTCAGAGCCTGGAACCTGCTTCAGATTCTGTGTGTGTCTCTCTCTCTCTCTCTCTCTCTCTCTCTCTCTCTCTCTCTCTCTCTCTCTGTCCCTCCCCCACTCATGCTGTCTCTCTCTCAGAAATAAACATTAAAAAAATACTTTTTAAGTCATAGTGCCTCTCAATACCACAAATAATGTAAAATTACATTGATATATTATGTATATAGTCCACTGATAACAACAATGGTAGTAGTTACCCTCTACAGAGGGCTCACTAGGTTCGAGGCATAGAATTATACATAGCACCTCACTGAAACCTTAATTGTGGTTCTTTGCCATTTTTCTTTTGGAAACAAAGCATACACATCCTAAGTATTGCATAAGATGTCTCTCTAGAAGTCCAAGGGGCTCCACAGACCCCAGAGTACACTATCACGTTTCCACAGGAAAGGATTCATGTCTGCCTAGAGTATAAAGAAAACAGAGGCTCAGAAAAGGTGCCCAAGCTCTCCCAGGTAGTAAGTGGCCAGAACTGGGATGAGAATACAGTTCTGACCACAATCTATGAGTTTTCCTCTTTCAATGTCTCTTCCACATTGCTTTGCACACAAGTAGGTTCTAAATAAATATTTGCCAACTTTGCTCTCTCCTCTTTGACTTCTGCCACAGGAATACCTCCTAAATTTCTGGAAAGGAATGAACAGAGCCTTTATATCACAATCTCTGAATTCACAATACACACTACAAGTTAAGTCAAGCCAAGTGAATTCCACTCATAGTTAAAAATTCCTAAGACTACCAAATTCACATTTATTTTATTGAGTCTAATTGTGTGACGACAGTGAGTCATGAAAAAATCTGGTATAAGACTATTTTAAGTAGGGTAAGCACAAAGACCTCAGGTCAGAGAGAGGTTTAGCATATTTGAGGAACAGAAAGATTCAAGAGCTCAAATGAAGTGAGCCAGAGAGATATAGGCAAGATCAGACAGGGCAAGGCATGGAAGGTAATGAATTTTAAAAGCTTTGGATTTTATTCTGAATATAAGAGGAAATCACTGGAAGGCTTTATGCAGAGAACTGTGTGATCTGATTTTTTTTTTTTTTTTTTTTTAATCTATCTGGCTGCTGTGGGGAGACTGGATTATAAAGAATCACAAGTGAAACACAGGAGAGCAGTTGAGAAGACTACTGAGGTGACCAATCAGAGATAATGAGGGTGGCTTGGAATAAGAAAGAAAGGTGGCTGAGATCGTTCGAAGCAGAGTACACAGGACTTGACAAGGGACTGGACATGGGCCCAAGGGACAGAGATGAATAAAGAAGTCTTAAGTTTCTGGTCTGTGCAACCAGATAAATGGTAAAGCCAACAGCATTTGGCAGATTGGACCGCTTTCTCCTTCAGAGATAATCTCACCTTCACTTAACAGCAAAGTACTTTTCATTTAAATCTAGCATCTTGTTCCATCCAACTGCCCATTCATTACATTTACTTCAATGTCTTGTCAAAATCCAAAACAGAACTTAAGGCTGCTCCCCACCATGATCTGCTCAGGCAAATCTACTCCCCTTACAATCTTCCTCATCCTTCTGGAGTCTCCACTCACCCCACTGACTTTTACTTTACACTGGCCTTATTTATCTCAACCTATTTCCTATGTAGCTTCCCTTCTCCTGTTGCTAGTGATTTATACTTGTCAAATAACTGTAACTATGATTTACTCAATGCTTTCTGTGCATAAGCACTATTTATGCATTATCTATTATTTTTATTTTTTAAGTTTTTATTTATCCATCTAAGTAATCTCTACACCTAACGTGAGGCTCAAACCCACAACCCTGAGATCAAGAGTCACACACTCTTCTGACTGAGCCAGCCAGGCATCCCTTGCGTTATCTCCTTTAATTCTCAACTATCTTATAATGTAAATTCTATTATCTCCACTTGACAAATGAGCAAACTGAAGCAGAGAAGTTAAGAAATGTATCCGAGGTTAAATAACTAAGAATTTTTGCAGCTGAGATTCAAACTGAACTATTAATCACTACCGACACTACAATAAATCAGTCCTTAAGTGAAACAATCAGGATTGGCTCCTAAGATACAGTACGTACTCAGTCACTATTATGGCAAATGTGTGCCTACGGAACCAACTGAAGTTCTTTTGAAGAGCGGCAGTGTTGGACAATGAGGCTTTGAAAACAGGAAAGTTTTTGTAGTACCTTTTTTGTAAAGTCAAAATTTCAGAGTCGAAAGAGTCCTTAAAAATTTAGTCACACTCACTCCTCCTTTTTGCAGATGTGGAACTTAAGGCCAACAAACTTTGTGACTGACCCAAGGTCAAGAGAGCTGGTTAGCAGAACTGGATTGAACCCAGGTTTCTTGAATTCCTAGATCTTTGCAACGTACAATCATTTCATCATTCGACAAATACATGTGAATGTCTACAAATTTGCAAGCACTACAAATTGAATAAGACCAGTCAAACCCCTATTTTAATTGTCAAACATTTATAAAATGCTTGCCCTCATAGAGCTTATCATCTACTTTGCTCTTTTGGGTCACCCTCCGTCCTTCCTCACTCTTAGGTACGGGATCAACTACTATTGAGTGGAAGAAAAATCAGACATGCCTTGGTTGTGAAAGGCAGTGCAAAAACTGCTGAAGCATGCATTCTGAAAACACACACAGCTGCCAGCCTCAACATCTTCCTTTATGATTATTTGACTGAAAGAATGAGCCCCGATCGTGGAAAATGAGCTGAGGGAGGGGAAAGGGAGTCACTTAGATTCAACTCCTCTTTACTTGGTGCATAACCTTGGGAGCCAGCTCTCATTCCTTGAGCCCCATCCATAAAGTGGGCTATGTCCCACAGCAAAAAATGGAAAGTCGCACCTGTAGGGCCAGGCAAATCAGATCAATGAGGGAAGTTGAACTGATGGAGACAAGGCTAGAGAACCACGTGCCATGTCAGAGGTGGCCTCTGCTTGGCTCCAAGCAAGGTGGAATATCTGATCTTTCTATTCTTCAGGAGATGACAGAATTCAGAAATTACCAGATTGCAGAAGAGGGGTGCTTGGGTGGCTCAGTCAGTTAAGCATCCGACTCTTCATTTCGGCTCAGGTCAAGATCTCATGGTTCGTGGGTTTGAGCCCCACGTTGGGTTCTGTACTGACAGTGCAGAATCTGCTTGGGATTCTCTCTCTCTACCCCTCTCCCACTTGTGCACTGTCTCAAAATAAATAAGCTTTAAAAAATTATAGCAATTTCCAGATTGGGGAATGGGGCAGGAGGAGGGACAGAGAGAAACACATTTCTTTTCCACCTTTTCATTATAAAAATTTGAAACACAGAAAAGTAAAAAGAATAGTTAGCATTTTGCCTTTTACCCATACACTTTCACCACAGCATGTCACAACTTTAGCATGCACCTCCAAAAATGGGACACTCTCCTTCATAACCATGTTATTATTACATCTAGAAAATAATTCTCAAATATCTAATGGGGGGGGCACCTAGCTGGCTCAGTCTGTTAAGCGTCTGACTCTTGATGTGGGCTCAGGTCATGATCTCATGGTTTGTGAGTTCGAGCCTGACTTTGGGCTCTGCGCTGACACTGCGGCGGAGCCTGCTTGGGATTCCGTCTTTCCCTCTCTCTGCCCCTCCTCCATGAGTTCTCTGTCTCTCTCTGTCTCTCAAAATAAATAAACCTTAAAAACATAGAGGAGCATCTGGGTGGCTCAGTCAGTTAAGCGTCCAACTCTTTATTTCGGCTCAGGTCATGAGCTCAAGGTTCGTGAGATCGAGCCCTGTGTGGGGCCTGCTTGGGATTACCTCTCACTCTGTTCTTCCCCTGCGTACGCACGGGCTCTCTCTCTCTCTCCCAAAATAAGTAAACTTTAAAAAAAATTTAAAAATATGCATATATCACCTAATAGGACTGAATATTCAAATCTCCACTACTGTCTAAAAGACGTTTTTATAGGAGTTTTCTTTTTGAACCAAGATCCAGTCAAGGTTCACATTTTGCATCTGGCTTCACCTCTTTATGGTTTTTAAGCCTAGAACACTCCCTTCCTTTGTTTTTTCCATGACACTGACTTCTGGAACAGAACCAGTACAGTTGTCTTATAAAATGCCCCACATCCTAGACATCTTATCATTACCTCAATGTTCTTTAATCTGTTCCTCTGTTCTCTGAAAGCATGATTAGGCTAAAAGATATTCAGCAGGAAAACTTCACAGACGACACACCGAAGTTCTTATTTCACCACATTAGAGGGTGCGTTGTTAATAATCACTTCCAAAGGCAATAAATTTGTTTTTAATTTTTTTATTTGAATATTTCCTTGGCCTTAGGGATTCTAAGTCATTAAGTATTTTTAAATGAAGTCAATTTCTTGCTTTTTTAAAGGTTTTATTTTTAAGTAATCTCTCCACCAACTGTGGGGCTTGAACTCACAATCCCAACATCAAGAACCATATGCTCCACTGACTGAGCCAACCAAGCACCCCAATTTTTGCCTCAAATTCAGCCAATTCTCTAGATTTTCAAATGTTGGCAACTCATTTCAAAAAATTTTAAACACTGTATGAAAGATACAGCCCAATTTTTAACTGCTAGACCCTATGGATTCCCTGGAGGGCCCTTTTGGTTATTACTCTCCTTTTCAGTTTTCTGATAAACTTGGTCCAAACATCATGCAGAATCAGCAACAAAACGGTTGCCAGAATGTAGTCGGCCATTTCCTAGGCCACCTTCCATTTCACATTTCCAGGTCTTCAGAATTCGATTCCACCTGGAATTTCCTTAGAGGCAAGTCGATTTGCTTTGTGCAGCCTCTTTCTTGTCTGTACAGGGGGAAATCACTGCTCTTCCTACTTCAGAGAGCTGCTATGAGACTCAGTTGAAAAATGTACATGGGGGGGCACTTGGGGGGCTCAGTCAGTTAAGCATCCGACTTCTGCTCAGGTCATGATCTCGAAGCTTGTGAGTTGAAGCCCCGCGTCGGGCTCTGTGCTGACAAGCTCAGGGCCTGGAGCCTGCTTCGGATTCTGTGTCTTCCTCCCTCTGCCCCTCCCCCCCCTTCAAAAATAAATAAACGTTAAAAAAATTTTTTAATCAAAACCTAAAATAAGTAAAATAAAATGCAAATCTGCTCCTGTGACTCCTATGCTCAAAACTTTCCCATGGGTTTCTCAGAATAAAAAAGCTACACCTCGGGGCACCTGGGCGGCTCAGTCGGTTGAGCCACCAACTTCGGCTCAGGTCATGACCTCACAGTTGGTGAGTTCGAGCCCCGCCCCGCGGCGGGCTCTGTGCTGACAGCTCAGAGCCTGGCGCCTGCTTCGGATTCTGTTGTCTTCCTCTCTCTCTGCCTCTCCCCCGACTCGTCCTCGCTGGCGCGCTCTGTCTCAGAAATAAACATTTAAAAAAAAAAAATTTTTTTTTTTAAAGCTACATCTCATTTGCTTCCAGCCACCTTGCTTCTTTGCTTCTCTCTCTCATTTGCCAAGCACGCTCTGGCCTCCAGAATTTTACACTGTTTCCTCTCTCCTAGCGAGCTTCTTCCATATGGTTCTTTTCCTTCATACAGGTCTGTGGCTCAATGAAGGCCTCTCCAGAGGCCTTCCCTGGCCTCCCTATCAAAATAGCTCTCCCACCTCAGCATCCTTTAAAGATCCTCTGTCCCTGCTTTACTTCTCTCTCAGCACTTGCACTGCCTAACATGTTATTTATGTTAATTGCTTCCCCCACCAGAAATGCACGCTCCATGTGGGCAAAGGATGCAGCTCGCTAATACTCGCTAAGCGCCAAGAAAAAGCGATCGTGGCAGGTACTTCATATTTGATAAAACCAATCAACCCTTTCGAAGACCTCATTTCCCCGATAACTACCCCACACCCAAGGTATGCCCAACCTTAGCGCCCAGTCCTCTCGAGACACACCCTCATACCTAGGCATACGCAACCTCTTCGCGCACCTCCAACCCCTGGCCTCCCCGAGCTCCTCAAGATTCCCCACTTGAAATATGTTGCTGCAAAACTCCTCAAAAACCCTCCTCCTTTCATAGCGGCCCACCCTTTCGAAGCCCCAAGAACGTAAATTCGCGCGCGTTCGGTTCGCCAGTCCCCCCAGCGTCCAAGAGATTCCCACAATCCACGAATGAATGAGCTACGCCCCCCCCCTTCATCCTCCCCCTGCACGGCCGGCCCCTCCTCCTCCCTAAGCACGACCCCACCCCCCCCCCCCGCATCGTTCCCTTTGGGCGCCTGTGTCCCCGAGTTTGAATCCTCAACCAGGACTCCCCCGCCGCCCCTTCCAGAGGCCCTCCCTCGGAGCGACCCTCCCACCACCCTGGGAGGTCCCCGCTTCCCTCAGCTTCCAGAAACACCGCTAACCGACCCCTCCAATCCTCTCAGGAAGGCTACCAACCCCGGGCACGTAATTCCCGCCTCCGCGCTTCAAATCCGACCCTCCGGCTCCGCGAGGGCGGCGAACGCCTCAGGCCAGACGCCCCCAACAGCCCCTCGGCCCCGCGAGCCGCGCCGGCCCTGACCGTTTCTGGGCCTCCAATCCCCACAGACGGATCTGCCGGTCATACTGAGCCGCCTCCTCCTCGCTGATGCCGCCGCCGGCCTCCTCCTTCTCCACCATGGCGCCGGCTCCCGCTGCCTGCGCTCGGGTCCTGCCCACGGCAACCGCCCGCCGGCCCCACGCGCCGCCAACCGCCGCCGGCCGCGCGCCCGGGCCGCGTCTGCGCCTGCGCCAGGGACCGCGCCTGCGCAGGACCTCCTCCACGGCCCGGCCCGCCCCTAGAGCCTGAGACCACGCGAAGCGCGCCCGCCTGAAAGGCGGGCCGGCAGGACTGTCGGCCACGTGACCGGGGCTCCAGCCAATCCTGGCCCAAGGATGGCGCGATTCCCCGCCCCCCTTTCTTGCCCCCCCCACCCCCCACCCCGTCGGTAAATATCCAAGTGTTCACCTAATGGGGCTTTTTAGTTTTTATTTATTTATTTTTTACTTATGGGGCTTTTTAAATCATCAGATATTTATCTAGCCCCTGCTGAAATCCCGGTAGTGGAGGCGTTGGGCAATAGAGCAACGAATAACACAGAGCCCTGCCCTCAGGCGGCTAACGTTCTTTCGAGGAGAGCCCAAAGACAAATAGAACTCAGACCGTGAGAAATGCCGTGGAGAAAAATAAGCCCGGATGGGACCACAGGGTTCCAGGAGTGGCCAGAGAGAAGCTTCTCGCAGAAAGGGGATATTTAACCGAGATCTGGAGGCACTGAAGGGCACTGGTCAGGGCAAACAGCAGGTGCAAAGGCCCTGAATCTGGAATGTGCTAGCATAGCTGAGGAACTTTGGAGAGGGCAAGGTGGCTGGAGCAGAGTGAGAGGATGGGCAGCGGTAAGAGGTGAAATCATAGATGAAGCAAGTGGGGCATCCTGAGGGACCTTGTAGGCCTGGTGCTAACTAAAGTGTATTTTATTATTTTTTTTTATTTTTTATTTATTTTTTTTTACTAAAGTGTATTTTAAGCAAGGTGCGTTTTTATTATTCATTTAACAAATACTTATTGAGCATCTGTTATGTGTTAGCCATTGATCTCAGTGCTGGGATAGAGCACTGAAAAAAAAAATAGCTGTCTTCTCATGGAGTTTAAATGGGTTTTCAGTGAATTCTTTCTCTTCTTTTTCGGGTTTGTTTGTTTGAAAGAGAGAGAGAGAGAAAGACGGTGGGGGGGGGGGGGTGGCGCCTGGGTGGCTCAGTCAGTTAAGCATCTGACTTCGGCTCAGGTCGTGATTCTCACTGTTTGTGAGTTCAAGCCCCGAGTTGGGTTCCATGCTAACTGTGCAGAGCTTGCTTGGGATTCTCTCTCTCTCTCTCTCTCTCTCTCTCTCTCTCTCTCTCTCCCCCCCCCCCCGTCTCTCTCTCTCTCTGCCCCTCCCCCACTTGCACACACACTCTCTCTCAAAATAATAAACTTTAAAAGTTTTTTTTAAAGAGAGTGCACAAACCAGCAAGTGGGGGAGGGACAGAGAGAGGAGAGAGAGAGAGAGAGAGAGAGAGAATCCCAAGCAGGCTCTGTGCTACCAGCGGGGAGCCCAAATGCAGGGCTCGGTCTCAAGAACCATGAGATTCATGACCTGAGCCGAAATCGAGAGCTGGACGTTGAACCCACTGAGTCATCTGGGCTCCCCTATGGGAATTATCTTTCTAATTTTTATGAGATTAGTTAGGTTCTTTAATACAACTATTTCATACGTAATGAGTCTGAGGGCCAGCAAAGTTATCAGGAGCCCGAACGAAGTCTTGTGTCTTAGAAGTAGTGAGAGTAGGTTTCAAACCCGGGCTATGTGGCCCACATGCTTCATCAGGAGATCATACTGCTGATGGTATATTCAGCTTCTACTGTGTGCTCTGATCTTGCCCCTGAGGCACATACATACTCTGCGAACCTCAAAGATCGATATTTCATCCCCTTTTACAGATGGCAACTCTGGGACTCGGGGAGGGGTAGGAATTCATCCAAGATGGCAACATGACTCCAAAAAAGTTTGGCCGATGCTTACCCTCGGTTACTGATGTGAAACAAATCACGGAAAAGATGAGGGACTTAACAATACATATTTATTATCTCTTGTAGTTTTGTGAAGCTGGACTTCAGGAGCAGCTTGGCCGGGCTGTTCTGGCACAAGGTCTTTCGTGAGAACGCAGTCAGAGGTCAGCTGACGCTACAGTCATCTGACGGCTTTTGATGGGAGTTCCTCTTCCGTCGATGATGGGAGGAGGAGATGACCCACTCCCGTGGCCGGAAGTCCTGGGGATACAATAATGATAAAAATAAACATACGCCAGGGGCGCCTGGGGGGCTCAGTTGGTTGGGCAACCAACTCTTGATTTCAGCTCGGGTCATGATCTCACAGTTTGGGAGCTTGAGCCCCGCATTGGGCTCTGCGCTGACAGTGCGGAAACTGCTTGGGGTTCCGTCTCTCCCTCTCTCTCAAAATAAGTAAATAAACTTTTTTAAAAAATGGACATACCCCTGCTTTATGTAGGAACAGTCACAAGACAGTGGGAGAGAGAGAAAACAGTCCCATAAATATAAATAGAAACTTCATGAAGTGCTGTGAAGGAAAAGAAGAGAGAGCTATAAAAGTGTTTTTGACTTAGTGTTGGAGTCAGAAAAGTATAGTTCTGAGGGGCGCTTGGGTCACTCAGTCGGTTGAGCCTCCGACTTTGGCTCTGGTTATGATTTCACAGGTCATGAGTTCGAGCCCCGTGTCAGGCTGTGTGCTGACAGCTCAAGCCCGCTTTGGATGCTGTGTCTCCCTTTCTCTGCCCCTCCCCACTCACACTTTGTGTGTGTGTGTCTCTCTTTCTCTCTTAAAAACAAATAAACGTTTTGAGAGACAGAGAGTGAGTGGGGGAGGAGCAGAGAGACAGAGGGAGACACAGAATCCTAAGCAGGCTCCAGGCTCCGTGCCGTTAGCACAGAGCCAGATGTGGGGCTTGAAGCAGTAAACCTGAGCCCTAGTCGGATGCTTAACCCACCGAGCCACCCGGGCACTGCCCCCTCTTTATTTATGTATTTATTATTATTTTTCAAGTTTAAATTTTTTTAACGTTTATTTTTTCAGAGAGAGCACATGAGCAAGGGACGGGCAGAGAGAGAGGGGGGACACAGAATCTGAAGCAGGCTCCAGGCTCTGAGCTGTCAGCACAGAGCCAGATGGGGGGCTCGAACTCACCAACCAGGAGATTGTGACCTGAGCCGAAGTCGGACACCGACTGAGCCACCCAGGCGCCCCCACTGAATTCTGTGTTATGTGAATATCTCAGTAAAGCTTTAAGTAAAGAAAGACAAGAAATGGAAGCTTCCACTTTCCCTCCCTTGGGACACTTGATTTTAAGCTCAGCCTCCTTGCTAGGAAAAGCCAAACCAGCCCAGAGAGAAGCCTTCGTGGAGAAGAGCCAAAGTTCCTGACCCTCAGGCAGGCGACAGCGCCAGGCGCCGGCCAGCACCAACTCGCTGGCCATGTGAGCGAGCCATCTCGGAAGTATATCCTCTGGCAGCTGGTCAAGCCACCCCGGAGGGAGCAGATACAAGCCATTCCTTTCCAAGCCCTGCCCAAAGTTCTGATCTGTAAGCAAAATCAAGGACCGCTGGCGAATTATACCACAAAGTTTTGTGATCACTTGTTACACAGCATTAGATTACCTGGACACTGCCCTCTACCAACTCTCTTCACACTTTCTTTTTTCTCCATAATGTTTCCTTCTCTCTCCCTCCCCCTGGTGTGCACCCTCTCACGGGGTCAAACAGGCGCTCTATCTTCCTCTTTCCTTCACCCCATTCTCTTTCTCTAACTCTCTTTCCCTTTCTCTGCCAACACTCTCCGTCTTTCTGATTTTAGTCTCTCTGACGAGCTCATTCTTTCTGTATTCCCTGAAGACGTCCTCTGGGCCCAGCCCTGTGCGAGGTGACACATAAACCCTGGGGGGGGGGGGGGATATGTTGTCCTGTGGCATCACAGAAGATCTCTCAGAGGAAGTAATGACCAAGTGGAGATGTGGAGAATGGTGACAAGTCAGGTGACCGAGCCATGGTGACTGAGGGGGATAAAGGCGTCAATTAAGAAATCGGATGGTGGGGGCACCCAGCTGGCTCAGTCAGTAGAACATGTGACTCTTTATCTCTGGGTTGTGAGTTTGAGTCCCACGCTGGATGTAGAGATAACTTAAAAATAAAATATTTTAATTTTATTTTTTTTAATGTTTATTTATTTTTGAGAGAAAGAGACAGAGCATGAGCAGGGGAGGGGCAGAGAGAGAGGGAGACAGAATCCGAAGCAGGCTCCAGGCTCTGAGCTGTCGGCACAGAGCCCAACATGGGGCTCGAACTCACCAGTCTTCCAGCTGTGAGATCATGGCCTGAGCCGAAGTCAGCTGCTTAACCAACTGAGCCACACAGGCACCCCAAAAATAAAATCTTAAGCAAGAAAAAGAAGCCAGATCATGAGTTGCCTTTTTTTTTTTTAATGTTTATTTATTTTTGAGAGAGAAAGACACAGCGTGAGCTGGGGAGGGAGACACAGAATCCAAAGCAGGCTCCAGGCTCCCAGCTGTCAGCACAGAGCCCGATGCGGGGCTCGAACTCACAAATGGTGAGATCATGACCTGAGCCGAAGCGGGTTGCTCAACCAAGTGAGCCACCCAGGTGACCCTTGTCCTTTTTTTTAAGCCCTGAAAATCTATTTGTTAATTACAATATGTGACCGTTGTACTTTGAGGCAAATAGAGAATATAAAACATCAGTATCCTGAACGCTAAAGAAACAAGTCCAGAGTGAACATCACTTTGCTTAGAATGATTTGAGGCTGGAATGTCTGGGTGGTTCAGTCAGTTAAGCATCTGACTCCGGCTCAGGTTATGATCTTATGGTTTGTGGGTTCAAGCGCCTCGTTAGGTTCTGTGCTGACAACTCAGAGCCTAGAGCCCGCTTCAGATTCTGTGTCTCCCTCTCTCTCTGCCCCTCTCCTTCTCACCCTCTGTCTCTCAAAAATAAATAGATGTTAAAAAAAAAAGAAAGAAAGAAAAGAAATGAGAGAGTTTGGAAAGTACACGTCTCTTCAAATCTGTATTGTTTCTTCCAAATATCGCTTGGCCCCCTAGGAAAGTCCGTTTTCTAAACATGACCTTACCCCTTATCCTAATCCAGAGGATGAGACAAGGATCCAGATGCCTTGAAGTTCAGAAACAGAATGAGAATAGGGGACACTATTTGGTAACTTTTATCTTATTTTATCACAATCTTAAAAAAAGTTTAATGTTTATTTATTTTTGAGAGAGAGAGCAGGGAAGGGACAGAGAAAGAGGGAGACACAGAATCCGAAGCAGGCTCCAAGCTCTGAACTGAAGGCACAGGGCCTGATGCAGGGCTTGAACTCACAAACCGTGAGATCATGACCTGAGCCGAAGTCGGACGCCTAATCGACCGAGCCACCCAGGTGCCCCACAAATTTTTTTAAGTAACCTCTACACGCAACGTGGGGCTCAAACTCACAACCCCGAGGTCAAGAGTCACATGCTCTACAGACTGAGCTAGCCAGGCACCCTACAAATTTTTATTTTGGAGATTTTCAAGCTTACAGAAAAAATAGTCCAATGAATATTCATATATCCTTTGAATAGATTCATTAATTTGAAATTTTGGCACATTCTCTCTCTCTCTCTCTCTCTCTCTCTCTCTCTCTCTCATACACACACACGCTTACCCATATGCTTTTTAGCTAACCCACTTTACAGTTCGTCCTTCCAGGTCTTTAAGTCAATGCAGGGAAAAATTTTGAGAACCAGTCGGCCAGATTCTCTTACACACTTCCTGCATATGAAACGCCAAATATGCACAAATCCCTTCAACCGAAAGATTAATTCCAGAGGTCTGAGCCACTTGAAAATGTCTATATTTAACTCCAAATATTCGCTGGGTTAAACGACGCCAATGAAGGAAACGATTATCGCAACAAGGGCATGCAGTACGTTCTCTTTTTTTTTTTTTTTTTCCAACGTTTTTTATTTATTTTTGGGACAGAGAGAGACAGAGCATGAACAGGGGAGGGGCAGAGAGAGAGGGAGACACAGAATCGGAAACAGGCTCCAGGCTCCGAGCCACGAGCCATCAGCCCAGAGCCTGCCGCGGGGCTCGAACTCACGGACCGCGAGATCGTGACCTGGCTGAAGTCGGACGCTTAACCGACTGCGCCACCCAGGCGCCCCGCAGTACGTTCTCTTGATTAGCGCTGAGGCCGATTGCATTTTGCACAGATGGCTACAGCCGTGTCTGTCTTCTATTCCCCATGCTCGATCTTCAGCAACCCCTCGACGCTACTCCCACCGAGAGGGTGCGGTGTGAACGCATCTTAATTTAGTTCATTATAACTTCAATGACCCTATTTCCGAATAAGGCCACGTTCTGAGGTTTCCGGAAGAACACGAATTGGGGGGTAGGCAAAAACTACTTAACCCGGTACGGGTACCAAGTAATTTGGCAGAGTTGGGGATGGTCAGTGGGTGGAAATAGGGCTTGGCTATGAGTTTATAATTCTTCTTTTTTTAACGTTTATTTTGAGAGAGAGAGAGAGAGAGAGAGAGAGAGAGAGTGCACGAGTGGGGTAGGGGCAGAGAGAGAAGGGAGAGAGAAGCCCAAGCAGGCTCTGCATTGACAGTGCAGTGCCCAATGTGGGCCTGGAACTCACTAACCGTGAGATCACGACCTGAGCCCAAACCAAGAGTCACACGCGTGATCGACTGAGCCACCCAAGCGCCCCTGTATTTTTTGTTTAAGATTTTATTTTTATTTATTTATTTTTAATGTTTATTTATTTTTGAGAGAGAGAGAGCACAAGCGGGGGAGGTTCTGAGAGAGAGCGGGACAGAGAATCCGAAGCGGGGCTCCGCACTGACAACAGAGAGTCCGATCTGGGGCTCCGACCCACGAAATGTGAGATCGTGCCTCGAGCCGAAGTCAGACGCTTAACTGACTGAGCCACCCAGGCACGCCAAGATTTGTTTTTATTTTTATTTTTTATAATATACATCCAAATTAGTTACCATATGGTGCAACAATGATTTCAGGAATAGATTCCGTAAGCCCCTTCCCCACTTAGCCCATGCCCCCCTCCCCCAACCCCTCCAGCAACGCTCTGTTTGTTCTCTGTATTTAAGAGTCTCTTATGTTCTGCCTCCCTCCCTGTTTTTATATTATTTTTGCCTCCCTTCCCCTATGTTCATCTGTTTTGCATCTTAAAGTCCTCATAGGAGTGAAATCATATATTTGTCTTTCTCTTGTCTATTCGCTTAGCATAGCACCCTCCAGTTCCATCCACGTAGTTGCAAATGGCAAGATTTCATTCTTTTTGATTGCCGAGTAATACTCCATTGTATCTATATACCACATCTTCTTTTTTTATTTTTATTATTTTTCTTAAATCTTTTTTTTTATTTTTTTTAACGTTTATTTATTTTTGAGACAGAGAGAGACAGAGCATGAACGGGGGAGGGGCAGAGAGAGAGGGAGGCACAGAATCAGAAGCAGGCTTCCAGGCTCTGAGCCATCAGCCCAGAGCCCGACGCGGGACTCGAACTCGCGGACCGTGAGATCGTGACCTGAGCTGGAGTCGGATGCTTAACCGACTGAGCCACCCAGGCGCCCCATATACCACATCTTCTTTTTTTTTTTTTTTTAATTTTTTTTTCAACGTTTTTTATTTATTTTTGGGACAGAGAGAGACAGAGCATGAATGGGGGAGGGGCAGAGAGAGAGGGAGACACAGAATCGGAAACAGGCTCCAGGCTCCGAGCCATCAGCCCAGAGCCTGACGCGGGGCTCGAACTCACGGACCGTGAGATCGTGACCTGGCTGAAGTCGGACGCTTAACCGACTGCGCCACCCAGGCGCCCCAACCACATCTTCTTTATCCGTTCATCCATCGATGGACACTTGGGCTCTTTCCATACTTTGGCAATTGTCGATAGCGCTGCTATGAACATGGGGGTGCATGTGCCCCTTTGAAACAGCATACCTGGTAGTGCAATTGCTGGGTTGTAGGGTCGTTCTAATTTTAGCTTTTTGAGGAGCCTCCGTACCGTTTTCCAGACTGGCTGCACCAGTTTGTATTCCCAGCCAAGATTTTATTTTTAAGGAATTTCTGCACCCGATGCGGGGCTCAAACTTCCAACTCCAGAAGCAAGAGTTGCATCCTCCACCTTCCGAGCCAGCCAGGCGCCCCTCCCATCTTCTTTCTCAAGGCTGAATATGAATATGTCCCATGGTAAACTATAAACCACAGTTTGATTATCCATCCATCCGTTCAGCAGACATTTGGGTTGCTTTTCAGCCTTCGACTAGTGTCAATAATGTGGCCATGCACGTGGTGTCCAAATATCTCTCTGAGACCCTGGTGAGACCATGGGATATATTCCCCGGGGGGAGGGGGTAGTTTTGTTTTTTTTTCAGCCACAGCTGATCGGAGCAGCTGCCAAAACTGAGACTTGGTCCCCGAAAGGGGGTGGAGAGGAGTTAGTCAACAGATCAGGCCCCTGGGTTTAGGGATTACATAATTACCTCCACCCAGGTGGCAGCTCCACTTTAACCACCTCGGTGGCTCTCAGCCCCACCTGCACATTAGGATTATCTGGGGACCGTTTCAGCAACTCTAGTGCCCGGGCCCCACCTTCCGAGACTGATTAATTGGGCTGGGGTGGAGCTGAGACGTTGGGATTTTTACAAAATGCTCCCCAGATGATTCTAAACACAGTCAGGATGGAGAACGCTGTAACAAAGGCACGTGTGGTGTCTTATTCCCGTCTCGATTCTTTTCCCGCCCTTCCTGTCCGAACCGCATAATTCTTAGGATTCTTTAAAACGACATCGGATTAGGGGCACTGGCTGGCTCAGTCAATGGGGCACGGCGCGTGATCTCAGGGTTGTGAGTTCGAGCCCTACATTGGGGGTAGAGATTACTTAAAAATAAAAATATTTAGGGGCGCCTGGGTGGCTCAGTCAAGTCGGGCGCCCGAATTCAGCTCAGGTCATGATCTCGCAGTCTGTGAGTTCAAGCCCTGCGTCGGGCTCTGTGCTGACAGCTTGGAGCCTGAAGCCTGCTTCGGATTCTGCATCTCCCTCTTTCTGCCTCTCTCCTCACATCTCTGTCTCTCTCCCTCAAAAAGTAAATAAACGATAAAAAAAAAATTTTTTTTTAAGTAAAAGTATTTAAGGGGCACCTGGGTGGCTCAGTCGGTTAAGCATCTGACTCTTGATTTCGGCTCAGGTCATGATCTCATGGTTCGTGGGATTGAGCCCCATGTCAGGCTCTGCACTGACAGTATGGAGCCTGCTTGGGATTCTCTCCCTCCCTCTCCCTCCACACCCCCCCCTCCACCGCTCTCCCCTGCTCTCCCCCTCACACATGGTCCCTCTCTCTCTCTCAAAATAAATAAACATAAAAATTTTTTAAAAATTAAAATCTTTGAAATAAATAAAATTACATTTGAAAAAATTAGGCAGCGCCTGGCCAGTTCAGCCAGTGGAGCATGTGATTCTTGATTTCGAGGTTGCGAGATTGTGAGTTCGAGCCCCACATTGGGTGTAGAGATTGCTTTAAATAAATAAGTAAACTTGAAAAAATAAAAAATAAATGAATAAATAAAAACTAGCATGTTTGAATAGAAGTAAAGATAACCTTTGTTACCTGTAATAAAATACATACATTTAATTATACAGATGGTGGATTTTTACGTACATGAGATGTTATGGATCAAATTGTGTCCCTGCAAAAGATATGTTCAAGTACTTGTCCTTGGGACCTATGAATCTGATCCTATTTGGAAATGGGGGTCTTTGTAGATGTAATCAAATTAAGATGACATCATTAAGGGTGAGCTGTAGTCCAATATGACTGGTGTCTTTATAAAAGGAGGGAAATTTGAATACAGAAACCACAGGGAGAAGGGCCACTTGAAAATGAAGGTAGAGGGGAGCCAAGAGGCTTAATTGGTAGAGTACATGACTCTTGATCTCAGGGTGGTAAGTTCAGGCCCCACATCGGGTGTAAAACTTACTTAATAAAGTAAAATAAAATAAAATAAAATAAAATAAAATAAAATAAAATAAAGTGGAATAGAATAGAATAAAAGCTCCTGGCTGGCTCATTTGGTGGAGCATGGGACTCCCAATCTCAGAGTTGTGAGTTTGCGCCCCATGTTGGGTATAGAGATTACTTTAAAAAAGAACATAAAATATTTACATTTTTAAAAATTTATTTATTTATTTTTGAGAGAGAGAGTGCACAAGTGGGGAAGGGGTAGAGAGGGAGACACGGAATCCAAAGCAGGCTCCAGTCTCTGAGCCATCAGCACAGAACCCGACGCGGGGCTCAAACTCACAAACTGTGAGATCATGACCTGAGCCAAAGTTGGATGCTTAACTGACGGAGCCACCCAGGTGCCCCTTAATCTCTATGCCCAATGTGGGGCTCAAACTTATAACCATGAGATCAAGAGTTGCAGAGGCACCTGGGTGGCTCAGTAGGTTAAACATCCGATTCTTGATTTCAGCTCAGGTCATGATCTCAGGGTCGGTGAGTTTGAGCCCCACATGGGGCTCCAGACTGACAGTGTGGAGCTTGCTTGGGATTCTCCCTCTCCTTCTCTGTCTGCCCCTCCTCTGCTCACTCACTCTCTCTCTCTCTCTCTCTCTCTCTCTCTCAAAATAAACAAACGTTAAAAAAAAAAAAAGAGTTGAATGTCTACTGACTGAGCCAGCAGGGTGGCCCTGGAGGGTAGAAGTTTGAAACGAAGGTCTGAGCTCCTCTGAAGGCCCTAGGGAAGCAATCCTTGCCGCCTCCAGCTTCTGGTGGTTGGCCAACAATGCTTGGCTCGTAGATTACTCCAATCTCTGCTTCTTCTGTCACATGTTGTCTCCCTGTGTGTATCTTTGTGTCTCTTCTCTTCTTGGAAGGATACCAATCATATCGGGGTAAGGGCCCACCCTACTCCAGTGTGACCTCATCTTATTTTTATCAATCATATCTTTAGTGACCCTGTTTCCAAATAAGGTCACGTTCTGAGGTTTCAGGAAGAATGTGAATTTGAGGGGAGGGAAGCACTATTTAACCCATTACACGTACAAGTATATATTCTTTTTTTTTTTTTAACATATATTTTTTAATTTGAGAGAGAGAGAGAGCAGGGTAGAGGGGCAGAGGGAGAGACAGAATCTCCAGCAGGCTCTACACTCAACTTGGAGTGTGATGTGGAACTTGATCCCACGACCCTGGGATCATGACCTGAGCTGAAATCAAGAGTCAGACAGATGCTCAACCTACTTACACCCAGGTTCCCCCCCTTTTTTAATATATATACTTTAAAGTTTATTTATTTTGATAGAGAGAGAGAGAGGGAGAGAGAAAGGGAGGAAGTGTAGGAGGGGCAAAGAGAGAGAGAGAGAGAGAGAGAGAGAGAGAGAGGGAGAGAGAGAATCCCAAGCAGGCTCCACACTGTCAGTGCAGAGCCCGATTTGGGGCTCAATCCCATGAACCTTGACATCATGACCTGAGCTGAAATCAAGAGTCTCACACTTAACCGACTGAGCCACCCAGGCATCCCACAAGTGTATATTCTTAAATGTGTAACAACATATATAGAAATAACTATGTATGTATATGTATGGAGCTAGGTAGTTAACTAGCTAGATGAAACAAATGTGGTATTTGATTAAAAATAAACGAAAATGGGTGCCTGGTGGCTCATTCGGGCATCTGACTTTCTTTTCAATTCTTTTTATTTTTAGAGACAGAGAGAGAGAGGAAGGGAAAGCACGAGAGCACTAGCAGGGGGGAAAGAGAGAGAGAGAGAGAGAGAGAGGGAGAGAGGGAGAGGCAGAGAGATTGAGAGGGGATCCTGAGCAGACTCCACACTGAGTGTGGATCCCATAACCCTGGGATCATGACCTGAGCTGAAATCAAGAGTTGGACACTCAGGGCGCCTGGGTGGCTCAGTCGGTTGAGTTTCCAACTCTTGATTTCAGCTCAGATCATGTCCAACCCAGCATCAGGCTCTGTGCTAAGCAGGGAGCCTGCTTAGGATTCTCTCTCTCTCTCTCTCTCTCCCTCTACCCCTCTCCCCCCTCCCTGGCTCTTGCCAGTGCGGGTTTACTCACTCTCTTTAAAAAAAAAAAAAAAAGTCATTGGTGTGGGCGCCTGGGTGGCTCAGTCAGTTAAGTGTTGGACTCTTGATCTCGGCTCAGGTCATGATCTCACAGTTTGTGAGTTGCAGTCCCATATAGGGACTGCTAGGGGTTCTGTCTCTCCTTCTCTTTGCCCCGCCCCCACTTGTGCTCTATCAAAAATATAAATAAATAAACTTAAAAAAATTGATAAGCTATCAGAGTTGGGGGGATGGCCAGTGGGTAGGTGTAAGGAACTGAATTTCCCTGACTTTATAATTCTTTTCTTTTTTACGTTTATTTATTTATTTTCAGAGAGAGAGTGCGAGAGAGAGCAGGGGAGGGGCAGAGAGAGAGAGAATCCCAAGCAGGCCCCAGCTGTCAATGCAGAGCTGGATACGGGGCAGGAACTCATGAACCAGATCACATGACCTGAGCCCAAATCAAGAGTCAGACACTTAACCCACTAAGCCACCCAGGCACCCCAAGTTTATAATTCTTTTTTTTTTTTTTTTAATTTTTTTTTAACGTTTATTTATTTTTGAGACAGAGAGAGACAGAGCATGAACGGGGGAGGAGCAGAGAGAGAGGGAGACACAGAATCGGAAGCAGGCTCCAGGCTCTGGGCCATCAGCCCAGACCCCGACGCGGGGCTCGAACTCACGGACCGTGAGATCGTGACCTGAGCCGAAGTCGGACTCTCAACCGACTGAGCCACCCAGGCGCCCCCCAAGTTTATAATTCTTGAAGCTGGGTGATAGGTATATGAAGGTTCATTTTACACTTTCCTCTATTTTTGTGTATGTTTGAATTTTTCCATAATAGAAAGTTTTTTAAAACCCTTATTTTAATGTTCCGAATCTAAAACTCTTAAACTATGCTGTGCTACTTTCCAATCCTAGGGGAAAATGCCAGTGACAGGATCAAACAACCTCTTTGTGCACAAAAGATGTTTCGAAGTCTGGAATGACCATGCAGCAGAGGGTTATATCAAACGTCTGTTGGATAAGACTTTGGAGATAAACACTTTTATCTCCAAAGATAAACTTTTGCTCAACTTTTGCTGAGTTGTCTTGTATTGTTAAAGTGAAATGTGCAGGGTCATAGAAATAAAAATAAAGGGAGTCAAGCTATTTTGAAGAACTAAAACTGATTCTTAGCATTAAATGATTTATTAGTTATTATATTGACCTTGAAATGACCCTGAAGATCCATGGCAATGACCTGAGCTATTTCCTGTGAGTATGCAGTAACTCTTGTGAACAGTAACTTTGTGGAAAAGGACTGAAAATAAAGCAACCTGGTCTATAAATTATTTTCTCCTGGACCTCTAGACTCATTAAACATCTAAAAGGGTTCCTTTTCCCACTCCCCCTTATAGTTTTATAAAGCTTACAAAGAAAATTTCATGTAATGGTAGGTTCTCAAATTTGGGGGTATATATGTTCTTAAACTTTTTTTTTTTAAGGTGAAATTCACATTAAAAAAAGAAATTTACGTAACTGAAAATTAACCATTTTATCTTATTTTTTTTAGTTTATTTTTTATTTTGAGACAGAGAGCGGGGGAGAGGTAGAGAGCGAGAGAGAGAGAGAGAGAGAGAGGGAGAGGGAGAGAGAGAATCCCAAGCAGGCTCTGCACTGACAGCTCAGAGCCTGATGTGAGGTTCGAACTCATGAACCTTTCAATCAGATCTGAGCCAAAATCAAGAGCCAGACACAACTGACTGAGCACAACTGGCTATAATTTTGTTCATTAGGTGAGCATTTATTACCCAGAGTCAGGTTGGGCCCTGTGCTGTCATTCTATCATCCCTGGTCCCTGTCCTCTAGTGTCAGTAACAACTCCTTTATTGTTGTGATGTCCCAAAAGGTCCCTGCAAACTTCCAAAATGTCCTCAAGGGTGCAATACTCTCCCCTTGAGAATTAAAAAAAAAAAAGCCAACAGGAATTTCCCACAATAAGTCCCAAAATGTCCTCTAGGGGGCAACATCATCTCCTTGAGAACTAGGTGGAACCACGATCTAGCCTGGAGTTCATTACCCTCCATTTCCCAATAAAAACAGGGTTGGATTAGCAAGGAAGGTAGAGAAAATAGCTATTGGTTGGCAGTCAGCAAGATACCATAATGCCTCCCTTTGGCCAATGGTCTCCTCCTTTCTTCCCTAGTTACTTCCACGGGCCGGAGCCAGCTTCTGGCATTTCTTCCACACCGTGTAGTGACTTCTCTGTAGAGCCATCCCTGTGACTAGAAAAACAAAATCTTTTGCCAGAATAATGATGTTCCCAGAGTAGAAAGAAATAGGTGCCAGGGAAGCATTGGTCACTTATGGGCATCACAGAAGTTTCCATCTCAGAGAAATACAAGGATCTGCCAAGCTTGGAGACATTTTGGAGGTCCAGATGAACTTTGGAAACGATGGGCAAGTTGGTAAAACATGCAACCTTCCTCCACAACCTCCCCACACCACACCCCCCACACACCTGGCACACATGGGCACGTGCGTGGGCACACACACAGATACACACACGTGCACACACACAAAGCCACGTTTGGTAGCTCTGTTGGAATCTTAGAGGCAATTTGTATCATGACCGGGAGACTCGCTCTCACTGATCAGCAAAGAACGCTCTAAGGTATACAAAAGAAGGTTCTTTAGATATATCGCCCAAGATGTATTGCAAAAGACTGCCAGCTGGGTCTTCCAACCCAGCCATCCAGGGGGTCCTCAAAAGTGGCAAATATACTACAATTTACTTGTCTGTTCTCCAATCGATGGGTATTTAAGGTGTTCCCAGTTAGGGACTATTTTGACTAGCGCTGCTGTGAACATTCTTTTCATGCCTTTTGGTACACATTTGTTGGATATATACATTCGGGTGGAATTCTTGAATCATAGAGTAAGCTTCCTTTCAGCGGGAGTTGATATCGCCAAGCCATTTTCCAAAGGGATTCTAAGGGAGATCCTGTGTTTCTCCTCTACTCTAACATTCTATACTTCTCTACTCTGGTCGCCAAATGCCTGGAGGCTTTCCCACACCAAGCGGTTCTGCAACTGGGGGGATACCAGCTGAAGTTCAACTCCGTTCCGATACTATCTACCCGGAGTTAGCATGAGACCCCGTTGGTTAAGAGCTCATTCCCACAAGATTGCCCACCCCCAGCTTCAGCCTCAAATTGGAAGCACTTCTGATTGACTGGGTATAAATCAGATGTTGCCACAACCCCTTTCTCTGTTTTCATTAATTTGCTACAGTGGCTCACAGAAGTCAGGAAAATAGTCTACCTACTAGACTACTGGTTTGTTACAAAGGATATTAAAGAATATGAATGAACAAGGGGCGTCTGGGTCGCTCGTCGCTCTGTCCACTGAGCATCCGACTTCAGCTCAGGTCACGATCTCATGGCTTGTGAGTTCAAGCCTCATATCAACTCACTGCTGTCAGCATGGAGCCCACTTCCTATCCTCTCTCTCTGCCCCTCCCCCATTCAAGCGCACATGCGCGCACTCCCTCTCAAAACTAAAACATAAAAAAAAAAAAAAAAAAGAACAGGAATGAATTTAACTCATTAATGAGCGAACCAGCAGAAAAATTGAGCTGGTTCAAGCTGGAGATGAGAAATGTGTATGTATAAAAACAAATGCAGGAATTAGGTTGGAAAGTTTGCTACAAAATTGATTAATACCATTCAAGGTCGTCTTTCCTACCAGACCAAAAATCCTTTGAAACTTGAGAATCTTCCATAACTTCTCAGAGTCTAGACCCCAATCAACAATTACATAGTAAGTCAAAGTGACATTTAGAATGTTAGGGCGGGGGGCGCCTGGGTGGCTCAGTCAGTTAAGCATCGGACTCTTGATTTCGGCTCAGGTCATGATCTCACGGTTTCATGAGCTGGAGTCCTGCATGGGCTCTGTGATGACAGTGTGGAGCCTGCTTGGGTTTCTCCCTCTTTCTTTGCCCCTCCCCTGCTTGCGCTCTGTCTCTCAAAATAAATAAACTTAAAAAAAAAAAAAAAGAATGTCAGAAGGGCTTGGTAGGCAATGTTAGACAGTGGTCTAGTAAGACTCTGAAAAGGCATGGAGAAACTTCCTGCCTCATGAGACTTGTTGATCTTTCCATTTTTCTCATTACCTAAAAGCAGACAGCCCTCTAGAATTCTGGAATGGCCTGCTGAAGCTTCAGAGATGGCCAGCTGGAGACCACAGCCTGAAAGGACAGACCACCGTGTGGTCTAGTCTTAACCAGTGTGGTTTCATCCATCGCTAGAATACATGGGGTTCAGAAAACAAGGCACAGAAGGGGAAAGACAATTCGCAGTATTTTTCTTTCCATTCTCATAATCCTGCTCTACCAGTCTTGTGTTAAAGAAACCTTTCGGACAATTTTGTTAAAAGCGCGTGCCAACATTTTATTGCAATGATGCATGCAAAGAAAAAAAAAAGTCTCTTGTAGGTGAATTAGAAATGTATTCTTGGTATGGACATTTTAGGGGAGAAGTGAATGGTTAAATAACTATCATTAAACTAGAGGCTAGATCCAGAAAGTAAATAAAACTAGATCCAGAACATAAGAAAGGAAAGACGAAGATTAGGAGTCTTGATTGGCAGGCAGTAGTTCCTCAGAACAAATTTCATAACCATCAAAATTCACTCGAAATGGCTTAAATCTTTTTTATCAAGAAAGCTAATTACTTCACTGAAGGAGATTGTTATAAATTACTCACAAAGAGCGTATGTCCCAGACTAGTTTGCGGGCATTTTTTTTTTCTTCTTTCATGGTAGGATTAATAGACCAAGAAGTAATTTGGCGCCTTTACCTCCAGATTTATCTTTCATGCTGCACTGGTTTTCTTTCTGTCCCCGGAACCTAAATGGTCCATACCTCGTCAGGCTCTGAAATAAGCTTTTCCTTGGCTTGGAACTTTCTCTTCTCCTTCCCATCTCCACTTAAACAACCCTGTCCTGGGCGCCCCCTTTAACACCTCATTTAATAGAGGCTCTCTTCTAACTTCCAGTTCCTTTCCCCTGGGGCATTATCGGTTTTTAAGCTCCAGGAAGCTAGAAACTGTTCCCATCGACCATCACAGAGCTTGACACTGTACAAGGAGCTCATAAAAGCACAGAACAAAGATCCTTGGATATAAACCGGCCTCAACGAATTTTTGCAGTAGGCAACGGAATGCCCCACACGGACTAAAATTCTTGAGGCGCTCTTTACGGCTGATATTACGTTCCTGAGACAACTATTTAGACGCCAGGATTGTCTGCATCCGTTAAATGAGAATAGTAGTTCCTCCCAGCGGAGTTTTGAGGATCAAAAGATTGTAGGTCGTTTGCACACCGTTTGAACCCGGTCAGTCGCTCCCACGTGTAACATTTATCTTGAGCCTTCCCGATAACCTACGCTCCAAGCTCTTAAACTTCCCGGAGGCAGTACCAAGGCCCGCCCCTCTCGCACCGCCCCAGGGAGACGTCACTGACCGAGGTTTCTAATGACGTCAGCTCCGGACCTGTTCGGCTCCATCCTCCCCTTCTCCGGAAACCTACAACTCACGGCACCCGGCCTCCAGCTTTCGGTTATTTTTTTTTTTTTTTTCTTTCCGTAGCTCGAATTCTTTCCCTCCCATTCTTCCACCTAAAACTTTAGTCTCTTCCCGCCTGCCCTCAAGCTGGTAATTTTCGGTTCTTGCCGCTTGCGCTCGGGGGCATTTCCCAGCCTTTTGCTCTGTTAATCGCCTCCCGAGCCCCGCCCTTCAGCCTTTCCCGTCTAAATTCCTCTTTCGGCTAGTTCCGCCTCCTGCCACCCGCCTCCGACACCGCCTTCGGCTCCTTCCGGATCATCGCAGTTCCTTGCCTCCCCCCCGTCCTGGTCCCGCTTCGGCTATCTCCGGCTCCCGCGACTTTCCATCCATTCTCTAGCCACACCCCCATCACCAACCTCGGCTTTTTCCGTCTCTCGCTCCTCTGCCTTCGGCTTTTTCCGCCTTGCCTCGACCTCACTCCCTCCCTTCGGCTCTTTCCGCCGGCCTTCGGGAGAAGGCCTGTGCCCCTCTCCTCCACGTGACGCGGCCTCCGCCTCCGCCTCCCAGTTCCCCCTCCCACCTCGCCCTTCCTCCCGCCTCAGCCTCTCGGCTCCTCCAGGCCGGGCCGCCATTTTGTGTGAATTTCTGACTGCGGCGGGGGCCGAGCAGCCGGGGCACCTAGGGCGGGCAGACAGACAAGACAGTCGGCCCGTCTCCGCGGCCCGTTTCCTCCCTCCCTAAAATCCTTTTTTTTAACCCCCCTCGCTCGCTCTCCTCTTCTCCCCTCCCCCCTCGCTTGCTCCATCGCGCGCGGCCCGCGCTAATTACACCCAACCACCCACCAGTGTCCGTGTCTCCCGGGTCCCCCACCTCCGGGCCCGCGGGGGAGGTGTGTGTGGGGGCTCTCGCCCCGATGAGGGCCCCGCGCCCGTGAGCGAGTGACCCCAGGGGCGGGCTGCGGAGAAAGGCGGCGAGCGGCCCGCCGAGGCCTAGGCCGCGCGGCCTACGCGGAGGTCGGCGCAGAGGTGATTCCGAAACCGAAAAACTATATACCCATTCCTATCAGGAGCCCTCAGAGCTGAAGTGTGCCCCTCCCGCCACGCCCAAGCAGTCCTTTTTCGTGCATTAACATCCCCTCCCCCCCAAAGGAACTATGGAGGCCGCGCCCGGGACCCCCCCGCCGCCACCATCAGAGTCGCCGCAGCCGCCATCGCCGCCGCCGCCATCAACGCCTTCGCCTCCTCCGTGTTCCCCCGACGCCTGCCCGGCCACCCCGCACCTCCTCCACCACCGCCTCCCGCTCCCTGACGACAGGTCAGGCCCCCGGCCCGGCCGGGGCAGCGTCCCCGGGGGGAGGAAGAGGAGGAGGAGGAAGGGGGGCGGCCGCCATGTTGGGCCGGGCCGCGGAGGAGGAGGAGGAGGAGGAGGAAGGGCGGGGTCGGTGGGTGTCTCTCGCTCGCTCGCTCTTTCTCGCTTGCTTTCTCTCCTGGCCTCATGCGTTTCCCCCCCCTCGCGGCGCTCGCCCGCTCTCCCTCGCTCTCGCTCTGTCTTTTTTGGGCGCCATGCTGAGGGGAAGGTGAGGAGGCGCCCCCCGGACCCCCGCGCCCGCCCGCCCGCCCTGGGGAGGGGGCGCTGTGGGGGGGGCTGCGGAGGCCCACGGGGGTCCTGGCTGCCCCAGCGCCCGGAGCTGGCAGCCATGGGCCCGCCTGCCCGTCGCCTGGCTTCGGGGAAGGGGATGGGGGAGGGGCTCCCGGACCCTTTTTGGGGGGGGGATCTCGAGTAGTAACCCCGCTCTTAGGGATTTGGGAGTTGGGGGTTTCCAGCCCCTGGCAGTATCCTTTCTCCTGGGGGAGGTGTGCCCTGCCCTACTTGGAGAGGTACCCTAGTTTAGGCAGAAAGTGGGGGTTCGTTCAGTTCTAGCTCCATCCTTTTAGTGGGGGGGGGTCCTTTGGGTGGGGGCTCTCGCACTTTTTTTTGGCGGGAGGGATTTCCTAGCTATTACCTAGAGGGCAAATTTGGTTGGGGGGGGGGAATCTCTA
Source organism: Panthera tigris (assembly GCF_018350195.1). NCBI lineage: Eukaryota > Metazoa > Chordata > Mammalia > Carnivora > Felidae > Panthera > Panthera tigris. The sequence continues at coordinate 10,243,765 of NC_056674.1, forward strand.
ATTCCTTCGATGGAAGCCCCTTTCTCTTTTGCGGGGAGAAGCCCCCTCCCCGTGTTTTTCCTTGAAGGCAGGGGTCCTCTCGTTTTTCGTAGGTAGGTGATGCGTTTTTGGCGAGGGGGGTGGGGGGGTGAGGTTTGCTTTACCCTGCCTTGGAGGGGAGAGGAAGTTGGTCTCTTCTTTCTCATGGGGTTCCCTCCTCTTTCGGGCTAAAATGGGGCGCCATCCCTTCCGGGGGAGAAAACGAGGTTTGGTTTTTTTTTTTGTTTTTTTTTTTTTTAATTTTGTGCTTTTGCAGGGGGTGAAAGGGAGTGCCCCCCTTCCCCTTTTATGAAGTGCGAAATGGGTTTGCCCCACGCCCTTCTCTGGAGGGTGATAAAGGGGCCAGCCAGCCTGGCGCGTTTTAGAGCGAGGTTGGGGCCCCTGTTTCCCCTGCTCCAGCAGAGGGTTGGGGTGCAGGGTTTGCCCTCCCTTTCCTGGCGGGGCAGGGGAAGAGGTGTCTAGAGAGTGGATTGGGAAATGGAAGGAGGTTTTCAAGCGGCAGGAAAGGCAGCCTGAGAAGGAGTGGGGGTGGGGAGGGGAAAAGATCGAGCTGGACAGATGGCTGCCCCATAGCAGCCCGGGCTGGGGAGTCGCGGGAGGACCCTCCCCTAGATTGGGGTCTTAGCGAGGGCTTCCTTGCCAGGCACCACGGCCCCTTCTCCCCACTGCCACCTCCCCTTTTCCCTTTCTCCTTCACAGACCATACTTTGCCTTTTAAAAGAAATGCCACCCACATTCAGAGACACAAGTGCAGCAGTTTGGTGAGCTTTTAAAAAAAAATTTTTTTTTGGTTTTTTTGTTTTTGTTTTTGTTTTTGTTTTCTGTTTTGTTCTAATTAAATGTATCGTCCTGGGAATCGCAGCCCATCGCAGCCTGACTCCAGTTCAAGGAAATAAACAGATTAGCAAAGGTCTGTGCGCTAAGCCCACGTTGGGCTTCCGGGCCCCCCCTGGGGGGCAGGTGCATTACTCAAAGGTGCTTACACGCTTTATTCGACCTCTAAGGAGTTCTCTTATGTCAGAAGTGTATGTCTTACAATGGGTTGGGATGGTAAGTAGCCTCTTTTATTGAGTAATTCAATTATCTCCCTCTTTTTGTCCCTTTCCTGCCTGCCTTCCTCCTGCCTTTAGACCAAAGTGATGCTTGAGTGAATTGATATGTTCGAATCAGGATTCTAACCCAGTTTTGAGCCCTTTTAGACTTGCACATCCTTTCGATCTTTAATTTTTTTTAATTTGTCGTACACAGTTTTGTCAAAAAAAAAAAAAAAAGAGCGTTACTGTAACATGACAAAAACTTATGTAAAAGGCCCATATGTTTTCAAGCCCTTGGTATCCCTCTCTCCCTATCGGTCCATTGCTTTGTCTCCAGCCTTCATCTTTGAAGAAAGTGGACACTTCAGAGGTCCATTTCTAGGAGACGAGGTTAAAACTGAATTTGGTTTATGATCCCTGTATTTGAGTTAATGTGCTCCCTCCCTCCCCCCCGCCCTTCCCCCCTCCCCCAAAGATTGTGGTTCAAGTAGATCCAATTTTCTCATTTTACTCCAATGTCTCTTACGGTGATGGACGTTTAAATTAAGCAAGTCATTTGTAAAGTACTGTTTAAGCACCAAATCTGTAAAGTGTCAACCCCCAGTCTCCTCTCCCCGTCTCCACTGTTGTTCCCTTTGTTCGAAAGCACATGCCTGACCGTGAAAAGTTGATGCAAACGTGTTACATGCCCAGTCATGGTGGAGAGAACACTTCCTCCGGCCCCCAGTCCTCCCTCTCCTACACATACAAGGAAAAAAACGGCAACAGAAATGACTTGCAGAACCAAACACTTGTACTTCCGATGTGTTTTACAAGCATAAGTTCCGTTAAAAGACAAAACACGTTGAAGTTCCATTTTCCCTCTTGGCCCCAGTTTTGGTCCCTGATGTACTTTGGTCGAGAAAACTTTTTAACACACAGCCCTTTTCCCCTCTGAAAGGTCCTGTTTACCTTTTTTTTGTTTTTGTTTTTTTCCGTTCTTAGGGGGAAAAAAACGTTCACTTACGTTGGGATAAGGAAAAGGTAACTGCAGTTCAGTGGGCCATTTGTCTTAGTCTTCCTCTCAAAATACTCACAACGTAACTGCTGTGAAGTGGTGATGTTAGGTATGTAAAATCAGTTGTGGGAGGAAGAAGTGTCCACACTGTACAATATCCTGCAAAAAAAAAAAAAAAGTCTCAAGCACGAACTGAACACACTCTCTCCAGTGCGCAGGGTCAGCTGAAAATGAACTGCCTTTATTTGAAGTTTTCCATCCTTGGTGAAATTCCTTCTCCAGGAGCCAGATTCAGCAACTGGCTGCTCACAGACGAAAACTTTCCAAGTTTCGAGGGCAACTGAGTTGTAGAAGGATGCTTGTTTAACTTGACTTGAAATGTTAAGGAAATGGGATTTCTTTTGTAAGTGAACATTGTAGCAGTCATTCAGTGAATTCAAAAGTATCTCCCCAAACACTTAAAAAGGACTCAGGCGTAGCAACACAAGGGTTCGGTTTGGTTTTGTTTTGTTTTTTTTCCCCCCGTTCTCGAAGGAATCTCATCCATGAAAACCAAGAAGCCCCAGTAATTCTGTCAAACTGTATTTCCATAGTCTTTGTTTTTGAAATGTCACAGTACTGCCTTTTTTTTTTTTTAACCCCCCCAAACTGATGTACCAATACTAGTTAAAATTCAAATTAATGGATGTTGCAAAAAAAGAAAAAGGGTGTCACTCAGAATCCCTGATTTAACAGCAACTCTTAGACGCTTGCAATCTTTAAAATTGTTATATTCTCTGGGGAGAGGTTTAATCTGAAACCAAATACAAATCTCCCAGTAGAAGTACAACCAATTGTAGCCATGAAAATACGGGTATTCTGCTCATGAAACCCCTTTATTTTTTATTCTTAAATATGTTCTGCAGAAGAAAAAGACGATTCCCCAAAAGGGCTTTTCTCATTCCCGGTCTGTCCTGTCTCCCAGATAGGGTTTCGATTTGCTCAAGTTTTTGAGTTGTTGACAAGCCAGGATTTGTCAGTACAGCAAAGACACTCCTATGGCTTTTGCTCAGCCAGGAAGGCTCATCCCAAGTGGAAACTGCTTTGCGCCTGTGGAACTGAAGGCTTTCCCAGCTGTTGACTCCCTGGCAAGCTAGAGATGAATGGTCGACTCTGAGTTTGTTTCCAGCCAGTTGAATGCAGACAGTTTCATATTAAGCTGGTTTAGTAATTTGTCCTTTATTATTTATTTATTTATTTATTTAACGTTCTATTTATTTTTGAGAGAGAGAGAGTGTGCGAGCAGGGCAGGTACAGAGAGAGTGGAGGACAGAGGATCCGAAGCAGGCTCTGTGCCGACAGCAGAGAGCCCAATACGGGCTCCAACCCGTGAGCCGTGAGATCATGACCATGAGCCAGAGTCAGATGCTCAACGGACTGAGCCACCCAGGTGCCCTGTAATTTATCCGTTAATAATTCTTCCACCTCCGCTCTTTTCAGTCTTTTCCCTTCCCCGATAGGGGAGGAATGGATGTCTCCCTGTTGCCTTACCCATTGTTCCCTTCCGTTAACGTCGTCGTGGCTATTGAGGCCCAAGGACCATCTCGTAGAAGCCAGATCCAGTTACAGCAAATACCTGGATGGTGAAAGTCACTAATTATTCCCAAGCCTCCGGGGATAGCTTTAGATCAAACCATATTCCGGAGAACCCAGTTTTGGTCCCTGTGGACAGAATGTGCTGGAACCAGAGTGACTGGTGCTGACCCAGGGTGGGAAGTTGAGTGACAATAATTCGGAGCAAATAGTAAGTGAAATGGCTGAGTTTCTAAGCAGGCAAGGTGCTTGCCTTTACCTTGGCAACATAGCCCCTAACACAATAGGAGAAAAGAGGCCGGTCTCTGAGGTTCCTGGTAGTTGGTATTTAATAGGTCGATTCAGGCATCTGTGTAAGCGCAGTCCGCTCATCGGAGGCAGGAATCAGAATAAATGATTCGAGGCCGGTTTCATAATTAACACCTAATGGAAAGAGAGGAGCAAGCTGCCTGTTCGGGTGGCTTATGATGTGCTTTCGGTTAAGGTAAAACCGGGGCTGTGTGTTTGGAGCCAGGTTTCGTTCACGGATTTGGCTCTCCAAATGTATCGGCCTCGTCTTTGCCGCGGAACTGTTCTAGTTTTGATAGTTAATGAAGATGGCAGCCTGGAAAGGCTGCACAGGGTTTTTTTCTTTTTCTTTTTTTTTTTGGGGGGGGGGGGCTTTGTAACGAAAGGAGATTACACGGGCAGTTTTAAAATTTCTGACTTGATCAGTTGATGGCAGTTTGAAGACATGGCCCCCTCGGTTGGTGCGGACTTAGTTGCATCCCACAATCGTCATTCCGATAGAATGCTTTTTTGTTCCCATACTGGATATCTACCGGGAGCATAGTTTGCTTCTCTTGGCCAAATTGCTCAGGATGGAGAATCTCTCTCTTTTTTTTTTTTTTCCCCCCCTCCTTGTGTATTTTTTTTTTTTTTTTTTTTGGTGAATTTGTATCTGTGTGAATTGGTGACTCAGCTCCCTGTGTGTAAGGCAAGTGTTGACATCTTTTGAACATTGGAGGTGGCTACGGGATAGGAAGGAACAGTGTGGGCTCTGGAAGCAGATAAGATTGTGTCCAGGCTTGGCCATCCCTGCAGTGGGCACTGAGGCTAATGCTCTTTTCTCAGGGTCACTGCGGTCAAGCGGGCATGTACCGGACACCCACACGATGCCTAGCATTTGGCAAATCTTGGTTTCTTTATCTTCTTGCTGTCTCTGCTGCAGAAAAATTCTAAATCGAATGTATAGCCTGGTATGTAAGCGGAAGAACGAACATCTGTGGTTTTTTTGTTTCTTTTAAATGTTTTTATTTATTTTTGGAGGAGAGAGAGAGAGAGAGAGAGAGAGAGAGAGAGCATGAGCGGGGGAGGAACAGAGAGAGGGGGAGACACAGAATCCGAAGCAGGCTCCAGGCTCTAAGCTGTCAGCACAGAGCCCGATGCGGGGTTCAAACTCCCAAACTGTGAGATCATGACCCAAGCTGGAGTCAGACGCTTAACCGACTGAGCCACCCAGGCGCCCCAGAGCAACTGTGTTTTTGAGGCAAGTCCGTTTCTCTTCGCCCCTTAGGTTCCTGGCCAGCTTATTTAATTTTGAGCAGCAGATTGGGGTTGAAGCTAAGTGGAAGCCATCTTAAGGCCTTTCTGGCTTGCTCAAGGTCCTTGTTATAGATGCTGGGACGGTCTCGGCGGCTTGAGCTTATGCTGACGTCCTGCCTGCGTGCATCTTTGGCGATTAGGGTTTGAGCCTTCCTGCCACCTCAGTGGGCCTCCTGAGAACTGAGAAAGTGGGGCCGGAGCACCCCAACCCGCTGCTGACTGGTCTCGTCACCTCAAGCAAGTCCTTTACCCCCTCTAGAATCTCTGACAGACGAGCAAGGCCCGTCCCAGCTCCCAAGATTCTCCTCGCCCCTTGGGAGTTTGGCTGAGTCAGTAAAGGTTTTTGTTCATTCAGCAGTCAGGCCCGTACCGTGCTTTGCTTGGAGCAGAAAAGTTTTCAGGGTGTGCAAGGAGCTCTTCTCTCTGGAGGACTTTATTTAGATTTGAGCTAAGCTTGTTCCTACCTTTGCCCGGTCTCAAATTTCCTTCCCATGTCTGACACCTGCAGCTTCTGGCCACCATAGGGGTTGCTGCTGCTGTGGCAGCTCTGGAGACCCAACTGCAAAGGGGGTGCCTTAAAAATGAATTGCGAGGTTAGGCTGAGTGGTTAGATCCCAGGTGGATCTGTCAGTCAGCTGAGCACCTGGTTCCTTTGTCCCTGTTGTCTCTGTCCGATGGTCCCCGGAAACCATAAACTCCTGGAAGTTTAAAGCTTAGTACTGCGTGGATTCCGTTTGTTCCCTTTAAACGTGTCCTGATCCTCTTCTGGTAGAGGGATGGTGGGGAGTGGTGGACCGCGTGGACGTGGGGTCAGGCCGACTGTATGTGACCTGTGAGTCATTGACTGCTAGTCTCCCCAAATGTGTGACAGTGCCTCGTGTGAAGGTCAAAGATTACCTCCCTGGTTCCTGCTGAGTGCTTCCCATGTGCTAGCTCGCCCCAGGCCTGTGCTGAGAATTTGAAACAAATGATGTCACTTGTCCAAGGTCACAGAGCTGGGTGTGGAGGCAGAGGTAGAACCCCGGGCCCAAATCCCGTACCTATATGCTGTCGTGGGGCCTATACGATGTTTTCAAACTGCAGTGTGCAGCCATTAGCAGGATATGAAGTCCCATTTATTGATTTGTCTCCTGCATTTGAAAAACAAAGGAATGAAACAGGGTAGAAAAGGCAGAGTACAGTGGAGTTTAAGAGCCACTTTGTAAAACTTCAGAGAAACACATAAAGGAGATGTGGGTCAAGGTCAAAGCTGAAAAGCTACTGCTGGGAGGACGGGTGGACAGTCTGTGGCTCTACAAGATCCAAGCCTGCCCACTTGGCTTATTTTTTTTCTCCCCCCTAAGTAAAGTTTTATTGGAACATAGCCACGGCCATTAATTTATAAGGTCAGTGCTGCTTTTGCACTAAACCTCAGAGTTGCCATAAAGGTACAGAGAACTGTACGGCCTGCAAAGCCTACGGTATTTATTCTTGGGCCCTTTAAAAAAAATTTTTTTTTTTTATATTTAGGTAATCTCTACCTCGGACGTGGGGCTTGAACTCAGTGACCCCAAGATCAAGAGTTGTATGCTCTTCTGGCTGAGCCAGCCAGGCACCCCCACATTTTGGGCCCTTAAAGAAGAAGGTGGCTGGTCCCTACCTGCACAGGAGCCATCGTTATCTTTGTTGTGGCAGAGGTGGTGGGAGAGAGTGGAAGGGAAGTGTAGGTATTCCCTTAAAAGTTGGCCCCAAAGACGCCTGGCTGGCTGGTCAGTAGAGCGTGCAGCTCTTGATCTCAGGGTGATGAATTCTATCCCTACTTTGAATGTAGAGAATACTTTAAAAAAAAAAAGGGGGGGGGGGCGCCTGGGTGGCTCCGTCGGTTAAGCGTCCGGCTTCGGCTCAGGTCATGATCTCGCTGTCCGTGAGTTCGAGCCCCGCGTCGGGCTCTGTGCTGACAGCTCAGAGCCCGGAGCCCGTTTCAGATTCTGTGTCTCCCTCTCTCTCTGACCTTCCCCCGTTCATGCTCTGTCTCTCTCTGTCTCAAAAATAAATAAACGTTAAAAAAAAAAATTAAAAAAAGTTGGCCTCAGAGAGTGGGGACCCTCCGTGACCTGGTGCAGCTCTGTCAGCCCGTTGTTTCACTCCTTCCAGTGCGTGTAGAGGCCCCAGCTTGGGCTTTTGAACCTTTAAGTCAAAGAGATTTTCATTCATCGGAAGTAACGGGAGATTTCTTGAAGCCAGCGGGGAAGTGGATTGCAGCTAACACGTCCCTGTTAGGGCCCAACCCAAGGGAGCTGGGCCCAGACATGAGTGTCACTTGGCTAAATGTCCATTGCAGGTGGCTTGGGTTGTTGCCCTCCTCATTTTCCTAACAGACACCAGGGCTTAGGTTTCCTTGGGATTTCAGGCCCTGCCATTGCATGGAAAGCCAGAGCAGTCCCGGGAACCATAGCTTCTTGCCAAGGGAGGTGGGCCGCATCCCTGGGGGGTGCTGACTGGTGGCCCCTTTCACGTCGGTTGATGCATCACGTACGGGCTTTTGTCACTCTCTGGCCTATCAGGAAGCCCTTGATAGACACTCGGTGAATGAGTTTTTGATTAAAGACAACCCCTCTATTACCTCATTGGAGTTTTAGGTAACCCACGTTATTGCCTGTGAAAATAGTCCCGTGTCTGTGTTGACGAAACTGAGCAAGAGGGTATGGAGAGCTGAGGCCGATGCTGGGTTTGTGTAGAACATGTCACAAGTGCTGCCCCCAGTCTGAACCTGACCCTGTGCTGGACCCTTGGAAACTCAGGTGACCGCCAGCCTCTTCTCTGTCCTCCAGGAGCCCACAGTTGACTGGAAGTTAGCAAAGAGTTGAATACAGATAATTGCAGTTGTTTTTTTTTCTTCTTCTTTTTTTTAAGTTTATTCATTTATTTTGAGAGAGAATCTCAAGCAGGCACAGAGCCCCATGTGGGGCTCAGACTCACAAACCGTGAGATCATGACTCGGGCCGAAACCAAAAGTCAGACGCTTGCCTGACTGCGCCACCCAGGCACCCCCAGATAAGTGCAGTTCTTAAGGAAATTCTTTGGTGGTGTATGAACAAGAAATCCTAGTAATCCTAGGCTAGGTTTCCTTTTAAGACGAAAATGTTAATATATTCTTTGTCTTAGTTGAATGGAACCAAACCTATTTCCTCTGAAAAGATTCCAGACGAGCAAGAGGCTTGGTTCACAAGTTGAGTGATTTGATTTTCCTTTCTGGAATAATAGAAATTGGTCCTCCTTGGATGAGAACCAGCATCCTTCCAGCTGTCTGAAGCCTTGGTTGGCATGAGAAGGTGGTTAAGAAACTCTGTTGCTGAGAAACAGACTTCAGAGGTTCATCTGACAGGAGGAACTGGGGTCAGATGGATGCCTTTACCAAGAACAGGAGCTGTGAGGTGCCCGGTGGCTCAGTCGGCTAAGCATCTAGCTCTCGATTTCGGCTCAGGTTGCGATGTAGAGGTTCGTGGGTTCGAGCCTGGGCTGTGCACTGATAGCACGGAACCTGCTTGGGGGTGTCTGTCTGTCTGTCTCTCCCCCTTCCCTCCACACCCCCCCCCACCCCCCACTCTCGAGTGCTGGCTTTCTCGCTCTCTAAATAAATAAATAAACACTAAAAAAAACCTAGGAGCAGTGTTCAGAGTGAGTGGGAGTGAAAAAGTAGCTGTTCAGGCGAAGGAAATGACACCGGACTCCGTGAGACTCTAGTAAGTAGGCCAGGTTTTTTCTCGATCAGCTTGTTTGAAGCTCTGCAGAAACGCTCTGCCTGAGGGGTTTGTGTGCTTGGACAAACCCTGGCGTGGATGCCGCACACCCCGGGATGAAGTGTTCCTGCTGGTGTTGCACGGCTTTGGAATTTCCTTCCCTTGGAATGATTCCCGTTGCTCTCTGTCCATCTGGGAGAAGACCCTTTCCTTGGGGTTTTTCCAGGATTCTTTGGGCCTTTCTGTGCAAAAGTCTTTGGTGAAATTTTTGAACGTCTCTTTTCCCTTTATTTGATCTTGGAAGGACTGTATTCGCCTCGTGTCTTTGCTTAAGAATGGTTTTTCCTCCTAAGCATTTGTTCTGGGCCGGGGTAGTGCTAAGCACGTGATTGACCATGGTCTCAGGAAATTCTTCCCAAGAGGATTCGGTCCTTCTCACAGGTTCTGCTTCTGTCTTCACCTCACAGTTGAAACCCGGACACAGACCTCGCCCAATATCTTAATACCTCGCTTTGGTGTTTCTTGGAATGCTGTTTCCTTTGGTCGGTTTTCTGTACATCTGTCTTCTTTTTGCCAGCGCCGTTATAAATTTCAGGGAGGGGTTTTGGCGGTTGGCCTGTTGAGTTAATTATTCTCTTCCAGATGATTTCTAATTCTCCAGGCTCGAGGTTGAGAGTTGGGCCCGGAGTCAGAGAATCCAGGACTCGTTCCAGTTTTGCTCTGTGCTGTGACCTTGTAGGCAAATATCTTCTCCTCCCTGAGCCTCTGTGAAATGGGGGTGCCGATGACTCACGACCAACGTGGGTCTGCTACCGCGTTTCAGTGAGAGATGAGTGGATGTGAACTCAGCAGTCTGGTGCCTGGCATGGAAGTCGGCTGCTGCAGGATGTTTGTCATGAATACTTCTCGCTGCTTTCGGTGTATAAGACGCTGAGGTATCCTGGCAGGTTTTGTCGTTGAGGAAATCAGGGCCCTCCCCCCCAACCCCAGACTCCAGCTCTCTGCCTTCCTCGATAACCTCTCCTCAACTTGTTGAGGCGGTCCCCACTCAGGGCATCTTTTTTTCTTTAACTTACAGAAATTTTCTAGCATTTTCGTTAGAAGAGAAAAGCCATCATCTACACATCACCTGGTTTCACAGTTATCTACATTTTGCCAATTTTGGTTCATCTCACTACATCCCCCATCTGCCTTGCGTATTTTTTTTAATGTTTATTTTTGAGAGAGAGAGAGACAGAGCACGTGTGCGTGCGGGTGGGGGAGGGGCAGAGAGAGAGCGAGACACAGAATCCAAAGCAGACTCTAGGCTCTGAGCTGTCAGCACAGGTCCTGACGTGGGGCTTGAACCCATGAACCACAAGATATGACCTGAGCTGAAGTCAGATGCGTAACTGACTGAGCCACCCAGGCGCCCCTGCCTTGTGTATTTTAAAGCAGATCCCAGATTTCACGTCATTTGACCTGCAGATTCTTTAGTGTGTATCTGTAACTTGAAGATTTTTAAAAATTATTACATTTATTTACTTATTTCTTTATTTATTGTAAAGTAGGCTTCACGCTCAGTGCGGAGCGCAACACAGGGCTTGAACTCAAGACCCTGAAGTCAAGACCTGAGCTGAGATCAAGAGTCTGGTGCTTAGCTGACTGAGCCACCGAGGTGCCCCAACGATTTTTTTTTTTTTTTTTTAACGTAACCGCAAAGCTATAATCCTATGTAACAAAATTGACAATAACTACTTAATATTTCAAATACCCATTCCAAGTGCAGATTTCTCCATTTCCATTGGAGAAATTGACTTCTGGCTGTAGGTGCGTTCCCATCCGGGTCTCAGCACCGGACCGGCTCTTCTGCTCACGTTGAAGTGAGGGGTTCGGGGTGCTGGCGATCGGGCTTCTCGTGTCCCATGGTTGGTTTGCGCTTGGCTGCTCGGGTGGGGTGTCGTCTGTCACGTGGGCACGTTACCGTGGAGGTGGCGCGATGTCACAGTCTGTTGTGACACCACGTGAGAATGTTGAGGGGAAGGGAGACATAGAGCCCATTTGCTCTTGAGTTCTGGTCGATAAACCTAGGTAGTAAGGACACTGAAAACCATGTGCGAGGCCCAGAGGTTTATTTCAAGAATTTCCTGCCTCTGAAAATCCCTCAGTGAGGTGCCCCCCCACCCCCCCGAGGCTCCTTCACCTCGTCGGAAAGCGAGGGAAAGCCTCTGTGCCTTCGCTCCCAGTAAACAACTGTCCCACACGGTCGGATTTGGGGACTTCGGCAATTGGGCCTGTCGTTAACCATTTGAAGAGGCAGAGCCTCCCCGTAATTTTTGTAGTTTTGTCCCTAGTTAATGGGTCATTCCGAGCCTACCCAGGCAATTTGTTGAGCGTTTGGGCAGTTAATGGTCATAACCCTGACCTTCACATTAACCTAGCCGCCTCTTGTCAAGGGCTCTCATGATCTTCAGGTAACAGCCACTGCTCCCATGAGTGTCCACCTTTTGTTTTTTTCGCCCCCACCCCATTCTCTTTTTTTGCAAACCAGATCGATCCACAAACCCGGGCCCCTTTCAGTTTCCTTCCAGCTCTCTCGTCCAGAGAATTTCCATGTCGGGAAGCTTTGTTGTTTTTAAGGGGCCTTTGTCCCTTCTTCCTGGGGCTCAGCTCTCCCTGTGCCTTTCCCTCCTGGTCGCCCACTCGGTTACTTCCTCTTACCAGCTGGATTAGAGCAGAGGAAGGGGACGTGTTGATTTGTCAGTTTTGTCAGCAGGGTTTGTCGGGAGAGGGTAGCGCGCACTCGGTCCGGCCAAGTGTAGCGGGAACTTGTTGGCCAGCGGTCAGCAGCGACCCCCGAGGGGAGTTGGCTGAAGCTTCTCCGTACAGAAAGTGCTTCCTGATGAGCACCCCGGCCAGTTTAGGGGTTATCCTTAAATCTGGTAGCTGCTTTTTGTCTGGTACTTTGTGCCTTTCTCACGTCAAGGGCTTTATCCACATTAATCTCATTTAACCTTAACCACCCTGGTAGGTACTACAGTCACCCCATTCCACAGGTGAGAAAACCAAGGCGCTAAGTTACGCGTACCAAGAGCGTGAGAAGCGGAGCTGGTGGTTGGTCACTTGGCCTGCAGAAAGCGGCCCCGTGCCCCACCCCGCCAGCCTACTTTGAAGTCATGGGATTGCTTGACTGAGTGCTGTTTTTGCCAAGCCCGTGGTGTGTGTTGAATTCGGCACGCTCCTGTGCCCTGTGGAGTGGCCAAATAGGCATTCCTTAGAATGGGCACCCAGATCTAGTCTTTGACCCGAGAGGGAGGAGCTGGCTGTCACCAGCTCTGTGAGTGGGAATTTAAATGCCCTGGAAGCTTAGCGCGGGAGGCACGAGACAGATCTGACCCTCGGCAAGCCGGTGGCTTCTTCCCGTTCCCTCCTGGACACCCGTTCCAAGTCAGTCCCCCAGCTTGGTCGGTTGCCTGTCCCCGATGGCCCCGGCGGGCCGACCCTGGCGCGGCCATCCTGGGACATTGCCAGTCCGGGCTCTGGGAATAAGGTCGTCCCTGCTCAGGCTGACGCCTCAGGCTTTCTCCTGCTTACTGGTCTCAAGAGGGCTTGGCAGGTCTAGATTGAAATGATTAGCGCAGTGGGGCTTCCCCCACTTTTCTTGAGGGATTATGTCACAGTCTATTAGGCAAGCTCCCTCGGTATTTAATCCCACTCTGACATGGGCTTTGCTGGCAGTCTGTGAGGTGGCACCACTGAAGCCTGGCTGCCGTTCCTGGAGCCTGCTTTTGTGCCGGCGTCAGTGGTCCCCGGGGATTTCTGCCCCTGCCCCGGCTGGTTCGCTTTTCTTGGTTTTTGTTCTTTCCCGTTATAAGGAAGACAGACCCCGTGTTCATACAGCAGTTAAGCTGGGAATTTCCTGTGTTACCAGAGGGCACCCCCTCAGGTGACCAGAGGTTAGCCCAGGGCTCCGAGAAGTTTGAGAGCACAGCATGGCCAGATGGCACTGAGGACGCACAGTGGGCACTGGAGGGTCACCGGCCTGGTGTCCCTTCCAGTCTCCCATTTTCCCTTCGTAAGTCGCCAGCAGGTTTTTTGTTTCTGTTTTTTAAATACTGTTTGTCAGTTTTCCCCAAGTCCGTGTAAAGAAACAAAGTTCTAAGTATTCGTGACCCATTTAGTAAAAAGTTGCGGCGTAGATTCTCACTGAGCCCAGATACCCCGGAGGTGTTCATACAGGTAATGCAGAGGCCCGCTTTGGCTGAAAGTCTTTGGAGGGTGGATTTGAACACTGTGCTTCCTTGCTTTGGGAAGTCCTTCGGCATGAAAGGGCTTTCTTCAGGAATCATTCCTTTTTTTTTTTTTTTTTTTAAGTTTATTTATTTTGAGAGAGTATGTGTACGAGTGGGGGAAGGGCAGAGGGCAGAGAGAGGGAGAGAGAGAATCCCAAGCAGTCTCTGTGCTGTCAGCACAGAGCCTGATGCTGGGCTTGAACTCCCAAACCATGAGATGAAGTTGGACACTTAACCGAAGGAGCCACCCAAGTGCCCCCTAGGAATCTTTCGTGATGGTGGTGAGGACTTTGGAGTCGCGCGGGTGGTCTTTGTAGCCAGCCCCCAGGTGTTGGGTGTAGACCCGGCCCACGTATTCAAGCAAGCTGGCTTGTGGGTGCGGGACGGGGATGGAGCCTGACCCTGACCCTGGGCAAGACCTTGGCCTGCCCTGTCATGCTGTGGGCGGAGGTAAGGGAGTGTCTGGAATGTCTGCCCTTGACAAGTCCCATCGCCTGTCCTCCCTTTGAGATCCACCTGCCTGGGAGGAGAGCGTTCAGAGCGTCTTGCCATCCCTTCCACTCTGATAGGCTTCTTCTGGCTCCATGAGGGTCTTTGGCTCTGGGAGCCTTATTTTCTTTCATCAGGGCTTCTGGGAGCCCGGGCACTTCTTGTCTTCCTGTGTCCCCTCCGTCCCCACCTGCCCTGAGATTCTGGCCGCTTTTCCAACATGTCCCTCTGAGCTTTTTCCTTTCCAGACTGTTGGTTAAGAGTGATGCGCTTTTTAGCTTTTCTTCATGGAGTACGGGCCTCCGTCCCCGCCATTCTCGGTTTGTCTCTGGGCCTTCCTCAGCTCCATTTTGTCTGTCTGTCTGTCTGTCTCCCTGTGTTTCTCCTGAGGTGTGGCGAGCTGGTCCGCCCACGGTGTTCCCAGCAGGGAGGGACATGCGTCCCGTTTGCTGCGGGAACCACACCCTGGCGTGGGCCGTCGTTCCAGGCAGCAGGGAGCCCGCCGAAACCAGTTTCCCCAGTCGGGTGGCACTTTTACTGTGGGCAAGGCCACTCCAGCCGAGGCAGCTTCGTCGCACACCCCGTTCCGTGGGCCGCACCCAAGCCCAAGCCGGAAGGTGCCTCACTTGTCAGGAATGCCGGCTCCTCCCCGCTTTACTCTGCATCTTTCTGCGGGGCTTCCCCCCACCCCCCACCCTGGCGATTTGCAAGGAGACAACCCGAGACGACACGCACGTCGTCGTCGTCGGTCACCTCCCTGACTTGTTTCCTTTGAAACAGCTGAACAGATTTTGTGTCCCGCGTTGTGTGTGAGAGAGCTGCCCTTGACCTCCGCCGGGCTGTCCGTGGGGTTGGGGCCGCTTGGGTTTTAAGCTGACCTGACCGCTTTGAATGGGGAATGAGAGTTAAGAGAGGCTCCTTGACATTTGGGGAGCAGCGCCACCCGGGGCGGACAAAGGGGGTTGCGTGAGTGAAAGGACGTGAAGGACTCTGGGAGCATCACCAGTGTGGTGTTTGTCTACAGAGCCCCGTAGAACCTGCGGGGGCTCTGGGGGCGGGCTTGTTCCCACTCTGACCCCGGGCCCGTCTGGGCAGCAAGGTCTTTTCTGCCTGGATTAGATCCTTTCACGGTTAGCCTTTCGGATCCTGGGTTCATTACGCCCCTGTTTATGTTCTCTTCGTTCTCTTCTGGGGTCCTAGTTTTAATGGAGAAGAAAGGAATTTTTTCTCTTCTCACACACGCTCTTCCATGGTCATGCATGAGGAACGGTGGGAGCTTTTAAAAAAGATTTGCGGAATTTTTTTTATTTTTATTTTTATTTATTTATTTTAATGAAATAGTTTTGTGGGTTTTTTTTTAATTTTTTTTTAACGTTTATTTATTTTTGAGACAGAGACAAAGCATGAACGGGGGAGGGTCAGAGAGAGGGAGACACAGAATCTGAAACAGGCTCCAGGCTCTGAGCTGTCAGCACAGAGCCCGACGCGGGGCTCGAACTCACGGACCGCGAGATCGTGACCTGAGCCGAAGTCGGCCGCTTAACCGACTGAGCCCCCCGGGCGCCCCTATTTTTATTTTTTAAACCAACTCCTGTACTTGTGAGAACTGTCTCTGTGGGTTTGGCCAAAAACTAGATTCTTTTTCCAGTTGCTTTCCTTCTTAACCCTATTTATCCCCTTCCCTCCTCCCCACCCTGTAGATATTTAGAATGTTCTGTGGGCAGCAACTGTCATGTTGGGAGAGTGCTTTTATTTTTGAAAGCACTAGGGATGGGGGTGATGTGGGGCCAGTGACAAAACCAGGAAATCTGTAGGAAGGGGAGCCAGAAGGGATACCGGGGGTCGGCAGCGGTGGAGTGCGGGGGACCCCACCCCGACAGTTGTTAGGAGGGGACATCAGGAGGGGTTTGGGGCCTGGGACCCTTCGCTCACCCCTTCCCCTTTCTTCACCTGCTCGGTTGCCCCCCGGCTCCCCAGCCCAGAGCTGTGCAGCCCAGGCTGTGGGTCAGACCTCTGGAGACCAGAGCTTGTCGCTGGTAGTTCTTACGGGGCTTTGGTGAAATACATTGTGTCCTCGGGCACAGCCCGAGCCTGCTTGTGGGTCGGGTCCGGGAGACCGGGGGCCGCCTCTGGTTTAGAACCACGGCCCTGTCCCCACTGTGCACAGCCACCACCCTCAGCTCACAGGACACATCCATAGGACTAGGACCAAGCCCGTGACCTCAGGCCGCTGTGCACCACTGCACTCTGGGACGGATGCTAATCCGTGTTCCCTGAGAGACAGCAGCCTCTCTGGTCAAGTAAGTCCTGGAAATGCTCTTAAAGCAGGGCTGCGCAGGCTTCTGGACGGCAAGACCTCTGGGAACTTCCATTAGAGCATTAAGCACTGTGATGCCCCAAGGTGGGGATTTCCTCCCCTCATTTGACCACAGAACCTTGTCGCTTTTCTTCTTTAGAGTTCGAGGTCCTTGGAGCACTCTGAGAAATACTGACTTAGGGTGGTCCCCGTATCAGTGGCTGCACCTTGAAAACCCAGCGGTGTCGGGCCCCCACCCGCTGTCCCCCAGCCAGGTTACACGAGAGCGGGCGCAGTCCTTGGGGAGGGGGGCCGAGAGGCAGCGGCCCCCAGTCCTCCCGAGGAAGGCCTCGCTCTCTTCCTGTCCACCGGGGCCACCCCGCAGCCCTTGGACGTCCCGTCTCACACCCCGGCTTCATATTGGCTTTGGGATTGGTTTATAGGGAAGATGGTGAGTTGGAAGAAGGTGAACTGGAGGATGATGGGGCCGAGGAGACCCAGGACACCTCCGGAGGGCCCGAGAGGAGCCGGAAGGAAAAGGGGGAGAAGCACCATAGCGATTCGGACGAGGAGAAGTCTCACCGGAGACTGAAGCGGAAGCGGAAGAAAGAGAGGGAGAAGGAGAAGAGGAGGTCGAAGAAGAGGAGGAAATCCAAGCACAAAGTAGGTCTGGGAGGGTGCCCCGGGGCCGGGCTGCGTGCACCTGGCCGGAGCGGAGCCCCGGGGGCCGAGCTCGCCTCGGAGGCCAGAGGGCACGCGTAATAGTGGTGCTTATTCCTTCCCCAAATTGGATAAACAGTTTTATTTTTCTTTAAAGAGTCAGTGGCTCATGCTCCATTGCCACTAAATGCCCTTAGGTGAGGTGTTTGGCAGGGAGCGCTGGGCCCTTCCGGCACATTCCGGCAGCGTCTGTCCCTGAGCTGACACTGCCCGCAGCGGAATCACTAAGTCCGTTTCTTCTGCCACTGCAGCGCCACGCTTCTTCCAGTGATGACTTCTCGGACTTTTCAGATGACTCGGATTTCAGCCCCAGCGAGAAGGGGCACCGCAAGTACAGAGAGTACAGCCCCCCGTATGCACCGGTGAGTATCCGCCTCGCAGGGGCCCCCGCGGAGCCGGGTAAACTGCCCTTGTTTGCTAAGCACTTGCTGCCTGCTGGGCATTCTTGCACTGCGTGTTACGTGGGTTTTAAGCCTGCAAGATGAGATACTGTTTTTATCCCCGTTTTACAGGTGAGGAAACCAGAGCTGGGATACCAGCTAGGTGGCAGCCGTGTAGTGTAGGAGCTGGGGTTCGAGCCCAGTCAGTGGCTGATCTCCATTAGCCATCCTAAGACTTCCCTCTTCTTCCCATGGCCTTGGCAGGACTCAGGATGTCCCCGTCCCCCAGAAATCTGCTGATTTATCCTTGGTGTAGCTGACCGTTGTCCACCATTGAGAAATGACCTGTTGTGGAAAATTGGAGCAAATGATCTCAAGGGCCGTAGAGTCAGAAGTCAGATGTTTATCCTGTTATAACACGGAGCTTAAACGGGCATTTAAATTATTTGTTTGGTTTCTGTACTGTTTTTTCTCCCCAGCAGAATCGGTAAGAAAAATTGATGTAGATTTTCAAGTTTTGATGAAAAATGCTTTTAAAGTTAGTAGCTTTAAAATACATCCCTGTGTCCCATGACTCAGCATCATCTGTCCTAACGAATAATTCAATCATATAATGTTATACTTGACGTTGATATGCTAGCAGAGATTCAGACTTTCAGCCTGAGGCAAGAAATGGAGGGCACACCACAGCTTCGATTAGGAACTAGAGTTTGAGGCTTTTTTTTTTTTTTTTAAGATTTTATATTTAAGTAATCTCTACCCCCCCATGGGGGTCGAACTCAACAACCCCGAGATCGAGAGTCACACGTGCCACTCACTGAGCCAGCCGGGCATCTGGGATTGAGGGATTTTAAGGTCTGCTAATGTAGTCCTATGTGTCTACATACTTACGTTCTGTATTTTCTCATAACGAGTGTGGATTTTTTATTTTTTTAAATTACTTGTTTACGTAGGCTTCACACCCAGCACGGAGCCCAACGTGGGGCTTGAACTCATGACCCTGAGATCAAGACCTGAGTTTGAGCTCAAGAATTGGATACTTAACCGACTGAGCCACTCAGGCGCCCCACGAGTCTGGGTCTTTTAAATTAATATAGATTGTTTCTTAGAATAGTTTTAGGTTTGTAGAAAATTGAGCAGATGCCTTAAATGTTTATTTACTTTTTTTTTTTAATTTTTTTTTTTAACGTTTATTTATTTTTGAGACAGAGACAGAGCATGAACGGGGGAGGGGCAGAGAGAGAGGGAGACACAGAATCGGAAGCAAGCTCCAGGCTCTGAGCCATCAGCCCAGAGCCCGACGCGGGGCTCGAACTCACGGACTGCGAGATCGTGACCTGAGTCGAAGTCGGACGCTCAACCGACTGAGCCACCCAGGCACCCCAATGTTTATTTACTTTTGAGAGAGAGAGAGAGACAGAGCATGAATGGGGGGGGGGGGTGGAGAGGGAGGGAGACACAGAATCTGAAGCAGGCTTCAGGCCCTGAGCTGCCAGCACAGAGCTCGATCGATGCGGGACTTGAACTCACGAGTTGTGAGATCATGACCTGAGCTGAAGTCGGAAGCTTAACCTGAGCCACCCACGTGTCCCTCTCCTGTTAACGCTTTACGTTATTATGGTACATTTGTTGTAATTGATGAGCCAGTATTGATGCATGGCTATTAATCAAAGCTTATGGTTATACTAAGGTTCCCTCCTCTGTGTTTTGCAGTTCTTTTGCTTTCGACAAATGCTCATGTTATGTATTCACCATACACTATCATATAAAATAGTTTCAGTTCCCTAAAAATCCCCTGTGCCTTACCCCCTCCCTCCTCCCTGAGCCTCTGGCAACCCATAGTCTTTTTCTGTCTCTGTTGTGTTGCTTTTTCCAGAATGTCAGAGAGCTGGACTCCTACAGCGTATAATTTTTTCGGATCAGTTTCTTTTACTTAACAGTATGTGTTTGTGGTTTTCCCATGTCTTTCCGTAGCCCCGTGCTTCATCTCTTTTAACCAATGAATAATACTCCATTGTCTGGATGGACCCCAGTTTGTTTATTTGTTTACTAAAGGACGTCTTGGTGCTTTCCATTTGTGTGTGTGTGTGTGTGTGTGTGTGTGTGTGTGTGTGTGTGTGTCTGTCTGTCTGTGTGTGTCTCTAACTTCATCCGGTATCTCTTTGCACTAACACAGTTTGGAAAACATCATTTAATAGCTTTCTAGTTTGGTTGCCAAGTAGATTATTAATTGAATTCCGAGGCCCCAAGAAAATGTTGACCAAGGAGCACCCCTCTTGGGGGTGCCTGGCTGCCCCTGTGGGTGGAGCGTGCGACTCTTGATCTCCAGGTTAAGTTCGAGCCCCATGTTGGGTGTAGAGATTACTTTTATTTATTTATTTACTTATTTACTTACTTACTTATTATTATTTTTTAAATATTCATTTTTGAGAGAGCAGGGGGAGGGGGGCAGAGAAAAAGGGAGACAGAGGACCTGAAGTGGGCTCTGTGTCGACAGCAGAGCCTGATGTGGGGCTGGAACTCACAAGCCGAAGTCTGCCGTTGAACCGACTGAGCCACCCCGGCGTCCCTAGATGGCATCCCCTAGACGGCGTCCCCTATAAATAAATAGATGGATAGATAGGTAGATAGATGCGGGCATCTTGGTGGCTCAGTCGGTTCAGCGGCAGACTCTTTTTGATTTCAGCTCAGGTCATGATTTCAGTTTTGTGAGTTTGAGCCTCATGTCGGGCTCTGTGCTGACAGCACAGAGCCTGCCTTGGGATTTTCTCCCTCTGTTCCTCCCCCACTTGCTCTGGCTCTCAAAGTAAATACATAAAAAGGCGCACCCCTGTTGCCTGCCAGGCCTCCTCCCCAAATGAGATTGCATATCCCTGGGCAATAGCCCTTTCTCTCCCCTCCCCAGTTCTTCAGGGATCGTGGGGTCCGTGTTTCTAAATTTTCTTTCAAGCCGTGGCTCTTTCTGAAGAACAGAAACGTCTGAGCCCACCGCCCAGCTCTCGCTCGTCTGGGAACCAGTGCCCCGAGTGCTGGGGGCTGGTGTGTCGCCGCCGGGGTGGCAGAGGCCCCCAGACAGTGCATCAGTTAAGGGAACAGCGGGGATCTTGGCAGTCCGGGCCCAGGGCCCCGGGGCCGCCTCACGCCCTCTCTCCATCAGTCCCACCAGCAGTACCCCCCGTCGCACACCACGTCCCTGCCCAAGAAGGCCTACTCCAAGATGGACAGCAAAGGCTACGGCATGTACGAAGACTACGAGAACGAGCAGTACGGGGAGTACGAGGGCGACGAGGAGGAGGATATGGGCAAGGAGGACTATGACGACTTCACCAAAGAGCTGAACCAGTACCGGCGCGCGAAGGAGGGCAGCGGCCGGGGCCGAGGTGAGGCCCTGCCGCCTCTGGGGGGGCGGGGGGGAGGGGGTCCGAGCAGATCCGCGGCGGGGGCTCGGGGTGCAGTGTGGGGCCCAGTGCTGCCGAGCCTCCGGTGCGGGAGGAGAGACCGGCAGTGGTTTCGGTGCAGGGGTGAGTACAGGGGAAGGGCGGGGGCTGCACACACAGGGCCCTGAGAAGAAGCCCCACTGCTAGGCCTGTGCTTGGGACGCAGCCAGGCAGGCGGGAGGCGGGGAGACGCCCTCGCGGCTGAGGGTTGTTTTCTTCATTCACTTCCTGCTCAGCTGTGAGGAGGGAGAGAAGGGACAGCTTGTCAGATACAGGCCAGGGTAACGGACAGCTGGCTGCCCCGGCCTCCTCCCCACTCCTCCCAGCTCCTATCACCCAACAAGGTGTGCAGCTTCTGAACCTTGAACTGTGGCAGTTAGGAGGTGAGGGAGGGCGGAGCACCGGAGACCTTCTAGAACTGGCTCCTGCCTGCGAGGTTTTGCAACCCACAAGGATTCCTGGGACCTTATAGCTCAGCAGTACTTAGCCCTAGGCCCAGCTTATTGTTAGAGTGGCTGCTCATTCGTTTTCTTGGCAAGTCTTCCCTGGACACCTCCCTGGACAAGCCCTGCTCTTTGGGGAGATTCTAGACCAGTGCCGTCCGATAGAAATACAGTGTGGGACACCTGGGTGGCTCAGTCAGTTAAGTGTCCAAGTTTGGCTCAGGTCACGATTTCATGGTCCATGAATCCGAGCCCTGCATTGGGATCTGTGGTCACAGCTCGCAGCCTGGAGCCTGCCTCACATTCTATGTCTCCCTCTCTCTCTACCCCACCCCACTCGTGTGTGCGTGCTGTCTCTCTCAAAAGATGATTAAAACATTTAAAAAGAAAAAATATATAACACAAGTCACCGTAGAATTTAGAATTTTCTAGCAGTCCCATTAAAAAAATGAAACAGATGAGATTAATTAAAAATTTTTTTTTATGTTCATCCATTTTTGAAAGAGCACAAGCAGGGATGGGGTGGAGAGGGGGCGGCGGGGGATACAATCTGAAGCAGGCTTCAGGCTGTGAGCTGTCGGCACAGAGCCCGATGCGGGGCTTGAACTCATGAACCGCGAGATCATGACCTGAGCCGAAGTTGGATGCTCAGCCGACTCAGCCACCCAGGCACCCCAGATGGGATTAATTTTAACGGTTTATTTTATCTACCTCATATACTCCAAATCTTACTTTAACACATTATCCAAACAGATAGATGTGGTATTTTATGTTATGCCTTTCTCTCTCTCTGTTTTCTCTCTCTCTCTCTTATTTATTTATTTATTTATTTATTTCCAACGTTTTTTATTTATTTTTGGGACAGGGAGAGACAGAGCATGAACGGGGGAGGGGCAGAGAGAGAGGGAGACACAGAATCGGAAACAGGCTCCAGGCTCCGAGCCATCAGCCCAGAGCCTGACGCGGGGCTCGAACTCACGGACCGCGAGATCGTGACCTGGCTGAAGTCGAACGCTTAACCGACTGCGCCACCCAGGCGCCCCATCTCTCTCTCTTTTTTTAATGTTTACTGCAATTGTATTTTTTTGTTAATGTTTACTTATTTAAAAAAATTTTTTTTTTTGACATTTATTTATTTTTGAGAGACAGAGCGTGAGCAGGGGAGGGACAAAGAGAGAGGGAGACACAGAATCTGAAGCAGGCTCTAGGCTCCTGGTTGTCAGCACAGAGCCCGACGCAGGGCTTGAACTCACGAACCGTGAGATCATGAGATCATGACCTGAGCCGAAGTCCAATGCTTAACCGGCTGAGCCACCCACGTGCCCTAGTGTTTACTTATTTTGAAAGAAAGAGAAATTGTGTGTGTGAGCAGGGGAGGGGCGGGGGCGGGGGCGGGGGGGGGGGTGGTGTGGGAGAGAGAATCCCAAGCAGGCTCCACACTGACAGCTTGAAGCCACGAATCTCAAAATCATGACCTGAGCCAGAACCAAGAGTCAGGTCCTCAACCGACTAAGCCACCCAGGCACGCCCGCTCTTTTTCTTTTCCTTTTTTTTTTTTTTTTTTTTTAAATGATGTTCTGTAAATCCAGTGTGTTTCACCCTTGCGGCATCTCTTAGTTTGGTCGTGTCACAGGGGCTCCGTAGCCACAAGTAGCTGGACAGTGAGTGCAGCTTTCAACGCACAGATGCCCTGTGGCTGTGCAGTGAGGGCCATAGCAGGTGCACATCCAGAATGCTGAGGGGACCTGGGCTGGGAACCACGGGACCTTCTGCCTGGAGCTGCTAGGAAGACTTGGGGAGGAGGAGGAAATGACCGACCTCGGGGGTGGAAAACGGGCTGACTTCTCTCTTGCTGGGGGCATCTGCTCACCATCTGAATCGCCCTGCAGGCAGCCGAGGCCGTGGCAGGGGCTACCGGGGCCGAGGCAGCCGCGGAGGATCTCGAGGCCGAGGCATGGGCAGGGGCAGCCGTGGAAGGGGCAGGGGCTCCGTGGGAGACCACCCGGAGGACGAAGAAGACTTCTACGAGGAAGAGATGGAAGTAAGCTCTCCTCCAGTCCCGCGGGAAAGTGGGGGGCTGGTGGGAGCTTTTGGGGGAAACCTTGGAAACAGTGGAAGGAAAGCATCGGGTGGCGGTTCTCCGTGTTTCCACATTCGTTTCTTATCTCGGAATAGAGGAAACCTTCACGTGGTTCAAAATTGGAAAGGTACCAAAGCTGTGAAAACCTCTCCCCACTACTGCTGCCCCCCGGCAGCTTAGTTCCCATCCCTGGAGACAAGTTTCCTGAGTGCCTTCTGGAAATGTTTGATGCCTTTGCAGTCAGGTGCTTGTTTATTCACGCCCCCCTACACACACACGCACACAGCTTCCACATTCACTGTTCTATCCCTGCCCGAGACCTTTCCCTGGCGGTCCGTTGTTACAGCCACAGCTGTCTTGTGTAGGAGGAGCCCTGTGGGATTTACCTGGGGGGAGGGGAGAGGAGTTGTAGGGGTGAAGACAGTACCAGAGGTTAGACACCCCCCTCTGCCTTAGGCTGTCGCACGTAAGGGGGCATGAGCAGGTGGCCTTGGGTGGGTCATCTGCCCTTCTGAATCCGGCGTTCAGCCAAATAAAAAGGCGTAAGGGGACAGAGAGCACGGTTAGGGACAGTGCTCATTGTTCCCCGCACGCCACCTGCTTCTCTCCTCCTTTCTGGAACCCTAGTATGGAGAAAGTGAGGAGCCGATGGGAGATGAGGACTATGACGAGTACTCCAAGGAACTGAGCCAGTACCGCCGGTCCAAAGATGGCCGAGGACGAGGTGGGCAGGGGGCCCAGGAGGTGACGGGTCGGCGGGGCTCCTTCCGGCAGCTGCTGCCGGACCGGGATCCTGGGGAGAGGCAGCAGGTGAACGCCATCTCTCTCCCCTGCAGGGTTAAATCGAGGCCGTGGCCGGGGTTCCCGAGGTCGAGGGAAAGGGATGGGCCGGGGTCGCGGCCGAGGTGGCAGCCGAGGAGGGATGAACAAGGGCGGAATGAATGACGACGAAGACTTCTATGACGAGGACATGGGCGTGAGTTGACCCTTCATTCGGATCTGAGATACTTAGCCGAGGCCCCCTTCTCGGACTTTTCCTTTTCTTGAACAAGTTGGCCTCTGAGGCCTGTTCATCCTCCTGCTCCCGTCCGCTCTTCTTCTCTGTGGGACGGATGAGCTCTCGTCAACTCTCGTGGTGGGTGTGCTGCTGGTGAGACCCTCTGTTCTTAAAACCACATCTCTGTAGCACCTGCATCTCTGAGGTGTAGAAGGTTCTAGGTGACCCGTCCAGGCAGCCTGGAGAGTTTGCCCTCTGGGAGGTGGATGCGTTCCTGCACAGCTGTGGGGTGCCCTTCGGTCGCCCGCAGCTCCGGGTGGCAGAACTTCTCCTGTCCGCGCCAGCGCGCCCCCTGCCTTGGGGCTCGCGCCCCGCACGGCCATGACACTGCTCTCGTTGCGAGAAGACGCTTCTGTCGAGGGAATGCTCGTGCCCGCCGGCCGACTTCTGTCACTCCCTCGGAACCCGCCTCCCCCGGCCTGCGTTGGCCCCCCAACCCTTCCTTTTCACTCCCCTTTATGCTCACGCTCTGTGTTCCTGACAGGACGGTGGCGGGAGCTACCGGAGGAGCGACCACGACAAGCCCCACCAGCAGTCCGACAAGAAGGGCAAAGTCATCTGCAAATACTTCGTGGAGGGGCGCTGTACGTGGGTAAGGGGCCAGTTACAGTGCCTGGCTGCCGGAGCAAGGCAGCCACCTCACGGAGGATGCTCAGGCCTCTGGGAATGTTCTAGAAGCCACGCTAATTGGGGGCGGTGGCCGGGTGAGGGTGGAAGTGATCGCCTACAAGAGATGCTGGGGAAGACGCTCTTGCAAAGATGTCACGTGCTCTGGTGAAGTTACTGGACTTTGGCGTTGGAAAGGGAATTTGTTACGACCTCTGGATAAAAAGGCAGGGGGGGTGAAGCAGGCCAGCCTTGAATTTCACAGCAGAGTTCAATACCAGAAGGTGGGCCGATGACCGCAGAGCTCTGAGGGTGTAACCCGGTGTGAGTGCCGCCAGCCTTGTATTCAAGTGCGATGGCAGTGGACAGACAACGGCACACGCGTGCCCAGGAAATGCCGCGCCGCATGATAAGTCTTAGGAAAAACTGCGCGTTTTGAACAAATACGAACAAATGCGTACACGTGTGAAAAACGCTCTGCGTTACGGTTTCGATTCATGTTATTTTTAGAAGCTTGTAATACATTTAACGAAAAATGAGTAGCCACTCCTGAGAGTAAGGGGAAACAGCCATAGGACAGTTTCTGTATTTCGTTCACCCGGGTGTTGTGTTCTGAGTGTGTCTGTGGATAATGGAAAATCAAGCCCCGCTAGCTTGAACGCTCAGACGTTGTTCCTCTGAGGTGAGGGACGTTGGTGCCCTGGTCAGTGGCACCCTGGGGAACTCAAGCTCCTTCCTCCTTTTAAGAACATCCGCCATCTTTGCCGGTCCCACAACGGCTGCTGTGGCTCCGGGCGTCCCATCTAAGGGCTGAGAGGAAAGATGGGTGAAGGGGTTTGATTTTTCTTTTAACTGAAGCAGTATTGTCCTCCCTCGGGGACGTTGGCTTATTATTTCATCGGCCACACGATGTCTCCACACGAGCCTGGAGAACGTGTTTGTAGCCGGGCACGTTCTTCCCAAACAAAACGGAGGTTGCGTTAGGAAGGAAGAAGCGTGGCCGTCATGCAGCAAATGGTGAAAAATAGTGGCTGCAGGGAGGGAGAGGGAGAGTAAGAACGAAGCGATGCGGGGCAGCGGAGCGGAGCCTGGATGAACGGGGACATGGGGCGGGGAGGCAGGGCCCGAGCCAACTTTCAAGGTGGTGAGAAGCCACGTCGTGAGCCCTCCCTGCCCTGTTGGGGGGGGGGGGGGATGCGTCCCTGCCATTGGTCCCTCCGTGCTTCAGCGGTGACAGAGGAGGACTTCCCATTGCAGGTGGGCGTCAGCGAGGGCTTAGCGTGGCACCCCCTTACCTTTTCCCGCCTCTCTTCCAGGGAGACCACTGTAATTTTAGCCACGACATCGAGCTACCAAAGAAGCGAGAGCTGTGCAAATTTTACATCACCGGCTTTTGTGCCAGAGCCGAGAACTGCCCCTACATGCACGATATCCTTTGGCGCTCACGCGTGACCTGCCGCAGCGTGCAGGACCTCCCCCGTCCTCCCCGGTGACGGTGGCTGGCCCGCGCCACCCGCGCTGGCCCTCCTCGCCTGCGCTGCGTCCGCCTCTCCGGGCGACCCCTCGCGGTCTGTCGCGTGGCAGAGCTGCCGTCCCTGTCCTGCAGATGAGTGCACTAACCACTCAGGCGTCCGCTCTCTTTGCGGGTACCCTCAAGGCCGTTTGTAGCGCCCTTGTCTGTTCCCTTCCTGAGACTTCCCCAGTTGGCCGTGTGGCCTTGGGCAAATCCTCGACCTGAATCATTCCTGGGGAGTCAGGACCTGCGGACGCGGCCCCGAGGCCAGCGTGGTGTGGGCAGGAAGCCCTCTGGAGGGAGGGTCCTGAGAAAACGGGCTCTTGTTGGGTCTGCCGCGAGCACGTCATGCAGCCCCCGAGCGGGTCACTTCACCTCTCTGGGTGTCCGTTTCCCCATCTCCAAAACAGAAGGGGCTGGATTCTGCGCTCGGGTGGGTTCTGTGACACGATGAGTTTGCCTTAACGTGCCCGTGAACGTGATTTCCCATGTAAGTTGTACCACACGACGGGGAACTGCATCAACGGGGACGACTGCATGTTCTCCCACGACCCCCTGACCGAGGAGACGAGAGAGCTCTTGGATAAGGTAACGTTTGGGGGTAACGTGGGGCCACAGCTGCCTCCAGGGGAACCAGGAGGTGCGCCTCCCCTTGACCTGGCGCGTCCATCTGGCTTCTGTGCGGGACCAGAATTCCCACTTGCCTTGATCTGGAGCTGGGCCGTCTGAGGGAGGGAACGGGGGCTGTTTTCTCTGCGGGGAGAACTGAGGTGCTCTCGCGTGTATCTTCTCTCCAGCCAGGGCGGTTTTCGTGGCGGGGCAGCGGGGGGTGGGGGGGGGGCCAGGGCGTGAAAGGAACGTTGCTTGCAAACACACTTTGCGTTGCTTAGCCATCTTTTAGAGACAGCCCATGATGCACAAGGAGGAGAGTGAAACTTGGGTGGGTTGTATTTTGATGGAAACGTCAGATGCTTCCTCCTAAGGCTTAAGGATTCCGTTACGCAGCCGACAAAGTGCAGGGTAATTGGAGGTTCTCGGGAGAGAGCGGCTTCTCCCATGCTGTGCCAGGCCTTCCTCCCCAGCCAGGCGATGTTTGAGACTCATCCTAGTATCTGTTGTTCTGCCCGATGAGTCATGAGGACTCTGGGGGGCCCAGGTTCCTGTCTTGGGCTTCCTAACGCACCAAGGAAACGGGTGAGGGAGAACACAGGTCCTTTCAGATGAAGGCTCTCGTGCCTTCTGGTTCACAGCCAGTTTGAGAGCTTTGGCCGGTTTTTTGAGGATGGAAAGGATCGAGTCTGAGTAGCACACGAGGCAGCTTCTGGAGTCCGTCAGTACCGCCCTGTTTCTGGTGGGATCCAGGTCTGCCTGAGGGGTCAAGGGTGAGCACTGCACGAGCAGAGCAGGGAAGCACCCCAGTGCTCACGGGCAGTGCCGTGGGAAAAACTCTCCCCTGACCAGGCCCTCTGGGAAATCTAGTATCCTAGGAATAGGGTTTCGTAATGAGCAGCTTGTCTAGAGTCTGTTTCTCTGACAGGGTAGGGAGCGGGGTAAGCAGTGGCTTCCTCTCACAAGAAGAACTGAACAGTGACTTGCCGAGGCCTGCCCCCTGCTGGAGGTTCAGAGCTGGTGCTCTAAACCAGTGCGGTCCAAGTAGGAACGCAGCCGAGCCACCGGTGTCCTTTCGCATTTTCTGGAAGCTACGTTAAAGTAGAAGGAAACCTAGAAAAGCTAATTTCAGGCAGTTTGTCTTATTTAACTTGGTATGTCTGTGTTCAGAATACCGTTTCAGCAAGTGATAGCGAAAAACGTAAGACGTTTTGCATTATCGTTCTTGTTGCTATCGTGTCTTTGGAATCTGGCGCTTATCTTCTACTTAGAGCCCCTCTCCGTTTGCACCAGCTGCATTTCAAGCCTCAGTAGCCACTTGTGGCCAGTGACCATCGCCTTGCACAGCCCAGCTCTAGACGCCCTAGTAAAAACCCAAAGCAAACCAAGATGGTACATTTCAGCTCCCCGTTACAAACGTTTTGAAAGCGTCAGTATCCTCCCCAATCTAAAAACTAAGTCTCAGTGGGTTAAAAATGAGTGTTGACGGACACTTGGGTGGCTCTGTCGGTGGAGCTTCCAACGCTTGATTTCAGCCTCGGGCCACGATCTCAACGGGTTGTGGGATCGAGCCCCACTTTGAGCTCTGTGCTGACACTGCAGAGCCTGCTTGGGATTCACTCTCTCCCTCTCTCCCCCATTCATTCTTTCTCCTTCTCTCTCTCTCTCTCTGTGAAAATAAATAAACTTTAAAAAAAAGATGGTGGAAAAACCATACCAGAGTCAAATTTGGGTAGTCAGAAAGTAAAACTCAAGATGAATTTTCAGGACCCGGTTAACCCAGATGAAGGCATCGGCCATTCCTTCTTGCCCAGACAGCTGCAGCTTGTTGGCCAGGGCTGGGGCCTGGAGCATCTGGGCGGCCCCTGGGTCCACACCGTGGTGCCAGTTATGCCTGGGCCTTGGCCGGCCTCCCCTGAAATGCCTGCGCTCTTTTTCTTTCCTTCCCTCCTTCAGCTCTGTTTTCCCACGTCGCGGACACCTTTCTGTCCGTTTAGACACATGTGTTCCCAGCCATCCGTCCCACGTTTGGAAGCATGCTCGCTCCTCCGCCCAGATCGTCTGTTAGCAACATTCTGCCCCATTTGCTCCTGTCTTATTTTATACATGTGTGTGCACGTTTGTTTGTTTTTTTTCCTCCTTGAACCATTCGGGAGTAAGTTGCTCACGTTTTGGTCCTTTACCCTGAAGTCCTTCCTCACGCTCTGTTTTTTTATAGTCAGGTTTGGCAAGCTATGGTTTGTGTCCAGTAAAATTCCTCCCGTTTAGTGTAAAGTTCTATGAGTTCTGACAAACACAGAGTCACGTAGCCATCCCAAAATGTAGATTGAGGAAATTCAGTCTTCCATTGCCCCCAAAACCCTGCCCCTGTAGACTCAGTGCTTCTCCATTTTCCAGCCTTTGGCATCACTGCTCTGTTTTCTGTCCCTATAGTTTGTGTTTTCGAGAATGTTCTCTGAATAGGCGTATCCAGTGTAGAGCTTTTAAACACACGTACGTGTGTGCATAACCTCTTGAATCTGCTTTTTTCCACCAGGCGTAGTGCATCTGTTGAGAATAGTTGTTGAGGGTAGTTCATTGCTGTTTGTTGGTGAGTACGAGTCCGTTGTAATGGATGGTCTTAAATTTGTCTAGTTATCAACCGAAGAAGATTTGGATTGTTTCTAGCGTGGGGCAGAAACTTAAGAATTTTCTAGCCAACCAACCGACACAAGCTGATTTCTTTGCCTTGATGAGCCTTGGCTCACATACCTTTGTGTGTCTGTGGGTGTGCGTGCCCTTTGCCGCTAAGAGGCTGCTCTGAACTTTCGGAAACTCTTGGCCTCGGTCAGGATCCATCCTGGTAGGGGAGGGCCCTGGTGTGTCTCGTCTGATGGAAAGGTCCTGGGAGTGCTGGTCTTTGCTGCAGGCGGAGAGGCCCAGAGGGGACGTGCGGGAGGTCTGGAACAGACGTGTCCCTCTCGGCGTCTCTGAGCAAGGACTGTATGGTTTGGGTTCGGCTTTCCTGGTGGGAACGTGGTTTTAATGTGTTTTACGTGTCACCGTCCTGCCCTCTGATGTGGTTCGGCGCCTGCTTTCGCAGCGACGTGCGTGGCTCAGGGTGGGAGACGGAGGGTAGAGAGACGAGCGCAGGGAGCTGGTCTAGGCGTGGAGCTGGGGTCTGGCGAGGGGTGAGGGGAGCTGAGTCCTGCAGCGGGGGGGGCCGCGTCCTCCAGCTGGCCAGTAGGCTGGGACGGGAGACTCCCGCCTGGCGTGGGGCAGGAGACGGAGGCCCTGGTGGCCGAGACGCTGCTGGTCCCGAGTGGCGCCCGGCGCATGCGGGGTGCTGGGCCGGCGCCGGCAGACGCCAGTGAAGATGCCACACAGGCTCGGTCTCCAGAGCCCGTGGTCTAATGGAGGAAGGGACGCTGGCCGGGTGTTCCCGACTGTTAAGTGGTACAGAGAAGCGCACGCGACAGGCATGGCTGGTCTCCAGAGGCCATCAGAGGCTGGTGGCAGGAGGCGACCCAAAGGAAGAGCAGCCGTGGGGCAGAGGAGGCAGCGCTTGCAAGGAGGGAACGATGGGGCGTCTGGGTGTGAGCTCGGGAGGCCAAGGGAGCGTGACCCCTCCGGTGGCCAGAGCCTGCCACCCCCTCCACGGGAGGGGAGGAAGCTGAGGTCAAGGTTGTTCCTGGTTAATGAGGTATAACCTTGTTAGGTTCTGCCTTCTGCCTGAGGGCATCGAGTTGCCGCTGACGGAAGGACCTAGCTTCGTGATTGATGCGTGCAGGGGATGGTGGGAGGGAGACCAGAGACCAGGTAGGAGGCTGGGGCAGAGTCCTGGCCAGAGGCAGCGGGGCCCAGGACAGAGGGCGGGCGGGCCGCTCGGGAGGTCCGGGCAGTAGCTTGGGAACAGCGTGGAGGAGAGAGACCCCGGATCGTGGCTCGGGGCTCAGGAAGTAGAGGGGGGTCCCTCACTCAGAGAGCCACGCTTGTGGCCAGTGGAGAAGGCACGTGGGATGAAGTGTGCCCGGGTGGAGCTGAACACCTGCCCGCAGCTCTCCAGATGGAGGAGTCTCCCCAGCCCCGCACTGGCACTGACTGAAGGCTTCGGGGCGGGCAGGGCCTTGGAGCCAGGGAGGGGGGGTGGAGGCAGGGTGCCGGGGAGACCCACTGGAGAGGGACGTCAAAGAGCGGGGTCAGGGTGGCCAAGGCCTTCACTCTCTCATCCCCCCACGCGCCCCCCACCCCTCCCCCCTCCCATCCTCCGTGGTCCTGATGTTAACCGGCTGTTCTCTGGAGCCCAGGGAATGCAGGGGGAGGTGCCTTTGTCTGTTTTCCTTGCTCATTTATCCAACAAATGTGCGTCCGTGCCTAGCTTCTGCCGGGCACCGTCCCGGGCCCTGGGGGACACGGTGGCGAGGAGACGGGATCCGGTCATTGGGCAGATCCTGATGATGCGCCGGGATCGCGGAAGTGGAGGGAACGTACAAGGAGCCCAGAGGCTCTGCAGACAGGCTGCCATTCACGGGAGCCTGGGTGAGGCGACCCTGTGCTGGTCCCGAGGTGAGTGGTAGGAAGAAAAGAGTGAGAGGCACATGCTGAGCAGAGGACACAGCACAGGCAGCAGCCTCGTGCTCGGTCGAGAAGCAGAGGGGGCCCAGGGGCCAGTACGCCGGGCGGGAAGTGGACCGAGCGTCAGGGCGGTGAAGCATGCAGGGCCGGGGCCTGCCTCGCCGCCGAAAGGCACTGCTGGTTCGGGGCAGGGTCGCCCACACCGTCCCAGGCACCTGTTAAGATGCGGTTCCGGTTCAGCAGGTCGCCCTGTGCTGCTCGTGCACGCTCAGACCACGCCTCGAGTACTGGGGCTCTAAGGGACAGATGTTTTCTGTAGATTGGTTGTTCGAGTATTCCGGCACCCTTGAAGCCACGTTCCTCCTAGACCCTGCTGTCCCCGGGTGCAGGTACCATTCCTGACAGGAGAGAGAAGAGCCGAGACCGGCCTGACACGCACCTGGAGACCCTGCTCCCACCACCCATGCTCCCGCCATCGCTGCGGGGAGGGAGGAGCGGGGGGCGGGCGGTCTTGAGCGGTGCTGGGGCTGGGATGCTAGCTGCTAGCTGCTGAAGCATCTCTGAGCCCCATGTTAGGATCCACGAAGGCATCTGTGCTGAGGTCCGTAAGGTGGCCCGGGCCCAGGTTCAGTCGTTTCCTGGTGGGGGTGGGGGGCGGGGGCGGTCCCAGGACCAAACACGTAGCCACAGTGGGCCAAGGCTGGAGAAACCAGGCATGAGCGTCCAAGAGTCCTTGCCCCGTGGAGTCACAAGGGCCGTGCTTAATCCTCAGGTTGTGACGGCACTTGTGGAATGTTCTATACCAGGGATGCCCAAGAGACTCAGTGCTCAGGGTGGCGCCTCTGCCTGGTGTGTACCAAAATTCCAGAATCCCAGAAGGAAAGGGTGTGTTTCGGCAGAAAGCACATCGTTTGTGTACACAGTTTGGGCACGGGACAATAGGGTATTAGGTATAAAGTAGGTGACACGTGCTACAATGTGGGTAAACCTGACATTTTTTTTAATGTTTTATTTATCTTTGAGAGAGCGCAAACGGGGGAGGGGTGGGGGAGGCGGGGACAGAGGATCCGAAGCAGGCTCTGCGCTGACAGCAGTGAGTCTGACGTGGGGCTCGAACTCCTGAACCCTGAGATCATGACCCGAGCTGAAGTCTGACCATCAACCGACAGCCACCCAGGCGCCCTGAACCTGGCAAACGTGTTGAGCGAGAGAAGCCAATCGCAAAAGGCCGTGCGGTGTATGCTTTAATGAACTCTCCAGAATAGGCAGGTCATAGACATGGCAAGCAGATTAGTGGTTGCTGGGGCCCGGACGAGGGGGAAGGGGAGTGACTGCCAATAGTTATGGGCCCTCCTTTTGGGATGATGGGGAAGTTCCGGAACCAGATAGAGGTGGTGGTTGTACATCCTCATGACTACTTAATGCCATTGAATTGTACAGTTTAAGGGGAGAAAAACAGGTGTCTTGGTGCAAACAGGAGTGTCTGCCCCCTTCCCTGCCCCCAGCTGGTCACAGAGCAGAGGCGGCAGTGGTGTGGGATGATGACTTCCGTGCCTCATGGCATGATGGCCGCGGGGTCCTTGTGTTTTAGGGTTCTCAGAAAGTTCAGCTTCCCGCGCGGGAGGCCTGGTCCCTACCTCATCCCGGTCTATCCCCCCCCCCCCCGCTTTGTTCTCACCGGCAGATGTTGGCTGATGACGCAGAGGCGGGCGCTGAGGACGAGAAGGAAGTGGAGGAACTGAAGAAGCAGGGCATCAACCCCCTGCCCAAACCGCCCCCTGGTGTGGGCCTCCTGCCCACCCCTCCTCGGCCCCCCGGCCCCCCGGCCCCGACCTCTCCCAACGGCAGGCCCATGCAGGGCGGCCCCCCGCCCCCACCCCCGCCTCCCCCTCCGCCTCCCGGGCCCCCCCAGATGCCCATGCCCGTGCACGAGCCGCTGTCCCCACAGCAGCTGCAGCAGCAGCAGGACATGTACAACAAGAAGATCCCCTCCTTGTTTGAGATCGTGGTGCGGCCCACAGGACAGTTGGCTGAGAAGCTGGGTGTGAGGTGAGTGCCCCAGGGCCCCAGATTCCGTCTGGTGGGGCTGGTCTGGCCTCAGCCAGGCTCCTCTGTGCCGGGGGTCTCACTGCGAGCCTGGTCTGGAGCCCTCCGTGACCAGCCTCACGGATGCCACCGTGTCTCCTCAAGGGCATGGCTACCATGCATGCTTTGCAGCCCCTCACAGGTGCATTTCTTCCTCCTAGGTTCCCTGGACCCGGAGGACCCCCGGGGCCAATGGGCCCCGGGCCCAACATGGGCCCCCCGGGGCCAATGGGGGGCCCAATGCATCCCGACATGCATCCCGACATGCACCCGGACATGCACCCTGATATGCACCCCGACATGCACCCCGACATGCCGATGGGTCCTGGCATGAACCCTGGCCCGCCCATGGGCCCCGGTGGCCCCCCAATGATGCCCTATGGTCCTGGAGACTCCCCACACTCTGGAATGATGCCCCCCATCCCGCCATCTCAGAACTTCTATGAGAACTTTTACCAGCAGCAGGAGGGCATGGAGACGGAGCCCGGACTCATCGGGGACGCAGGTGCGCGGGGGGCCGGGCGGGGGCTGGGAGGGGCCGCTGCGGCTCGCACAGGGGAGTGTCATCGGGGACTTGGCTTTCCTCCTTGGTCCGAGTCTTTGGAAGCATGAATCCGACTCCATCTCTGTCCCGTGAGTGGTTGAACGTTTTCAGTGACGGGATTCACCACCCCATTGAGGTTGAAGGGAGTCCTGTGACGTGATGAGTCTGGTTTACTTGATTGTCGCTTGCTCTGCCTGGAAGCCCGAGGGGCGGGTGCGGGGTGGCACTGGGCTTTGAGGCCACAGCGCCTTCTCCAGTGTGGGCTCCTTCCGGACGGTCCTTGGCTTGGAGCTGCTGGTGTCCTATCGACTGACCGTCTTCCTTCCGTCTTTCCTTCCCTCCTGGCTGAAACAAGAACGCGTCCTGGTAACAGCTTCGGTGTCTGACAGGGTGCTGGCCGGCCCATGGCGCTGCATCCCTAGGAGGTCACATGCCGCCTTCGGGAAGGCTGGGATGTGCCCACTGCTGCCAGGCCTGGGGTCAGAGCAAGCAGGGCAGCCGTAGGCCTTGCCTCAGCTGCATTTTAGTTCAGGGAAGCAGACAGGAGACGTGTAAATAAACACATACGCTCATTTCGGCAGAGATCGTTTCTCGAAAAAGTAAAACGGAGAGCTTGTGGCAGACGGTCGGGGCAGAGGCAGGTTGGGAGTGGCTGTGCCGCGTGGGGATGGCCAGCAGCGGCCTCTCTGAGAAGGGAGTGTGAGTTGGGATGTGAAGGGGAAGAGGCCAAGGGGCAGAGACCCCGGTCCGTCGGCTCGGTTGAGAAAAGTAAGGGCAGCCGTGTAACTTGGGAAAGGGAAGGGACAGAAGTCCCAGCGTGGGGACTCCGACGGCCCCGGTGAGGTGGCCTCGTTGGAAGAATGGTAGGGTGTAGGCAGAGGCATTCGAGGGGGTGGATAGTAGGGGTTGGAGCGGAATCAGGGAAGTTTCTGGAATGCTGCGGAGTTGTCCTGGGCAGAGCTGGCCGTGACAGGGCAGGAAGTAGCGAGTTTGGAGAAAACGCCGTGGGGCCTCCATTCCTCCTCGTGCACGTGTTATAAGGCAGGAAGGAGCAAATGGGGACGCCGGCCTCGAGGCAGGGTCACGTGGGCGGATGCTCACGCCGTCCCTGATGCCGGAACGTCCTGCTGGAGAGAGCCGAGTTGTGGGCGCTGAGCACCCACAAGAGATCACTTCAGCCGCCCTGTTAAGCAAGAGATGCCCATTTGACAGCCGTGGGGAAACTTCGCGGGGCATCAGGGAGACCACCAGGCTGGGGGTCGTGTCAGCCTCCGGCGTCTCGGTGGTGCTCGGAGCCACGGAGCAGTGTTTGCGGCGAGGAGCGGGAGCTTGGGAAGCGGGAGTGAGAAAGGCAGGCTGTGTGAGGGAGGTGCCGTGGTTCCCACGGGCCCCTCCTCCTTTCGTGAACGTGTAGAACGTGCACGGAAAAAGGCCTGGGCGCGGAGGAAAACCGAGTCTGGCGAGCTGTTCACAGGAGGTGCCTCTAGAGTAATTCGCCCCTATTTCCATATCTGGAAATCTATGCGTTTGAATTGTGCCCGCCCAGTGGTGGTTACTATATTCAGTCGTACGGCCGACGAGTAGTTTGTTCTGTGCAGGGGCGACTGGGACTGTTGTTCACGGCGTGTGCCCGGCACCGCGCTAGGCTCCGGCCCCATAGCGCAGGTTTGCCCACGAAGTTCAGGGGCTAGAAGAGGGTGGCCTTTCGCTTTTTCCTTCATGTGCTTTGTGTATGAAATATTTACAAATCGTGTTAAGCCTTTTGGTTTCTATTAAGTTACAGATTACCCTCTTGGTAGCACTGGCCACATTTCAGATGCTCAGTAGCCCCGTGGAGGATAGTGGTAGCCAGGTCGCACTGTGCAGATACGGAATATTTCGTCATTGCAGAACGTTCTACGTGTGGGGCAGCGCTGACTAGACGTTCTCTGTCTGCACACACGCACGCATGCGCACACAGTCCCCACGTGCAGCAGGCCCCTGCCTGCCCTTCAGGAGTGAAGGCAGACCCCGACCCTCCAGCCCTGTGCCTCCTAGATGCCATGTGAGAGAGACACCCCCCCCCGCCCCCCGCCCTTAAATGCAACCGCGCGCTCGTGAGCATTTGCAGAGTTCAGGACCCCGTAAAGGAGGGAGGGAGAAGGAGGAATCACCCGTGAGCCTCTGGATTGACACGTGGCCATGGCAACATTTCAGTTATTTCCTTTTATTTCCAAGTCTTTGGTCACCGTGGCCGAGCTCATATTACGAGCTCTCTACGAGATGCAGTGTTTCTCTTTTCTGATTATCACAAAGAAATCATAAAAAGAGGGCGCACGGCTGGTGTAGTCGCAAGAGCACGTGACTCTTGATCTTGGAGTTGTGAGTTCAAGCCTCGCGTCGGGGGTGGAGCTTACCTAAATAAATAAAACTTAAAAAAAGAGGAAAAAAGAAACCATAAACCGAATGCCCCTCACCGGTCATTAGAACAGATCAGAAGCACGTGGGGGCCCCTCTCTCCCGAGTCTCGCTCCCAGAGGACTGTTTTCTGTCTGTCTGCAAAGCCTTTTCGTTGCATTTTGTGAACATCTGTACGACGTTGCGTCTTGTTTTCACTTCATGAGCATTTGCCCGCCCACGTCACTAAATCGTGCTGTGAACCCCATTTTCGGTGGCTGCATCCCGGGTGGGGAGACCCCCCCCCCCCGTTGGCTGCTCTGTCCCCTGCTGTTGGGCCTTCTGTGGGGACCCTCCTGGGGAGGGTAGGAAGGGACGGGCTGTACGTCGTCACCCATTGCCATCAGGGGGTGGGGGTTCTCCAGTTAAGGGCGCGCAGGTGGGTTGGAGCTGGTGCCGCAAGGCCCCTCCCGACACGAGCCCTCGGTTCTTCCCTGCCACAGAGGACTACGGGCACTACGAAGAGCTTCCGGGGGAGCCTGGGGAGCACCTCTTCCCCGAGCACCCTCTGGAGCCCGACAGCTTCTCTGAGGGAGGGCCCCCAGGCCGGCCGAAGCCGGGCGCCGGTGTCCCCGACTTCCTGCCCTCAGCCCAGAGGGCCCTGTACCTGAGGATCCAGCAGAAGCAGCAGGAGGAGGAGGAGAGAGCGAGGAGGCTGGCTGAGAGCAGCAAGCAGGACCGGGAGAATGAGGAAGGCATGTGTCCTCCCCAGGGGCAGGGGCTTCCCCTGACAGGCACAGGCCCCCCCCCCCCGGGCCACTGTGCCGTGGAGAGGTGGGGAAGGCCTAGCTGGGTTTTGCGTCGGAAAGGAGCTTGTGGCCAGAGAGGACCCCTGCCCAGGGCCGTGGAGCCGGGCTGGAGCTGCTGCGTTGCATGTCCCTGAGGAAACTGGCAGTCAGGGCTGCCTTTCTGTATCTCGGGGGTCGAGAGAGACCCCGATCCCATTGAGGAGGGAGGTGGGCTGGTCCCTGGAGGAGACAGCAGCCAACAGGATTTCCCTTCTGAGCCCTCAGAGAGGAGGCTCACCGCTCTCCTTTCCCTAGACCGTGCTCTCAGGAAGTCAGCAGATGACAGCCAGTTGCTGACATAAACCAGTAATAAGCACAGTCCCAGCTGCCAGGTCACTTGGTGCCACACAGCGGATCTGATGGCATCCAGCCCAGGAGGAAATGGGGCGGACAAATGGTGTCTAGAACCAGGAGCTGGAGCCTGGGAGCAGGTGGGGACAGTGGGAAGAGGGGGCCACACCCTCCCTCGGTGGCTCCGGTTTCACCTGCCTACAAGGTTGGACTTGGGCCAATTTCTGAGTCCGCCCACCTGGCCCCGTCTCTTATCAGCCGGTGACTGCCCTTCGCCGGGATATGGTAACGCTTCGAGGGGCCTGGGGGCCGGTGTCTGTGAGCCCCGAGCGCAGAAAGAGCGGAGTCAGTGCTAGGTGCTCCCAGGCGCCCAGAGCGGGGCCTGCCATGCTGGGACCTGAGCCCATGGCAGGTGAGGACGAGGTGTCGGAGCCCCGGGCTGGGATCCTGAGCTCAGTCCTTGCTCTGCCCTCGATCTCAAGGTACCGTCCATGCCTCCGCTTTCTCGTCTGTCAAATGGGCGTGATAGTAACACTGCCTTCTGGGTGGTCATGAGAATTAATAAGATAGAGCACATGGGGAAGGATCCAGAAACAGTAGCCAGTGATCTCCCGGGCTTGGTGCTCGGCCCACCTGAGTTTCGTGGCTGTTCGTAGCAGCCCGCAGAGGGAGGGGTTTTTAGGAAAGGAGAAACTGAGGTTCTGAGAGGTCAGAGGCAGAGGAGCCATTCACCCAGCGGGCCGCTGTGGGTCTGCGGACTGGTGGCAGTGGCGGTGGCCGCTCATCTTCCTGTACCTCTGTTCTTGCTCAGGTGACACCGGAAACTGGTACTCAAGTGATGAGGATGAGGGCGGGAGCAGCGTCACCTCCATTCTTAAGACCCTGAGACAGCAGACGTCCAGCAGACCCCAGGCTTCCGTCGGGGACCTGAGCAACAGCGGGCTGGGGGATCCCCGCCTCCAGAAAGGACACCCCACGGGAGGCCGGCTGGCCGACCCTCGCCTCAGCCGGGACCCCAGACTCACCCGCCATGCCGAGGCTTCCAGCGGGTCTGGCCCAGGAGACGTGGGGCCCTCCGACCCTCGGCTGGCTCGCTCCCTGCCCAACCCAAAGCCCGAAGGCGGCCTTCATTCCAGCCCTGCAGGCCCCAGCGGCTCCAAAGGGTCTGGACCACCCCCCGCAGAAGAGGAGGAAGGGGAGCGGGCCCTGCGGGAGAAGGCCATGACCATTCCCCTGGACCCTCTCCCCGGGCCCCCGTTGCGGGACCCACGGTCACAGCTGCAGCAGTTCAGCCACATCAAGAAGGACGTGACCCTGAGCAAGCCGAGCTTCGCCCGCACTGTGCTCTGGAATCCTGAGGACCTGATCCCCCTGCCCATCCCCAAGCAGGACGCGGTGCCCCCCGTCCCCGCAGCCCTGCAGTCCATGCCCACCCTGGATCCCAGGCTGCACCGTGGCGCCGCCACGGGACCTCCCAACCCCCGACAGCGCCTGGGCACCTCCACAGACCCCGGCGCGTCCGGCTCCAACCTGCCCGACTTCGAGCTCCTCTCTCGCATCCTTAAGACTGTTAATGCCACCGGCCCCTCGGCGGCCCCTGGCTCCAGCGACAAGCCCAGTGACCCCCGGGTGCGGAAGGCACCTACCGACCCTCGGCTCCAGAAACCAGCGGACTCTGCTGCCTCCTCCCGGGCTGCCAAGCCCGGCCCCGCCGAAGCACCCTCTCCAGCCGCCAGCCCCAGCGGGGAGTCCTCCCCACCAGCCACCGCCCCCTATGACCCCCGAGTGCTGGCTGCCGGCGGGCTGGGCCAGGGCAGCGGGAGTGGGCAGAGCAGCGTGCTGAGTGGCATCAGCCTCTACGACCCCAGGACTCCCAACGCAGGTGGCAAAACTGCGGAGCCAGCCGCCGACGCGGGCACCCAGCCCAAAGGCCCTGAGGGCAATGGCAAGAGCTCGGCCGCCAAGGCCAAGGAGCCCCCGTTCGTCCGCAAGTCCGCCCTGGAACAGCCTGAGTCCGGGAAGCCCGGTGCAGACGGGGGCACTGCCACAGCCACAGACCGATACAACAGTTACAACCGCCCCCGGCCCAAGGCCTCCGCGGCCCCCACCGCCACACCGGGTGCCCCGCCACCAGAGGGCGCCCCGCCCCAGCCTGGCGTGCACAACCTGCCCGTGCCCACCCTCTTTGGGACTGTGAAACAGACGCCCAAGACGGGCTCCGGAAGCCCATTTGCTGGCAACAGCCCAGCCCGCGAGGGCGAGCAGGACGCGGGGTCCCTGAAAGATGTTTTTAAAGGCTTTGACCCCACTGCCTCCCCCTTTTGCCAGTAGTGTTAAGCTGGAGTCAAGCGCTCCCCGCACCCCACCCTTCCCAGGGCAATATTTAAGGGTAGCAACCAGAGTTGGGAACTTGGGGGGAGGGGGGCTCTGGGTGGTTCCCCCCCCCCTTTTTTTTCTCTCCCTCCCCTTTTCTCTCTTTCTTTTTTAATAGTACTTTCTTTGCAACATATAAATTGTATATAACCATTTTCCGTCAGTTCTGGTCAGTGCTGCGGGGCTCCCAGGCTCCCGCCAAGGAAACCTACTTGTGCACGTGAACAGTTGGAAGTCCCCGGGGCCTCAGCCCCAGCGGGCCCTTCGTCTGGCCAGGCTCAGTTATCAGGGACTCTCTGAAGGCTGGAGCCCCAGTCTGGTGGCTGGAGGTCCAGTGGGTTTTCTGGGCAAAGCTGGGCCCCTCCTCCTCCCCAACCCCCCCCCCCCCCCCCCGCCAGCCCACACCCGAGGACAAAGGGAACAGTAGGTGTGAGAAGGCGCTGAACGCTGCTCACCCCGTGTGAGCGAGGAGAGATGAAGCCGAGACCGTGGGCAGACCCTGCGTCGAAGCAGGTCCAGGCATTTCTAGAACCCCATCCCCTCTGCAGCGGGCCGGCCCCGACGACCCGCTTCAGGGGCCCGAGGAAGGAAAGAATTTGAAAGAAAGGCAGAGAGCCCTTGGAAGCTGTCCGAGCTGGGAGAGGCACAGCCATCTCTGCTCCCGTCTCCTGTGGATTCGCACACCGGCTTCCCTGCTGCCCTCCGTCCAGAGTTCGTCCTCAGACCTGTGCCCTCCGCCCACATCAGAAGACTCCAGGGTGAGAGACGAACCTGGAGACGGCAGGGCTGGTGTGGGGCGGCATCCCCCAAAAGCTGCCTCCAGGAGGCAGCCTCCGCAGACCGCGTGTTTTCTGTCAGTATTAGCTCTCGTTTTGTCCCGTCGCGGCCACGCCGTCCTCCCCTCAGGCCGGGGTCTTTCCTGGTCCCCCGGAGCCAGAGCACCCAGTGTGCCGGCCCCCGCCCCTCTGGGGACAGCTCAAGGATCCGTGGCATGGCCGCTCCGCCAGGCTCCCGACAGGAGCCCCGGGGGGTTCTTGCAAAGTGTTTCTGTTCTCCGCTTGCTTTGAACCTCCTCCCACCGCGTCTGATGTAGGGCCCGTGGTTTTAGTGTGTTTTTCTTCCCAGCTGACAGGTGCACGGGTTCAGAGGTATGTCACAGTGTTGGATTTGGGGGGCTTGAGGAAAGGGCAGGAGACTAGCCAGGGCAGGGCGGGGGGCCGCTGGGCCTTCTCTAGGAGAGAACCGGCAGGACCCCCGCTTGCAGGTGGAGGGCGTGGAACCAGAAGTCTGCATCCTGCTCCCCTCCTCCGGCTGAGCCGGGATGGGAGCAGAGACATCTGCACTGGACTCCCCCCACCTGCCCCAGGCCCCTGGCTGAGGTCCAGCCTCATCCACAGAGCTCCAGAAAAGGCTCACCCTGTGGATGGGACCTGGGGAGGCCGGCCCATGGCTCCGGGGTCCTTCCTACCTGTGCATAAGCAGGTGCTGGCCATCTCTCGCCTTGCTCTTGTCCCATCACTCCAACTGCCTTGCTAAAGGCCCCCATCTCTTTCTTGCTAATAATGAAGAAAACTGGTGATCCAGCCAGAGGGTTCCCCTCCCACCTCCTTGGGGTGGGAGGTGAATGAGGCTCCTGTACCAAACCCCTCTCCCCCGGAAGAAAAACTGTCCAGTTTGGGGCCAGAAGCACGGGTGGGAAGAGGCAGCCCGCAGGGTCAGTGCGCCGTGATCAGGTTGGTTTGGTTCGTCTCTGTCTATTTCGTTTTGTGGTTTTTAAACAATCATTAGTGAGATTTTTCTTCAGCCACCGGTGTTGGCCTTGAAGCAAAGGGCTGCAGCCCTTGATGTTTGTAAAATAAGTAAAGATACACAGTGTGGCCGTGGGTTTTTTGTTTTTTGTTTTCCTTCTCTCTCTCCCTCCTTTGAGAATTTTCTTTTGTAAAAGCAAAATTAAATACTTTTTTAAAACCGAAATCTGTGGATGAAATAGAAGCTGGAACCCTCCTCTAGGAATATTCAGCCTAAGAACCTCACGGGACTATGAATTCCCCCCAAAATTTTCATTTGCCATCAGGCCAAGCTTTTAAAAACAAAATGTTCTCTAACCAGGATTGTAACAAAAGTGTAAATATTACTTCAGAGTTGAAAGTTGATGGTGCAAATATGTATATAACGTACTGTATTTTTACAATGATCATCGCATGACTGTCCCAGCTCCCTTTTTGTACTCCTTCTCTGTCTTCCAGAAATGTCACCTGCCCTTTCTCCTGTGGTCTCTTAATCCAATAATTGTATTACTGCCATTAAAGGATGCAGTTATTTTAAAAATCCTGCGGTCTCGCCTCTCTGTGCCGCTCCCACCATCCCCCACCCCGGGAATGAGAAAACCTGGATGGGTTCTCGTGGCGGCCGGCCCCCAGGGTGACATTCGTGACGACCTCATGGCATCGGGGCCTCCGAACCGCCTCTGCTTTCCTTAGTGGTTGGCACCTGCCTCCCACGGTTCCCGAACCCCCGCTTTGGGCCAGTCCCTGCATTCAGAGATACAGCGGTGAGCTGCACGGCCCTGCCACCGTCCAGCCCACGGAAGGGGCCAGTGTGAACTTGCAAGACCCCCGGGCTGGCTCCTGGGGCTGCGGCAAAACGGGAGCCCTGACCGGCACAGACTAAATGCGTGCGTCTCCTCACAATTCATATGTTGACACCTGTTTTCCCACCCCCACCCCCACCCGATGCCATGGTATTAGGAGGTGAGGCCTTTGGGAGGTGATGAGGTCAGGAGGGTGGAGCCCTTCCACTGCTTGCGGGTCTAGGCTGCTCAGCTCTTAAGTTCATGTCACAACCTCAGGATGCGATCTTTGAATTTCTTCCAATTCATCCGTTATTGAGTAAGGTTGATTTCACCTGCAACTCAAAAGTTCCCAACTCCCCTTGGCTTCCAACAGCCAGGAGTCCAGCGTTTCTGGAAGGTCAACGGGGCAGTTCAGGGTTGGTCAGCTTGGAGTGAGTTGTGAATTCACACAGGTCCTGACCGGTTTTCAGACTGTTGGTCACCCCCTTGTGATCGCAAGATGGCTAGAGCGCCCGACAGCCTTCGCCTCAGCCAAGTGTGGAAGCAGGGAAGGAATTCTTCTGTACCTTCTCAGGAGCAAGGGAAGAGTTCTGGAAGTCCCTCAGGACCCTTCCTGTCCGGTCTTGTCAGCCAGGATCAGATTGTGCGCCCGTCCTGTGTTGGTCCCAGGGAAGAGGAGAACAGAAGTCTCGTGTTTAGTCGTTAACAACGACAAAGATCCAGCATCCTGAGGCTGAGCCCGCAAGGCTCTGTAAGGTGGGGGGGAGGCACAGGGGTTGACAGTTACAGTGACAATACAGCCAGCAGTCAGGCATGGGCACGCACCCGTGGTGCATCAGATCCTGTCGGCGACCCTGGGCTCCTGCTGAGGCGACCCACCGGCCTGGGGCAGGGCCCTGCAAGGGGAAGGGAGCTGGTGCCTGGGTCACGTTGGCAGGTCCTGGAGACCCTCAAAGGCGGTGTGCAGACACAGGGAGAGAATCTGGAGAGTCTGTGTTCAAGTAAGGTAGTGACTGGGTCATGCAGACCGGAGCCTAGAACCTTCTTTCTCGCGGGCGTAGGAAAGGGATTGGCTAGGGCGAGCCTGCCGGGATGACAAAGCAACGGGAGCAGGCAGCTGGGGAGCCAATAGACTTGAGACTTGGAGGGGGGGAGATAGGGGTCGGTCACAGTCACACGTGGTGGGTGACCGCGAGGGATCAGAGAAGATGTCTGGTCAGCCCAGTGGAAGGCAGAGATGGCACCTCAGAGGAGGACGTGGTCTGGGAACTGGGCGAAAGCAGCTGTGGTCGCAGGCTGGGGGGCTCCTGCACAGAGCTGGTCAGGAGAGCTGCAGGAACGGGTGGCATCTCCAGACGTGCACGAAGCCCTGAGTATCACTGTTGGAGGAAGAAATGGAGCCTGAGGACAGAAGTGGCCATTGGGCACCGGCTGGTGACTGAGGCCAAGAGCTGTGTCAAGAGCCTTCCACTTTCACCCAATTCCTGGGGCATTAGGACCGGCAACCATGCGAGGTTGTCTTCAGGCACCTGACCCCGCCCACGGCCTAGATGCCACAGGTGTGAACATGGTACCATACACGCTTTATCCCAGTTCAGCCATCTGCCCATCCCCCTCTCCACCCATCCATCATATTTGGATGCATTTCAAAACAACTTGCAGACGTCAGAACACAGAGTTCAATATTCACAGTCTTTTTTTTTTTTAATGTTTATTTTTGAGAGTGAGAGAGAGACAGCGAGAGCAGGGTAGGGACAGAGAGAGAGGGAGACACAGAATCCGAAGCAGGCTCCAGGCCCTGAGCTGTCAGCACAGAGCCCGACGCGGGGCTCGAACTCACAGACTGCGAGATCATGACCTGAGCCGAAGCCGGATGCTTAACCGACTGAGCCACCCAGGTGCCCCTAGGATTACTTTTTTTTTTAATGTTTATTTATATTGAGAGGAAGA
Organism: Panthera tigris; assembly: GCF_018350195.1. NCBI lineage: Eukaryota > Metazoa > Chordata > Mammalia > Carnivora > Felidae > Panthera > Panthera tigris. The sequence continues at coordinate 10,288,204 of NC_056674.1, forward strand.
GTGTGCTTGAGCGAGGGAGGGGCAAAGAGAGAGGTAGAACGAGAAAGAGAGAGAGAGAATCCCAAACGCAGAGCCTGACAGGGGAGGGACTTGAACTCACAAACTGTTAGGTCAGGACCTGAGCTGAAATCAAGGACCAGATGCTTCACCGGCTGAGCCACCCAGGTTCCCCGGTGAGGATCTGTTAAGACTAGTATAGAAACAACTGTTTAAGATGGGGAGTGTATCAGTTGTGTAAGTAAGGATGGGCAAGGTTATGCTGCAGAAACACAAACTCCCAAATCGCAGTGGCTCATTCATGGGTCGGGCCGGAAGCTCTGCTCATCACAGCCGCTGAGGAAGGGACCCGCGCTGAGGCTCCGCCCCTGAGACCACTTGGTGAGGAAAGGCGGAGGATAGCACCCCCCCCAGCCCTTAACTGCTTCTTTCCCAAAGCCATGGACTTCACATCTGTTGTGTTTCATGGGCTAAAGCGGGTTCCAGCCAAACTTCCAGGGGTATCGGGAGGTGCTATTCTGCTGTGGGGCCGGAAGACGGACAACTGGAGCTGCTTGGAGACCAGCGCTAATGCCTCCACACCAGCCCTCCCAGGTTCTCCCAGGCATCCCCCTTGCCTGCAGGGGTCCTGCCACGGGCTACAGTAGCCAGCTGAGGAAGTATGGTGGCCTGGAGAAGGTGTCTTCCATTGCCCAGGAGCGTCGCTCACCCAAAGCCCCAGCACCTGAAATTCACCGCGACATTTGCATGGAGGCCACGCCCCGACAGGCCGCTCCAGCCAATGAGTGAGTGGGGTGGGGCTGGGGATGGCGTTCTCCGGGGGATCCGGGTGGAGAGAGCCAGAAAGCACTCAGGAGCTAGTCCTCCTGGGTCAGGGCCCCACCCTATCCCCTCATTTAAACGTAATTAATTACCTCCTTAAAGGTCCCCTCTCCAAATGCAGCCACACTAAAGGTTAGGGCTTCAACAAATGAACTTTTGAGAGGACACAATTCAATCCGTCGCACCCACCCTGCCCCATTCCACCATATCCCTCCAAAAGATGATTTGAAAGGCAAAATCTTTTCAGCATTCCTTCTTATTTCTTCTGGTGGTTACTCTGTTTCTCTTTAACTGTGTCAGCTTTAGGTGTTTTTTTATCGACTTCCTGCTCCCTCCCCTCTTCCTTACTTTCAGGTTTGTCTTGTAACTTTACACACTATGACACATTCGCTGTGCCCTATTCTCTCAACCCGCACTGCCCATTAATTAGAATGTTCTGCAGGGATGGAAATGGACTCTCTCCTTGCTGTCCAGGAAGGCAGCCGCTGGGCCCATGTAGAGACACTGAGCACTTAAGCCCAGGTACTGGATTTTAATTTTTGGTTAATGTGAATTTATACGTAAATAGGCCATGTAGGGGTGCCTGGGTGGCTCCGTTGGTTAAGTGACTGACTCTAGATCTCAAGATTGTGAGTTCAAGGGTGCCTGGGTGGCTCGGTCATTTAAGATCTGACTTTAGCTCAGGATATGATCTCACGGTTCGTGAGTTTGAGCCCCGGATCAGGCTCTGTGCTGACAGCTTGGATCCTGGAGGCTGCCAAGGGCTCTGTGTCTCCCTCTCTCTCTGCCCCTCCCTTGCTCATGCTCTGTCCCAAAAATAAACATCAAAAAAAATTTTTTAATAAGAAAAAAAAAAAAAAGATTGTGAGTTCAAGCCCCATGCATTGGGCTCTGCGCTGAGTGTGAAGTTAAAAAAATAAATAAGGGGCACCTGGATGGCTCACTTGAGTGTCCAACTGTTGATTTCAGCTCAGGTCATGATCCCAGAGTCCTGGGGATCAAGCCCTGTATGGGGCTCCAGGCTCAGCATGGAGTCTGCTTAAGATTCTCTCTCTCTTCCTCTGCCCCCCGACCCCACCACCGTTCACGGACTCTCTCTAAATAAATAAATAGGCCCATGTGCCCAGTGGCTGCCATGTGGGACAGCACAGCCCTAAATCCTACATACAGCACTGGACTTCCCAGCTCTTAAAGTGATCACAATTACCAATTTGCTTTCCTCTCCAGACTTCCCACCTCCTGGCAACTTGTATTCATGGTCAGGCTTGGTAACTGTGTTTGCTACTGTAACAAATTATCACAAACTTAAGGGGCTTAAAAATAATGCAAATGTATCCTGTTATAGTCCTGAAAATGAGAAGTCTAAAATCAATGTGTTAAGCAGGGTCGTGTTCTTCCTGGAGGGTTCAGGGGAGAATTCATTTCTTTGCCTTCTCCAGCTTCTAGAATCCTCCTGCAGTGCTTGGCTCCTGGCCCCTTCCTTATGTCCCTCTGACCTCTTGCTCCTGTTGTCACATCTCCCACTATTAACTGGTCCTCCGGCCTCCCTCTTGTAAAAGCCTTTAATGCGCCCCTAATTCCTGGAACCCGAGAACGCTACGTTATATGGCAAAAGGAAATTTGCTGGTGGGATTAAGTAAGGGTCATGAGATGGGGAGACAATCCTTCATTATCTGGGTGGGCCTGATGTCATCACAGGGACCCTCAATGAATACGAGGCAGGAGGGGGGCACCTGGGTGGCTTAGCTGGTTAAGTATCTGACTGCGGCTCAGGTCATGATCTTGTGGTTTGTGAGTTCAAGTCCCCCAAAGGGCTTTCTGCTGTCAGCACGGAGGCTGCTCCGGATCCCTGCCTTTCTCAGTCCTTCCCCTGCTTGCACTCTCTTCTCTCTCTCTCTCTCTCTCTCTCTGCCCCTCCCCAGCTATTTCTGTCTCTCAAAATAAATAGATTTACTTAAAAAAAAAAAAGGAGGCAGGAGATCAGAGAGGTTAACTAGGAAGCAAAGTTTGGAGTGGTTCAAGGAAGAGGCCCCAAGCCAAGGGGAGCAGCTGGCTTTCAGGCCATGCTTCCCACCAAACCCCCAAATATTGAAAACAGGTGCATTTGGGGCGCCTGGGTGGCTCAGTCGGTTGACTGTCTGACTTCGGCTCAGGTCACGATCTTGCAGTTTGTGAATTCGAGCCCCCTGTTGGGCTCTGTGCTGACAGCTCAGAGCTTGGAGCCTGATTCGGATTCTGGGTGTGTGTGTCTCTCTCTCTGCCCCTCCCCCACTCACACTCTGTCTCCTTCAGAAAGAAAGAAAGAGGAAGGAAGGAAGGAAGGAAGGAAGGAAAGAAAGAAAGAAAGAAAGAAAGAAAGAAAGAAAGAAAGAAGAAAGAAAGAAAGAAAGAAAGAAAAAGAAAGAAAGAAAACACATGCATTGGGGCGCCTGGGAGCTCAGTTGGTTAACCATCTGACTTCGGCTCAGCGCATGATCTCACGGTTCGTTGGTTCGAGTCCCGCATTGGGCTCACTGCTATCAGCACGAAGTCGGCTTGGGATCCTCTGTCCCCCTCTCTCCCTCCCTCTACCCTGCTCACGCTCTCTCTCTCTCTCAAAAATAAATAAACATTAAAAATTTTGGGGGGCGCCTGGGTGGCTTCGTCGGTTGAGCGTCCAAACTCAGCTCAGGTCATGATCTCGGGTCTGTGAGTTCGAGCCCTGCGTTGGGCTCTGTGTTGACAGCTCGGAGCCTGGAGCCTGCTTCTGATTCTGTCTCCCTCTCTCTCTGCCCCTCCCCTGCTCACGCTCTGTCTCTGTCTCTCAAAAATAATGAATAAACACTAAAAAAATTTTTTTAAATAATAATAGCCAGTAAGAAATATGAAGGTAAAGCATGACTTCACATAGAATGGGGGTAAAGTGGGGTGAGAGAAAAACATTTTAATAGAGTTGAGTTACCCAACGGCTTATGAACTACGGAATGGTATAATAAGCTTTTCTTGCAAGATTATCACAGATCAGTGAATAAAGAAAATTCATCTCCTACAAAAAGACAAAAAAAAAAAAAAAAAGTGAAAACATTAAGTTAACTGAAAGAAGCCAGACAGGGGCTCGTGGGTGGTTCAGTCAGTTAAACGTCCGACTTCGGTGCTGGTCATGATCTCGCGGTTCGTGGGTTCGAGCCCCGCGTCCGGCTCTGTGCTGACAGCTCAGAGCCTGGAACCTCCTTCAGATTCTGTGTCTCCCTCTGTCTGCCCCTTCGCCACTTGCACTCTGTCTCTTACATTGTCTCAAAAATAAATAAACATTAAAAACGAATTTAATAAAAGAAGTTTATTTATATTAATTTAAAAAAAAAGAGGAAGCCAGACACACAAGGTACCCGCCCCCCCAACATGTCCAGAACAGGGGCTCTGTCGGAAGAGCCGGTGACTGTCGATCTCAGGGTCGTGAGTTCGAGCCCCACGATGGGTGTAGAGATTACTTAAAAATAAAATCTTCAAAAAAAAAAAAAAAAAAAAAAAAAAGACCATTACAGTGAGGAGGCTGTTCTGACCTCAAGAGGTCTCTGCAAGTGTCTCCAGGTCAAAGAGGAAAGGGCATTGCTTCTCTATGGTGAGCTGGGTTGGCAGTTGGGGAAGTTGGGTCGGAGAGAGGAAATAAGTCACCAGTGTGGTTTGACAGGAAACGTGTCCTTCTGTGGTCAGCGGGTCTCGGGAGATGCTGGCAAAGGGACATGTCCCACATTTCCGAGCTCAGTTAGCACTTGGAGAACTGAGGTTCGAGGCCAGCGGGGGCCGGGGGAGAGTAGCCTAAGGGTTGGTCGAAGGGGAGACAGAGGGTAACGGTGAGCACCTGGTCAGAGGAAATGTTACAGTTGTGTCGCAGGACTTAGAGAGCAACCTGAATAAAATGCTTGGTTTGTGGGTCACATGACCTGCCTTGTGATCCCTCAACACACGCTCAAAAGTCCTGCCACAAAAGCCGATCCTTTGTCTCTGGTTCATTGTTGTGGCCACAGTGGTTGGAACGGGGCCTGACATCAGGTCAGCTCTTTTTTCTTTTTAAAGCTTATTTATTATTATTATTATTTTAAATGTGCATTTACTTTTGAGAAAGAGAGAGAGAGCGTGCGCGAGAGATAGGGAGGGGCAGAGAGAGAGAGGGAACGGAGGGTCCGAAGCAGGCTCCAGGCTCTGTGCTGTCAGCAGAAAACCCGATGCAGAGCTCGAACTCACAAACCGTGAGATCACGACCTGAGCTGAAGTCAGACGCTCAGGCAACTGAGCCACCGGGGAACCAAAGTTTATTCATTTTGAGAGAGAGTGCACTTGTGAGTGGGATGGGGAGGGGAGGGGAGGTGGGGGGTGGGCAGAGAGCTAGGGAGAGACAGAAACCATGGGATCACGATTCGATCCGATCCCATGAACCGTGAGATCATGACCTGAGTTGAGATCAAGAGTTGGACACAAAACCAACTGAGCCACCCAAGCACCCCCAGGTCAGCTGTTGATAAAAATATATTTAAAAATTGGGAGGGGGGCGCGGGGGGCGCCTGGGTGACTCAGTCAGTTGAGCGTCCGACTCTGGATTTTGGCTCAGGTCATGATCTCATAGTTCGTGAGATTGAGCCCCACATCAGGTTCCATGCTGATGGTGCAGAGCCTGCTTGGGATTCTCTCTCTCCTTCTCTCTCTGCCCCTCCCCTGCTTGCTCTTTCTGTCTCTCTCTCTCTCTCTGCCTCTCTCTCTCAAAAGAAGTAAACTTTAAAAAATGTTTTTTAATTTATTGAGATGTAATTGACATAAAACATTGCGTAAGTTTAAGACACAACATGTTGCTTTGATGCTCACTGATTACATATATACATGTGTATATGTATACACACACACACACACACACACACACTTATATATAGTATTTCAATAGGATTACCACTGTACCGTTAGCTAACACCTCCATCATGTCACATAATTTTCATTTCCTTTTCGTGGTGAGTAGGTATATATCCTGTAAAAGAATACCAATGCCCGCTTCCTGCCTCCCATCCGCAGATAGGGCTGCGTTGGTCTGGGATAAGGCTGGAGCGTTAACTTGTCTTTAAAGCTCCCGGACAGTTCGTGTATTAGAACCACTGATCAAATTACAAGTGCAGAGGCAGCTGGCCAACATCACGATCTGTCTCTTTAAGGAGGATTTGTTTTCTCTGCCCTGACCCTTTCTGGCATTCATTTCTCTTTCCCTTCTCATCAGCCTAAACCATTTCACCAGCCAAGAATGTGAAAAATGTGTCTCCGATATTTTCAGTTCCACTTAATCCCATTTAATGCTTAGCATTCATTGCCAGCAGGCAGGCTGTTACAGCCCAGTTGAACTCCCTCCCAAGTTCAACCCCCTCCGGAGCTCCCAACTCGCCTCCCCCTCCATAAAATCTAAGCTCTTCTCACTGGGAGATAAAGATCAGGTCTCGTAGACAAGGTTCCAGAGGGTGATGGAGAGCTACGTACGGATGGGTTTCAGCTAGAGACACATCACTAGCTGCTCATTTAAAACATCCTCTCTGGGATGCCTGGGTGGCTCAGTCAGTTAAATGTCGGACTCTTGATCTCGGCTCAGGCCATGATCTCATGGTCTGTGAGTTCAAGCCCTGCGTTGGGCTCTGCGTTGACAGAACAGAGCCTGCTTGGGATTCTCTCTCTCTCTCTCTCTCTCTCTCTCTCTCTCTGCCCCTCCCCTGCTCAGTCCTTTCTCTCTTTCAAAATAAATACTTAAACATACGCTAAAGACATATATGTCAGTTCATGCTACCCCTCAGCTCAAAATCTCCCCAACTCCCATCACACTTAAAATTAAAGAGGAAGCCTTCACTGTGGCCCATGAGACACCAACAACCTGACTCTCCATCTGGCTTTGACTTCCTCTCCTCTCCTCTCCTCTCCTCTCCTCTCCTCTCCTCTCCTCTCCTCTCCTCTCCTCTCCTCTCCTCCCCTCCCCTCCCCTCCCCTCCCCTCCCCTCCCCTCCCCTCCCCTCCCCTCCCCTCCCCTCCCCTCTCCTCTCCTCTCCTCTCCTCTCCTCTCCCCTTGTTCATTTTGCTCCAACCACGCGGGGCCCCCTGGCTATTCTTCCAGCATGTCAAGCACACTCCAGCCTCAGGGCCTTTGCACTTGCTATCTATCCCCTGTGCTTGGAGTACTCCTCCTCCTCCTCCTCACCTCATCGATAACTCTTTGTCACTCATATTGCCACTCATATGTCACATCCTCAACACTCAGAAGCTTGAAATAATAAACACGTATTATTGCGTTTAGTTTCTGTATATCAGGAAGTACCCACAGGAGCAGCTTAGCTGCTAGGTTCTGGCTTGGGATTTCTCATGAGGTTCTGGTCAGGGCTGTGGTCCCCCAAGGGCTTGACGGGGACTGGAGAACCTTCCAAGGAAATTCGCTCATGTGGCCGGCAAGCTGGTGCTGGCTACTGGCCTCTTCACCAGGCTGTTTGTATGTCCTCACGATGCGGCAGCTGGCTTCCCACAGAGAAAGGTGGAAGTGACAATGTCTTTTATGACCCAGCCTTGGAAGTCACACTCTGTCACTTCCACAGTATTCCACTGGCCACACAGAGCACTCCTGAGCTGGGGCGGGGGTGGGGGTGGGGGTAGCGTGATCTGATGTATGTCTTTAGAATATGGGATGAGACAACACAAACTGTGATGGCTGAGGTCATCTTAGAAGCTCGCTGCCATATGCTCTTGTCATTCTCTACCTCACCACCCAGATTTATATTCTGGATGGATTTACCTTCCTGAAAATATATTAATCCTTCCTCGGTCTCCCTTTCCCAGTGCTGCCATGTCCATAGGGGCTGGGACACATCATTTTTCTGTCTTGTTCACTGCTATATCCTCAGGGTCTTAAGCAGAACTTGGTACATCGTAGACACTCAATAAATATTTGCTGAACTACTAAGTGGAGAATGTACCCTGAGGGCGTTCTGGAGACCAGTAAGTGGGCTGGTTTCAGCTGTCCAGGTGAAAGATAGCAAGGGTTTGAAGTAGGAAAGAAATGGAGAGAAATTGATAGCTATTGGCAGGATCTCCTGTCCTCTTGCAAGTTTCTTATCTCTCCCTGCTACAACCCAGCCTTCGCAGGGAGGTGGAAGTGTTAACAGATCAGTTGAACGTCATATGTCCCCTGCATAAATGCTCTATGGCTTTCTACTGCACAGTGTCAGGAGTTATAGGTGACCCAGGAACTGAAGGGGGTAACCTCGGAAGGTCCTCTTGCTCTGGTTGGGGTTAAGGTGGTCAGAGAGCTGCTTTTGTGGATTCAAACGATCTCTACACATTGTAGGGCATCTTAGAAAATATAATTGTGACGGCTGCCCAAGGAAGGAAAGGAAACCATCTCGTGATGGTAAATGATTGTTTATGTTCAGTGTCCTACACTCAGTGTAATTTTTCTGGGCCCCAGATTCTTTCTGCAAGGCTCTGATCATGGTTTATCTGGTCCATGCCTAGTCAGAGTTCAGGTTTCAACTAGGCTGGGTTAGGTGCCCTCTCTGGGCTCCTCTAGTCTCCTGGGCTTTCCCTAGAATGTACTTACTTAGCATGTTTATTGCTTATTTTCTGCCTATATCTCTAGAACGGAAGCTCCATGAGAGCGAGGAGCTTTTCAACCCATGAACATGGTATATATCTCCATTTATTTAGATCTTTAATGTACCTCAACAGTATTTTGTAGTTTTCAGTGTAGAAATCTCGCATGTGTTTTGTTAAAATACTTCCGAAGGTATTTTGGGGTTTGATACTATTGTAAACGAACTTTAAAAAAAAACACATTAAAAAAAAATTTTTTTAAAGTAGGCTCCGCACCCAACGTCGGGCTTGAACTCACGACCCCGAGATTAAGAGTTGCAGGCTCTACCAACTAAGCCATCCAGGCAGGGGGCCGGCCCCAGGCACTTATTTTTAGTATCATTTTGCAACTGTTTCCTCCTAGTATATAAACATAAAATTGATTTTTGTATATTGATCCTGTACCCTGAAATCTTGCTAAATTCACTTATTAGTTTTAGTTATTTTGATTTTTTGGAATTTTCCACATAAGCAATCACATGTGCAAATATCAACAGTTTCAATTCTTCTATCTTATGTTGATGCCCTTCTGTCTATTTATTTTGCCTATTGCACTAGTGAGGACCTCCCATACAATGTTGATTAGAAATGGGGAGAATGAAAGTCCTGGCTTCATTTCCAATTTTAGGGGAAAAGCAGTCAATATTTCACCACTAACAATGGTGCTGGTTGTGACTTTTTTGTAGATGTCTTTGATCAGATGGAGAAAGTTCAGGGCAGAGAATATTGTCTGTTTTTGTTTTGTTTTTTTTTTTTAAGGTTATTTGTTTTTTTGAGAGAGAGAGCACGAGTTGGATAGAGGGAGAGGGAGAGATCATTTCAAGCACGCTCTGCACGGTCAATGCAGAGAGCCAGATGCGGGCCTCAAACCCATCAACTGTGAGATCATGACCTGAGCCAAAATCAAGAGTTGGACAGTCCACTGACTGAGCCACCCCGGTGACCCCCCCCCCTTTTCCCCTTTTTGACAGATTTTAAGTAATCTCTCCACTCGAGGTGGGGCTCAAATTCGCAATGATGAGATCAAGCGTTACGTGCTCCCCTGATTGAGCCAGCCAGGTGCCCCAAATTTTGTCTGTTTTGTTTACTGACTTGTACCAAATGTGTAGCATAACTGTCAGGGAGTGAGTGCTGAGTAAATAATTGATGAATGAATGAAAGATCAAATGAGTATAAGCTGCATGGCACTGGGGCTAGTAATGTAGCATTGGACTTATCTAATTAGCTATGTGATTTAAGATAAGGTAACCGCTCTATCTCCCTTCTCTGTAAAATGCGTATAATAATGGTATATATCACAGAGGATTATGTTGAGGATTTAATCAGAGTATCCATGTAAAGCAAGAGCACTGAATCTCACACATGGTTAGTGCTCAGTAAACACCAGCTTTTATTACCTCAGTTTTCTGAGCCTCATTTTATTCCTTCTATAAAAGAGGGAATATTCCAATTCTTTTTTTTAAACTTTTAAAAATATTTATTTATTATTGAGAGACAGAGAGACACGTAATGTGAGCAGGGGAGGGGTAGAGAGAGGGGGAGACACAGAATCCGAAGCGGGCTCCAGGCTGTCAGCCCGACGCGGGGCTCGAACTCAGAAACTGCGAGATCATGACCTGAGCCAAAGTCGGTCGCTTAACCAACTGAGCCACCCAGGCGCCCCTCTGATTCTTTTTAAGATTTTAGTTTATGTATTTTTTAAAGTTTATTTTAAGAGAGAGAATCTCAAGCAGACTCCACAGCTCGATGTGGAGCTCGAACCCACGAACCATGAGATCATGACATGCTGGGGAGGATGCTTAAAACTGTCTCAGCCATCCAGGTACTCCTTAAGATATTATCTTTTAATGTATCTTTTAAAAAATATTTATTTACTTATTTTGAGAGAGAGAGAGAGAGAGATCATGGGAGGGGCAGAGAGAGAGGAAGAGAGAGAGAATCCCAAGCAGGCTCTGCACTGTCAGTGCAGAGCCCACCTCGGGGCTCGAACCCACAAACTGTGAGATCATGACCTGAGCCAAAATGAAGAGTCCACGACTTATCCGACTGAACTCCCAGGCGCCCCGAGATTTTATTTTTAAGTAATCTCTACACCTAACATGGGGCTCGAACCCACAGCCCCGAGATCAAGAGTCCTACACTCCACTGACTGAGTCAGCCAGGTGCCCCTATTCTAATTCTTAACTCCTAGGGTTACAATGAGAATTAAATAACATTACGCACAGGCTATGCCTAGCACAATTCTTGGCACAGGCAAAGTCATCGATAAATGTTTGCTATTATTATTTACCAAGTTCCCTACTTATACTGGGTTGAGGGCATAGGAGATACATCAATCAAGGACCCAGTCCACTGAAAGCTGTGAAGCCTGTTGGCAGACACAGATCAGTATAGAGATCATTACCACACAGTGTAGTAAGGGGGGGCATAAAGCCATGTGTGGACCCAGAGGCAGAAGCTGGCTGCTGAGATTTGCCAGTGGGATCAGGTCTGTCCGGACTCAGACCTAAGTTTAGACCTAAAAGGAAACCACAATGGTTTATATCAAGGAAAATTGGAAACACCCTACAGATGGGGATCACCTGTGGTACCAACCTGTAATGCATCAGTACGAACCATTAAACTTCACGCTGTGGAACAGAAGAGGGGGATGGTTGCCTGGGGCATGGGGTTACTTTCCGTTAGATCCTTCTGTATGTTTTGTTTCTTGTACCATGTCCAAAATAAATTAATTTTTATTTATTTATATTTTTAAGATTTTTTAAAATGTTTATTTATTTTTGAGAGAGAGAGAGAGCACAAGCGGAGGAGAGGCAGAGAAAGAGGGAGACACAGAACTCAAAGCAAGCTCCAGGCTCTGAGCTGCCAGCACAGAGCCCGTTGGGGCTCAAACTCACTAACGGGGAGATCATGACCTGAGCCCAAGTCGGAAGCCCAACTGACTGAGCCACCCAGGCACCCCTATTTTTGTTTCTAAAGTTTATTTTAAGAGAGACAGAGACAGCAGGAGCAGGGGAGCACAGAGCCTGACGTGGGGCTCGAACTCACAAAACAGATCATGACCTGAGCCTAATCGGGGAGTCGGTCGCTCAACCGACTGAGCCACCCAGGTACCCAATTGTTTATTTAGTTTTAATTTGAGAGAGATTGCAAAAGTGGGGGAGACGGGCGGAGGGAGGGAGGGAGGCGGGGGTGGTGGGGCGAGAGAAAAAGAACCCTGAGCAGGCTCCACGCCCACGTGGAGCCGGTGGCGGGTCTCGATCAAACCACCCTGGGATCACCACCTGAGTGGAAATCAAGAATCGGCGGCTTAACCAGGCACCCCAGTCATATTTTTAATATAAAAATTATGAAAAGTATTCAATGCCATCAGTCCATGTTCACGACTTCTATGAAAAAAGTTAATGTGTCAAAGGGCATCTCACTTGGACATTTGCCTAGAAAAAAGACAGGGCAAGAGTACAACCGATAGCAGTAACTGCTCATCAGTGGGATTAATAGGTTGAGGTTTACTTTCTCCTCCGGGCTATTCCAGATGTTGCAAAGGTTCTGCATGAAGTACCCCAGCTTTGTTTTGTTTTTGTTGATCGGCTATTAGAATTAAAGTTATTAACATAAACTACAAGTCCCGGCAGACATCGTGCCTCCGCCTTCTGAAGACCGGCCTTCTATGGGCGCAATGATCGCTGGGATTCGTAGTCCAACAGCTGAAGCGAGGTGGGACGCGCAGTACCGGCACAGATGACAGAGGAGGAATCACCGCTATTTCGACCAATGGGCCGTGGGCGCCAGCCCTGAGTGGCGCTCTCGAAGCCAATGGGTGAGCCGCCACGCCTGAATGACGTGGGCTTCAGCCTACGGGAGCCCGTGGGGGCGGGGCGGTGAGCGGCGGCCGTAGTGGGAACCATGGGAGGCGGCTGGTGGTGGGCTCGGGCCGCCCGACTGGCCCGGCTCCGCTTCCGGGGGGCGCTGCTGCCGCCTCCGCGGCCCCGGAGCGGGGGCGCCCGAGGGTCCTTCGCCCCCGGCCACGGCCCCCGCGCCGGGGCTTCGCCGCCCCCCGTGTCCGAGCTGGACCGTGCGGACGCCTGGCTCCTCCGGAAGGCGCATGAAACAGGTCTGAGGCTGGGGCTGGGGTCGGCCCCGACGGGACAGGGGGGCCCGGATAGCCGAGCTGTCGGCGCGCGCGAGTGGGGGAAGGGGGTGGAGCTTCTGCTGGAAACAGGGCTGGGACTCCGGAGCGAGAAGGGCTTCCGTAAAAGCGCAGGGAAGCGCTTGCTGCAAGAGCGCAGTCTGTCCGCATAGAAGTGCTTGCGGATGGGACGGTGTCCGGCTAGTGGGACGCACTGGGGATTGGAAAGGTTGGTCGGGGTAGGACAGGCAGCAATTATAAAATTGCACTGCCTGGGCGAGAGAGGCATCCGAAGAGGGTGAAGGGCGGGGGTGTTGCCTACTGGAGGGGTCCGCCTTGGAGGACCCAGTTCAGATCCAAAAGGCGACCGACCACTCTGCATTAGGCGGGAGCGTGGATCCCATCAGAAGAGGGGGCGAGTTCCGGATTGGAGGAAGGAACAACCAATAAAAGAAAAGCTCTGGGCTGATTGGAGGGCCAGGTGATCCAGGCTGCAGGGGGAGGGGCCTCACGTGTCGATAGTGGATGGGGAGTGGGTGTGGGGTTTGTAACCCGGACCAGCCGGTTAGCGCCGCACAGGGGATTTGAATGGATGTGAATAACAGCAAGGAAGTTCACACGCGGTAGCAGATGATTGGCGTTTGAGGCTCCCTGAACGGGGAGGCTGGAGAGAGGCCTGAAGTGCAGAAGTTTGTCCCAGAGCGGGGAGGCGGGAGGGGGATACACACACGTATGGGGAGAGGAGGGGTGTTGACCAGGATGACCCCTCGGGATCTTCCTGTCCTCATATTTAAGGTCGGCAATTTTGGGGGCGCCTGGGTGGCTCAGTCGGTTAAGCGGCCGACTTCGGCTCAGGTCATGATCTCGCGGTCTGTGAGTTCGAGCCCCGCGTCCGGCTCTGTGCTGACAGCTCCGAGCCTGGAGCCTGCTTCGGATTCTGTGTCTCCCTCTCTCTCTGACCCTCCCCCGTTGATGCTCTGTCTCTCTCTGTCTCAAAAATAAATAAACGTTAAAAAAAATTTAAAAAAAATATTAAATAAGATTGGCAATTTTAGTTCCTAGGTTCTCCTGCAGATTCTGCAGACTATGTTGAATCTTTGGTGCTGCAGAGTTTGGGGAGAGGGCTCAGATGGATGGAAGCTACAGTTTGGCGGGGGTTAAGGTTAAGTGGAGGGCCGTCAGGACCGGGTGGGGATTTGGGGTGCAATGGGATAACACTGTCTGGGCTGACAGGCTGATGCTGATTTCTTTCCCCTCCCCATTCACCCCTTCCTCCAGCCTTCCTCTCCTGGTTCCGCAATGGCCTCCTGGCATCAGGCATTGGGGTCATCTCCTTCATGCAGAGTGACATGGGTCGGGAGGCTGCCTACGGTGAGTGCAGACCCCCACTCTCGCCCCAACCAGGGAGTGAGGGCAGAACCCCTAACCTCCCCCGTGGGTGTAGATTCTTCCCTGCCCTGTCCCACCGCCACCCACTCTTTCCTCCCCCACCAGAAGCCACCTCATTTTCACGTGTGACTGTTGACCTTACATCCACCCGCCCCTACTTTGTGGCCATTGGATCACCCGAGTGGGTGGCCCACGGGGTGGCTGTGGGTCCTTGTCCCCTCCGATCTGACTGTCCCACAAAGATGACGGTCGCGTCTTAGCCCCTCACGCTGGCCCAGCCCCAGACTGGCCCTGCCACTCCATCCCTGTCTTTGCTCTCAGACCAGCTCCCCACTCCGCCTCTGGTCCTGAACCCCACCTCCCCATCCGGGACACCTCCTCGGATACCGATACCTCCTCATGTCCCTGACCTTGGCTCTCTACTACTCTTGACGCCTACCCTGCTTTTGAGTTTGCCTCATTCTCTAACTCCACCTTGGTCCCCTGACCCGCCTCGGTCCCCGGAGTCATCTGAATCCCAGAACCCCCGCCCCGCCCCCCCATCCCCCTCCCCACCCCCCATCCCCCTCCCCACCCCGGCTTCTCCATCCACCCCACTGCAGTGCCAGCCTGGGAGCTCAGGCCCTGCCTCTCCTTGACCGTGGCCTCCTGCCCTCTCGCACAGGCTTCTTCCTGCTGGGCGGCCTGTGCGTCGTGTGGGGCGGTGCCTCCTACGTGGTGGGCCTGGCTGCACTGCGGGGACCCATGCAACTGTCGCTGGGGGGCGCAGCGGCGGGCGTGGGGGCCGTGCTGGCCGTGGGCCTGCTCTGGGCTTGTGCCGTCGGTCTCTACATGGGTCAGCTGGAGCTGGATGTGGAACTGGTGCCCGAGGACGATGGGACCGCCACCGCCGAAGGCCCCGACGAAGCCGGCCGGCCGCCACCGGAGTGAACAGCTGGGCCACGGGGAATGGCCGGGCGCTGGACGGCCCGAGGACCGGGACATTAAAACCTGACCCTTATCCACATTCTGAGTGGCGGTTCCTGCGACCGGGAAGGGCGGGCATGGGAATCAGTAAAAGCAGGTGGAGGTAACCAAGGAGAAAGAAAAGGAGCGAGGGGCCCCAAGGCCCCGGGAGACTGAGCCACGGAGGGGGGAGAAGGTGTTTAATTCTCAGGGAGGGCCATCGGGGCCGTGAGCCCCGCCCCTGCGCCCTCGAGGCCCCGCCCCTCCTTCAGGGTCCGGCTCTGGAGGCCGCTCTCCAGTCCTCAGTCACCCTTCCGCTGCACCCTGGTGCCCGCGGGCCCCGGGTACGACAGGCCCAGGGTGGGATAGAAGGCCTCGGGGAGGCCGGGCCCCGGGCCCAGCCTCTGCAGGTGCGGGTACATGAGACCCAGCTCCGCAGGGCCGTAGCGGATGGTGCCGGGCGTGCACAGGCCCCGCACGACGGGGGGCAGGAAGCCCGCGTGGAGGAGGGACGGTGGGGGGTCTCCAGGAGGCCCCAGGCCCCAGGGCCGCACCAGGTCCTGCTTCAGGGCCCCTGCCCGGATGACGGAAGTAAACTCGGGCCTCGGCAGGGCCGGGTGGCTGGACGGCTCCTCCTCTGCGCTGTCCTCCGGGTCTTTGGTCTCCCCCGGGCCAGGCTCCACTTTGATGCGTTTGCCCCGGGTCCGAGGGGGCTCATCCTTGTCTAGGGGGGCAGCCTGCTTCCCTTCCACCGGAGGCTCTGGCTCTGGAAGAGGGAGATACAAAGGGCACTGCGGGTGCGCGTCCCCAGCCCTCAGTCTTCCCATCTGTGGTCTAGACCTGTGTTGTCCAACAGAACTTTCCCCGATGACGTTCCGTATCCTTATGGTCCAACGGCATTAGCCACTGGCCACGTGAGGCTACGGGGCCCTCGAAATGTGGCGGGTGTGACTGAGAAACTGAACCGTTCATTTTTAATTGAACGTAAGTCACCACTCGTGGCTGGTGGCTTCCGGACTGGAGAGCGCAGGTCCCAGAGGCCCCTGGGAGCTTCCCCCGGGGGCTGGGGTGCTGGGGGGTGGGAGGTGGGGCTCACCTGTGGGTTCTGGCTCTGGGCTGGACACGTCCTCACAGGCCACGCTGGCTGGAAGCTGGAAGGCGTCCAGAGGGGTCTGGCCACCCTCGGCTTGGCTGGGGACAACACAGGTGGGGTAGAGCCCCCACCCCATGGTACTTAGGGCTCATCACTGGACCCCCCCCCCCCCCCCCAGGCTCCAAGCTGACTTCTAGCCCCACAGCCCTGTCATCCGAGGCCAGACCCGGGCAGCCTGTGCCCCCCTGCCCCCGATGCCACCAACTAAATGTCCCCAGCATCTTCCTTTCAGCCCCTGTTCCTCTTAGGGGCCCAAATCCAGGCCCAGCAAAGCCAGAGACGTGGGTGGCAGCAGACGGCTCTTCCCCTCCTCCACCAGCATTGCCTGGCATTTCCGGGACTTGCCCCCACCTCCTCCCTGGGCTCCCAGCCCCCGTGTGCGTCCCTCAGAACTCTCATTTCGAGGCAGCCAGAGGGGTCTTTCCACAAAGCAGATTTGACTGTGACCCTCTCCAGCCTTGAAGCCTGCCGTGGCTCCCCAGTGCCCCAGAATCAAATCCAGACCCTCTGCCTGGGCCGAGGCCACTTCAAAGCCGCCCCCCTGCAGGTAAGGTCTCGCCACCTCCAAGCCTCTCCTCTCACTGTCCCCTTTCCCCTTCCTGTTTTCAGGCCCCTCTGGGTTCTTGTCCTCTTCGAGAAGCCCTCCCTGAAGAGCCTCCACCCCAAGCCCCCTTCCCGGTGAGGCCGGCCGGGGACAGCCCTCACCTGAGCACGTAGCTGACCCACAGCACGTGGCGCTCCCCGGGGCTCTTCCCGCTCACGGCCACGGTGGCCACGGACTGCAGCCACACAAAGCCCCCGGCTCGCTGCAGCCAACGGTAGTAACCGGTCATCACCTGACCCTTGTCCAGCACTGGGCCCAGCGCAGGGACGGGGTGAGACAGTTGCAGAGAGACAGGTGGACAGGAAGGCGGGGGTGAGAGAGGGAGACAGGGGCAGAAAGGGTGGCGGCAGGGAGGAGATGGGGGGGGGGGGACGGAGAGAGACAGAGTCAGAAGGACTGAAGGCTAACCTGGCTGGGGGGCCTTCTGGATTTTTAAGGGTGGGCCCGAGAGACCCCACGGCCCCTTTCCTCCCACCCCACGTGTGAGCTGTTGCCCGGGGTGCAGGGCACAGCGGGGCGGGGGGGGGGTTGTGGACTCAGGCCTGGGGTGCCGGCAGACAGGGGTTCTCACGGTCCAGGTGGCTTTGGCGGATCCTGGCTGCGTCCTGGCCGTGGACAAACTGGTAGCAGCTGCGGCCCACAAGCTCTGAGGGCCCCAGGTCCATGTGGTCGCTGACTCTGAGCACAGGGGGCGACAGAGAGAGGCGGTGAGAAGGGCTCTGAGACAACAGGGTTGGGGGCAAAGAGGCAGGGTCGGTTCTGGAAGCCCCAGCTCCGAAATCTTGCTCTGGAGCGCTCTGGGCCTCAGTTTAACCCTCGGTACAATGGTGGTGTCATAACAGCGTCCCGCCTGGAGTGGCTGTGGGCCTTGGGGGGTGGCCCCAGGCCCCCCGAAGGCACTCGGAGCGTGGGGGCTATTTCGCGATTTAATTTTCCCCACCCCGTGGTGCAGGGCGCAACCCGCCCCACCCCCAAAGGCCCCGGCCCGGCCCCCTCCTTCCAGGACCTCCTCCCTCGCTGCTCTTGTGTCCCCCTGGCTCCCCAGAGCGCCCCCCCCCCGCCTGCCCACAGCCCTGGCTCCCCTGTGTGGCCCCATCCGCCCGCCTCGGCCCCCCGACCCCGGTACCTGCTCTCACAAGCAAGGATGGTGAGACCCAGGCTGAGGCGGAAGACGATCATGTGTCCGTGTAGTGGCAGCTCAGCCAGTGGGGCTGGGGGCAACGTGTGGCCCAGAGCCACCAGGCCCAGGGAGCGGGCCCGAAGGCGCCCGGTGACGTGGATGACCTGTGGGCGACAGGCGGGCTTGGAGGAGAGGCCTGGCGAGGCCACCACCCCGCCGGTGCCGGGGCACAAGGACAGAGCTGGGAGGAATGTGGGAGCCCCCCCACCCCCCCACCGTCGCCCGCAGGAGAGGAGACCCAGGAGTCAGCAGCCGGGGCCAGAGAGCTGACCCTCACCTTGTACCCCGAGGCCTTGACGTGCAGCCCCCGCTTGGTGAGGGTAGATTTCATGCGGATGAAGAAGGAACGCTCCTGGGCCCGGGAGAAGTGAGGCACCTCGGCGGGGCTGGCCTCTGGGGTGGAGAGTGAAGGAAGGTTAGGAGGTCCTGAAGGAGAAACACACACACACAGGCCGTCCCTGCACCCCCCCCCCCCCCCCCCCCGCCCCGTACATCTAGCCAGACAAGGTCAAGGCCACAGCCTGAGGGTTACACAACCTCACTGAAGTCGCAGACTAACCTCCCCTCTGAGCTACAGCTGCACGGGTCTCGTCTAAAGCTCAGATATGACCCCGGCCCCTCCCTGCCCTGAAACTGCCATGGCTCCCTAGGACCCTTGGGAGAAAGCTCAGCTCCTCACCTTGGCCTAAAACTTCCGCAAGAACTGCCTCCCGCTGACACCATCTCTAGCCTCAGCCTCCAGGTCTCAGGGTAGACAGCTCCTCCTCCAGGAAGCCCTCCCTGACCCCCCCAGGCTGGGTCAGCCATCCCTCTGGGGTCTCCCACCCCAGCCCCGACCACTTTGGAGTATCATTCTCTAGGGACTGGCCGGTCTGCCCACACCCGGACTGTGAGCACGGGGAGGGTAGGGCTGGGGATGCTGTCATCACTGTGTCCCCAGCCCTCCCCAGCCCGGAGCAGGGGCTCTGGGTATAAGAAACAAGTAAGACTCACAAATACAGATTAGTCTATAAATCCCGCGATACATTCTTGTAACTGCTCACCGCCAGACGACCCTGTTTCTCAATCTTTGATGCAAACCTAATCACCTTCCCCAGTGGACCCACAAACATCTCCCAAGCGTGCAGGCCCTGATGATAGCTCAGGTATTTTTGCTGTTAAGCAAACCCAACAGAAGAAACTCCTCCTGACGGGAAAGTTAACCTCCTAGTCCCCCCACATCTCAGAGCTAAAAGAAACTTCCAGGGTAATCTCCCAACACCCTCCTTCTCTAACATGGACTGGAATTTTCCACTGCAGGGAAGGACTAGAAACACAGATGCAGGAGCCAGACAAACCCGGGCTGCGGTCCAGATCAACCACGTACAGCTGTGTGACCCGGGCCAATTAACTTAACCTCTCTGCGCTGTGCCTCAGTTTCCACCTCTGCACAATGAAGACAGCTTGATAGTTCCCCGCTTGTGGGGTGGTGATTAGGATTCCAATCACGCAGTTAAAGGCGCAGCATGGGGAAAGCCCGTGAAGCCGGGGCTTTATCATTTACCAAAGCCTGGTCCCATCTGTCACCCACAAGCAGTGGCAAGAGGGGTCTTTCTAAAGCTCGACTCTGGGGGAGCCAGGCAACCTTAGGCAACTTTCGGGAGCCAAGTCGCGTTGCCTTGGTTCAGACTCTGGTGCATTTTGCAAAACTCTGCGCAACTCGAAGGAGAGTGGGTTTTGTAACAACGAGCCCTACACCCTTGAGGCCGCGTGACTTTGGGGCCCCTGGAATTACCGATCTCAGGAGTATCTGCAAGCGAGGAAGAAGACGAGGAGGAGGAGGAGGAGGAGGAGGGGACGGAGGGCGGCGTGGGGGGCCCGGGAGGCCGGGCCCGGAGCCCCAGTTGCTCTAGCACTTCCGAGTGGTCCCCGGGATGGACGTAGTCGAAGACGCTGCTACCCGTCAGCTCCACCTGCCGGCGAAAGAGGGGACGGCAGAGGGCGGGTCAGATGCGCGCGCAGCCACTCGCCCGGCCTTCGGCCTCCGGCTCGCTCGCCTAGGTTGCAGGCGCGCTTCACGCCAGTCTCGTGTTTTTATGAGGATTGCTTTTTAACCTTTTAAAAAGAAGAATACAAACTTTTAGGCTCTTCTTATACAAACTCTTCTTACAAACTTTTAGGCTCTTCCCACTTCAAACCCGGCGATCGTTGAGGATTTTCTGCACCTGCTTACCCTATTAAGAAGCTGTGTACTGGGTTGTCGTAGCCTCCATTTACCCAACTCCCACCCACTCACAGCAAAAAACCGTGCCCTGAAATGAATCACAGGATGTCCCCGCAGGAATGGCAATCAGGATGCAAGCAGTGGAATGTTTCTCGAACTCTTTAAAGAGTTAGAACTTTTTGAAGCGTCTGGGTGGCTCAGTTGGTTAAGCATTCCACTCGATTTCGGCTCAGGTCCTTATCTCACACGGGTTCCTGCGTTAGAGACCCACATCGGGTTCTTCACTGATAGCGAGGAGCCTGCTTGAGTTTCTCTCTCCCCTCCTCTCTGCCCCTCCCCTGCTCTCTCTTTTTCTCTCTCAAAATAAATAAACATTAAAAAAAAAAAACAAGAATAACTTTTTAATCAGACTTTCACACTGAATTCACCCCAAACTCTCAGAGCAGTTCCCCTTCTCTCCTCACCTCCCCTAGTCCAGGCCCCCAACTTTTCTGTGCTGCCTTCCTGCCCCAGGGTCCTCCCTGGTGCTCTGGCCTTCAGTCCCCAAACACCCTTGCTAAATTCCTCACCTGACCATGGCCCGCCTCCTCTCAGAAACCTCTCAGAGCTCCCACTGCCCCTGGGCTTGGGGTCCCAGGCTCCCCTCTGTCCCTCATCCCTCTGAACTCCTCCTCATTAAACCCTTCCCTGCACCAGCTTCCAGCTGTTCCTCCACTTCTCCCTCCCTCCCTTCCCCTTGTCCACATGCCCCTACCTCCAGGGTCTTCCTCCTCCACATATCTCCAACAACTCACTGCAAAGGTGCTCACAAAGGCCAAATACCTAGCATTGAACTTTCTAAATTTACCATTTGCCAAAACCTTTGTAATAGTGATGACAGAGGACAGTGATTTGTACTGAATGTATTGGTAGTAGGAAGGCCACAAGGAGCCAGGCCCCCCGGGATTGGGAGTCCGTTTCCGTTTCTGATATATATATATATATAATTTTTGAGAGGGAAGAGAGAGGGAGACACAGACTCCAAAGCAGGCCCCAGGCTCTGAGATGTCAGCACAGAGCCCCACGCGGGACTTGAACTCAGACTGTGAGATCATGACCTGAGCCGAAGTCGGACACTTACCCGACTGAGCCACCCAGGCGCCCCCTCCCCTGCCTTTTACCTTTCAGTGCCAGCTGCAGGAGCTGGGGCAGAAACAGCTGGCTGAGATAGAAAAAGCAAGCCAGTTCACGAAAACGCTACAGAAAATCTTCCAAAGTTGGCAAAACCCAAGCCCTTACGATGCAAATCGCTGTAATTCTTTACAATTGTGGAGGAAAAAAACAAAACAAAAAAAAAAAAGCAAGTTTTGGTAAATATGGCGCGTTTGGCAAACACTCATGGGGAAACTGACCTTTCTGCTAATTTGCCGTCTTCGAATTGACCTGCTACTTTAATAGCCGCCCCCTCTTGCCTGTAAGGAGGAGCCACGTGGGGTTCCCGGGGGTGCACTTTGGGAACCACCGATGCAGCCCGCTTTTCGGGCTGGGATGGTGAGGCCAGGAGAGAGGAAGGGCATGCAGGGGCCAGCAAGGGAGATGGTGGGCAGGCCAGTCCAGGCAGCCCGCTGCGGGCCCCTTACCTGTGAGAGACCCAGATAAATGGAGACGGTCTCTGAAATGTAGAGGAATTTCCCTTCCTGGTTCAAGGCAAACACGAAGCCATCCAGGGACTAGAGTGGGGAGAAATAGGGGGCGGAGAGAGGAGCGCTGGGCATCTGTCTGTCCAGCAGGCAAGTGGCAAGAGATGCTAAAAGCTGGATCTCCACCTAGGATGGATTAATCGGGGGGTGGGGAGGGGAAGGGGATCGGGTGGCCCTCGGAAAGGGGGCCCTCGCTGGGATGGATGCCGGAGAAAAGGGTGCTGCTCGCCAGAGGTGGCCGCCAGGTGGCAGCAATGAGCAGCAGGCCGGGAAGGGGCCTCACCTGCAAGATGTGTCCTCCCAGGTGCTGCTCGAAGACTTCGGAGACCAGCGCCACGGGGCCCCTGTGGCTGGGGGCTGGGGGCAAAGGGAGGGGTGAGGCCGGGGCCTGTTGGGCCCCATTCGAGCCAGGCTACGAATCCCGCTCTCTTCCCGGTCCCGCAGCCACCTTGGGGTACTGGGGACCCCGGGCCCTGTCGGGGAGAAACCTGGGCTGGGGGGAAGGGTGGAAGGGGCAGAAGTGGGCTGAGACACACAGAGACAGAGAGAGACACCAGAGGATGCAGACAGGCGTCCGTCCGTCCGTTTGTCCATCCATCCAATCCAGGCAGAAACTCCCTGAGCACCAACTGTGCGGCAGGCCCTGTCCTAGGGCCACCGAGGAGACCTGGTTCTCCCCTCCCAGGCCAGAGGCAGATACACAACACGCAAGAAACTAAAAAATCCAGGGGCGCCTGGCTGGCTCAGTCGGAGGAGCAAGACATTTGATCTCGGGGTCGGGGGTTCAAGTCCCACGTGGGGTGTGGAACATACTTGAAAAAAAAAAAAAAAAAGTGAAAACATTACTCAAGACCCAAGAGGCCACACACTGTGTGATTCCATTTCTACGAACTGTCCGGGGAACAGGCCAAATCTACGGAGACAGGAAGTAGATTAGTGGTTGCCCAGGGGCTGACGGGAGGGAGGGGGGATGGGAGTGTCTGCCGATGTGGGCAGGGCTTTTTCAGGAGGCAGTGAAAATGTTCGGGAACTAGGGGCACCTGGGTGGCTCAGTCGGTTAAGCATCTGACTTCGGCTCAGGGCTTCATCTCATGGGTTGGGGGTTCGAGCCCTACATCAAGCTCTGCGCTGACAGCTCAGAGCCTGCTTGGGATTCTCTCTCTCCTTCTCTCTCTGCCCTTCCCCCAGTCATGTGCACGCTCATTCTTTCTCTCAAAATAAATAAACTTTAAAAAATTAAACTCTTGGCGCGCCTGGGTGACTCAGTAGGTTAAGCATCTGACTTCTGACTTTGGCTCAGGTCATGATCTCACGGTTTATGGGTTCGAGCCCCGCATCGGGCTCTGTGCTGACAGCTCAGCTCGGAGCCTGGAGCCTGCTTCCGATTCTGTGTCTCCCTCTCTCTGCCCCTCCCCGGCTGGCTCTCTCTCTCTCTCTCAAAATAAAAAAAATTTAAAAAAAACATTAAAAAAAAAAAAAAAAGAGGTGGAGAGAAAAGAAAGGAGATGTCCAGGAGAAATACAGGGAAAGACAGTGACAGGAGGTCATGTCAAATGGGACAAAGGGCAAAGAGCGCCCCAGCCCCCACAGTCTGGAGCAGAGAGGAGGGCAGAGGGTTGGGGGGCGGGGGTGGATGGAGGCTGTTCCCACGCAGGTCCCTCTCCCTGACCCTGCAGAGAAACACCTCCCAAGGGGCTCTATGTCCAGATCAGGGAGCCAGGGGACTCCGTGACCTTGAGGGTGGGCAAGTGGCTGGCTCCTGCAGGCCTAAGGGTCCTGGTCTGGTGCCCAGCCCCAGGGCAGGCCCTCCCTGGCTGTGTGCCCTGGGACCAGTCCCTTCACCTCTCTGTGCCTCAGTTTCCTCCTCTGTCAAGTGGATTTGCAAAGAGTGCGGACCTCACAGGCTGGTTGAGCACTCAGCATAAGGAACAGAAAGGGCCCCGCACCCGCCAGGCACACCTCAGGTGCTCCCAAACACAGAGCCAGGATTAGTATTAATAGTGTCATTGCTATTGTTATTTCCAGACCCTCAAAACACCAGGCGGCCAAGCCCCGCCCCAGGCGCCCCCATCAGGACTCAGCGCCCCCCACAAAACATCTAAGCCACGCCTCCTCCCGGGGAGCACCTCCCCGCTGTTCGCACCCTTTTCCCACCCCTGGCTGGAGCACCAGGAACAATAAATGGGGGGGGGTGCTGATGGGGACCCCTCCCCCGAGATGCAGCGCGAACCAGCCGGGTGACAGGCAGGAACAATGCTGCCTGCTAATTGTCGCAATTTTCCCCTGTCATTTTTGCTAATTCCTTCATTTTCCCGCTCACAGGATCAGCCCAGGTCAGACTGAACGGCTGCAATTAACAGCATTAATGGGCACGTCGGATGAGGGGGGTGCGCAGGGGGAGGGCTTGCTGTTCCCCCGTTGGGACGGGAGCTTTGGGGTCGGTCCCCTTCGCTGACTGATGCGTCCTATTACCCCCAGCCCCCCCTCCCTCCCCAAACCCAACTCCAGACTCCTTCCTCTGCGTTCCGGCCTCTCCAGGCAAATGCCTCAGCTCCTCTGTCCCCCAAATTCGGCAGGTGGCTCTTTACTGCTCCCAGATCTGCCCCCTGCTCGCGCCCAACCCCCAACCATCACGCACTCACTCAACAAACATTCGCTGCGCTTTTTATTGGAGCCTGACTGCCCGCTGGAGAAGAAAAACTGTCCTAGGTGTCATCACAGAGCTGGGACCGAGGGACCCAGGGGAGAAGGGGACTCCCAGGGGTCTGATCACCTCCTATTCTCAATTGCCCAGAGAGATTCCCCGACCAGGTGGTGGGGATGAAGTCCAGAGAGGGGAAACCCTGCTCCCAGGAGGGGCAGGCCCCGCGGGCCAGACGGGGCACCTTCCTCAGCCTCAATTGTAAACCGGGTCCCATGCTAGAGCGTGAATGGGTTCGTGCGTGTGAACAACACACAGCCAGGCACACGGTAGGGACCTAATTCCCGAGTCCTGCCCTTATTCTTACCAGGTACGGTGGATAACTTGGGGGCACCTCTACCTTTCCAGGTAATTCCTTGCCGTTGGCCCTGACCTATCTCTTTCTCCCACCCACGGCTGTTTTCAGCACATCCCTCTCCTGATTCCCACCACCCCTCACCCCACGGCCCCCGCCCTGGTCTAGCTGCCCCACCAGGCAGGAGCCTGGACCATTGCACTCGCGTCCTCACTGGGCTCCCTGCTTCCACCTCTGGCTCCCGTCCCACTTGGGCTAACAGCCAAAGGCCTCACCAAAGCCCACGAGGCCCTGCAGGACCTGGTTCCGGCTGTCTACTCTCTGCCTCAACTACTTACTTCTCTCTGACTACTTGGCCTCATTGTGCCCTGCAGCCAGTAAGCGGATTCCTGCCTGCCTCAGGACCTTTGCACATATTCCCGCAGTCCAGACTGCTTTCCTTCCAGCTTCTCTCACGGCTTGCTTCCTCACCTCCTTCCAGTCTCAGCTCAAAGGTCACTTCCTCAGAGCGAGGCTGGGCCTGACCTGTGAATTAAGATGTCAACCCTCCTCCCCTCACTCTGTTCCATGGCCACCCAACAAATACTTAGGGAGCCCTTACTGCGCCCCAGGAGCTGTCCCAGGCTCGGGGAACACGGCGTCATGGGGGAGAGACACAATAGACAATGAGTGCTTTGGAAAGAAAGAAGGCAGGAAAGGAAGACAAGAGAGCGCTGGGGGACAAGGGTGTTGTCAGTTTTAACAGAGTGGTCAGGGCAGGCCTCCCTGAAGAGCTGACTTTTGGAAGGAAGGGAGCTCCTGAGGGAGGGCACAGCAAGTGCAAAGGCCCTGGGGTAGGAAAATGTTTCTACTATTCTGAGGAATAGCGAGATAGTCACTGTGTGTGTGTGTGTGTGTGTGTGTGTGTGTGGTAGTCTGTGTGGGGGTTTGAAGAGGTGAGAGGGGCAGAAAAATGAGATCAGAGAGGTGAGGGACAGTGGGCACACCACGAAGGGCTGGTAGGCCCACCCTTGAGGTCAGGGACTTTGTCCTGTCCCTAGAACAGGGCCTGGCACCGAGAAGTGTTCGATGATGCTGAATGAATGACGACCACTGATCTAAGATCCAGGCTGTGCCCTCCCCGGACGTGCAGGTCCAGGGCTAGGCTTCCGCATCTGTTGTGCTGTTTTACAGACACAGAGGGAGGCCCAGAGACAGGCCGAGACCCGCAAGATCCCCGGAGACCTATGACCATGCCAGGTCTGGAGGCTGAGGACGCGCACTCTGAAAACAGTTTGGATCTCAGCCGGGCCCAGGCTTGACCGATGGGTGAACGGCTTCCCCTCTCTGGGGCTCAGTTTTCCACTTCTATAAAATGGGAATCAACACCGCTCTCCTCCTAGTGTTTGTGAGAGGATTGAGTGTTATTTTTTTATTAAAACACTTTTTTTTTTTAAATGTTTCTTTACTTCTGAGAGAGAGACAGAGAGAGAGCGTGAGCAGGGAAGGGGCAGACACAGACGGAGACACAGAATCCGAAGCAGGCTCCAGGCTCTGAGCTGTCAGCCCAGAGCCCGACGTGGGGCTCGAACTCACACACTGTGAGATCATGGCCTGGGCGGAAGTCGGCCGCTTAACTGACTGAACCACCCAGGCGCCCCGGGGTTCAGTGAGTTAAAAAAAAAAAAAAAAAAAAAAAAAAAAAATTGGCGAGTTATTTGTCTATAGTGCTCAACATGGTCTGACAGGCGTATGTTTTTATCATTATTATTGAGGAAGCCACCGAATGGGAGACACGTGGCTTTGCTCTCTGACTAGCTAAGACCCTGTCCTCAGTTTCCCCGTGTGAACTACGGAAACAGGCGCTTGACCTCTTGTTGGGGCCCCTGGGAGGCAGGAGATGCCTCCAAATGCCTGCTTTAGGGGATCCGGGAGGGAGTCCACGCAGTACGTCCCATACGGGCCGGGGGGAGGGGGAGGGAGGTGCTCCCCAGGAGTACAGGAGGGGGGCCTCCACGGAGTCTGCGGTCTGCCCCCTCGGTGCTGTGTCCTCAGCGGGCTCCTGTCCCCTTCAAGTGCCCATCCGGGCAGCGGGAGGTGGTGGTGGTGGGGGGTGGTGGGGGGAGCTGGACGCCGGAGGGACTATCTCAACACCCCCTCCCTTCCTTTCTCTCCCGGCGTTCGGGACAATAGACAAGATGTTTATCCCCCCGCCGGCGCACATGTTGTTCGCGGTAATGACAGTAATCAGCCGCGCTAATGCCGCATTCTCTGGGCGCCAGTCAATTCGCCTAATTACCGCCTGGGAAGCCGGATTATTTAAATTTAAATGGTGATTTATTGCGAGCTTAATCAATGCTATTTTCTCTCCCCCCCCCCACCTCCTCCCCTGGGACCGGGGGCAGGAGGGGAACTGGAGCCCCTCCAACCTCACCCTAAGGACACCCGTTCTTCTGGGGGGGCCCCGTCGCCTGGGGTGCCCGGTCGCTGTCACCTGCCACCTCAGATTTACAGGATTCACTGTCTTGTAGTTGAGTGAAGCAGTAATACATAAAACAAGCAATAACAGTAACATAACACTGCTATGCATCCATCAGCAATAAAGTTGAATTCTAGAGGCGCCTGGGGGGCTCCGTCGGTTACGCGGCGCACTTCGGCTCAGGTCACCATCTCGCGGTCCGTGAGTTCGAGCCCCGCGTCGGGCTCTGTGCTGACCGCTCGGAGCCCGGAGCCTGCTTCGGATTCTGTGTCTCCCTCCCTCTCTGCTCCTCCCCCACTCACAGTCTGTCTTCCTCTCTCTCAAAAATAAACATTAAAAAAATTGAGTTCTAATAAAAGTCGATATCTGTGTATCTGTATCTGTCCTTTACCTAATTCTGCATTTTTACAGATGATAGATTGCATTTCTTTGTTCATTTCATTATTGGGTCTTGGCTACTGGGATGTCAGCCTGGGCAGGACTTTTCTCAAGTTTGTTTCCTGCTGGCTCCTGAGGACTCAGCACAGTAGCGGGCACACAGTAGGTGCTTAAGAAACTGCAGGTTCCGCAAGGTAACCAGTGGCACTAAGGGTCGCTACATACGCATTGCCCAGGCTGTGCCAAATATATCCAGGGTCTTGGCACACATCACCTGGCTTCCTTCTCGGCTCTCCGGGTGTCTGTGTGCCGACTTTCATCAGGATTCCCATTTCACAGACGAGGCACAGAGAGGTAAGGCGACCTGCCCAGGGTCACAACGCTGGGGAGTGGCCGGGATGGGGGGGGGGGGAGGGTGGGCAGGGACCCAGGAGAGTCTTTCTGAAGCTCTCTCCGTCTTACCTGCCACATTATACTGTCTCCCTCCCGCTTTCCCAAACTGGGAATTCTGACTCCAGAGTCCTTGTGCTCAAGTCTGAGTGAGGGGGTTTCTTGCCCATGAGTGGATAGGAGGCCCAGGCTGGGCCCCCTCTGTCCCGCCCCCGGAGCTGCGGGCCTCCTTTGTGAAAATGATTCATCTTCCCTAATGAAAATAATAGCATTTACTAGTGGTCTGATCCCTGGTGGCCAAAATTCACGAACTCATCCCTACCTCGTGTGCCCATTTAACAGATGAATAAACGGAGGCTCGGAGACTAGAGGCCACCTGATAGGGACACACAGAGGGTCTGCTTGATTCCAAACCTCGTGCTCCCTCTCGGCCAAGAAGGGACTGGGCAAAAGCTGGTGGGCCCTTCACGTTCCCACTTGCCGCCCCCCCCCCCCGCCCCCCGTCCCCTGCGCACGCGCACTCACCGAGGCCGGCCGGGGGCCCCGCGGCTCGCAGTCCCCAGGGCGGCGCCCCGAGGGCGGCGAAGCGGCGCAGGCGGAGGTAGGTGACGCTGAGGCGCACGATGGACGCCTTGTCCAGCTGGCTCGAGATGGCTCCGGGCAGCGGGAGCAGCTTGGCCAGCTCGAAGAACTCCAGGTTCTCCTTTCCGCGCCGCGAGCGCGCCGCGTTACGGGACTTCTCCTTGCGCTGCGCCTGCAGGCTGGGCGGGCGGCGCGGAGGGGGCGTCAGCGGGGCCCCCGGCGCTCAAGGGGTCCGCGGCCTGGGGGAGCCCTGCCCTCGGGGCCTCGGAGCGGGGTCGGGGCGTGGGAAGTGGGTTCGACACTGGAGGTGGGGGCGGAACCCGCGTGTGGATGCTGCACCCGGCCGTGGGGACAGAACCCCGGGGTGGAAATCAGTTCTGGGGCGGGGGGAGGGAGGAGGCAGAGGGGAGAAATGAGAACGTTGGGGATGAAGTCTGAGGAAGGGGGGGTAGGGACGGAACGTGGTGGGGGTTGTTCGTAGAACAAAGGTTGAGCTTCCCGGGGTAAGAAATTCTAGCTCCGGAGGGCGGGGCGGAAAGCCGAGTGTGAATTCTCCCAGGACGCCCTTGGGGGCGGGGCCACGGCCCGGGGGGCGGGGCTTTGCTCACCAGGGTCCGGGCGGGGCCTTGACCACTAGCCCAGGCAGAAAGTCCCACGGGACGCTGCGGCCACGACCTCCCCCGCACTTGACCTCGCCTCCGCCGCCACTGCTGGGGTAGGGGGTCGCCATCTCCGCGGGGGGGGGGGGCGGGCTCAGGGCAGCCTCGAGACCCGCGTCTCCTGCCGCGGGAAGGCAGCGCTCGGTGCCTGCGGGGGTACCCCGGGGACCTGCTGGGGAAACTGAGGTCCGTGAGGGGCTCGGGGTCCCAGCAAGGAGCTGGGGCCGGATGGTGCCTCAGTTTCTCCTCCCCGGAGGCCCCGGGACGGAGCCCGCCGCTCTCTCACCCTGCCCGGCCCCGGGCGAAGCTCGGGGCGAGGACGTGCCCCGCCGCCGCCGCCGCCGCCGCCGCCGCCGCCGCCTCCCCCGCGCCGCCCGCCAGCGCGGCCGCCTCACGCCCGCGCCGGGCCGGCTCCCGCATACCAATAGGCGCACGCGGCGCGCATACGGATCCGACCGGCCCGCGCGCTGCGTGCCAAGCATGCCCAAGCCGGGCGGGCGGGGGGCAGGCGCCTCGCCGGGGCCCAGGCGCGCCCGGCTCCTGCCCCCGGAGCCCTCTGTTCCGGGGATCCGCTCTCCTAGCCCATCCCACGAGTCCGAGCGCTCGCATCCGCGGGGCGCCCATTTCCCAGGCTGGGCTAAGGAGGTAAGGGGGGGAGGGAGAGGGCAAGGGACCCCACCCCATGCCCGGCCCAGGGACCACCCCCCCCCCCACAAGCCCCTTGGGGTGGGGCCATCTGTCCCGGCCGCCAGATCTCCGCAACCGCAACTTCCTTTCCGAAGACCCGGGCGTGCGAGCCACAGCCCCCGACGCAGTGGCCAGAGCATCAGCCAGAGGACGCCCGCAGGATGGACCCGACACTCGGGGCCCAGGTGTCCCGGGATCCAGATCCTCCAGAACCAGGAACGTGTTCACTCAGGTCTTCATTCCTCCAGGACTAGGCATGAAGGATTCCCTCCCCCACCCTGCCCCCAGGATCCAGGCCGCCCCCAAGCCTCTCCAACCAGGTGTCCAGATGCCCTAGACCTTGGTGTCCAGGTACCCAGCCCCCTATTTCTCCAGGACCCAAACATCCGTGTGCCCCTTCCCCCAACCTCAGGATACGGGCGTCCTGACACCCTAGCCCCCAGGACGCTGGAGTTCCGGCCCCCCTATTTCTGCAGGACCCAGGAGTTCCCTGTCCCCTCCTGCCAGCCTCCAGGCGTCCCCGACCCGCAGGACCCACAGCCCCCTTACCTGGCCGCAGGGCAGGCTCCGGGCGCGGCGTGGGGCCGGCCGGGCGGCGCAGAGGGGTGGCCCCATAGACCCCGGGTTAGGCCGGGCTCGGCGGGGCGCGCGTGCGGTGGCGCTCGGTTCTCCGCGCCCACCGCGGCCTCGCAGACTTGGAGACGCGCGGACCGCGCTGGCAGGCGGGGGCGGCGTCTGCGGAGCCCCGCCCACCTAGTCTCCGCCCCTTCGGTCCCGCCCAACGCCAGCCTCTCCGGCCTTTGCCAGGGTAGGGGGCTCCCAGCCAGGGACTCCCGAGCTGCCCTGGCGTCCGAGTCCTCTCCCCCCACGGCAGCTTCGGGGGTCCGGCCCCCCTCCTACCGGAATGAGAACCTCGGAGTCGGAGCTTCCCTGCCCCGACAGGGGAACCCCGGAGTCTCCAGACTCCACCGGGAGGAGCTGGCACCTTAGTCGTCCAAGAGAACCCCGGGCTCCAGCAGCCCCTCTGGGACACGACGGGTACCGTGCACCCAAGCCCCCTGTAGACGGAAGACTTAACCTTCAGTACCCGCGCCAGGGACGCGAAGCCAGGTGTTCGAGACCCTCCTTTCCCAGGAGAGAATTTCAGGATGTTAGTATCCCTTCCCCATAAGAAGAGGACCCCGCCCTCCGAGGGCCCCCCATCTCATAAGGCCAGGCTTTGGCGTCTGGACCTAGGCTGTCTCACGCACTGGGACCCAGGTATCCGCAGAACTTCAGAAATCAGGATCCCGGGATCTGACATCCTCCCCCTATCACAGGGACGGGAACCCCAACATCCGAGCTTCCTATCAGATCATAAATAAGAACTCAGGGATTGTAGCGCCTCCCACGGAGAACGGGGATCCAGGCGTCCAAGCCAGGCCTTGCCCACCTCTGTCCCTCCCAAGCCTCTTCAGCGGCCTGGCATGAGGGGCTCCGGGAGCTTAATCGCTCCTAGGAGACCCCAAGGCCACCAATGCAATGGAGTCTTAGGAGAGCCAGGCAGGCGGGGCCTCACAGAGAGCATGGGCCTGTCTCTGTTGGACAGATGGAGACACTGAGGCACACACCTCCGAACAGTCCTGTGCACTAGCTGGTGGGAACCCTGTTTTTGTTTTTAAAGTAAGCTTTATGCCCAAGGTGACGACCACACGATCAAGAATCACATGCTTTTACCAACTGAGCCAGCCAGGCCTCCCTGATGGGAACACTTTTCAACCTGTTCACGATCACCAATTAACAGCCAGGGATCACTTACGTTCTGCGAATACTTTTCTCCATAGGAAAGTTCTGAGCGGGGCTCTATTGCTAAACCCATTTTTTTTTAAAATTTTTTTTCAACGTTTTTAATTTATTTTTGGGACAGAGAGAGACAGAGCATGAACGGGGGAGGGGCAGAGAGAGAGGGAGACACAGAATCGGAAACAGGCTCCAGGCTCCGAGCCATCAGCCCAGAGCCTGACGCGGGGCTCGAACTCATGGACCGCGAGATCGTGACCTGGCTGAAGTCGGACGCTTAACCGACTGCGCCACCCAGGCGCCCCATTGCTAAACCCATTTTACAGCTCGGGAAACTGAGGCAGAGAGAGACCACACAGCCTGATTATGTTGGTCTCTCAGCCAATAATATTTTCCCGTTTATCCCCAGCGAGACTTGATAGGGCGTCAGGGTAGGGATTCAAGCCCAGATCAGTGGCTCCTATCTCCCGATCACCACTGTCACCACTTCCCGGCTGTGTGGCCCGGGGAAGTGCCATGACAGGCCTTGAGAGGAGCACTCATGCTATGCAATTGATCTATGATTACGTACACACAGATCTTGTCAAGGTTAAGGGCCTGATTGCTCAGGTTCAAACCCCAGGTCTGCCACTTACTGCTGTGTGACACTGGGCAAGGAGCTTCACCTCTCTGGGCCCCTGTTTTTTTCTTTGTAAAACGAGGTAAATTTCCACCTAGTCCACACCCTCATAGCGTGGCGGAAAGCGTTACAGAAGTTCATCTGGACGTTCTCAAAGCGTCACCTGGCGACTGGTTCCTGAGACCTTCTCTAGGTCAGATTTGCATACCGAGATGTTTTTCTGCCTTTTTCGCTTCGTTCTGGCACTGGTGCCCGGTGGAGTTTTCCAGAAGCTGCATGGCATGTGATATCGCGATAGGCTCCACGCAGGAGCGGCCTTGAGGGTCCGGCTGTCTTCCGTGATGCCGGACTTGACAGAACTCTGCCAAAGTGTGAGATAATGACATTCTTCTCGCTAACAGGTTTTGTATGGGAACATACATTTTAAAAACGTTATTAATGTTAACCTGTAATAGATTTATTACTACTGTTTAAAAATGAATGTTGCCTTTAAAAAAAAAAAAGATTCTCAGTTTTACTGTCTGGTGTGGCTGCTAAAGCAAAAAGAAAGCTCTTTGGTCTTTCCTAAGGAGGTACCCCAAATCCTTTACCTCCACACTCCTCACAGAGTCGCCGGGAGACTCGTACGCACACCACTAGGGGTCTCAGTTTCCCGTCTGTGAAATGGGTGGGCTGCCCTGTGGTTAGCCGCATTCTTCTGCAGCTCCGAAGCCAGGGGTGGGAAGAAACACGAGAGGGTCTGGGCTGGGGTGTGTAGCCGGCGGGGACCCTCCAGCTGGGAACTGAGCTTTTCGCCAAGGGCTCTTGACCAAGGTTTGGGGACATCCAGGAGGGCTGGTGCGGCACCCAGGGCCGGCAGAGCAGGGAGCAGTTAGCACCTGGGGCCTGAGGGGGAAGGGAGAAACGGGGAAAAATAGCATGTCCCCTTGGTAGATAGTGAGCTCCCTGTCACCGGGGGGAAATCAAGGAGAGGAACAAGGATTTTGGTGCGCACTGAGAGTGGGGTGTGTGTGTGTGTGTTCCAGTGACTTCTACTTAAACATCCTTATTCTTCCGGGGTGCCTGGGTGGCTCAGCTGGTTGAGCACCCAACTCTTGACTTTGGCTCTGGTCCTATCTTGTGTTGTGGTTCATGAGTTCAAGCCCTGCATCAGACTCTGCATGGACAGCACAGGGTGGGCTTGGGATTCTTTTTCCTCTCTCTCTCTGCCCCTCCCCGCCGCTCAAAATAAATAAACTTAAAAAGCATTCTCATTCTGGGGCACCTGGGTGGCTCAGCCGGTTAAGCGGCGGACCTCTGCTCAGGTCATGATCTCTCGGCTTGTGAGTTCGAGCCCCGCGTCGGGCTCTGTGCCCGACCAGCTCCGACCCTGGAGCCTGCTTTTGTATCTGTGACTCCCCCCACCTCTCTCTCTGCTCCTCCCCGGCTTGTGCTCTGACTCTCTCTCTCTCTCTCTCTTAAAAATAAACATTAAAAAAAATTAAATAAAGAAACACACACACAAACTTAGGGAAAGAGAGAAGGACGAACGTGGTGAGGTCGTTGAGTCTCCAACGACTCCAGAGGGAGAGGATGTGGTTGGCCGGGGAGGGTCGGGGGACCAGGGGGTGGGCCCCCCGATAACCGCTTAGTTATTATCCCTACAAACAACCAGGCAGAGGTGTTTCGTGGGATCTTTTGTTTGTAGGATGTAATTTACGATAAGACATAGGAAGCGCTGGTCCCACAATGCCAGCGAGCTGAAAACCATTTCAACAGGGTCAAGCGCGGGGCGCCGGGCCGGCTCAGTTGGCGAAGCGACTGACTCCTGATTTCTCGCTCAGGTCATGGTCTCACGGTTCGTGAGTTCGCGCCCCACGTCAGGCGAGCCTGAGCCCGGCTCTGCTTTGGGCGAGTCCTTTCTCGCTCTCTCTCTCTCTCTGCCCCTGGCACACTTGCGCCCCCTCTGTCTCATAAAAACATAAATAAGCGAAGAGGTAACAAGCCATCTTTCTTTGGGTGTGGACGGACTTCCAAAAAAAAAAAAAAAAAAAGTGGATCGTCTCCAGATTTAGTGAGATTTCAGGAAACGGGTTCTTTTTTTCAGGCAACCTGGTCGGCAAGGGGAGATTTATTCTGCCTCGTACAGCCTTCGGGATTATTTTAATTACTTTTTTGGACCACGTATGCATTTAATGAGAACATATGAACAAACATGAACCAACTGCTCGATCCTAAAAAATGGGGGAGTACCTAGTATGTGCTGGGGGCTGGGAGACGTCGGTGACCCAGACAGAGAAGGTCGCTGCGGGACTGGGGGGAGGCAGGCACAAGGGGCGGGGGGGGGGGGTTAGTCAATGGGCAGGGGCTTTGGGGGAGGGGTTTGGTGTTGTCTCCACGGAGATGAGAAGTGATGGGGGGGGTGTGGGGCAGGGGCGGGGCCTGGTCGAATTCCTCATTTCTAAAGACACCTTGGCTGCTGAGTGGGAAAAGAAATGTCATGAGCGAGAGCAGAAGCGGGGTGGGGGGGTGGGGGGCAGCTGAGGAAGAGACTGGAAAAGTCCAGACAGGAGGTGACAGCGGGCCCTGCCGGAGACCCGGTGCGAGGGGGGAGGAGCCACGCGGACGCAGGGGTGTGGGCAGGAGAGGCCGGGAGGCAGGGCCGCCCTGAATGAGATGGGGGGCAGGGGCGGCCCGAGGAGCAGGTGCTGGGTCCGAGCTCGGGAGGGGGCAACGTCCCAGCAGCGGATGAAACCCCCCTCCACCCCCCTGAGCCGTCTTGTTCTGGAGACCCCCCCCCCTCTTTCACTTCTCAGGAAGTCCTACTTCCTGTCTGATCCGCCTCCCTTCTGCATTGGGTCCTCAGTGCGCCAACATGTACCCAGAGGGGCCTTAGAGCCAGGCCTTGTCCAAGGCCAAGGATTGGGAGACCTAGGTCATCAGGGAGATGTCTGCCCTGGCCCTGGGGTGCTAGTGGGATGCAGCACCCCAGGAACGTTCTCCTTGAGAGGATGATGTCGTGTTCAGTTCTAAGAGTGAAAATATTTTAGGGGCGCCTGGCTGGCTCAGTCGGTTAAGCGGCCGACTTCGGCTCAGGTCATGGTCTCACCGTTCGTGGGTTCGAGCCCCGAGTTGAGCTGTGTGCTGACAGCTCAGATTCTGGAGCCTGTTTGGGATTCTGTGTCTCCCCCCTCCCCCCGCGCTCTCTCTCAAAAATGAATAAATATTAAAACATATATATTATAAAGCCCATTAAATGGATGACGAGGGGTCATCCATGGATGACACCCGGGCAGCCCAGTTTGGCCCCAGAGTTGTCACGCTTTTGTTTTTGAGCCGTCTAGCCAGAAACATTTATTGAGTACCGACGGTATACCGGACGCTCTAGGGATCCAGCAGGGAAAGGACAGGCAGAGGTTCCTGTCACCTGAGCGCCCGTCTTAGTGGGGGTGTCGGACAACAGACAAAACAAGAAAAACCCGTCAGATGGAGCTAAGCGCTAGAGGACAGAAGAGAGGGTGAGGGCACACGCGCATACACGATGTCACGTCGGCTGGTCAAGCGCTGACAATTATTAGCAAGAAGAAGTTGGGGGTGAGAGAAAACACCCCCCCACCCACTCCATAAATGGCCCCACATCTAAATATCACCCAGCTTGACACTTGACTGTCCTCCCGGATGCTTTCTGCCTCACTCCGCTGTGGCTCCCATCTCCCGGCCCCATGTTGTCTCCTTCAGGCCACCCAAGGTGTCAGGGAGGAACTCTAATCTCAAAGAGGATGGCGAGGGTTACCCTGCCACCTGCCACCTGTCCACAGGTGCAGAAAGAAAACGAACCTCGATGGAACAGAGCCGGAGGCTTGTCACAGCAGGGCGCACAGAGGGACAGTCAGCATCGCGCTGGGCTCGTCCTCTGCCCCTGAGGGACACTAGGCAAGGCCACCGGCCAGTGGGGATGCCTCCTCCGGTCCAAGGGCGCTCCTTCCAGAGAGGGAGGGCTTTTCTCTCCACGATGCTGCAGATCCCCACCCCCCCCCCCAAGAGGGGACAAGAGCCTGCGCACTCGCTGGGGAGGCAGCGGGGGGGTGGGGGGGTGGGGGTGGGGCCACGATAAGATGGCTTGTGCAATTATTAGGCACCCACCCCTCACTGTCACTGCCTTCTGTGTTCTGCGGACTTTTCCACATCGGGGTCTCTCACTTGGTTCCAGCCCCGAACTGAACGGCCCTTCAAGGTAGTAAGAATTATACCAGTGGCAGCAATAATAATAATAATAATATGGAGAAGAGTTGAAGGGGGGTTGAGTCGTGGCCCCCCTCCCCCCAGAAAGATATGTCCACGTCTTAACCCTGGAGACTTTACGAAAGTGATCTTATTTGACCTTATTGGCAAAAGGGTCTTTGCAGATGTAATTAAATTAAGGATCTCGAGGGGAGATCATCCTGGATCGTCTGGGTGGGCCCTAACCTCAGTGACCAGTGTCCTCGTAAGAGACAGAGGAGGAGGGACGCCGGGGCGGCTCAGTCAGTGAAGCGTCTGACTCTTGCTTTCTGCTCAGGTCACGATCTCACAGTTCCGTGGGATCAAGCCCCGCGTTGGGCCCTGTGCCGACAGCCAGCCTGGTCATTTGGAAGTCAGATGGCCGGCCTTCTTCAAACCTTGGCTCTCTCTCACTCGCTTGAGACGTCAGACAAATCACTTGGCCCTTTTGTGCCTCGGTTTCCTCATCTGGAAAATGGGCATAATGACAACGTCCTGGAGTTTGTGGGAAAACTGAGTTGATAGAGTAAAAAAAAAAAAAAAAAGACTCAAACAAGGCCTGATACCTTGTAAGTGTCATTAGCTTTTGTTAGGATTCTTCACCTTGCTAACATTTACATCCACTGTGTGCTCTGTAATCCCATGGGGGGGGGGAGGGGAAGGGGGAGGGCGGGATGGAGCGATCTCTCCAGTCCCCACTTTCTTCTCCTTCCCCCGAACTCCTGCCAATCCAACCCAGCCTCACCACGCGACAGCGCCCTGGGGACGAGCTTGTAGCCCCGTGTGGCCTGGATGCGACTGAAGGAAGAAATGGATGGGTGGGTGGAAGAAACAACAGGAGCAGTAGCTCGTCCCCGTGCTTCTCAGTCTGCTCTTGGGCCGCTGCCAGCCCCATTTCTCAGAACCCGCCCCCGCCCCGGTCCCCACTGGTCCCCGTAATCCTCGACTCCCTTTCCTTAGATCG
Organism: Panthera tigris; assembly: GCF_018350195.1. Taxonomy (NCBI): domain Eukaryota; kingdom Metazoa; phylum Chordata; class Mammalia; order Carnivora; family Felidae; genus Panthera; species Panthera tigris. The sequence goes on from NC_056674.1 coordinate 10,325,673, forward strand.
CCACCAACCCGGCTTCCCACGCGGTCCTGCTCGGCCGGGCAGGCGGCGCTCTGCTGACCCCTGGTGGCCGCGGGGAGCATCGCCGCGGGGGCTCGGGAGCGCCTAGGATGTGCTTTTTGGGGAACAGACTCCGGCTGCTGGGTGTCGCAGGGTAGTGGGGGTGGGGGTGGCACGGAGGATAATCAGTGTCAGCCCTGGAGTCGTCCGGTCCGGCCTTCTCTCTCCACTTGGCCGTCCCCGCTCCTGTCTACCCACCACCATTTCCCTGCCGACCCCAGGCCGTCTTAGGATTTCTCCGCTGGCCTCAGGCTTCATTCGGTATGGTTCAACACCGTTATCGATCCCGTTTTATCTAAAATTGTGAACACCGATTTTTTTTTTTTTTTTGCACTTAAAAAAAAAAAAAAAAAGACACCGCCTGGGTACATTTTTTTTTTTTTTTTTTATCTCGATCCCGGAGTCTTTGTATCCCTTTTGTACCCGAGGCGAGTGCCTCACTCACTTGCTCTGCTGCAACGTCACCTCCTCCAAGAGGTCCTCCTGACCACCCTCAAAAGCATCCCTGCGGCCCCAAATCCACATCCTTAGCTCCTTATCTGTGCTTGATTGACATTGTGGCACACATTCATTTCTTTGCCTGTTTACTGTGGGTTTCACTAGATGTCGGTTCCCAGTTGTGTCTCGGGGGCCTAGTGCAGAGTGGATGCTCAGGAAGAGTGTGTTAAGTGGCAAATAACAATTTGAATGAGTAACAAACTGAGAAGAATGCTCTTAAAGACGAGCGCTTGTCTTTCCTTGAAAGCAAATGGGTGCGTCCTGGTCTGGGGTCACAGAGGGCTTTGCTGAGCAAGTTGGTGGTTGAGGAGGAGGGTGTTAGCGAGGAGGGGTGGCCAGGAGGGGAGGACAGTGTTCCGGGAGGGAGCAGCCCTGCAGACGGCCTGAGGGGGGCGGGTCCCCTGGGAGTCTGAAGGCTGGAACGCAGGGGGAAGGGAAGGTCCCCCCAGAGGTGGGCAGGCTGAAATGCTGGGGCTCTCCTCTAAGGGATCTGGGGAGCCCTGGAAGGGGTCGAGGGAGGAGTAGCAGGGCCAGATCTGTTTTGGAAAGCTCCCTCTGGCTGCCTGAGGAGGTGGAAGGGAGGGGGTGGGATGGAAGGCCAGGGAAGGGGCCGGGACAGACACCTAGGTGAGATTGAAACAGGACGGTGGCAGGGGGCGTGGAGGAAAGTGGCCAGGCCGGACAGCTATGTGGGAGGTGCCACGGACCGTGGAGGTGGTCCGGGTCGACGGGAAAGGGAGAAGGACACGCAGAGGCCTCCAGGGTATCTGGCTTGTAGGAGATGGACAGCTTAGGAGAAAGGGTCAGGGGTTTGGCTGTGGGTATGCCACAGTGGAGTCGCCAAGTACAGTGTCACGGGCAGGTGGGTGAGTGCGGTGCTGGGAGCAGAGCTGGAGAGTCACATGGGAGAGGTCGGCTTAATAGATGGAGAATCAAGTCAAGGGCGAGGTTGAGACCACTGCCATCTCCAAACGGATCATCGTGTTCATGGCAGCTCGCGAGGACATGTGGGGGGGTAGTCACAGGCCCTGCTCCGCAAAGCCCTCCAGTCGGGTGGGTGGCAGCTGAGAGGTGCAAGTATATAAGTACAACCTGAACGTGGAGAGCTATAGACAGGTTTATGCCAGCGCACCATTGAGTGCCAACTGTATACTGTAGAGAATTTTGTTTTAAACGAGGACAAATGCTCAGGCATTTACGGGGAGTTACAGAAGTTCCCAGAGCAGGCAAAGAATAGCCGTTGGGAGAGTCACTGTGTGAAAGGGTCAGGGAAGCATTTCTAGACCGCGACCAGCTTTGAGGGGTCAGGTGAGGATATAGCTGAGGTGTGGGGGCACGTGGACAGAAGGAGTTCCAGGCAAAGGGGACAGCACAAGCAAAGACCTGGGTGCGGGAAGCAGCCACAACATTCGGGGACGTGCGTGATTTTGACTGACGCCGGGGAGCTGCTGGGAGGAGTGTGGGAGAGGCAGGCTGAATCCAGTGCGAGGGGCTCCAGCATGGATGTCACAGCATCTGAGTGACAGCCCGGCCAGAAGCCCGTGCGAGCAGGTGGCCTCTCCAGTGCCAGCTCTGTTGATCGCCAGCGGCTGCCTCTCAAGGCCTGCTGGGCTCGAGCTCCGTGGGTGCCGTGGTCAACAAGCCACATCTACCGCAGGCACAGGAAGGGGAGGGGGCTTGTATGGGGACTGGTTTCCACTCCTGCCATACGTCTCCTTCTGGATTAACTTTGGGGAATGAAGGATTAGAAGGGGCAACACTGAGGGCAGGGGGGCCGCTTAGGGCTTGGGATTGTCGTCAGAGGCCAGGTGAGCTGGACTTTGGGCCTGTGCTGGAACGGAGGCAGTAGGGACAGGAAGGTCATGGCTGCGAGTAGACCTAGGGAGCCTAGAAGGGGAGGGGGCAGAGTAGCCAGATCTGGGTGACTGAGGCTCCTGTGGGAGGAGCACTGTCCAGAACGTGGGCGGTTAACAGAGGCTAACACTCCAGGGCTGCCCAGGAAGTCAACTCCCAGCAGCACCCCCAGCAAGAAGGTCCTCTCCTGGGAGTGCTCTGGGACCCTTGTGCCCTGCAGGGGCGGGGGGGGGGGGGAGGTGCTCTGGGATCCTTGTGCCTTGCAGGGGGCGGGGGGGAGGTGCTCTGGGACCCTTGTGCCCTGCAGGGGAGGGGGGGGGGGAGGTGCTCTGGGATCCTTGTGCCTTGCAGGGGGCGGGGGGGAGGTGCTCTGGGACCCTTGTGCCCTGCAGGGGAGGGGGGGAAGGTGTTCTGGGACCCTTGTGCCCTGTGTGGGGGGAGGTGCTCAGGGACCCTTGTCCCCTGCGGGGGGTTGGGGGGGGAGGTGCTCAGGGATCCTTGTGCCCTGCAGGGGGAGGGGAGGAGGTGCTCTGGGACCCTTGTGCCCTGTGTGGGGGGGGGAGGTGCTCAGGGACTCTTGTGCCCTGTGGGGGGAATGGGGGAGGTGCTCTGGGACCCTTATCCCCTATGGGAGGGGGGAGAGGGGGGTGCTCAGGGACCCTTGTCCCCTGCAGGGGCGGGGGGGGGGGAGGTGCTCAGGGATCCTTGTGCCCTGCAGGGGAGGGGGGGAAGGTGCTCTGGGCCCGGCAGGAGGGGCCGCCTTCATGTCTCTCAGGTTTGGTTTTTTACAAGATTGATTTATTAACTATGATACATATCACATAAGGCCTTTTCAGTTTGTACACCATTCCCATTGAGACGAATACATTACTTTGTAGCAAATACATGATTTTAAAAAACAAAACCAAACAAAACCACCTCAGTCAGAGATGCTTCAGCCTTGATTGACGGCTGACCATGCACTAATCGGGTTGGAGCCTCAAAAACCCACAACGTGTTTTTAAAAAAAAAAAAGGGGGTCTGGAAATTAAGCAAACATTCCTAACACCAACTAGAGGATGATGTCCTGGTTAAAGCCCCTAAAATACAAAGAAATAATTGTTATACTTTCTTTACATACAGTTCTCCACTTTTGCTGCAAAACAGAAATTTGGGCACACGGCCAGACTACTAACACATTTCAATACCATTAATATGCTTTTTTTCCCTCAGGAAACTCAAAATATTTGTTAATTCAACATATATAAAGATCATTTAACATGTGAAAATACAAGTACCAGAAAAATAAGCTGGCAGCAGCACTATTCCAAATTTTCAAACAAGTTTTATTCCCATACAATTCAGAGACATTGCCTTTTTTTTTTTTTTTTTTAATGTACACAGGGAACAGGATTCTCTTTTATGCAAACAATAACTTACGCCCTGTCTTGACTACATGAAAGTGGAACATCACTGCCGCGGGCGCTGGCCCAGGGCGGCGAGCGGACGTGGCTCCCGCCTCCCGCCTCGGGGGCCAGTCCGGCGGCCCTCCCCCCATGCCGCCCCCTCTCCGGGGCCAGCGGTCCCGGACTCGACTCGGTCGGTCCTTCCACCTAAGCGCAAACGAGTGGCTCGAACCTGCCAAGCAACAGGAGGGCGGCTCCTCGTCCACCGTCCGCCGAGTGGGCGGGGCCCGGGAGCGAGTGCGGCGCCCGCTGTCCCGGCCCCCAGGGCACACCGTGCCCACCGCACAGGAATGTGGAGCCCGGCCCCCAGAAAGCCGCCCTGGGGCTTCCTTCTCTTGGAGAAGCAACGGTGGGCAGAGCCCTCGGCGGGCGGCAGCGAGCCGGCGTCCACTCCTTTCTCGGGAACCCCGAGGCAGCGTGGCTGTCCTCGCAGGAGCGGGAGGGGGCACAGAGGGAGAGGGGCTTCTACCCAGTGTGGTTTTCAAGTTTCGGGGCCGAGGCTGGAACGCCCTCCAGGCCTCCCTCCCGAGACCAGGGGCCCGGGGCGGAGGCGCGCTGCTCCTAGGACGTCCCCCTCTGCCCACCTGGCAAAGACCAACACGTTCGGCGGGAAGGATCACACCCGGCAGCAGGAAGAGCAGGGTGGCGGTAGGTGTAGACACAGGAAACCGCACGAGTCTCTCTCAGCACTCCAGCACGTCAAGTGACGGGAAGAACGACTCAACAGAGAGCAGGAATAATGTGCCGTGTGTGATCCCCAACACAACACAGCCAAGAATCCGGGGCGAATTCGCAAGCCACGCCGCGACCCCTTCCTCAGTTGTCAGAGCCTTCTAGAAGGAGCCTTCCGCTCACAACCAAGGGCTGTTCGTTTCCACCGAATATCACCGCAACCACATTCTTGTGGATGTCAAACGCGGGCCAGGCAGAGCGCTCCCGGGCAAACTGCTATTCAGCTGTCGGGCGGGAAGCAAGTCCCATACCTCTGCTGACCTGCTCACCCATTCCGGCCAAGGCTCATTAATGCCTGTCCTGCCCTCGGTTCCGGAGCCGTGGTGCACCTCGCACGAGAATCATTTGTGAAAACACTTCAGAGCTGACCGCACCGCATGCACCGGAGGGGTGGGGAGCGACCCATCTAAAGCAGCACGGCCTGACATGGGCCCAGACTTGCCCTTCTGGGTCCTACCCAAGTGCCCATTTGGTCTGGGTGCTCACCCCCGACCGGAGGGGGGAAGCCCAGGGCCCAGAACTACCACTAGTGGCAACGCCAACCCAGAGTGACAAGACAAACACCCCCTAGTCCGAGTGGGTCTGGAGCAGCAGAAAACTGGAAGCTCGGTCCCTGGCACTTCCTGTGCGCTGTGGCTCTTGTGGGGCACGGGCCACCAGCTCCACCCCCCACACCTTTTAAAGCCCCGGCAGGGCACAGGGCAGGCACACGAAGGGGCTCCCTGAGCTGGCTGCCAGGGGGCACCGTCGGCCCAGAGGCTGCCCTGGGGAAGGCCGGCTCCTGCTACTCTGGGGAAGGGGAGGGGGAGGGGGAGGGCAAGAGCACAAAGCAAGTATTCCTCCTCCCAGCGCGCCCCCCGCCCCCCCCGAAAAGTCACCATCTACACATCTGTTAGTCTCAAGAATGAGGGGAACTTGGGGGCTTGTGGAGTCCCCCGTGCACAGCCGAGGCGGCAGGTGGTGGCGTGGGGCACCTGGCCTGGTGCACCAGCACAAACTGGGCGGCCGAGGAAACAGGCAGTGGGTGGGGATCAGGCTACTTTTGTCCCTGTCCACAGGAGGGAAGGTGGTCCCAGGCCACGCCCACCCAATACCTTGAAGGGCTGCCTTGGGGGGGGGGGGGAGCGTGGACAGGTGGGCATGATCTAGAAAAAGGCCGAGATTAATTCTGTGGAGTCATTTCCTCGCCTGCCCGGGACTCAGAGTGGAGGGAGCTGGAGAGCCAGAGCCACGGGTCTGCCACCACAGTCACCCACAAGCCAACCCGGGCCTAAAGCCTCAGGTGCAGATCGGCCAGGAAAGAGAGCCCTCATCCAGCATTTATGTAAAACATTCATGTACCTTGGGTTTCTTTTTGACTAGTGTTAAAAAGAGGCGGTAAAACTTGCGGGGTAGTATTTTCCAAGCACCTTATGTTGCCGTACGAGAACTCTGAACAGTAAGGTATCCAGCTTATCCAGAGGGAGCAGTCGGCGAGCGCAGACGCCCCCCCGCCGCCCCGGCCAACAGGAAGTTTTTGGGGCCAGACCGAGGCAGCTTTTTGTCAGGCCACCGGCTGAGGGGACCCAGGGCATCGGGGAACCCACCACAGGCGTTGCTTCTTAAAGTGCAAAGAGGCCCGGAGGCCGTGTGGCACGCAGGGCCCCGAACCCCACGACCTGGGCCCGGGGCACCTTTGTGCCAGGCTCCCCCGCTGCAGAGGCCACGGCCCAGCCACGAGGAGTGGAGGGCAGCCAGTATCTGTAGCAGCCTCAGCACGGCCGCTGCACTGGAGAGACAGGGGCGGGCACTCGAAGGGTTCCCGGTGGGAAGGGCACGGAGGCTGAGGGGAAGGCCATTTCCCAGGAAGGGCCGGGAAACCCACGGGGCTTGTAGTGACGGGCAGGCCCGGCACCCTCCTCATGACTCCGACTGCTTCTGTGACTTCTGCTCCCCCAGGCCCTCAGTCCCTGTGCAGGAACCCGGACCACACTTCCCCATATGTCACCCACTTCCCATGAAGTGCCCTCAGCACTGGGTTGGTGGTGTTCGGTGGCCCGGGATGAGGATGACTAAACCAAGCCCCAGGTGCCCCCAGCGCCACCCTAACAGGGACACACACACACACACACACACACACACACCCGCACAGAATAGTGTTTCCACAGCACTGTAGTGTGTTCCAAAGCAGACCAGGATCCAGGCTGGTCTCCCAAGCTCTCCCACCAAGGGCTTAAACTGTCTTCTTGGGAAAAGGGGATCTGCTGACAGGGTATCAGTGGGACCCCAACGGCTTTCCTGGCAGCCACCCCTGGGCATCCCTGCTTCGCTTTTACCAAGGCAAGGGCCACCCGCCCCCCGTTTGCCTCTCTGAGAGGTGGGAGGAGAGCTCAGTCTCAAGGTCTGGATTTTCTTCCTTTTTCTTTCGTGAGTTATCAGAGGAGTTTTCCGTTTTTCTTCCAGCGTTCCTTTGTTTTAAAGGGAACGTAGGCCAGATCCTGTGAAGAGGGAGGGGGCGCGCCCAAGTGGAGGGGAGTCCCACGCTCTTGGTCCGGGCACACAGCCGCCCTCCCCCGGTTCTGACCTGCAGGGGGTACACCCTCAGCACGGTACCTTGGGTTGACAGAGCCGCGGCCCGCGCATTCCCGAGGAGGCCACCGGACAGGCGCCACCCTGACGGGGGGTAGAAGTGCAGACGAGGAAGGTGGAAAGAGGTGGACAAAACGGACGGGAATTGTTTTCTGCAGGGACCGCCGACCCCGCCCCGGGGCAGCCCAAATCTCGGAACCTGCTTCCACTGGCAGAGGCCGGGGCTCTGTCCAAGCGGTGAACGATGCCCTGAGGCCGCTGTGCGCGGGCAGGCGGGGTAAGCGGTCTGGGGAGCAGGGAGCGTGTAGAGGGTCACGGGGGCCACTGCCTGGCCAGTTCAGTCCTCAAGAAGGTCCAAGTCAGAGAGCAGGGCGCCCTCTGGCTGCTGCCTACGGCCGGCTCCGGGGTCTGCAGCGCTGGGCTCGGGGAGCCTGATGGCCCAGCACAAGGTGTGGACTGGGGCTGGTGCTACCGCTGAGGTCTTGAGAAGGTAACAGGGCAGAGGGGACACTCTCCCCACTCCTACCCCAGTGGACCGGGTTTTGTTCAAGGCCGCATGCCGCCCCGCGGAAGAGAGAAGGTCACCTTTGGCCCCAGGCCTCGGTGGCTCACAGCGTGTGTTCGGCTTGCAGCTGGGAGGGGAGCAGGGCCTGCATGGGAGACTGGGGCGTGGGTGGAGGCGACTGGGGGGGTGACGGCTGGCTCGTGCCAGGTGTGGAGGTGAGGAAGGGGACGGTGGAAGCCACAGCGGAGGGGGAGCTGGGCGTGGCACCGGGAGGCTCACTGATGGGCCGATTGTGGAAGAAGAAGGGGCACTGCTGGATGAAGAGCTCGATGATTGTCTGGTAGGTCCGCGTGGCCGTGAGGGCGTCCATGGTGCTGAAGTCGGGTCTCATCAAGGTGGGCCAGAAGCAGATGGAGAGGTTCTCACTGGTCATGAGATTCACCTTGTTGTTGTGGCTGACTCTGTGGGTGACACCAAACTCACGGTCAGGGCTCCACAGGGCAGGGGGCCCCAGATGAGGCTCTCTGCCAGCAGGGACCCTGCCCTGTCCCATGTGTGCTCGTGCTCACTGACACCCCAGACCGCTCTGCCCGCCTGCCCGTCTATAGCCTGAACAGAGAAAAGGCCCGAGCACAGCTCTCCCGGGCCTGGCCTGGAAGTCGAGGTCGGAGACCCTCTAGGGCTGGTCCTCTGCTTCGGTGTCGCCACAGGGCCAGCCCCCGAGGAGTGACTCTGAGGTCTTGCCTCAGGGACAATCGCCCGGGCCTCAAAGTGCGTGACACTGCTCTGGCTGCATCGAGAGGGAGTAGGAACCCCATCAAACACCACTCTGGCGAGAGAAGAACAGGTTTGCCTGGAAAACCAACCTACTCTGTCTGTACATAAATCCGGGAAACAGTTCCAGGCTTCCTGCCCACACTCTTGCACGTACTCGACGAGTTCGAGCTTCTTCACAGCACACGTACCTTGGCAGTGTTCTGTCACATACCGCGGAGGACCCTGGGCATGCCCGAGGCCACACGGGCCTCTCAGACAGAAGCAGGACGGACATGGGAGGAGGAGTCGAGACCCCAGGATGCCCCTGGTGAGCCAGACGTGGCCTACTGAGGAGGGAGACGGCAGCCCTATCACTGCCAGGCTGAGGACAGGGCCTTGCTCTGCGTCACGCTGCTGCTCACCGGCCCGGCCCCTGACTAGCCATTTCAGGTGGAGGGAAGACCCGAGGGCAAGCCCGGCCACCTACTTGTTCAGGTGAGAGATGACGTATTTGAAGACTTCGTGGTTTTCCTTTGGAAATTTCTTGAGTACTTCCTTAAGGGCATGTAACTTCTGCTCCCGGTCATTGATTTCTGAGGAAAGAGAAAACCAAAGACTTCCATGGCCACAGCTGGTGGGTGTTGCGGGCTCGAGAGATGGCAGTCCTGGGCGGGTGGTGAGACTGGTGGGCCGGGGGCCGCCTAGGGGTGGCCCAGGGCTCTTACACCAGGTCAGCCCCACTCTTCCCCCCAAAAGTCTGTGCCCACAGCGGGCACACCTGGCGGTGGCACCGACCCAGCAACCGGGCCCACCTCGGGGTCCCAGGCCCCTGCTGAAGGGGAGCACTGTGCGTCCGGGGCTTCCTGGCCCCCCCACCACCCGAGACTCAACGATCCACACAGACTCCCCATACAGAACACCATTCTTCGCTCATCCGGTTGCCCCCGGAGACAGGAATCCCGGTGCAGAAAGCCCACGTGCTTCCTGAGCAGACGGGTGAGCACTGCCACCCACCCACGCCCACAGACTGTCTAGGGAGGGAGTCTGTCACAAGACCAGGGCTCTGTCCTTTCCCTAGAGACACAAGGACCCTCTACACATCCCCCTATCGGAGGAGCCGATGGAAACAGTGGGGGAATTCTCATGCAGTTCATCAAAGGGCCTATGCACCCCTTTCCCCCACCACCACCCACACTTTGCCCATCATGGAATCCTAATGTGGTGGGAGTGTGAAAACAAGCTAACTCGAGTAAGGGCTTATCCACACCAGGCCTGGTTCAGCAAGTCTTTGCTGTCCTACGAGGAAGGGGCTTGTCGCCCTATTGAGGGATAAGGAATCTCATACCCAGAGAGGTGACGGAGCTGAGACTCAATCATCACTGACTGGCTGTGGATATCGTGTTTCCTGGGATCCCACCTCCCTTCCCTGAATACGCCCGGCTTATCTTGGCTAGGAGAGCCAGCCTAGACAGATTTCTTCGAGCATGGAAAGATCCCCCTGTGGCTACTTCTTAGAACTGAAGGTGATCTCTAGCACTCAGAAAAACTAGAGTAGGGCCCAGGAAGAGATAACAGCTATCCCATACTTATGGGGGTGGATGAATGGGGGGGATCGCTAAAAAAATACGATGGTTCCCGACTGGTTTGGGGGCACAGACTCCTTTGGGCTGGATGTGAGTTCCAGAACCTCTCCCCAGATAGGCCATGTACAACCCTGTCTACGACCTCTGGAGTTCACGGACTCGCCCAAATCCATCACATTCCTTAGGAAGCCTGTGGCCTCCAAGTTAAGAACCTCCGCGGTAGGCATTGCCCCTAGAGGGTCACGGTTTGGGGAAGCACAGGAGGAGCCTGGCTCGAGCTGGGCGAGGAAGGACAGGTGGTGCATGAACGGTAGTGGGGGGTGGCAAGGGGCAGGGGGCCAGGGCCGTGCGGTGGGACAGAGCCAAACCCAACCCACACGGTCTTGGGCACAAATTCTGTCCCTGACACCCGCCAGCTGTGGGATCTTGGGTGAGTGACACATGTGAGTGTCAGGCCCTTGTCTGTAAAAGGGGCTGGGGATGGTGATGCCATACTGTGAAAGGAACAGCACACACACAGTAAGCATCTGGAGGCGGTCCGAGTGTCAGGAAGCAGCGGGAAGGGAGGCCACAGAGACAGGCAGGGCCGGAGCGACCCAGAGCTTTTGCCGGTAGGCTCACGGTCATGAAACTGGGGAGTTTTAGGACTCAAGATTGGGACTTGATAACAACAGTGTTTTGATAGCGTCTGTCTGTTAGAAAATGATTGAAAAGCCAAGGGAGCGAACTGGGTGGGGTCACTATCACCTTCACTGCTCTGCGCCTAAGATTTATTTTAAGGGTTCCACCTTGAGAGCACGCTTTGTCTCCGGCCTTGAATTTCAAATACTTTTTACTGTTAAACTTCAGCAAAAAGTTTACTTAAAAATAGTACACTGCTCTAGGGAGGATGCGCGATCGTCCTGACACCTGAGAAGCACAGGCAGGGCTCAGAATCTCACTTCATAAAAAAGCGATCGCGCCCCCTTACAGATGCAAGCCCGGCCCAGGTGTCTGCTGGGCGCCGGTGCGGCACAAACGCAGCTGTGTGTTTTCATCAGGCACTTGACCCCTAGGGCGCCTTCACCCAAAAGCGGGTCTCTGCCATCCTGACTAGAGGCAGGAAGCGGGGCTGGAGTGACAGGTGCCGGTCTTCTCCTTCCCATCCATGGTGCCACAGGGATGCTGGCTCCCTCGGTCTTCCTTGGGAGGAGGGGGGGGGGGGAGGAGGGGGGGAGGAGGGGGGGGCAGGCAGAGGGGGGGGTATCAGGCTGCCTCGATAGTAACTCACACCCCTTCCTCAGGAATGCCACGTGGTGCGGCAGCAAGGTGCCCAACGAAGACCTAGATGGTCCCCCCTACTCATGCTTCCCCTCCCTTTCTCCAGCCAGCTTCAGGGTGCAGGTGCTCACGAGTGCTGGGGAGCACAGGGTTTGGCGGGAGGAGCAAGGACGTCAAGGAGACAACAGGAAGCCTCTCGGTGCAGGGCCCGGCCCTCTGTTGTCTGTCTCACGAAAAACACGACCCATCTTGCTGACCACCTTCTGACTTCATCTTGCTCACCTCCCCCCCTCAAGCAAGCGAATCTTCTTCCCGGTGCTCGGGACGCCAGTGATTTCTTCCTCTGCACAGGCCAGAGTGCTAGCGGGGCAGCTTCGGAGCGGCTGTCTGTGCAGCCCTCACCGCACTAGGCTCACCCTACGCGCTGGCTGGGGCGAGGCCAAGAGGCAGCGCCAAGGACGTAAGACCGGTGGGGGGAGGGCGGCCGGGCACAGGCTCCGTCTCCCGGTCCCCTACGTCTGCTCCGGGTCCCCTGCCTTCTGCCAGGCCGCAGCGCTCTCCGGCTTCAGATCCTCTTTGAAGGACGACTCGGGTGGTGAGGGGCCCTCTACAGGGCAAGGACCCCCCCAGCTAACATGTCATACTTGTGAAATGAGGTCTCAGCTGATGGAGACGGCAACACGGGTTCAGAAGAGGCATTTTCAGGCCAGCTGAACCAAGGCAAAATTTTTACACAGACCAGGCGATTTAGAACCAATTTAGAACTAATACATACCCTAAGAACTCGGGAGGAAGAGAAGGGGACAGCCAGAGGCCACAGCCTAGAGGTTAGCTCGCCACACCCCTCACAGTATACAGAGAAACTAAGGCTCAGAGAAGTAAGAATACGGGCCCAAGGTCACACAAATTGCTGTCAGGGATCTCGATCCCACACACAGCTCCTGCCTTGGCCGTGCCACCCTGCTGCCCACGTCACCCCAGGCCATCAGACAGGCTCTAGGCTTGGACCTGCTGCCGCCCCACACAGTGCCTGGAGGAAAATCTGATGGCCTTCGACCATCTCGCACACCTGCACCACCAGAAGAGGAAAAAAGTGGCTCAAGGTCACAGCACCCTCTCAGTGAAGCATGCAGGCACGTACAGCATGCACCCTCTACCTCTCTCTCAGGTACAAAACGAGTCCAAGGCCAAGATTTCACTCCGCCGGGCTTGGAATGGAAGATTCCGGGTATCTCTCTCCGGGAGGCGTGACCCTGCAGTAACCTGTTCCATGCCTCCTACCCTGCCAGACCGAGGCAGGGACTACACACTCCTCTGTCTACTGCCATTTGTCCCTGTCCCACACAGGGCCTGGTACGTGCCAGGATGTGAGCGAGGAACACCCCCGTGACCTTAAGCAGCTATCTCGACAGACAAGAGGAGGCACGATCCCAGGATGTTTACCACCTCTAGCTGTAAGGCACCCCGTCTCCCAGTGGGAATGGTAAGACGGGAGCCAGTGCCCTGAACCACTTGGGTCCCACATCCCTTTGACAATCTGATGGAAGCTGCTGGTCTTCTCTGTACACTAAACTGCACAAATGGAGCTTTACAAGTAGTTACGGGGCTAATGAGGCCCCGGAGCCAAAGGTCCTTAGGCTCAGAACTTCTAGACCAAGACAGAACTAGCTTTAGGTCCCTCTGGCATAAAGGACCTAGGACAGGACTGGCTGGACCGGAGGGGCTCTAAATAGGTGGTGGTGAGGCTGGCGGTGTCATAAGAGGAGGAGGGGAAGACGTGGGGCAAGAACGAATGACAATATTTGGCGAGGGCCAGGATGAGGTGCGCGTGTGAGATGAACAGGGAACCCAAAGCCCTTTTCTCTGCCTCCTGAAATCCTGGTCCTCCCTGAAGCCACAGCTCAGGTGCCATCTCTTCCACAAAGCCCTCCACCCTGCATTTTCTACCCTTCCAGCTCAGCTGGCTTCATTCTGTCTGGCAGGTAACTAACGTATGCACCCTGGCAGGGCAGGGACGACGTCTCTGCATGGAAGGTCAAGCCCCAGCGTGCCACTCCCCAGCAGTGTGGGTGACGGATGCTACCGTCACTCATTTCTGAATCACCCACACATCACCTTGAGTGTGGTAGGAAGATAAATGGTAAATAATCACAAAAACCTCTATTTGTGCACACATTTTCAGCAATGTTCAATATTGTGAAATTCTGCAGCTAACAAAACAATTTGATAGTGACCTTGATATCTGTTGTGATGGAATCTGAAACCATTCTCAAGCCCTGAACACACAGACACAACAGCTCTTAGGTATTAAGTGGGAAGAGCTGGTCAAGTTGATGTTGCCATGGAAACCCAGCCAGGCTGGGAATAGCTACTTTTGGGCTTGAGAATCTTCGTTTCATAATGTCCCTTAACACTAACACTGGTACTGCCTACTTGGTGCCCCTGGTTAAAGCCACCCCAGGACATACACAGCCCACCTTCACTCAACTGCTGTGGCCTTGAAAGGTGCCATGTCAGCGAGATCCTCTCCACCCTCCTGCCCCCAGGTTCAAGACAACGGAACCCCAGCTGACTGGCTCGGGCACAGGAAACACACAATGGGAAGAGGAAGCAGAAATCTCCACCCTTTTCCAGGCTGCTGCAGCAAGGGGCTCCCTTTCTCAGCAGTGGAGACTAGGGAAGCTGCTGTAGGAAGGGCAGCTGATTCTCTATCAATAACACCTCCTTCTCCTGCCCCCCCACACCCCTCCAAAAACAAAAAGATGCTATGTTAGCAGTTCCTGCAGAGACAATGGGATTCTGTCAGGTGCCAGGACTCTACAAGCCTCTAGATGGCGCCAAGTCAAGACAAATGCTGACAGGAATCCACCGGCTCCAGGAGGGGAGTACCAGCCCACACCTTTTCTCCCCAACTTCCGCCAAGAGAAAGCTTAGGTGGAGAGAAAGCTGGCTCCACATAGAGATTTCCTATGTGGTTCACATCTGGGCCAGCCTGGAGCCTGCTGGAGGAGTCTTTGGACAGCAGGATCAGAGCAGAAGCTGGCACCTGTCCCCACCCAACTCATCTTGGAGAAACCCGGACTCCTATCCAGAGAAAGCAGGTGGGAAAGAAGGCCCGGCAACCCTACGACAGCCCCAGAACCATGCGCTCCTGCCCCATCCGTGATGGGCTTGGATAAGATCAGGAGCCGTGAGAGATTTCAATCCACCGAGACCATGAGGATAAAGCAAGGCAAAGGTGGCACCCAGGTTGTGAAAGTCAGCACCGCGGAGTACGTAGACCATGGAAAGGTGACCCCAGGGGTCCCGCAGTTCTGGCAGCAGCCAGGTTCTGACCTGGGCACCCTCACATTTCAGGGGTGGGCTTTTGTCGGCACGTCCATTTCCTGAAGCCACTAAGAATCTGTGACCTAAGACTTAAAACCCTGATTTGCGACTGCCCCCAAATTTCTGCCTACACCACCAGCCTTGTGAGTAAACCATGCTTGCTTGAAACTCCCTCTTCTGAGTTGGGCACTGATGAGATGAGACTAAAGTCCTGTGGCTCCTTTTCCTCTTCCCCACCTCTATGGTCACCGGCCAAGACACTCCCTTCTGCAGCTGCGCGGCGATGGCTCCTTCTGGGGGTCCCGGCCCACCAGAGCTGCACAGCAGGAAGGATGCCTCTGACTAAAAAAGGTAAAAAGTGCCACAAGGTGGGAAGCTGTGGTACTACACGAAGTCCGGGAAAGGCTGCCCGGAGGGAAGGCTCCCAATCGGGTGGACAGATGCCTCCTGAGAGAAGCAGGTCAGGGTGGAAACAGCTGGCAGGGCGGGCAGGATGGCTCACAAAGGTCGCCATTAAAACCAGAGGTGCTGGGGCACCCGGCGGCTCAGTCGGTTAAGCATCCGGCTTCTATTCAAGTCATGATCTCATGGCTTGTGAGTTGGAGCCCCGTGTAGGGCTCTGTGCTCAGGGCCTGGAGCCTGCTTTGGATTCTGTCTCCCTCCCTTTGCCCCTCCCCCGCTTGCTCGCTCTCACTCTCTCTCTCTCAAATATAAATAAACATTAAAAAAATTAAAACCAACAACAACAAACAAAAAACCAGAGGTGCTGACCTGCCACCCCCCCGGCCATTGATCATCTGGTCAGGGCAACTGGAACCATCCCTTTCCCCCCAGAGGTGGGCTGGCCCCAGACTACATGCTAACTTCCTTGTAAGAGGGATGGGCAAGCAGAGGGGAAAAGAAATACCCGCCCCCTTTAACAGGTCTCTTACCGCCCTGCCTCAAGGTCTCTCCTAATATTTCATAAATAGGAGCGGGGACAGTGTTGTAGGGAAACTAAGGGTCAGGGAACATTGTGTCGACCACGCTTACACTTTGAACAAGCATAGGAGCAGATTTGACCCAAGTCTGCTACAAAACCAGGCTAGTAAGTGATGGAGTTTTGGGGGAACCTGCAACGATTTTGCTAGAATGCTTAGAAAAGCATCTCTGGTCTACAAAGGCAGGGGTGGGAGGGGTGGGGGCTGATCTACAAGCCCCTACGGCATCATCCTTAGTTAGTTCCCTGTCCTTATATCCTTCCAACCTCAGCTCTAAGAGCCAGAGTGTCTGTTCCCTGAGCACAGGACTCATTCTACTGATGCTCAGCTCCTCTCCCTTAGTTCAACAAACACAGTCAGCCTGGAGTGCTGCCTGGGCCCACGAGCCGGGCTGGGTTACCAGTACTCACTGTGTGCCTCCACCAGATCAATCTGCATGTTGTACGGGACCAGGGGGTCTGGCAGCTCTGAGAAAAAGCTCTTCATGGCACCAGCCACGGTATTCACTGTAAAGTCTTTCTCTGCCAAATCCAGGTTGTGGTCTGAAAGGAAGTTGGGAGAGTGAGGTCAGTCTAAGCTGGAAAGAAGCAAAAGGAAAACTCAGTGCTTGGAGAAAGGCAGAGAAACCTCGAAGACCCTGGGATGCTGCCCAGGGCTGGCCTGGAGCCTGGGCAGGGACTCAGGATTATCAAAGACTGAACAGGAGGTGGCATTCCCTGCTAAAAAAAAAAAAAAGCTGTGAGATTCGCAGACAGAGGCTGAACACCCAATGCCTCCTTCCAAGGTCATCCTTTGAATAAAGCAGCTTCACCCCCTCCTTCTGTCCTGCCTTTTCCTTACACCCCCCCGCCCCCCACCCCCTTGGAAAATCAAAGGACTTTCCTAAAAGGTTGGCTCACTTTTCACGGTGGGTTACAGAATGTTACCAATAATCTCAACTCCATCCTTATTCCTTAAGGTGGCAGGGTGAGCAGAGTCCTCTTTCTCCCTCTGCCCCTCCCAGCTTATGAAACCAATGACCTCTGTGCCTTCACTTTTCCTTAAATGCTTTATTACATTCCCGATTTACAAGAAATCATCTACTGTTAGACACTAGCTATTTCCATTTGGGGCGGTAGAAACCATTAACAGATTCTTGCATATATACATGTACGTAATGGAGTATGTGGCTCTACCCTCGTGCTGACGTCAGGCCTCCCATCCTGCAAGATTCCTTAGTGCGTGCCCTCCCCGCACTGCTGGCTAACCGGCTGGCCGTGGCGGGGTTGGGGGCCTGCCCCTGGCCGCTGCTCTGTCCCACACGCCCACACAGGCTGCCTGGCTTCAGAATCTGGCTTGGTCTCCTCAGGCCCAGCCACACGCTGGGTTGGACCCTACTCTGATCCTCAGCTTACTTTCCTCTCTGGCTGGTGACATCTGAGAAGTTTCATTGCTTTGGCTCGTTTGCTTCTGGCACCAGTGGGTGTGACTTCTCAGCCCACAGTGTGCTCAGTTCTAAGACTTAGAGTTTAGCTCTCTGGCTTCAGACCTCTGAGACCCAGCTTTGGAGACAGGAGTCCCGGCCAAGAGCCAGTCTAACTCATGAGACTTCAGCTTTGGGAGTCTGGGTCCCAACGCTCAGCTGATCATAAACGTTCCCTCGCTTTGTCTCTCTCGTGCAGGGACTCTGCGAGGAGGGGAGTCATAGCTGAGGGTATTCCTGGGGTTGGCAAAACGGGACTATTGCTGCAACCCAACTTCAGATTATGTGCCTGCAATTACGCCCCGGGGGCCCAGGGCAAGGGAAGCAAGGCCCTTGAGAGGTGACGGAGGCACACGTTGCCCTTCCCAGGGTGAGAGAAGCAAGGCACCTCGAGAGGTGACCTGGAATACGGTCAGTGGACGGTGACACGGGGGAGCAGCGGGCTGACTCGGGTTCGGCGCGGGGAATGCTTCCGTCTGGCGGCAGGGCTCGTTCCCCTCCCCTCCGAGTGGCAGTGTGACCTCGGAGGGAAGGCTAACTGGGGCCAAATGCTTTCTCTTTCTCAGTCACCAGTCACCAAGAGCCAGCACCTCTTGGCTCCGGGGCTGTGCGCGGCAGGACACCCCGGCAATTTGGCCGTCCCGTCCGCCCTGACCGGCTCGAGCCTCCGATGCTCAGCCAGGCTGTGGCCTCACCTTGATCAAACTGTCTCTGCAGACTCTCCATCTCCGACTTATTCCCGCTGACCCGGTAGATCCCTTCTGTGCTCAGTCCTGAGGAGAAACAAACAGGTATCTTAGGAGCAGGGAGTGCAGAGAATGAGCAGGACTGGACTTGAGCAAAGACGGGGCGATTCCGTGAGGAGCCCACACGGGGGAGGAAGAGGGCGAAGCACAGACTTTCCTAGATGCTTCAACCCACTTCCCCCATTTTCGTTTTTACTTCAATATTTAAAAATATTTTTTGTAAAAATTAAAATAATAGAGAAATGCCTCAGCTAAAGATAATTTTTGTCCACATTTTGATGTATATTCTTGTACTTTAATTAAAAACTTCAAAACAGTTTTTTTTTAGTGTTTATTTACTTTCGAGACAAAGAGAGACAGAGCATGAACAGGGCAGGGTCAGACAGAGAGGGAGACACAGGATGGGAAGCAGGCTCCAGGCTCCAAGCTGTCAGCACAGAGCCCGACGCGGGGCTCGAACCCACAGACCGCAAGATCATGACCTGAGCCGAAGTCGGACGCTCAACCGACTGAGACACCCAGACGCCCCTAATTAAAAACTTTTAAAAATATTTATTTTTGGGAGAGCACGAGCAGGGGAGGGGCAGAAAGAGGGGGACAGAGGAGCCAAGGCAGGCTCTGCACTGACAGCAGCGAGCCAGATGTGGGGCTCAAACTCACGAACTGTGAGATCGTGACCTGAGCCGAAGTTGGGTGCTCAAACGACTGAGCCACCCAGGTGCCCCTTAATTTTCTTTTCTTTTTCTTTTTATTTTATTTTTTAAAATTTTTTAACGTTTATTTATTTTTGAGACAGAGCATGAACGGGGGAAGGTCAAAGAGAGAGGGAGACACAGAAGCTGAAACAGGCTCCAGGCTCTGAGCCGTCAGCACAGAGCCTGACGTGGAGCTCGAACTCACAGACTGTGAGATCAGGACCTGAGCCAAAGTCGGACGCTTAACCAACTGAGCCACCCAGGCGCCCCCTTAATTTTCTTTTAAAGTAGGCTCCTTGCCCAACGTCGCGCTTGAACTCACAACCCCGAGAATAAGAGTTCCTTATTCTACCGACTGAGCCAGCCAGGTGCCCCTTGAGTTTTAATTTAAAATTTTTTTTTTAAATGGGAGATAATGCTGTGTTTTAACCTGACCTTCTCACTTACAAAGTTATGTTGTGAGCTTATTCTAATCATTAACTATTCTTTACAACATGCTTTTAAAGACATCAAAGTATACAGTAACTTTAAAAACAGTCCTATTGTTAATCATTTAGTTTTTCCTGAGTTTTTTTTTTTTCTGTTTAAATACCCCACAATTATGTTTCTTCTGTTTTCTGGAAAGCTAGTAAGTTTAACAGATTCTTGGCAATGTGTGTTTCTTACTTTGTGAATTTCCTATTCATGTTCTTGTCATTCTTTTTTTTATTAAAAAACATTTTTTTAATATTTATCTTTGAGAGAGAGAGAGAGAGACAGAGCGTGTGCGCGAGCAGAGAGAGAAGGAGACACAGAATCCAAAGAATGCTCCAGGCTCTAAGCTGTCAGCACAGAGCCCGACACAGGGCTCGAACTCATAAACTGTGAGATCATGACCTGAGCTGAAGTCGGAAGCTCAACCGACTGAGCCACCCAAGTGTCCCTAATTTTTAAAAAATGTTTATTTATTTTTGAGAGGTGGGGGGGAGAGAGAGAGAGGGGGAGGAGGGGAGAGATTGGGCATGACAGCATGAGCAGGGGAAGGGCAGAGAGAGAGGGAGAGACAGAATCCGAAACAGGCTCCGGGCTCTGAGCTGTCAAAACAGAGCCCGACGTGGGGCTCGAACCCACAAACTGTGAGATCATGACCTGAGCCAAAGTCGGACGCTTAACCGACTGAGCCACCCAGGCGCCCCTGTTCTTGTCATTCTTGTTCATTTTTTACGAGTGGTCCCTCTCACTGTGTACTTGAAAGAGGCCTCTGAATAGTAAGGAACTATGTTAATGTTACAACATTCCCCCTTTTTGTTATGTGTCTTCTAAATATGTATAATGAATTTTTTGAGGTATGTAATTTAAAATTTTTAGGTTTTCAGGACCAGTCTGTTTCTTTATCAGTCTTCCTTTGTCTTTAGACATTTTTTTAAAAGTTTGTTTATTTTGAGAGAGACAGCCCGAGCAGTGGAGGAGCAGAGAGAGGGAGAGAGAGGGAGAGAGAGGGAGAGAGAGGGAGAGAGAGGGAGAGAGAGGGAGAGAGAGGGAGAGAGAGGGAGAGAGAGGGAGGGAGGGAGGGAGGGAGGGGGAGAGAGAGAGAGAGAGAGAGAGAGAGGGAGAGAGAGGGAGAGAGAGAGGGAGAGAGAGGGAGAGAGAGAGGGAGAGAGAGGGAGAGAGAGGGAGAGAGAGAGAGAGAGAGGGAGAGAGAGAGGAGAGAGAGAGAGAGAGAATCCCAGGCAGGCTCTGTGCTATCAGTTCAGAGAGCCTGATGAGGTGCTCTATCTCACGAACTGAGAGATCATGACCTGAACTGAGACCAAGAGTCAACCGACACTCAACTGACTGAGCCACCCAGGCGCCCGGATGTCTCCCTTTGTTTTTACCTTTGAACAGCTTTTCCTATTTTTAGAGCAGGTACTCTCTATTTCTTTCTTGTTCTTTTATAATTTTTTTTTTTTTCACTTAGCTCTGTGATCCTTTTATAACTGATTTAGTATATACAGCGTTAGGTAAGGAAAAAAAATCTTAAAATGTAGTTAAGTAATACAGAAGAACACAAAGGATCAGGTGAGAGACTGACTCACCCCACCCTTCAGCTCTCAACCCCTCGGCACAGGAAGCACCGCTCAGGTTAAAGTGGAGTCCAGGCCCTGGCTACTGCCTCCACTGTCCTCAACTCAGGGAAGGAGAGGCCACGGCTGTGCCCCTGAGACCACAGTTCTAAAGGACGAGGAAGTCACAGTGAAGAGCAGAGTGGGATCTCATGGCTAAACCAAGCCTGGCCCCTCCTGAAGACTACGGTTTCGAGCAACCCTGGCTAGCTGAAGGGGCCCTGAGGATGTGCCCCGGAGCCAACACCAGAAGGCAGTGTGGGCAGTGGAGACGGGACCAGGCCCGGAAGTCAATTAGTGAGCTCCTGAGAGCCAAGTGTCTCAATGTCAGTTATCACCGTAATTACTGCCTCTGGAGAGGCACCCATCAGGCAAGATAAAAGCAGCAGCCTATTTCTGGGGCCCCACAACAGTAGCAGGTGAACTCTAAAGAACATCGAAGCAAGAGTCATCAATTCTCTGGCTTAAAAGCTGTTAACTGCACATAGGCCTTTCACCCCAGAGAAAAGGGGGTTAACGGGCCAGCCGTAAGGACACCCTACCTTGCAATGCCTGGCTACAAAGGAGCTGCCCTCACTGCATTTGTGGGGAGGGAGAAGTACGTACACTTTCCAAACCTGAGGCCCCAGACGAACCCCGCTCGGCAACCTTGCTCACTGCCTCCCTTTCGGCACTGACGTTTCTGGAGTGTCTCTATGTTGTGCACTGAGCCGGGTGCTTCCCCACCACATCCACCTACTCACTCACTCACTCACTCACTCACTCAATAAACGATGACGCCCCTGAACCCTCCAGCCCTTATGGTAGGAGCTGCTGGACAGTGACAACACAGATGAGAAAAGGAAGATTCTAAAAGGTGAAATCCTCGCCCCAAACTGCACAGATGATAAGAAGCCCAAGTCCAGGACCTCTGTCACCCTTCTGCCTCAGTGCTGTTCCGGAAGATGTCTGGCATCTATCCAACAGGTTGGGGTCCAGACCACAGTCTTCCCCGCAGAAGACAGGCCACACTTGAGTGAAGTCCATTGGTCCTCGCCATTCTGGGTCGCTTTTGAGATGGCACATCCCCTAATGCTGTCAACCCCCAAAGGTCAGAGTCAGGGATGGACCTAGTAAATTTCCAATGGTCTCTTTTCTTCTTAGTGACTTTTCCAAAGCGTCTCAGACATATTTAAACTTTGTACCTATTTCACATCCCAGGTAACCACACATACGACACACAGACACACACACAGACAGACACACACACAGACAGACACACACACACACACACACACACACACACACACAATCATCCACACTTTAACGTTTTGGCAAGCCCTGTGTTATGTGTCAGCAGGCACAAGGCTTCACCTCCTATAGGCTGAAAATACAACCTACTTTCTACATACTCTTCCCTTTATCTGAATATCAGCTCCCTCCAGCACACAGGAAACAACGGCACAAATGGCAGGGCCTTAAAAGTCCCTCAAGAATGTGGCAATGCCCTGGTCTGAGCCCCAGGTGTGGACAGGCCCCGTAGGAACTGCGGAAGATCCTGACAGCCTCAGGCCATTCACCATCTTCTGGCCACTCTGACCTCCAGCGTGGAGAGAAGTCCTCTGCGCTGTCTCCTTGTGGCCACCTGCCCCAGCACCGGAGGGCAGAAAACAAGCTGCAAATCAGCTCTCTGGAAACTATCCGAGGCGTGGGCCTGCTGAAACCTCACTAGATGGACGATCACGAGAGTGGAGGCATTTACAAGCGCAAGGCCAGCTCCGCAGCGTCAATTCATCATCAACTTAGTATTTCCTGTAATCGGGACACGTGTTTATTTTACGAAATGCCATTTTAAAATAGCAATTCTGCTGCTGCCCTACACAACGCCACAGCATAATTTAGGAAAGGTATCATCTGCTTGGCCACCACAATTTTTCACAGCTACTAATCAGACATCAATTAAATAAAAACAAAAGCTCAGAACAGACTGCAAACACCACAAAGGCCGCTACCGAAACAGAGCCCAGGGCTAGCGATACAGCTGAGAACCACGGCCCCTGACACAGCAGGACCGGCTTCCCCGGGCTGCGCCTCCCGGGACCCACACAGAAACACTCCTGGGGGGGTGGGGGGCGCCTGTGGCTCAGGCCTGCCAGCAGGAAGCAAAGCCCTTGCCAGCGGTGCCCCGATGACACATCCATTCCACGCCCGCAAGTCTGCTTGAGAAGCTTCAACCTCAACTCTGAGGCGTCTCCGCACACCAGAAATCTCCAAAGACCCGCTAGCAAAGCAGGGCCTCACCTACAGTCCTTTTTCTTTCCTTTTAAAAAAGTCCTATCTGAAAAAGCCCTTCAGATATCTTCTCCATTAAAGCTAATTTTTGGGAATAGAACAAGGGAAAGTTCAGAATGGCCTAGGTCACTCTCTTCAAATACCTCAACAACTGCTACGTGAACAGTCTTGTCCAACTGCTCTGGAGAACAGGGCTACGACTAAGAATGGAAACTGCAGGAAGGGAAACGTTCTCTCAATATATGAAATAACAATCTAATACCTACAGCTGACATTCGCTGGCCTGGGCCAGAGCTTCTGAGCTCCCTCTTCACCGGACAGCCATTTGTCAAGGGTTTCTGTTTAAAAATATTACCACCTGGTCTAGGAAGATAGCTAACAACAACAATACCAAAGCGCCCACTGGATGCTTACTACGTGTGAGGTGCACGATGCCAAGCGCTTGCTGTGCATTTTTACGTTAGTTCTAACAACAGCCTCTTCAGAGAGATTATTACCGATCCCATCGTACAGTCGGGAATGCAGAGACTAAGAGGTAAAGTAAGACGGGCAAGGTCAGAGAGCTGCTGGGCTGTGACCTCAACCCCACCTGACTTTTAGAGTCTGCGTTCTTTTACCCTGTTCTAAATCACCAGTTCTGCAAACTGAGCACGCGTCAGAACCCCTGGGAAGGCCGGCTGCAATACAGGCGCCCGGGCTCTGCCGCAGAGATTCCGACAACATCAGCCCGGAGCGGGATCCGGAACGTGGATCTCTAGCACATTTCCGGACAGTGCGGACGCTGCCGGTCGGGCAACCATCCATTTTGATAACCGCTACTGTAGAAGATGACCCAGACCTTGAAGATCTCAGACTCCTAAATTCGACGTTTCAATAAAACTGGGAGGCAATATGTACAAGGCAAAATAAATACTGGATACTTTGGAAACAAAGCATTTTCAAAAGTATTAAACCGCTGCTTTTTCGTAACGTGAGCAAGCCTTTAATGTATTAAACTTTACCCACAGCCATGTATGACTTTCATAAAAATGTTAAAAAATAGTAAAGAGAAAGGCAAAAGGGCCTTATTCTTTCTTTCGCTGAATATTTACCAAGCCCCTACATGGCAGTCAAGTGCCTTTCCAGAGCCTTTCAGGTGTGGTCTTCCTCAAAACTCCTCTGATGACCTAAGAAGGCTAGATGGCCCGCCCATGCCAGCCAGGAGGCACGCCCCATGGGCCCGAGAACTAGCAGATTTCACCCTTGATTTCCCCGTCAGAGTGGCTGCTGACCCCGGCTCCTCCCTGGCACCCGGAGCACTAGGGACACTGGGAGCTTGGAAACCGAGGGGGGCGAATCACCTCCTGCCAGGGCACGTGTCTGATTTTCCGAAATGTCCAAACGAGTTTATGTTCTTGGATCCCAAGCACCACTTCTCAGCACCAGCGTTCGTGGCCAGGAGGCTTTCCGCAGTCGGCCCACGTCAGGCTTTGCCTCTGCTCATTCACACCAGGACTCCGTTCCTCCCAAGTTTCCTTTCTAGCAACAAATCAATTCCTCTTCTAAGATAAATTCTGACTTGTTTATTTTTCACATTCTATATTTAGGTATAAAAACTCAGCACTTCAGTCCTTTAGAAAAAACTTAATTGGTGCCGCCGGTGCTCTAAGTGGCCCACACGAGACGGGCCTTAACTATGAAATAACTTTTGTTGACTTTTCTGGGGGCTGAAAACCCATCTAACAGAGAGTACTCTTCTCGTCCATGCATCTAAGACTAAGAAGTCACAGGTGGGCTAAATTACAAGCCCAGAGGGGCGCTGGGAACTCGGCAGAGAAGGCAACTCCCTCGACCATAAAATCTAAACGGTCTTGAAGAGGGCCAACCTCTGGGGAGGAGGAAGATGCCCTCCGTTGGGGCCGCAGGCCAGCAGCACACGTGGTCTCTCCTTCTGAGGGTCACACCGCAGCACCCCCACCTTGGAGGAAGACGAAAGGGCTGGGGGCGGTGGAACACGGAGGTCAAGAGCAGAAGCGACCTGCTAGCTGTGGGGTCCCGGCCCCCTGGCTTTCCTTCTCCGCACAACAGACAGAACAGCTCCCCCGCCGTGGCCTAGTGGTGTGCCTTTCGGGAGACCTTGGGGTTAAGGCAGTAGCTGTTACCCGGATGATCTGAGTGGAAAGCAAGCCGGCAAGTGGAGGGGCACCTGACTTTTGTTGTCCGGGAGACACGGGCTCGAATCCTGACCCTCGCTGCGGCTCACCTGACCATGGAACGGATGCACGCCCACCTTCGCTGCTGTGAGGAAGAGCAGTTTAACGGCTGCTGTTGTCCCCCTCCTTGCTCTACACCCTTCACAAGCCTCGACGGCAGTGGCGCCTAGAGGCAGGGCCTGTTCTGAGGGCTGAGCCCAAACCAGCCAGTCTGCAGAAAAATATTTTAAAAGACGCCTGGGCTTCGACACCAAAGTGACCGTGATTCTGATCCTGGCTCTGCCTCACAGCTGGCAGGGTGACTGGGGACAGATCACTCACCTCTCGGAGCTTCGGCTACTTTGTCAAAAACAGGGCTGCTTATTAAGGACTCTGGTCGAGACGTTGCAAATACTGAGATTACACACGTGCAAGGGGGGAATACGAATGGCTGGCACGCTGGAAGGCCAATGGCAGTAAGAAAACGATGACAGGTAACTTTTGCTGAGGGCTTACTATGTACCCGGCAGTTTTCTCAGCTCTTCACTAGAATTATCATAGTGGATCCGCCCACTAATTCTTTAAGGTAAATATTGGTCTTATTCCCATTTTACAGATAGCAAATGGAGGCTTGGTGAGGCCGAGCCATTTGCCCAAAGCCACGGAGCTGGGTCAGTGGTGGGGGCAGGATCTGAACCAGCTCGCTCAGGCTCTGTCTCCGATTACTGTGCAAGGGGTCTACTATCTGCAACGCTAATCCCCGGTCCCTTCTCCCTTGAATGTGGTATGGAGGTTACATCCTGCCAATGCCAGATCGATCCACTATGGGCTCTGAGAACTTTCCATCCCCTGCGTAGTCCTACGCATTCATCTCTTCATTCACACCCCGCTCCGTGTTCTCATCTGTCACTTGGAGGGTGAGGAGGAAGCGCCACAGAAAAAATGCCACCTCCTCGCCACATAAAAAGCAGCCAATGGGAAGGGTCCTTGCTTTATTCCTACGATGCAGTTCTACTATTGATGACACGAAAGAGTCCCCGCCAGATCTCCCCGTTGCCTTCCTGTTTTGGATGTGCTCGGAATGATTTTCTGGCTCTTCTATTAATCGAACACTAGGGTCACTCTGGCCCCGCCAGCGCCCCTTTGTTAGCTGTCTCCCCTCGGTAATTCCCTCGTCAATCAAGATCTGTTTCTGGCAATGCCAGACCTCCTCTCTCCCCATGACAGAATGCCACTAACACTCTATTATGACTGCTTGACCGGGTGTTAGCCCCACAAGTAGGCACTGTGGCTTTATAAATTTCCAACTCTATTGTACGTACACACAGTCATGTCATAAATCTCAAGGCTGAGGAGGAAGGGAGAGAAGAGATCTGGGGGAAAGAGATGAAAATATCACACCAGGTCTGGGGCATCATATGGCTCTAGCATCTGGCTGATCCTTTATAAGCTCCCCATGTATTTACTGCATTTAACTGTGAAAGAGGGCTTCTGGACTCTGCTCTGAGCCAAACAAGGGGCCCTGTATTTTTCTCCTGATTTTCAAGAAAATGCAGACCCCGAAAGATGGGTTTGAGAAACCACGCCGACAAAGTGAACTTCAGGTCAGCCTAGAGCTGATGCTGCCTGTTCTGGGCAGCCCGGGATGGAGGGGAGAGGAGAGTGCGACCCACAGTCGAGCTGAGCAAACCGTACCCAGCAAAGCAGCAACCAACGTTCCAAGCCGGGAGCAGCTGGGAGACCCTTCTGCCAAGAATTCGAGCATCCTTCGGGCTCCGGGTGTGGCTCTGTCGGCACACGCACAAGCCCAGTGGCACAGGGGTGACGGCAGTGTGGCTCTGAGGCGAGCTGGGGCCACCACGGTGAGGGGTCTCACTGGCTAAACAAAGCGCTACCGACAAAGACACAGCTCCAACCAGCGCAGAGGTAGTGTGTCACTGCCAGCCCCAGCCCCATGCATATAATGCCAACTTCCTTTCCAACAGGCCCCCAAGGAGAGCGGCCCCTTGAGGTCACGGGCAGATTCCTCCCAAGCATTAATGAGGGCAGAGGTTAACTTCTTTCAGGTTCCTGATTCCCAATGAACCATGAAAGGGACAAAGATGTCACCAATCACAGCCCGGTGTCCTTCCTTTCCCGGTTTCCCTTTCCTCACTAAGACGAGCACTCTTCATAGGTGAGAGGCCTGTAATCCTCAGGCAGAAAAGGGGGTTGTAGCCCCCACCGGCCGGCAATCCTTCCACTCTGCGTCTAGGACACAATACCGCACGTGGCGTGGGGTGGCCTGCGTCACCGCCCGAGCCTGCTCCCCAGCCCCCCAGCCCCCCATCGTGTTGGCTTGGAAGCACCGGATCCTTCTCCGCAAGGCCTTCTTGCAGGTTGTTACTTCTACCTTTCCCCCCATTGCTTCTGGCTGGCTAAACGTCGCTCCCTCAGAGAGGGCTCCCCCGACCCCCAGATCTAAATTAAGCGTGTTACGGTAAGTGCTTCCATTGACGCGGTGCTTCCACGACGGGCCAGGCTCAGGGATAAGCACTTTACGTGCCCCGTCTCAGCAAGGCCTCGTAACAACCCGGGAGCTGTAGACTACCATTGTTATGGTGCCCCTTTTACAGCGGGACAGACCGAGCCATGCGGCAGACGAACGGCAGGGGTGCACTCGAACCCAGGCAGTCTGGCCCCGGAGCCTGTGCTCAATCCCCACACCCCACTCGCTCTGCACCTTCTTACAGGGCACCGGCGAGCCGGAAAGTCCCCGCGCAGCCGAGAGGTTATCTGCTGCGTGCTGGCCCCCCAGTAGGCCATGGGAGCAGGGAGGGTTTTCTGATTACCCGTCTAGGTACCCGGACTCGGCAGAGCCGCTCATACCGGAAGAAGGCATTCAGCAACTAGGCCCAGAATGGAGGGAAAGAGAAGTAAGTGCCTGACACTAAATGTGCAGTTTCTCTGGTCGAAGAGACGGAGGAAGCGGACAGCCTCGGGCCTCCAGGCGTACTGGCAGGCCTTCCCGGACCGTGGAATGTGGGAAAGAGAAAGCCTCCGGCCTGGCCAGCATGGAAAAGATGTTTCATGAACAACTGTGTCCAACCCCTACCTTCCTTTATGCACCGGGTGAGGGTCTGCGCTCCCCATCTCCACTAGTCCCTGCAGAGGTCACGGGGACTTCATAAATTCATTTATCATCTCCCGGGGGTTAGTCGCCTGCTGCTCTGTGTGTGGCTTTCCGATCTGGGTTGTTCACTTTTTTTTTTTTTTTTTTTTTTAACGTTTTCTTTTATTTTCAAGAGAGACAGAGACAGAGCGCGAACAGGGGTGGGGCAGAGAGAGAGGAAGACACAGAATCGGAAGCAGGCTCCAGACACCGAGCGTGTCTGCACAGAGCCCGACGCGGGGCTCGAACCCATGAACCGTGAGATCACGATCCGAGCCCAAGTCGGACGCTTCACCGACTGAGCCACCCAGGCGCCCCTGGGTTGTTCACTTTTACAGAGAGGGGCCAGAGTTTGGCTTTGGCTGGGATCCCCCACAGTGGGCTGCACCCCTTCCCACACGCACACGCGTAGGCACGAAGGACAGACAGGGACCGAGAGCGAGGGCGAGGGCCAGGGCCACAGAGCTCCCCTCAGGCGACAGTTCAGGGGCACAGGCGGGGGCGGAGAGGCTCTTGCGGGCGGCCCGCAGAACCGACTGTGGGAGCAAACGCGGCGTGTGTCCGGGCCGCTCGCTAAGGGGGAGCAGCCTGCCTGACGGAGCTCACCGCTGCCGAGAGGGGAGGCACGACCGGAACGGCCAGGCCAGGCAGGTCTGTCGGAACGGTCTCGGGGATCTGGGCTTCCACCCAGACTATTTCTGTCTTGGATGGAAGGGCAGGATTACTCTGTGAAACAAGCTTTACTTCTCTCTGGCTGCCGGGCTGTCCAGGCGGCCTGCCAGGGCGCGCTGTGCAGATCAGGGCACTGGGTCCTGAGGAAATCCGCTAGCAACGCCGAGTCACAAGCCACACGAACCCTGCTTATCTGGAAGAGGCCAAAGTGGGGCCGACTGCCTGCTTTTACGGCAAGGGAGCATTTTTTTTTTTTTTTTAAATAAGTCAGTTTTTAGACATGTTTGTTTATTTTGAGAGTGAGAGATTCAGAGCGTGAGCAGGGAAGCGGCAGAGAGGGAGGGACAGATAGAATCCCAAGCAGGCTCCACACTGTCAGCACACAGCCTGAGGTGGGGCCCGATCCCACGAACCCATGAGATCATGACCTGAGCCGAAATCAAGAGTCAGGCGCTTAACTGACTGAGCCACCAGGTGCCCCATGGGGGCATTTTTACAACGCAAGTGCCTGTGTTTAACTTACAAGTGACCAGAAAACAGGAGGGTGGTGAGAAAGGGGCACATGAGAGGCAGTCAAAAAGAGTGGAAAAACCTCTGTTTTCACACTATTTAGGTTATGGGCCAGCAACTTGCCAGCGAACCCAGAATCACAGGGGGTGGGGAGATTAAGGAACACAGAACCCCCATAAAAATCACAGCAGACGAAACCACACACCTATTTCAGCACTTTATCATCAATTCAAAGCAGTATAAATATGGCAATTACTCCATAAAGCCTGTTGGTGTACCCAAGTCGTAACTGCGCCTATTAAACCGTTACAGTGATAGATGGGAGCATCTGCACTGAAATCAGCTGCCTTCTCTGAAAGACAGAACTACAGAGACCTGGGCTGACGGCAGGGAAATAACCGACTGGATCTGACGGCTCCAGTTCCACCAGATCTCCTCCACGATAGCTCTAGAATATGACTACGATGCACGTGGATAGAAATATGGATGCTTTTTTAGGGTAGCAGTTTCCCAAGTGTTAAAGAACTTGGTAAAATTCTGAATCTGTTCAGTCGGATGAGCAAAGCTCACAGCTTCAGCAGTGCGAAGCACGGAAGAAAGAGCCGGAACGTGGGTCCTTTCCATTCCGACGGGCTGCGAGTGGCCTCTGCCCAAAGGACTCCAGGACTTGTTTCCTCTCTTCTAAAAAGGGATTAGTGGTACTTTGAGATTAATAGCGTATAAAGTTTGTACGGTGACCTGGGAAGAAGCGGCACGAGCACAGGGCTCTCCCCGGGCTGCGGAGGGGCACGCTGGCCCAGGCTGGGTTCTTCCGGCTGCTCCCTTCCGGCTTCTCCTTCCCAGCCTTGGAGGACACCTGTCTCCTCGGCCCTGGTGCCCTCAGAGGGGCAGAGGAAGCCCACCGGCAAGACCTTAAACTTAGGCACCCTGTGGGAAGACGGGCAGGGGCAGTGTCGTATAACAGGAAATACACAGTTGGTCTTTGTCCCCAGTTCCTGGCACAGGGCTCCTAAAACCCTTGGAATTTCCTTAAAGATAAGAGTGTCTTTTGTTATTCATAACGAGCCCTTTCTAACTATACCTGAGTTTTTGATGAGTGACTCTAGCGCTAGACAGCTTCAAGACAGCTTCGCGGTGGGGGTTGGTGACCACAAAGACCGCGTCTTGATTAAAGGGGTTACAACTTTCAGCCCCCCTCCGTAAGAGAGGGGTTGGAGATCCAGCCCAATTACAGTCAGTCAACGACCTAATCAACTATGCCTAACTAATGGCACCTCCGTAAAACCCCTCCACGACAGGGCTGGGAGAGCTGCCGTGTTGGGGAACACGCCAAGGTGCCGGGAAGGTGGCACACTCAGAGAGCGCACGTGTACGATGCCCTAGCAGCTCTTCTGTTCAGCTCTTCCGGAGTTGCATCCCACGTAACCAACCGTAAGGGTCTGTCCGGCACCGTCCAGAGTTCTGTGAGGCGTTCGCCCGAACTACTGAACCTAGGGGGAGGTTGAGGGAACCCCTGACTTCGTGGCAGGTCAGACAGAAGTGTGCGTGGGTAACTCGGGGATTCCATACTCGCAAATGGCGTCTGAAGTGAGGACTGGCTTGCGAGACTGAGTCCTTAAACCTGCTGAGTCCTACAGTAAGTAACCCTGGGGAGTCAGCGTCGGAAGTGAACTGTAGGACGCCTAGTTGGTGTCCGAGAGCTGGAGAAGTGGTGCTGGAAAAGACCTCACATATCCGATGTCAGGAGGAAAATAAAAAACCTCTGATGCGGTTAGAGAGGAAGAAGGGTGTGTGGTGCAGGCAGCAGAGTCCAACATTAGCCGGCCTGACCCCACTGCTCCGGGAGCTGCCAGGCCACGATCTTCTCCGGGCTTCAAATTCCTAGCAAAGGGGGGGGGGGGGCAATACAGCTAAGAGGGTAATGGCTCTGGGTTAGAATCCCAGCTCTCTTACCTTCCCTTTCTGAATCTCATTTTCCTTATCAGAAAATCGGAAATCACGCCCATCTCAGAGGGCCGCCATGAGAACAAAATGAGACTCCTGGAAACGGTGCTGGCCCTGGCGACGTGAGCTCCAAACTGGCCCTCGGCCCACATTATCTGCCGTAATACCCACGACTCCCCTGCAAGGGAGCCGTTTCCATCTTCATTTTACAGTCCAGGAAACCGAGCCTTAGACGTTCAAGAACTCGCTCAGGGTCACACCTGTCACGCTGCCCACAGATGTCCCCTCTCTGGGCAAGGCTCTGTGCGGCATAAAGAGCGTTCCCCAATTAGATCAAGCAACCTGGGAGTTCACCAACAGCTGGAGGAAATCAGCTCAAGGAATAGTTTGGCCTTTTGTCTTGCTGTCTCCCATCAGGGCGACACTGTAATTTGCTCTCAGTTACGAAGCTGAAAATTACACGCGTATTACTTACTCCAAACACTAAGCAGCCATTTTCCATGGATGAGTTTGGTGGCGTTTTCTGGAGGGCAGTTCCAGGGAAGACTGGGCCGGGGTGTTCTGAAGAACTGTGAACCACGTATCCAAGCGTTCCCTAACACGGGGAGGCTTTCTCATGTTCACCGTGAAGACGCAGGAAGAGATAGAGACGTGCGCTAGGCCGTGTCTCTATGAGGAGGGATAAAACTCAGGGACCCCTGATGGTCGTCTCTTTTCAATCTACAATATGGAGGCGACACCTCGGAAATAAAGCCAGGAGCTCACCTTACCGCATAAAAACACTTTTACTGCCGTTTGTCATGAGCATACGTGACCAGTGAGTGACTCTCACTTGGGAAGGACCCAGTGGGAGGGGACAGGCACACAGTAAAGCCGGGGGTGGACTATATCCACCCTCTTTGGCCAGCAGGGCACATGGAATCCCTGGGAAGCTACGGGGTCTCTCCCGTCCCGGGGCTGTGACGAGAACACTGTTCCAGCTAGGCTCAATCACCTCCCAACTACTTACCCTTTAAGTAGGGGAACTCTACCTCCCGGCCCTCACAGAGCTCTCTCTTGTCAGCTCTGAGTGGTTTAGGGCCAAGTCGTTTTGCTTTTATTGGACCATAAACTCCTTGAGGACAAGGGTGTGCCGTCATCCTGGCTTGCTCTGGGTCATACGGCAGGTATGCCACAAACACGTGGCTGCAGAGCTATCTTTAACCTTTTGGGAGGAGGCTCCCCTCACCTTGCTCACCTGACGAACACGGCTGCACATTCGGTCTAGCCACAGTGTGCATGCGTGCACGCGTGCACGCGCACACACACACACACACACACACACAACCTCCGCACTGATTTTCAGGGGTTCGCGGATCTCCGGAAGCCCATCCACAGACCCTAGGTTAAGCGCCTCTAAATACAAAATACACTTGCTTGCACAGTCCCTCAAGTTGACTCCAGGGGTCTGAGAATCTGCTTTTCCCCAAGTTATCTGCTCTAACAATATAAATCCCTCCAACAACAAACATTTCACCAAACTCCACAAAGACAGCCCTTGTGGCAGAAGCATCCTACAGCCTTCAAAGGTGAAACAAAACTCGTGTGCAACACAGCCACCTGGACAAGGAAAAAGAAAAGCAAAAATGACGGGCTCCAGCCAGTAAGAGATCTCCAAGTGATCAATCCTCAGGAATTCATCTTGCATCTAGCGACTTTATTTCCTTCTCTGCCCTCGTCTAACCAAGTCCGTGCACAGGAGGAAGAAGTCACTTACTCTTTCGATAAACACCCGGGTGCCCACAACACGTGAAGGGCCACGCCAGGTGAAGGCGAAGAAGAGGCAGTTCCTGCCCTGGAATTCCTTATGGTGTAGCAGCATCGCAGGACACAGAGGAGCAAAGTGGCAGCACCAGTACAGGGCTGTGCACCAGCAGCAGAGAGCCTACTGGTTCTGGTGCCAACCCCTCATCTTGCCTTGGGCAGGTGGGAGAGTGGGACTCAGAGAAGGACTCCTGAAAGTGGAAAGGACAGACAGAAACAAAAACGGAGGTCGTCTCAGACGCTGAATCCAACCCAGGAATACACGGAGCAGAGAGATCCAACAATGGCATGAGTTCAGAAACCTGGGGCTGAGGAAGAAAATCTACTGCTTCTTTGAGGCTGAGGACACCCACGGAAGCGATTCAATCAGCAGTTATTTAGGTCGGGATGGTTCAACTCGGGGTCTTTAGACCCCTGAAGAGAGTGTTCTCTGTTGTTCTGCCTGTTGCGTAGATGTTCTCTCAGAGTCACTGAGGCTCTAACGCTGTCGCTGTCTCTGCCGGCCCCTGCTTGTTCCATGGCTGAACGATGGAGCCAGGGTGCGTGAGACAGCAGAGAAATCAGGCAGTGAAGAATCTTTGGCAGACAGATCTCTTCTCAAAGGACCGACCTTTGAATGAGTACTGGCTGCTACGAACGGAGAAATTTTAAGTACAAACCTAGAGCAGAACATCTACCCATCTTATCCTCTACCCATATTGTTGTTGTCATTATGTAACAGCCCTATAGAGATACAATTCACATACCATACAATGCACCTGTTGAAAGTACACAATTCAATAGTTGTTGTTGTCGTTATTCTTCTTCTTATTATTTAGAGAGACAGTTCGAGTGGGGGAGGGGGAGGGGGAGGGGGAGGGAGAGAAAATCCCAAGCAGGCTCCATGCTTAGTGGCTGGGATCACGACCTGAGCTGAAATCAAGAGTTGGATGCTCAACTGAGCCACCTAGACGCCCCCAATTCAGTGGTTTTTAAATAAATTTAGAGAGTAACCATCATCACAATCAACTTTAGAACATTTTCATCAACCCAAAAAGAAACTCCATACCCGTTAGCGGCTACTCCAAATTTCTCTCTCCTTGAAGCCCCTGGTAACCACTAGTCTACTTTCTGTCTTTATAGATTTGCCTACTCTGAACATTTCCTATAAATGGAATCCTCAAGTATGTGGTCCCTGTGACTAGCTTCTTTAACTTATTTTCAAGGGTCGCCCACGTTGTATTAATTTGAACCCTAAATTCGAAGATGATTTTCAGACACTTCCCCAAACCCAGGAAAGATGCATTTGAATATTCATGGCTGGCACCTCCACTCAGGACACCACATCTCCCATTAGCCCAGGCAGCCTGATTCACTCGCTTTCTTGCCCTGCTCTGCTGATTCACAGCCCCTTTCTTTCCAAGCTTGTCTATTTCAATATCCTACCTCTTAAGTTTCACACATCCCTTGGACTGTTAACAGTACACCCTCTACCCCTCACACTAAGAACACAGAGAATCTGTTTCCACTCCGATGCTGCAACCTTCCTCAAGGTTAGTATTGTATGCTTTTTACTTCTCCTTTTCTGTGCATACAATTCCATGTTTCCACTGAATGGAAGTCTTGAGGGAAGAGGTCTTTTGAATGTCTCTATACCAGTCTACCAGTCGGTTATTCACAGCCATTTATTAGAGCCCTGTGTCCTTAGTTTGCGGGATACAATGATGAAGACCCAGTCCCTTCCCTCAAGGAACTTAGGATCTATTGAGGAAGGAAGACAATCGGAGTTCAGTGTGATTGACTGGTCACAGAGGACTGCACAGAGCCCTACAGAACATGGGGTGGGGTGGGGTGGGGTGGGGTGGGGGGGTCCTGGCTCAGAGGGGAGGTCAGAGAAGGACTCCAGGAGGGGAGTCCTTGAAAACAGCAAGTAAAGGTGGTGTGGGTGAGAAGTATCACAAAAGCTTAAGGAACTGCACATAGTTCTAATCTGTGTGGCTGCATTTTATCATTGTGGATGAAAGTAAGGGCCAGAGGTGAAGCTCTCCAATGACAGGCAGGGGCTGGATCCTACTGGCAAGAAGCATTAAAACTTTATTCTGAGCCACTGAAGAATTTTAAACAGGGGAAGGTGATGCAATCTCATTTATTACAGAAAAACATCTGCAGCAGCGTGGAGAAGGGACACAGGATGAGAAGCTACATCCATAAACCAGGAAGGCAGACTAAATGCAGAGGTGAGGGCCAGATTCGAGACCCCCGGGTAGTAAAAACAACAGGACTGATTGATCAGAGTGACTGACGTGGGAAGGTACAGAGGGAGAGGACTCGGACAGCCTCATGCGTACACAGTTCGGCAAATTCTTGCAGATGAAACCCTTCAAACCCTGCCTTCCCACTGATGACAGGGCTGACAAGCTTTCTTAGGAGCGGCAAAATCCCTTCTCCAAATGAAATCTGAAACTAAACCTTCAGGGTGAAGGACCCAAGGTCCTTCCTGGTAGCTTGCCTTCCCCATCTGCACACAGAGGCACTTCCTTGGACTCCTAGGGATCCAAGACAGGGAGTCTGAAAAGCCCTGGCCAAGTCCAAATGCTGGAGCCTGACCTTCATTCCTAGGGCAACAGGACTTTGTGGTCAGCAGCACCTCTCACTTCCACACCCAACTCTTGTGCAGCCCACTTCCCTTGCCTGGAAGATTCTTCTGCATCCATTGTTTGCTACAGAATCCAAGTTCTCCTACAGGCCTGGCCACCACCCCGGACACGTACCAAGCCAGCTCAAGGGAATTCCTTCCTTCCTTCCTTCCTTTCTACTAAAACCTCAGTTTCATGGACACTGGGCAAACTCACTGCCACGAACTCTTCCCTGTTCATGTTCTCTTCCACGGAGCCATCTCATCTCTCCAACGAGACCTGGTCTTTGGCTTCCTCAGGATTAAAAATGCCTTGGGAGCACCAGGGTGACTCAGTCAGTTGGGCATCCAACTCTTGATTTCAGCTCGGTCATGATCTCATGGTTCGTGGATTTGAGCCCTGCCCTGGGTTCTGGGCTGACAGTGTGGAGCCTCCTTGGGATTCTTCTCTCTCCCTCTGTATGCCCCTTCCCTGCTTTGTGCTTGTGTGTGTGTGCTCTCTCTCTCTCTGTCAAAATAAATAATAAATAAACATGGCGGGGGGAAGAATTCACATATTGACCTTAAAACCCAGGGTAAAATCATCTTCCTCTAAGCTCCAACAAGCCATATCAAGCCCTCTGCTGAACTAAAACTGCCTTGTCAAGCAAACATGATCCCAAATTCAGAGGCTAGCTGAGTCAGTTAAAAGTTGAAAATTATTCTGTCACAGTTTTTCAGTGGAGGCTGACCTATGGTATAAAGGAAGACAAAATGTCAACAGTTCAAGTTCGCAAAATAAGTTGGAAATGGAGGGGCGCCTGGGTGGCTCAGTCAGTTGAACGAGCAACTCTTGATTCTGACCCAGGTCACGATGTCACAGTTGTGGGACTGAGCCCCATGTTGGGCTCCACGCTAATAATGAAGCCTGCTTGGTATTCTCTCTCTCCCTTTCTCTGCCCAACCCCGCCCCCCCCACTCTCTCTCTCTCAAAGTAAATAAATAAAAGTATACCAAAAAAAAGTTGGAAATGAATTTTCAATTTACAGTAATCTCATCTCTGATGATATGGTGGCATTTGGTTAACAGAGCATCACAGCAATAAGTCATTACTGACAAAAATGCTACTGGGTGACACTCTATTGAATTCCACGAATAGTGGGGATACAAAAATACATAGCACTGTTGTGTCTTTTCAGGTGACAACTTGGGGAGAGGACGTAAAGATGTGAAAAGTGAAATCACACTTAAAGGTAGTAAGGATCGTCGGGGTGCCTGGGTGGCTCAGTCAATTAAGTGTCTGACTCTTGATTTCGGCTCAGGTCATGATGTCAGGGTTCGTGAGGTCTAGTCCCACGTTGGGCGCTGCACTGACAGCAAGAAGCCTGCTTGGGATTTTCTCTCTCTGCCCACCCCCTCCTCTCTCTCTCTCAAAATAATAAACAAACATAAAAAATATATAGTCAGGATGGTCAATCAACAAGAAAGAAGGATTCAGGCTGGGCCTGTGATAAAAGACGGATTTGCTGAGGCCAGAGGGGAGGACAGAAGGCAGAGGGTAAAAGAAAACAGAAGGGAAGAAATAGGTGAGGTGTGTTAGGGGCCTGCAGGAAGGCCTAACATGGGAATTGTCTAGCTGGGAGAGTGCCCCCCTATAGTAGGCCCCGTCTGGTTCAAAATAAGGACCTGCTAATGTCATCCAAATAAGGACTTACTTCAATATTATATCTGGAAGGTACCCCCTCCAGCACTATGTTTACCAGTGTCCCTTTAGAACAGATCAGGAGGTTTCTTTAACACTTCCTCTATGTGTCAGGGGTATTTGGGATTTAAGAGGAGGCCAGTCTGAACTTTATACAGTTATCTGAAGTTTGCACAAATCTCTCGGTATGGACACGGAACACACCATGCTCGTGAGGCTGTCTTACATTAAGAGGGCTGGCCCTTGTAATTTAGCCTTCTTTCTTTTTTTTAAGTTTACTTTTATTTATGTTGCGAGTGAGCACACACAGGCGCGGGAGGGGCAGAGAGAGAGAGAGAATCCCAAGCAGGCTCCGTGCTGTCAGCGCGGAGCCCAACGTGGGGCTCCAACGCGCGAACTGTGACGTCAGGACCTGAGCCGACCGAGCCCCCCAGGCGCTCCATTAGCCATTATCTGTAACACATGACCAGACAGGACATCCACAGAGAGGTGCCGCCAGTGCTAGCAAAAGTCAGAAGTGTGTGCACCAAGTGTTCAGAATACATCTCCAGTCAAAAGCAACAGTTTCTGAGCACAGGAAATGTTCAAACCTGCAGCTATGCTTTGACTTACAGAAGGGTTCCAGATAGAATCTCCACAGCAAAACGAAGGAATCTTGGATGCTGAAAATCTCCCATGTTGGAGCCACACACCACGCAAACAACTCCTTGGAATCCACCACCCTCTCAAAGCAGGCCGTGAAGGACAAAAGGGAAATCAGTTTCCTGTTTACTCTGAGCAAGTAATTTTCTTGAAGACGCAATTATGTGCAACAGGGACCGGCCTGAAAAACGACCGGGAAGCAGCAGCAGAGGGTACAGACTGGAACGCAGTGAGAAGAAGGACTGAGTGGGAGAAATCACGAGCGAAGGGCAGGATGGCATGATGGGCACTCTGACTTTCTCGGCAGTCCACGGACCTTCCTAGGCCGGTCTGTGTGAGGCCCTGGGCCGGGACTTTCCCCGAACAGGTGGCGTGTGGCTGTCAGAGCAGAAACTCCTCTTGGCACATCAGCTGACTCTCAGACGCACCGCTATTCTTCGAGGGCCTCAAGGTGAAAGACACGGTCACACATTCATAGCGCTTCTGGATGCCAAGAGCATCCCTAGT
This sequence comes from Panthera tigris, assembly GCF_018350195.1. Classification (NCBI taxonomy): domain Eukaryota; kingdom Metazoa; phylum Chordata; class Mammalia; order Carnivora; family Felidae; genus Panthera; species Panthera tigris. The sequence goes on from NC_056674.1 coordinate 10,364,191, forward strand.
CCAGTCTCGGCAAGACAGGCAAGGGCTCTGGCTTTAAGCACAAGGCTCTCAGGAAGCCTCAGCTGCATGAGGTGGCAGAGGGAGGGAAGCTTTCGACTCGTGGGGTTTTAACTGTAAAATGAAAAGAGTTGGACTAGACGCTTCAAAAAGCCTTTTTTTAAAGTTTATTTTGAGAGAGACAGAAACTGCACAAGTGGGGGAGGGGCAGAGAGAGGGAGAGAGAGAATCCCAAACAGGTTTCATGCCGCCAGCGCAGAGTCAGACGCAGGGTTCAGACCCACGAAGCCACGAGATCATGAGCTGATCTGAAACCAAGAGTTGGACGCTCAACCAACTGAGCCACGCAGGCGTTCCTAAGAGAGCCCTTTGCTGAAGTATACCACACATTTGTAAGGTTTTTTTTTTTTTTTTTTTTTAAGATTTTATTTTTAAGTAATCTCTACACCCAACGTGGGGCTCGAACTTACCACCCTGAGATCAAGAGTCACACACTCCACTGACTGAGCCAGCCAGGTGTCCCCACATTTATAAGTTTACAGAGAAGTGCACAGTGATGAGTTTCCATGCACCGAACATACCCACGTAAATAGCACCCAAGTAAAGAATCAGAGCATTCCCAGCATTCCGGAAGCACTCCTCCAGTCTCTACTCCCCGCCAAGGATAACCACTGTCCTGATTTCCAACAGCATAGCTAATTTTCCCTGATTTCTACTTTACAGAAACAGAATCATACAGTACAGTATGTATTCCTTTGTTTCTGGCTTCTTTTGTTCAGTATGTTCACGAGAGTCACCCCTACTGCGGAGGGCTGAACTAGATGATTACAAAAAAAAGGTTTTTTTGTTTAAACTTTATTCATTTTTGAGAGACAGAGACAGAACGCAAGCAGGGGTGGGGCAGAGACAGAGGGGGAGACAGAGAATCCAAAGCAGGCTCCAGGCTCTGAGCTGTCAGCACAGAGCCCGACTCAGGGCTTGAACCCACGAATTGTGAGATCATGACCTGAGCCGAAGCCAGACGCTTAATCGATTGAGCCACCCAGGCGCCCCTGAACGAGATGATTTTTAAGGCGCTTTCCCATTCTAACAGGTTACCATGTAAAACCACAGTGTTGCCTTTATATACTGCATAAAGGCAGATGTGGGTGGCATGCTGGACAGCATTTTGGCAATATCCATAAAATACAAAATGTACACACCTGTCTGTCCATTCTGAGGTATTTATTTTTCAGACAGATCTGCACACATGTATGTATGCATATGTGTATATACCCCCCCTGCAGATAGACAGCCACAGGAGTACAGTTTATAACACAAGATTAGAAACAATGTATTTCATTAGGAGACTGAGTAAATAAAGTATGATCTATCCAGACGAAGAAATACTATGCAGTGAGGAAGAGAAGGAAGAAGGGGAAGAGGAAGAAGAGGAAGAGGTAGTAGAAGTTCACACCTACCATTATGGGAAAATGTCTACAATGTATTTTTGTATTTTATTTTTTGAGGGAGGGGGGAGAGGGAGAGAGAAAGTGAAAGGGAGGGAGAGAGAATCTTAAGCAGGCTCCATACCCAGCACAACGGAGCCCGATGTGGGGCTCAACATCACAACCCGGAGATCATGGCCTGAGCTGAAATCAAGAATCAGATGCTTGGGGTGCTTGGGTGGCTCAGTCGGTTGAGCGTCCGGGTTCGGCTCAGGTCATGATCTCACGGTTCGTGAGTTCGAGCCCCGCGTCGGGCTCTGTGCTGACAGCTCAGAGCCTGGAGCCTGTTTCGGATTCTGTGTCTCCCTCTCTCTGCCCCTTCCCCACTCCTGCTCTCTCTCAAATGAATAAACGTTAAAAAAAAAAAAAAAAAAAAGAGTCAGATGCTTAAGTGACTGAGCAACACAGGGGCCCAGCGATGTATTTTTAAGTGAGGAAAAAAGCAAGGCATAGAACAGTATGTTTGGTGTTGCTCCCTTTGTGTAAAAACAAGTAGCACCTGCTATATATATTGTGTGTATGTGCAGAGAAAAAGAAAGCTTTGTGAAGGAACGACTCAAACTCGTAACAGCAGGTAACTTTGAGGAATGAGAAGGCAACTTTATTTTTTTCCTTCAAACAATTCTATCCAGTTTAATTTTTTAAATAATTTAACACTTACTGTTAAATTCCTTTTCATTCAATGCAGCAATTATACATAAAGTACATAGTCAAAGTCTTATTTTTCACCATTACCTCTATCAAAAATCTCCCTCCACTCCTAGAGCCACCTGGGAGATACTCCCGAAGTCTTTGCCATTTCCAGACATTTTTCTTCTCTATCTTTTCTTTCCTATCTTTTCCTTCCTTCTTTCCTTTTTTTTTTTTTTTTTTAAGTAATCTCTAAACCCCACCATGAGGCTTGAACTCATGACCCTGAGATCAAGAGTCACATGCTCTGACTGAGCCAGCCAAGTGCCCTGACATTTTCTTATCATGTCATAAACACGTACACATGGTTTCTTCTACCTTATGAATGGGATCATACTACAGACATTATTTTATATTCTGCTTTTCTCACTTTCTAATACATTGTGGGCATACTTCCGTATTAGTACATACAGATAAACCTCATCATTTTAACACCATCCAGCGGATGGATGCACTGTTCTGCTGTTAACAGACATCCTTGTACGTAACTTTGTGGGCAGAGGCAAATATTTCCCTAGGACAAATTCCCAGAAGAGCCAATGGCTAGGACTAAAGACATAAGAGCTTAAAATGTTTATTTATTTTTATTTTAGAGAGACAGCAAGTGAGCACGAGTGGGGGAGGGAGGCAGAGGGGGGGAGAGAGGGAATCTTAAGCAGGCTCGGTGCAGAACCCGACTTGGGGCTCGATCCCATGACCCTGGGATCATGACCTGAGCCTAAATCAAGAGTCGGATGCTCAACCGACAAAGCCACCCAGGCTCCCCAAGGGTTTAAAATTTTTAACAGTTACTGCCAAATTATCTTCTTTAATGGCCATATCTATATTCCCACCAATAGTACACAAATGCACAATCTCTAGACACTGCACCTTTGGTGATTTTTAATAAGGAATACCCATTTTACCACAAAAACAAAAGCTTTAAAAAGATTGAAAGCTAGTAAACCTAGCAAAAAGCCCAATTTCTAAGTTTAACCTATTTTTTTTTTTTTAATTTTAACAAATATTTTGAGAGAGACAGCACAAGTAGGGGGGGGGGGCAGAGAGAGAGGGAGAGAGCATCCCAAGCAGGCTCCCTGCTGTCAGTGCAGTCCCGACGTGAAATCTGTGAGATCCGTGACCCTGACTCACGAACCGTGAAATCACGAGTTATGCTGAAATCGAGAGTCGAGCACTTAACCGACTGAGTCACCCAGGCGCCCCAAGTTTAGAAGCCAGTCTCCTAACTGCCAGATTTATTTAGAAGGCTGAACAAAGCACCTAACTTATCACTGCGCATATATTCTCCACTCACAAAGAATGCTGGCTCTGAACATTCTGACCAGAAACGATCAAGCCACCACGACGGCTGGTTGCCAAGGTCCTTGCTAGAGTCAGGCACGAGAAATATAACTTGTATTGCCACGAATCATGTTTCTCTGCCATTATCGAGATTTCCATTTTAAAATTACTCAGTTGTAGGTTCTGGTTTCCTGTTTCTAGGAAAGGCCAAACCTTGTTTTTTTGTTTTTGTTTTTTATTGTTTATTTATTTTTGAGAGAGACAGAGACAGAATGCAAGGGGGTTTGGGCAGAGAGAGAGGGAGACACAGAATCTGAAGCAGCTCCAGGCTCTGAGCTGTCAGCACGGAGCCCGACGCGGGGCTCGAGCTCACGAGCTGCGCGATCGTGACCTGAGCCGAAGTCGGACGCTCAACCGACTGAGCCACCCAGGTGCCCCTGAAAAGGCCAAACCTTGTAAGGGCTAGCATTTCAAAGCACAGACCAACAGGGCTGCTATGCTAGTTTTTAGGAAGGTGGGCAGATTTTTAAGTCAGCGAGGCCCTTGTCTAGATGAGCTAGTCTAATAAGCCTCTCATTTTAAAGTTGGGGACACTCAGACCTTAAGATACAAATAAATAAGATTAAGAGCTTGAGCTCTGGAATTAGATCAACATCTGAGATGAATCTGCTACTTATTAGTTAAGCCACTTCTGGGCAAATGAATTAATTTTCCTCAATACCAGCTCATCATTAAAAGAGGAAAATGCTAGTTTCTTCCTCCTAGGACTGGAGGGGGATTAAGTAAGATCACGCAGAAAAGAGAAAAGAGATTAGTCCAGAATACTTTCCCTCTGCAAGATCACCCAGGAAGGTCTACGCAGAGCTGGGCACAGACATTCCGCTCTACCGGTACGCTAAAAGAAAAACGTACAAATCCAAACACTAGAAATTCTAAACGGAACATCTGTCAACTCTGCTGACACAACTGACAGGTGGCTGTGGTAGCTTTAGTGCTTCTCCCAACATTCACTTCTCCTGGGAACAAGAAGAGTGAGCTCCCTTGCCCCCTGGGCGGGTGGAGTCACGTGACCAGGTCTCACCAAGGCCTTACACGCATTAATGGCGGGAATGAGATCTTCCGCAAGTTTCTTTCTCTCTTGTACCCAGCGTCATTCAAGAGCGTGGCTGCCCTATCATCTGGGTCCCCGCGTCAGAACAATGGAGACCACAGCCCCCAGGACAAATATCACGGCTAAGAAAAAGTCCGCTCTGGGAGAAAAAAGGAAAAAAAAAAAAGAAAAAGTCTGCTCCTTTAAGCCACTGAGATTTTAACCTGGCCTGACCTGACTGACACACCGTGGCCAACCGGAGAAATTTAGCTACAGAAACGATAATAATAATAATTAATAGTGAGGTGAAAAACCGTCTTCTCTCAAAAGAGAACGTTGTTCTTTTTACGCAGACTAAAGAATGAAAACCTTGAGGGCACCTGGCGGTTTCAGTCGGTGGAGCCTGAGATCCGTGATCCGCTCCACACCGGAAGCCCCAAGCCCCGAGGGAGCCACAGGGGTCGGCAGGTCGGTTACCTACGAGCTCCCAAAGCGCCTCCGGTCTCGGCGACGAGAGTGGTCTGCACTTGCTCCTGCCGCGCACGCTGCCGGGAGGAGAGGAGACACCTCCTCCTCAAGACTCTCGGCAGAGCGATACACACACAAGAAATGTGTACTCGAGGACAGAGAGTCCAACTGAAATGCTAATAAAACCAGAGGAAGACGGAAATAGCCAGGCTGACGGAGAGAAGTCCGGGAAGGGTCTAAACCCACCCCTCTCAGTAAACCCTGAAGCCACTCCCTCCATAAGATCAGGTTACCCTGAAATGACACAAAGGCAGCAAGTTCCCAACCAATGGTAGTGAGGAAGTTCTCGTCAGGAGGCAAAAAAAATAAGGACCGTAAAAAATGAGTTTTTTGGAATGTTCAACTGATTTCAGTTAGAAGATTGTACTTCCTTCTAAACCGGCAGAAAAAAGACGACTCGATCCCCTTTCTCCGCTGGAGAGTCACACAAACCGACCGGGAGAATGAGAAACAGAAACATCACGTCTTTGACAAAACTAGAGACACGTGTGACCCCAAACCCCAATATATGAGTAAGAACCGCCAAATGTTGTAAAGGTCAGATGAGGGTGTGGGAAAGCGATGAAAGGGGCAGCCTGTTGTTACAGACGTCGGACAAAGCAAAAAGCCCGTTTCTAAAGAGTCAATTCCTCCTTCTGAGGGGGCAAAACCAGCAATCCATTGTTTCAACCAGTGGGAACCGGCTCAGGGACTGGCAACTGAGGCAGACCCATCTGGCACGAAGACTGCGCACAAGTCAAACCTACAGGAAGCAGTCCTACCAGGGAGGCCGGGCAACGGAGACACGGCCTGGGGCCTTACAACCACTGATTCCAGACGTCCCAGGGCAAGAAAGGCTAGGAGCTCCGTTCACATGTAGACATTGAAGGAAAACTCCAGCTAAGCCAGCCTCTCCCCCACAAAACGGTCCACAAATTTCCAGATGAGGAAGGAATTGCCTCATTCAAAGATGAATGACAATTTTGGGGCGCCTGGGTGGCGCAGTCGGTTAAGCGTCCGACTTCAGCCAGGTCACGATCTCGCGGTCCGTGAGTTCGAGCCCCGCGTCGGGCTCTGGGCTGATGGCTCAGAGCCTGGAGCCTGTTTCCGATTCTGTGTCTCCCTCTCTCTGACCCTCCCCCGTTCATGCTCTGTCGCTCTCTGTCCCAAAAATAAATAAAAAACGTTGAAAAAAAAATTTAAAGATGAATGACAATTTAAAAAGGATCTAGCACGTATTGAATGGGACCTTTAAAAATGGTCAAGACAGTAAATTTTATATTATGCAATTTTACCTCGCTTAAAAAAAAAAAGAGTGCCCAAATTCTCCAGGAAGACTACCAGCAAAAAGGGAAGTTACAAGAAAAACTAACTGCAAAGAACATCTATCACAACATGTTGCTATGTGGTAAGTAAAATATATTCCCATTAATTAAAAAAACAAAAGAAACATGCAATTCCCCCTGTGAAACAGCGTGTAAAGCAGAGTTACAAGCACTGAGAAACGATGAGACCACAAGCAGAGAAAACATTTATGGGCAGAGTTCAGAGAAGTAGAAGAGAGAAAGAAATATTTTTCCATTATGGAAATTAAAAAAGCACACGGAAAAGACATTGCTGAAAATCCAGGAAGGGACACATAGTACAGAAATTAAGATAAGTCAAATCTACAAATTAAAAGGGCTCACTACGCTCCAGAAAAAAAGTGACTTACTTCAATTAACAAGGTATGTCCTGATAAATTTATTGAACTTAAAAAAAAAAAAAAAAAAAGTGGGGGGTGGGGGGGCTTCAGGTAAAAAAAGGCTGTCCTCAGATTCCCCCATGCACGGTCCACACTAGAAGGACACAGCACTGTGCCTATGAAGGCATCAACAAAAGACAGGATAACCCAATTATTTCATATCCAGTAAAACTTCCATTTGAATACGAAGACAATAAACATTTCTGAGCATTCAAAAGGAAAAAAAAACTCCCACGGAGTAACTGCATTTATGAATACTGATGCAAAAACTGTGAGCAAATAGCATTCAGCAAGCAGCACGTTTAAAAATAATATGCTACGTATGACCGAGTGATCTGTTTTTACTCACAACACCTCCGACACCAAATGCATGTGGGTTTTTCCTCACACCAGCCAATTCTCCGGATACCAGCTGGGTGTCCAATTCAATTCAATTCTCACACTAACTACCTGGAGTCAGTGCAGACCCCACAGGTGAAGGGCTCAGTCCCATAAGACTGGCCTCCACTTCGGAGGCCAGTCACAGATCTGGGGCCCTCCTGTGTACTTCTGACTAACAGCTTATAAACTGGGGGCTCCCACAACCCCTTCCGCAGGTTTGAGAACTTGCCTGAACAACTCTTAGAACTCAGGAACATCTTTTACTTACTACTGGTTTATCATAAAGCATACATCAGGAACAGGCAGAGGGAAGAGAAGCACAGGCCAGGGTGTGCAGAAAACAGGAGGAGCTTCCCTGCCTCTGGGAGGGTACCACTCTCCCAACGACTCAACCAGGAAGTTCTCTGAATCCCATCATTTAGGGGTTTTTACAGAGGCTTCATTACAGATATTTTTGATTACATCACTGGCCTGCTGGTGAGTCAACTGTCTCCCAGTGAGTAGAAAATTATTAATTTACTGTATTCCTAAATAGGTGGAAGGAGAAAAACTATAATGACTGCAACTTCATAAAAGCTCAGAGGGCATTTAATGTAATTGAATTCCACTCTTGATAAAAATAAAACCAAAAAATTCTTAGCAAAATATGATGGATGAATAAGCTCTTCAAAATGAAAAAATCTATATAATTTATCGTAGAGGCCACCTGCAGCCAAGCAACTTGAATGGAAACCTGAGTAAGGCAGAAGGACCCACGGTGACCCCCACCCCCTGGCTAAATAGATAGGCCCATCAATCAACGCACCTCAAAGTATCTAGAAACCCTAGCTGATCAATGGGCTACTTACACGTGAACACAGGTACCAAAAAAGGAAAATTCCATTTGTTCCCAGACCTCCTTCAGCTTCTGCCTTTAACTACAGCCCCCCACCACTGCCTGGCAGAGTCTCTCCCTTGCTGTCCTGCCCACTGCTCCCCTGCAGTGTAGTCAATAAACTTCTATCTCCTTTGTTCTGCCTTGTGACTTCTTTCCTGGCCCATGCCGCAGGCCTCCATCTGATCAGGTTGCCCCACATTTGGTGGCCTCTATCTGATCAGGAGACCCCAAAAGCCGACAACGAACAAGGTAAGAATATCCACCATTACTAGTATTATTTAAAATTGTCCTAAATTGTGGTTTATATACACAATGGAGTACTACGTGGCAATGAGAAAGAATGAAATATGGCCCTTTGCAGCAACGTGGATGGAACTGGAGAGTGTGATGCTAAGTGAAATAAGCCATACAGAGAAAGACAGATACCATATGTTTTCACTCTTACGTGGATCCTGAGAAACTTAACAGAAACCCATGGGGGAGGGGAGGGAAAAAAAAAAAAAAAGAGGTTAGAGTGGGAGAGAGCCAAAGCATAAGAGACTCTTAAAAACTGAGAACAAACTGAAGGTGGATGGGGGGTGGGAAGGAGGGGAGGGTGGGTGATGGGTATTGAGGAGGGCACCTTTTGGGATGAGCACTGGGTGTTGTATGGAAACCAGTTTGACAATAAATTTCATATATTGGAAAAAAAAAAAAAATTGTCCTAGAGGTACTATAGGTACTATGATCAATGTAATTAATACAGAGGGAAAAAATATCAGAGGAATAAATACGCGGAAAAGGAGATAAATTATAATTAGAGATGTTATAAACCATTTACCTAAAAAAAACCAGGAAGTTCTATATCTTGATTGTGATGTTACATCTGTCAAAACTCAAGAATGTCACACTTAAAATCGGTGTTTTATTGTATGTAAATTATATTTCAGTAAAGCAGACTGAATCATTTGAAAAATTATTACCAGCAATAAAAAGTTCAGTTAGGAGTCTGGTTACAAAGTTAATATACAGAAATCAAAAGCCTTCATCTACATAAACACCCACCTACTAGTCCCTTTTCAAACATTCATCTTAAAAAAATGTGCAAGACTGGGTGTTGTATAGAAACCAATTAGACAATAAATTTCACATATTGGAAAAAAACGTGCAAGAACTATAGGAAGAAAACTTTAAATAAGACTGAGGAACACAAAGGAAGATGTAACATAAAGATAGCCAACAGTTAACATATGATCTAATATGATCCCAGTAGGATTCCAAAAGGTTTATTTTTAAAACTAAACAAATAGATTCTAAGGTTCATATGGAAAAATAAACAAAAGCAAGAAAAGCCAAGAAAATCCATAAGTGGCTACCTATAAAACTACAGTAAATAAAATAACGCAGTTCTGGCACATACACGGACTGAACGAGTACCTAGCTAGCTAGATCAATGAGATGAAATGAGAGGGTTCAGAAAGACATGCCAATAAATGTAAGAATTTGGTATATATTACAAGTGGTTTTCAAATCAGTGGTGGGAAGACAGATGATGCAACAAGCAATGCCGTCACAACTGAAATAATGCTGTATCTTCTAAAATAAATTTTAGATAAAAATAAAAACCACAAAATACTAGGAAAAAATTATGGGTTTTCAAAAATAATCCTGAGTGGAGTAACCCTTTCTGAATACATCAAAAGCCCAGAAGCCAAAAGAAACAAGGGAAAATTCAGCTGTAAAACAAAGGAATAAATTCTATGCAGAAGAAACCTTATAAATAAACTCAAGCAACGAACAAAGATACCTGTAACTTACATCTTTAGCTAGTTTAAGGGGCCTGGGGCAGAAGGCTAAGAGGGAGAGTTGCTTTTTCATTGCTTGCTGTTCTGCATTTCATACCAAACACAGGATTAAAAAAATTAACAGTGGACTAGCTTGTATTCTGAAATCACCTTTCCTACTACTTTGGGATTGATAAAGTATTGTCACTTTTTAAAAAAAAAACTTTAATTTTTTTTAATGTTTATTTATTTTTGAGAGAGAGAGAGAGCATGTGTGAGTGCACACATGAGCGGAGGAGGGGGCAGAGAGAGAGGGAGACAGAAGATCCAAAGTGGGCTCCACTCTAACAGCAGAGAGCCTGATGTGGGGCTTGAACTCACGAACTGTGAGGTCATGACCTGAGCCGAAGTCAGATGCTTAACCAACTGAGCCACCCAGGTGCCCCTCAAAAAAATTTTTTTAAAGTTTTATTTGTAAGAGAGAGAGAGAGAGAGAGAGAGAGAGAGAGAGAGAGATGGAGGGAGGGAGGGAGGGAGGGAAAGAGGCGGAGGGGCAGAGAAAGAGGGGGACAGAGAGGATCTGAAGCAGGCTCTGTGCTGAGAGCACAGAGCCTGATGCGGGGCTCGAATCCACGAGCTGTGAGGTCATGACCTGAGCCAAACCTGGATGCCACCCAGGCACCCCAAGTATTGTTACTTTTATGAAATAATTGTCTAATAGGTTTCTTTTTAAGTTTTTATTTAAATTCCAGTTAGTTACCATATGGATTAACATTAGTTTCAGGTGATTTGTCTAATAGTCTACAAAAATTTAACGCTCAGCAGAATGAAAAAGCAACCCTGTATTATTCTCAAATTGCTGAGAGTGACTGTACTGAGTGATTTTAAATAAAAAAGTCTGGGAGCCCCTCTCGTGCAGGTAATGATGACACTGACAACCTCTTAGAAGGCAAGATATGCAAGAAATAAGACCAAAGTTGTGATAATCCAGCTCCCAACTTGGGAAAGCGTGGCTGCTGATCACTTCCAATCTTTCCGGCACCATTACAGGGTCTCCCTCACAGGGCCGTCGTGAAGATTCGATGAGCTACCATACCTGGCACGTACCTATTCAAGCACAGATGAAGGCCTCACTTCTTCTCTGAGACCAACACACCTCCAGACAAGAGGAGCTGCAAAGTTTTATAATCTGCGAGCATTTCAACATGTCTCTCTCTTTTTAAGTAGCTTCCACGCCCAATGCGGGTTGGAACTCAACACCCCGAGATCAAAGGTCACATGCTGTAACCGACTGAGCCGGCCAGGCGCCCCTCCATTTGTCTTTCTTCTGATCTCCAGTATCACCCATCATGTAGCACGGGTAAGGCTCCCTTCTGCACTGAAGAAACCCAGGACAAAAGAAACGGAATGACTCCAATTCTCTCCCCTGGGTTCTCCGAGTCTTTTTTTTTTTTTTTTTGTCTTTCCCTTTTTGTTTTTTTCCAATTTATTTATTTTGAGAGAGAAAGAGAGTGTGAGCGGGCAGAAGCAGAGAAAGAAGAGAGAATCCCAAGCAGGCTCCACACTGTGCGGAGCCCAACGTGGGGCTCAATCCCATGAAACGTGAGATCGTGATGACCTGTGCCGAAACCAAGAGTCAGATGCTTGACCCACTGAGCCACCCAGGTGCCTCGTCTCAGTCTTTTGAACACAGACCTGTCCCTCCTGTATCTCTTCACCCATTCTCACCTCCTAACTCCCAAGGGCAGGAACCATGTCCTACTCACTGACTCTCGGACTGCTGAAGATGCTCACTCATTGCCTGAATGAGTGAATGACAGACCCAGAACTAAAAGTCAGATGTTCTGATGGCTGCACCAGTCACCTTGCCACCATACCAAAATGGCTACTATGCTCAACTTCACAAATTTGAAGCAACTGAGAAAGTCTACTTGGATGAAGAAATCATCCAAGCCACGCATTTAATAGTTTAAATCAGACTTAAAAAACAACAACAACAACAAAAAAGATGAAGGATAGTACCACCCGAACAAGAGTATTAGAAGGTCAGCTTTAAGAACAGTTAAAAATCGGGGCACCTGGGTAGCTCAGTCAGTTGAGCATCCGACTTGGCTCAGGCCATGACCTCATGGTTCGTGAGTTCGAGCCCCAGGTGGGCTCTGTGCTGACAGCTCGGAGCCTGCTTGGGATCCTTTCCTTCTCCCCCTCTCTGTCCCTCCCCTGCTCTCTCTCTCTTACAAAGTAAACTTAAAAAGAAAAAAAAAATAGTTAAAAATCATCTGTCAACAGTATGGGTTTTTTTTGTTTGTTTGAGAGAGAGCAAGCGATTGGTAAGGCGGTGGGGGGTAGGTGAGGCGGAACAGAGAGAGGGGGAAAGAGAGAGAATCCCGGGCAGGCTCCGCACTGCCAGCATGGAGCCCAATGCGGGGCTCAGAACTCAGATCGTGCCCTGAGCTGAAACCAAGAGTTGGACGCTTCACAGAGTGAGCCACCCAGGTGTCCCTGTCATTAGTATGTTAACAGTGATCAACAAGTACTGTATTTGTCAAATGCGTAGAAATAACTGGTGAGGGGTGCCTGGGGGGCTCAGCCGATGGGACATCCGACTTCATCTCAGGTCATTATTTTGTGGTTCATGGGTTCCAGCCCCGCATCGGGGTCTGTGCTCACAGCTCAAAGCCCAGAGCCTACTTCGGATTGATTCTGTGGCTCCCTCTCTCTCTGCCCCTCTCCCACTTGCACTCTGTCTCTGTCTCTCAGAAGTGAATAAACGTTAAAAATTTTAAAAAAAAGGAAAAAAATAGCTGGTGAAATCTGGATATACGGACATATTGCGATATCGTTTTTATCATCATCACCATTTAATAGACTAGGAAGCTGAGGCATAGACAGAGTAAGTAATGTGCCCCAAGTTACAGAGCTTTGGAGGTGGCAGAACAGGGCCTGGCACCGAAGCAGAAAGATCCCAGTGGGTTGTTCCCGACTGCTCTGTTGTATTCTCTTTCTTGTTAAATGATGCTTATAACTGAGTGGCAGCATTAAGGCTCATTTTTACTTTCTTCTTAGATCTTTCAAGAAGAAAAGTCTGACATCAATACAGCCATTTCCGTTTTGTAAAAAAAAAACCAAAAACCAAAACCTCATTTTCTTTTTTGGACAGTTTAAGGGGTTCTCCCCTGTAATCTTGCTTATGTTATTTAAATGATGCAGACGTCTGTCCTTCCCTTCCAAAAGCATGAAGATAAAGCTGCCTTACCTAAAATACAGGAAATATGAAACAGAGATGTTCAGATTAGGAAGATCTTGTCGACCTTACGAAAACGCTGCCAAGGAGGCTGTTGAAAGGCGAGCTGTGTGTTGTGTATGGGCCAGGGCCGACTCCTCTGGGGGCTCTACCCTCCCAGCGAGGATGAAATGAAGTAACAACGCTTACAAAGAGCTTAGAACTGGACCTCGGAAATGTTCATTATTCTCACCATGACCGTTGTTAAAAGTGCCGCTACCACATTCCCACCATCGGATGATGTACGGATGATGTACGTCTCAGCCCATTTCAAGGTTTTCCCAACTAGGCTGACTTTTCACAAATACTTTACTTACTTGTCCTGCCCATGACCCTTCCCCCAAAGCTGGTATCACTTGGATGAGGGCAGCTGAGAACCAAGGGGCCTTTCTGAGAATCAAGAGTTGTTTCATTTAGTTCAGTTCCGGCCAGGTACTTTTAGCTTATTTTTCCTCATCTAGTCATGGCGATATCAAAACAACAGTGACAACAAATCCATAACCTACATTTTTAAGACTCAGAAGAATTTTGAATTTACCCAGATTTGGGGTCCTTCCCTCACTTTATGGGTTACAGAGGAATACGTGCTCTCTGCCTAGGAAGTGAAATACTTCATTCTAGATTAAGTTTCTACAAAAACACTCTCTTGCTGCCACAGCCCCAAATCTGGCTCCTGACAACCACAACAGAAGAAAGAGTTTTCTGTCGTGGCTTTTGAAACATGAAAACCAGATCACCCCACGGAAACACTGGCCGTGGTTACGGTCATCAGGAGCTCTGGACCACGTACTAGAAAGGTCTTGTTTCAACCAGATTGCAGCTTACGTGAAAAGATAAACTGTGTGAGTTTGTTTCTTCGAACTGCTGGGAGGCCACCAAATCTACACGGCCAAAGGATTCCAGCCAGGAGTGAAAGAAGGCAAACAGAGGTGAAATCACAGGGCCTTTACACCATCTCCGTGTGAAAAAGTGGGATCCGATTGCCCGATACCCCAGTCGGCTTACATTGCAAACAAACCAACCACCTGAGAGCCAGGCGCTACACAAAAGAGCGAGCTTATCTTTTCAGACCAGGGTTCTCAGGTGGCGTTCTTCCCCGTCTCCTTCTACCGGCCTTAGGCCTTCTGACTTTCTGTTGCCTCAATTCCCATTCTCACTGACCCAATTGCTCTCTTCGGGTCACGTGAACACAAAGATCCCTGAGTGAGGTCACTGGAGAGCCAAGCCCCACTGGGATGCATAAGCCAAGAAAAACTGGCCCCTACCTTAAGGGTCTCAGGCCTTCCGATGCCTCTAGCAAACCACCTGGCCGCGTGTATCCATCGGCTCAGGCTGCCACGGTGTCTATAGAAAGCACCACAGACTAGGGGGCTTAGCAACAGAAACACTTCCTCAGTGGAGGCTGGCAAGTCCAAGATGATCACAGCGCCGGCCAATTCAGTTTCTGAGGAGCGAGCTCTCGTGTCTCTTTTCAGAAGGACAGGATCCTACCAGATCAAGGGCCCCACCATTATGGCCTTATTGACCCTCAAGCAAGGCCAGTGTGACACAGGAGAGGTACATCTAGAGTGTGAAGACTTCAGAGAGAGGGGGGATTGGTCAGGTGCAGGGGTCGGGGGAGGGCACGTACACAGCACATCGGGCGGTTAAGAACAGCGATGAGCAGACATGGAAGCATGAAACGGGAAAATGTGAAGAAAGAGGAGGTTGGAAAGGCAAGCCAGGATCAGCAGCTGCCCCGCCTGCTTACCGTTTCTTGCATTCTCCCAGTCTGGCTCTAACGGGGCCGCCCACCCCCGTGCTGAGTTACACCCCTCCACCCGTTCAGGTCTAAACCAAGGGTCTAGGTCAATCCATGCCAGCAATATAGGGGACTGGTTACATACCCAGAGAAAGGGCAGAATGGAGGAAGATCTACAGAAATGCAAGGAGATCAAGCACACTCAAGTTCCCAAGGGTCAGGACTGTTCCCTACACAGTGGCCAGAGTTATTTTACTGAGCAGAGGCCAAACACTGTCCCTCCACTTAAAACCCTCCAGCGACTTCTTACCTCACTCGGTAAAAGCCAAGCCCTCACCAGGAACGTTCCGGTCTTGGGAATTTCACACTGGCTCTTTTCTCTGTTTGGAAGGTTCTTCCCCAGGTAATGGCACGGCTCCCGCCCTCGTTTCCATCAGGCTCTCGTCAAAAGCCACCCTCCCCCAGCTCCCCCGTATCTGAAATTTTAACACTTGCTCCAGACATTTCACGTACCACTTTCCTGCTTTATTTTTATTCTCTCGAGCACTAATCACTAAGATTCTTTATATATACTTTATTTCCTGTCTGTCTCCCCCACTAGATTGTAACGCCTGCTGCACGAGGGCAAGAATTTTTATCTGTTTTGTCCAATACTCTGTCATGGGCGCCTTGAATGGTGCATGGCACACGGTACGTGAGATGTTCAATACGCAGGTGCTGACGGAATGAAGTAAGGACAGGATCCTCACGATTCCGGGTACCCTAGGCCGCTGGCACTCTGACCCAGGCAGAGGAACGAGTAAGTGCGCAGGGACCACCTACCCTAGAGAGTGAGGTAAGATGGAGGTGACAGTAGCCCTGTGGAAAAAGAGATTCCCAAGGCTTCACGACGGGCCAAGCAAGTGCGGACGAGACCTAGAACAAGAGGCTGACCGTGAGGAAAGACCAGCTAGACCGAGCCAGCCCACGAAACACTAAGGACGAGCAGGAAGCTCAGCCCTGCAGATTTCACCACGAAAGAACCGGGGCTCCCCGGTGCTCTGTGTCTCCGACGTGCCAGGCCAAGGGGCTCACACGCATGATTTCATTCAGCCCTCGCAGCCCTCACGAGGTAGGTACTCCCGACGGCTGCACTGCACACAGGAAGCACGGATCTCAGGACCTCAGGACCTCAGGACCTCAGAGACGGGAGGCGGCTCAGCGAAGAGAAGTAGCTGAGCTGGAATTTTAAACGGAGTGTGATGGCTTCTAAAGTCCACGCCTCACCTGCCCTGCGCTAAGTCGCCCTCGGAAGGGAGAGGGAGTCGCCGGGCTACTCTCTCCGAAGGAGCCGCCTGGGCGGCCCTCAAAGGTGAGGGGCACGATGGCCCGCGGGCGCGGCAGGGGCCCCAGGCGGAGGAGGGCTCCCTCAAGGTCAGGCAGGGGCCCGCCCAGAGTGGAAGGTGCAGCCTGGGCGACGGGAGCGGCACCAGAAGCAGCAGCAGCAGCCAAGGCTGATCACCCCTCGCAACCCGCCAGGTACTCTTATCAGGCCCTGAACATACCGAAGCACCTCAAGGATTCAAAGTACCGTCACCCCCATTTTAGAATCAAGGAACGGAGTCGCGGAGAGGTTCACCATTTGTTCACAAGCAGCAGCGTGGAGATCTGAGTCCAGGCACCCTGGCTCCGGGCTCATCCTGTACAGACTATTCGGCAGCAAGACGAGTCGGGGGCAGAGGGCTACCAAAACCTGCCTGACGAGTACGTGGCGTGTGCGTGTGGTGCCCCGGCCTACGGCACAAGCCCTCGAGTGGCTTCTCGGTGGGCACGATTACCAACGACAGCGAGCTCTGTACCCTCCTCATCTCCACCTCCTGCCTTCATCTGCCCTGATGTGTTTGTGGCCGGGCCATCTCCCAAAGGCCTCTGCTCTAATGGCGAGCGTCTCTCCCTGAAGATGCTACCCTCAATTAGTGGTGAAATTTAAATCTGCCACACAGAAAGCACTCTGCTCGTTTATCCAGGCAAATGAGCTAAATCAGGAGGAAGGTCACAGCTCTGAGTATCTGTCAAAGACCATTTTTATAGAGGGCTTCCATTTGCGCAGAGGAGATGAGGGCCACCTCTGACCTGCGAATGACGCAGACAAGCTGAATGAGAGCCACGGCCGGCCGGCGAGCCGTGGCTGCAGGGCTCGGCACTCGCCCTCAGAGACCCCTGCTTCTGAAGCCTCACCCTTCCTCCCCTCACAAACCGCCCGCAGGGCTGAGCCTTTCGTTTTGGAGGCTCACTGGTGGATGCCAATAAGAACACCTACTTATCTGTGCTACAAAACAACCAAACTCTAATCAGGGAGCAAAGCCCCTACAACGGACCGCGAGTAAACCCCACCGGGTTATCAAGATCTGTGCTGACCACAGCCTCACCTCAAAACCACAGACAGAACCCCGGGAAAGAAAAGTCACCTCACAAGGTACTGGAAGAATTCAAGACTCCTCCGGCCAGGCACGCTTTGCAAATGGGAACGATCCAGCTGCTAAAAGAGTATGTGAGACAGCTTTGTGTCCCTGTAAGCGCCCTTCCAGAACCACCCCTTAACTCCTTCAAAGATCCAAAACACCAACCCGTGAATAGGTAGTAAGGAGAACCCCTTACTGCTCTAGTTCCCGGCCTCACAGATGATTGTCCCTTCAGGGACTGGTGTCTTTTAAACCATCATGTTCAACACGCTAAAATTAATTATTAAAAACTGCCTCACTCTCGGGTATATACTTGAAGCACACGAGTGCTCACATACGCACCAAAATTCATTTACAAGAATGTTCACAGCAGCGCTATTTATAAAAGCCCCACACTGGAAAGTACCCAAATGTCCATGAAGAGCAGAATGAATAAACACATAGTGGATTATTCACGCGACGGAAGGGTATAAAGGGTATACGGCGATGAGAAAGGTCTCCGACCACACACAAGCATGGGTGAACTTATGGATTCAACCACGGGATGAATCTCGCAGACATCATGGTCGAGTGAAAGCTAGGCCCCAAACTGCATTTGGTATAAGTCCACTTTAAAGCATAAAAACAGACACACTCATTCTATACCGTTAGAAGTCAGGGTAGTGGTAATGCCTGGGAAAAGGTTTCTAGGGGAATTCGCCAGTCTTCTGTTTCCTAAACTGACTGCACAGTTGTGTTCGGTTTGTGCACACGGTTCACCGAGTTGCACTTACAATGGCTGTACTTTTCCTTAATGGTTGCTATACTTCAATGAGAAGTTCCAAAATAACCGCGGTGCGATCTCATCCACTACTGTTTTGGGGCGAAGTCCCGTTTGGATTTCTACAAGCGCAGCAAGTCGGTGACAGGCACCACCAAAAAATGGCTTAACAGGGGCGCCTGGGTGGCTCGGTCGGTTAAGCGTCCGACTTCGGCTCAGGTCATGATCTCGCGGTCCGTGAGTTCGAGCCCTGCGTCGGGCTCTGTGCTGACAGCTCAGAGCCTGGAGCCTGTTTCAGATTCTGTGTCTCCCTCTCTCTGACCCTCCCCCGTTCATGCTCTGTCTCTCTCTGTCTCAAAAATCAATAAACGTTAAAAAAAAAAAAAATGGCTTAACATCAACTGAGTGATGACTACGTACCAGGAATTATGTGAGAACATTACAAACAAGAATGCATCCAGTTCTCTAAAACTCTCTGTGAAAGACCTACTATTTTTATTCCCAACTTGTGAAGGAACAGAAAAATAGGGCTTAGCCGGTTCAAGCTGAAGGCCAGCTACTACCTGCAAAAGCCAGGATGCCAGGGGGGACGCCGAAGCTTAGGGCCCCACCACTGGACTATCTGAATGGGAAAGGGGTTTATGTTATAAACACAGAAGTTGCGTTAGGCCCTCAAACTTTTTTCTTTTTTGTGACACCTTTTTATTGAGTCCAGGCCAGCTGTCTTCTAAAAGGCAACACGTTCTGGATTTATCTGATTGTTTCTTCGTGGTAAGATTCAGATTAAATAGTTTTAGCAAAGGAGATATATGCTTGGTTGAACCACTAGTAGGGGCACCCGGTCTGGTCACTCTGTGAAGGTGGTGACCCCCAGATCTCTTCATCTCCTTGGTGCTGGGTGACATTTTGAGACCACGGAACTATCAAGTTCCTTCAGAACTGTTCTCCAGCGATTTTTTTGTTTTTAGTTTTTAAAAATTAACTATCGAAGCATAATGGATACATGATGAACTCTATCCATTTGAAGTATACATAACATTTGATAGTTTCGAATAGAAGAGTTCCATCATCCCCCAATTGTTGCCATGCCCCCTTGCCATCAATCCTCTTGACACTCCTAGCTCCCAGGCAACCACTGATCTGCCCGCTGTCACTAGAGATCAGTTTGTATTTTACAGAGCTTTACAGAAACGGAATCAGAATTTGTCGTCCTTCGTGTCTGGCCTGAATCTCTCTCAGCATATAATGCTTTTGAGATTCCCCCATACTGCTACGTGTGGCTAGAATCTCTCCTTTTGGCCCCTGCGTAGTATTCCAGGGGTGGAAGGACTAATTTGTTTATTCACCTGTTGATGGACACTGGGTGGTTTCCGGTTTGGGGCTCTCATGAACAAAGCTGCTAGAAACAGTTAAGTACAGGTCTTTGTGTGAGTATGTTTTCATTTCTCTCGGGCAAATACCTAGGAGTAGAATGGTAAGTGTGCATTTAGCTTTCAATAAACTGCCAAAGAGTTTTCCAAAGGGAGTCTACCCTTTTACATTCCCATCAGCATCGTGTGAGGGTTCTAACTGCTCCACAGCCTCACTTGGTCC
The DNA here is from genome assembly GCF_018350195.1 of Panthera tigris. NCBI lineage: Eukaryota > Metazoa > Chordata > Mammalia > Carnivora > Felidae > Panthera > Panthera tigris. The sequence goes on from NC_056674.1 coordinate 10,383,826, forward strand.
TGTCGCTCATTTCATTCCCCAGTGATTTTAAAATCCAATAATGTTCCTTGCCTGAATTAATTATGCATTTGTGTGCTTATGTCTCTGGACATCATGGGGGGGGGGGGAGGGGGACTCGAGTTCAACACAGTTCCTAGCATAGTAGGTGCTTCATTAATATAAACAGTCAGTAAGTATCTGTTGAATGAATGAAATCTGCAGACTTTGCCCCCAACCTCAACGAGAAGACAGTAAGCTAAGCATTTTAGACCCTACTAACAACTTATCAGGAAGTTTCTATCTTTCTATAACTACTTGGTGCTGTATCCTGCATTCTCCCACTGAACCGGAGAGGAGAGGTCAAGGCTGACCGGAATCTGCTGTCCACTGAGGAGCAGCGCCCCAGAAGGCAAATAAGGAAGCCCCTCTTGCATGACACAGCCTGCTAAGGGCAGGCACTAAAACCCCAGGGCTCTGTGTGTGGCTCAGCCGCAGGCCCCGCAAGAGAGGGCTTTGAAGATACACGGGAGTTTCAGCTGCACTACCGTGTCCAGGTAGGTGCTGCCCTGAAAGGCAGAGCCCCGTTCCTGTCACCAGGTGAGAGTCCTTCCGAGACAGGAGTGGAAGAGACCGTGAAGGCTGCCACCTTCTCTCCGGCCAGGCTAACCCTGCACTTTATGGACACTGGGTCCTCCCTATGCTTGATACAAGATGTTGACCCTTCCCAAGGGCCAGCTTCCCACCACATCTGGGTTCTTGGAGTAACAAAACAGTCTCTTGTGCGCTGAGGTCACGCATGCCAAGTGCCCAGGACAATGCCCGGGTCATAGCGGGCACTCCATAAATGTGTCAGGAATAGAAGAAAATGGGGAGAGTTCATGTGATGGCAGACCATCTTTGGCGTTATTATTTTAAACAGCTGCCAGGCTTCCCTGACCACAGGGACTTTTTCATTCCACAGGGACAGACTGAAATTAAGATGCGCTAACAAAACCATGGCCTACCAGTTATTTATACGGTGGGGTCTGAATGCATAATAATTCAAGATGTACGAGAGGGGCCCTCTGCCCAAATGAAACCGCCTCTCCCTGGGAACAATTTCTCTTCTCAGCCCTCTGCGGCACTTGCCAGAGGTGCCAGGAATTCGCCACCTCTTAGTAATTGAGCAAAGCAATTAAGAAAAAGATTATTAGATGGGAAACCATTTTCGCTATTGTCACCCTGCCCCCTCCCGCTGCCAAAAGAAAAAGGTTAAAGATCACAGACAGAGGGAGCAAGGGGGTCTGGTCTCACACGTTACATCATTCAGAGAAGTCATTCCTAGAGAATGCGGTCTTCAGCGAGGCCACAGGCCTGGGGAATACGTGCCGCAGAGCCCAGATGAGCACGGCACGAAGCACTCGGCCTCCAGGAGACTAGACCTTCAGGCCGGGGAGCAGTGACACTTGGAAGCTCCCTCGGGGGGTTTCTATGCTGCAGGACATGGATGTTTCCCCCAGTTGTGGGAAGAGAACCTTGACCCAAAACTGGCCCGGAGACCTGGGATTTAAAACCTTAGTTTTACGACCACAGTGAGGTGTAAAGACAGCATACTTCTCCTGAGACATTATTCTCAGGACTGTGGGTAGGCTCTCAAAGTAAGTCCCCACCCTGACTCCAGCGAGATAAACTCTGGACAGGGCTGAATATTCCTACTCCCTGCCACGCACCAGAGAGCTCAGGTTGGCTTGGCCAATGTTCTCTCCTCACTCGACACCACACTGCTATAGAAGGGGAGCAGGGGCTCCACTGCCCTGACGATTTTCCACGTGGAGGAAAACTGGGGGGGGAAGTGTTCTAGCCAGAAATACAAAGGCAGTCCAAATGGCAGCGGTGGCCCCAGAGCAGCTGCAGTAGCGACGTGCCCCCTCCCGGCCTGATCAGGTAACCACGAGCTGCCGTCCTATTAGCACAGCAAGCACAGAGGCTGTCTCTGAGGCTGGGCTGGGCTAAAACCATCTGCAAATCAATCTGAAAGCTGTTCTACCTATGGGCCACTTCTTGAACACGTTCCACTTTTGTTTATTTTTAATGTTTATTTATTGTCGAGAGACAGAGAGAGAGCACGAGCAGGGGAGGGACAGAGAGAGAGGGAGACACAGAATCCGAAGCAGGCTCCAGACTCTGAGCTGTCAGCACAGAGCCCGACGCGGGACTCGAACCCACAAACCACGAGATCATGACCTGAGCTGAAGTCAGACGTTCAACTGACTCAGCCACCCAGACACCCCAAACACATTCCAGTTTTTCAGGAAATATGAAACGAGGGTGAGTGAACTGGTCGGAAAGCTCAGGGGAAAAAAAGGTGCAGGCCAGAAGCAATCTCCAGCTCCCACAGAGTCCTGGTAACACACAGCAGGAGCAGCAAACCGTGAGGCGAGAAGGCAGCGATCCTTGCCTTACGCTCTGTGTCAAGGAGGGCTCGGCAGTTTACTCACAGACTCTGAGGAGGAAACACAGCAGCCACAGGAACCTGCCGTGGGCCACCCCCGGAATACGGGGCTGCTTGCCAACGAAGCCTCTCTTCACACACTCCCCGAGACCCCAGCCCCCACCCTGCCCCCAACTCTTGCCACCCTCTCTTCTCAGGTCCGAGATTAAAATGCAAATTAGCTGGCTTGGAGATGGAATTAAAAAGACGATGCCCAAGGTGTATGCAGTGTTAAATTAAAACAAAAAATAAGCTGCAGAAGAGCGCACGCACGATCTCGTATTGTGAAACGTTTGGGTGGGGGGAGTATTAGCAGAAAACATAACCCATCTATTAATGCAGATTGCTTCTGGAGATGAGACTGTAAGGGACTTTCACTCTCTGTTCTAGATCTGTATTTATAATAATTTTTTTTTTTTTTTTTTACTGTGAGCAAATTTGTTACTTTTGTAATTAGGAAAAATATTAAGGTGATGGGACAGTTCACGTTGTCCCAATTCCTAACGGTCATGCCACCACTTCCCCACTGCTGGCTGTGCCAGACCCTGGCCGTGAGGTGGCAGGTGGGGAGCAACCAGGGTCCTGAGGCATGCAAGGAGAGGGGCTTCCTTCTGGGTTTCTCACTGGATCTTTCTTTCTCACTTTGGTGGGCAGGAGTGTGAACTCCCAAGCACGGCCTCTGAAAGCGATGGTGCGGTATTTTATCTGCCAGGACAAGCCAAGTGCCAACGTGTCTGAGACAGACACAAAGACAGGGACACGACACCTTTGGACTTCGAGCTGCATGGGGCAGACCTGGCAGACAAGTTTCATGTGGAGTATCGTCTCCAATCAGCTAGACGTGACTGCCTGAAACCGGGGTCATACGACGATATCCACCATGAGCAGTAGAGGGAGCGATGGGATGGACGGGTGGGGTGGCGGCAGAGGCTCTCCTAAGTGCAAGTTCAGGATAAGTCAGACCTGGGCACACACACACTCCATGATTCATTCAATCATTCAACAAAATCTCATCAGTCCCAGGCCTCTGCCGAGACAGGAGCCGCAACGATGAGGCAGCCGTGGGTGGTGTCAGAAGGGGGCTGAGGATGATGGAGAGGTACAGACAGACAGCACACCACACGAGGGGACGTTCTACAAGACAACTGTCTAGACTTAAAAAAAAAAAAAAAAAAGGTCATCATTCAGAACAAAACAAAATAAAAGGCAAAGAGAACTGTTCTGGACTGAAAGGTGCAAAGGAAGCAATAGCCAAATGCGCTGTGAACACGGCTTGGATCCTAGAACAAAATCCTAGCTAGAAGAGAGTTTAAAGTCAACTGAAGAAATTTAAACATGGAATGCATGTGAAATACTACTGAATTAATGCTATTATTCCTAAAAGTGATAACGTTAACGCAGTTACAGAGAGACTCTTTAAGCTTAGGGATACAAGCCGAGATTTTTTAGAAGTGAAGGGATGTGTGGCACCTGCAGCTTATTCTCAAATGATTTAACAATAAAATGAGGAGAAGAAAGGGCAAACGGGGCACAATATTGAGTGAATCATCATACTACTCTTTTAACTCTTCCATGGGTTTTACTGTATTCAATTTAAAAGCTGGAGAAAGGGGTGCTGGGTGGCTCAGTCGGTTAAGCATCTGACTGTTGATTTGGCTCAGGTCATGATCCCAGGGTCATGGGATCAAGCCCCGTGTCAGAATCCAGCCTGAGTTTCTCTTTCTTTCTTTCTTTCTCTCTCTCTCTCTCTCTCTCTCTCTCTCTCTCTCTCTCTCTCTCTCTCTCTCTCTCTCTCCCCCTTTGCCCCTCTTCCCTGCTCATGCTCTCTTTCTCTTAAAAAAAAAGGGGGGAAAAAGCTGGAGAGCAAAGAAAAGTCACAGATATTTACATTTATGGTACAGTCTGACAGGCAATAGGAAGAAGAACCAAATGTACTCCTGGTGAGGCGAAGGCGACAACTGGCACATACTGAGCACTTGCCTGGGCCACGCGCCACACTCGGCGCCTCCGTGCAAGTCTGCCGGCACCTTCGCGGCAGCCCGAGCGGCAGGTCCTGTCATCACCCTCAGTTTCCAGATGGGCGGAAGGCGGAACGATTCTAAACCGGGCCTAACTGCAGATCTGAAGCTCTGTATCACTAGCCCAAAACGTCTGTCCCGGCGAATCTGGTTCTTCACGTGCGTCAGGAGAAAATGCTGCATGAGCCCCCAAACAGGGGAATAGTTAAATAATCTATTTTACCGGAACGTCGTGCGGCAACTGAACGTTGTATTTTTGAGGGAGATCCTCTCTGCTTGCTTGATGTGCATACTTAGTAAAACTACTTAGTAAAACTACTTAGATCTTCACACTAAAAAAAAAAGCCATATCTTCACAGACTCACAAAACAATGTCTGATTTAAAAAGCAGTGATTCTCAGGGCACCTGGGTGGCTCAGTTGGTTGAGAGTCCGACTTTGGCTCAGGTCGTGATCTCATGGCTCCTGAGTTCGAGCCCCGCGTCAGGCTCTGTACTGACAGCTGGGACCCTGGAGTCTGCTTTGGATTCTGGGTCTCCCCCTCTCTCTGCACCTCCCCCTCTAGAACTTGGTCTCTCTCCCCAAAATAAACAAACCTTGAAAAAAAATTTTTTTTTCAAGTGATTCTCAGGGCACCTGGGTGACTCAGTTAGTTGAGCATCTGACTTCGGCTCAGGTTGTGATCTCATGGTTCGTGAGTTCGAGTCCCACATCAGGCTCTGTGCTGACGGCTCAGAGCCTGGAGCCTGCTTCGGATTCTGTGTCTCCTTCTCTCTCTGCCCCTCTCCTGTTCGCACTGTCTCTCTTTCTCTCTCTCTCTCTCAAAACCTGAATAAACATTAAAAAAATTTAAAAAAATAAAAATAAAAAGCAGAGATTCTCAAAAAATGGTCGTTCAACCCACCTCTTGGTTACTGAATTCTTTCCTTGCAGGAAAATAGGAGTAGGTAAGCTGGTAAAGTCAGGGCTCTTTTGCCTCATCTAAGTTATGCTAAACAAATTTTTGAGAACTATCATACCACATATTATGTATATATGTAAATATAATATTTATATGTAAATATAATGTGCATTATGTAATTATGTAAAAATAAAAATCGACACACACATACAGAGAAATAAGACTATCAGGAACTATATCAGACTATTAACAGTGGTTTCACGAAGTGGAAGATCAACGACTCTTTAAATCCTTTTTCACAGTTTTTGGCTTTTGTTGAATTTCTACAATGAACATGCTTTAATTTTACTAAGAGGAAAAAAATCCTTCCAGGGAAAAGAACACACAACCCACCCCCACCCCCACCCCCCCCCGCAAACACACATGCTAAATTAAATTCACAGATTCCATGTTTAACTTTTTTCCCTGAAATTCTATAAAAGTACAAACCAATGCCAAAGAGGGGATGTAATCAAACTTTAAAAGGACAAAGAAAACAAAGAAGAAAACAATGGAATTAAGGTATTCCAGCCTGAAGACCACTCATTTAATCAACAGTAATGTATGTTGTGTACCACACTCTCAGAAGACACACACTCTCAGAATCCTGTTCCCAGGAAGTGAAAACATGCTTGAGAACTACCGGGGAGGTTGCATCCAACGGCTACTGGGGGTGGGGCAGTCTTGAAGAATGAGGACAAGTTCCAGAGGCAAGGAGGAATGTGGGATACATTTCAAACCACACGAAGAACCCATGCAAAGCAGCGAAATACAAAGAAATCCTGCTTGTATTCTTGCAAAAGTAATTTTTTAAAGTTTATTTATTTTGAGAGAGGAACAGTGTAAGCAGGGGAGGGGCAGAGAGAGAGAGAGAGAGAGAGAGAGAGAGAGAGAGAGAGAGAGAGAGAGAGAGAGAGAATCCCAAGCAGGCTCCACACTACCAGTGCAGAGCCCGATGTGAGGCTCAAACTCACGAAACCTTGAGATTATGACCTGAGTCGAAACCAAGAGCCGGACGCTCAACCAACTGAGCCACCCACCTTGTAAAACAAGTTAAAAATTAATGCCTGTAGTAGCATAAAACAGAAAGCAGAGGACAGAAAAGGAAGAAAGAAGAGAGAGAGGGAAAGAGGAAGACGGGGGGCAGGAAGGCGGGCAGACAACCATAACAGCACCACACATGGGAGGAGGCAAGACTGCTGAGGCCGACACCTGGCAGGCAATGAGGCAGTAAAAAGAGGTTTTCAGTAGAGGAACCGTCATATAATCAAGACGAGGGGGGTGATGGTGGGGAAGCAAAAATGAAACAGAGAGGATAGAGCCGAGAGATGAGGAAGTAGAAGTGACAGACTTGGGAACTGATCGGAGGTGATCCTGAAGCTCCAAGCCTTTTGGTGACAGGGCGGACAGTGGCACAGTCTAAGAGAACTTTAAGAAAAGCAGCAGCTTGGCAGTGGCTGCTGGTAAAGCCTCATACCCAAAAGGATTCATAAATCCAAGGGCAAGGAGAGGTATAATTTTGTCATCGGATATCGAAAAGTGGGGGCACCTGGGTGGCTCGGTTGGTCAGGTGTCCGACTCGTGGTTTCAGCTCACATCATGATCTCGCGGTTCGTGGGTTCGAGCCCCGTGTCGGGCTCGGCACTGGCAGCGCGGAGCCTGCTTGGGATCCTCTCTCTCTCCCTCTCTCTCTGCCCCTCCCCTGCTCATGCTCGCTCTCTCTCTTTCTCAAAATAAAGAAACTTGAATTGCAAAAAGAAAAGCGAATCAGTCTAAAGCGAGAGAAGCAAGGTGCGGGAGGGGTTGGTCAAGACCACTGCTGTGCCCAGTTAGGGCGCATGTGGGTGACACTGAGGCACCCTGTGCTACCACAGGCGAGCCACTTGAGGAGGCCGTTCACAAAAGGCTCCCCCTACAAAGGGAAGGCTCCCCCTGACAGGAGAATGCCGACTGATCAACGCTGAAGGAACCAGGGAGTCAAACGATGGGGAGAGAGTGGCTCTGCAGTGGAGAAGCTCGGCCCACACTGCCACCCTAACCAAGGGGTCCAAGTGAACGTTACCGGCGATGGGTCAAACTGACATCACGTGTCACATGGTGCGATGCACCGACAAGGACACGGCATCGCTTCCCTGCTGTTTCTGCCCAAGGTACAAATAGGAACTTAATCGTGAGGAAAACACCCAAAAAACAAACAAACAAAAAACCCCAAAAAACGCCAAACTGAGGAGGAACGTCCTACAAAATAACTAATCTGTAGTTCAAACTATTGAGGCCATGAAAAACAGACTAAAAACTGTTCTAGATTGAAAGAGCCTCGAGACTCGACGACTAAACCTAACATGTGGTCCAGGATTAGCTCCCGGGCCCAAAATATTTTTGTGTTTTGCCATAAAGGACATTAATGGGACAACTAATGAAATGAAAACAGAGGACAGGTTAGCGTTGGGTCAATGTTTACGTCCTAATTTTGATAACCGCACGGCGGATATGTAAGAGAATGTTTTTAGGAATTACCCACTGAGGTAGTTAGAAGTAAAGCTGCATCAGATCTGCAAACTTTCAAATATTTCAGACAGTTATCTATATAGAAAGCATGGTGTGGGGGAAAGTGCTAAAACACTAACACTGAAGGAACCTGGGAATTTTTGTAACTTCCAATTTGTTTAAACTTGTAATTTTTCCAATAAATCGAAAATACTTTGAAAATAAAGGTAAGGAGAAAGCAACCTTCCCCTCCCCCAGAATGACACAGGGTATCTTTCTGAAGTGCCAGGTCAACATGTAAAGGCCTCAATCACCTGAATTGGACCTTTGTGCAGTTTTTCCCCTTGCACAAGGGAGAGGTGCCAGAAAGAAACTGATCTATAAGACCCGTGTCAAAAAGATGGACACTGACAAAAGTGTCCCCATTCTGGGGACAGAACGGACTGAACAAAGCTGCAGATCCGCTGTTAGATTAGGCAAAGTGTTCACCGTGATTCAACCCTGGTGTGTTGCAGAGAAAACCCCGGAAATAACCATGAAGTCTGCTTTAGCAGGCTTCGACTTGAAACCTATTTTCCCTGATTTGGCACATCCTACGTAAATATTAACACCGTCACGCAGCTTACTAGGATGCTGCTGAAATTATCTGCAGCACCCACGGGCTGTGCACACCATACAATACTTAACATCATTGCAGGGAACACCGGGATCAGAGCACAGAGGGAGGCTCTAATCCCTACTTTGGTTTCAAATTGTTTAAGCCCATATTCTTGAGCTCAACTACTAATGCTAATGCCCAAGAACTGACCTAACCATGCACCCGCTTAGACTACCTTCTCCTCAAAGCTCATCCATCAGCTCTGAGAGCATCCAGGAGAAAACCAAACCAAGGGACACAATGGCAAAAGGGAGGCCAAAGAGACACGTTACGAGAACACGTAATGAACAAATAAATGTTTTCAATACAGGCGCAAATTTGTCACTTCGAGAACGATGCAGAAAACATTAAGACAGTTGTTCCTCGCAGTAACGCCAAGTTGTCAGTGGAGATGAAATACAGCTGCCTGACCAGAAGATATCCGAGGACCTTAGCTGGGCTTTTTTTACCCCAGGGCAAAAATTCTATCAATAATGAATCCCAGGCGCCTGATCAAAGGCCAAGGTCTGCAACAGTCACGACTACTCCTTCGTTTTATTAAGCCAAAGTTTATTACCATTTGTGCCCAGGACAGGGCTGCGGACACAACGGTAACACGCCCCTTTCCCCGCCCTCCAGCGGCTGACAGATCTTCGAGGCCACAGACAAACAGGGTGGGTGCTCTGACAGGGAGCTGAGGGAGCACAGAGAAAGCACCTAACCAGCCACAGCTGCAGGCCTGAAAACACGCTGCTTGGTGCACGGAAAGGTCTCACGGATCCCGTACAACAGCCGCAAAACTACACGCAGATGGAGACCCATAAGTCTGACAGCTGTCCAGACTGCTCAGCTCCTTCTCAGAAAGCATCTCACACTTAAGGAGAGCTGATCCCAGAGTCTCCAGATGGCTCAGCTCGCCAGAAAGTAGCCCGTAGACAGTGAAAGCCACGATCAGCTCTGAGGTAACAACACTCTTACCTGTGGCTTCAATGTACTCAATACATCTCTCAATAAACACAGGGATGGGCTTCTCTGGAGTCACGACAGTTGTCAAGGGCACCCCAAAATAGTTACTCTCCCAGGTTGCCTTTGTGATGGACGGCCGGGGTTTGGGCTTTGGTTTCTGCACAGGAAAGAGAAAAGAAAGCATAAAACAAAAACAAAGTGAATATCAACATGCAACTTAAACATCAGCTAAAGCTTCCAGAAGGGAATTCACAGTGGTGTGGAAACTGCTGGGAAGACTCCAAGCAGGATAGAGATCCATTTGCTCATCTCACTAATTTTGTATTTTCCAGCCTCCAAATATCACACAAGATGCCAGCCAGTTGACACACAGTCACACCCTGAGTGTGAGACTGCATTATCAACACAAAGGTGTTTAGAAGAAGCAGGCCATGTTGAGTTAATGACAACGAGATGGCTATCCACATCCTTTATCAGGGGTGCCCTGGAGTAAACAGGAAGTTTTCCAAACATCCCACATGGATAATGAATGTCATACACTCAAGACGGCTAAAATCTTTAAAAAGATAAAAGATGGAATGGAGAATGAGTAATTTCCTCTTTCCAGAAAAGAAATAGAGCATGTGTTCTGCTACGGCTGGAAGTTCCAAATGAGAATTCCCTTCCATACATTAGCCCGGGGTTAAGTCTCAACGGCTTCCGAATCAGGAAAGGGTAAAACCGACTGAGCAAACATGACAAAGAAGGTAATACTTTGTCTCTTCTTTCCCAGCAGCCCCCTTCCTCCGGAGCAGGAGCAGCGGCAGCGGCAACCACTTGAGAGCTCACCGTGTACCAAGCCAGGTCCCAAATATTACTTCTTTTAAACCTCACGACATTCCGTTGAATCAAGGAAAAATGTCCCACGTGCCTAAGTCACACAACTAGTAAGTCACAGTGCTGGGATTCAAACCCTGGAGGGTCTGTCTCCAAAGCTCAGGCTCATAGACCTCTCTGAGATATTCTGCTCCAAAATTATTCAATCCTTTTATTTTGAAGCTCACATGAGGAAAAAATGCTCTGAACAAACGGTAAATTTCCTAAAAGTGACAAAAACGCACCTGAAATTCTGGACTTTTGTTAAAATATCTACTAAGGAAAAGGGTCACCGAACAGGAGCAAGGCAAATGGACCCAGGTGTAGCTCCGGCAATTCGGTTTCACGTCCAAGTTAACGAGATGAAATTAGAGGGCAGATTTATTACAAATACACGCAACCTATAAACTTGAAAGTATTTAGGGATCTTTGCATAAAATCCACTGGAGGGGACAACTAACTAGCCAGGGTCAACCGTTTGCATTCCTCATCCTGCCCGTCTTCGTTCCTTCTGGTACCTCTATTTATATGGGAACAAATCGCTTCCTGTTTAGTCTGAGATTCTCAGAGGACTTCCTGTGCAAACAAGCACCAAAGAAAAAGAACAACTGAGAAGCAAACGTACACGAAAGGAGGCACAAGCCCATCTCTAAGCCGGTTGACATTACCCGCAACGACCACCAAAAGGCAAAGACAATCCACTCTACACAGAGCCTGCTAACTGGGTCAGTCTGGAAGACTGTACCGCCATGCGAATGGATCTTGGCGTTCCAGAGAAGAACCACAAAGCCTCCACGAGGCTCACCCCTGCCCCTGTCCCACTCCTCATCAACGCAGCCACACCGCCTCTCAGGTTGCAGGGAGTGGCCACTGTTCCTTCCCCTTCCAGACTGCCTGCCAGAGGCAAACAGGCTCGGACCTAGATTTTTTACCAAAGAAATAAGGAAAAGCAAATGAGTGATTTATGATGTATCTTCACACGAGATAATTTAACCAATCTAGACTCTCTCCCTGACATCTTCTATTTATATGAAGTATAACATAAAGAATTTAAGATCTGAAATCTTAGCAGACCTGGGTCTGAATCCCGACAGACAAGTCCTGAGACTCTGGGTAAGTGACTTATTAGCATCTCAGGGACAGGGCCTCCTCACAAGGTGGTCTTGAGGGTGAAATGTGGGCGACCTGGCTCAGTGCCTAGCCTCACAGGAGCCATCCAGTAATTCGAGGAAAGAGAGGGGTGAGCGCTTCTGTTGTCACACATCGTGGCAACCGGATAACCATGAGTCAAGCGATGCTCTCCCTTAAAAATGCCATACAGTTTAAATTATTAGCTACAGATTCTGAATATACAAGGAAGACCATCTGGATTTCAGCGACATTCTTTTTATCAATCTCAGTCTTGCAGAATTTCCCTGTCAAAACTGACAACAGTATTGTTCTTCAATAAAACTGATGCTTCCAAATAAATTGTTAAGGAATAAAAAATGGAACTTTTTTTCTAATCACCATAAGGCCTTCTTTTTCTTAAATTAAGTTTACTTTTATTTTTATATTTTCATTTATTTTGAGAGAGAGAGAACAAGCAGGGGAGGGGCAGAGACAGAGAGAGAGAGACAGAGAGACAGAGAGACAGAGAGACAGAGAGACAGAGAGACACAGACAGACAAAATCCCAAGCAGGCTCTGCACTGTCAGCGCAGAGCCGATGTGGGGCTCGAACTCACAAACCATGAGATCATGACCTGAGCTGAAACTGAGAGTCGGACGCTTAACCAACTGAGACACCCAGACGCCCTTACCAAGCCTTCTAACCACAGTTCTAGTAAACGATCAATTTTAATCTTATACTTCCTTCCTCCACCTTCTCAATACCAGAACAAGATGATGAGGTGTGTTCTAACAATCTAAGTTAACTAGAAACTTTACCATCTATCAACTGAATACTACGTACTGGGCCGTTGCTTAAGTTCCTTAGATGTATGATTTCATTCCAGACTCACAACAGCTCCGAGGGTGTGGGGTTAATAACTCCATTTTACAGATGAAGCGGAGTCGTAGAAAAATTCAGTTACTTGCCCAAGTCAGTTTTGACTACAAAACTTGCTCTCTTAACCACTATGGTTCACGGCCCTTCCCTGAAAGGGCCTGGGAGAGGCAGAATGAATAAATGGATAGCTGAATAAATGATTAAGGGTACACCGACAATCTGAGAGTTTCTAAGGTAATAGAGGCCCACTCACATAAAATACCAGGGTTCTTTAAGCTGGAAAAGGAAGGAATGGAGCATGATGACAGCTATTTCATACAGCTATAGGACTATCTCTTGGAAAGAGATTATTTTATATGATTCCAAAGGGTTATGTTGAAAGAGATAAGAAGAGAACACAGGCAATTTTGGCCTTAAATAGAAAGAGAAATTTGAAAAACAAAATCGCCAGGTGTTTAAAAAGGAAGGGACTGCTCTGTATAAATATTCCAAGCACAGGCTGCAAACTACATACCTCTGCCACACCATTGTCGAGGAGATTCTGCCATTCGATGGAGGACTAAATTGGATACTGCCCTTATGCCTCTCGTCCCAAAGAATCCAAGACCCGAGTTCAGTGCTTCAACTTACAAAATGCAGAAATGGAGAGTAAGCTTTAACAACAGGATCAACTCCCGTTACTAAACGACATGGACTCTCCCTCTCAGATTTAAACAAACCTTGGTTTACAGAATGTCAAAACACCTCCTAGAAGTAAGTGAAGGCTCTGTAGGGTGTCACAAAATTAGGACGGGGATTCTTGCACAACGAATTCCAAACCTTTCTAGTAAGGAAATCGGACTTTGTGGTACACACTAAGAGGTGGGCCAGATTGCCGGTATGACAAACACCACATCAGGCACCTGAAGGGTTACTGGGCACATGTCAGATGGAAACGCCACTCTTGTGAGTGGCCTGCCAGCTGTCTCAGTCCCCGGTCAGACGTGGGTCGCTCATTATGGAGTCCCTGGGGCCCTCCAAGCAGCAGGCTCTTGGAGAGGAGAAAGTAACACCATCCCAACATCAATCTTCTTTCGAGGGCACTCACAGAGCAGGCTGAATTGAAAAAAAGCATCTAGCCGGAGGAGACCAAGCCCTGAGAATAATCTACACATCTGTGCCTCTAAGTTTAGAGTCTTATTGGGTCAAAAATGGAAACCAGTGATTAATCTGGAGTGGCCATGTGCAGGCCACTGCTAGGTACTTTGCACAATTACCTGAAACCTTACAACCATCTTCAGGGTAAGGGTTATTAGCACCATTTTACAGGTGAGAAATCAAGCTCTGAGAGAGTCACACCCAGCACTGAGAGAGCCAGGCTCCAGAGGCTAGTGATCTATAAACACCAAAGCCCCTTTTGCCCCTACGTGAACTCTATGATGAAATGCCATGACAAAAACCAAGGACCGGGTCAGTTGGAACCACCTTCGTCTTGTGCTTTTGGATGGATCTATTTTTTGAACGAGCAACACAGTGCATTGTTCTTTACTTCAGTTTCCTTAAAAACAGGCCCGATTCTTAGTCTTGATAATAACCAGGTGGCAAAGGAAACAAAGAAACGAACCAATAGTTTCTGCCAGGACGGCACTGCGAAGAGACGGTGGTTGGAATTTCCCACTGGCCCCTTGGCTTTCGAAACAAGAAAAGAGCATAAAGGGAAACTCCCAACTCTGGTGGAGTAGGAAGACATCTGTAAGCCCACGGGGGTCCCTCTGGAGTCCACGGGGACAAGAAAAAGGTTCGAATGCCATGCGAAGAATGAGAAGCGACTGACAGAAGGGCCCTTTCTATCAGGCTGCAAGATGAGTGGGTTCCAGGGCCTGATATGCAGTAGGCGCTCCATAAATTTCCTGAACAAAAACAGTTTCCAATAGTGCACAGGGCCAATATTTCTTTATATTTTTTCGAGTTTAGCTGAGATGAGGACTATCTCTGTATGTACAGAAGTTTTTCTTCTCCTAAATTGTGCTCCTTTCCCGCGGATGGAGGAGGCGAGGCTTAGAAGGTCTTATACTGGCACTACCGTCCCAGACTCCCTTTTAAAAACCAGATGAGGTGGTGAATTCCCTATGTCACTGTGTGGCCACTGGATAAAGGACAGTCATTTATGTACACATGTGACTGTTACCCTACTTAACTCAGTAAGGATCTTAGCATTTTTGTTTTTTAACGAATCATGCCCAAGGTCACAGAGCAAACTAGCAGCAGGGCTAATCCCAGGACCAAAGTCCTCTATCCCCCTCAACGAACTTACAATCTAACTGGTAAAAGAAAGATATATCCCTGGCAAGCAAAGCTGATCTAGACATCAGGCTCAGTAACAACTGAGCCACAAAGGAAAAGAGTCTCCCACGGCTCCCATGGAGAGCTCAGCCATTCCTTCTGGATAAAGAACATTCTATCTTCTGTGGGAATAGCAGGTACAGCTACTTAGCGATTTTGAGCTGACAACTTCAAATATTCTCTCCTGGTCTCTATAAAATACCTTTAATACATGTCAAGTTATTTAACCAGATTTTAAAGTCAGAACATATGATCACCACAGCTGTACCACCTAGCAGTCTTTTAAACGCTTGGTAACCTATCTAATGAAGGAAATAAAAAACAGAATGCAGGTTGCTGGATTCTCTTTTTTTTTTTTTTTTAAAGGAGGAATGCCATAGACAGAATGTATTCCGGGACAGGGATAGTGCCCTCTGAATGAGAACAGTTCTCCCTCCCAAGAGTGATATTAGCAAAGCCCTCGAGAGGCCCTCCCCTCTCGCCACGGTTTGCCAAGCAGTGTACTGGCTGACTCTGGATTAAGGGAAACTGGGAGGAGTCTTACAAAAACCAAAAGATTCCATACACAACGTGACTACAGGTTTCCCCCAAAGCACCTCTTGCATTCTGTATTCAACATTACAGCTTTCTGATGAGTAATGATTCGTTCTTATTTCCAACAGAGCTTCAAAAGAACCTTTTCAATTACGTTACTCACTCGTGCCCCAAATGTATTCTTGGTTAACTGGTGCTCCCTCTTCTGGCTCTGAAAAAAATCTAAGCCCAAGTTTAAGAGGAAACCTGAGGGTGGATCTGTTCTCACTGGCAAAGTCTGTTATGAAAGCACAAACGCTTATTAGACTTGGTCTCCTTCACGCTGCCAGTTAGTATTACAGCCAGGTCACCCACTGTCTTGGGGCATCTTTTTTAGGGTTGGGAAAGGAAGCAGCATAAAGTCTCTGCCTTCCTAGCATCCCTAATCCTCTCCCAGGATGGGAAAAGACATGTGCCATCCCTTCACAGGCCCCAAATCAAGCGAGACCACAGCCTGTTGCTCTAGAAAGGCATGAAGTCTGGCAAATCTGGGTCAGCCCCTGCTGCTGTCTCAGACTGAACGGCCAATGCAACAGCGGGCTACCTAGGAAGGAGGGTCCACTAGTCCCAGGAAAGTTTTTTTTTTTTACAAACATCCTGCCTGATCCAACACTCACTGAATTCGGACTTCCCAGAGTTACAGGTCAGTTTATATCTGCTTGCCTCTTCTCAAATACTGGATAAAATGCATTCAGAAGACCTTTCTCTATAGAAGCAGAGGTGATTCTTGACTCCTGCTGAAATAATTTGGATCCTAAAAAGACATTTCAGTATCACTAGGTGGTGGATGAGAACAAGTTGATTCAGTGATGATCAGAGCAATTCTCTGCTCTTTGAAAACTAGATATGGGTTGCCCATTGTCATTTTTTTTTTTTTTTTAAGAACAGGTGTGCTATAAGCTAAGGCCCATAGTTAAAGATAGTCTATTTTTGTCACCAAAAACACACTACAGCAGTTCTTTGGGCTTAAAATAAACTGAGAAAACGCATGACACCAGCTCAAAACAATTTCTCAAAGTTCCAGTCGCTATTTCAGTGTCCCCACGCCTTTTTTGTCCACTCAACTAGACTCTGAAGCCAGAAACAAATAGCACCAGGCCATTCTTAGGGGGTAGTGTAGGGAAATGGATTTTTTTTAGATAATAATCACAGTCCTTTGTCTGAAATGAACAGATTACTAGACTGATTGAGTGGTCCAAATGCGTGCCTGGCTATTGAAGATTACCATCTTTCTTGCGGGCTGGGCTCTACCGACCCGTTGGAAGCGGAAGTCAGAAGAGCAGGTTCAAAAATCTCAGCTCCTCCATTTAGAAAACTACACCAACATGGGCGGCGGCAACGGGAAAAGGGCTGGTGCCGCACCTGGCGCACAGCACGCGTTCGGTACCTCCGGGGAAGGATGAAACCCCACGGTATTCGCAACCCTGCCATCCCCGGCCTGCTTCCCCTTCACTCTCCGCAGCAACCACTCTAGGTTTCTTCCACGTGTTGTTTTTTATTTTTTCTTTCTTTCCCCCAGCTCCAAGTTCCACGCTGTTTTCTCAAGAGCTCTCCCCAGAAAACCTCCACCCTCACTGCCTTTGTCCGCCTCACTCTGTAAGTCTCCATTTACACACTGTTGCCTTGGGGAGCTTTACCGGACCTTCGCTGAGGTTAAAACTCCTTGCCCTACAATCCCTTAGCACCCTGTAGCTCCTCTGTGGCAGTATTCAAAATACCTGTCAGCGCATATTTAAAATCCGCTATCCCTCGATGGTAAGCTAGATAAGCACACCACCACGCGCGGCACCCTCAGCACAAAGCCAGGGGTACCACCGCTCACTAAGCATCCGTGCGCTGAACTGGAGGTTTCCTTCCCAAAATGAATGAAGGAGTACATGCTTTGGAGCAAAAATCCTTCTCTTAAAAGATGCAATTCTTTCAGGAATCAGAAAATCCAAGGTCAAGTAGGCGCCCCCCCCCATCTTTAAGGCTACGGTATTTATTTGGCCTCACAGCACATTGAGTAGGCCTAGCCTTTTCTGAAACACACACTGAGAGTCTTTCCCGAGCAGGTTACAAAGAGCTCATATTTCATACCATTCAGCTTGTCTGTCAAAATGCAACATCCCTCCCTGGGGAGCTAGCTGTCCAATTCCCCAGCTGGTTTTTATTCACACTAGAAACTTTAACTCCGTTCTAGGCCTCACAAAATGAGAGCTGTGTCCACACAAAGCCCCAACAACCAGCCGATTCACTGAATCCAATGAAATAAGCCAATTCACTGGGGGGGGACACAAACTGTCAAACTGGTTACTTGGTGCCTTATAGACCAAACAATGCGTGATTGAATTGGTTTGCTTTTTCAATAGGTTGTCTTGTCATGTGGTAGCTACAGTGAGTGAAAGATTTTCTTTATCATTCTGTTGTCTTTTTTTTTTTTTAAACACAAAGATAAGAGCACATCAGATAGAAGGGTGAATAGCCAATAATGTCTTGTCTTTAAATCCATGGTCAAACACACTAAATTCAGCAACTTGAGCTTGCCCAAAAGGCACATTTTGTGGACCAAGACTCCCAGCCTGTGGTTTCTTTTTTTTGGGTTTTTTTTTTTGTTTTTTTTTTTTGGTTTTAAAATAAGACCCTGCCGGTCCTGATCTCATCTTTGCAAACGCATGATACTGTGAGACAGAGACCATGTGCAACACCAACTCTTTACAGACAAAGCATCTATTCATGGGCCCCACTGAAGTGCAATCGTAGATTTTCAATTTCATTCAGCTGAGTGCGGAAGGCTCCCACTATGAGGGTGGGTTGCTAAATGGTTCAGCTGGGAAAAGGACCCAGAATGACAGTCAGCCTTACAGTCTTCACTTTCATTAACAGAAATGAAAGCGATTCCCTCACTCCAACTCCAATTTTACAGTAAAGAGCTAATCTAGCAAATCGGCCAAGGGAAGCTGAGCAATTTCTCTTTCTCCACATCACATCGGTACCCAGAGCACAGCTTTTTGTTGTTGTTGTTAGGGCTGTTGCTAGGGCAAGTGCTGAGAAAGCAGCTAAGTAACACACAGGGTTAAAACTTACACAAAAGGGAGGGACGAAGTTGGTCCCTCAAGCCCTCAGCTAGACCAGACCAGCACTCTCCTCTCCTTGAATACGACATGCACATTTTCACCTTCAAGCCGTTCCTCACCTCTGCCACTTCTTCGGTTCTACCCACTCTTCAAGGTCTAGTTAAATAACACTGCGATACCTAACACCTGTCCGAGATGCAGTACGCTGAGTGTTTCACGTGCAAAACCTCATTCCGTTTCTCACCACCACATGAGGAAGGTGCCACTATGTTCTCCCTTTGTGCCGAAGGGATATGGCAGGTGAATCACGCGCCCCAAGTCCCAGTGAGGAAGCGGAGGAGTCGGGATTTGGCTTTAGGCCCTCGATCCCGAGCTCCTGATCACTACACACGCTACACTACCTTCACCGCCCCCAGCGGTGGGATTTCCACTCTGCCTCCACACAGCGCCCCCTGGGCACACCACCTATTTCCAGGAGTTGTGGAGGTCTCACTGCCTCCACTGGGAGCCACGGTCTGGGCAAGAAGGATCCGTGCCATTTCCCCAGTGGTGTCTAACATTCTGGCACCCGGGAGGTACTAACTGTATCTTCCATGACCGACTGGCTCTCCCTGCACGTCAGATAAATACTGTATTGCCGTGTCACGCCAATAAAAATCAGAAGCCAGATCCCCCACGTAGGGGTTGGCTTGGCATTCTCTGTCCTATGGTATCTTGCTTTTCCAGTAAGACAAGTGTCAGTCTGCTTTCTTAAGGCAGCAATTTTAATAGGAGGTTTGCCCGAACGAACGGGGAAGAGAATGAAGGCTGATCTCTGGATTAGGGTGACAAAGCAACTACACTCATTTCAAAGCACCATTTTCCGAGGCAGGAAAAGACAGTTTCACCTTTTACTCACACTTTCCAAAGGATACTCCTGAACTGGCTTCTGGCACGCTATGGCTCTTGGGCCAGAGGTGTCATTTTTATTTGACTTGAAGAGGTGTGGCCCGCATAACTAAGACGGGAAGTTAATCACTTCTTGCATGCTGACCCAGCAACCCAGGGTAAGGAAGTTCTAGTTTAGGAAGGGCTCTTTAAAAACAGGGTCCCCGGCCGTCTTCGGCTGAGCCTAACGTGTGCGCTCTTTAAAGCACGGTCTGTTTGGGAATGTGTCTTAAAAGCATGATCTTCAACAAGTGTTAAAAATGTAGTTAGAAGTCAGAAGATCAGTTACAACTCAGTGTGCTATTATGCCACCTTCCTAATTCCCAGGTGTGCAAACACCCCCACAAATTAAGACTGCCAGCATTCAGATAAGCTATTCTGGTAACAGTCTTCATCAGGAGTGGAGGAGGAAGAGAAGAAAGTCAAAACGTTGAAAATGTTTGGATTCCAGGATCATTGAACAGGAGAGCTTTGAGGAAATACTGGGAGGCAGGTGAGGCTAACTTCAGACTTCATAAATACGAAAGGTTTTCAATGGGTCTGCCCATTACTAACCCTTGGAGGACAAAATACTGAAGGCAGATGAAGGAATCCAAGAGAAAAAACAAGGGGAAATCAAATAGGAGAATGCCTATGGTATTTATTAATGTTCAGTTCGGGGTGGGCCGGGAGGACAGAACACACAACAATGCTGCCCTGCCCTTTCTAAAATTACACAGGTGAGGAAGTTCTGGAAACTCCAGCCAATGGTGACTGGGAACCACTGTGTATGCTATGAGGGAACACAAAGTGAAGGTGCGCTCCCTGTGAGGCCATGGAACCATGTTCCTCCACCTGCAAGGGCCCTCCTAACCAGTAAGAGCTGCAGAACTAGCCTCCAGGTGGTACTTACTTTACAACAGAATTGTCAACTCTAGATCCTTCTGATTTGGTACGTCTTGTAATAACATAAGTTTTTGGCATCCTTTCTTCCAAAGTTCCCTGAAATGTTTTCAGACAAGTGACTTTGTTCTCTGCTGCTTCACGGTAGGGAGAGGAGGAAAAGCTTTCAATGCAGAGAAATCCTCATTCTGTATGTCGCAAGGCTGGTCGTGGGCTAGCATATAACACGCTTTTATTGTCCTGTCTCACCAAGATGTCTTTCTCTGAAAAAACAGAGTGTTTCGCTCTGCTCTAAATGGGGGGAAGAAAAAGAAAAATCTGGGAAATACCTTTTCTGTCTCAAATCTTAAGCCCAAGGGGACAGGGCACTCTACTTTGTACACCACAATTCGAAACAAGATAAAGAGGATTCACCTGCTGCTGTTTCCTCTCCATCTGATGGCAGGCCTGACACTCATAACACACACGGTTTACTTTCTTTCTCTTCTCCCCATCCTGCTTTGGTCCCTAAATAAAACCTGAAGCCGTCACAGCAACTCACTTAAATGATGCAGCTGGAGGGCACTCCAATCTCACAAATATGGGACAGGTTTATAACTCACAGTGGCAAGTTACTTCTTACTTTTCACTTACGTAAAGACCCTTCACTCATTCGCATATGCAAACAAAATAATCATCCAGTGTTTCCTAATCTAAGATGCAGCAACCTTACGGGTCAGTGAGGGGAAAAAGGAGCTTTTAAGAGGCATATGGATGAAATGTTTGTCTAGCAGTCAGAGACTGAAGCATGCAACTTTAGATTCTGGTGTTCACATAAAGGAAGAGCAAGCATATCGTCACTGGCTTGGCTACCTGTCAGGACACCGACAATTTCTACACGATCTGCTCATTTTGGAAGTACCTAACTCTTGTTCTGGACAAAGACAACTCAAACTCAGGCTGTCTATCCAAGGTCCTTACTACTCCAGAGCTGCCAGCGGTAGCAATCTGAGACACTGCCTACTTTTTTACACCAAGTCAGAGAGTAAATGCACACACCGACCAATTTTTTTTAACCAGAATAAGCTGTCCTTGAAAAATCATCATCATCGTCATCATCAGTCAGCTCTCACCCAGACACTGTGCAAGCCACTCCTATGATTCATTCCTAAACTGGTGTCTTACCTTAGTGTTCCTCCGTAGACTGCGAAGAATATTCCTCCTCCTTGGGTCTTCGTCTGTTTCATATGGAATGACGGCATTGTCCCCTTTATAACCTTGAGATGCCTGATCCTCCTCTTTTTTCCGAATGGGCCCTAGCTCATCATCGCTCCCCACACTGAAGCTGGTTCGATAACTAGCAAACCTCCCTAGCCGGCTGCATCTCGTCCTGTACAGCACGGGCTTGCTCACGATGGACACCTTGCGGCCTCGCTCTAGAGAGCTGGTGTCCATTTCACTGTCGGAACCGTTGCCACTGCCGTTGGACTGGGCTTTGTTGATATTCCGAATGGTGATGATTTTGCCTTGGGTGCTGTCATGGGGCACTGAATATATGTTTTCTTCTTCGTTCCTTGGCTTGACCACAGCATCCATGGGTTCAGCATAATCAGAAGGATCAAACCCATCCGGAGGTAGCCAGGTGCTAGAAGACACAGACTTCCTCTGCCCATCTCTATGGCCTTGGTCTAAATAAGACAGATCCCCCTTTGTGATCTCAAAATGGACAGGAGGCTTTGGTTTGACTGGTGGAGGTACTTTGTTGTTCAGTTTACTCTCAAAATTGCTCATGATGAACGACAGCCCATCATTTCCCTCCAGTTCCATAGAGAGCTTAGAATGGTCTTTGGACAGAGAGGGCAGTGACGTGTCTTCTCGAAACAAGCTGTAAGAAGGCGGCTCGATATCCTCTTCTGAATCCTGCAGGTTGGAGTTGCAGAGTGGAGAGCCCGCTCGGGGGGAGTTAAACACCTCTTCCGTGGTGCTACAGGCCTCGGCAGCGTTATCGTACATATGAGTAGCCTCGATTATGTTCTTTTTATCCACCACATCCTTAAAAAATGGGTGGAAGATCTCAAGTTTGTGCTGGGGTTGGCTACAAGGGATGCTTGTGAACCTCCCGTCAATCTCTTGAGCAATCTCCTCCCCTTCGGTCAGCTGTTCCCGACTTAAGTCATTGTCCAGGACATCTACAGCGCCGTCAGTGAGTGCGACCAACTGAATGGGGATAATATCCTGCACTTCACAAAGAAAGGCACGTAACATAGCCAAGGAGGCCTTACGTTTGGCTGAATAAAAAACAATGTACCCATGGACCAACCGGCTTTTTCTGATGCTAAATGAGGAATGGTACGAAAGAACAGACAGCTCGATGCGCTTCTTGTGGAGTCCGATCGGTAGTTCAAGTAAAACAGAGTTGTTGCTTCCACAATGGGAAGACTTACAGGTCTGGGACTGAAGGACAGGATAGAGTATGTCATCTGCACTGAAAGGATCGCCACACATCAGACACATGACAATTCGCAGGTCAACGTCAGCCAGATCTTTGATGCTAGCAGTAGAACTGACCAGGTTTAAGTTACGCTTGGAGTCCAGGAGTCCCTTCAAAACTTGACTGATTTGCTTTTCATTAATGTTGCGTCCATAACCGATGCCAGCAGAAGCAGGGTCGAGAAAGACACACTGAAGTTTGCTAGCAATCTGCTGACCTTGTTGTATTAGGCTATGCAGGGTCTCTCCACTGGTGTCTCCTCTCTTGTTAACTAAGATCAACGTCAGGGGAAGATGGGCTAAATGGTTATCTCGCCTGCCAAGTGTGGACTCTCTACTCTTCTCTATACTCTCCACCACATAGGATAGAGATTCCTTTGAATTGTAAAGGCAGAGGCAGCCGTGGGGCTGAAATGTTGGCGTTTGGAAAGAGTTCACGGGAAGCCTGACATTCCCTTCTATCGGCCTCAGGGAAAGCTCATACATTTTACCATCTATCACATACTTATCATCATTTGTACAAAGAGCTCGAATCTCATTGGCCAACTCACGTGCGAGGCCATCTTTGCCTAAGATAACCAAGTTGATCCTATCAATGTTGGGGTCAGACAGTGAATTTTTCTGATTCCGGTCAGATGGTCGGATAAACCGAGAACTAATCAAGTGCTCGATCTTAGCATCCACACAAGCTGGGCAGCTAGGGCACGTTTCCTTGGTTGGGTGATACACAAAATGAATGTGCTTCAGGATAAGGGCATCACGCTCCGCTTGGAGCTTCTGTAATGCTTTAAATCGCTGTTCCTCCCCCAGAACATCCTGAATGACACCCATCTTCTCCTTGCTGGGCTTAGCATCCAGCTCCAGCTCATAAAACAACTCTGAATATTCCAAAAGCAGCTCCTGAAACTCTTCCTTTGCTCTGTCTATAATTTGCTTTTGGTGTTTGCCATAAATATCCATGTATACGGATTCTTCCAGCCACTGGTAGAAATCTTCGTTCATAATGAAACTACGGGCCTCTTCCCAAGGCTTTCCGGGAGTTATGAAGGGAGAGGTCTCCAGGTTTTCTTTAAATGCCCTTCTCATCTCAGCTCTTTTCCTCTCGTTCCGCAGCTTCTCTAAGTGGGCCTCGTACAGCTGCTCGGCAGGGACGGTATCCATCAAGTCAAAGGGAATCCGCTCGTTCTCCATGTTGTCAATGTGGCTGGTGGCATCCCACGGTGTCTCTTCGAGCACGACAAACCACTTCAGGAATTCTGGCTTGGTCTCCAAGAGCTTTTTGGTTTTTATGCAGCTCAGGTGGTCTATCTCATCTAGACTGGGTATAAGAGCTTCAAAGGCTAACGGCAGGGCCGCGAGGTACAGCTTTCTCCTGCGCTCAATGTGCTCGTGCTTGAGGCGGTGGATGTGCTGGAGAAACAGCTTCTTGGCTTTCTGAGTACCTTCCAGGTAGACATAGTCCTGGTACTCAGGAGAGGCCTGCATCTTTCGGCTGACACTCGGCCAATTCTCGTTGTGGCTCTTCACAATGCGACTCACCAGCCACTCATACTTGTCTTTCGCTGTAGCTATCTGCTGACTCTGCTGCTTGAGAGCTTCAAAATAAGGAATGATTTTCGTCTTTCCCCGACTTTTATCAATGAGTTGCACTAAGGTGCTGAAAGCCAAGTCCACGTTTACGTTGGATCTTGCTGAGGTCTCCACAACCTGGAGGTTCTTTTTGCTTAAGGCAAAAGTATGTGCATCTCTAATGTACCGCTCAACGCCCTCATCACACTTAGTCAGGACCACCACTATGGGCTTTTTTGTTTTCGCAAGCTGATTGTAGAGATTGGACACAAACTTGAGCTGGTCATCAAAGTTCCTATTCATGCCCCTGCTAACGTCAATACCAAGAAGAAAACCATCAATCAGCAGCTTTCCATCCGGCATCTGTTTCTGCTCAAAGTCCTGCTCCAGCCCCAGCTGGTCAGTGCAAAAGTACATGAGTTTTTCAGCTGATGCGAGCTTGGTTGCAGCAGCTCTCTTGATATAGGGCTGCAGGGCCGTGCTTCGATGAGGTTGAAAAGTCTGATCATCGATGAACTCAGTCTGCTCCACAATGTGCATCTTACATTCCACACAATCCTCCAGGGAACGGCTAACTTCTCCCCAGTAGAGAAAGTGGTCATTATTGACCACTCGCCCGCCAAAGTCACTGGTGCTGAGGACAGAGGTATGGTCCAAGTGAAACTCATCAGCACTCGGGCGCACGAAGCGGTTGCACAGGCAAGACTTCCCAACGCCGCACTGGCCCTTCTCCTTCTCGGTCCCAGACAATCCCACCACACTGATGTTGTAGGTGGGAATGCGGACATCTTGCTTTCTTGCCATCATCATCGTCGACACATCCTGCCACAATCGGCCACTTCCAAGATCAGATTAGTGTTTTCCAGTGGACCTGATGGTTTCCCCACATTATCAGTGGGGGCCGGCTGCCCACGAGGTCAAAGTGTCAGGTCCCATAGTGTTTGTACACCAGCACGAGGTCAGTTTTCACCACTTCTCATCGCCAGATAGTAAACATTTCTTCCTAGACGGGGGCGGGAGGAGAAAGAAAACCCATCAGCATCATAATTTTGGAACCTGATTTCAGTCGTTGAACTAGAGCAAAAATCAATTTTCTCGTTCAACAAATACTTAAACATTAAATGTGCCAGGCCTCACGCTGAGTGAAGATGTAAGAGGAAGACTGACATCTATGTGCTCTCAATACCTCTAACAGAGGAAGACATACAAGTAAGCAGTTGTGCTGAGTGTTAAAACAAGAGTTTGAGGGCTTCTTGGAAACACGGCTGATACCAGGGTTAGAGCAGAGTTAGTACAAGAAGAGCCTGGAACATCCTATTGTGCAGGAAAGGAAGTGCTTGAAAAAATGACAGGGCACCTCACAGACACAGGAGCCCACTTGAAGGGGATCCCACTGGTCAAATCTGAAACAATTTGAGCACCAAAATAATTAAAGACAGTAATGGATTATAACCCACTGCCAAAAACAGAAACCTGAGTTCATACTACTGGATCAGACAAGAATCATCCCTTGATACCCCATCTAAGGGGAAGATTTTGATGAGAATCAGGATATCTGCACAGACCTGAGGTGCCTCCTGATATGCTACTTATCAGCTGCAGAGGGAAGAGGTACCAAAAACCACTAATTATACAGTAAAGAAACTGGCTTAACACTTTGTTTTTAAATTTTTTTTTTAATCTTTATTTATTTTTGAAAGAGAGACAGAGTGCAAGTGGGGGAAGAACAGAGAGAGAGAGGGAGACACAGAATCCGAAGCAGGTCCCAGGCTCCGGGCTGTCATTACAGAATCCGACGCGGGGCTTGAACTAATGAACTGCGAGTCGGACGCTTAACCAACTGAGCCACCCAGGTACCCTGGGTTAACACTTTGGGTAATGAAAATTATCACCACCAAAGAGGGACGGAAGGACATCATGGGCCTCCAGATGTGGTACCCCCACGAGGACACATTACTAAGCGGTGTGATGACCTAGAATGTATTCCCTCAACCGAATCACAAGGAAACATCGGATAAACAAAAAACGAGCAAGATTCTATTATGGGGGTTGGGCGGGGGGAAGTGGCACACACCCTATACTTCTCAAAAAGTATCCATGTCATAAAAGACAAAGAATGGCTATGTAAACATTCTAGATCAAGAGAAGCTAAAGAGACATCATAACTAAATGCAATTGTTTGAACCTAGAATGGATTCTGCACCAGAATGGGAAATACAGGACATTATTAAGTCATTTAACAACACTGGACTCTGAACGGAATATTATACAGAAGTATTTGATCAATGTCAATTTAGGAAGGTAACTACCATGTAAGCGAATAGGCCTACTCTTATAAAATACACACTGAAGTATTTGGGGGGGAAAAGACCATAATGTGTGTGACTGGTCCAGAAAAAAACATGTATATACGTTGAAAGAAAGAATGTGCATGCGGTAAAATGTTAACAACAGGTAAATCTGGATAAGATATTCCTTTGTGCCATTTTAATTTTTTTGCAACTTTCTATAAATTTGTGATTGTTTCCAAATAAAAAGCATTTTTTTTTTTAAATTTTTTTTAACGTTTTTTATTTATTTTTGGGACAGAGAGAGACAGAGCATGAACGGGGGAGGGGCAGAGAGAGAGGGAGACACAGAATCGGAAACAGGCTCCAGGCTCCGAGCCATCAGCCCAGAGCCTGACGCGGGGCTCGAACTCACAGACCGCGAGATCGTGACCTGGCTGAAGTCGGACGCTTAACCAACTGCGCCACCCAGGCGCCCCTAAAAAGCATTTTTAAAAAGGTGTGAATATTGGGTGGTTTCCTTGACGAGAACAGAATAAGCTTTGTGAGGACAAGGTCCACCCCTTCTCGTTTACTTCTGTATCCTCAGCCTATGACACGGTGCTTGACACGAAGATTTACTGAAGGAATGAGTCAGGGAAGGACTATGAGGGCATATTACACCCAGTGTTTTGATTGAGGAAGGCCTTTCTGGAGGAAGTTCCACCTCAGGAGAAACCTGAAGTAGGTGAAAGAAACACGGAGACTCCTCTCCGCAGAAAAAGGCACGGCTCCTCGAGTGTGTGTGGGGAGCGGATGGGTGAGACGCATTAGAAGCAGAAATCAGATTAAACCTCTTTCAAAGAGTCTGCAGTCTTTCCCGAAGGCTATGGGGAACCACAGAACGTGGCTGAAAAGTGGCACCTTAAAGGACCTAAAGTATGAAGAGGTGAAGTAATGAAACGTTATGAGAGCATCTTATGATGTCTTTAGCAACCTCCTGGTTAACAGAAATCAAGTACATAGGCCTCGGCTGTCTCCACATAAATGGGCTTCTGGCTACTACTGCTTATACTGCACTGCAGTCTACTCACGCGTGCAAATATGACCACGCGACGGCCGAACGTGTAGCCAAATGAACAGTCTCCTGAGATAACTCAGTTTAAAATAAAGAGAACAGGGGCGCCTGGGTGGCTCAGTCGGTTAAGCGGCCGACTTCGGCTCAGGTCACGATCTCCCGGTCCGTGAGTTTGAGCCCCGCATCGGGCTCTGTGCTGACCGCTCGGAGCCGGAGCCTGTTTCAGATTCTGTGTCTCCCTCTCTCTCTGACCCTCCCCCGTTCATGCTCTGTCTCCCTCTGTCTCAAAAATAAATAAACGTTAAAATAAATAAATAAATAAATTAATTAATTAATTAAAATAAAATAAAGAGAACAATTTTCTTTTGAATCTCGGTCATGGCTGGTAGGAACCCAGCATCTCCACAACCTGAATATATTTTTGTGAGCCTTTCTCCTAAGAGATGCCACGGGAAGTCACATCATCATACTTTATTCTAAGAAGAGGGGGTGATGAATGAGAGAGGAAAGTTGTCCCCTATGATGATAACCTCAAAAGGTCAGACCTTTCCCAAACATCCAGTATCTTCCCTCGATAACCAAGAAAGCCCAACCCTCCGTGGAAACAAAACGTGCCTACGTGTGGTATGTAAAAATGATTTGACCATTGTCAAGACAGAAATCTCAATGATCATAAGCAATCACCTCCAGATAACCTAATGGCATGCTCCTAAAGAAGCCAAGGTCCAGATTTCAGCAGAAATAAGCAGACATCCATGTGAAAGATGGATCCCCATCCTCCACTTCCCCAGGCGACTGCTTCCTTAGGTAAAATCTTAAGATGTTTACACACATCCTCTGAAATACCCAAATAGCAAAGATTCATACGAAATCACAGTGCTTTTGCTTATTACTCGTAGTACACATATACACAATTTTGTTTCCACCTCTCGGGAGACTCAGGTTTGACAGAGCCTCAGATAGGAATGCTGATGAAAGTGTAAGTCAGGAGTGCTCCTATCACAGAGCCCTTCTCCGTCAATTCCCCATCCCAGAGTCTGGCAGGACTCAAGGCCACCTACTTGATCAATCCTGAAATGCAACTTGGTGACGGGGTCCCACTTCGAGTGACTGCTGCACGCAGCTGGCAAGTCATCCCCCTTATTCTCTGTAAAGTGGGTCG
Source organism: Panthera tigris (assembly GCF_018350195.1). Taxonomy (NCBI): domain Eukaryota; kingdom Metazoa; phylum Chordata; class Mammalia; order Carnivora; family Felidae; genus Panthera; species Panthera tigris. The sequence continues at coordinate 10,412,471 of NC_056674.1, forward strand.
AATAAGCTCTCTCTTCACAGAAATCCCAGGAAAACAAAACACCAAACCTGCTCTTGAACCTCAAGAAATAGAGACGGCAGCTCAACTTTGAACTAAGCTAAAATGTATTCTCCAAACCTTGTTTGGTCAGTTTCTTCAGCGCATGATATTCTGTGCCGCCCATGCAAGTCAACGTCTCCGCTATCTGAAGGACGCTAAAGACAGAAAGCAACAACTCTCGACTCTCAAGAACGTAGCAACTCATATTTTAAACCCAGAATGCTGCTGACTACACTAAAAAAGCTACCAAACAATGAGAATCAGCTGGCAAAGGAATGGTTAATTTGGGGACACCTGGTAACTTTCCACTTGGTAGAAATCGAATAGGTTCCCCGGTAGAAGCACACTCTTCTTACATGCCTTGTCTTTGATGTCCGGATAATGCAGTTTTACTAGTTCCTCAATTGGACTGAATTACACGGTAAACAAAGACTGTTATAAATCTAAGAACGCTGCAAACACTTGGTTTAAAGGAAATAGCTCGAAGTGCTTGGTCACAAACACGTTCAACTTTTCCAAGAGGTGGATTAAAAAAAAATTAGCTGAGTCACTAAATTTAATGATCTTAAGGCCACAAAGAAAGAGAAAGTAGAAGATGGGGCATGTCCGAGACTTTGCAATATCTTTAGTTTACATCTGATAGGAACCGGTGTTCTTAGCGGGCCACCAAACTCCTCAAACGGCAAAATCCAAATGTCCATTCTAATAATTTGCCAATATTAGTCCTTTGAAAACTGAAGAGTTACAGCAGAGGGGGAGAAAGTATTCTTTAAACTGAAACGACTTCTATCTTCAAGCTTTAGACAGCTAGTTGTATTAGAAAAACTAAACCCTAATATTTAGTAGTTTTACACCACAAGTCAACTCCTTCAAAAAGGAAAATACTTCAGGGGCACCTGGGTGGCTCAGTCGGTCGGGCGTCCGACTTCAGCGCAGGTCGTGATCTCACAGTCTGTGAGTTTGAGCCCTGCATCGGGCTCTGTGCTGACAGCTCAGAGCCTGGAGCCTGCTTCAGATTCTGTGTGTCTCTCTCTACCCCTCTCCTGCTCATGCTCTGCCTCTCTCAATCTCAAAAATGAATAAATGTTAAAGAAAAAATTTTTTTTCAAAAAGTAAAACACTTCAGGAACATCTTCAGTTTTTGTTACAAATATATGCAGCACTACAACATAACGCAAACAACTGAGAGCTCTTTCAGAACCAGCCACCAGACTTCCAGAGTTATTTACTTGACTTGTTTAACCACTATACCAGCTCCCCAAACAGTGTCTCAACTGGAAGGTAGGGGGGTGTTTTCTTTTTTACCACCTCTACAAAACTTAGGGCAAGAAGTGGCAACATTCCCAAGACAGTACACATTTCAAAGGACACAGAAATGCCACTGTGATCCAGCATTACTATGACTGCTAAAGTTCATCCTGTCAACAGCTCCATCAACACGCGTCCCCCCCACCTCCCGTCTTACCCCCAAGAGGAAATGTTTCTGGGCTCTGTGATCTGGAATGTCCCCTAAGACACAGATCCACCACTATTACCCATAACCAAAACTACTGTCTCTATCTCTGAGAATAGTCAAATTCTGAAGATGCATTTGGTTTCAAACAACCACGTATAGAATACCACACCAAACTAACAATACTATAATATTATATGGTAATTATATAATATTACATGATAATAAAGCAAAGAAATAATTTCATAGGGAGTTGCTAGCAAAAAGGAAGTAAAATACTTGGTACTATAATTTTTCTTAATCCCAATAGAGGAAGGGAATGGAAATATGCATTGTAACTAACAAGGCAAAGAGCATTTTCTAAACCTCCTTAATACCTCACTTCTCACCACCTTAAATTTCTGAATAAGTTTTCAAAGCTATGAATACCATCAGCAGCTGGTTAAAAGATCTGCATCAAGTAGATACAAGACTCTTATCTATGGGAGAGAGGAAATGCAAAAGGGGGGATCTAACTGGAAAACATTTTTCTTGTGAGAGAGACTCCAAAAGGAGAATTTTCTAGAGGAACAGATTTTCCAAATGAACCAGGAAGGATGGAATATAAAAGCTCCAGTAAGAAGAAAACACAACTCTATGGTCTACTGAACCACCAAACTTAAACAAGATGGTCTTTTTTTAAAAGAAAAAATTTTTCATTATTTATTTTTGAGAGAGAGAGAGAGAGAGAGAGACAAAACATGAACAGGGGAGGGGCAGAGAGAGAGAGGGAGACAGAGACTCTGAAGCAGGCTCCAGGCTCTGAGCTGTCAGCACAGAGCCCAACGTGGGGCTTGAACCCATGAACCATGAGATCATGACCTGAGCCAAAGTCAGACATTCAACTGAATGAGCCACCCAGGTGCCCCACAAGATGGTCTTTCAATGAGAGAATCAATTCACACCTGTCAGAATGGCTAAAATCAAAAACACGAGACCAGTGTTAGCAAGGATGTGGAGAAAAAGAAACCCTCTTATACGGTTAGTGGGAATGCAAACTGGTATAGCTACTGTGGAAAACAGTATGGAGGTTCTTCAAAAAATTAAAAATAGAACTACTCTATAATCTAGGAATCACACTACTGGACACTTACTGAAAAACACAAAAACACTAATTCAAGGGATACATGCACCCCATGTTTATCACAGCATTATTTTTTTTTTAATTTTTTTTTTCAACGTTTTTTATTTATTTTTGGGACAGAGAGAGACAGAGCATGAACGGGGGAGGGGCAGAGAGAGAGGGAGACACAGAATCGGAAACAGGCTCCAGGCTCTGAGCCATCAGCCCAGAGCCCGATGCGGGGCTCGAACTCAGGACCGTGAGATCGTGACCTGGCTGAAGTCGGACGCTTAACCGACTGCACCACCCAGGCGCCCCAAATTATTAACAATAGCCAAATTATGGAAACAGCCCAAGTGTCCATCAATAGATGAATGAATAAAGAAGATGTGGTATAAACATATAATGGAATATTATTTAGTCATAAAAAAGAATGAAATTTTCCATCTGCAACAACACGGATAGAGCTATAATGCTAAGCGAAATAAGTCAGAGAAAGACAAACACCACATGACCTCAACTCATGTGGAATTTAAGAAACAAAAGAGCAAAGGGAAAAAAAGAGAGAGAGAAACCAAGAAACAGACTCTAACTAGAGAACAAACTGAAAATTACCAGAAAGGAAGTGGGGGGTGGGGGACAGGGGAAATAGGGGATAGGGATTAAGGAATACATACAGGAGTGCCTGGGTGGCTCAGTGGGTTAAGCGTCAGGCTTTGGCTTGGGTCATGATCTCGTGGTTGGGGAGTTGGAGCCCCACGTCGGGCTCTGTGCTGACAGCTCAGAGCCCGGAGCCTGCTTTGGATTCTGTGCCTCCCTTTCTCTCTGCCCCTCCCCCACTCACGCTTGTGCTCTCGCTCTCTCTCTCTCAAAAATAAACATTAAAAAAATTTTAATAAAAAAATAAATAAATAAAATAAAGTTTATTTAAAAAAAGAGTACATATGTATCATGATAAAATAAGATAAAATGATTGAGAAACAAGATAGTCTTTAAAAACCCAAAGGTTTCCATTTTTATATTAATAAATGTAGAGTGAATTCTCTGAAGGTTTTTGTTTTTCCTTTAAAAACTTCACATAACTCACAGAAGAAAAGTGAGAAGTGAAGTCCAAGGTCCTCATTCAACCAATTCAATTATCTGTGAAATCCAGATAAACTTACAGAACCTTAAAGTTAGAGATGTGCACAAACGATGTGACAGGGTTATTCAGGAATTACAACCTTTATGAACCTGACTGACAGAGGGAGCCTTCGTTTCCTCTGTTGAGTTTTGCTGGAATGCGAAGCAATACCCTTAATTCTGCTCATCTCTTTACCACATGAAGAGTGTCGTAGGAAATGACTACATCAAACTCAACAAGCACAAAACAGCCTCCGATACTGAATAAAAGAGAAAGGTAGCCACTTGATGGCCCCAGTGACAGCAGCTAAAGTCTCTCCTCCTTCCTTCACAATATTTCAGATGGGTTAACCATTTTTACTCTGTAGTCTCTAATCTTTAGACCTGAGAACTGAACCAATCAAATCGCTTGTTTAGAAAGCTAAGACAATGTGAAGAAACAAAGAAGAAATGGGGCACTGTCCTTGCTGATGAGAATCTTCTAATTTACTTCACATATAATATTTTACTTAGAAAAACAAAAACAAAAACTTAACCACAAGACAAAAAAGGGCACAGACCATTTCCTGGGATCCAGAGGAAGAGGAGATCATTCAAATCTCGAGGGGTCAGAGCAGAAGTGAAATTTGAATTGGTACACAAAAGACTGGCAGGGCTTGGAGGGATGACCCAGGCGCTCTAAAGACGTGAAAGGGCAAGAATAATGGTGACCAAAACGGCAAAGCACCGGACACGTTTTGGGACAGACTGACTGGAACAGTGTTCGTGGGCGGTAGAAAGCGAGAAGGGCAGCAAGGACTCAGCCTAGGAACAGACTATTTTTACTTGTGCGAATCGAATATGACAATCTTTGATCCCACCAACGTTATTTATTATTGGGAACACTACTACTTTAAACTCCTCGTCTGACAAACTAGCACCGTCTAAGGAGTTGATCAGTCTAAGGAGCTGATCTCCTAACTTGAAAGAAAACTCCATTTGAATATGGCAAATTCTACTTCTATTCAGTTTAACGCAAGTTAAAATAATAAAATGGGGAAGGGGACAGAAAATATAGATTTACAAAGGCAGCAAAGAGGAAATATTTGCCCAGAAGAGTACTGGAGGTTGCCCCACTACTACAGGCTACACACACCTACTTCTGTTTAATGTGGGAGGGAGGATTTCCTCATAACCACGGAATCTCACTACATCCCCAGGGCTCTGGCTACAGGAAATCTCTGAAATGGGTCATCTGGATCTTTGGAAAGACTGATTTAAGTGTTTAACCATCTGGTCTTGAAACATGTAATCTCATGCAACAGACGGGCTATTCTTGGACACTGGATATGTACCGGCATTCAGCTCTCACTATGCCCTATGCAAACTCAATGGACAGCACTCTCCAGAGAGCCAGTGAGAAAAACCAAAAGCAGTTTTAAAGCACTGGTATCTTGGATGTCTGTTTGTAAAACAACCTGGCCTAAAGTTAATTTTTAAAAGAGCAGCTATGAAAGATTCTCTTCCATTCCATTTGTAATTTTGGCAAATGTCTCTTCCTGCTCCTCTCGATTCATTTTCTCCCCAAGCCCTAGTAAAGAAAGTTACCTCTAAATTCCAGGGCAGGGGCACCTGACTAACTCAGTCGGCAGAGCACATGACCCTCGATCACGTTGAGGTTGTTGAGTTTGAGCCCCGCGTTGGGTATAGAGATTATTTAAAAAAAAAAAAAAAAAAAAAAAAAAATCACATCAAATCAAATCTGAATTCCAGGGTAAAAAAACTATGCCACTATCTTACCATCCTCGCCAGCCCGCACTGAAGAAACCAACCAGCCCATTTTTCACCCTGACACAGTTCTCATGCTCTGAGGTGTGTAGAACTCTATGTGCAGGTCCCAAAGAAATAAAATTTCTAAGGCAAGCTATTCACAGGATGAAATCAACTTCCCCTGATGAATGAAAGGGGCTGCTTTCAGCAGAAGCACTTCCTTAAACTTTATCCTCAGCAGGTTTCTACCAGGTAGCTCTAGAGTTCTAATCAAGCTATCTGATCAAAGCAACTATAAACAAAGACAAAACCAAAGGCTGAGAAATCTTTTTCACTGATGCAGCAGGATTTCCCTGGGTTACCTATACCAAGAACAACAACAACAACAAAACAGGATTTCTCGATAAGCTGTAAAAATATCCCAAGCCAAAGGAAACTCAAAACCAAGGCCAATGCAGTCCAATAAGTCTTAGGATCACAGCCTACTTAGCATTAAATGCAGTGAGCTGAGATTCTTAGGAGACCAAGAAACAAAAACACAGCCAAGTCTTACCTTTGAATTTCCTGGTTTTCAGATCAATTCTACACTTTTTGAAATGGTAAAGAAAACCTGTATTATTATTTCAGCAGTTGCTTCTGAGCACTTACGATCTAAGCTATTCCGGTGTTTTTGTTTTTGCTTTAAACTAGAAAAATTTTGTAAATGATCCTCTCCATAAACGTTTCTCTGAATGTGTGAGAATGGAGGCACCATCCAGCCAAATGTGCCTTGCCAACAGAGGACAGTGCTGAAGAAACAGGCATTTCTGTCAAATTGGGGAAAACAGGTCAGCTTCTTTTCAAGTCCAACAGTAAGCCTTGTTATTCTATTCCCCTGATGGCATTCTAAGAGGACATGAGGATTTCAGCCCATTATTTCTAATTATTCTTCACTCCTTGTTTGAATTTTTCTATAAATTGTCAGTCGTAAAACAGGCTACTGTAAGTAATAAAAGCCAGGCCACATGCATAAGCTTTTCAAAAAAGAATGGTTTTATTTTACCTAAAGCACCTGTACTGAAGATAAGGACAAGGGTCACAAAGAGACAGAAGAAACAGAGTCAACTTCTATATCTGAATTGTTCCTTTGAAACAATTTGGATCCACAGATTAAAGAACTAACTTAGGGTCACACCAGCAAAATCCACACTCATAGCCATCTTTTCTACTTGCCGGTCTCCACATTTACTCACACATTTGCCTTATTTCAAATGAAGCTAAAAACAGATGTCTGAGAGAGATGAAAAAAATTAACACGTGCAAGAAAAAACACGCAAAAGGGCCTGGAATCAGCCCAAAATTGGGTCCTAAGCTCAATTAATCGTATTTGAAGATCTGCTACATTGAGGTGTGTATCCCTGTCTTCTAGAAGGGATGAATATTTGAGTTGATACGTGTAAAGCAAACTGGATTTTCTGAATGAAACGATGTTACACGTTGGCACTATTAACAAAAAGTTATTACGGAAAACATTATTTCCTGTTCAAGTATTTATCACCTCAATATCTGAAAAGCGTACTTCAGGTCCCTACTTTGAGGCTAGGAAAGGGGATATGGCGGGAAAAGGGTACAAGTGAAGCTTCTGTTTTATTCCTTGACTCGGGCTGCTTACACGGGAAGTCATTTCGCAATTGTTCACACTGTGCAGGCTTTACACACTTCTCTGTACACTTCTGTAAAAGCACGCCATCAGAGAAGTGAAGCGGCACGGGTACCTCACACGGCTCGCAGGTCGAGCCGGCCCTGTACTGCCACAACCCTGTGCTCGACCAACACGAGCAAGCACTGCAATACTCGCCCCCTTCCACACGAGGCCTCCGCCCGGGATCACGTCAAACAGGTGACTCCAATCCTCACGGGAGCCAGCGAGGAGTGTCGAGAAGCAGTGACCCGGAGAGCCCTGGATGTAACCGGCAGTTCTGCAGGGCTGTGCAGAAGGCTGAACGGGTGGCACATCAGACCTTCCAGCCTTAAAACAGAACAACTCAATTTGATCTGTTTTATACGTTGGGATCCCACGTAAAACAATTCTTTTTGATTTTGTTTTAATGTTTATTTACCTTTGAGAGACAGAGAGAGAGACAGAGGTGCAAGTGGGGGATGAGCAGAGAGAGAGGGAGACACAGAATCTGAAGCAGGCTCCAGGCTCGGAGCTCTTCAGCACAGAGCCCGATGCAGGGCTCGAACCCACGGACCGTGAGATCATGACCTGAGCTGAAGTCAGACACTCAACTGACGGAGCCACCCAGACGCCCCCATAAAACAAACTTTTTAAAAGTTCTATGGTTTTTTTTTTAAGAATAATTAAAAAAAATTTTTTTTATTTATTTGACAGAGAAAGCACGAGTGGGGGATGGCAGAGAGAAAGGGGGAGAGCAAGAGTCCCAAGCAGGCTCTGCACTGTCAGCATGGAGCCCCAATGCAGAGCTCAAACTCACAAACCGTGAGATCGTGACCTGAGCCAAAGATGGATGCTTAACCAACTGGGCCACCCCGATGCCCCTCTCTATGGGTTTTTTTAAAAGCTCAAAAAACTTCATGGTTTGAAAAGCCATTTAATGATCAGACATTTGGTGGTCTGATTCCCAAGATTTTGCCAAGAGACAAGAGAGTCAAAAAGAGCCTCCTGATCCATCCCCCCAACCCTTTCTTTTCTTCCCCTCATTCAGGAAACTCATCCCGATTAGTGACTACTGAGATCAAGAAAAAAGAAACAACTCAGTTAGAAATGGAACTCGTCCTCAAAGCATAAGAGACTGTTAAAAACTGAGAACAAACTGAGGGTTGATGGGGGTGGGAGGGAGGGGAGGGTGGGGGATGGGTATTGAGGAGGGCACTTTTTGGGATGAGCACTGGGTGTTGTATGGAAACCAATTTGACAGTAAATTTCATATATTAAAAAATAAAAAAAATAAAAAATAAAAAAGAAATGGAACTCGTCCAGAATCCAGGCCTCCTCTGACAATGCCCCACTCCTTTGCCCCCCAGGTCCTGTCTTCCTACTGTATCGTGCTGTCCCCGCCTACCTAAGACATGGACGGCAGGAGAGGTCAGGGGCAAATCTGCGGAGGACACAGTTACACTAAGGAGAGTCTGGACTTCATTCCGAGGAAGCCCCAGGATGCTGGACAAGAATGGCGTGGTCAGGTCTGGGTCGAAAAGGGGAATTCTGAGAGCAATCCGTACACTCTCATCCTCCCTCCAAATCTGTCTGCTATTTTACCCTCACCCAGTGGGTAAATGCTTCCCGTGTAAAGGCCACTTCGAACCTGGTCATAATAAGCACTGTGAAAAACAACTGCTCACGATGGAAACGCTGACACAGTGGTGGTGTAAGATGCCCCTTTGAAAAGCCTTGTCAGGGCCCAGTCTTTGTAATTTAGTGGTGGCTCACAGGAAGCGCCTGAGAGCCAGATTCTTTCTGACTGTGCTCAAGGCCATAATTTCCTTCCCATACTTAAACCAATGACCCTGTGTCTCACTGTCAAGGGAGTCTGCCAAAGGGAGAGGGCAGATAAATAAGAAGCAAAATCTGAAGAAAACTGGCCACTTTGCAAAAAATTCCTAGGATTCTTCTTGGGATCAACAAATTTAAAAGGACTTCTAGATGAACGGATCTGTTTCTCCAAATGAAAAGCCCCTGGAAGGCAGAGCTGGGGAAAGCTGACAGCCAACTCCTTCAGGTAACAGATGCGGAAGCTGAGGAGGAGAAAGGAAGAGGAGAGAGGAGAGAGGAGAGAGGAGAGAGGAGAGAGGAGAGAGGAGAGAGGAGAGAGGAGAGAGGAGAGAGGAGAGAGGAGAAAGGAAGGAGGAGGAGAAAGGACACAAGCCGCTGTCAGACCTGTGCTCGAACTAAGCAGGGCCTCTCTCCCACCTCCAGCTCCCACCCCAGAGTGGTTTCCACACACCCCTCTCTGCCGTGAGATGGTAAGATTAATGAAGATCATAAAATCAAAAGGGAAAGGGGGCAAAAAGGAGTGACATTTGGCCAGTTACCACGTATTACAGTCACTATCTCCGCCCTTCACCATGTGTGTATTTTCACCAGGTTCTGCTACGTGTTCTGTACAGTACCTAACTACCACCCATTACTTCAAGATAAATTTCAAACTATAAAACACGTCCTGTTGGGGAGTCCAAAAATAACTAAGAAAACACTTGTGATCATGTAAGCAACTTACTAAATGGCATTTTCTAAAAAATGCTAGCTACATGATTTTCCCTTAGATAACAGACCAGAATAGTAACTAGTTCCTCCTTATCAACCACCATTCCTTGAAAGTCCTCAGCCAGTAATTTTCATGAAGATCAATGAGTCACCTCTTATCACTACTTCAGCCCTCAGACTTAAGAAGGAAAACAGGTCCGGCCTACCCTTCCATGACAGCTGTCCTACTAGAGGAAATCACCTTGACCTCATGTGTTTGGCTGCTGTTCAGGAAACCAGGTCTGAGTTAAAATTCTCAAAAATACACTCACTTTGGGTAACAGCATACCCTTCTCAGTTATATATGCATAGAATGCCTGCCCTATTTCTTCCCGACATAAACCCACTGAGGGTCTAGTGACCTCAACTTCCAGTCCCCAGGTTACACATGATCCTAAGAACATATCGCAGGTACATTCTTTGTAAAGTCTTAAAATCAAAGTACAACAAATAGCTACTGCTGATTTCTAACTCACATTAGAAAGAATGGAATAGGAAAGTACACCACCATTATAAAACCTTATCAACAGACTGATTTTGACTACCCACAGCATCGACTATGTTAAAATCTTAAATGAAAATTGTCATCTCATGGCTAATGTGACTACTACGGTCTGCAGGAGGAAGAGGAGATTTGGTGATGAACAAACATGATTCAACTCAGCTCCTTCACTTCTGCACACATCTCCCCAACTCCTTGGACCGCTCCCCTGCTCCTGCATCCGCTATTTTGACTTTCTGCTCAGAGGAGCCACTGTGTAAGAGAGCCCATAAAGGGGTTTCATTTTGCTGTCCCTAAAAGGACAATCCCTCTGGCAATCAAACCCCTCAAGAGTGCAGGTGTCAGCATGTAAATAAACTTCTATAACTTATCAGCACCAAAGTGCCCTATCCAAAACACCAACCCCTCTTTCAGTCTTCTCCAGCAAGGACATTCTAGGGTACACTTGGATGAAGAGATGATCCACACCTGCCTGAGCCCTTTTGCCCAGTGAAGAATCGTACACAGTAAGGTGGGGTTTCTCTCACTGTTGTTTCTTTTTTTTTTCTCCTCCTCCTCCTTTTTGGAAAGGGTGGGGTTGTTTCGTGTTAACTTGTCAGTCCTTGAATTTATATATTCCTCCACTGTCTTACTGGAGTGGGCCGTTTCAAAGACAGCAATTACAATCTATGTATCGTGGCTTGTCAAGTCTTACGATTACATGAGTTCAAAAACTGGGCTACTGACTCCATTTTCCATATTGACTATGGAACAGAAAGCCCAACTCAACCAGTTAAATCATGAGCGCTAAAAGCCTAGTCAGGAGCAATCAAAAGGCAACTGAGCTTGAAAGTTGTACGTCCACATTCCACACTGTTAAGGTTGCAATGAGCAGATGGCACGGACAGAGCTGGAATGTGTTCAATACAGCCTTCGCACGCCCCTTCTCCGTCCCCCCTCCAAAACCCATATTCCTACGAGCGCAAGCCTCGCTCTATAATCCAATACAGTAAGGCCAGTGTTGTCTGGAGTCACTAAGTTTTATATATGCTTGCTGCTAATTAAAGACCATTCAATTTTAAGAACTTAATAAAAAGGCCATAAACCTGTATCATTCTACAAGAATGCCAAGAATGGTAAGTAACTAATATTCTTCCAAAGTGACCTTTATTAAGGGCTGCCTCTCCAACTATGCCAACTAACATGTCAAGAGGCAGAAACATTCCTGTCACAGGCTACTCCCATTTTGAAAAGCAAAGGCAAGTGAAAAGGCCTTCTTCAAGTTACCAAAGCAACTCAAGCGCCTACAGTGAAAAGTACCAGCGCAAACAGTCTGAAAAGTGACAAAATCAGAGTTTAAAAACCCTGGCACTTACGGTGCCAGCAAATGATTCGGAAGAATTCTGAGAAAGGTAACATTAGCATTTTAGTGGTAGAACATTTGGAGAGTAGCCAAGAGACCTGGACTTTCTCTCTAACTAGGTCATTAAATCTTGCAGGTGGGGAGGGCGGGGGAGGCACACACAGATAGAAACTAGTTAAATGGCATCTCAGAGCCAAGCTATCTTGACAGCTTTCATCCGTCAGCAGGATCACTGGACAATAATGTTCTTCAAGGAGACAGGTAGGTCTCTGGGGGCTAATGACAACCTAAGTGCACACAATTATAATCAGCCTGATAACGATCAATCCCTACCGCTGGAATGTACACTCAAACTCAACAGCTGAGAGAGAGAATCTATCTGCTGCCAGGGAAGCTAGATCACCTGGATGCCCACAGCCTCAAGTGTTCCTTCCCACATCTGCTCTTGCTTTCCGCAAACCACACTCTGTAGAACAGCAAATTATCTTTTTGAAGTACATCTCTGATCTTGTCAATCGCCTGCTTACAACCCCTCCGAGCCTCTCTGCCCTTCTACTAAAACCTCAAATTCTTATACATCCCCAAATGTGATCTCATCTCCACCACTGTACCTTTTTCTCACTAGACTCTAGCTACTGTGGCCTTCCTTCAGGTTCCCTGGATGCCCCACTTATTTATTCTCATTCAACCATTCAACAAAAAGTTACTGAAGTATTTTTATGAATTACCTACGATTGTGCCAGGCACTGTCCTACACACTGGGGATACAGCAATGAACAAAAGAGACAAAGATCCTTGCTCACACTCTACCAAGGGGAAACAGAATCAGAAAACAAAAAAGTGAGGGAGTTAAATAATGTGGGCTCTGGAAGGACCGTTCCAGGCAGAGTAAACCTAACTGCAAAGGCTCTAGGGACGAGTAATAGTTTTCTTTTCACATGTTTCTTGTTAAATCGTGAACTCCAAGATGAGGATCTAATGTCTTATCTTGTTTTTTCTTAATGTTTATTTATTTTTGAGAGAGAGAGTACACCAGCTGAGGAGGGGCAGAAAGAGAGGAAGAGAGACGATTCGAAGCAGGCTCTGCACTGTCAATGCAGAACCCGATGCAGGGCTCGAACTCACCAACCGTGAGATCATGACCTGAGCTGAAATTGGATGCATAACCAACTGAGCCACCCAGGTGCCCCTCTATTGTCTTATCTATTCTGCTCTCCATCCAACCCCAGCACTGAACATAATAATGCCTGGCTCAATAATTACCTGCTAAATAAATGGGATAAGTGAATCAGTTTCTATTTTTTTTTTTTTTATATTTATCTTTGAGAGAATGCAAGCAGGGGAGGGTCAGGGAGAGCGGGGGACAGAATCTGAAGCGGGCTTTGCGCCCACAGGCTGACAGCCGCGAGCCTGACGTGGGGCTCGAAGTCACAAACTGCAAGATCATGACCTGAGCCAAAGTCGGACACTCAACCAACTGAGCCACTCAGGTACCCCAAGTGAATCAGTTTCTAAAGAAAAAAGAAAAAACCCCCACAAAACCCACAAACCAAACCAAAACAATAAACGAACCAGAAAAAAAGCCAAAAAGGTGTACCCAAGAAATAAAAGTGTTACCTCAAGTTATCAAAGGTGCCTGCACAAGTTACAAAGACTTCAAATACACGGTTTATGATTAGAGTGAATTTAGTGCCACTTAAAGAGATATCCTAATAACAACAATGAGTCTTACCAAGGAATCATCCCAGGAAGAGGTAAAAGCATACAAAGAAAGAGCAAGAACCTTCAAAGATATAAAGTAATCAAGACATTCAAATGATGCAGAGAACCAGAATTCGTTATTGACTCCAATGGCCTGCCCCAGCCCACTGCCAGCTAGGCCAGTCAAAAAGCTGATCGGATGGATTGTCCCCCCCCAACTCCACTGTCGCGGCCTTCACCGTGCCCTTTGCATCACAAAGCCTGGACTAAGGGCAGTTTCCTCACTGGTCTCTCCCAGGCCAAAGCACTGTGTACTGTGCTCCGTGTTAATTTTAATAGTCTTTGCCACATCTCCACCCCAATTTGACTCCAATCTACCTTTCCAGCCTCTCCCAACTATCCTTCAACAAGAACTCCACACTCCAGATAAACTGTTCCCTGAAAATGCCTTGTACATTCCTGCTTCCAAACCTCCACACAGGCTGGACCCCTTATCTGGAATCCCATTACACCTCTCCCCTTTCTGAATGCTGTCAGTTTAAAATACTGCCTCCTCTTCCCATCTCCACTATGACATATTCATCATCCCCAAGCAGTCATAGCATTCATTCGGCCACACTTGGCTTTCTGTGCTTTTCTCTGCATCACCAGAACTGAAAGCCCGCAAACCACATTTCCCAGACCCCTTTCCCAGCTGGCTTCCAGGTAGGTTCTGCCAAAAGCGGGAGACTGGATGTCAGGAAGAGGGAGACAACACTCTTCCTGCTTCTGGTCTGTCTGCAGCAGCAAGCAACTGTGGAGGGCTGCAGACAACGGCACACGGCACACGGCACACGGCACAGGCTCCGCATCCTCAGCATCCTCAGCCGGGTGCTGGCTCTTGGCTTCCTGCTGAGCTGTGGCAAAAGAGCTCCGGCAGCAGCTCTCCAGTCGGAGGTTCCAGCCCAAAGGCAGCTAGCTTCCTCATCTTTGGGTAACGACCCCCTGTCTCCCTTTTGCTTCTCTCCACACACCATCTTTTCCTCATTTTGCTCCTCCAGGCCTTCCAACACCTCTGGAACGGATCTCTCGCATTTAAATCCCTCTCTGCTTGACGCAGCTAGAGTGGAGTTTCCACTTTCCTGACTGGACAATAACTGATAGAACAGCAGATGACGAGGAAATAAAAATAGCAGCATCGACAAAGATGGAAAATGAAATATAAACTGGCCAAAGATGACTACCAATTTTTAAAAATCCCATAGAATGAAATCCTAGAAAATGTCTCCTTAGGTATATTACAATGTACTTTTTGAGTTCTAAAGATTAAGATGCTAGCTTAGCTGTATATTTAGCCAAACATTTATAGTATAGTTTCGTTGTATGTTTTTTAATTCTTTTTTTTTAAACGTTTATTTATTATTGAGACAGAGAGAGACAGAGCATGAGCACGGGAGGGGCAGAGAGAGGGGGAGACACAGAATCCAAAGCAGGCTCCCGGCTCTGAGCTGTCAGCACAGAGCCCCACGTGGCGCTCAAACTCACGAACCGCGAGATCATGACCTGAGCCGAAATCAGATGCTTAATCGACTGAGCCACCCAGGCGCCCCTAGTTGTATGTTTTTTAAAAGAAGTCAATATTGCATCTCTCTTTGACTAACCGAGTTTCTGTGGAATACAGAGAATCCTTCCAAGTGTTTCTTTCTGTTTCTCCAGAACCTCACACACAGGAAGTAATTCTTAGGTAAGTGGTGTCTGACTGATGACTGTTACAAAGCTTTGGAATTCACGGAGATTGGGGGATGAAGGCCAAGCAAATAGTCCAGTTCTTTTTTTTTTTTTTTTAACGTTTATTTTTGAGACAGAGAGAGACAGAGCATGAACGGGGGAGGGTCAGAGAGAGAGGGAGACACAGAATCTGAAACAGGCTCCAGGCTCTGAGCAGTCAGCACAGAGCCCGACGCGGGGCTCGAACTCACATACCGCGAGATCATGACCTGAGCCGGTCGGACGCTTAACCGACTGAGCCACCCAGGCGCCCCACAAATAGTCCAGTTCTAAAAGCAACTTGAAAACAAATCTCCGGGCACCTGGGTGACTCAGTCAGTTAGCTCAGTTAAGGGTCCAACTTAGGCTCAGGTCATGATCTCAAAGTTTGTGAGTTTGAGCCCCACGTTGGGCTCTGTGCTGACGACTGGGAGCCTGGAGCCTGCTTCAGACTCTGTGTTTCCCTCTCTTTCTGCCCCTCCCCAGCTCACGCTCTGTCTCTATCTCGAAAAATAAACATTTATTTATTTTTGAGAGACAGAGAGACAGAGCGCGAGCAGGGGAGGGGCAGACAGAGAGGGAGACACAGAATCCAAAGCAGGCTCCAGGCTCTGAACTGTCAGCACAGAGCCCTACATGGGGCTTGAACTCATGAACTTTGAGATCATGACCCGAGCCGAAGTCAGACACTTAACTGACTGAGCCACCCAGGTGCCTGCCTTGTCATCTCTCTTTTGTACAAGTAATACCAGCAAATACTGGGACGCCTGGAGAGCTCAGTCAATTAGGAGTCTGATTTGATTTTTGGCTCAGGTCATGGTCTTGCGGTTCGTGAGATAGAGCCCTGAGATGGACTCCATGCTGACAGCGTGGAGCCTGCTTGGGAATGATCTTTCTCCTTCTCTCTCTCCCCTCCCTCATTCACACTCTTTCTCTGTGTCTCTCAAAATAAATAAAAAACTGGGGCGCCTGGGTGGCTCAGTCGGTTAAGCATCCGACTTCGGCTCAGGTCATGATCTCACGGTCCGTGAGTTCGAAAAAACTGGGGCGCCTGGGTGGCTCAGTCGGTTAAGCATCCGACTTCGGCTCAGGTCACGATCTCACGGTCCGTGAGTTCGAGCCCCGCGTCAGACTCTGTGCTGACAGCTCAGAGCCTGGAGCCTGCTTCTGATTCTGTGTCTCCCTCTCTCTCTGACCCTCCCCCGTTCATGCTCTCTCTCTGTCTCAAAAATAAATAAACACTAAAAAAAATTTTAATAAATAAAAAACTTAAAAAAAACTATTAAAAAAATACCATCAAATACTCTCAAGCCAGGCACAGCATCAAATAAACTATATGCATGTGTTTTCATTTCATTTTTCACAATAATCCAATGAGGCAGGTACTGTTAAACCCCCATTTTCCAGATGAGAAAACAGGCTCAGAGAGGGAAAGTAACTCATTCTAGACCACCCAGCTTCATGTGACGCTTACCGCCTGCTTCTGAAGCTGGCACACCCGGCTGAACCCCAACACTGCACGGCTGCTAAGCCAGAATGGACAAGAACAGCTGTGCAGGTTGAGCCTCCTGAAGAAAAATCAAAGCTACCTATTGCTAGAATCCATTTGCTCTGTTAGCAGAGCTCTCCACTGTGAGGGGGGCAGGCTCCTCTCTACCTAGAAGCAAAACCGGAATAATATATGTGTGTGAGTGCCTCATGCTGCTCAAAGTACTATTACATACCTTGCCTTACAATTTCTTAAACGCACCTGGGAATGACAGGTATTTCCTCCCTTCCTTAGATAAGAACACCGAGACCTGGAGACTACACCCCTCACCCAAGTAGGGAAGGATTCAATATGCTGCCTCCTCAATGGAAATGATGACGTCACCCAAGACTCACAAGAGAAACAGAATGTCTGCCATAGTTTGTTTGTTTTCACTGTTTTTTAATTTATCTTAGAGAGAGAGAGAGACAGAGAACGAGCAGGGAAGAGGCAGAGAGAGAGACACAGACTCCGAAGCGGGCTCCAGGCTCCCAGCTGACAGCACAGAGCCCGACGCGGGGCTCAAACTCACAAACCGGGAGATCATGACCTGAGCCAGAGTTGGATGCTCAACAGACTGAGCCACCCCAGCGCCCCATAACATCTGCCATAGTTTTAAACACAAAGACCATCTCCAAAACGCCACTTAATGGAACATGGCTGTCTTTAAACTTCAGTATAATTTGCCACTGAGAATCAGTATCGTTTCAGTTGTCTGAGCTCAGTATTTTTAAATTGTGAGAAAACACTAGCTCGAGCCTTTCTTCATTTCTCAAACCATGGAAGGGAGATGTTCTAAGTTTCTGCCCTTAAATTTAATTTCATGTTTTTTCTCTCATCCCACTGCAAAAACGCATTTCTACTCACACAGAAAGTACACCTGAAAAATCACCAAGGAAGTCATCATGTGACCTTGTGATTCTGGAGATCCTCTTTCAACGCTCCAGCAAAATGACCTCTTTCATACCGATCAGACAGCAATGTTGGTATACGTCCTGTGAGGGGCAGCTCCTCCTAAGGACAATCATAAAATTAAGCGCTCCGGGAAGAAAATCAACGTCAAATGTACAAAATGAAAACACCTGTACTAAAACCCCGTGGGTAGGAGAATCCATCTCTTTAATCTCCGTCTCAAGAACCCACAAAACAGCAGAGTAAAACGTGACACAGCAGACAATGGGAAAAGACCCGTGTCTTTCCTTTCCCTCAAAGTGAAAACCACCCGGACACAGTGTACACACGTCAATTCCATTTAAAGTTTCAAAGAAAAAATTAAAACAGCTCAAAGACAATTAGAAGTAACATTTTATTCATAGATCAAAGCTGCTTTAGAAATCTCACATCACTGTTTCACACTCAAAATCTCTAACCTCAAGGTAAGAATCTCACTTCATCAGGTCATTTTTGATAAATTCGCCCAATCTACAAGGAAGCCTGAGGGGTGCCTGGGTGGCTCAGTCGGTTAAGTGTCTGACTTCAGCTCAGGTCATGAATTTGCAGTTCATGAGTTCGAGTCCTGCGTCAGGCTCTGTGCTAATAGCTCAGAGCCTGGAACCTGCTTCTGATTCTGTGTCTCCCCCTCTCTTCCCCTCCCCCTCTCATTCTCTCTCTCTCAAAAATAAATAAAAATATTTTTAAAATTTTTAAATAAATAGGGGGCACCTGGGTGGCTCAGTCAGTTAAGTGGCCAACTTCAGCTCAGGTCATGGTCTCACGGTTCGTGAGTTTGAGCCCCATGTCAGGCTCTGTACTGACAGCTCAGAGCCTAGAGCCTACTTTGGATTCTGTGTCTCCCTTTCTCTCTACCCCTTCCCTGCTCACACTGTCTGTCTGTCTCAAAAATAAATAAACAAAAGAAATTAAAAAAAATTTTTTTTAATAAACAAACAAATAAATAAATAAATGGAAGCTTGACTTTGTCCATAAGCTTCTGAGCTGCGTGGAAATAATTTCCCTTGAAATCCACAGGCAACAGATTGCATCCTAATTACATCACTTTTTGTGTTGAGGGTGCTGGGGACAAACTTAAGGGCAAGGGAGTTGTATCTAAAAATATTCACCCTGGGATGCCTGGCTGGCTCAGACAGTAGAATATGCGACTCTTGATCGTGGGGTTGTAAGTTCAAGCCCCATGTTGAGCTTACTTAAAAAATAAGATTAAAGATTATAAAAAATAAAAATACTAAGCCTAATCACAAAATGGAAGCGCTTGGAAAACAACTGCATCCTGAATTTATGGTAAAAAAAAAAAAAAAAAAAAAAAAAACAACAACAAATCAGGAGAGACGTTTGGTTTTTCCCAATATGCAGTCTTTGCCAATGTGAAACTGTATGTAAGAATTTAAGAGTCAGTCTGAAATCTTCTTTTAAGTTTATTTTGAGAGAGAGAGATAGAGTGAGAGAGAGAGCGAACGCATGCACTGAAGAGGCAAAGAAAGAGGGAGAGGGGGAGAGAGTCACAAGCAGGCTCTGCACCACCAGCATGGAGCCCAATGAGGGGCTCAAAACTCACAAACCATGAGATCGTGACCTGAGCCGAAATTGAGAGTTCAATGCCCTATGGACTGAGCCACTCAGGTGCCCCCAGACTGAAATCTTTTTTAAAAATGGAAAGAACTCAGCAGAAAGGCAGAAATAAACCCGATACAGAAACACTTCAAAAATACTTGTAAGTAAACGTGCTCTTCTCAAATACATTCTCAGTTAGTGAAGACGGTATTACAAATCTATATCCCAATCCTGTTTAAGGGATTCACTTATAATGGATGGAATTAAGTCCCTAAATCTACCTAAACCCTGGGATCATACTCCTATTGGTGCAAAAAGCTTCCACCCAATCTTCCTAGGCTAATTTACTTACGATACGATACGATACGAAGACCTCACTGGGGACTAGATAATGTAAAAATGCTGGCAGTGACCTTGGCACACATTTTAAACATTTTTAATCTGCTTAAATTATAGGCCAAAGGCAGGGTGGGGACAGTACTCATAATAAATAAGAGAAGAGTACTTCGTAATCTTCAAAGTGCTTTCTCATTTAATCTTCACAACAACCCCCAGAGCAGAGGCCGGTGCCCACTATCCAGATCCCAGAATTGTAATGCTGGTGAAGGGACTAACATCCCACTCAATACATTCCACTAGAATAAAAGCAGAGGGTCTTGTCTGGTTGTTCCTGATTATATTCTCAGGACCCAGCCTAGTACCTGGTACATGGTAGATGCTCATCAACACCACTATTACATGTTCAGAAAGTCCAATCCAGGGCGCCTGGATGGCTCATCTGGAGCATATTACTCTTGATCTCGGGGTTGAGCTCAGAGCATCACGTTGGGTGTAGAGGTTACTTAAAAATAAAATCTCTAAATAGAACTACCCTACGACCCAGCAATTGCACTACTAGGTATTTACCCAAAGGATACAAAAATGCTGATTCAAAGGGGCACATGCACCCCAGTGTTTATAGCAGCACCATTAACAATAGCCAAATTATGAAAAAAGCCCAGATGTCCATCAGCTGATGAATACATAAAGAAGATGTGGTGTATGTGTGTGTGTACATGATCTCACAGTTTGTGAGTTCAAGCCCCGTATCGGGCTCTGTGCTGACAGCTCAGAGCCTGGAGCCTGCTTCAGATTCTGTGTCTCCTTCTCTCTGCCCCTCCCCCACTCACGCTCTGTCTTTCAAAAAAAAATTAAAAAAAAAAAAAAAAAAAAAGAATGATATCTTAGGGCACCTGGGTGGCCCAGTTGGTTAAGCGTCCAACTCTCGATTTCAGCTCAAGTCATGATCTTACAGATCATGGGATCAAGCCCTGTATTAGGCTCTATGCTGACAGCCCAGACAGAGCCTGCTTGGGATTTTCTCCCTCTCTCTGCCCCTCCCTACATGCTTTCTCTCAAAAATAAAAAAAATAAACATTAAAAAAAAAAAATCTTCCTTTTGCAACAATATGCATGGAACTAGAGTGTATTATCATAAGTGAAATAAGTCATTTACTTATAATATCAATAATATCATTCCACTTATACGTGGAATTTAAGCACCAAAACATGAACATAAGGGAAGGGAAGGAAAAATAAGATAAAAACAGAGATGGCGGGGGTGGGGGGGCCTGGGTGGTTAAACATCTGACTTTGGCTCAGGTCATGATCTCACAGTTCATGAGTTCGAGCCCTACATCGGGTTCTCTGCTCTCAGCATGGAGCCTGCTTCAGATCCTCTGTCCCCCTCTCTCTGCACCTCCCCTGCTTGTGCATGCTCTCTCTCTCAAAAATAAACATTTAAGAAACAAAACAAACAACAGCAAAAAACAGAAAGGAAGGCCAACCATAAGAGACTCTTAAAAACAGAGAACAAACTGAGGGTTGCTGGAGGAGAGGAGGATGGGGGATGGCCTAAATGGGTGATGGGCATTAAGGAGGGCACTTGCTGGGATGAGCACTGGATATATGTAAGTGATGAATCACTAAATTTTACTCCTGAAACCAATACTATACTATATGTTAACTAACTTGGATATAAAGAAATATATTATTTAAAAAATAATAATAAAAAAATAAAATCGTAAAAAAAAAAAAAAAAAAAAAAAAAAAAAGTCTAATCCACCTTGCAGAGAAGATAACCCAGTCCAGAAGTACTATGACTCAGCCAGGGCCATAATGCTGGCTGTTTCCCACACTCCTAGTTCCTAAATCAAGGTGGGTTCTTCCCCCTAACAAGGCTGTCACTGAGGCTATAAAAGGGTTCCCAAACCCTCTCAGAACTCAAAACTCCCACTGGCATTTGACCATTTTTCATGTTTTCAATAAATTTAACCTATATTCTTTTCCTCCCTCAGGCAGACATTTAGTTTCTTCTTATGCATCAGTATTCACTTTAGTTCCACAACGCTTTATTATGTGTAATAATATGCCCCTGTATCACGCACACAGGCAGTGCTTACTCTGTACAAAGGACAGTGCCCGTGGAGGGTAAAGACGAATGTCAGTGCTCTGAAGGACTCCGAAGCTGATCATAATTAAGACAGGCAGGATCAGGAAGGACACCTGCACCTGCAGACTATGGGAGAAGGGACAATCTCAGCAAGAAGACCAACCTGAGCTGACAGAACCTGAACAGGTGTTCAGGAGAGAGCAAATGGTACACGTGACCAGAAGCCGTGGTGCAGATGAGGAAGCCAAGTGATGATCTGGAATCAACCTCTGAGGGCAAGAAACTGCCATGTCATTCTGCAGGCAGTATTTCACTCCTTCCTGACATCTCTTTCTTCCCTACTGGTCCCACTTTCTCTTTGCCAAAGGAAGAAAAAAAGCACACAAAAGGTTTTGAGTATTCAACTTCTATCTTCATTATGTTCTTTTTATTTGGAAAAGTTCTCTCAGTAGTATCTTAATATGATGGACAATTAACTGTGGCTCTACACCTACCCAATGGATCAATTAACCAAGTAATCTTTTACCAGTTAAGGATCGCTTTGACAATATGATGAAAATTTGGACCTTCTCCCACAGAAAATGCACTTACACACAAAAAATTCAGGAACCCCAGATTAAGAGCCTTTGCCCTAGCAAAAATCATGGAACAGGCCAAAAAAAAAAAAAAAAAAAAAAAAGAGAGAGAGAGAGATTCAGCTACTCCTTCCAATACTAATTAGGAGTACCCAATTCCCCCATTCACATAAGTAGAATTATCTTTCTTCTGAGTGACACAGTAATTATCATTAGTGAAAAAAATAAAATGAGGGAATTTCTCCATGATTTGTAATCATTGCTTACTAATAACAATACAGCTTCCATTTATTGGGCCCTACTCTGTGACCAGCCCTTTGCGAAGCAGTGGACACGTTGTATATAATATGAAAGTCCTATATGGCAGCTAATAGTTTAACCCTATTTTATACATAAGGAAGCTGAAGTTCAGAGGGGTCAACCATGACCTGAGTCAAGGCTATCCAGCTGGAAAATGGCACAGCTGGGTTTGGAACTCTGGCATCTTGACTTTCAAAACCCATCTATACTGCCTCCCAGGGGAGGTGACCTTGACACCATATTGATTACTGAGAGAAATCAAAAGATACTGCCATCTCCTAGTAAGTAAACAGTGAAGTCCAAGGGTCCAGCCCAGAATTACACACCCTCTCGGTGTCCAATAGATGCTTGCTAAGTGACCTAAGGCAAAGAGAACCTTACACTCTTGACCAGAGCAGGGGGAAACGGTGCCAGCAGTCTTCAAAAGAGTTCCATGTTAATACATGTATCACTGTCATGTTTCCAACTGGACCTCCCCAGCTTGGCAATGGCCATAAGCACCTAATCTGTTACACCCTCACATGCAAAGGTTTGCAACATATCAATGAGGTAATAAGTCAACAGTACAATTTCACTAAAACATACAATTTAAATACTCTTTCTCCTGTGTTCCTGTCCTGTACATCCTACCCTGAACATCCTCCAAGACTACAGCTGCGATTCAACATGATAGCTGTTCCCATGAGACTACTGGCTACCATTTCGGAGTACCTACACTGTGTATCACCAAGAGCTGATTTAGGGCCAGGACCTGCTCATCCTCATCTTCATGTGACCACTACTCAGTTACCTGGACCTAGGAAAGCAGTGATTATTATTTCAAATATAAAGATGTTTTTACTAAACAGCGAGAGAATAGATGAAAGTTTAAGAGCCGTAATACCAAGCTTCCAAAAAAAGAGAACACTTCACACAATCCTCCCTCAGATATTCAACAGTACAATTTTTGCAACAAGGACTCCTCCAAGTATCACAGAAAAACCAAATGCAGTGCCCAATCTAAAATGGTGAAATAAAAGGAAGACAAAATGAGGCCATGGGTCTCAGCGTTACTCTAAACCTGTGGTTCTAATCTTTTTTGGGTCATGGATTCCTTTGAGAATTTAACAAAAGCTACAGATCCTCTCTCCACAAAAAATAAACGGAACCAAAATGCAGCATATTCTCTTAGGAACATTATGGACACTCCCCCAACCATACCCCTTAAGGATCCAAAGACCCTCAGAGTTTATAGCCTTTGCTTAGAATTTGCATCTCTAGCCACATCTAACTAGGGGCAATCCAAACTCACCAACCACTGTTTTTCAGAGGTCATACCAACACCAAGGGAAACTGAGGACAGAGGTGATGGCTTTAGCACCTGCTAAACCACAAGGGTCCCTACTCCTCTTGTTACCTGATTCATGTTATTAAGCCACAATAACAAACTATAAGGTGAGGATGTTCTCTCTCTCCCACTGGAATGTAAGAAATTCAAAAGCAGGGACCATATCAGATAGCATTACGTATTCCACCTAGGGCTGTACACACTCCAGACAATTAATTGTTGATTTGGTTTACTAAAGAACAGACTTACAACAATCTGCACATTATCTCTTATGGTAAAATGAGATAAACTCACATAGTACAGGAAAAGATAATGCTACAGAACTGGAAGATTTTAAAATGCCTTCCTAAACTGGACCCCTCGAGCTTGATGTGCAAGAATAAGCCTGTAAAAAATGTGCTTTCTCATCTCTGAAAGCAGGGGTTTGGCCATCTATGGCACATACGCGGGTTCACAGCAAACTACAGCCACCATTCCTTACAGGCCTCAGTGAAACTGCCAGTGGAGGCTGAGAGAGTGTGAGGTGTGCTGCTTGCTGCTTGCTGCTTGCTGCTTGCTGCTTCCTGCTTCCTGGAGCAATCTATTCAAGACACATTCCCCAAGTTATCCAGGATGCTGAGATTCCTGGGTTCTATGCCTGGGAGATAAAATAATGAAAAGTACAGTCCTTCAAGGAGCTTAAGATGTAGTTGGACAAAGAGAAAGGAAAAGAAAACAGGCAGTTCAAACACACGGTAGTAAGTACATCAGGGGCAAACTCAGACAAGGTCTGACCACTGATGGTCAATCAGGGAAGGCTTTCTGAGAGAAACAAAATCCGAGCCAGATCTAGAGCGCCTGCGTGGCTCAGTCAGTCAAGTGTCTGAGTCCTGATTTCAGTTCGGGTCGTGATCTCAGGGTCATGGGATCAAGCCCCAAGTTGGGCTCCATGCTCAGCATGGATTCTCTTAAGATTCTCTCTGTCTCCCTCTCTCTCTCGCTGCTCCTCTCCCCTGCTCGCGCAGACACTCTAAAACTTAAAAAAAAAAAAAAAAAAAAGCCAGATCTAAAGAATTAAAATAAATTAGTTAAGTTTTTGTTGCTTTGGTTGGGATGGGGGTAGCAGGAGAACACCCCAGATAAAAGGAAACAGTACATGAAAAAGGCCCAGAAGCTAGGATTTCTGGAAGAGCTACATTCAACATGGCTGGAACACTGGGCGTAAGGAGGGAAGTGGACAGAGACAGGCACAGCTCCTGGAGGGGGGCGGGGGGTGCTTATATAAACCAAATCTATGTATGCTTCCCCCTTGCTGAAGTCACAACCCTGAAATGCTCTGGCTCTTCTTGGCTTTAAAAAAAGGGGAGGGGGACGCCTGGGTGGCTCAGTTGGTTCAGCTTCCTAACTCTCAGCTTTGGCTCAGGTCATGATCTCATGGTTGGTGAGTTAGAGCCCCGTGCCGGGCTTTGCGCTGATGGCGCTGGGCCCTCTTGGGATTTCACTCTCCCCTTCTCTCTACCCCTCCCCAGCTAGCTCGCTCTCTCTCTCAAAATAAATTAAAAAAAAACGCGAAACAAAACAAGCACACAAAAACCAAACAAAAAACACAACAACTTATTTTGGAATGACTTTAGAGTTACAGAAGAGTTGCAGATATGACAGAGCTGCCATACTCGATTCACCCAGCTTCCCCTAAGATTAACATAACCATTGCAGCTGTGCCAAAACGAAGACATTATTTTGGTAAAAAAAAAAACTAAACCAGAGATTTCATTTGCATTTTACCATTTTTCCATTAATTCTCTTTTCTGTTCCAGGACCCAATCCAAGATTCCCCGATTCCCCTTAATTCAAAGACTTTTAAAAATTCCTTCCTTGGGCACCTGGGTGGCTCAGTCGGTTAAGCGTCCGACTTCAGCTCAGGTCATCTCACGGTTCTTGAGTTCGAGCCCTCCATCGGGCTTGGGCTCAGGGTTGACAGATTCTGTGTCTACCTCCTTCTCTGCCCCACCCATTTGCATTCTGTCTCTCTCTCCGCTTCCCATCCATCCCCCAACATCAATAGCCCACTCTGAAGGTAAAAACGTCATTTCAAAGCAGAATGGAAGTTACCAACACAGGTAATATGAAATAGGAAAAACTGTTAGGGATTAAAGGAAATTTGACAAAAAATGAAATCAATGACATCTTTACACAGGAAAGATGCATGCACGCTCTCTCTCTCTCACACACACACACACACACACACACACACACACACACACACACACACAATGTTCACAAAAACAACTTGGCTTAAGGTGCTGCTTCCACTATGGAAGAGAAAAGAAATTCAAGCAGACCCGCTTCTGCTTCTTCCATCTTGCCAGCAAGGAATAAATCCCTTTAATTTCTCTTCTCCAAATACCCCCACCACCCCAAGGAGCCAAGCCAAAATCCCCTGAACGCCCAACTCATCCTCAAAACAAAATGCTGGCAAAATCATCTGGACTGTGGAAGAGGAAAGAAGGATGATTCATCCTCTTTCCTAGATTTTCACTAAGAACTCTAAGCGTTAGGACAGAATTCCATTATGTCACAACAATCTTTATAAAGGCACTTGACCAAAATTAGTCATAACTTGCTTCTGTTACATGTATGACCTGCATTCTAAGCCTCCATCTCCTAAAATTCCAAAATCTGCAACAACCTTGATAAATGTTGATTTCTAGAGGGGCGCCTGGCTGCCTTAGTCAGAAGGGCCTGCGAACTCTTGATCCCGGGATTGTGAGTTTTGAGTCCCACGTTGGGTGTAGAGATTACTAAAAAAATTAAATAAATAGGAGTGCCTGGTGGCTCAGTGTGTTGAGCAACTGACTCTTGATTTCAGCTCAGGTCATGATCTCACGGTTTGTGGGTTGGAGCCCCGCGTCGGGCTCTGTGCTGACAGTGCAGAGCCTGCTCAGGGTTCTCCCTCTCTCCATTCCTCTCCTCCTTGTTCTTTCTCTCTCTCTCTCTCAAAATAAATAAACTTAAAAAATAATTTTTTTAAAGAAAACAATAAACAAATAAATAAAAGTTTTTTTAAAATGGATTTCTAGAATCAAGGATGAATCCTATGCAGAAATCACTGCAATGTCAATGAAAACTGGCAATTTTTTCTACAAGTAAAACACAATTGTTAACAATGGTTATTCCTGGAAGGCAGAATTTAAGGAATATTTCCTTTATTATTTCTGCT
The DNA here is from genome assembly GCF_018350195.1 of Panthera tigris. NCBI lineage: Eukaryota > Metazoa > Chordata > Mammalia > Carnivora > Felidae > Panthera > Panthera tigris. The sequence continues at coordinate 10,439,341 of NC_056674.1, forward strand.
ATTGAGGGCTATTTGTCAAACAGTCATCAAATACATCAAGGAGCATGGTCCTATGCCAGAGTTAGAAGAGACAAGAAAACAAAAAAACAAACTCTCTTGTGGAGCGTATAGTGTAGATCTGCACTCCCCAATACCCTGGCCATTGAAAGTTTCATCAAAATTAAATAAGACTTAAAATACAGTTTCTCGGTCCCACTAGCTACATTTCAAGTAGAAACTTAACAGTACAGAAAGTTCTATTAGACAAGGCTGATCTGCAAAGAAGCCCTGATGCTAATTCAGACCTTGGAAATAGGGAGGAATGGGGAAGGTTTCCGGAAAGGCAAATATATATTTGAAATGGGTATTAAAGTGAGCATTCCGGGCCAACTGATGGCAGACAGCACATGCCACGGACCTTCCCTGCATCATACAACACCAAAATTTCCAGGGCAATTCCCCAAAAACCAAAATACTTTAAGGAAGCATTATAAAAACGAATTGGGTGATAGGCTTTGATTTATATTTTGCTGAAATAAACTTAGATGAAAATACCTAAAATGAGAAAAACAGATGATAAACTCCAATAAGGATCTCACTAAAAACGAGGAAGGAAAACAGAACTGGAATTAACTGCCAGATCATTCTGGAAATCTTTAACAGGTAAGCCAAACTAAGGATCAAGGGGACAAACCAAAGAATTCGCTATGCTCATCCAAATACCTTTCAGTGGGAGAAATATTTCCCAATAATCGAGGTCAATATGTGAATCGAAGGTGATTAACCCCAGGGAGAGGGAGAGAGAGAGAGAGAGAGAGAGAGAGAGAAGAGCACACATACAAAACCAGCCCAGTAGACAGCTGTATAACAATTTGGTACTTTGGGAGGTGGGAGGGGTAATCCTCTTTTCTCTGAATGTTCCTACATTACCTAGCATGTGCTGCCTCAATTTCCTCATACATAAAATGGATACAAGGAAAGTATCTATTTCTGAGGGCTATTATGAGGATTCTTTGAGTTAAAAGATATAAAGCACACAGAACAATGTTTGGTACGTAGGAAAGGACTAAGGAAGCAAAGGCTACTATTATCGCAGAAGCTTCTGAGGACCCAGATTCACTTGGTGGAAAGGAAACAGATTTCCCCAGGGGTGAGCCCAGAGGAAGGAGGATGCTGTACTGACTGTATTAGGAAGAGCGGTTTGAAAAGTCCAATCCAGGGGCACCTGGCTGGCTCAGTCAGTCAAGCGTCCAACTTGATACTAGCTCAGGTCATGATCTCGTGTTTATGAGACTGAGCCCTGTACCGGGCTCCGCGCTGAGCATGTAGGATGCTTGGGTCTCTCTCGGTCTTGGTCTTGGTCTTGGTCTCTCTCTCTCTCTCTCTCTCTCTCTCAGATAAACTTAAAAAAAAAAAAAAAAGCCCAATCCATTCCAGGTTGAGGAAGCTTTGTAGACACCTTCCAACCATGTCCTATGGGCTATGACAACGCCCAAAGCCAAGGAGGGGACAACTGCTAGAACTTTGGATTTAGCTTTAGGATTTAGCTGTGGACCCCTGATATGCTGGTTTAGTATTATCAGTGTTCTTTTTTTTTTCAAAACTCTGTCTGGTCTGCCCAGCTAGACTACTCTATCCCTCATTCGGGCATTAATTAGGCACCTGTGACAAGTCAGGCACTTTACAAGGCAATAGAAAAGCACTAAGGGTTTTCAAGCAAGGGAATGCAAGTCAGGTTTTTGTTTAGTGACTTGCAGAGAGAATAAACGAGAGAGGAAATTATGTAGAGAAGGATACCTTGCAAGAGACTTCTACCGTCAAGCACACTACCTTACTTTTTGGATTTCCCAATGGCATACACTGTGGATTTCACTTGACTGGCTCCCAACGAATATTTGACTTCCCTGTGAGAACCCCTAGCAATTTAGCATTCACTATACGACAAACATTTCATTCTTTACCTCAGCTTCTCACAATAACCCAGCGAAGCAGATACCAGTACCTTTAGTTTACACATGAGAAAACTTAAAGAAGAGGCTCAGGGAAGTCAAACAGCTTGTTTAAGGTGACAGAATAAATGGGGAAGTGGGATATGAATTTACGTCTGGCTGTCTAAATACCTAGCCACACATTATTGGTGCTGGCCTGGGGCAAAGTCTTCCCCAGTCTACGTAAAAATGAGATTTAGAAACATATGCCTACACATGTCCATATAAGGCTGCCAACTTCCTTGAGAAAGGCTACCTTTTATTTTGATACTAGATCCTATTTTTTATAAAATAATAGTGAGGAAGGTTTTTCATTCTTTTTTTTTTAATGCCCTCCTTGGCAAGACTACAAATTACAAAATTTGTATGTCTCTTCCCTCCACCACTTTCCTTTTTTTTTTTTAAGTTTATTTATTTATTTTGAGAGAGAGGAGAGAGAGAGCACGTACACATGAGTGGGGTAGAGGCAGAAAGAGGGAGAGAGAATTTCAAGCACGCTCCATGCTGTCAGCGCAGAGCCCGATGTGGGGTTCGAGCTCACAAACTGTGAGATCGGGCCCCAAGCTGAGATCAAGTCAGCACTCAGGTGCCCCTCCCACTATCATTTTCAACTGGTCTATAAAAGCCAAGTCCGGGAACCACTACACTAATAATGACATTTACATAGCACTTACCATGACCCAAGCATTATTTTAAGCTTCTTAAATATACCATCCCTTTGAACTGCACAGTGACTCGGGGAGTAAACACTACCATATTCCCCTTTTTATAGATGAGGTGCCTGAGGCACTAAAGTTTGAGTCTTGTCTGAGAGCGCAGAGCTGGCCAGAGGTAGGACTGGGGACTTGAAGGGAGGCTTATGTGTCTCGGTGAGAATACCTGAGGCCGCAGTCCTAACATTGTGAAAGCAAACAGACCTCAACCACTGCTATTTGGCCTATGACCTATAACATTTAGATGTGTGAGACACTTACTGATAAGACCCGAAAACTGACTGCTACCTGGGGGCAAGTTACAAGATAACACATCAGTAGCAGAGTCAAAATGCCTGCACGCTGCCCTTGTAGCCCTCTTCCGTGGCGGTTACCTGAACAGTTTAATTAACCAAATTGTTCTCTTTCATTCCCCCGAGAAAACTGAAAGGCTTTCCAACCTTAAAGAGTTTGCACATTCATCTTGGCATTCAGTTCTCAAAAGAAATCTAGAATTAGAACACAAAAGCCTTTGTGGTAGGTAGAGTACGTACCCAGGCTCATTTTATAGACAAGAATTTAAATGAAAATAAATGACTTGTCCAAGGTAACAAAGTCGGTGAGAAGCAAAATGAAAACGGACGGCAGAGAGGGTTCTGTACGTGGCTTGAGGAATCCTAAGAATGAAAGGACTGAAAGACGGCAGAGACTACTTTTTCCTGGTTTCTATCTAAAACATATACCTTTAGGGAGCACCTGGGTGGCTCAAGTCAGTTAAGCGTCTGACTCTTGATTTTGACTCAGGTCATGATCTCACGGTTCATGAGACCAAGCCCTTCGTGGGGCTCTGCGCTGACAGCATGGAACCTGCTTGGGATTCTCTCTCTCCCTCTCTCTGCCCACCCCTCACCTCCCTCTCCCTCTCTGACTCCCCCTGCCCCTGCACTGACTCGAGTACGCTCTCCTCTCAAAAATAAAGTTAAAAAAACTAATAAAGTAAAATAAAACATAAGATAAAATGTATGCCTTTAATTCAACAAATATTGTGTTCCTACTGACAGGTTCTAGGATATATGCGCCCAGTGGGTTAACAGAATAAATGGGAGAATAGAAAAAAACTCCTGTGGTGCTTCCAAACCTATTTTGCAATTTCTTCCTGCTGTCTGAATGTAAACCCCCTCACATTTCAATTGAACCACAGGTCTTCCAGTATTCTCTCTCATGAAAGAATGACCAGTAAATAAATGTGTGTGTGCAAACGTCTTAGTGATTAACAACAATAAAAACAAGGTAAAAATTTAAATCTCCAAATTATTCCTTATTCAAGATAAAATATGAACTTGGACCATATTCTTAACAAGTTCTTTCTTATCATAAGACGAAATCTATCTTCCTAGTCTACCTATTCTTGTGTTGAAATGTTTGGTCACACTTCTCTAAGATAAGATCAGGAAAAATCAGGCCACTGACCTTCTAAATATTTTACTTTCTGGCACAGAAACAGGATGTTCCTTGTTTCACCTGTAAGGGAAGAATTGCTTTTGTTTTAATAAATGGCATATAAACTCTCGCAGGGAGGAAGAGACGTGTTTTGTATAACTAGTACTCTCAACAGCGTGGACACCCAAATATTGGTTGAATGGGAAGGAAAAAGGAAAAATAAAACCTGTTTCCCTGTATCTCTATCCTCTGGAGCTACAAACCTATAGGTTTATTCCTTCTTCTGCTTAATAGCCCTAAATTATTTAAATCTTAAAGAATTTTGGTTCATAGAAGGGAAGATGTAACTAATGTCATGTCCATTCTTGATTTTGGCCAAGAAAAAGGGAAAATAATATATGAATGGCTTCTCTTTTTACAAAAAAATTTTTTTAAGTTTATTTATTTTTGAGGCAGAGAGAAAGACAGAGCATAAACAGGGGAAGGGCAGAGAGAGGGAGACACAGAATCCGAAGCAGGCTCCAGGCTCTGAGCTGTCAGCATAGAGCCCGACTCGGGCTTCAAACTCATGGACCACGAGATCATGAGCTGAGCCAAAGTCAGATGCTCAAACGACTGAGCCACCAAGTGCCCCTTCTCTCTCTTAAAACAAGCATCGGGGGACACCCTGCTGAAAAGAGAACTAATGGATTAGCTATGTGATCAGCCACAAAGCAGACTTCAGTTCTCTTCTCTGGGGTACACTCAATTCTTTTTTTTTTTTAATGTTTTATTTTAGTTTTGAGAGAGGGAGAGAGGGAGAGAGAGGGAGAGAGAGGGGGAGAGAGAGAGAGAGAGAGAGAGAGAGGGATAGGGAGAGAGAGACGGCATGAGTGGGGGAGGAGCAGAGAGAGAGGGAGACACGGAATCCGAAGCAGGCTCCAGGCTCTGAGCTGTCAGCACAGAGCCCGACGTGGGGCTCGAACCCATGAACCGTGAGATCATGACCTGAGCCAAAGTCAGACACCTAACCGACTGAGCCACCCAGGCTCTATAAAGTGAGAACTACGGCTCTGAACCATGCTACCTCAGGAACCTACTAGCTGTGTGACCTTGGGCAAGTCCCTTCTAAAAGCCTCAGTTCCCAGGCTACAAAATAAAATACCACCTACCTCAGAGAACTGAGGGGAACACTCTGCAGTCTCCTGGTACACAATAAGCATATTGTTATCAAATGCTAATGCAGCTAATAACTAATTCAATTATTATTCTAAGAAAGGGCGACTGCTTTAACCTTCAAAGGAACTAGAATCCAGCAGATATCACTATGACTAATTTCTTGGTTTTCAGCTCAATTTTTCCTTCATGTGTTTATAACACCAAACATAATACAATCAAACGGAAGTAAAAAAAAAAAAAAAAAACCTTATCCTTTTGTTAAAAAATAGTAGGAAAAAAATTTTTACTCAAAATTCTACAACACAGAGATAAATACAAACAGCACTTTGGCATGTTTCTTTTAGTTTTCCCATATATATATTTTTAAATACCTGGGATCATACTGTTTATAGTTCTATATCCCACTTTTTTCTCATAGTTAATTTTATTTTGTGTGTACTTTCCCATGTCAAGAATTCTCCAAAAAACATCCTTTTCAAATGACTCCGTATTTTTCCATAAAGCAACCATTTCTCTAAGGTTAAACATTTATTTACTGTTTATTTTTTATACACATCACTAGAGTCAGTATCTCTGTGTACAATCGTGGTCCTCATCTCTATTTCTTGGTCCATACACAATCTGTATGTTGATCAAGGATTTTATGTCACTTAAAACATTGTCAAAATGCTTTTTAGAAAGTTCACACCAGTTTTTGTGTCTGACAGTCCTGATCGCAATGACTATTACCTATTTCCTTTTAATTCCCAGCAAACAGAGACCCAAAACCTCTGGAATTACAATACAAATGGGGAAGATCTGTTATTAAAAGAATGCTTTCATCACTTGTGGTAATTTGTACCAGGTCACTATTATTCCATTCTCTCTCTCTTTTTTTATGTTTACGTATTTATTGGGGGGGAGGAGCAAACAGAGAGAGGGGGAGAGAATCCCAAGCAGTCTCCGTGCTGTCTGTGCAGTCCAATGTGGGGCTCAGTCTCACGAACACTGAGATCATGACCTGAGCCTAAATCAAGAGTCAGCCAACAAACTTGGAAAAGTTACAAATATCACTCAGTACAATTCACTTTCTATATTAAAGTCAGGATTTAAATGCCTCTCAAATAATTTTCAACTTATTAATAAGTGTATGGATAAGGAAATGATGCCCCATTATATGAAAAAGCTGTGTAGACAATATGTAGAAAATTCAGAAATGTAAACTTTAAGTTTTATGTACTTGTCTACACGTAAGTTGTATCTTAATTTTTTTAATAAAAAAAAATTTAGAGGATCTGTACACAAGAAAACATATGTATTCCTTGTATTCACACAGAACATGAAATCCTAACTATTTTAGCTAATGCTGCCGTTTTTAAGCCTTTATGGCTGTTGGCTAATGTTGGGCATAGGCCAACAGTGGAGACTCACTGCCTGAGCACTGAGAGGACTTTTTCCCTTTTCCTCATTTACCAAAAGTTTTATCTGCATTCCTCTGGTGACTGACCAATCAGAGGAAGAAATCTCCTAGAAGTCAGCAACATTCAAAAAGTATTCAATTATTTCAGGCCATTAGAAACGGTACCACAAAAGCAGCATCCACCACCCTTCTACCTACAAACTTAACACATCTGGAAAATAAAGACCTAGTGATACTTTTATCACCAACCATTCAAGTACACTAATCCCAGTGAAATAATTCCCTTGAAGTGAAAGCCACTCTAGTTAAAGATGCAGATTTCGAGAATCTAATAATCTTGTATTAATGCAGTACTGGCTTTCATTTGTACACAATCAATTTGCTACTGAACAAAGAATCCTTTTTAATTGCCCATGGCAATTAACGGTAATCATTTTCTTTTGTCTTATTCCTAAGAACTACAGGCTACAATAGATGAAGCCGGGATTTTGACCTTTCTTTTAAATGGAGACAGGGAGAAGTACAATGCAACCTTTTTTTTTTTTAATTTTTTACACTTCAGGAAGCTATTAGTCGCAGCTAGCCAACATACTTTTACCCCAACATTATTTAATAACTTTTTGAATCGTGTTTTTGAAAAAAAGCCTTGTAGAGAGTGCCACACAAATAAGGGGCAAGGTGTAGTTTTATCTGTAAGTTTCTAGTTGCGTAGAGTGTTTTCTCTTGAAAATTGTCAATCAGGAACCACTCAGATACTTTCCTACTTACCAAAGAAAATACAGCTTAAAGTAAGAATCATTACATGACCAAACATGTCTTTCTTCTTTCCTTTGGACTACTTTACTTATATACAGTTTTGTTTGTTACACCCGGGTTTGAATCCAGGTCAGAATTCAACCGCTCAACTTTCTCCACATGCTGGCTAGAATGACAAGCTGGTACTTGGAGCTATAGATTCTTTTTCAAAGTAATGTGACACAGAACCTACTGTGTGCTCAGTAGTCTCTGAATATGGAACCCTTTAAGACTGTTAATATGGGGCTGCCTCTCAAATGCAGAAATTTATCAGAACAGTCTATTCAACACGTGCTTCCCTCACCCACTTTATATTATTATATAGAGAGTTAACCGTTCACAACTATAAATTCCTTAAGGGGATGAACTATAGCTTATTCTTACATCCCAGAAACACAAGGCAGACTAATAAAATAAACACGGATTTTAAAATTAGACAGACATAGCTCTTGACTTATTAGCTGTGTAACTCTGGCCAAGACACTTATGACACAATATGTATATATACATGAGGATTAAATGCTGACCAGGAGGGCATGCCCTCTGAGAGTTTAAAGTCTAAAAATGGCCATTATATTTGGTGCACATCTCTCCACCCACCTACCGCACAGATAAAAACAAAAAGGCTTTGGCACCTGTTGGGTTCAATCAACATATATGTAGCAGGGGGCCTACTAGTACAAGGTGATTTTGCTAGGTGTGATGGGAAATAAAAGATACAGGAGGGTCCCCACCCTTAAGGAGTTTACCATCTGGAGAAAGGAAACAATCAAGCATCATTAGCTAAAATAAAGCAGAATGGGAACCAATGAGTACAATCCCTTCATCTTTCCAATGAAGAAACCTTAGCCCAGAGAAGTGAAAACGATTTGTCGAAAGTCACACAGCTAGTAAGCAGCAGAGTCAGGGCTAGGACCGGAGTTTCTTCGTTATCAACTCAACATTCTTTATGCCATAGGAAGCTGCCTCTCAATTTGTTCAAATTTGCCAAGTGCAAAAATTACCATAATGACCAGCAAAAAAACATTTCCCAATAATAATGCAGAGACACTAGAAGAACAAAAAAGGTATGAAATACCACAGATACACCATGCAACAGTCACAACTGCCACAAATTTCATAAAATGAAAACGCTCATTTCAATAAAGGAAGATGAAGGAGATAGGCAAGTCTGGCTATTTTCAACTAAAGTAAATACTACTTTCCTGTGATGATGGCTCATGGCTGAAAAGTACCTGGTTCTCTGCTAATATATCAACTTAATGGTGTCTCCCAACCCCAAAGAAGCAAATAAATGAAAATCAGACTGCCAGATGCCGAAAGTTATTTTCAAGAATTCTTCATAGATGAAGCCTCATTAAAGCACTGTATCAAAAATTAAATAAAAATAAACTTTCAGGAAGATGAACATGAATGATTTGTTTGCACTTCTTAATACCAGCAATTCAAGTACTATTCAGACATTGCTATTTGAGAGCCTAGGTCAACAATGACTCAGCTTGAAAGATTCCATATTGCTTTTAAAAGCGGTGTACGGTTTTAAGTTATGTAGTCAATACAATCTGGATGCCACTCTCCCCCAAGATGATAAACTCTAATTTTCACATGAATGGCTGAAAAAGAGATAGTGTTTATGTTTGAAAAAGTATATGACAAAGGCAATCCAATTCGTTTTACTGCATCTCCCAGAGAAAGGGCCCTTCCTTACCCCCCAATTCCAGGCTACAGGATTTGATGTAGGGGAGGGAAAGAGGTGGGGGTGGGATTAAGACCAGCACCAAGAGTCCAGTCCCAATCCCAGCTCTAACTTGGTATGTGGTCCAGGACAACAAGAATCTAAAATCAGAGCTGGAGAGCACACTACACTTCAGACTAGGAATGTGAAGCCCAGAGAAGTGAAGTGATTTGTTCACGGTTCCCACTAATTAGGTTAAGGCCTAGACCAGAAGGTCTGCTGCCTGTATTTCCAGTACGCCTTCAATTATGACAGGAAGCCTGTCACCATGCCCTGTGCGAGTTCATTTTCCCATCTGTAAATGAGGAGGCTAGACTAGGCACGGGTCTTCCAACTGTGTTGTCCAAACCCAAGGGATTTCTGCTAATCGCTTTCCCTCTTCAAGCAAAGACTCTCCAAGTTTATGTATTTCATATAGTGTGAAAAAGAAATTTTAAACAACTAGACTAGATGATCAATAAAACGTCACACTGGCTGGGTAAATTAAGACACCCAGGTGGGGAATGACAACAGTCAAGGCAGATCACAGGAAGGCCCTGCAGGTGGCTTCACACCTCTCAGAAGGCCCTCCACCTCGCAGACTGAAGATGTGAGAGCAGAGCCTAGAGGGAGATGGACAAACACTCTCACCTCATCAATCTCCAACTGTATTGACCTCATGTGTCTCCTCATCACATAAGAGACCACAGAAACACCTGAGAGGCTACAGTTTACAGTCATCTGTGAAACCCTCGCTCCTCCCAGATTGTCCTTCGCCAAAAGTCACCATCAGGCCAAAGGATCTGCACGTGGACAACTTCTTCCATGTAACCTGTATCAAGAAGAATGACTTTTCTGATTTTTTTTTTATTGTCCTAAATGCTTTGGCCTTAATCGTGCCAAGAAAAAAAGAGAAAATAGGCAAGGGAAGGGGGAAATGCTCAAAAGGATAGTTCAAAAAGAAAAACAGCAAGGGAAGAACTTTGATCAGACTAGTATTACAAGAATTTTCTAGGCACTGCAGGAGACCTTAAGACGCGTTACTAGGCTGAAAACAGTCATCTACCGCCATCTCCTGCTCCCCATCCCATTCCCAATTGGCATATTAACTGTTCCAGAAGGCCAAGGCTACCACCTCAGATTTCTGTAGCACCCAATTCCATCATGAAAGCAAATGCTGACACCGAGGTTGGAGCCTCTGCTACCATCAGAGAAATCTGACAATCTTTGTAACATCAGTTACCAGTTTAGGAAGAAAAATCAGCTTTGTTCTTCTGTCTCTTCTCTTCCTATTATGTAAACTTAGGGTTTGGGCATGGAGAAACTTTCTATGCTGCCAGTGATGTCAAAACTCTGAAACACAAATTTAAGCAATGCTGCACACACAGTTGTTTTAATTCTTAATTAGCTATCACTTCCCCATTAAGAATAAAAAACAACTATTTATACCAACGTGGAAAACAAATTCTAAAATAAATCCAGAGAATGAATCATAATTCACAAGGCCAAAATTAAAAAATGAATGGAAACCAACAGGAAGATGAACCAAAATTCAAGTCAATAATGGTGAAGACACATGCTATAGGTAATTAAAATTGCCAGACTCTGCTTGGCAGAAAATTTAAGACCTAAGAAGTCAGAAGCTAAAGAACCAAATGGATGTACCATCTAGCCCCCCTCACTGTATCATATACAAATGTCCTAACTTTTGATGAGTCAATAGTCCAATTCTGCAGATAACAGTGAATGCTTTTTTATTTCAAGTGTTCTCGTAGAACTATTTCTAAATAAGTGCTGAAGTAAACAAAGTTTGATCAGAGCTCAGTTAAGAAATAAAAGTCCTTCCAGTAAATGCTCCTCCACAGCTGGATGGCTGCTTTAATATGCAATTGCCCTAGGCCACAGGGATAAAAAAAAAAAAAAAAAAAATCAGGCTTTTGATTTACTTAAGAAATAAAATAAATAAACCCATAACATGCAAAGGTTCCCGCTCCCAAATTAAGGACAGAAAATGGTTAGATGGCTTCTCTGTAAAACACACCTCTTTCTCTGAGTCAATTTCCTGAACCCCACTCCCAACATAAGATCACTAAAGAAAAAGCTTGAGAAAAGGTAGCTAAGGTAATAATTTCTCAGGTAATAAGACCAAAAATCCAATCGTATCAGCCAGTTCCTGGCACTCTTTTCTCACTCTACCAAATCAGGTCACTCACAAGGCTTGGGGAATGTCAGGGCCCACCCACAGACTCCTTGTACACCACTGAGTCCCCCACCCCCACCCCGCCCCCCCTCCAGCACGGATCTGCCCAGAGGCATTCAGCTCCGGTGGCTGGGAGCTGCCTGCAACACCAGAGGGCAGAAATCTGAGTGACACTTGGCACTCTCTCTTTCAACAAACAACCGCAACGGGCTTTCCAAACTCAGGCCTTAATTATTTTGAAGACCAGGAAGCCAGAGCCTTCCTGGGGCAGAGGTGAAAAGAAATAAGCCCACCCTCCCAAAGGTCACACAGCCAACCCGAAGCCATTAGGGAAGGCAAGACTGCAGCTTCTGCAGCCCCAGAGCAGTAAACACCAAATGTGGCCATAACCCCTGGTGGGACTGGGGAGAACTTGAGAACTAGCATTTCCCCAGCCAGAGGTAAAACAAAAATTAGACTGTCATGGGGTGGGGGGGAGGCAAAAAAGCACACTTGTAAGCTCTCCCAAGGGGTGCTGGCTTGGAGGTGGAGGTGGGGAAAGGGTACAACTGTCTCTTTCAATAGCTCAGAGAAGGAGGAAGGGAAAGTAAGAGGAAAAAAAAAAAACAAAAAAAAAACCTGTGAGCTGCTGCACTCTCCTGTTCTGAAGGACACAAAGCTGCAAAGCCCAGGGATCTGAAGGGGCTGGGGAGTGAGACAGGAGTGAGAAAAATAAAGGTGCGGGGGAGGGTAATGGAAAGAGACCTGCCCCCTCACCACCACGAACCTTGGCAGAAGTAGGGGAAACGGGGCAGACATTCCCAGACTCCGGACAGCAATAACCAGCCAACCACCCCCCATCTATTCTACCCAGGTCTCACAGGATCCTTGGGGATAAAACCCTGAGGGTCGGGTGCTGAGTGAATCTTCAGTCTAAACCACAGTCTAGAGAACCCTGGATCCAACCTAGGCCCCTTCCCCTCCAAAGCTGAGTACTGGAGGGTAGAGGAAGACAAGACTGAAACGGGGAGCACTCAGTGGCGATGGGTGGGTCAAGGGTGGGGAGCTGGGAAAAAGCAAGCCTGATAGGAAGCAAACGGGAAGAGAAGGCGCTTGGCAGGACACAAGGGGAAAGAAAAGGTGAGGAAAGTCAAGGTAGAACAGAATTGGGAAACGGGTATCAAAAGAGAGGGAGAATCTATCCAACCACTGAGATGGCTCCAAGAGGGAGCTGGGGGGTGGGGAGGCAGCCGATGATCAGAAAGAATGGTTGAGAAGACATCTCTACCACTGGGCAGAACTGGGGGAAGAACTCAAGAAGGAGGTAAAAAGCAGGACAAAGGAGAGAGAATACATGAAAGGAGAGATTGGAGGTCGAGGCCTGAATCAAAATGGTGGGGGGAAGAGGAGGTCAGGTGGAAAACTTAAGTATTGAGAGGTAACACGGGTGGGATGCAGTTACAGAGAGACCAGGATTAAAGAGAACCACTCCAAGAGGGGAACAGCAATAGGAAAGTTAAAATGAGTCCAAAAAAAAAAAAAAAAATAGGGGGGCAAGTGGACAGCTCCAAAAGGGGCAGAGCTGGGAGGAAAATGTTACAGCAGATGGGGCAGAACTGAAAGAACAGGTGCAAAAAGGATTTGGGGCAGGAAAGGGGGTGATGGATCAGAGAAGTTATCAAAGATTTAGGGAGGTAAAGGGCAAGTCTAAGAAGGGCCAAAATGGAGAGAGGAGAGGACTGAGAGCGAATGGGAGGCTGGAAGCAGGTCTCAAGCAGAGAAGAACTGAAGGGGAAACAGGTCAAAGAAAGAGGGAGCGAATGAATGAGACAGCTCAACAGTGCCAATGAGGAGGTGGGGTGGAAAGGAAACCGCAAGAACACTGGACAGAACTGGGGCCTGCAGGGCAGCACTGAGGCTGCGGACAGGCTGAGTTAGAGAGGTCAGAGAAATGAATGGCAGAAATGAGAGCTGCAGGGTCACAGAAGGGGGAGGAGGCTGCTTCATGGAAGGCAGAGTCAGGGAAAGTGGGCAGGTAAGAGGGCACAGCAAGATCTGAGATTGGGCAAAGGGCAGATCGGGAAGGTAGAAAGGTCTGGAAGAGTGGGGAAAAGGCGGGGGGGGGGGGGGGCTCTGAACGGCAAATGGGAGCCAGATCTGCGAAGGGGAAGAGGCAAGCATGGTGCATCCCAGTCCGAGAGGGGGCAGGGGACTGAACTGAGGCATGGAAGGGTCGGAGAGGCAAGGGGCATCCGGGAGATGCACGGGGTTCCGCGAGTGGGCAGTAGGGCCCAAGGAGGTGGAATTAGGTCCAAGGAGAAGACCTAGGGCCAGCAGTGCCAAGACGAACAAGGTCTCAGATGGATCTCGAAGGAGGTGGAACTGCAGGTCTTAGAGGGACAGTTCCTGGGGGTGCAAGAGAGGACGGGTAAGAGTAGACGGGTCAAAGAAGGGAACGGATCAAGGGTGGTGTGAGTGGAATCGAAGAAGGGGCAGGACGGACACGAATCTCCAAGTGAAGGTCCAGAATCAAGGGATGCAGAAATGCAGAAGGGTCACTGAGGAGGTGGGTCGCTAGAGGACCGCAGAGTCCAGGAGGGGCGAAGGGCACTACTGACGGGCGGAAAAGGGAAGGGGGAGGCGCAGAATTGGGAGAAGAGTGGCTTAAGTGAGGAGGGGGTGGCCGAGGCAGGCACCGAGATCCCAAATGGGTCGGAAGGTGGGGGCAGCCGCGGGGACAGCAGGGCTGGGGCGAGCAGGGGCAGGTCCGAAGGGCAAGCGGGCCCCGTGGGCCGGGCCGCTGCGCGAAGCAGCGGGGCCGGCGGGGCCCGGGGGGCTGGGGGGCCGCTCCCTCCCCTCCCCCTCCGGCTCCTCCATTGTTCGCGGGCTCCGGGCCCCGCCGTCCCCGCCTCCCCTTGGACCCCGCAGCGGGGCGGCGCCCGGCCTCGCCGCCGGGGCCCGCGAGCTCGCGCACTCACCAGCTGGGCGCCCTCAGCGCGGCTCCGGCCTCCAGGATCCCAGCAGAGGCGACGGCGGCCCCGGCGCCATGTTCTGCTGCTCCTCGTCCAGCGGCGGCTGAGGCGGCGGCGGCGGCGGCGGCGGCGGCGGCTCCGGCGGCGGGGGGCCGGGCGGACCCTCCCTCGCGGGCTCCCTCCTCCGCCTCCTCCACCTCCTCCTCCCGCCGCGCCGCGGCTCTCCCTCGGGGCGGGGGGGCGGGGAGGGGAAGGGGGGAGGGGCGGGAACCAGGGGGAGGGCGGACCAGCCTCGCTCGCTCGCTCCCTCCCTCCCTCGCAATGGCGGCGGCGGCGCCTCCTTCCTGCGGCCGCCGCTCCCGCCGCGCGCGCCCCTCGCCAACTGCGCGTGCGTGGCACGCGGACCGTTGCAGGAGGATAACGGCCCCTGGGCGCGCGCCGCAAGGGGATAACCGGCGCCAGGCAGGAGATGAGGCGAGGGCGTCTACGCACCCGTGGGGCTCAGTGCCACTACCGCGGCCTCTGGCTGGGAACGGGCGCGGAGGCCATAGTGCGCGTGCGCCCCAAAGAAATGCCGCTACTGCGGTGGCTGCGACGCGAGACGGCACCAGGCAGCCTGCGACCGGGCTGAGGGAACGGGGTGGGCAAGTGCGCGTGCGCGGGAGGGGCTGCCTAGCGCGAGACGGAGGGAGTGGCCCGCGGGAGTCGCGCGCGGCCTTGCGCGCGCCAGAAGCAGCCGATCCCCTCCTTGCGGGGGCTCGTGGAGAAAGCAGGAGGGGAGAGACATGGCCCGGCTTTGGGGGCGGGAGCGAAGGGCGCGATCCCGCTCGCGCGGGACCTGACCAGCCAATGGGAGGCAAGGGGAGGTGGGTTTGCCGCGCAAGCCTCAGCCCCTGGAATAACGGAGGAGGAGAGAGGGGGCGACGTAACGTGGGGCAGCGGGGAGGGGCTGAGGAGCAGAGAGGACACCCAGCGAGGGAGTTGATTGGGGAACACGAGGAGGCGTGGCCCGCCTCACCCCAATCCATGCCGGGCAATTTGTCGTTCCGGAAGAAGGGGCAGGGCCGGGGAGCGCGTGCTCTTTCCCTCGGCGGTGATGAAAATCTGCAGGCAACGCGCTGGTGGATACGAATTGGCTTGGGATTCTGTGTTCGACCGATGCCCGGGAGAGGGACGAGGGTACGCTCCTGCGTACAGCCCTGACCTCCAAGTCAACGTTGTGCAAATGACTGCAAATCAAATGTCAGTTCCGGCCCGTGGAGGGTAACAGTAGTGATGGGAAGGGGGCACTGCGGTAACCCTTGAGTTCTTCTGAACCGAGGAGGGGTTCCTCTGGGATCCCTCCGGAAGTACGCGTCGTGGAAGATGAGCGTTCTGGGCATCCAGTCAGTATTTACGGAATGCATGAAGAAAGGCTGTTTCCTATTGCATTTTTGCGTTTCTTTCTTCAGTCTCTTCATCTACAAAATGGAATAATAATCGTACCTCCCTCATGGGGTTGCTGAGAGAATTAAATGAGCTGTATCGGTTAAGTACTAAAAACTGCTTTGCAAACGTTGATAAAATTACATGCACTCAAGTTTTAAAACATCCCATTAAATAAAGGTTTTTTTGATTACCGATCAGAGTCGTTTCCCTTGACTTTTTTTAACTTGGCATTTTTATGCATATAAGCTGATTTTTAGATGTGCATTACTTTCCTTTCATTTTGTTTTGTTTTTCCGAGTTTGTTTAGCCGGTCAAGTGCGTGGCCCAGGTTTTCTTTAGGCTGTCATCGCGAACCTTGGTTCCTAAATTATTTTGAGATCACTTGAGGGAACACCGGATCCCCCCACCTCAAATTACTTCATACGTCTTTTTAACTCCCAATGCAATGTTCCAGGTCGTTCCATTCTTGGAAAGACTGTGAACCGACAGCACCCAGAATAGAGAAGACTGGGTTCACTCTGGACCTAGATGTCCTTCTCTCTGTCTTTTGGAGCCTGTCAATTCTACCTTTGTGCTTCGACTCTCAGCTTAAAATCACTTCCTCAGAGCAGCCTCCCAGATTTGGTCTGACTCATCCTTTGATGAAAACAGGTACTTTATGCTAGGTGACATTGTGTTAAACATTTTTTTAATTTATCGAGAGAGAGAGAGAGAGGGCACCAGCGAGGGAAGGGCAGAGAGAGAGAATCCCAAGTAGGCTCTGCACTATCAGCACAGAACTGTGAGATCATGACCTGTGACTAAACCAAGAGTCGGACGCTTAACTGACTGAGCCACTCAGTACTGAGCCACTCAGTACTATATTACTCAGGTAATATAGGTGATATTCTAAAGCATATTAAACATATGAACCCACCTAATCCTCAATATGAGTAGGTTATACAGTAAAACCTTGGTTTGCAAGCATAATTCATTCAGGAAACATGTTTGTAATCCAAAGCATGTATCGAAGCAAATTTCAAGAACCACTGGCTCAGTTGTGCTCATGTGACATTCAGTATCACATACTACTCACTCGTATTGCAAGACATCGCTCGTTTATCAAGTTAAAATTAGAAATGTTTGCTCGTCTTGCGGAACACTTGCAGAACAAGTTACTCACAATAAAAGGTTTTACGTAGGTGTCATTGTTGTACTAAACCAAGACCCAGGAAGGTTATACAGCTAGTAATTGGCAGACTTGAGATTCAAACCCAGATAATAGGGATCAGATGACTACAACTTATTACTTCTTTATAGCACTACACCAGGGCTTGAAGTTCTGTATTGGCATCACCATTTTATGTGTGAGCCCTTTGAAGGCAGGGGCTAGTTCTGCAGTCTGGCAAATGGCCCACAATAAATACTAGTTAATAAATAAATGAATGAATCCCATGCTAAACAAAGGGCATGGGCGAAAAGACACAGTCCTGTCTAAGGACTAACTCTCTTACCCCTTTTTCAGACGCTAGCTCATATGACCCCCTCTTCCAGGAGGCTCTCCCTAAGACACAGGCTTGGTCTGGTGCTTCCTCTAGGTTCTCACAGCCCCGTTGGGCCCTTCATCCAATCCCTGACCACCCTGGGTTGTCCCTGCCTGGTAACAGGTCTTTGTCTTCCATCAGACTGTGAACCCCCTGAGGGCAGGGCCAGGGCTATCTCAGTCACTGTCGATGTCTCCAGCACAGGTCCAAGCACAAGGCAGGGTCTCAGGCAGTGTTTTCCTTGAATGAACAATTGAACTATCAAGGAGGGTCTTCCCAGCTCTGCAATTCTTCTTTCCAGTTTGCCAGAGGGCCGGTGTTAGCAAACCAACCACAGGAAGCAGGCTTCCCTGGGGGCAGCCGCCCCCTCACTGCCCTGCTAGCCTCCGCTCCAGGATAAATAAACAACCGAGTAAACAATTAGCTGACAGAGAGAGAAGTACCAACTGCTGGCCTGGGCCGCTGCCGAGATTTCCCAAGCATCTCCCAGAAGGGCTCCGAGGACTGGAACTCAGACCAGCCAGAGAGCCGGAGCAGGTACGAGGCAGGCGGAGCCTGGGGTTCTGGACCCCGCTCGTAGAGATACACAGCCAGAAAAATCCACTAAAGAGTTTTGCAAAGAGGTGAATGTGCTGGCGTATATTCTCTGTACATTCCTCAGAGTCTGAAAAAATCAGACAGAGGGTGGGGACCGGGTCTGCGCTCGACCAAGAAGTCAGTGAGCTCACAGCGCCTCCTACAAACCGAACAGTGGAAGCTGCCGCCAGCTGATGCCGCCGGGAGGACAGAGAGCGGTGAACTCTTCCGCCATTGGTCGGCGGGGCAGCCAATCACGAGGAAGGAACGGGAGGCGGGGATGCTCGGATCCCCGCTCGGATTCACTGCTGGATCCCGTCCCCAGGCCAGCGGTTGAAACGAAGCGGTCACGCACTTAATGGCTCGTGGAAGGATGGATAATGAAAGAACCTCTCAATTTCTACAGACTTCAAAAATGGAAATATAACATAGATACGGAGAAGTCCACAAATCACAAGGGTACATACAGCTCCATGAGTAATTCACAGGGAACACACCCCCTGTGGGGCGTATGGGTGGCTCAGTCCGTTGAGAGGCCAACTCCTGATTCCGGCTCAGGTCCTGATTTCGAGGTGGGTTAGAGTCCCGCGTCTCCGCTCATCACACTGCGGAACCTGCTTTGGAACCTCTGTCTCCCTCTCTCTGCCCCTCCCCTGCTCACGCTTGCTCTCTTTCTCTCTCAAAAATAAATAAACGTTAAAAAATGAAAACACACCCCTGTAACGTTCACCCAGGTAAACAGAATGTGACCAATCTCTCAGAAGCCTCCTGGTGACCCCTTCCAGTCACTCCCTCCCACGAGGAAAATCTTTATCCTGATTTCTACGGCCATAGATCAGTTTCGCCCGTTTCTACACTTTATAAAAACGGAATTATGCAACAAGTGGCCTCTTTTAATCAACCTTGTGAGATTCCTCCAGGATACTGTGTGTACTTATCGATCGTTCATTCTCAATGCTGTGTAGTATTCCACCATGTGGATGAAATACGATGTATGTAGCCATTCTATTGTCGTGAGCATCTAGGTAATTTCCACTTTGGGGCTATTCTGGGTAGTGCTGCTGTGACAGTCTAGAATACGTCTTTTGGTAAACATACGTATTCATTCCTGCTAGGTATGTCCCCAAGTGAAATTGCTGGTTACAGGGCGGGCATGTACTCACCTTCCCCAAAGTGAATGTACCATCCCAGGAGTCAGGTGTAAGAATTTCAGCTGTCCCACCTTTTCCGTCTTCTTAATTTAATTTTGGCCATTCTAATGATTGTTCAATCGTATCCTTTTTAGTCTTAATTTGTCTTCCTCAGTGATTTATGAGGTTGGGCGTCTTTTCATAGGTATAAAGTCCATTTGAATAGCATCTTTGGTGAAGTGCTGTTCAAATATTTTGCCCATAGTTATATATTATATATGTTATATGTTATATAACATATTATATATATATATATAATATAACATATAACATATATAATATATAACAATGGGCAAAATATGTTACATAATATATATTACATGTTATATAATGTATATTATGTTATATAAGATATATTAAATGTTATATAATATATATTGTATGTTACATAATATGTTATATAATATATATTATATGTTATGTAATATATATTATATTGCCCACTGTTATATATTATTTTCTTTAATTATTTAAAATTTTGCAATACTACATGAATTTCTTGTCCTTGCAAAAAAATTAAAATACTCTAGATTAGGGGCGCCTGCCTGGGTGGCTCAGTTAGTTGAACTTCAGACTTCAGCTCAAGTCTGATCTCATGGTTCATGAGTTCAAGACCTGCCTCAGGCTCTGTGTGGATGACTCAGAGCCCAGAGCCTGCTTTGTATTCTGTGTCTCCTTTTCTCTGCACTCCCCTCCTCCCCCCTCCCCTTAAAACTAAAGAAATATTTTTTAAAAACCTCTAGATAAAATTCAGTCTCCATGGAGAATCTAAACCCATCCCACTTAACTCTCCAGAAATGTGTTTGTTTTGTTTTGTTTTTTCCCCCAGATCTCTCTACACGTTTACATGAACACAGCATAGTATAGTGGCTTGAGGCATTGACTCTGGAGCCGGAATGCCTGTACTAGAATCTCAACCCCACCATTTACACTAGCTGTGTGACATTGGGCAAGTTACTCAACTTCTCTGTACCTCAATTTCCTCATCTTTAAAATGGAGTTGATAATATTAATACCTACTGCACGGGGTTGTTTTGAGGTTTCCATAAGTGAATCGCTTAGAAAAATACCTGGAACAGGGGTGCTTGGGTGGCTCTGTCAGTTAAGCGTCCAACTCTTGATCTCAGCTCAGGTCTTAATCTCAGGGCCACGAAATCAAGGGCTGGCTCTGTGCTGGGCATGGAGCCTGCTAAAAGAAAGAGAGAGAACTACTTTCTGTCTCTATAAATTTGCCTGTTCTAGGTACCTCATGTAAATGAAACCATACATTTGTCCATTTGTGTCTGGTTTATTTCACCCAGCATGATGGTTTCAAGTTTCCTCCACGTTGGTTGGGGGCGTGTATCAGGATTTCATTCCTTTTTAAGGTTGAATAATGTTTCAGTGTATATATTACATCTTGTTTATCTATTCACCTGTTACTGGACATTTGGATTTTGGGCTATTGTGAATTATGTTGCTAGGACCATTGATGCACAGGTATGTGAATCCCCTTTTCAGTTATTTGGAATATCTACTTAGACATAAAGTTGCTGTATCACGTAGTAATTCTACATATAACTTTTTTGTGGACCTGCAAAACTGTTTCCCACAGGGGCTGCACAGGGGCTTACATTCTCACCAGCAATGTGCGAGGGTTCCAGTTTTCCCGCATCCTTGCCAACCCTTGTCATTACTGTTTTGGTGGTGGTTGTTTTCTTTTGTTTTTGATAATGGCCATCCTAATGGTTGTGAGGTGGTATCTCGCTGTGGTTTCCATTTGCATTTCCCTGAAGACTAGTGATGTTGAGCATATTTTCCTATGCTTATTTGCCATTTGTCTCTCTTCTTTGGAGACATGACTCTGGATATCAGTCTCTTACCAGATAGGGGCTTTGCAAATATTTACTTCCATTCTATGGGTTGTCTTTTCACTGTCTTGATAGGGTCTTTTGGTGCACAAAAGTTTTTAATTTTGATGCTCAGCTTTTTTTTTTCTTCTTGTGTTGCTTATGCGTTTGGTATCAGATATATCACATATCTTTTAAGAAGAAAAATGTGGGGGCACCTGGGTGGTTCAGTGCGTTAAGCATCTGACTCTTGATCTCAGCTCAGATGATCTCAGGATCATGAGTTCAAACCCCATGTTGGGCGTGGAGCCTATTAAAAAAACAAAAAATGGTGGCAGACATTACCTTAGCCCAGTGACCAAACTCACCAAATGATCAAACTCAAATGAGACAAACTAGCATCACGCGCCCCTTATGGGATACTCTGAGAAGAAACAGGATCATTCCTGTCATATTTCTGCCCCAAAATGTCAAACCTGGATCTCATCATGAGGAAACATCAGACAAACCCAAATTAAGGGACATTTTGCAATATAACTGAAGTGGACTCTTCAAACTGTTCATGTCTTGGGGTGCCTGGATGGCTCAGTCATTTAAGCTTCTGACTCTTGATTTGGGCTCAGGTCATGATCTCTTGGTGGTGGGATCGAGCCCCGCCTTGGATTCCACATTGAGGGAGAAGCCTGCTTAAGATTCTCCCTCCTTCTTCCCCTGCCCCACCCCGTTCACTCTCTTTCTCTATAAAATAAAATAAAATAAAATAAAATAAAATAAAATAAAATAAAATAAGGAATTCAAGAAACACAACAGCTGAACATAGGGGAAGGAAGGGAAAATAAGATAAAAGCAGAGACTCTTAAATACAGAGAACAGGGGCGCCTGGGTGGCGCAGTCGGTTAAGCGTCCGACTTCAGCTCAGGTCACGATCTCGCGGTCCGTGAGTTCGAGCCCCGCGTTGGGCTCTGGGCTGATGGCTCAGAGCCTGGAGCCTGCTTCCAATTCTGTGTCTCCTTCTCTCTCTGCCCCTCCTCCCTTCATGCTCTGTCTCTCTCTGTCTCAAAAATAAATAAAAACGTTAAAAAAATTTAAAAAAAATACAGAGAACAAACTGTCAACCTGTCAGCACAGAGCCTAGAGCCTGCTTCAGACTCTGTGTCTCCGTCTCTCTCTCCCTGCCCCTCCCCTGCTCACGCTTTGTCTCTCTCTGTCTCTCAAAACTAAATAAACATTAAAAAAAATTTTTTTAATCACTCCAATACATACGTACATAGAGTAAATGGGGCACGATGTCAGCTAATCATGGATCCAGGCGAGTAAACATTGGAGTTCGTTGTTCTAACTTTACAATTTTTTTTTGTAGATATGAAAATTTTCTACACACAAAGCTGGCACAATGAATTTAAGATCAAATGGTACACTGTGGAGATATCTCTCCACAACATCCTTTGCGTCTCCAACAACGTGTCAATGCATACACGTTTCTCTCATTCCTTTTTTTTTCTTTTTTCTTTTTTTTTAATTTGAGAGGGAGAGGGAGAGAGAGAGAGAGAGAATCTTAAGCAGACTCCAACTCCATGCAGAGCCCCACGTGGGGCTCAATCCCATGACCCTGGGATCATGACCCGAGCTGAACTCAAGCGTCTGATACGCAACCGACTGAGCCACCCAGGCGCCCCTCTGTCAACTTAACTACTGCCTCATATTTTGTTATGTAGCTGCACATAAACTAACTGACTTTTCCCCTCACGATGCATATTTTGACTCTTTCCAGTTTTTCCCTAGGGCAAGCATACCGTCATGATCTTGCAAAGGGAAGGATCATTTCAAAATCCATACGAGAGTGGAAGTGTTAGGATTGCTCCTTCTTTCCATGTCTCTGGAATATCACCTTTAGACTCCAAACCACTCAGGCATGAGATTCCTGAAGGCAGAGACAGAATCTGTTCCCCTGCAAACCGCACGAGGGACCCCAGGCCAGAATCATCCAGCTGAACTCCCGAACTTCTGACCCACAGAAACTGTGTGAGATAAAATAATATTTACTGTTTCCTAGGTAATTTTATTTTTTAAAAACAAAATTTTTTTAACGTTTATTTATTATTTTTGAGACAGAGAGAGACAGAGCATGAACGGGGGAGGGGCAGAGAGAGACAGAATCGGAAGCAGGCTCCAGGCTCTAGGCCATCAGCCCAGAGTCCAACGCGGGGCTCGAACTCACGGACCACAAGATCGTGACCCGGGCTGAAGTCGGACGCTTAACCGACTGAGCCACCCAGGCACCCCTCCTAGGTAATTTTAAAATTCATGGATACAATGTCCTTTTTCCCCTGCCGGACCGTGAATGTCGTCAGAGTGGGGACAGTGTGTTTTTCTTGATAACTGTTCATTCATTCATTCATTCATTCACTCACTCATTCATCCAGCAAATGTTTTTGGAACACCGGACTCATGTCAGGCACTGAGCTAAGCGCTAGACGTCAAGGCTGGAACTAAGGTGAGCCAAGCAAGGTGTCCAGGGAACAAACCTCAAGTAGGTGCTGACTTTCAGACTCTTGCAAGGGCAGGGTCATCACCTAAGAGTGAGTGCCTTTTTTTTTTTTTAAGGTTTTATTTATTTATTTATTTAATTTATTTATTTTTGAGAGAGAGTGTGAACAGGGGAGGGGCAGAGAGAGAGGGAGACGGAGAATCCCAGGCAGGCTCCGGGCTGCCAGTGCAGAGCCCCACGTGGGGCTCAAACTCAAGAACCCGAGAGACCATTACCTCCGCTGAAATGGAGAGTCGGACGCTTAACTGACTGAGCCACCCAGGCACTCAAGAGTGCCTCTTTAATTTTATATCCTGGGCACCTTGCTTACCTTGTCTCAATCCCAACCTTCCTAGAGATACAGCAGTGCACCAGATAGAAATGATCCCTAACCTTTTCGTGCCAATGTATTGGCGCTTCTGCTAATACCACGTTTTGAATTTACATTGTTCTATGATATGTGGTTTTTTAAAAATATTTTTATTTCTTTTTGAGAGACAGAGCAAGGGCGGGGGGGAGGGACAGATCAGGGACTCCCAGAACCACGGTACTCAGGCTCCTCTTATGAGGGCTTGTGACGAATATTCAGGGGGGGGGGGGGGATGTTAACATTACAATGAAACTGAGGTCACTGTTGAGCACTTTCTGATTCATCCGCACAGGCATCTCATCCACAAATGTTTCTTTCCCCAGTCCAGCAACTCATTAGTTAATTTCCAAAAGATGAATTTGACAGTTAGGCGGAAGCTCCTGGGAGCTTGCTGAGCTTAGGAGGTCAGTCCTGAGTTCAGGGAGTCAGAGGGTCTCTCCACTGATACTATAAGAAATGAGACTTGGGGCACCAGGGTGGCTCAATTGGTTGAGTGTCAGACTCTTGATTTTGGCTCAGGTCCTGATCTCATGGTTAATGGGATCGAGTCCCTTGTCGGGCTCCATGAGAAGAGCATGGAGACTGCTTGGGATTCTCTCTCACACCCTCTCTTTCTCAGTCCCCCTCCACTGCTCTCTCCCTCTCTCTATCTCTGGAATAAATAAATAAACATTAAAACAAAACAAAACAAAACAAAAAAGAAACCTAGAGGGGCACCTGGCCGGCTCAGTCGGTGGAACACGCGATGCTTGACCTTGGGGTTATGAGTTCGAGCCACAGGGTGGGTTTGGAGATTACTTAAAAATAAAATCTTAGGGGTGCCTGGGTGTCTCAGTCGGTTAAGCATCTGGCTTCCGCTCAGGTCACGATCTCACGGCTCCTGAGTTTGAGCCCCACGTGGGGCTCTGTGCTGATAGCTCAGAGCCTGGAGCCTGCTTCGGATTCTGTGTCTCCCTCTCTCTCTAATGCACCCCTGCTTGTGCTCTGTCTCTCAAAAATGAATAAATGTTAAAAAAAAAAAAAAATCAGGGGCGCCTGGGTGGCTCAGTCGGTTAAGCGGGCGACTTTGGCTCAGGTCATGATCTCGCGGTCCGTGAGTTCGAGCCCCGCGTAGGGCTCTGTGCTGACAGCTCAGAGCCTGGAGCCTGTTTCGGGTTCTGTGTCTCCCTCTCTCTGACCCTCCCCCGTTCATGCGCTGTCTCTCTCTGTCTCAAAAATAAATAAACATTTAAAAAAATTAAAAAAAATCAAACCTAGGGGCACCTGGGTGGCTCAGTGGTCGTGATCTTGCAGTTGGTGCGTTCGAGCCCCACATCGGGCCGTGCACTACAGTGTGGAACCTGCTTGGGATCCTCTCTCTCTCTCTCTCTGCCCTTCCCCCCTTTCCCTTCTGTCAAAGTAATTAAGTAAACTTAAAAAAAAATCAAACCTAGAGAATTTCGGTGACGGAAGAAGAGGACCTTTGTAGGCAAGCAGGGTCTTCTACACAGGTCTGTGGAAGTGGTGTTTAAGGTAAAGGAAGAAAAGGAGCCAGCCTCAGGATGAATGCGGAAAGGTCCATGGGCAAGAGCAAAGTACAAAGGAAAAGTCGCTGAGTTAGGAAAACATTTGGCCTATTTGAGATAACTGAAAGAAGACAACTGTACCTCTGGATAGGAAGTAAGAAGATCCTATTACCCTGTGGACGTTAACAATGAGCATTCGTGATGTCAACTAGTATTTATTGAGCACTTACTATGTATCAAACACTGTGATAAGCGCTTTGGAAACTTATCGAAGATGTAAAACAACCCCGCCGAGGTGATCTCTTGATTACTCCTTGTTTACACATGAAGAAATTGAGCTAAGAGGTGAAGTTGTTGTCCCAAAGTCACACAGCTAGGAAATGCAATGGCTGAATTTGCACACAGTCCTCTCAAAATCATTCTCTTAAAACACTGTCAATCTCCCACAGGGAACCGCAATATATTTCAAAAAAAGCACTGGGTGAGCGCGGTCAGAGTCACATTTCGAGTTCCCACAGCGCAGTTTTTTCTCCTTCTTCTCCTTCTTTTTTTTTTTTTTTTTTCTGCCCCCAGACCCTCAGATCAATTTCTTACTTAAAACTACTATTTCAGGGCGCCTGGGTGGCTCAGTCGGTTAAGCGGCCGACTTCGGCTCAGGTCATGATCTCGCGGTCCGTGAGTTCAAGCCCCGCGTCGGGCTCTGTGCTGATAGCTTAGAGCCTGGAGCCTGTTTCAGATTCTGTGTCTCCCCTCTCTCTGACCCTCCCCCGTTCATGCTCTGTCTCTGTCTCAAAAATAAATAAACGTTAAAAAAAAAAAAAAAAAAAAAAAAAAACAAACAAAAAAAAACCCTACTATTTCCAGCATGCCCTTCTGGCCTTGGGAGGATAGGGATGGAGGGAGGACTACCAGAACTACATTTCCCAGAATGCAACTCCCCGTTGCGGGCTATCACGCAATTGTAGTCCTCGGAAGGGACCGTCACCCGCAACTCCCAGCATGCATTCGGGGTCTGTACCGTGGGGTGGGAAAAGGACAGTCGCGCAGCATGTTGGGAAGGGGGACCAGCCCTTTTCCCAGGCTTGCAGCCTGGCCAGGGAAGGCATTCTTCAGACTACAGTTCCCAGTGGGCTGTGCGCGAGAAGGCGGGCGCGTTCTTCTGCCGGAAGTCCGCTCTAGCCCTGGGACCCCGGACTGCTGCGGGAGCCGGAGCTGCCAAGTAGCCGCGGGACCCGGGCCGTTGGGGTCCGGACGGGGGTCGCCATGGTAACGGGGGCGCGCCCACCTTGGGGACGGGCGCAGGGTGGGTCCGCGTGCAGGTGCTTGAGGCTCGCTTGGGTGCTGACAAGCGTCCCCTGCCGCGGTGCGATGGTTTGGGCCGGGCGCGGGCTCTCGGGATTGGGGCCGATTGGAGGCCCGGGAAGGGGGCAACTGGGTGGTGATTCTCGGCGCGGAAGCGCACCGGGGGTCTCGAAGCTAGAGGACATTGGCGACCGAGTGCCAAGGGGAGAGGGCTGTGCGGGAGACATTGGAGATGGCGGGGGCGGGGAGTCGAAATGCGGAGGCGATTCGTGAAGCGGGACCTCGGAGGTGGGGAGAAGGAATGGGAGGTGGGGAGGGGGCGACCCAAGAGGAGGGATCTCTGGAGTGTGGCAGGATAATTGGAGAAGAATGGAAACCTCTGGGACTGCTTCGGAAGGGGTCTTTAGAAGGCGGAAACTGACACTGAAGGAAGAGAGGGGCTGTTGAAACGGGAGGAGTACTGCTGACGAGAGAGAGGGAGACCGAGAATGAGAGAGTCTCCAGGGGAAGAGCCTGGGCGCTGGAGACGGGAAGTAGGCTGCTGTAGGGAATGGGGTCAGGGGAAGTGTGTTGCAAAGCAGGAGAAGGCTTGGAGGTAGGGAGTGGGTATTAGAAACGGTTGGGGGGCAATGGAACAGGTCTTTCCAAGAAGAGGGGTCTTGGGTAGGGATAGACATGCAAATGTGAGAGATGTGAATGGAGTTTTTGGAGCAAGGACTGGGCATTGGATTTGGCTCCCCTCCCCCAGGATGGGTCTTTGGGCAGGGAGCTGGAAAACAAGATCAGTGGAGGTGGGTGTCAGAACGAGGGAGTCTCCCCCATCAACAGGGTCCTTGGAGGCAACACGGACCTTTGGAACAGGGGAGGAGGCCTTGGCATCAGAGAAGGGATGTCCTCAGTAAAAGGCCTTCTGAGGCCTGAAAGAGGGGATTGATCGAAACCCAGAAATTGGAAATCAAAACGGAAGAGCTCCAGGGGATGGGGGTTCAGAGACAGGGAAGGTTGGGGGGCATCCAGAGGGAACATCAGAGGGGTGAGGGTGCAGGAGGGAAGGGACCTCTTAGGGCAGATTCCCAGAGGTGGAGAGATTCTAATGCAGAAGAGGTGTGTAAGGGAATTTGGGGGTGAGCGGCAGGACTCTCCCTCAGTTCTTTTAGCTCTCCTCCCCCATATACCCTATATATCTCTGGCTCTGGCCACAGGTTGTGGCTGTCTAGTGAGCCTCCCCCCAGTCAGGCCCAGGCCCTTTCCCTTTGTACCCAGGACCCCTGGCCTGCTAGGAAGTGGTTTTCCCTGGCTCAGCAGATGGGGTTCTTGGAAGGAGAGTGTAATATCCTGTTCCTGTCTGTCTTGATTGGTTGGGGGAAGGGGGACTATTGGAGAGTGAGGCTTAGGAAAGAGAGTGGACTCCCATGAACGGATAGAGGCTCCCGGAGAGTCAGCCAGGGTAAAGGGGTCCAGAGCAAAGCCTTTCGACTCCCAGGTGTGCTTTGTGGCTGTGAGACTTCTTTCTCTGAGCCTCAGTTTCTTCATGTATAAATGGGCATACGCATGCCTGTCTCAAACAGAACTGGGCCTACAGGCAGGCTTCCTAGCTGGGTGAAGTTGGGCCTTGGTTTTCTTTTCTTTTCTTACTATTTTTTAACTCTTTATTTGGGGCGCCTGGGTAGGCTCAGTCGGTTAAGCATCCGACTTCAGCTCAGGTCATGATCTCAAAGTCCGTGGGTTCAAGCACTGCATCGGGCTGTGTGCTGAAGGCTCAGAGCCTGGAGCCTGTTTCTGATTCTGTGTTTCCCTCTCTCTGCCTCTTCCCCGCTGTCACTCTGTGTGTTTAAATAAACATTTAAAAAAAATTTTTTTTTGAATGTTTATTTATTTATTTTGAGAGAGAGAGTGCGAGCAGGGGAGGGGCTGAGAGAGAGGAACAGAGAGAGAACCCCAAGCAGGCTCGACGCTCAGTGCGGAGCCCGACATGGGGCTCTGTTCCACAACCCCGGGATCCTGACCCAAGCTGAAATCAAGAGTCGGACCCATAACCGACTGAGCCACCCAGGCGCCCCGGGCCTTGGTTTTCTTAAAGTCAAATGATGGTGAATTATAATGTCACTAAGAACTAACACTTGTGTAACATTTAGTATGTTCCAGCCACTGTGCTGGGCCCCTGACATTTCTTAACCCTTGCGACTATCTTATGAGGGAGGTGCTCTCATTATGTCCATTATACAGAAGGAGAAACTGAGGCCCAGAGAGGCCAAGTTACTTTCCCGTGGACACACAGCCAGGAGCGCCAGGATTCATTCAGGCTCTAGAGTCTGTGTTCTTTTTTTTTTTTTTTTTTTAATTTTTTTAATGTTTATTTATTTTTGAGACAGAGAGAGACAGAGCATGGATGGGGGAGGGGCAGAGAGAGAGGGAGACACAGAATCGGAAGCAGGCTCCAGGCTCTGAGCCATCAGCCCAGAGCCCGACGCGGGGCTCGAACTCACAGACTGCGAGATCGTGACCTGAGCCGAAGTCGGACGCTTAACCGACTGAGCCACCCAGGCGCCCCGTAAAAAAAAAAAATTTTTTTTTTTTTTTGAAAAGAAAAGAAGTGAAGCCTGGACACACGCCTCCACGTGGGTGCGCTTTGAAAACATCGCCAAGGGACAGAAGGCAAACCAAGGGCCACAGAGTTTCTGATTCTATTCACACGCAATGTCCAGAACAGGAAAATCTATAGAGATAGAAAGGTTCTTGTTTGCCAGCGGCCGGAGGGAGGGGAAGTGTCTGCTACACGGGTGGGGGTTTCTTTCTGGGGTGATGAAAATATTCTGGAATTAGAGCCTAGTGATTTTTGCCCAATCATATGAATGCACTAAAAACCACTGGAACGATATACATCTTGAATGGGTGAATTTTATTTTATTTTTTATTTTTTTTATTTTTATTTTTTATTTTATTTTTGGGACAGAGAGAGACAGAGCATGAACGGGGGAGGGTCAGAGAGAGAGGGAGACACAGAATCGGAAACAGGCTCCAGGCTCTGAGCCATCAGCCCAGAGCCTGACGCGGGGCTCGAACTCACGGACCGCGAGATCGTGACCTGGCTGAAGTCGGACGCTTAACCGACTGCGCCACCCAGGCGCCCCGAATGGGTGAATTTTAGGTGGCGCGGTCGGTTAAGGTTCTGACTCTATGATCTCTAGCTGGTGAGATCCAGCCTAGTGTCAGGCCCCACGCTGACAGCGCAGAACCTGCTTGGGATTCCCTCTCTCCTTCTCTCTGCACATGTGTGCGCTCTGTCTCTCTCTCTCTCTCTCTCTCTCTCTCTCTCTCAAAAGAAAGAAACATATCTTTTAAGTGGGTGAAATTTAAGAAATTGGTAAGGAAAAAGAAAATAAAGGAGCGGGGTCTCCCGGATTCAGACCACAGAAGTCTGAAACTCAAAACATTTCCCGAGCGCATGCTCTGTGCCGGCTCCTGAATTAAGCTTATAAACCTCTATCCCACCGAACACTGACAAGATGGATCTTCTTAGGAAACTTACTTTGCCGGTGGGGAGTCTGAGGCTGAGGGGGCGGATCCTTTGTCCAAGGTCAAACAGACAAAGATAGCGGAGCCTGGGCCTCAGGGCCAGGGAGTGGGAAAAGTCACTCCCTTGGGCTGTTGGGACCACCGGGCTCTGGGGAGCAGTTGAGACCCCAGAGGGCAGGCGGCAGGAGGCGTGGCCCGTGGGGATGGGCGGGGCCTTGGGGCGGGGCATCCTGGACCAGCCCGCTCTCCCCCGCCACGCTCACTTCCGCTTTCTCCTGCTGTCCCCAGATCCGCTTCATCCTCATCCAGAACCGGGCGGGCAAGACGCGCCTGGCCAAATGGTACATGCAGTTCGATGACGACGAGAAACAGAAGCTGATCGAGGAGGTGCACGCCGTGGTCACTGTCCGAGATGCCAAACACACCAACTTTGTGGAGGTGATGCTCCCCTGCCCCCCCCATGCCTACCACACTCGCCTGCTTCCCTCCACCGGTCCTTCCTGCCCAGCCTCCTGCCCGACGCCTACCGGCAGGAACCCCTCGGGCCCTCTTTTCCTTCCCACGTTCATTCCCTCAACACGCTTTGAGCTGGCGATCTTCCTTCTTTGCAAAGACCTTTTCATTGTGGGGAAAAAAAATTTTTTTTTTTTAAGATTTTAGTTTTAAGTCATCCCTACACCCAACGTGGGGCTCGAACCCACAACCCCGAGACCAAGAGTCACACGCTCTACCAGGCGCCAGGGTCCCCACGTTGTGAAGATTTTCGAACATACAGATTAATACAGTGAGAAGGAAGTTGATTGAAGATTCATACACCCACTATCCAGATTTCATCTGTATTAATATTTCACCCTTTCCTCTACCTTTTCTTTTTCTTTTGGCTGAAGGATTTTTTTTTTTCTCGTGCCTTTTTAAAACTTCCTATAAAGGGGCGCCTGGGGTGGCCCAGATGGTTAAACGTCCGACTTTGGCTCAGGTCATGATCTCAGAGGTCGTGGGTTCGAGCCCCGCGTGGGGCTCTGTGCTGACAGCTCAGAGCCTGGAGCCTGCTTCGGATTCTGTATCTCCCTCTCTCTCTGCCTGTCCCCCATTCGTGCTCGCTTGCTCTCTCTCTCTCAAAGGTAAAGAAACATTAAAAAGAAACTTATTTTAAAAAATTACTATAAAAATGAGGGCGCCCAGGGACCTGGCTGGTTCAGTCGGTGGAACACGTGACTCTTGATCTCAGGGTTGTGAGTTTAGCCCCACATTGGGTATAGAGATTGCTTAAAAATAAAATCTTAAAAATGAAATAAAACTCTAGAAAAACACACACAAGTAGAGACTAAGGTAGCGAACTATCTATCCCTTGCTGTAGTGTTTGAAATTAAGTTACAGAGATGATGACTTTTCACTCCTAATTATCTCAGAAAATAAAGATGCTTCCTTACGTTACCACAATATCATTAGCCGACCTGATGAAAGTAATCATACTCCCTTATTTACTCTAATACCCAATCAATAGTTAAATGTCCCACAGATTGTCGTAGCTGATTATTCAGAGCCAGTCAAGGATCTTGTATGGCTGTTTGTTGCTATGTCTCAGGTTCGTTTGTTCGTTCGTTCATTTTAAGTAATCTCCATACCCAACAGGGGGCTTGAACTCATGACCCTGGCTGTACTGCCTGAACCAGCCTGGTGTCTTTAAATCAGGAAGGCTGTGTCTTTTTTTTTTTTTATTTTTTTTTCAACGTTTTTTATTTATTTTTGGGACAGAGAGAGACAGAGCATGAACGGGGGAGGGGCAGAGAGAGAGGGAGACACAGAATCGGAAACAGGCTCCAGGCTCCGAGCCATCAGCCCAGAGCCCGACGCGGGGCTCGAACTCACGGACCGCGAGATCATGACCTGGCTGAAGTCGGACGCTTAACCGACTGCGCCACCCAGGCGCCCCAGGAAGGCTGTGTCTTTAATTCCCACGGCATCAGCCAGGCTGATTGTCCTGTAAATTCAACACATTTAATGGGGGCCTACTGTATGCTGGGCACTGTTCCTTACTATTATTATTATTACGTTTATGTTTATTATTTTTGAGATAGAGCAGGGGAGAGGCTGAGAGAGGGGGAGACAGAGGAGCTGAAGCGGGCTCTGCGCTGACACCAGAGAGCCCGACACGGGGCTCGAACTCACGAACTGTGAGATCATGACCTGAGCCGAAGTCGGACGCTTAACCAACCGAGCCACCCAGGCGCCCCCGCCGGGCACTGTTCTGGGTGCGGGAACTGAAAGATCCAAGTCTCCGCCCTGAGGGCACTGATGTTCTGGTCAGAGGGAGACTGGTGACAAAGGTAGAGCCTGGCGGGTGGTGATAGGTGCCGGGGAGCCAAAGCGTCATCTGTGGGAGGTGAAGTGCTGGCGTGTGTACAGCGGGGGTCAGAATGCAGGTGTCAGGGATTTAAAGAGGAAGTCTGGAAACGGTAGCATTGGAGCCAAGACCTGAAGGGGCTGAAGAAGTGGCAGGAGATGATATGTGAGAGGGAGGGAGCCCTCCCAACCCAGGGAGTAGCGAGTAAGGAGTAGCGAGCAAAGGCCCTGAGGCGGGAACCTAGTGGGGCATTCCTGGGATAGCAAGAAGGCTAGCGGGTCTGAGGTGCTGTAAGGCAGGGAGGAGGGCCGATGAGGTCAAAGAGATAACGGGGACAGATCACCTGGGGCCTCGTGGGCCTCCTAAGACTTGAGCTCTTATGAGTGCGGTGGCTGCTCCGGGAGGCTTTTGAGCAGAGGAGGGAGGTGGGCCAGCTCAGGAAAGAGCAGGTTAAGGGTGAAGGCCAGGAGTGAGGTGTCTGTTCACACCCCAGCGGAGAATCCAGGACGGAGTGATGAACCGGAGTTTGGGCAGGATGTGGTGATCTGGAAGGTTCTGCACACTGCGGGCAAGGAAGGCCGAGGGACTTAGCGGGGTTGGGGGTGGGGTGATGATCGACAGAGGGGAACAAAGGAGAGAAGAGAGGCCATATCTAGAGACGGGAGGTGAGGAGGCAGAGGAAAGCCAGGAGATTCGGGGGTCCCAGCAGCCTAGAGAAAAGGGTTTCCAGGAGGAGGACGGGATGGGGAGCCTTGCGGGGAGCGGGGCGACGGGGCCAGAGCCGGTGCAGCAGGTGCAGGACGGAAGGAGGGGGCGGATGCCCCATCCCCTGCTGCCAGCATAGTGGGCCTCCTGCTCGGAGTGCTGAGGGACCAGGAGCAGGTCGGTGAGGCCAGCTGGGCAGGCGAGAAGGTCACAAGGGGCCCTGACGCCCAGATCTTCGGTTCCTCCCGATGCAGGCCATTCATTCATTCATTTGTTCCCTTGTGCGTTTATTTCCCACTCTCTCCCACGACCACCCAGAGAGGGCAGGGCTGGGACGGAGCAGCTGGGTGGGAGGAGGGCGCCTGACTCAGCCTGAGGGTCAGGGAGGGGTTCCCAGGGGAGGGAATGCAGTGGGGAATAAGAGAGAATTGGTGGGGCGCCTGGGTGGCTCAGTCAGTTAAGCGTCCTACTTCAGCTCAGGTCACGATCTCACGGTCCGTGAGTTCGAGCCCCGCGTCGGGCTCTGGGCTGACGGCTCGGAGCCTGGAGCCTGCTTCTGATTCTGTGTCTCCCTCTCTCTCTGCCCCTCCCCCGTTCATGCTCTGTCTCTCTCTGTCTCAAAAATAAATGAACGTTAAAAAAAATTAAAAAAAAAAAAAAGAGAGAGAGAATTGGTCCCTCCCCCAACGAAGTGGGAAGGATTACGGGTAGGAGACAATAAATACTGTCTCTCTCAGGAGACTGAGATCAGGGCAGGCTTCCTGGAGGAGGGGACTTGTGAGAGGAAAACCTAAGAATGAGTACCCAACGAGAAGGCCCAGGCCACCCAAACTTTCTTCCTCTCGTTGGTTCATGAATGCCTATTCCTTAGCACCTATATTAGATTCCGTCTGCTGTGGTAACAAATCACTTTTTTCTTCTAGTTTATTTATTCATTTTGAGAGAGAGAGAGAGAGCGAGCACGCACACAAGTGAGGGAGGGTAGGTGAGTAGGAGAGACAGAATCCCAAGCAGGCTCCACGCCACCAGCGCCGAGCCCGATGTGCGGCTCGAACTCACTGACTGTGAGATCATGACCTGAGCCGAGATCAAGAGTTGGGACACTTAACCGACTGAGCCACCCAGGCGCCCCTGTGGTAACAAATT
Source organism: Panthera tigris (assembly GCF_018350195.1). Lineage (NCBI taxonomy): Eukaryota > Metazoa > Chordata > Mammalia > Carnivora > Felidae > Panthera > Panthera tigris. The sequence continues at coordinate 10,473,618 of NC_056674.1, forward strand.
ACTAAACTTAGTGGTTCCAAACAACACAGATTCATTGTCCCAACAGTTCTTGAGGTCGGGCGTCCACAATGGCTCAGCAGGGGCTGAGTTCCCTCTGCGGGCTCCGGGGAGAGTCTGTTTCCTTGCCTTTCCCCCACTTCTGGAGGCGGCCTGCGTTCCTCCGCACGGGGGGCCCCTTCTCCAGCTTCAAAGGCGGCAGCATAGCCTCTTGAACTCTCTCCCACCCACACTCTCCCGTTGTCTTCTTTCCCTTATAAGGATCCTTGTGGAATTGCTCTGGGCCCCGTCGGGATAATCCCGGATCTCCCCATCTCAAGATACTTAGCACACCTGCACAATATCTTTTGCCATGTAAGGTCACCTATTCACGGATTCCAGGGATTAGGGCTTGGCCTTCTTCCCGTGCAGGGTGGTGCTGGGGACACAGCGGTGACAGCCCCAGCTCAGTCCAGTGAGGAGACAGACCTGCCCCCAGACAGTGACGCCTGGAGTGGTCAGGGTGGGGATGGGGGCCCCGTGGTGGGGGCAGTTCAGAGGGGGCCTGCCCCGGTCTGCGGGAAGAGACTCATCTGAGAGTATATAGCAGGAGAAGGCATGAAGGTGTGGGGCCGGATCCCTGAGAGAGAGAGAGAGAGAGCACACAAGGTGCCCGTGGGGAGGGGCAGAGGGAGAGGGAGAGAGAGAATTCCGAGCAGGCGCTCAGTGCAGAGCCTGACTTGGGGCTCGATCCCAGGACCCTGAGATCATGACCCGAGCCGAAATCAAGAGTCGACGCTCAACTGAGTGAGCCACCCAGCTTCCCCGAGAAGCCTTCAAATTTAAAACTGAGGCATAGGAACAAGCCGGGAGGGTGACAGTGGGAGACGGAGAGCTTTAAGAAAAAAAAGAATGCTGGGCGCCTGGGTGGCTCAAGCGGTGAAGCATCCGACTCTTGATTTCTGTTCAGGTCATGATGTCAGGGTCCTGAGATTGAGCCCCACGCCTGCTTGGGATTCTCCCTTGCTCCCTGCCCCTCCCCGGCTCTCGCACTCTCTCTCTCTCTCTCTCTCTCTCTCTCTCTCTCTCTAAGTAAACAAATAAACTAAAAAAAAAAAGGGGCGCCTGGGTGGCGCAGTCGGTTAAGCGTCCGACTTCAGCCAGGTCACGATCTCGCGGTCCGTGAGTTCGAGCCCCGCGTCGGGCTCTGGGCTGATGGCTCGGAGCCTGGAGCCTGTTTCCGATTCTGTGTCTCCCTCTCTCTCTGCCCCTCCCCCGTTCATGCTCTGTCTCTCTCTGTCCCAAAAAATAAATGAAAAACGTTGAAAAAAAAAATTAAAAAAAAAAAAAAAAAAAAGGAAAGGAGACATACTCAAAGTATAGAAATTAACAGAAGGATGAGCCTGGGGGGGAGGGGGTAGGAAAAAAAGAGGCATAAAAATCAGGGACTAATGTTTTGTAGTTTCCACCAGGTGGCGACAAAACATTCTAACACCAGACCCAGAGCTGGGATTTTTCAGATATTGGCCAAAGACCTTGTGCTTAGCAAACCCTGATGCCTATTTGTATCTATATCTATCTCTCTCTCTTTTTTTATTTTATTTTTTTATTTTTTTAATGTTTTATTTATTTTTGAGACAGAGAGAGACAGAGCATGAACAGGGGAGGGTCAGAGAGAGGGAGACACAGAATCTGAAACAGGCTCCAGGCTCTGAGCTGTCAGCACAGAGCCCGACACGGGGCTCGAACTCACGGACCGCGAGATCATGGCCTGAGCCGAAGTCGGAGGCTTAACCGACCAAGCCACCCAGGCGCCCCTCTCTCTTTTTTTTTTTAAAACAAATTTTATTTACTTAGAGAGAGAGAGAGAGCGCGCACACCATGCCAAAGGGGGAGAGGTAGAGAGGAGGAGAAGGAGAATCCCAGGAAGGCTCTGTACTGTCCGTGCAAAGCCCAATGCGGGGCTCAAACCCACGCACCACGAGATCATGACCTGAGCCGAAGTCGGATGCTTAACCGAGCCCCCCAGGGGCCCCTGTATCTATCTCTTTATCTACTTTCCCAGTGCAGACCTCAGTGCAGACGCCCCCTCCAGGAAGCCCTCCTGGATCCCCAGGCTGGGGATGACCGTGGATGAACCTCTGTGGGTTTGGGAGCCCCGCGAGGGGAGGGCCGGGCCTGTCTCCGTCACCACTGTGTCCCCAGCACAGGGCCAGACGCAGAGCAGGGCCTCAGGGACCGTGCATGGGATAACGGACGGAATTTTTTGGCTCCGCTCTGCCCAGCACGTTGGGTCCTGGGCACAGCTGGGGGCTGACAGGCTCTCTGCCCTGCAGTTCCGGAACTTCAAGATCATTTACCGACGCTACGCTGGCCTCTACTTCTGCATCTGCGTGGATGTCAATGACAACAACCTCGCCTACCTGGAGGCCATCCACAACTTCGTGGAGGTGCAGGGGCAGGCGGGGGGTGGGGGGGGGCGGGGGAGCGGGTAGGGGCGCTGTGGCCCCCGGCCCGACTCCCCAGAACCACCCCTGGTCTCCCCTCGGGATGCCCAGACCCTCACCACCTCCACCGGGTGGGTGGGTGGGGGGGGGGCCTCCCTCTGCCCCTCCCTGCCCGTACAGTTTCCTCTTTCTCCCTCTGCCTGTCTGTCTGTCTTGTCTGCCGTCCGTTCGCTCTCCGATCATCCCTGCCCCTGACTTTCTGCCTCTGACCGTCTTTGTCACCGCGTCTTTCCTCCTCCCTGCCTCCCCCTTCCTCAGTTTCTCTGCGTGTCTCTCCCTGCCCGGCTCTTACCATCTCTGCCTCCTCCCCCAGGTCTTAAACGAGTATTTCCACAACGTCTGTGAGCTGGACCTGGTGTTCAATTTCTACAAGGTGGGCTTCCGGTCGGGAGGAGGGCGGGCCGCCCAGTGCCTCTGCCCCTGTCCGTTTCCTGGCTCTCTGTCATCAGGGGTTCGGACCAGCACCTGTTGGGGGGTGGGGAGGCCTCCCTCACACCGGGGTCTCCCCCCCCCACCGCCACCCCGCCCCATCGACCTCCCTCCGCTCAGGTTTACACGGTCGTGGATGAGATGTTCCTGGCCGGCGAGATCCGCGAGACCAGCCAGACGAAGGTGCTGAAGCAGCTGCTGATGCTCCAGTCCCTGGAGTGAGGGCGCAGGCCCCCCACCCGCCCCGGTCCCCCGGCTCCCTGCTCGCCCCCTTGCCAGGCCCGGGCCACCCCGGTGCCCTCCCTCAGCCGCCCGGGAGGAAGGCCCCCGCTGGGCCCGGGGCCACCAGGAAGGAGACTGCACCCCACCGCCTCCGGGCCCAGCCGTGGGTGGAGGCCACCTCGCGCCTTCCGGGTAACCGTGCCCTTGTCGTGTGACGCTGTGAGTGCACGCGTGGAGCTCCCAATAAACCCGTGGTCCCGCCCGGCCTGTGTCTCTGAGCCCTCGCCTGTTCGCCCTAGAAGCCGCAGGCGCCGAGGGACGCCCCGCCATCCGTCGTCGGTCGGTCGGTCGGTCGACTAACACCCGTCGGCCTGAGTGAGGCGGGTGCACCGGGTGCATTCCCGCCCGCCCGACCTGGAGGGGCGAGGGATTTAGACACTGAGCACTTGCCACTGAAATAGTGATACTCCTGCCAACATCTAACAGCACCAGGCGTCACCTTCCCTAATCCTCATGAGGTCATGACGAAGGGACTGTTAGTATCCCCGCTTTCCAGGTGAGATCACTGAGGCTCGGGAAGGTCGAAAGACTTGCCCGCAGTCACATAGCTAGTGTGGCTAAGCTGGGTTTGTTCTGAGCCCTGGCAGGTGGCTCCAGAATCTTTCTTTTTTTTTTTCTTTAATGTTTATTTTTGAGAAAGAGTGAGCGAGCGGGGAAGGGGCAGAGAGAGAGGGAGACAGAGGATCCAAAGCGGGCTCTGTGCTGAGAGCAGAGAGCAGAGAGCCAGGTGTGGGGCTCGAACTCATGAACTGCAAAATCATGACCTGAGCCGAAGTCTGACGCCTGACCAACTGAGCCGCCCAGGCATCCTGGTTGATAAGAGTTTTGTTTTGTTTTTCTTTCTTTTTTTTTTTTTTAATTTTTTTTTTTTAACATTTATTTATTTTTGAGACAGAGACAGAGCATGAGCAGAGGAGGCTCAGAGAGAGAGGGAGACACAGAATCTGAAACAGGTCCCAGGCTCTGAGCTGTCAGCCCAGAGCCCGACGCGGGGCTCGAACTCACGGACCGCGAGGTCAGGACCCGAGCCAAAGTCGGACGCTTAACCGACTGAGCCACCCAGGCGCCCCTTGTTTTGTCTTTTAAGTTTATTTATTTACTTGAGAGAGACAGAGACTGCGTGAGTAGGGGAGGGGCAGAGAGAGAGACTCCCAAGCAGGCTCCACACCGTCAGCAGGGAGCCCGATGCGGGGCTCGAACCGTGAGATCACGACGGGAGCCCAAACCAAGAGTCGGATGCGCACCCAGCCAGCTGTCGCCCAGGCGCCCCGGCGGTCGCTAATAGATTTTATCTCGCAGGGTTTGCTTGAGGGTGAAGTCAATCCTGAGAAAGTTGAGGGGGTGCGTGACATTAGGAAGCAAACGCTCACTGCACAGACCTGAAGTGCCCGCCGCGGGCCGGGCCCTGTCACAGACACCAGAGACGTCTGCGGAAGCGGACAATGAGCAGCCGGCCCGCAGAGGCGACTTTGTAGACACAATCGTTACAGCAGCGTGTTAGTTTCTCGCTGCTGCCGTAACGACTTTCCACGAACTCGGTGGCTTCAAACGCCGGGGATTGGCGACTGACCACCGGAGGAGGGGTGAGGGTGGAGCGTCTGCGGCTGTCGAGGGGGTGGGAGGTGAGGCCCTCCCCGGGATGGGGAAAGAGCGGGTGGGAGGAATATGCTGAGGTTCTCGGGACATGGCGAGCGTGTGAGTTTCCTGCAGCCGCTGTAACCTACGAGCACAAAGCAAGGTGGCGGGAAAGGAGAAATCAAGCCCCTCACAGTTCCGGGGGCCAGAAGTCTGAAATCAAGGTGTCAGCAGGGCCCTGCTCTCCCCGCCCGCCCCCCACCGCCCCCGACACCCCAGGGTGGGGGGATCCTTCCTTGCCTCTTTCAGTTTCCCGTGGCTCCTGACATCCCCTGGGCAGGGACCACGTCCCTCCAGTCTCGGCCTCCGTCGTCACGTGCTCTTCCCTCCTTGCCTGCACCTTCTCCTTTCCTTTCTCTTTCAGGGACACTGGTTACCGGATTTAGGGTCCTCCAGGAATTATCCTATATGATAATATCTATTATATCTACTATATCTAATATATCATATATTATCTATATGATCTTGGGGAGCCTGGGTGGCTCAGTCACTTGGGCATCTCGATTCTGGCTCAGGTCCTGATTTCGCAGTTCCCGGGATTTGTGCTCCACTGACAGTGCGGAGCCTGCTTGGGATTCTCTCTCTCTCTCCCTCTGTCTTTGCCCCTCCCCTGCTCATTCTCTCTCTCTCTCTCTCTCTCTGTCAATAAATATGAAAAAGGGGATAATTTACATGATCTCATCTCACGATCTTTTAACAATGACATCGGCAAAGACCCTTTTTCTGAATAAGGTCATGTTCACAGGCTCCAGGACGTGGCATATCTGGGGAGGCGGGCTGGGGGACCATCCATCACTAGAGTGGGTTTCAGATACCTTGGGTCATCCAGGAAAGGTGACCAGGAGGCTTTGAACACGCGGACTCTAAGGCTCAGAGAGGGAAGGATGTAGGGAGCGTTCCCTAATTTGTGCATTCAACACCTGTTTCTTGGGCACCTACTATGTGCCAGTCACTGTTTAGCCCTGGGCGGATACCACAGCGAGCAGGACAGGTCACCTGAAGGTGATGGGGCAATGCATACATAAGCAAGTCCGTATCCGCTATGTCACAAAGTGAGGAGTGCAGCGGAGGCAAATAAAACAGGGAGAGGAGGCAGAGAAGCGTGGCGGATGCCATTTCTGTTCGAGATGACGGTCCGGAAAGCCTCTCCGGAGGAGGTGACGCTGGAGCTGAGAGTGAGAGAGGGGAGGGAGTGAACCATGGGAGATTTCAGGGGACGACTGTCCCAAGCAGCGGGAACAGCAGGTGCAAAGGCCCTGGGGCAGAACATGCAAGGAAGCCAGCATGGCGGGAACAGCGTGGGCAGAGGGGAGAGTGGAGATGATGTGTTCAGAAGATAGAAGGATTGTGGGACGGGAAAGGGACGGCAGATTGCAGCGAGTTGCACCAGCTGTGGTGAGGACACTGGGTTGAGATGAGAGCCACAGGAAGGATTGTTTGTTGGTGGTGGTCGGGAGGGCTTGGGGGGAAGGTGGTGACGGCTTTGTTGAGCTCGACCTCGCACTGCATGCAATTCCCCCACTTAAAACGTACACTTCAGAAGCTTTCAGGGTATTCGCAGGGGTGAGTTACATCACCACGATCACTGTTATTACTGAATTTATTATTATTTTTAACGTTTTATTTATTTTTGAGACAGAGAGACACAGAGCATGAACGGGGGAGGGGCAGAGAGAGAGGGAGACACAGAATCGGAAACAGGCTCCAGGCTCTGAGCCATCAGCCCAGAGCCCGACGCGGGGCTCGAACTCACGGACCGCGAGATCGTGACCTGAGCTGAAGTCGGACATTTAACTGACTGAGCCACCCAGGCGCCCCTTATTATTATTTTTAATGTTTTATTTATTTTTGAGAGGAGGGACGGGGGGGTGGGGAGAAACAGGAGATCTGAAGCGGGGTCTGGGCTGACAGCAGAGAGCCCGACGCGGGGCTCGAGCTCACAAACTGTGAGATCACGACCCGAGCCGAGATGGGACGCTCAACCCACTGAGCCACCCAGGCGCTTTCAACGTGTGAAAATCCTCATCACCCCCCAAAAGACACCCGTGCCCTCAATTGCTGGCACCCCGCAATCCAGCCACCACCTTCCCCCAGGCCTGCTCACCCACCAACCTTCTCTCGGTCTCTGTGACTCTGCCCGTTCTGGACGTTTCATAGAAACGGAGTCCTACCACCCGCGCTGCTCGCGAATGCTGAGCTGGGGGGGGGGACGGAGAACGGCTAGCTGGGATTTCAGGGAGCCGAGAGGCCAGCAAGGTCACTGGAAGAGTCTGGGCGACAGAGGCCGCTGGCAGGGGCCAGGGCGGGGGGCACCGCGACCGAAGTAAAGGGGGGGGGGGTGACACCGGATTCCGGACACGTTTTGAAGGCGGAGAGAGGACTTGCTGACAGTGTGAGGTCAGCTGGGAGAGAAGTCAAGGATCCCTCCCGATTTTTCAGCCCCGAGCGTCGGGGGTCGCGGGGGCCTCCTTTTCCAGGAGCGCGAAGCCAGCGGGAAGAACACGTCTAGTTGGTGCGCTCGAGTGTCCACTCGAGCGGTGCTTGGTGGGTCTGCGGCTCAGGAGAGGACGTTTGGAAGTTGCTAGAACGCTGCAGGTATGGACGGCCGGCCACGAGGTCGCTGAGGTCGCCACGGTGGGGGGCGGGGGAGGGAGAAAGAGGAAGAGGGAGCGATCAGAGGGTAACAGAGAGGCTGACAGGCCAGTGCATAGGAAGGAAAGCCACCCAGCGCAGCGTCATCCAATCAAGGGGACCGGGGGGCTCAGGAGGAGAGAGTACCTGTGCCTTCCGTGCCGTTCAGATCACTGCACGATGGCCCTGTCAGGATGGCTCGCTTAGGAATACCTAATGGAGGGGCGCCCGGGTGGCTCAGTCGGTTGGGCGGCCGACTTCGGCTCGGGTCACGATCTCGCGGTCCGTGAGTTCGAGCCCCGCGTCGGGCTCCGCCCTGGCCGTGCAGAGCCTGCTTGGGATTCTCTCTCCTTCTCTCTCTGCCCCTCCTGTGCAGGCTGTCTCTCTCTCTCTCTCTCTCTCTCTCTCTCTCAAAATAAATAAATAAACTTTTTGTAAAAAAAGGTGAATTTTAGGATGTGTGAATGTACCTCAATTCTTAAAAGAAAGAAAGTGAAAAAAAAAAGAAAAGCTGCTGAGCGGTCACATCAGAGAAGGGCAGAGAATTGGCCGCTGGTGGAGCCCGATCCCTGGACCAATCAGAGCGGCTTCTGGAGAGCCCAGGAAAGAACAGGACAAAAGCCCCTAGAAACCCCTGGGAGGAAGTGTTGCTCTAAAAGAAAACAGTGGCTGGGGAGGGATGTGAGATCAGGGAGATGGGGATTTTTTTTTTTAATGTTTATGTATTTATTTTTGAGAGAGAGAGAGCACAAGCAGCATAGGGGCAGAGAGAGAGAGGGAGACGCAGAATCCGAAGCAGGCTCCAGGCTCCGAGCTGTCAGCACAGAGCCCGACACGGGGCTCGAACCCACGAACTGAGAGATCGTGACCTGAGGCGAAGTCTAATGCTTAAGCGACTGAGCCACCCAGGTGCCCCAGGACTGGTGTCCTTTAAGAAGGGGAAATTTGGCCCCAGGGACAGACGGGCTCAGAAGAAAGACAAGTGAGGACACGGGAAGAAGACGGACACCCACAAGCCAAGGAGAAAGGCCTAGAACGGATTCTTGCTCCCAGCCCTCAGAAGGAACCAATCCTGCAACACTTCTGACCTCCTGGGCCACGGGACAATACACTTCTGCCGTTTAAGCCACCCGGTCTGTGGGCCTTTCTTAAAACAGCCCCGGGAAACTAATCCATGTGGGAAAACAAAGCTACAAGAAAAGGCAAGAACCTTTTGAGCAGGAAGGAATACGAGGGCTTGCCTAACCAGAAATCAAGATCATCATTATTTAGCCTCAGCCACTAAGAGACCATGGTATTTGCGTAAGATTAGGCAAGCAGATTACCAAAAAAAGAACAGACGGCTCAGAAACAGACCCACACATTCATGGAGATTTCATAAGAGACAGAAGGTCGCCTTTCAGATCACGGAGGAAGGATGTGGGTTATCCACATGGGGCTGTCTAGAAAAGACTGCATTGAAAGTAAAGCCTTTGGACATCAAAAGACACTGTAAACAAAATGAAAAGATATGCCACAAGTTGTGGATGATAGTTGCAATCCATGTACCTGACAGAGGGATTCGTGTCCGTAATATATAAAGAGCTCTTGACTAATCAATAAGAACAAGACAGGGGCGCCTGGGTGGCTCAGTGGGTTAAGCATCCGACTTCGGCTCAGGTCGTGATCCCGCGGTCGGTGGGTTCGAGCCCCACATCGGGCTCTGGGCTGACAGCTCAGGGCCCGGAGCCTGCTTCGGATTCCGCGTCTCCCTCTCTCTCTGCCCCTCCCCGGCTTGCACTCTGTCTCTCTCTCTCAAAAATAAATACACATTAAAAAGTTAAAAAAAAAAAAAAAAAAGAACAAGACAAAACTGAATGAATAACCGTGCAAAAGAGGGAGGGGAAAACAGCCCCGGAAGTTCTGGAAGATGAGGAAAGGAGGCTGGTGATGAGATGGGAGATCTCTACCTCACACCGTATACCAAACATCTGCGATGTAACCTATCTGTAGTTATCAGCCCCCTGGGTGAAGACGGGCCTGGCGGAAGGGGGTGGGAGCTTCATCAACCTGGCTGAGAGTGAATTCAAGGTAAAGACGGGAGAAATTCTTTCTTTCCGGCCTGGGCAAGGGAGAGGCCGGCCCAGGCCAGAGGGAAACGGGAGGTGGAAGACAAGGGTGGCTCTGTGCCCAGCACTTGCCTGAGTCTTGTCAAGGGTGGCCAGGGTCAGCCGTGCCTTTCCTTCCCCCGTGACGCCCGCCCTTGGCGGACCACATCCTCTCTAATTGCCCTAGCGCATGTCAGGCACTTCCGGTGTGCAGCTCATGCTCAGTGGCTTGAGTCGCCTACTTTCTCGGGCGGCACAGACATCCTTCCAGACACGTGGGCTGGAAACTTTGAAGGGCCTCATGACTCACCTCTGCATCGCACAGCCCACATCCCAGCCAGCAGGAAGTCCTGTGGGTTTGAGCTTCAGAATGTATCCAAAGCCTGACCCCCCACAGCCACCACCCCGGTCCCAGAGCCATCGTCCCTCACCTTAGCCATGGCGGTCACCTTAACCGGGGCAGAAGGTTCCTTACGCGACGGCAGAACCCTTTCGCAGGAAGTGCACGATGTCACTTGCTTCTTTGAATCCCTTCTGCGGGGCCCCCGGGTGGCTCAGTTGATTGAGCATCCGACTCGCTCAGGCCACGATCTCACGGTTCGTGAGTTCAAGCCCCTCGTCGGGCTTGGTGCTGACAGCGTGGAGCCTGCTTTGGATTCTCTGCCTCCCTCTCTCTCTTGCAAAAAAGAAAAACAACGAAAAAAAAATCCCATAAGAATCCCTCCTGCGGCTCTTGCCTCACTCAGAAGGACCTAACGACGCTGCTGTCCCCTCTTTTGCCCCTTTGCTGTTCCTTGAGCTTATCAGACACAGTCCTGCCTCAGGGCCTTTGCACTTATTCTCTCTGCCTGGGACACAGTTCCCCCAGATATTTGTGTGGCTCCTTCTCTCACCTCGTTCAGGTCTCTACTCTAATGTCACCTCCCCCTGCCTGGCCTTCCTGACCTCACCACAGAAAATAGTTATCCCTGGGGCACCTGGCTGGCTCACTCAGGAGAGCACGCGACTCTTGATCTCGGGGTTACGAGTTGGAGCCCCACGTTGGGCACAGAGATTCCTTGAAAACAGAATCTTAGGGGCGCCTGGGTGGCTCAGTCGGTTGAGCGTCTGACTTCGGCGCAGGTCATGATCTCGCGGTCCGTGAGTTCGAGCCCCGCGTCGGGCTCTGTGCTGACAGCTCAGAGCCTGGAGCCTGCTTCGGGTTCTGTGTTCTCGCTCACTCTCTGTCCCTCCCCTGCTCCTGCTCTGTCTCTCCCTCTCTCTCTCTCTCAAAAATAAACATAAAATTTTTTTTAATAAAAAAAATCTTAAAAACACACTCAATAATGATGCGTAGAAAACGCTCAAGAAATATTAAATGAGTGAACGAACAAATGAGTCCTCTCCCCAGCCCCAAAAGGTAGGGGAGAGGACTATCCCATTTCACAGGTGAGGAGACTGAGGCCCAGAGAGGCAAAGTCACCTCCTGGAGGCCACCCAGTTCCCATCTGTTGAGTTCTTGCTGCAAGGAAGGCTCGGCGCTCAGCCCCCAACTTGCAGGTTCTCTGACGGGGTCTGATTGTCCCCTGCTGGGCAGGTGAGGGCCAAGTCACTTAGCTGGCGCACAGACCCGGGAAGCGGCAGACCCGGGATTCGAGCCTGTCTGGGGTCGGGGCCATCGTTTCCCCTGTGGCTGCCCGCGAGCCGGTGTGAGAGGCCGAGCGAGATAACTCGACACCCTGATTCCATTTGTTGTTGTTTCAAACGTTCGCTTTTCATCCTCAACGTACGGGTTAACCCTGTGCTCTCATACCCCACCCAGGGCCCTGGACTTATTTGGAAGCCAATCCCAGATGTCACCTCAAGCGGCCACACGTCCCTTGGTATCCAGGCAGCCTTGGTGTCGCCGAATCTTCAAACATTGAAAACCACGACATGACAGGGGCTCCCCGGGGGGGCTCAGTCGGTTAAGCGTCTGACTCTTGATTTTGACTCAGGTCATGATCTCACGGTTCGTGAGATCGAGCCCCGCTCCGGACGGACATATCGGAGCCTGGAGCCTGCTTGAGATTCTCTGCCTCCCTCGGCTCAGGTCCCGATCTCACAGTTCATGAGTTCGAGCCTCGCGTCGGGCTCTGTGCTGACAGCTCGGAGCCTGGAGCCTGCTTCCGATGCTGTGTCTCCCTGTCTCTCTGTCCCTCCCCCACTCGGGCTCTGTCTCTCTCTCTCAAAAATAAACAAACATAAAAAAGTTTTTTAATAAAAAAAAAAAAACCCAGACACAGAAGACCAACATATGATCCATTTATGTGAAATCTGCAGAAGCAGCAAATCTATAAAGACAGAAAATAGACTGGTTGTTTACCAGGGGCTGGGAGGGAGGGAGAGATTGGGGAGTGATGGCTAAGGGGTATGGTGGTGTTTTTTTTTTTTTAATTTTTTAATGTTTATTTATTTTTGAAAGAGAAAGAGAGAGAGACAGAGCGCGAGCAGGGGAGGGGCAGAGAGAGAGGGAGACCCAGAATCCGAAGCAGGCTCCAGGCTCCGAGCCGTCAGCACAGAGCCCGATGCGGGGCTCGAACCCACGAACTGGAGAACAGATTAGTGGTCACCAGGGGTCCAGAAGGAGGTCAGAGCAGGGAAAATGGGGGTGGCCACGCCAGGACAATGCGGGGTCGGTGAGGGAGACATTGTGATGGAATGATCTGTATTCCGACCCGGTCAGTGTCGGGACATCCTGCTTGGGATACCGGACAGTCGATCCTTGTTATTTGTAGATTCCATACTTGCGAATGCAAATTCGGAAACCCCCAAAGTCAATACTGGCGGCACTTTCCGGGTCATTCCCAGACATGCACAGAATGGAAAAAAATAAGTCAATAAATAAAAAACTTGAGTCGCCCAACACACATTCCCAGCTGAAGTTGAACGGGGCTACAGGTCTGCCTTCCCCTTGCAGCTCCCATGCTGTAAACAAGCGTCCTTTTCACGGTCTATTTAAGTGCCACATTTTTTACATTTTTGTGCTTTCTGTCAGTGGTTTTCCTGTTTAAAACAGCCCCCAAGAGTCGTGCTGTCCAGAGTCCCCACGCGCAAGAAGGCTGGGATATGCCTCACGGAGAAAACGTGGACGATGTTTACGTGCGTTAGAAGAACTTCCCTCAGGTGTGAGTTACAGAGCTGTTGGCCTGAGTTCAAGGTGAAGGAATCCACAAGGGATATTATGTAAGGTGTTTTCAAACAGAAACACACAGAAAACAAAGTTACATATTAATGGTTTCGTGAACATGTTGTAACCAGAAGCTGGCCAGAGCCTAACTGTATGCAGCCCCCGCCCCCCGCCCCGCCCCCCCGCCCCCAGCCCCGCCCTCCCCCCCCCCCCCCCCCGCCAACCACCGTGATTCAGTATTCGCTAACTCAGCATTTGCGGCAACTTGACATAGCATGACTGCCGCGAATGAAGAGAATCAACTGTACTATAGTTGTTTTTTTTTTTTTTTAACATTTATTCACTTTTGAGAGAGAGAGAGCACACGTGAGTGGGGCGGGGAGGGGGCAGAGGGAGAGGGGGACAGAGGATCCCAAGCGGGTGCAATGCTGGCAGCAGCGAGCCTGAAAAGGGGGCTCAAACTCAAGCCGCGAGATCAAGACCCAAGCCGAAGTCAGATGCTTAACTAACTGAGCCCCCCAGGTGCCCCTCAGCTTGTAGGCCACTTTTACAAGATGTTCCCATTGGAGAAAACTCAGTAAAAGGCACACAGGATCTCTCTGTATTTATTTCTTTAGTATTTTTTTTAATTTTAAAATTTAATTTTTAAAAAAGTAATCTCTTTGCCTGATGTGGAGCTTGAACTCCTGACGCCAAGATCAAGAGTGCGATGCTCCAGTGACCACCGAGCCAGCCAGGCGCCCCTCTCTGTGTTTTTATTTTTAGTTTCTTAATGTTTATTTGTTTTTGAGAGAGAGAAAGAGAGAGACACACGCGGGGGGAGGGGGGGTGAGTGGGGGAGGGGCAGAGAGAGAGGGAGACACAGGATCCAAAGCAGGGCTCCAAGCTGTCAGCACAGAGCCCGAGGCGGGGCTCGAACTCACAGAAGGCGAGCTCATGGCCTGAGCCAAAGTCGGACGCTTAACTGACTGAGCTGCCCAGGAGCCCTCTCTGCGTTGTTTTTTAAAACTGCAACGTGAATCTGGGGCGCCTGGGTGGCTCGGTCGGTTAAGCGTCCGACTTCGGCTCAGGTCATGATCTCGCGGCTCGTGGGTTCGAGCCCCCGCGTCGGGCTCTGTGCTGACAGTTCAGGGCCTGGAGCCTGGTTTGGATTCTGTGTCTCCCTCCCTCTCTGCCCCTCCCCCGCTTGCCCAAGCTCTCTTGCTCTCAAAAATAAATAAACATTAAAAATTAAAAAAAAATTGTTAAATAAACAACAATAAAATAACGCGCTGTCCTGGAATCCTGAAAACAGCCTTTGTTATCACTAGACCATACACACACACTGTGATTTTGGAGATTTATTCATTCTTTCAACAAACACTTCCTTTAAAAAAAAAAAATTAATGTTTATTTTTGAGAGAGAGAAAGAGCATGCGCAGGGGAGGGGCAGAGAGAGAGAGAGGGAGACACAGGATCAGAAGCGGAATCCAGGCTCCGAGCCGTCAGCACCGAGCCCGACGCGGGGCTCGAACCCACGGACGGCGAGATCATGACCTGAGACAAAGTCGGATGCTTCACCTAAGTCTGAGCCCCCCAGGCGCCCCTGAGATATGTATCGGCTGGTTCAGTTTCCTGCTCCGAAAATTATCTGTTCAAGTCCTTCGTCCGTGTTTCTCGGCCCCTCCCCCGCTCATGCTCTGTCTCTCTCAAGGTAAATAAATACACTTGAAACAAAAAATAAATCAGTAGATGGAACCATCAGGAATGAACTTGGCCAAGCCACTTGATCTTTTCGAGCCTTGGTTTGCCCATGTGTCAAGCAGGGTCGAAGAGGTGGGAGGCATTGCACGAGCCCGCGTCCCGAATTGCTTTTAGGGCCGCGCGGGACACATCGTCAGCCCCGAATAAATCTCAGCCACGAGTCACGGTAAGAGTTCAATCGCTACAGGAGTTCTTGTGACTGAGATTTGGCTTCCTCCCTTCTGCCCTGGCTGTCTGTCCCCCCCCACCCCAGATGTCGCAGCAATCCATGTAAAAACCTAAGTTGATCACATCTCTTCTCTGCTCGAAACCCCCTGGTGGCTCCCGTCTCAGAGCAAAAGCCAAGGTCTCACAAGGCTCCACGCCGTCTGTCACCCTGCCTAATGTCCCCATTGCATTTGCTGCCGCTGTTACCCTCACTTACTCTGTGAAGTGCATTGGCTCCTTGAAACCTGGTCATGATCTGAGCTTCCCCCCCATCCCCCCTGCCAGAATCCTTCCTCTTCCTAGAATGCCCTTCCCACAATTCCAGGGGTCTGCTCAAATGTCATCTTGTCGTCCAGGACTTCCCTAAACACCCCATTTCAAATTCCAAACTTTGGGGCCGCCTGGGTGGCTCAGTGGGTTAAGCGTCCGACTTCGGCTCAGGTCACGATCTCTCGGCCCGTGAGTTCGAGCCCCGCGTCGGGCTCTGTGCTGACAGCTTGGAGCCGGGAGCCCGTTTCAGATTCTGCGTCTCCCTCTCTCTCAGCCCCTCCCCTGCTCGAGCTCTGTCTCTCAAAAATAAACATAAAAAAAAAAAAATTCAAAAAAAAAAAAAGACAAATTTGTTATCTTACGATTCCGGAGGTCTGAAATGAGTCTTATTGGGCTCGAATCAAGCTGTGTTCCTTCTGGAGACCCTAGGGATGTGTCTGTTTCCTTGCTTTTTCCAAACTTCTAGAAGCTTCCCATATCCCTTGGCCCTTGGCCCTCTTTGCCTCACTCCTACCTCTGCCACTGTCATCACATCTCTCTCTCTCTCTCTCTCTCTGCCTCTCCTGCCTTCCTCTTTCCCTTATTAGGACCCTTGATGACATTCGATGCCCCCAGATGATCCGGGGTAATCTTCCCACTCACATAGTGGGCCCTCAATAGATATTTGTGGAGGGTCTACATATTATGGATGTTTTTCCTGATGACCTCAGACGCCCTTACTTCCACTCCCCCACCCCCCACCCCCAGCTTCCTCCTCCCCCTCTTCTCCCAAGAGCAGGGATCCAAGGTAGGAGAAGCCAGATTGGGCAGGGGAGGAGAGATTCGGAACAACCCTGGAAGGCTTCCTGGAGGAGGGAGTCAGGCCGGTAAAGGGCTTACAGATGATGACGCTCTCCCTCCAGAATGTGAGCCTGGCTGTTCCCACGGACACGGACGGCAGGTGCCACCCCTTGTGGCACAATCAATGGCAGACCCCCAGCTCCCTGGCCCGTGGTCCCCTGGCTTCTGTCACCCCTTCCTGTCCTAATTCTCCCGCAATTCCAAATGCACGGAGATGGCCGTTCCAGTGTGCTGGCTCCTCAGCGACTTGACCTCTTGTCCTCGAAAGACCTTGCCGTCAGCCCACCCTTCACCTCCCGCTCTGTCCTGTGACCAGAGGGGACACCTGTCACAGCCGACAACCACACACTTCCTCCACCATTTCAACTTTAAAAAAAAATTTTTTTTAATGTTTATTTTTGAGAGAGAGACAGAGCGTGAGCGGGGGAGGGGCAGAGAGAGAGGGAGACGCAGGATCCGAAGCGGGTTCCAGGCTCCGAGCCGTCAGCACAGAGCCCGACGCGGGGCTCGAACCCACGAACCGGGCGATCGTGACCTGAGCTGAAGTGGGACGCTCAACTGACTGAGCCACCCAGGTGCCCCACTCCTAAGTTTTTTTTAGATTGTAAAAGATACATAACATAGGGGCACCTGGGTCGCTCAGTCGGTAGAGCGAGCCTCGACTCTTGATCTTGGGGTCGTGAGTTCAAGCCCCATGTTGGGTGTAGGCCTTACCTAAAAAAAAAAAAGAAAAAATATGCATAACACAAACTTTATCATTTTAACCATTGAAAAGTGTAAGATTCAGGGCTTGGGTGACTCAGTTGGCCAAGTATCTGACTCCTGATTGTGTCTCAAGTCAGGATCCTAGGGTCGTGGGATGGTGCCCCATGTCAGGCTCCTTGCTGAGGGGAGAGCCTGCTTGGGATTCTCTCTCTCTCCCCCCCTCTCCCTTCTTGTGCTCTCTCATGTGCGCTCTCTCTCAAAATAAATAAGTAAACAGTTACAAAAAATAAAATAGGGGCGCCCGGGTGGCTCAGTCAGTTGAGCGGCCGACTTCGGCTCGGGTCACGATCTGGCGGTTCGTGGGTTCGAGCCCCGCATCGGGCTCTGTGCTGATGGCTCAGAGCCCGGAGCCTGCTTCGGATTCCGTGTCTCCCTCTCTCTCCCCCTCCCCCCACTCATGCTCTGTCTCTCGAGAATAAATAAACGTTACAAACAATAAAAAAAAGTAAAATAAAAGGGTAAACTTCAGTGTCATTCAACGCATTCACAATGCTGTGCAACTATCCCCACTGTTTCGGTCTCTACAGACTTGTCTCTTCTGGATAGTTCATATGGATGGAACCATACAATATTTATCCTCTGGCATCTGGCTTCCTTCACTCAGTGCGATGTTTCAAGGTTCATCCACCTCGTCAGAACTTCCTTTCATTTTCTCCCCCCCACTGAGGTATTTTATTTTTACGTACGTATTACACCCTTCGAGAAAGACTGCCGGGACTCTCCCTCCTATACGTTGTTGTCCTACTTCCTCTTGGTCCGAGACACCAGCTGTGGTTTGTCAGTGCAAATAAAATCAGACTAATGGGATGGGTCTGGAAGCTTCAGAGCAATTTTCCCAGCTCCGTGATCGTCAGTGATTTCCGTGTAATCGGGCTTCGTCATCGCAATCAGAAGCTGGAAAATGACTCTGGAGCGTGGCCTAATAAGAACTTGGCAGATGCTCCCCTCGTCGGCATTGTTAATGCTCTGGAGTTCTCGAAAGCCTCCGCCGGGACGTTCACACCAGCCTGATGGAGGCGGGGCAAGATGGAGGGCGAATAATGTTCCCTTGTGTGGACCTACGACGTTTGGGTTATCCACTCATTCGTCGGTGGACTCGAGTTGTTTCCTAGACGGCTCAGACGCCTACGTCTCCTCCCTTTCTGCCCACTCTCAGTGGGGACGTTGCTTTCTACATCACTGAGAGAAGAGAACCCACCAGAGGAAAACCTTCCCAGACTCCTCCCCACCCATCTACCTCTTCCCTCCTCCCACTACTCGGTGTATCAGTTATCTACTGCTGCGTAACAAAAAATCCCTCTATGACAT
The DNA here is from genome assembly GCF_018350195.1 of Panthera tigris. Classification (NCBI taxonomy): domain Eukaryota; kingdom Metazoa; phylum Chordata; class Mammalia; order Carnivora; family Felidae; genus Panthera; species Panthera tigris. The sequence goes on from NC_056674.1 coordinate 10,491,446, forward strand.
CCATGGATTCTGTAGGTCAGGAGTTTGAGCGAGGCACAGCGAGGACAGCTTGTCTCTGCGCCCCGATATCTGGGGCCTCGGCCGGCTAGAGTGGCAGACCTGGGAGGCAACTCCCTGCTGGGAGCCGGAAACAGCTGGAGGAATCTTCGCGACGTCCGGGAGTTGGTGCCGGCAGCTGGTGGCCGGGACCTCAGCTGGGCTGACGGCTGCCATACCTTTATGGGACCTCCCGGCGTGGGCTCCTTGATCATCCGCACAGCCAAGTGGCTGGGTTCCGGGAGCGGGTGCCCTAAAAGCAAGTGGGAGATACCTGGTCCTCGGAAGCCTCACCTCCACTCGCTTTACTGGTCTGCGTAGACGCGAAGTTTTGCCCAGTGTCAAGGGCGAGGGAACGTACCCTCACACAAAACACCCTCAGCGGGAGTGGGGGGGGGGGGTGGGGCGCGGCGCCCGGGTGGCTCAGCCGGTTAAGCATCCGTCTCCCGGTTTGGGCTCAGGTCGTGATCTCAAGGTTCGTGAGTTCGAGCCCCATGTCGGCCCCGCGCTGCCAGTGTAGAGCCTGCTTGGGATTCTCTCTCTCTCTTCCTGTCTCCCTGCCCCTCCCCCACTCGCAGTGTCTCTGTCTCTCTCAAGAGAAACACATACGCTTAAAAAAAAAAAAAACACAGTGGGAGGCACGTCGAGGTCGCACTGTAAGAGCGTGTGGGATGGGAGAGATTGTTGTGTCTATCTTTGGCAAACGCTGTGGTCGCCCTTGAGCCTGGGGACCCTTCCTGTTTTGCCTAGATATGGACAACATTCCAGCCGGGCTTCTCTCTCTCCTCCGCTTCTCCTCTGGCATCCAGGAATCTAGCTCACCCCCACCAGCACTCAAAACAGTTTGATCTTCTCTGACCTTTCTATTAAAAAAAAAAAAAAAGATACTGATCCGAGCGCTTGGGTGGCTCAGTTGGCGAAGCGTCTGACTCTTGATTTCGGCTCAGGTCACGATCTCACGGTTCACGAGTTCGAGCCCCGCATCGGGCTCTCTGTCGGCAGTGCAGTCTACTTGGGATACTCTGCCTCTGTCTCTCTCTCTCTCTCTCTCTCTCTCTGTCTCTCTATCAAAAATAAATAAATAGGGGCGCCTGGGGGGTTCAGTCAGGTAAGCGTCCAACTTCAGCTCAGGTCATGATCTCACGGTCGTGAGTTCGAGCCCCGCGTCGGGCTCTGTGCTGACCGCTCGGAGCCTGGAGCCTGCTTCGGATTCTGTGACTCCCTCTCTCTCTGCCCCTGCCCCGCTCACAGTCTCTCTCTCTCTCTTAAAAATAAATAAACATTAAAAAACATTTTTTAATAAATAAGTAAATGTTAAAAAATACGGACTCCCTAGCCCCCTCTATTATATCCTCAGCCCTTAGGACAGTGCCTGGCGCATAGTAGGCGCCTAGTGAATATCCTTTGAGCAACATTTTGAGTGAAACTGGTAATAAGAGTTGCCTCCGGGAAGGGGACCTGCGTGGGCAGCAGATATCATTTAAAAGATTGTGAGCTGCCAGCACCCAACCTGAAAGGTACTCCCCCCCCTCCTTTGAAAATCCTAAAAATGGAATACTTTTCCCTTTAGGCCTTTCGAACCTTCTGAGTTACACAGTCTGACTACATCTTACCCATTGACGTGAATAGATTGTATTATTTTTTAAATCTTATTTTTAATGCTTTCACTTTCGAGAGAGAGAGAGAGAGAGAGAGAGAGACAGAGCACGAGCAGGGGAGGGGCAGAGAGAGAGAGGGAGCCACAGAATCGGAAGCGGGCTCCAGGCTCCCAGCGGTCAGCCCAGAGCCCCACACGGGGCTCGAACCCACGAATCGCGAGATCATGGGCTGAGCCTAAGTCAGACGCTGAGCTGACGGAGCCCCCCAGGCGCCCTATATATCGTATTTATTTATTTATTTACTTATTTATTTACATCTTTATTTTTGAGAGAGAGAGAGAGAGAGATACAGAGTGAGAGCGGGGGAGGGGCAGAGAGAGAGAGGGAGACACAGAATCTGAAACGGGCTCCAGGCTCCGAGCTGTCAGCACAGAGCCCGATGCGGGGCTCGAACCCACAGACCGCGAGATCATGACCTGAGCCGAACCCGGACGCTCAACCGACTGAACCACCCAGGCGCCCCAATATTGTATTATTTTTAAAGATTAGCCCAGCATGGGGCGCCTGGCGCGGGGTGGGGTGGGGGGGCTCCTTCGGTTAAGCGTCCAGCTTCAACTCGGGTCTGATCGCGTGGTTGGAGAGTTCGAGCCCCACATCGAGCTCTGCACTGACAGTGCAGAGCCTGCCTGGGGTTCTCTCTCTCTCTCTCCCTCTCTCAAAATAAATAAACTGAAAAGGAAAAGGAAGAAAAAAAAAAAAAGATTCGCTCAGCCTCTGGCCCCAAATGAGTCAGCAACTGAAAATCGCGTGCTGTCACTGGGGTGGGACCCCCGCCTTTCAACCCTGCCTTTCAACCCTGCCTTTCAACCCTGCCTTTCATTCTCCTTCCCTGAACACCGACGCCTGGGAATCTCTGTCTCCTCTGAGCCTCCCCACGCTGGCCCGGCCCAAGGGCAGCCCTAGAAGTGTTTGATCCGACCACTTCAGAGCCTTGACCTTGGACGGCAGCCCATCAGAGGCCCCTGGCCTTGTTGGGAATCCTCCCCAGAGGAGCCTTTGAGGATGGGATGGAAGGCAGTAGCCGGATGGGGCCCTCAGGAATGCAGGCCTGGGTCAGGAAGAGGCAAGGCTGAGGGGAGACGGGGAGGCAGCCAAGGTCATCCTCCCGGGGCGTTTACTGATGAAGTTTCCGGGTGAAGGCGGGGGGCGCGGGGTCCGGAGCTGATGGCCAAGAGAGGATTCCCGAAGACGTCTTTGGTGCAAACAGGGGATTTTATTAAAGCCTGGGGACAGGACCCCGTGGGCGGGGAGAGCTACTCTGGGGTCGTGACAGGTAACTCGTCTATCCCCTCGGGTTGGGAGGGGATCAGGGATAGAGGAAGTCTCTCAGGTATTTCGGAAGCAAGGCTTCCAGGACCCTGAGGGGCTCTCTATGTTAGGAAAACGCCATTGATTACCGTTTAGTAAAACCTCAGTCGTCTGACCCTTCAGATGGATATCAGGGGCCATAAACTGGGAGTATCTTGGGGGAGTGGACATAAAGGAAGTTTCCAAAGGCCTTTTTCCACGTTCAAGTGGACTCACGGGATCCTGGGGGGTGGGGGGGGGGCGGGTCAGGATCATGTTAAGCCAATGAGAAGGAAAAACCAGCATAATCAAAATTCCCTTGCCATTACCCGTATGGCTTCTGTCATCTCGCTTCCCTCCTAGGCCGGCCAGCCGCCAGGAAGCAGAGCTGGATTAGTCCCGCCCACCTGACCCGGAAGCTGAGCCTTTGGAGGTGACCGCCAAGGCTCCCTTTTGCCCCCAGCGAAGTGTCATCATCGAGGCAGCCGAGCCCCTGGGGGGAGGGCACTCTGCCCGTGTCAAGGACGTGCCAACGGGCTGGAGGCGGTAAGGGGACGTAATTCTTCATTTGCCTTAGTTTCCCCCATCTCCGCGGCAAGCACTTAAACCCCTTTCCTTTGTTCGTGGGGAGCCCCGGGGGTGTCCGGGGACTATCACACGTGTTCCGCCTGGGGGAGGGGCTGCTGCTGGCCTGTGCTGTGCCCTCAGCTTGCTCCATGCACCCTCGTCGTTTACCGAGCAACTGCTGTGTACCCAGGTATGTGCTGGACAGGGCTGGGGACCCATGGTGATCAGTCCTACCCCGGGCATTGCAGGCCGATGACTAGAGAGTGACAAGCCCGGGTTGAACAGGATCGGGATGGGGGCACCTGATGCAGCCAAGGAGGGCTTCCCGGAGGAGGGGATGCTACCAAGCCCCTGACAGAGTCGATGACTCCCACGGAGACCTGTCTTTTCAGCTGCATCTGATGACACTTTTCCCTCGTTCCCTTCAATCCGGCCGCACTGGCCTTCTTCCTGATTCCTGAACTCTCTGGGCTCATTCCCGGCCTCTGGGCCATTGCGCTCGCTGTTCCCTCCTCCTGCTTCTCCCTTCCCACTTCCTCACCAGGAGGGCACCTTCTCAGTCAGATCGCAGACCAATTATTCTTGCAGGATTTAACTTAAAAAAAAAAAAAACAACAAAAAACCAACAAAAACCCTGTTCCTACTTCCACGGACTCCTTTTTTTTGTCTGCCGAGGCCTCCCTTCACCCCCCAGCTCCCTGATCCCTGGCCGGGTGCCTGACAAAGAGTTGACGCCTGTCAGATCATTGTGGAGGAAGGAAGCTGACCTCTCCCTCTGGGGGTGCAACTCAGTCCGGTGCTCCTGCCCTTGTAGACGGGGTATGAAGGATTCAGAGTTGCTGTTGTTGTTTTAAAGGTTTATTTATTTTTGAGAGAGAGGGAGAGAGAGAGAGACAGAGCATGAGCAGGGGAGGGGCAGAGAGAGAGAGGGAGACACAGACTCCGAAGCAGGCGCCAGGCTCTGAGCTGTCGGCACAGAGCCTGATGCGGGGCTCGAACCCCCACACCGCGAGATCGTGACCCGAGCCGAAGTGGGACGCTCCACCGACTGAGCCACCCGGGCGCCCCAAGGATTCGCAGCTTTGATCCCCTGGACAGTTGGAGGCGGTGGGTCTTATCGGGATCCTTTGGTGCGGGGACGGAGGTGGCCAAAGTGCCTTTTGGGGAGGCCCTGCGGCTGGCTTGCAGAGGCCAGGCCAAGAGGGCCGGGTCTGAGGGACAAGCCTCGCCTCCCAGCGCCCCTAAGGGCTTCGTGCAGAACATTCCGTGGCGGGACCTTCTGGAACAGGCGATGAGGGCTTGGCAGCCCTGTCCAGTCCCCGCTCTCGGGTCACTGCCCCAGCCTCCTCGCAGCCCGCGCTCACCCTCCTCCATCCCTGTTCCCCACAGCAGCCCGAGGCAGTACTTTTTATAGAACACTTGAAAAAAATGTTAATAGGTAATTAAAGGCACAGATCTCTAAAAGCACAGGAGGGGGATGCAGTGAAAGCCTTCCCTTCCCCCCTGGGGCCCCTCCGGGTGGGGGGGGGGCCTGGGGCCACCAGTTTCTTGGGTTTTTTCCCAGAGATAGTCGATCATATGTAAGTAAATACAGCTGGTGAAATGCTATGGAGGTAATTCACATGATCCTGCCCCCCCGTTTTTTTTAAACATAAGGGTACATTCAGGGGCGCCTGGCTGGCTCAGGTCGCTGGAGCCGGTGACTCTCGATCTCGGGGTTGTGAGTTCGAGCCCCACGTTGGTCGTAGAGCCTCCTTAAAAAAAAAAAAAAAAAAAGAATATATTCACTTATTCAACACTTGCGTATTGAGCGCCTACTGTATGCCGGGTACCGTTCTAGGCCCTGGGGCTCCAGCGGAAAAGGGAGTTGACATTCCAAGTGGGGAAGACAGTAGATCGACAAAGTAAGTACATGTTAACATTACGTAGTGGGTCGGATGTTGGGAGTTGGGGTCCCTGGATGGCTTGGTCCTTAAGGGTTCGACTCTTGGTTTCTGCTCAGGTCAGGAGCTCACGGTTCCTGAGATCGAGCCCCCCCCCCCGACCCCCCGCGGGGGATTCTCTTCCTCTCTCTGTGCCCCTCACGCGTGTTTGTGTGAGTATGCTTTTTCTCAAAATAAACTTCAGTACTCGATCTCAAGTAGCTATCTCTCAGTGGGCTGTGGGGTTATGAGGAAATGCGATCTCATCTACCTTTCTTTCCGCCTTTGTTTCCCATATCCGTGGTTATCTGGGGGCAGGGGTGCAAACAGCGGCGGGGGGACAGCACGTGCAAAGGCCCTGAGGTAGGAGCCTGAAGCGTTCCACATCCGGAAAGGAGCCGCGAAGCTGAAGAGCGGGGCTCACTCTTCGGCGAGAAGACTGAGGCCCAGACACGGCCTTGTAGCGACTTGTCCGAAAGTTGGCTTTCTCTTTCTCATCTGGGAGATGTCTCCCTGGTGTGCTGGGGCTGGCTCGTAACCGTCTGGGAGAGCTGATTGCCAAACTTTCGGGAATTTTGCAAGCCCGTCGTTAAACTCGGCCAGTTGCCGGAAATGAAATGATGTGCACTCGCGATGAAATAAATTACATTAAACACAAAGACGATCGGTGGTCAACATGTGTCGCTCCGTAACGAGGAGGCTAATCTCTGCTCCAGAGATTATTTATGTCTTTCTTGTCCGCACGGTAGAAACACTCCCTAACGTGTGGGCCATTGGTGTCTGTGGTTTTGTTTTAAGTAGGCTTCGCGCCCAGCCTGGAGCCCCACCCGGGGCTTGAACTCACGAGCCTGAGATCAAGGCCTGAGCTGAGATCCGGAGCTGGACGCTTAACCGGGGCTACTGTGTATTTCTTCCGATCTCCGCTTTCGACAAGGTCATATTCGAAATCGGTAACCTGCAAATCAGGGCTGTTTCCTCCCCCAAAGAGCCAGTGGTTAACTATTTGCCAGCTCGCCGTTGTAATGCAGAGAGATTAGGCTCTTTTTTCTTTTTTTCCTGTAAAGTTGTGTACTATTTTTTTTTTAATGTGTATTTATTTTTGAGAGAGAGAGACAGAGAGAGAAAGCAGGAGCAGAAGAGGGGCAGAGAGAGAAGGAGACACAGAATCCCAAGCGGGCTCCAGGCTCTGAGCTGTCAGCACAGGGCCCGACGCGGGGCTCGAACTCACGAACCGTGAGATCATGACCTGGGCCGAAGTCGGACGCGTAACCGACCGAGTTACCTGTCACCCAGGCGCCCCTGAGGCTTAAACTCTTGGATGGCTCTGGCTGCCTGATTCTCCCAAGGCCCCGGTCCTTCAGCGTTGGGGCCTGTCCCTCTGTCTTGTGACAGGAAGGTTGTTGCATCACGACCCCACCGATGATGGGGTTTTGGGGGTGATGGTGGGGTTCGGAGCCGACAGCCGAGAAAGAATTCTTGAAGACGTCTTTGGTGCAAACAGGGGATTTTATTAAAGCCCGGGGACAGGACCCCGTGGGCGGGGAGAGCTACTCTGGGGTCGTGACAGGTAACTGATTCTATCCCCTCAGGTTGGGAGGGGATCAGGGATAGAGGAAGTCTCTCAGGTATTTCGGAAGCAAGGTTTCCAGGACTTTGAGGGGCTCTCCGGGTTAGGAAAACGTCATTGATTACCGTTTAGTAAAACCTCAGTCGTCTGACCCTTCAGATGGCTATCAGGGGCCGTCAGCTGGGAGTATGATTGCCAACACATATCCTGGGGGAGTGGACATAAAGGAAGTTTCCAAAGGCATTTTGCTACGTTCAAGTGGACTCACGGGATCCTGGGGGGGTCAGGATAATATTAAGCTAAGATTCTCTTTTGTCCCCCCGCAAAGTGTCCTCATCGAGGCAGCTGAGCTCCTAGAAGGAGGTCGTTCTGCCCGTTTCAAGGATGTGCCAATGGGCTGGAGGCAGTAAGGCGATTTAACTCTTCATTTGCCTTAGTTTCCCAGGTCACCGTGGCAAGCACTGAAACCCCTTTCGTTTGTTCTCGGGGAGCCCGGGGGTGTCCAAAGAATATCACACGGATCCCACCTGGGGGCGGGAGGGGTACTAGCTTGTATTTTGCCCTCAGCCTGCGTTATGCTCCCTCATGACCACGACCCCTTGTAAATCGCACATTCCAAGCCACCTTGATAACCTGCTGTCTGTCCCCTGAGATGGGCCGTGTTCCCACCCGCTCTTGTTTTCTGCCGCCTTCCCCTTCTCCGGGAGTTTACCCCCAGAGCCCTAGAGCCGACCGACTCTTACGGGATCGCTTCGGTCCCTTTCTACGTCAGGGGCCCGAGATCCTTATCGCCTCCGTCTTCCGCAAAATCAGAAACGGGTCGGCCCATCGGAGTGAAAAGTCGTCCAGTTGGCTGGCTTCAGGCATAGCTGGCTTCAGGGGGCTCGAACGATGCCACGAGGCCCATCTCGACCTGTCAGTTCTGTTCTCTTCCGCGCTGGCACCCTTTAGGGGTCCCCCCTCGTGGTCACAGGAGGCGAGGGGCTGGAGGCGGTGACAAGGTTCCCGGCAGCGAGAGGAGCCCGGTGTGGGGTGTGCCCGCCCCGGTGCTAGAACCCAGATCCTGGCGGAGCCCGGGAAACGATCCGTAGCTACCGATCGCTCTGCGGGCCTGACTCCCAAGACGGGAGGAGTTCTTGCCCACTTGCGAAATTCCTCGGGCGAGAGGCTGAGGGGGAGCACCTGCCTCGGCTCTGGAGGTAGAAATCCCGCGTTCGGATCCTGCCTGTTCTTTGGCGTGATGAAAACCGGGTTGGAACCGGGTAGTGCTGATGGCCACACCGTGAGTGTGTCAACGCCACTGGATTGTACTCTTTCGAATGATTAAAAGAGTCCAGGGGCGCCTGGGTGGCTCAGTCGGTTAAGCCTCCGACTTTGGCTCAGGTCATGATCTCGCGGTCCGTGAGTTCGAGCCCCCGCGTCGGGCTCTGTGCTGACAGCTCAGAGCCTGGAGCCTGTTTCAGATTCTGTGCCTCCCTCTCTCTGACCCTCCCCCGTTCATGCTCTGTCTCTCTCTGTCTCAAAAATAAATAAACGTTAAAAAAAAAAAAGAGTCCACAACCTGTTACGTATATTTAAAAAAAATTTTTTTTAATGTGTACTTATTTTTTGAGAGAGAGAGAGAGCGAGCGTGAGCAGGGGAGGGGCAGAAGGGGAGACGCAGAATCCGAAGCAGGCTCCAGGCGGTCAGCTCGGGGCCCGACGCGGGGCTCGAACCCCCAAGCTGTGAGATCGGTAACCTGAGCCGAAGTCGGACGCTTAACTGACTAAGCCACCCAGGCGCCCCTCAGGTTATGTATATTTTACCACGGCGTGAAAAGTAAGAAGGCCAAAGATGCTAAGAATAATAATCGGATAGAATATAAAGTAAAAGGAGAAGGAAAAAGGTCTCGGTGCGGCCACTCACCGGCTGCGTGAACCCTGGGCGGGGCCGGCCGCCTCTCTGTACCTCTGTTTACGGGACTGTCACAATAAGGGTAATTTTGGCAGCTTGTTGAGAGGCTCAAACAGGTTAAGACGTGTGCCCTCCCGGAAGCACCCAGGATTTAGTAAGGGTTCAATGGTTGGTAATGATTACATCAAACTACGGGTTGCTAATTGAAAGAAGTCCAATGTCAAATTCACTATCATGGTCTGGTCGGGCTGCTTTACCAAAATGCCGCAGACCGGATGGCTCGTCAACGATAGAAATTTATGGCTCGCTGTTCTAGAGGCTGGAAGTCGGAGATCGGGGGGCCTGATGGCATGGCGTGGGCAGGTGGGGGCCCCGTTCTGGTAACAGACTCGTCGCCTCGCCTGGCAGAAGGGGCGACGATGCTTTTGGGAGCCTCTTTTTTTTTTTTAATTTTTTTAAATTTTTTTTGAGAGAGAGAGAGAGAGAGAGAGAAAGGAGGGAGGTGCAGAGAGAGAAGGACGCGGAGAATCCCAAGCAGGCTCCACGCTGTCAGCACAGAGCCCAAAGTGCAGGGCTCGAACTTGCAGACTGTGACGTCATGAGCTGAGCCGAAATCAAGAGTCGGACGCTCAGCCGACTGAGCCAGGCACCCCTGCGGGGGGTGAGGGTTTCTACATATAAACTTGGGGGTGACACGCACACTCAGACCGTCGCGACCACCTACTGTGCGGTTCCGTTTGTGCGAACGATCCCCAGAAGAGGCAAATCCACGGAAACAGAACGCGGATCACTGGTGTTGGCACCCGGGGGCAGGGATGGGGAGTCACTGCTTAATGGGCACGGGTTTCCTCGGCAGGGGCTGGGGGAGGTGACAAAAATGATTTGGAACTAGACAGAGGTGGTGGTTGCACAACACTGGCATTGTACTGAATGGCGCTGAATTGTTTGCTTGAAAACGGTTGATTTTCATGTTGTGTCGGTTTCACCCCCCCCAAAAAAAATTTTTTTAAATGTATATTTATTTTAAGAATTCTATGTTTCTTTATTTTTGAGAGCGACAGAGACAGAGTGTGAGCGGGGGGAGGGACAGAGAGAGAGGGAGACATAGAATCCAAAGCAGGCTCCAGGCTCTGAGCCATCAGCACAGACCCCGACGCGGGGCTCGAACACATGGACCGTGAGGTCGTGACCCCAGCCGAAGTCAGACGCTCAACCGACTGAGCCACCCAGGCGCCCCTTATTTATTTATTTTTTAAGTACGTTTTTTTTTTTTGTTTTTGTTTTTGTTTTTGTTTTTGTTTTTTTTAAGTACGTTTTTTTTTAACTTGGTGCCTTGGGGTAAAAACATAAAACGGATGGAAGGTATCTTGATGTCCTTCTCGGACTTCTCTGGCTATTCTGGATGTTTGTGCCCTCCGCTCTTCCCGGCCTGATACCCCATCTCCATCCCCGGTGACGGCTTCTCTGGCTTGGCCAGTAATGCCCTGGGGGACTTTGTGACTCGGTTTCCTTGTCTGTACCACGAGGGGATCGGACCCACTGGTCTCTAATAGGCCCTCAAATGGTAACTGAGCATTATTTGAGGTCAAGGTGGCAACATCTTTCACAGTCCTCCCCACCCCACAACCCCGGCGGGGGGCGGGGGGGGGACTTTGCCCAGAGCCTGTTAATCAGAACTCAGATGAACTCAGATGCCCCGTCACCTCAAGCTCCAGTGCAAATCCTGACCCCCCTCAAAGCCAGGTCACTGGCCTCACACTCTTCTCAGAAAGTAAAGCGGTAGCTCTTTGGACGTTTCTCCGGGGACCCAGCTGGCCAGCCGCACAGGTGGGGACAGCACTTGATACTCAGGGGCTGCCCTAGCCTCAGGGGGCTGGAGGTGACAAAAACTCCAGACTCACAACGTCCTGGTCCTTCGCGCCGGCTGCCTTCAGAGATGACACCCACATAGTCACCGTGAACAGGCTGCGTGGTCATTAACCCTTTGAATTAGCTCCTGACGAGGCCATGTTCCTTTTTTTTTAATTTGTTTTTTTTTTATGTTTATTTTATTTTTGAGAGCGGGGGGAAGGGCAGAGAGAGAGGGAGACACAGAATCGGAAGCAGCCTCCAGGCTCCGAGCGGTCAGCACGGAGCCCGACGCAGGGCTCGAACCCCCAAGCTGTGAGATCATGACCTGAGCCGAAGTGGGCCGCCCAACCAAATGAGCCACCCAGGTGTCCCAAGGCCATGTTCCTTTGGATTCGCCTCAGACGCCCCCCGCCCCCAGGGGGGTATGGCTTGGCGAACGTCTGACCAGGGATCTCTAAAGGGAAAAGCTAGGGGCGCCTGGGTGGCTCAGTCGGTTAAGCTTCCGACTTCGGCTCAGGTCACGATCTCGCGGTCCGCGAGTTCGAGCCCCGCGTCGGGCTCTGGGCTGATGGCTCAGAGCCTGGAGCCTGCTTCCGTTTCTGTGTCTCCCTCTCTCTCTGCCCCTCCCCCGTTCATGCTGTGTCTCTCTGTGTCTCAAAAATAAATAAACGTTAAAAAAAATAAATAAAGGGAAAAGCTAATAATCTGATATACTGATAGACTAATCTGCCATATACTGACCTCTTATCACATGGCCAAGGCCTCTCTTTTGCAGCCACCTGGTTTTATTTAATTCTCCTGCCACCCTGGGGGTAAATACGACTCTCATCTTGCTTCAGAGCTGAGGACATGAGGCTCAGAGGTAGAATCCCTCGCCCAAGGTCAGCTAAGAAGTGGGAGGGCCCCTGTCGCTGCCCTGTACCCTTGACCCCACACCCTTGACCATTATCCTATCCTGACTCCCTGAAAGCATCCAATGCCTTTCCATCCAGGTCACCCAAGCTCTGAGGCAGCGGTGGGGTCCCGGGGCAGGCCCGGGAGTGGTGGTAGGGGGCAGCTGGCCTGGGAACCAGCTCCCAGGACCTTAACTGGGTGTGGGGAGAAGTAAGGAGGGCAGCACCCTCTCTCTGGGCCTTAAAGGCCCAGAAACCCGAGAGTTACTGTTGCACCACAAGCCGCAGAGACCTGACAGCCTGCAGCTGGGCGGGGGCGGGGCAGAGCAGCCCAGACAAGCCGGCTCTTAAATAAATAACTAGAAAGGTAGGAAGGGAAGGTCTGGGCGAGTCTCAGGGCCCCAGGCTGCGGCTTCCCAGGCAGGCCTGGATGCCTGAAGGCCCAGAGTCTTTTGGCTCCGGTGTACCCAAGTGTCCTGCCTCCTTCCTTTCCTTCCCGTTTCTGAAAGAGTCAGACCACATTCCCAGAGGCCCTACTGTGCGCCCTGGCCCCGTGCAGGGCAATGTGGGGGACTCGGCGGTGAAGACGCTCCCACCCTCCAGCCCAATGGAGGGGACAGACCTATCCCCAGACAGTGACCATCCAGAGTGGGCAGGGCTGGGATGGGAGACTCGAGGGACTGGAGGAGCTTGGAGGGACACGTGACCCAGACTGGGGGTCTGGAGGACACAGGGGATCCCTGGGTTGGCATGAGAAAATCTTGGCTAAAAGCAAAGAGAAGTTTGTGTGAGAAAAAGATGGGGAGATGATTGGGTAGGGGGCCGCAGACCAGTGTTTTTTTTGTTTTTTTTTTTTAATTTTTTTAATGTTTTTATTTATTTTTGAGACAGAGACAGAGCATGAACGGGGGAGGGGCAGAGAGAGAGGGAGACACAGAATCGGAAGCAGGCTCCAGGCTCTGAGCCGTCAGCCCAGAGCCCGACGCGGGGCTCGAACCCACGGACCGCGAGATCGTGACCTGAGCTGAAGTCGGACGCTTAACCGACTGAGCCACCCAGGCGCCCCAAGACCAGTGTTTTTCAAAGTGTTTCCGATTTGGGGCGCCTGAGTGGCTCCGTCGGTAGAGCGTCCGACTTTGGCTCAGGTCACGATCTCACGGTTCGTGGGCTCGAGCCCCGCATCGGGCTCTGTGCTGACGGCTCAGGGCCTGGAGCCTGCTTTGGATTCTGTGTCTCCCTCTCTCTGATCCTCCCCCGTTCATGCTCTGTCTCTGTCTCAAAAATAAATAAACGTTAAAAAAATTTTTTTTTTAATTTTTTCAAAGTGTGTCCAATTTACCTCACTTGATGCACAACAGAATTCATATTTTATCGGCAACACAGTATGTGTGTGAACAGGTGCGCGCCCACAGTTAAGTTAAAATACCAGGAAACCATAATTATTTTTACACATGCTCTGATTGACTGCTTGAGACTCACTGTTTTATGCCTAGTAGGTTAACACCTGAGGTTGGAAAATACAGATCTGGAGGGGCGCCCGGGTGGCTCGGTCCCTTGAGCGGCCGACTTCGGCTCAGGTCAGGATTTCACGCTGCACGAGTTCGAGCCCTGCATGGGGCTCTCTGCTTTCAACACAGAGCCTTCTTCTGATCTTCTGTACCCCCCACCCCGCCCCTCCCCTGCTCACGCTCTCTCAAAAATAAATAACACATTAAAAAAAAGAAAGAAAGAAAGAAAATACAGATGTATAGACTGTGCTAAGAACCCCTAAGCACTCCCATCAAAGGAGTGCAATTCTAGAATCTTGAGGACCGGCCGCTGATATTCTCGTTCTCTTCTTCTGGGGTTGTGGTAGGATTTTACTTCCTTCTGTTTCGCCTCAGGGCCGGGAATCTGTCTGTCAACATGCAACGGAAGCACATGATGTGGTTACTAAGACTCCCTGAGGACAGAGTGGAACCCCCTTGGCCACCCCTGTGACCGCAGCAGGACCCCGCTGCCTTTAAAACCGAATTAAATGAATGATTTTGACTAAAGTCTTTTTTTTTAAGACTTTGTTTTTTTAATGTGTATGTATTCCTTTTGAGAGAGAGAGAGAGAAAGAGAGAGCAGGAGAAGAGAGAGAAAAGGAGAGGGAGAATCCCCAGCAGGCGCCCTGATGTCAGCGCAGAGATGGGGCTCGATCTCACGAACCGTGAGAACCGTGAGATCACGACCCGAGTCGAAATCAAGAGCCAGACGCTCAACCGACGGAGCCACCCAGGCGCCCCCGCCGGGCCTCACTTCTTGGCAGTTTCCAGATGGAACTCTTCTTAGTTTCATAAATTCCTCACTTCCAGGTCTTTCTGCCCGGGCTGTGTCCTCTGCCCTTCCCCTTTCCCTCCTTCCTTGGCCGGTCAGCTCTGACGTCCTTCACAGTTCAGCTCAGATGCCCCCTCGTCCAGGAAACTGTCCCTGGCCTCACTTCCCAGACTGAACTTCTCAGAAAAAGTTTGCCGAACACATGAATGCAAATCTGAGGGAGGAGCAGAGGCCGCATCCTCTGGGGGCTCCCAGGTCTGAGGGAGGTGGCGGATGCCCCCCGAAGTCAACTCGGTCCCTCCAGCTGTCAGATACCCCGCCCTCTCACGGAGCCAAGCAATACCCATTTCGCGGGCGGCAGACTGAGGCCAGGAAGGCCCTCCCTGCTCCGTGCGCGGTGCAGATGCCACACCCCTCCGCCCAGCGTCCTCCTGGCCCCTCTCACCTCCTTCCCAGAGCCCCAGGCCTTTTCTTTTCCAATGATGAAATTCTAGTCTGGGTGGGAGGCTTGGGGATGGGGGGGGAAGGAAGGCTGGCTGGGACTAGTTGGTATACTTTTCTCTCCAAGCCTGAGGAGGGGAAGGGGTGGGGACGCTCCACTGGCCAATCCTGGACCAAACCCTCAAACCTTCCCCTCTTGGCCCAGACCCACCCCGTACTTCCCGAACGTTCGGGGCAACTTTGAGTTCCAGGGTCCCCTGAGTCCTGGAGACTCCTCCCCACCATCTTGCCTCCCCATCTGGCACCCCCACACTTGAAATTCAAGAGCGGGGCCTGGGCGCAGGCTGGCCCTTGCCCATGTTGCCCAACCAGCCTGGGCCACGTCTCCATCCCCAGGGCCCCGCTCACCAGGAAGGCTGCCAGAAGCTTCCCTGCCTCCCCGCCGCCCCCCCCCCCCAGCCTGGCCACCTGCAGCCACCGCACCTGAAACTCAGCTGCCAGGTCCCACCTGCTTCCTCTCAGGCTCTGTTTGCCCAGTTGCCCCGACACCCGAACGCTTCTTGGGTGGGGAGCACCAGCCTGGGCGTCTGTGTCCGAGGGAAGATATGGAAAAAGCCCTTTTCCACTTTGGCCTTAGATAAAATGTTGATCTCAAGAGGTCATCCCAGCTTAGAATCCCATGAGGGCTGCAGTTGGCCGGCCATCGACCAGAGCACTCGGTAGACGTGACCTTGGTTGGTCCCTCCGTGATCTCTGAGGCCAGACGCCGCTGCTGCTGTCTCCGTTTGGCAGCTGGGTGAGCCCCAGCGCTCATGCTGAACCGCAAAGCCACGCTTTTCTCTCTGAAAGCAGCCACTCCGGGCAGCTCCTGTGACACCCTGCAAGAGATGTCAGTGCATTCGAGACAGAGGCGGGGAAATACTTGTTTTCCCCCACAGAAGGCGTGGGGCCCGGTCCTCTGCGCCTTCTCTCGCCCCTCGTGTTTTCCTCTTCAACAATATTTCTGGACACCGGATTTATTTCTGAAGCCTGCCCTCCACCCAGGTCCCCATCTGTCTTGCCTTATTTGACGGCTCTTCTGTGTTCTGCTCTGTGGCTGTGGTTTGTTGACTGACTGAGGGAATGAATCGCTGGACAGACAGATGCCCAGCCGGAGAATTTGGACTTTGTCCCGAGGGAAGCCACTGGGGCCATTCAGAGGGTGGAGTGACTAAGTCAGGGCCACGCCTGGGAACATTCTGAGCTCTTCTCCAGTCTGGGGCTTTGCAGGTTCTGGTCCCTTTGCCCGGAATACCCTCTCCCTGGGCTTGGTCCAACTCTTTGCTATCCCAGCCGGGATGTCTCCTCCTCCGGGAAGCCTTCCCCGAGCCCCACGTTGCGTCAAGCATCCCTTCTGGGCTGCCCATCCCAGCCCTGCTCTCTCTGTCATCACCTTCTGGGGATGAGTGGTCTCCCCACTTGTCCTGTGAGTCCCCGCAGGACAGGGCCCTAGCACCATCCATCACAGAGCCTGACATTGTGCTCAGAATAGATGATGGTCCCTCGACAGAAATGCCTCTGCTTACGGGAGGAGCCACGCGCAGGGGTAGCCATAGTGTCCCATAGGGGTTGAGGGCGCAGCCTGGGGTCAGGGACACCCGCGATCAAATTCCCTGCCCAGGTAGGGGGTTTGGGCCAGAGCAAACCCCATTCCTCCATCAGCTCCCAAATCAGAAACACCAGAGCTTGAGGTCTCGAGGATTAGTGGCGACAAGATAACGTCCGACAGCATCTCTAACGGGGCGGAAGCCTCTCTTCCTGCCGCCTCAGGGCTTTGCACCTGCCGGCAAGTGGCGGAGGCCGGATTCGAACCCATGCCTCGGTAGCTTTAGCGCCCACACTTTCTCGCGCACAGCCAAGGCCAGGAGCTGAGCAGGAGTTTGTTAAATGAAAATAACTTCGGCCTGTTAAGAGTGAGAAGGGGGTGGGGGCTTTCTAAAGCAGTGGAGGAGGGAAGATTTGGGAACGCAGAGTGTCTGAGAAACACAGGTAGGAGGTCCGCAAGGCCACACGTGCCTGGGGTGGCACGTGCTTCAGAGCCTGGGCAGATCTCAGCTCAGCCTGGCCCCACTGGCTGAGATCCCGCAGATGTGTTCGCAAAGACAGTTCTCAAAGCTCCTTCCCAAGTGGGTCTGGGTCTAGGGCTGGTGGTGACCAGGAGGGAGAACTCACCAGCAGCACCCGGGGCTGGTCGGAGCCCAGACCATATTTTTTTTAGGGCTCTAAAATAAATACACAACAACAAAAAAAAATTAAGCAAAATGAAGTTTAAAAAGTGAATGGATGAATGGATTGGGAGATAAGTGGATAAAAATAATATAGACGAGATACTGACATCTATGCCTATAATATAGATAATACACACGACGGAGAAATTTGACGAAATAATTGTAGATACGGATGTTCACCGCAAGATACTTTACAATTTTTTTGTATGTTTGACATTTCTCATAATAAAATGTGGGGGGAAATATTTGGTGAAAGCGTTTGTGAAATCATTAGCACATTAGAGTGGATTCTAATTTTCAACGAGTGAATTACGAATTGCATACCCAGGGGTGAGCGGATTACCACCCTAATATGGGAACTGCCGTTATTGATAAGCGTCGGGCTCTGAACTGGGAATATTTATTTTATTTTATTTTATTTTATTTTATTTTATTTTATTTTATTTTATTTTATTTAAAAAATTTTTTTTAATGTTTATTTTATTATTTTTGAGACAGAGACAGACAGAGCATGAACGGGGGAGGGGCAGAGAGAGAGAGGGAGACACAGAATCGGAAGCAGGTTCCAGGCTCCGAGCCATCAGCCCAGAGCCCGACGCGGGGCTCGAACTCACGGACCGCGAGATCGTGACCTGAGCCGAAGTCGGACGCTTAACCGACTGAGCCACCCAGGCGCCCCTGGGAATATTTATTTTAAAACCGTGTTTTAAGATTTTATTTTTAGGTAATGTCTACACCCAACGTAGGGATCGAACCTACAACCCGGAGATGAAGAGTCGCAGGCAGGCTCCACCCACTGAGCCCGCCGGGCGCCCCGGGAACGTTTTATTTGTTTTCCTTGTTAACATTATTGAATAAATAACTCCATCTAATTGAAATCTTAACGCCAATCATGGGTGGGATGAGCTTTTCCTAATCTGCATTTTACATTCGAGGAACTTGAGCTCCGAGAGGCGACGAAAGACTGGACTCAGGGCGGAGCCGTCGCAGCTGGGTTGAGCCACCTGCCGACCACTTGCACTTTCTAGAGACCCTCAAGCCAGGGAACTGCTGTAGGTTAACGGCCCCTACCTGCACCGCGATTCCTTTGGCGGGAAAAAAAAAAAAAAAAAAAGCCTCGCTCGTTAGGCCCCGCCCCAACAGGGCCCCGCCCCCGTCCCCCCAGTGTCCCCGCCCCTCGATAGAGAGTTTGTTAGTCTGCCTTCTACGGTTGATTGGCCCCACTCTGGCCTCAGCCCCACCTCTCGCTCGCAGAATGGCTCATTAAACACTGCCGCCAATCGGCGCCCGCCGTTCGCTGCCCGCCTTCTCAAGCCTCGCCCCTGCCCTTAATTCTCGCAGCTTCCGCCGTGCGGGCTCAGAGCCACGCGGCGCGCCCGCGAGCTGCTCCCGGGATCGGTGGCCGTTACCTCCCGGGGTCCCGGACCGCAGCCTTCCGCACTCAGGGGCTCGGATCTCCCCTCCCAGACGCAAAAGCCTAGCCCCCCTCTTCCTGG
Source organism: Panthera tigris (assembly GCF_018350195.1). Lineage (NCBI taxonomy): Eukaryota > Metazoa > Chordata > Mammalia > Carnivora > Felidae > Panthera > Panthera tigris. Next base: position 10,509,626 of record NC_056674.1, read on the forward strand.
AGCTCTTGTCTCCCGTCCCCCAGGTTCAAGCTTCCCAGCCTCCGTTTCCAGGACCCCGGCGCCCCGGATCCCTGCCTCCCGGATCGGCGCTACCGGGACGTGGCCTCTTGAGGACCTCTGCCACTTGGACGCCTTCAGCCTTCCAGAGCCCAAGACCCCCTGTCCCAGCCTGATACACTCCTGTATTCCCATCCCTAGGGCCGAGAAACCCAGGGGTTTCGGGCGCAGGACACAACCTGGGAGAGCAGAGGAGCCTCGGCGCCCAGCTTCGGGATCTCAGACACTCCAGCTTCCACGAGCCAAGGAACCTCGGCGCCGTGAACTCCCAACTCCAAGGAACCCTCCAAAGTTCCAGCCTCCAGGCTGTGTTACAAAACTCTCCGTTCTAAGGAACGTCGGCGTTCCGGGAAGGAGCCCCCCAAGCGCTCGCAGCTTCCAGACGCCGCAGAACTCCGGGGGGCGTTCCAACATGGTGGCCGATCCCCCGCGCGGAGAGCCCAAGGGGTTCGAGGCGGCCGAGCCCACCGGGAACGGTGCCCCGACGTTGCTCCCTAAAGAGGACCCCGACCCGGCAGGAGGCCGCTGCTGCGCTTCCCGGGAGCGGGTGCGCCGCTGCCTTCGCGCCAACCTGCTGGTGCTGCTGACGGTGGCGGCCGTGGTGGCAGGCGTGGCGCTGGGGCTGGGGGTCTCGGGGGCCGGTGGCGCGCTAGCGCTGGGCCCCGCGCGCCTGGCGGCCTTCGCCTTCCCCGGCGAGCTGCTGCTGCGCCTGCTGAAGATGATCATCCTGCCGCTGGTGGTGTGCAGCCTGATCGGCGGCGCCTCCAGCCTGGACTCGAGCGCGCTCGGCCGCCTGGGCGCCTGGGCGCTGCTCTTTTTCCTGGTCACCACGCTGCTGGCGTCCGCGCTCGGCGTGGGCTTGGCGCTGGCCCTGCGGCCGGGCGCCACCTTCGCCGCCATCAACGCCTCGGTCGGCGCCACGGGCGCCGTGGAAGAGGAAGAGGCCCCCAGCAAGGAGGTCCTCGATTCGTTCCTGGATCTTGTGAGGTCAGACCCCGCCCGCCCGGTGGAAGTCGTCGAGGGGGGGGGGCGGGGGCGGGGAAGCCACGTGGGGAGGGGACCCGTGTTAGGGATGGCCGGAGCGACCACGCGAACGCTAGAGGGTTTTGAGTCCTCCAGAGCCCGGAACCCCCCCCCCCCCCCGGCCCCGGCCCCAGGGCTGGATGGTGATGGTGTGGCCCTTTGAGGGTCAGAGTCCAGCGAGTGAGGACAGACCCCTGGGGAAGGAGGCTTCGAATGGGGGCGCCTGGGGACGTAAGTGGGGACGCTGCAAGACGGTGATAAGACAAGGAAGTCTCCTAGAGGGAAGAAAAGTAATGCTTGGGGAGTTTGTGGGGGAGGGAAGGGATACAGAGGCTTTTCTGTGAGGGGAGAGGATTCTGGGGGGACTTGGGAGGGGATTTGGGGGCGCTCAGGGCCTCAGGATTTGAGTCCAGAGTCAGAGAGCTTGTGACCCCCGAGGAGTTCATAGGGGACCTGAGGAGATCGGAGTGGCCTCTGCCAGGCCCTCTTCCCGGTCCCAGGGCTCCCCCATATTATGTGTCATCCCTGTTACCCGGACGCAGCCAGGTTTTTTTCTCAGCCTCCCTTCCCCGCCCGGGGCTGGGCCCTGGCAACTTCCCTTTTTACATCTTCCTGCTAAATCCTGCCACCTCCAAAGACTTTCCATTCCATTTCTCGCCCCCCTCCCCCAACCAACACCAGGTGGCCCAGAAGCGGGGGCCAGCGGGACCAGCTAGAAAGAGAGCAGGCTCTTTGCCTTCTGATCTCTGCTCCCCCCACCCCCGCCCCCCGCCCCATCCCAAGAATAGTTCTTCCCTTTTGAGGAGGGCAGACCCCTGGGTCCACATGGCCTTGCCTTTGGGACCTCCTGATTCAGTGTCTCCAGGTGGGTTGGGGACTTCCAGGAAGTAGGGGGGGGGAGGAAATGACGAGTCGCAGAACTGGGTTCTCCCAGCCTCTCGGGGGGGGGGGGGGCGGGTATCAGCACAGGCTGAGATGAGACTCTGGGGCCGGCTTGGTGTCCCAAAGCTGCAGTGGATGGTCGTCTCCTGGCCGGGCGAGATTAGCTGGGTCCTGGCCCAGCCCTGCCAGGTCTGGGTGGATACGGGCCTCCCGGGCCAAGGGCACACCCACTCGAGGGCTGTTGATGTGTATGTGTCCAGGCTCCCCCTGTGTGCCAAAATAGAAGTCACTCACACTTGGCCAGCCCCTCAGAGACTTTTCTGGAACGTCTCAGAACCACACAGCTTTCTGGCCAATTGACGCGGAGCTGGACACAGGCCCTCGGACACCCAGCCACAGCTGTGGCCTCTCTCACACTGACGCGTGGCCTTACACCGGCTGTCACACGTGTGCTCACCCACGGTGTCCTAACATCCCTTTACACGGCCGCCCGCGGATGCCACTGACCACAGCGGCACATCGAGCGTCACCTAGGCACATACTCAAGAGCACGTGCGCACCGACCCTGTCCCGCGAGTCCGAACCCTCACCCCTGCCCCCGAGTTTCTCACGTGTTGACATGAGAAACTGTCTAGGGACCCACAGCAACCGCCGTTCCCCCACTCACGTGGCGAGGAGTGGTTGGGACCTTCCAGCCAGCTGTCTGGGTTCCCTTTACTGTTTTTATGTTTAAGTACTCTTGTTCTTAATGTTTATATATTTTTGAGAGAGAGAGACAGAGCGCGAGCAGGGGAGGGGCAGAGAGAGAGGAAGACACAGAATCCGAAGCAGGCTCCGGGCTCCGAGCTGGCAGCACAGAGCCCGGCAATGCGGGTCTCGAACTCCCGAACCACGAGATCATGACCTGAGCCGAAGTTGGCCGCTCAAGTGACTTGAGCCATCCAGGCGCCCCTACTTTTTTTTTTATTTTTTATTTTTAGAGAGAGAGCGCGCGAGGGTGGGGGAGAGGGACAGAGGGAGAGCGATTGAGAGAGAGAGAATCTCAAGCTTAGTGCGGGAGTCTCAGGGTCGGCTCAGTCTCACAAACCATGAGATCCAGACCTGAACGGAAATCAAGAGTCGGATGCTCAACCGATTGAGCCACCCAGGCGCCCCACGGTTCCCTTTTCTAGAAAATGGGGATGACGGTGCGGATCCCTGAGCCAGGATCACACGAGTGGCTTTAGATCAAGCATTGCAGGGACTGTGGACACTTCAGCCCTTCTTTTCTTCCCTCTCCGAGAGACGCAAGAGGGTCAGGGTCCCGCTGATCCCCTGACACGCCCAGTGGGGTTGAATGTGGGCTGCCGCACACACACCGCCATCCCTTGTCACCCTCTCTCATTACCCCTTTTCCAATGCACCCCCGTCCCCTGCCTTTCTCAGCCCAGCCCCAGGGCTGCAGCGTTTCTCGGCCCTCCAGGAGGAAGTTGGCTGATGCAACACGCCCAGGGTATTAAGTTTGCTGCCCGGGGTGGAGCTGAGGCCCAGGTGACCCTGCCTTGGGAAGCCAGCATTCCTTACGGCCAGTCCACAATCCCTCGGGGCTGGCCGGCCACCCCACGGGGGCCCTGGGAGGCCAGCTCAGACTCCCCACACCCTGGAAAAGTGTGCAGGCCAGGGCTCAACTCTGCCTGACCAAGCCCGGCTGGGGCCTGGGGGCCAGTGGGGCCTCCCGAGTTTTTTCCCATCGCAAGAGGCCAACCCAGCTCCTCAGACCCCCCCCCCCGCCCGGTAACCCCCCCCTGTGGTATTTAATAACACCCCCCCCCCCCTCACCGTGTCTGTCTCTGCAGAAATCTCTTCCCCTCCAACCTGGTGTCCGCAGCCTTCAGCTCAGTGAGTCCTTGGGGGTGTGTCCCGAGGGGTGGGGGGCGGGCAAGGAGGGGGAGAGCCAGTTGGAGCCCCTTGGTGCCAGCTCTACGGTGCTGCCTGGCCAAGGGCACATGCCCGCGTATTTCTGAACGATCTCGCAGGGTCCTTGGGGAACCTCCGAAACCCATCCCGTGCCCCTCCTCGAGAAAGGAGCATGCGGGTTCTGAGCCCCTTCTGGGTTCTAATTCCAGCGGCGTGACCCCGGGCAACTGCCTTTTCCTCTCCGAGCCTCGGTTTCCGCCTCTGGAAAATGGGCGCCTGATAAGAAAACCCTGCCTCGGGGCGGTTGCTGGCGGGGATGAAAGGCGATGATGTTTAGGGGGCGCTTAGGGCAGGACAGGGTGGGGGAGCCTCCATGGCCGTGGATACTGACTGTTCCCAACCCCACCTGCAGTACAGTACTGTCTATGAAAGCAGATGGATCAACGGAACCAAGGTGAAGGTGAGAGCAGGGGAAGGGATGGGGGGAGGAAGGGGTGCATCCCTTGGCCCGTTGTTGTGGGTTTTCCATTTTGCTCCCACCCCGGCTTTTGTTTGTCCCGTCTTCAGACATCTGGTGGTATTTGTTTTACACTCTCTGCAGCCTCTCCCCCGTTTCTGTCTCTTCTGGTACCTTCGTTTGGCCCCCTCTTCTCCCTCCCTGGTCCGGGCTTCTCTTTTGCCCGAATCCCATCCTGCCCTGGGATGATCTGCCCCCAGAGCCCCCCTCTCCTACCTACCCTCCTCCGCTTGGCAGCCAGAGTGGTCTTTCCAAAGCACAAACCTGATGCTGTCTCTCCCCTGCCTGGAGCCCCTTTGGGCTCCCTAGTGCCCTCAGAAGAAAGCCCAGGCTTCTGGCCACAATCCCGGAGACCCTGCACAATCGGGCTTCTGCCCGGCCGCCCACCCAGCTTCCTGTTCGGGCTCTGCCCGGCCTATTCCAGCCCCAGTTTCTTTCTGCTCTTCGAATGCCCGAGCTGCTGCCCTTTCCAGACTGTTGCGCATTGTTTCCTCTCTCTAGAACCTTCTACCGCCGCTCTTTACCTGGTTCATCCTCCTATTCTCCAGATCTCTGCCCCTTCCTCCACGAAGCCCTCCCTGATCCCCCTCCCCCCAACCAAGCCGGCAACCCCTTCAATTCCCACACTACCTTGGGTTTCCCTATTCCAACCATCGTGGGTGGTCCCTGATGACGGGTCTGTTTCCCCAGGACCTGGACCGTGAGCCTTGGGAGGAAGGGACCCAAGGAGCCATCTTGTCTGTGCTGGGTCCCAGCAGTGCCCAGAACAGGCCCTTAGTGACTGTGCAGGTTGACTGAGTTTCCTCCTCCCTTTCTGATCTGTTCCTCACCCAAAGGTGCCCGTTGGGGATGAGGTAGATAGTATGAACATCCTGGGCCTGGTGGTATTTGCCATTATCTTTGGCGTGGCCCTGCAGAAGCTGGGGCCCGAGGGAGAGCTGCTTATCCGCTTCTTCAACTCCTTCAATGACGCCACCATGGTGCTGGTCTCCTGGATCATGTGGTAGGTGGGGGGAGTGGGGGCTGGGGATGTGGGATCGGGCAACCCTCCCTCTGCTGCTTGGAGCCGCCTGGCCTGGACCCGCACCCAGTGTTGACCGTCCCCTGGCTGTGTGACTTTGGGCAAGTGACTTACCCTCTCTGTGCCTCAGTTCCCTCATGATAACGTGAGGACAGTGCTGTATCCCATGGGAGCTAAGACTGACGGGGGCACCTTCCGGACCCTCCTGGAAAGTGACAAAAGGACGGCCAAGCCGTGGCCCCGGTTTAGCTAGTGCATCTCAGTTGCAGAGACTTAAATGTGATCGAATGTACAGGAGACAAGTGGCATGAGGTAAAAGTAAAGCGCTTACAAAGCGGGTTTTTTTTTTTTTAATTATTTTGAGAGAGAGAGAGAGAGAGTGAGCTTGCGTGTCTGCATACACGTGCTAGCACAAGAGTGGGTCAGGGGCAGAGAGAGGGAGAGCGAGAATCCCAAGCAGGTCCTGTGCTGACAGCACACAGCCTGACTCGGGGCTCGATCCCACGAACGGTGAGACCATGACCTGAGCCGAAATCAAGAGCCGGATGCTTAACCGACTGAGCCACCCAGGCGCCCCCCCCCCCCGCCCCAGCAAATGTTTTAAAGGCCTAACACCTGCTGAGCATTTACTTAATGTTAGCTATGATTATTATTATTATCAGTTTTATTAAATGATCTCACATGTGCAGAGGCCTCTGGCTTCTACCTGCCCTGGATCGAGATCCAGGATCTCGAGATCGAGAAGGTGGGAAGTCAGAAGAGGGAGCAGGATTGCTGCATTTTTAACAAATCCCTCCGCTCCCCGCCCCGCCCCATCCTGATTCTGGCGCAGGCGACATTTAAGAGGCTGCACAACCTCGTAAAGGCTCCTTGCCAGAGAGTCAGGGTGGTGGGTGGGTAAGAGTAGGCTCTAAGCGGCTTCCCGCCCGCGTGCCCTCTAACAAGTTACTTACCTCGCTGTGTCTCAGTTTCCCCGTCTGGACAACGGGATTGACAGTTCCAGGCACAAATGAGTTAAAACGTGTAAAGTCCTGGGGCGCCTGGGCGGCTCCGTCGGTTGAGCGTCCGACTTCGGCTCAGGTCAGGATCTCACGGTCCGTGAGTTCGAGCCCCGCGTCAGGCTCTGTGCTGACAGCCCGGAGCCTGCTTCCGATTCTGTGTCTCCCTCTCTCTCTGCCCCTCTCTTGCTCGTGCTCTGTCTCCCTCGCTCTCAAAAATAAATAAACGGTAAACAAAACAAAAGAAAAACGTGTAAAGTCCTTGGGGCACTGCCTGACCTATAGCGTGCCTCTGATCAACACTAATCTTTAGCAAGTACGTCACTTGTATAACTTGTGGGCACATCCCACAGGCCAGAGCTTGGGCATTTGGCCAAACCTAGCTTTACAGGTGGCTGGGAAGTGCCGCCTTTCTTCTGTTACCAAAGAGGGGAAGGGGTTTGAGGGACAACAAGCCGCAGTGATCAAACAGAGAGGCAGTCTTGGGAGGCTTCCTGGCTGGGAGGCACGAGCGCCCCTGGGATCTTTGCTTCAGGAAAGGGCGATAATAATTCCAGCAGAAGTTCATAGATCACTTATTGTGTACAAAAAGCTTTCAAGTCCTTTCACCTAGCACCTCATTAACGTCCGACATTCCTATGAGGCTGGTAGCATTAATGTCCCTGTTTGACGGACCTGTGAGATTTTAATTCAACCGTAGCTTCAAAAGACTAAAAGAGGGGCTCCCTCGTGGGATTGCGGTAAAGATTCAACCACTTTATATCTATGGGTTGTTATTAAGACGTGAACCGCGGACTGTTTATATTGCATGGACGTGGGGAGAGATTGAATCGGTTTAAATCATCCTAGCTACTATAACCACGAACCCGGAAAACGTAAATGCCTCACGCATGGGGTGGGGGGGGGGTACGTGTTAAGTCCAAATGTGGTTGGCGATTGTACTTCGGCTGGCAATAGAGGCTCCCAGGCTTCTTTGATCTCCCTCTGCTCTATTCTCTTCCTTTTTTTTTTTTTTTTTTAATGTTTACTTTTGGGAGAGAAAAAACGTGAGGGGGGAGAGGCAGAGAAGGAGGGAAACACCAGTCTCTGAAGCAGGCTCCAGGCCCTGAGCTGTCAGCCGGGAGCCCGATGTGGGGCTCGAACTCATGAACTGCGAGATCATGACCTGAGCGGAAGTTGGGCGTGTAACTGACTGAGCCCCCTGCCCACTGCCAGGCGCCCCTCCCCTCTGCCCTATTTTTTTTTTTTTCCCTCTGCCCTATTTTTAAGGGGATGGAGCTTGGAGGATGGCAGGCAGGGAGGGTGCCAGAACTCAATCACACATGGATCTGGGTGTCTCCTGCCCGCGAGGGAGGCTGTGGTCGGGCTGCGCACTGAGCGCAAAGCCCGGCCCTGGGCGGGCACATAGTCAGAGGCTGCAGTGGGTCTCCTGTGTAATTAGGTATGCCCCCGTGGGCATCTTGTTCCTGGTGGCTGGCAAGATCGTGGCAGTGGAGGACGTGGGGCTGCTCTTCACCAGTCTCGGCAAATACATCCTGTGCTGCCTGCTGGGCCACGCCATCCACGGGCTCCTGGTGCTGCCCCTCATCTACTTCCTCTTCACCCGCAAAAACCCCTACCGCTTCCTGTGGGGTATCGTGACACCGTTGGCCACTGCCTTCGGGACCTCTTCTAGGTATGGCCTTGGGGCAGACCAATGCAGGATTTTTAAGCTAAGGGGCCCTAAGTGGACATCAGCTTTCTGGAGACCCTTGAAATTTCGTATCTGGGGACGTTGGATCTGGGTACAGGGGCCATACTTTAGTAAAGTTTCTCATAAGGTCCTGGAACCGTCCCCCTCCACCCCCACCCCCCCCTACCCCCCCCCCCGCATTTGGAAAACCACTGACTGCTTAGAGATTTCTTCTTCCCTTCCTGAAAACCTCTCCTCCTCCACAAGGCCTGGCCCTAGGGGGCAGTGGTCTAGTGCCGCCCCCTGGATCCAACCTCTGGGAGCTCTTTCCACCCTTTTCTAGGTATTTTGTCCACCTGTCCCCTCAGAACCTGGCTGTCCCCACAGCAGCAGGCCCAAGGGAGTAGTAATTCTTAGCCAAGGTCTATTATTGGTGGAGTGGGGGGGGGGGGGAGTGTGCTAGATATGATAGAATTTAGGTTTCAATTTTTGTGTGTATTGTGAAGGAGAGCCGTCCATACCCTCCCAGGGGGTCGAGGCCTCACACAGGTTGGAATCCTGACATTCTACAGGATCCGCCGCCCTGCCTCTGGCTCCGGGAAGAGAAGGGAAGAGAAGGGCCGAGAACTGCAGAAGGCTGGGGGTGGCGAGGCGCGGGGCTGGCGGGGGCGGGGTCTAGGCTGGCGGGCGGAGCATGGGCTTGTGCTGATTGGCCAGCGCGGTCTGGGCGGGGCTTCGGCAGGGGGTGGGTCAAGTGCGCTAACCGACCTGCCGCCGCCGCTCAGCTCGGCCACGCTGCCGCTGATGATGAAGTGCGTGGAGGAGAGGAATGGTGTCGCCAAGCACATCAGCCGCTTCATCCTACCCATCGGTGCCACCGTCAACATGGATGGGGCGGCGCTCTTCCAGTGTGTGGCCGCAGTGTTCATCGCACAGCTCAACCAGCAACCCCTGGACTTTGTGAAGATCATCACCATCCTGTGAGTGTGGGGTGGCTGCAGCTAGGACCCCGGACCCACTTGACCCCTCCCCCGAGGATGGACAGAGGCCGGAGGGGGGCAGGGCTCCCGTGGCAGCTTCTCCCCCTACCGAGATCTTTCACTGACCGCCCTTCTCTTCCCCCAGGGTCACCGCCACGGCGTCCAGCGTGGGGGCCGCGGGCATTCCGGCTGGAGGTGTCCTCACTCTGGCCATCATCCTGGAGGCAGTCAACCTGCCAGTTCACGACATCTCCTTGATCCTGGCTGTGGACTGGCTAGTGTAAGTGTGGGTTTGGGGCTTCAGGGGCCCAAGGGGTACCCTGGGAAAGGAGATGAACAAGAGGGTCATCGAGAGCCTCCGAGGAGGAGAGGAGAGGAAGGAAGGAGTTCCAGAGGAAAGGGGATGGCATCTTGAGCGTTCTAATCAGAGGGAAAGAAGGGATCTTTGAGGTTCTTTTTTTTTTTTTCACGGTTATTTATTTATTTACTTGAGAGAGAGAGAGAAAGAGAGAGAGAGAGAGAATCCCAGGCAGGCCCCATGTTGTCGGTGCTGAGCCCCATGTGGGAATAGGCCAATCTGTAGACTGTGGTTTAGCAGTTGCCAGGGGCTAGAGGGAGGAGGGAATGGGGAATAACTGTTTAATGGGTATAAGAGTGTCTTTAGAATGATGGAAACGGTCTGGAATGAAATAGACGTGATGGTCGTACAACTCTGAATATGCGAAAAGCCACGGGATTGTATACTTTCGAAGGGTGAATTTTACCATATGTGAATTACAGCCCCATGTTTGAAAATGGCACACACCCCCACAAAGTATAAGGAGGCCAAAAGAGATCTTTAGGATTATGAGAAAGGCCTGAGGGAGAGCATAGTATTTCGGTGGGAAGAGGAGAGGTGGATGGGTCTTTTGAGGCCCCAAGAAAAGGGAGGGATGAACTTTTTGAGGTTCTAGGAGGAGCAAATCTTGTGCTTTGTTGGAAGAAGTATCATTTGGGGTCCCGAGGGGATGGAGGAGGAGATCTTTGGGGTCCTAAGGCAAAGAAAGTGTGATGGGGCGCTTAGATTTCATGGAAAAGAAGAGAAGTAGTGGGCTTCTTGGATTCCAGATGAAAAGATCTTGGAGGCTCTAGGAGGAAGGGATATTTGGGAGGATAGAGCGATGAGTTGGATCTAGAAGCAGAACGGGGTTCCATGAAGGAGGGTGTGGCAAGGACCTCAAGATCTTGGGGGAGGGGGGGTGCCTGGGTGGCTCAGTTGGTTGAGCATCCGACTCTTGATGTCGGCTCAAGTCGTGGTCTCCTGGTTCGTGGGTTCGAGCTCTGTTTCAGGCTCCACTCTGATAGTGCGGAACCTGCTTGGGATTCTCTATCTCAAAAAAAAAAAAAAAAAGAATCGGGAGGGGAGGTGGGAGGGTTGGGCCCTCCCCTCTCCCCTCTCTCCTCCCCGATCCCCCCTCCCCCCTCCCACTCACTTCCCTATCCTGTTCTTCAGGGACCGGTCCTGCACAGTCCTCAATGTGGAAGGTGATGCCTTTGGGGCGGGACTCCTCCAAAATTACATGGATCGTACAGAGATGCGGAGTTCAGTGCCAGAGTTGATCCAAGTGAAGAGTGAGATGCCCCTGGCTCCACTGCCCGCCCCCACTGAGGAGGGGAACCCCCTCCTCAAACACCGCCTGGGATCTGCTGGGGATACAGACTCCTGTGAGAAGGAGTCGGTTATGTAAACCCCATGGGGACTTTCCCTGCGCTGATGGGGGCACTCTGGACATTGGGATTGTGAGCCGGGATTCTGGAGGCCCTTCCTGCTGCACACTTAAGGGATCCAGGGTCCCAGCCTCTCTCCCTGACATCAGATCTGGGAGGCCTCGATGCTGGGGTATAGGCGTGTGTGTGTGTGTGTGTGTGTGTGTGTGTGTGTGTGTGTGTGTTTTGCGGCCCCATGGTACATCCCACCCTGTCCTCAGGCCCTCTGTTCCCTCCGCTGTAACAAACACTCCTGGGGACCCTGCCAGGGTGGGGGAGACTGAGGACAAATACTGCTGTCACTCCAAAGGACATTCTGTAGCAATAAAACTATCAAGTGTATCTCCTCAGATGTTTTTAAGACCAAAAGCATGAGCCACACAGAAAAAAATCAAACATGACAAATCAGAATCTGTTTGTCAAAAAAACCCCACTGAAGGGGCGCCCGGGTGGCTCAGTCGGTGAAGTGATCTCGTAAATGTTCCGTGTCTCGACGCGGGTGATGCTCGCACAGACGTATACATTTGGGGAAGTTCGCCTGCACGCTTAAGATGCGTGTGATTTTACCCCACGTAAAACCCTGCAGCTGAAAATGCAGCTGAAAATGTACAACTAACTCCTGGCAAGAGACTGACTTTCTGCTGTAGCCACTTACGGGTACTTCCCTGATACTTGAACTCTGTCCAATAGTGGCAGTAATGACCTGCTCCCCCCCCGCCCCCCCCCTTTTTATTTAAACCAGAATTTGCTGTTTGAATAAAAAACCTGCCGTGCAAGTGTTTTTAAGTCGTGTTTTGAGTCCAGGATGTGGATGATGCCCAGTCGTGGCTCACGTGATAACGATCCTGTCTGGTATGCTGCTGAAACGTGTTATACGTTACTAATAATTATCTTCCCCCTTCCTGGGGCCCTGTGCAGGCTCCTGCCAGGTGCCCGGGGGGCACCACCAACCCAAGTCCAATTGTAGATGGTATCTTGGGGTATCTTTTGCATCTTTTCGTTGGTTTGTTTTTGTGTATTTAGTTCCGTGGCATGATCATTGCAGTGTGGAAGGAGAGTCTAATTCCTATCTGATTCTGTGCAAAACTGTTGTGTATCACACACAAACATAACCACTAATGAGCTCATTAAGTGCTGAATAGTTAAGCAGTTGCCACATTCAGTGCTTTCTATTATGCTCAAATCCTTGGTGGGTGGTTATAAAAGTGTTGAAGGGTTTTAATGGTATTTGGGGAAGGTGGTTGGGGTTGCTGGAAGGAGCTGGGAGGGCACGGTTTTCCCCACTTAAAATAATTGTTTGTCCTCAGTTTTTCCATTTGATTTATCTATTATGTGTTTAGATTATGCCTGTTTAAAGAGATACACACATGCATAGGTAATATATATACTGTATATACAATATGTGTATATACAAGGAACACGTAACCCAGACAAGCCCAACCGAATAGTATTTCCCTTTTCCTCTATTCCATTTTTTTAAAAATTATTTTTGAGAGAGTGTGAGTGCGGGAGGAGCATAGAGAGGGAGCGGGGACAGAGGATCCGAAGCGGGCTCCATGCTGACAGCAGCCAGCCCGATGCGGGGCTCGAACTCACGAACCATGAGATCATGACCCGAGCGGAAGTCGGACGCTTAACCGAGCCACCCGGGCACCTCTTTCTATTCCATTTTTTTTTAAGATTTGCTGGGCACATGCCACTACTTTGCTGATCTGGGTCATATAAAAAGTCTGGAACCATTTCAGGCCTCCTCAGTGTGGACAGGTGCTCCAGACCTGTTTTCCCACTACAACGTGCCCACCACCTTAGTCCTGTTCACCACTGTATGCTCGGCACAGCGTGGGGACTGGCACATAGTAGGTACTCAACAGACATTTGCAGAATGAATGGATTGGGCTCCAGCTACAGAGCCGCCTGGCTAGAAGAGGCTGTTAGGCTAGGTCAGATCCTGCTTTTTGCTACCTGCCAGTTGTGTGACCTTGTGTAAGCCCTAGGGAGTCTCACCCTCTGGTGACAATGGCTCTGTTATGTGTGTGCCTCCCCCAAAGGCCACTAGTGAAGTTTACGTAAGAGCAGACGGCAAAGCGCACGTGAGGCCACCTTCCGGGCCCGGCTCCCACCTCCCGCTCCCTTCCTCCATTGCCAGATCCACCCCTGTTTTTGGGGACACCCCTCTTGCTCCTTCGAAGAAGCCTGGCTTGGGAGGAAGTGCTCAGGCTAGCCCAGCATTTAGGCTTGGACCTGCGTCCTAAGCTCTTAGTCACAGGATGGGGGTGGGGGACTGGCAGACACAGGGTGATGACAGCTTTGTCTCTCCTAGCGACAATGTTTCTATGGCGGTTGGACTTTTGTAGGGGGGAGGGGTCGACCTTATTAAGGTATAACTTGCATGCCATAAAGTGCATCTGCTAAAGTAGGTAATTGGATGGGGGGGGGGCGCCTGGGTGGCTCAGTCGTTGGGGTGGCCGACTTGACTCCAGCTCAGGTCATGATCTCGCAGTCTGTGAGTTCGAGCCCCGCGTCGGGCTCTGTGCTGACAGCTCTGAGCCTGGAGCCTGCTTCAGCTTCTGTGTCTCTCTCTCTGCCCTTCCCCACTCGCTCTGTCTCAAAAATGAATAAACGCTAGAGAATTTAAAGAATAAAGTAAGTAATTGGATGAGTTTTGGCAAGATGCATACGTTAGTGAAACCCACCGCATTCAAGATATACCATGTTCCCACTGCCCCCAGATTTCCTGCTGCTTCTTTGCAGTCTATCCCTCTCCAGCCCCACAACCACTGATCTGCTTTGGGTCACTAAGGATTAGTTTGTCTCTTCTAGAATTTCGCATGGGTGGAGTTATATAGTATGTTGCCTTTTGCACCCTGCTTCTCTTACTTTGTATCGTGCCTTTGAGCTTTTAGGCATGTTTTTGCACAGACCAGTTTATTCCTTTTTGTGTTTAATCACCAAAGAGTATTCTGCTCTCCACCCTTCACGTTTGTTTATCCGTTCACCTGTAATGGACACTGGGCGCTTTCCAGCTTGGGGCTAATGTATATAAAGGTGCATTTGTACATGGCTCTTTGCCTGCCCTCCACTTTCCATAGCAAATATTTTGCAATGCCCACGAAGGGTACACCAATATTTGCTGCTCCATAAAGGGAGCAGACCATCCAACAGCATTTAAGACGGGGGGGGGGGGGGGGGGGGGGGGGGGGGGGGGGCATTCCCTCCATCTATGCCCAGTGTTAACCCCTTGGTTGCTAGGGTGGGGGAGATCCAGGGAGTCCCCACGTCCAGCCGGGGGAGTGATAATCCGGGGGGGGGGGGCGGCGGCTCATGGCAGTGGTCGTTTAGCAGCAGGTTGAATCTATAATCTGATATTTTCATGTTTGAACCACCCTGATGGCCACACCAGCGCATGTGATGGCTTGACTATCAGCTCTGGGAAAACCCTCTTGGCTCTGCTGAAATGGAATGAAATGAAATAGATAATGTAACTCATCTGCACATGACTTTATTTAAGTTTACTTATTTTAGTTACCTCTATACCCAGTGTGGGGCTCAATCTCATGACCCTGAGAGCGTCACATGCTCTTTTGATGGAGCCCGCCAGGCGCCCCCCTGCACATGATTTTAAAAACAATCTCTTAGGGGCGCCTGGGTGGCTCAGTCGGTTAAGCATCTGACTCTTGATTTTCGGCTCAGGTCCTGATCTCACAGTTCATGGGTTCGAGCCCCACCTTGGTCAGCACAGAGTCTGCTCGGGATTCTCTCTCTCCCTCTCTGCCTCCCCCCCACTTGTGCTTGCACTCTCAAAATAAACTTAAAAAAAAAACCCACACAACCTCCCCCCCATCTCTCTATTGCCCTAAATGTAACAAAAAAGAAATAAAATGGTAATTTATAACAGGAATTTTAATACGAAAATCTGTGGGGCAGAACCGAGAACCCAAGGAGGTAGCTAGATATTTCTTTACATGGGTAATGTAGGCAGCTCCATGCTATTGGTGTTTGATTATCAAGAGCCACGTAGAACATGATTTTCAGAAATTGTTGACAATCCTTGGCCGGGTTTTGAACAAAACACCATACAAACTTGCCTCATTTAGGACCTATTAAAACCTTACACAAAGGACTTTGTGTTTGCATGAATAGAGAGTTCGGTTCTGGGCTCAGATAATTTTTTTAATTAAATTTTAATGCTTATTTTTGAGAGAGAGAGAGACAAGAGTGGGAGTGGGGTACGGGCAGAGAGAGAGGGAGACACAGAATCCGAAGCAGGCTCCAGGCTCTGAGCTGTCAGCACGGAGCCCGACGCGGGGCTCGAACTCACAGACCGCGAGATCATGACCTGAGCCTAAGCTGGATGCTTAACCGACTGAGCCACCCAGCCGCCCCTTTTGATTTCTAAACTTTATTTACTTTTTATTTATTTAAGTAATCCCTGCACCCAAGGTGGGGCTTGAACTCACGATCCAGAGATCAAGAGTCGCATGCTCTTCTGGCTGAGGCAGCCGGACCACCCTGGGCTCCGATGATTCTTACCCAGGGTTTTCTGAGTGAGGCTAAAATTTGGTTAGTAGACATTGGTATGAAAGTGCTGGTTTTTACAATACCGAAACGTCTCTGTTCTAGCTAAAAGCGAGAGCACTAAATCCAGTAATACACATCCTCATATAAACTCATTAATTCAAGTTAATTGCTGCGGTAGGGTTTTCTGCCATATTATTACTTAATCGATAATGAAGATAGCGAATGCACAAAGCTGTCACACAGTATTAGAGAGGCTACAAAAGATTTTAGTGTAATTGCTGATAGTTCAAGAACAGTGAGGAGAGGAGAAAACACCAAAACGCCGTGGATAATGCCAAGAGAAATGATCTATTGAGACCCCAAGTCACCTGATGAAACTGAGTTCGGTGGGAAGTTGCCAGAAGCACTTGATGGGGTTCCCTTATCAAATCACAGCTAAGGCAGGGTCATTTTATATATATTTTATATAATAAATAAATAAGCGATATATATATTCATAAATATATACGAATATATATATATATATATATATATATATATATAGCTGTGTCAAGAAATCACACCAACAATTTCTAAATAAGTTTCTAAATAAAACAAAATCATTGCAATGATTAAGAACGATGTGAGCTTCAGCTTATGTTCCTGGCAAACAACTTAAAGAAATATGTATATAGAGAGGGATCGTTTCCATTCTTTAGAGAATCAAAAAGAAATATTTAAATAGACGGATGCATACATTAACTTATATATTAATTTATATTACTGTGCCTGTTACAAAAGGTTTTAGACATCACACATCCTTCACGAATGCCCTGTGGCGCATTTCAAAACCGCATGTGACAAGAGACGATGTTTTATTAGGTGGAGACGCCCTGCATATTATGGGACGTCTCCATCCCTGGGCCGTGGCTCTGGAGAGCCAGGAGCACCCCGTGATCACCCCAAATCATCCCCGTATGTTTCCCAAACGCTCCACGGAAACCCAACAGTCTCGGGGCCATTTGCGGGTTCAGTGGCTAAAAACAGAGGCTGTGTTCTAAGAAGTCAGGCTTTGGACATCTGAGTCTCAGGAGACTGGGACAAATTTGCATTCGTCTTCCCTCTTGCTGGCCTGTGAGGTCTCCTCCTCCAAGGGCTTCATGTGTCTGCAATGACACCGATCCCCCACACCCGACCTATAGGTTCAGGGAGGCCGTGACTTGCCTAAGATGACCAGGAAAATCAGTGGCCAAGCCAGGAGCCAACCCCAGCCTTGATTCCTGACCCTTTACCACTCAAGTGCCACCCAGCACCCAGTCACCTCCATTTCTTAGGTGCAAAGCAGCGTTTCGGAGAGGCAGAGCGGTACCACAGAGAGGGGCATAGTATCCAACTTCTGTGTGGGCTCCAGACTGACTGCCTGGGTTCAAGTCCCTGCTCGGTCACTTCCCAAGCTGTCTGACCTTGGGCAAATGGCTTTACCATTCCAGCCTCAGTTTGCTCCCCTGTAAAATGGAAATAATAGCAGCTCTCACCTCAGGACCTGGGGGTGAGACATAAATCAGTGGATCTGTGTGAAATACTGAGAAGGATGCCTGGCACACGGTATGTGCTGGGTAACGTGAGTTATGACGACTGTTAATCCGGCCTTGCCGTGGGCTAACAGGTGCAGAGAGCTGAAATCATGAGGTAACACCGTTAACATGGAGTGGGGCCGGCATCCAGGACCCGGTTCTTAACCATAGCTGCAGCTCAGGGCTCTGAGCCTGTTCCCTCCTCTGGAAGAGGAGGTCAAGAGCAGCATGCACCTCCCGGGGCTCCCGAAGGGCGATAGTTCTCCGGTCCTGCAAGACACAGGGGATTAGAGAGGCCTAAGACTCAAGAGTCAGGAAAGCTACAGAACCACGGAGGGGACAGGCTGACCGGCGCCTTGGCCCCACAGCAGGACAACGGCGCCCTCTGGTGGCGGAAGCAGCCCCAGCAACCAAGTGCCCCACGGACTGTGAGCTGGACAGAGGGCGCTCATTGAATCCCGGAAGAAACTGAGGCACAGAGAAGCTGGGACAGTCGCCCGGGCCCACCTAAGTCGCAAGTGGTAGAGCTGGGGTTTTGGTCGCGGCAGTCCAGCCCAGAACCCACACGCTTTCCTCTTTACAAAAACTGTCCGTGCTCTGAATAAAGCCCACGCTCTCGGAAATCTTGGGCAGCGTAGGTCCTCGACGTCCGGGCCTGTGCCGGGCCCTGCAGGGCAGCTGGGCATCCCCGGCCCGCCCACCAAACGCCAGCGGCGCCAAAGCAAAGGCCAGCTCCCCGCGCCTGAGCGTTCTTCTCCCGACCCCAGGAGCGGCCGCTGGAGCCTCAGCCGCTTCCCGCCAAACTCAGGAGTGACGGGTTGGGGTACTCGGGGTTCTCGATGACCCCGGGGCCGAACTTGAGCTCCAGGAAGCGACGGTAGTTGTTAGGCGCCTGCGCCACGAAGCCAGCGAAGGGCAGGGGCACAAGAGGCTGCAGGAAGTGTTCGGGGAACTCGACATCCTGCCGGTGGTCCAGCCACGTGTCCTTGGTCATGACCCCGTTGCGGGGGTAGAAAGGCCACAGGTCCACGTGCAGATGGTTGCTCTCGCTGTACTGCACGCGGAAGAAGTCGCCCTCTACGGCCTTCTCCCACACGAAGCCGCGCTCGTCCACCACCGAGCCCGCCTCGGCGCCGCGCAGCTGCTCGCAGTTGCCCACGTCCTCCAGGTAGATGCCCAGGTCCACGTCGTAGTCCCACGGGATGATGTCCCCGTGGCGGGCGGCCCCCAGCAGCGAGCCGCCCTCCAGCCAGTAGCGCACGCCCGCCGCCTCCAGCACGCCCACCACGTAGCGGGCGGTCTCGCGCAGCGCGCGCAGGCAGCACGGCGGCGTCCAGCGCTGCTCGTACAGGTAGGCCGGCGTGTCGCCCACCACCGTCCCGAAGCAGCGCGGCGTCTCCTTGCCGCAGCCGAACCACTCGAGCCGCCCGCCCTCCCCGCTCACCAGGCGGATGCCCAGCGCGCGCAGCAGCGCCGCCCGCCGCGCGCGCCCCTCGCGCTCCGCCTTCCAGCGCGCGTGGGCCGTGGCCAGCGGGGGCAGGCGCGCCGCGCCGAACGGCAGGTCCAGCAGCCGCACGGCCCAGCCGCGGAGCGCCGTCTGCAGGAAGAGGCCGGTGCCCACCGGCCGGGCCAGGGGCGCCGACAGGTTGAAGAGGTCGCGGGCGCGCAGGAGCACCACGGCGTCTCCGTCCAGGGCGTCGCAGCGGGGCGCGGACGGGGCGGGGCCGTAGCGGGCGGTCCACTCGCGCAGGCTGACGTTCAGGGCCAGGCAGCGGGCGGGGTTGGCGGAGGCGACGGGGGCGGCCACCAGGCGTGCGCCTCCGGCCCGGAGCACCTCCACCATGTGCTCTAGCTGGCCCGGTACCTCGGCCCTAGCCCCGTCGGGCACCAGGGCCACGAACTCGGTGGCTACATAGGTCTCGGGGCGCGAGGCGGCGGCGGGCCGGTCCAGGGCGGGCTGGAGTAGCGCCAGACGAACGTTGGGAACCCGGGGCAGGGCCAGGGGTGGGTAGGGGAGCGTGTCGGCGGCCACCACCACCGGCTGGGCTGCGTCCTGTTGCAGGAAGGAGTCCACCAGCTCTGGCACCGCGTTGTCGAAGGCCTCGAACTCGCGCACCAGGACGGTGACGCGGGGGCCGGCGGCAGCTCCACGGCGGGGACCCCGGGCCCGGGAGTTCCTGGGCTGGTGCTGTAGCCACGAGACATAGAAGAGGACCAGGAGGTTGAGCGTGATGGCGGCTGCCAGGACAGCCTGGCAGCGGGTGAGCCGCATGGGGCCAAAGTCGGGCCCTAGCTGGGCCTCCAGGGCATCCTGGGGAGGGAGAATGAAAGGGGAGGCTGGAGCTGGTTGTCAGAAACCTCCTCACCAGACCTCCTTAATCCTCAGCAGTGCCCTTCTCTCCCAGCCCTTTCTCTATGTAGTGTCAGCTCTGACTTGCCCTCCTCCAGGAAGCCCTCTCTGACTTCCCATCCGCCCCCCTCTGGGCTCCTTCAGCTCCTTGGGTTCTCCCACCCTAGTCCACCACTCTACGTCATTACTGCGTGGGGACAGGTCTGCATCCTCCCACTGGATCGTGAGACCCATGAGGGCCCGCCCTGAGCTGGTCTCGATCACTGCTGGGTCCCACGTTCCACCCGGCACGGGACCTGGTGCTTAGCAAGTTTTTATCAAGTGATTCACCTTCCCTTCTTCCTTGTTCAATCCCACCTATTCCTTATCCTTTTCTTTGTCGACTTCTCATTCTGTTTTGGGTTCGATTAGAAATGCCCAACTCCATCCCCGAGCCCAGGCTGCACCTTCGGCTCCACCGTTCCCTCCTCCAGGAAGCCCCTCCTGATCTCTCTCTCCTGTCCCTCTCACACCCTGTCCAGGCTGCAGGGGGAGGCTGCAGCATGGGCACCGAGCCCCTCCCTCACCATCCCCTTCTCACTTCCTCAACTCCTGTGCCATCTGGTCATCTGATGGTCGGCCAGATTGGTTTGGTTTTGCAAGAAAAGCTAGAAATGTTTTCTTAAATCAGAATTATCCCAATTTTTAATACTGCCTACTCATTAAATTAAACAACCACCATGGACTGGATCACACTCCTAGAAACATAGGGGCGCCTGCCTGGCTCGGTCCATTAAGCATCAGACTCTTGATTTCGGCTCAGGTCATGATCTCACAGTTCATGGGCTCGAGTCCCACATCCGGCTCTGTGCTGTCAGCACAGAGCCTGCTTGGTGTTCTGTCTCTTCTCTCTCTCTGCCCCTCCTCCGTGCTCGCTCTCTCTCAAAATAAATAAACTTAACAAACAAATTCCTAGAGCCAGAAAGTAGAAAGGTGGTTGCCAGGGGCCGTGAGGAGGGTGAAATGGAGTTGTTTAATGGGTATAGATTTCCAGTTTTGCAAGATTGAGAAAGTTCTGGAAACTGCACAATAATGTCGAATATATACAACACTACTGAACTATGCGCTTAAGAATTGTTTAGATGAGGGGTGCCTGGGTGGCTCAGTTGGTTAAGTGTCCGACTTCGGCTCAGGTGTCGAGCTCTGTGCTGACAGCTCATAGCCCAGAGCCTGCTTCGGATTCTGTGTCTCCCTCTCTCTCTGCCCCTCCCTTGCTCATGCTCTGTCTCTCTCTGTCTCTCAAAAACAAATAAATGTAAAAAATGAAAAAAAATTGTTTAGATGATAAATTTTGCTTTGTGTATTTTATTACAACTCAAAAATTTTTTTTAATGTTTACTTTTGAGAGAGAGCGCGAACAGGGGAGGGGCAGAGAGAGAGGGAGACATAGAATCTGAATCAGGCTCCGGGCTCTGAGCTGTCTGCACAGAGCCCGACGTGGGGTTCCAACTCAGGAACTGTGAGATCGCGACCTGAGCTGAAGTCGGATGCTTCACCGACTGAGCCACCCAGGGGCCCCCACAACTAAAAATTTTTTAAATGTTTGTTTGTTGAGAGAGCATGAGCAGGGGAGGGACAGAGAGACAGGCAATCCCAAGCAGGCTCTTGCTGTCAGCACAGAGCCTGACAGGGGGCTTGAACTCACGAAGCATGAGATCACGACCTGAGCCGAAATCAAGAGTCAGCCGCTTAACAGACGGAGTCACCCAGGTCCCCCTAGAATTTTTTTTTTTTTTTTTTTTTTTTTTTTTTTTTTAGGGGGAGTGGGACAGCCCAAAAGAGGCTGGGGAGGTAGGGCACGCCCACTCTTCATTCATTGGCCGCACTCCTAGGCAACCTCCAGGTGGCGCTGTCTCCCTGTGCCCCGCACAACTTTGAAGCTCTGGCTGGTCTCCGGCACAGGAGTAAATACTCAGAATGTTTTTCCACGAGGGATTTCCATGGGTTTCTACTCCTCCGGGAAGGGTGACATCAGAGACTCAGCTAATCTTCCCACCCACCTAAATACTTCTGACCAAAGCTCCCCCTTGGGCCCGGGTCCACCCAGATCCCCCCTCAGCCTCCCTGGTCTCCTTTTTTTTTTTTTTTTTTTTTAATGTTTTTATTTATTTTTGAGAGGGAGCGAGCATGTGTGAGGCGGAGGAGGGGCAGAGAGAGGGAGACTGAGGATCTGAAGCGGGCTCTGTACTGACAGCAGAGAGCCTGATGTGGGGCTTGAACCCTCAAATGCAAGATCATGACCTGAGCTCAACTGACTGAGCCACCCAGGCGCCCCTCCTGGTCTCCTGACTAAATCCCCTCCTCGTGGCAGCCAGAGAGGTTTTCATAAAGCACAAACCTGACCTCTCCCTCCCTGGTCCGAACCTGCCATGGCTCTTCCGTAACCCGAGGAGAAAGTTTAAGTTTCTTACAACGTTCCATGAGCTCTTGGGTGACCTGTCCCTTGCTGGCCCACCGGGTCCAGCCCCGTCTCCTGCCATGTGTCAGACTCTGTGCCTAAGCCACCTTGGCCTTCGTCTCAAACAGATCTTATTTCTAAGCCTTTGGACATTCTGTTCCTTCTGCTTCTCCTCCCAAACACCCCTCCTCCCCATGCCTCTTTTCTCCTGGAGAACGCCTACTTAAGCTTTAGGCCTCAGCTCTGATGGCTCCTCCCCCAGGAAGCCCTCCCCGAACCCCAGGCTGGGTCAGAAGTCCTCCCTGGCCCCCCATGCCTCCGGTTCCTGAAGCCAAACTCTGCACTATGTGGCCTGAGTCTTTCTGCCTCTTCCCTCTCTATCTCCTACCAGGAATAGGCTCCTATCTCTCTTCACCCATCCCAGGCCTGTTTCCCCTTCTCTGACCCACCTCGGCTGACACTTAAGAATCCAAGTTGCACTTTGAGAGCAACTTTTATTTTTATGTTTATTTTTTGATAGAGAGAGAGGGGATCTAAAGTGTGCTCTGCACTGATGGCAGAGAACCTGATGCGGGGCTTGAACTCACAAACTCTGAGATGGTGACCTGAGCCGAAGTCGGACACTTAATTGACTGAGCCACCGAGGCGCCCTAACAACTTAAGTTTTACAACCTTGGAATTGCCTTCTGGATCTTAGATTGATTCTTCCTTCCTTCAGTCCTTCCCTCTGTTTGTGGAACTCCTACAACGTGCCAGGCACTGTCTGAGGCACTGGGGACACAGCAGTGGACACATGGCACACAAAGACAGACAGCAACCCTGACCTCACATTACTGGGGGGGGGGGGGGGGGGGGGGAAGGAGACTTTGGAACCACAGAATCTTCGGGGTCTTAAAAATCTTAGACGCTTAGAGCTTATGTACATAGAAGCACAGGAGAGACCACGGATAGTTTCGGAACCTTCTGAAGATTCTAAAAAGAGACCATCATCCTGCTCTGCCCGCATCTCCCAACAGTCTGTTCCCCACTCAGCGCCCAGAGGCATCCTGTTAAAACTCAAATTAGATCCCGTCCTGCGTCTGCTCAGACCCTTCTGTGGCCCACAACTCACTCAAGGGAAAAGCCGAGTCTTTACCGGGGCCCCCTGGGCTCTGTCTAATCCTGCACCCCCTCCCACTCTTAGCTCCAGCCGCGCTGGCCGCCGAACACCGGCGTTCAAATACATCCGGGACACCACGGCCAAAGATCAGCTGCTCCTTCTGCCCGGAAGCTCATCCCCAGGTCTCCACATGGCTCCTCCCTCCTGGCCTTCGGGCCTCTCCTCAAATGTCACCTGTCCAGTGAGCCCTCTCTTTGGCTTTTCTTTCTCAAAATGCATCTCCCCGTCACCCACGTATTTCGTGCGCCCCACCCATCCCTGCGTTTTCTCCCCTCATCGTTATCACGTAGATTTCACTTATTATTTTGTTCCCTGATGTATACTCAGGGCACAGCTCGGTGCCTGACACATAGCAGGTGCTTAAGAAATTTGTGTGGCACCAATGACTGAGTCTAGGTGTTCAGATGGGGAACGTGGGGCTCAGAGATAGAAACCATGGAGAACTCAGGTCTCTACTTCTCAGGCCCTGGCTCTTGGAATGCTCTGTCTGGCTGACTCTAGGCCCCAAGGTGCCCAGCCGGACAGAGGACAGAAATGGGGTCCTCAGAGACCAGTGAGTATGACAGACGAGCAAGCGAAGGCACCAGAGAAGAAAGAGAAAGGAATCATCCAGCCCCCTGACTAGGTTGCTCTTGGCTTCCCCAACTTTGAGGGCTCAAATCTCCTTTATCGAGGCAAAGTGGATGAAATGATGATTTTGAAGGTGCGAATGTTCTTTCTCTGAGTCCCATCAGAATGATACTATCAACGATTCTAGCCAATCGTGATACGCCAGACCCCTTTCTAAGCACTTTACACATAGGAACTTGTTTGCTCTTCAAGTTCTGATCACATTTAGAGATGAGGAAAACTGCAGCACAGAGAAGCGAAGTCACTCGTTCAAGGTCACACAGCTGGGAGATGGTGGACCCAGATGTGACTCCCAAGCCTGGCGAGTTTTGTCCAGGGTCTTTGTCCAGTTTATTGTTTTCAACCAATAAACTCTGCTATCCCTCTTGGGTCCACTCAAGACAGCTCAGCTCTCTGTCCACCCTCAGCGAACATTCTGCAGGTGCTTTCAAAGCTGAATATGGCATATTCCGTACTTTAACCCATTAACTCTTCTGGGGACTCGGAAAGATCGAGGCAGTCATTGGGCAGGCCCTCCAGAGGTAAGCAGACAAAAACCACACTCACAACTTACAGATAGGTCAGGAGACCAGCAGGGGGTGTGGCAGAGGAAAGGGGGTCAGGGAAGGAGAGGACAGTGAAGAGGAGACTTTGTGTCTCTCCGTGTCCCATCAAACAAGTGTCAGTGGATCCAGATTCCCTTCAGGCCTAGGTTCACCCGGCCTGAGCTCTGATCTGGACTGAGTCTTAGCTGCTGCATCTGCGGGGTGCGAATGTGGCAGGTGAAGAAAATGAGCGATATGTAGGAACGGCTTTGGGGAGAAGGGCGATTTCCACCTGAGTGCTGGTGACACTGTGGGACTTCTTACCTCCTAGGCTGCTGTGGGAGCTCCCGGTGGGCGGTTCCAGACCAGCTCAAATGCACCGCTGAGGGAACAAGGACCAGAAAACCCCAAATCAGCCAATTTTGCACGAGAGTACGGCTTCATCTTACCTACAGAAGTGGCAGCGAGAAGGTCAGAGAATCCTTTTTCTTGAAGTTCCATAAGCTCAGGCACCGCCTGGAGTGTCTCAGGAGTGGGTGGGAAGCATGTCACTTACCACAGCGACCTATAACCATCCCTTTCTTATGAATGTGTCCAGAGAGGTGGGGCTAGAAGTGACCAGAGCTGTTACCGTGACAACGCCTTCCCTAGACACACTCCATCCTGAGACACAATCCTAAAACATCTCCTGCCTTGGTGGGCCTGGTTCCTAGGGTCCCTGGAAGGGGGGGGTGGGGGGGGGGTGGGAGGTGGGGCTGCTCTTGTTACCATAGTAACCAGGGCGTGACCTTGCCCTTCTCCACCTCCTGGTCCAGGCCCTGTAACCATAGCAACTAGTCCTCCGCAGAGCATCTTCTCCTCTAAATAAAAACACCTGGTTGGTTTGGGCCACAGGCCTCCCACGACGAGAAAGAGGGGGGGAGCCGGTTACCATGGTAATGCCAGCTGGGCGGCTAGGGGGAGGGGTTGGGAAAGAGGTGTTCTCTCAGCAGTGTCCTTGGGGCTGGGGTCCTTGCTACCTGAGTGCTAGGTGAGGTTGCCATAGTAACCGAATGAGGGTGGGGGCAGAAGGACCACCAGGGGCTTAGGTTACCTTAGCAACCTTCCCCAAGTCCAGTGACAGGGCAGGTTTGGGAATTCATAACCACAAAGGGGGAGGGTTCCAGACCGCGGAAGGGTTACCATGACTACCGACCCCGGCCAGGAATCAGAGAGGTTGGGGCCATCGCAGAAATCACCCTTGGTGGTCGCCCTTTCTCTCTGACACTGTTTGTCCAGGAGAGTGGCATTTGGGTCTGGAGGGGGTTAGAATCTTTCTTTGGGGCGAAGGGGCAGGAAACGGCCCCTCCCAAAGTCCCGCTTTTCCTAGGGGCGCCCCTCGCGCTGGGCCTGGGTCTCTCGAGCTTTCCTCGAGGTGCGCGCTTCCGTCCCGCCCCCTCCCGCCCACCCGCGCGCGCGCGCGCTTTCGGGGTCGACCCGGGTGGGCGAGGCGCGCGCCGGGCCTCCTTCCCATCACCGGCCCCCCCGGCCCCCGCCAAGCGCGCGCGCGGGCGGTGCGCGCGCGGGGGGGGGGGGGGGGGGTCCGGCCGCGCAGGCGCGCGAGGCACAGCGGGCGCGCGGGCCGGCCCCGGGGCCTCCATGATGGAGGAGCGAGCGGCCGCCGCGGTCGCCGCCGCCGCCTCCTCCTGCCGCCCGCTCGGCTCCGGCGCGGGCCCCGGCCCGACGGGGGCGGCCCCGGCCTCTGCCGCTGCCCCGGGGCCCGGCCCGGCCGGTAAGGGAGGCGGCGGCGGAGGCAGCCCGGGGCCTTCAGCGGGGCCCGAGCCCCTGAGCCTGCCCGGGATCCTGCACTTTATCCAGCACGAGTGGGCGCGCTTCGAAGCGGAGAAGGCCCGCTGGGAGGCCGAGCGCGCCGAGCTGCAGGTGAGCGCCGCCCCGGGACCCCCGACCCCCCGCCCGGCCCGGCCCGGCCTCACCCGCCGCCGCCGCCGCCGCCATCTTGGAGCAATGGCCGCCGGGACGGCCGGGGGGGCGGGAGGGGACCGCGACCGGCCCGGAGACCGAGAGAGGGGCCGTCCGAGGGGGCTCCTGAGGCACCCGGCGGCTCGAGGCGGGAGGGGGCGGGAGAGCCCGACCGGGGCCGGCCGAGAGGAGGCGCGCAGGGCATCGGACCCGGCTGCGAGCGGGAGTGGGAGCGGGAGCGAGCGGACCGGCAGACGGGTTCCCGGGAGAGGGGCCTCGGGCCCTGAGGGGAGCCCAGGAGAACTCAGCGGAGGGTGGTGGGAGGAGTGGGGGGGGGGTTCTTGTTGGGAGTGAGCGGAAGCCCGAAGGGTGCCCCGGGGTTCCCACCTCCGTCCCCGACCAGGTGAGGGTTGGAGGTGGAGCCTGATGGGGTTTGGAGGGGAGAGAGCGGAGGTCGGGGGGGGGGGGGGGGACGTGGGAGCCGCCGAGGGCCAGAGTGGAACGAGCGGGGAACCGGCCTGCGTAGGAAGAGGAAGTCAGGGAGCCTGGGACGGGGTGTGTTTCGGATTGTTTGGACGGTGGAGGCGAAACGAAAAGACGGCCGTATGCGGACTCGGGATGAGAGGAGAGCCTCGAGGGGTCCAGGAGGAAGATGTGTGCCCTTCCCTCTCAGGAGGGAACTTTGGGGAGGCCTGGCCTGTGTGGCTGAACAGTGCAGGGAGGCGTCCCCGGGGACAGAAGCGTGGACAGGGCCAGGACTTGCCCTGGGAGCCTGTATGGAAGAGCTGCGGAGCCGAAACTCTAGTTTTGGGAGTGAGTGGGTGTGGGGGAGGGGGCGGGAGGAGGGGGCGTTTGAGACGGGAGGTGTGTGCCGATGTCCGGCGGAGAACCCTGGACTGGAGTGCGCTGGCGTCCAACGTGGAGATAAGGGGACCTGGGACGGGGACAGGGGGGAGGAGTCCAGGGGCACCTGGAAGATGGCAGGGGGAGCATTTTTGCACAGCGGGTAGACAGCATAGAAGAAGCATCTCAGAAGGACCCCGGGAGGAGGTATGTTTGTGGAAGTTTCCGGGGAGAGGACCCCATGGTTTGTGGAGTCGTTTGGGAGAGGGATGTGCCCAGGGATGATGTTTGGGAGAGCTTGAGGAATTGGCCCGGGTTACGTGACCTTGAGAAGTGCGGGTCCGCTCGCTGAGCGCTCCGCAGAGCAGAGCTGGGGCGGCAGAGTTGTGGGGATATGAAGGAATCCGGGGATGGGCAGCAAGGATTCTGAGGGTTCCTGGGCTGGGGTAGAATTAGCAGGAGCCGGTGCCTACTTCTGGCCGCCCATCTCTCTCCTTCCGGCTCACTGTTTTCCCGTCCAGTGGCTGTGGGGACCCAAATAAATAACTGATTCGAATTCTGTCCAGAGGATGAATAAAGAGAGCGTTCCGCAATTCTCCCACCCCTAGGGAGGGATCTCAGCTGTGTGGTAGCTGGGGCTCGGCACTGAGGTGGGAGAGGAATCCTTATGTAAGCACCCCTCACTTTTGGGTTCGATTCTCAGTTTCCGGAGCTCTTCCCCAGCCTACATCTCTCATCAGATCTCAATACCCCATTATGTAGACAGGGCCAGGGTCATTGCCCTCATTCAGCTTACTGCTGAAACTGATGCCAGCTGCTGTTTAGTGAGCACATAGGAGGTGCCAGGCCTGTATGAAGCACTTTAGCTGGAGACATGGTATCGTATAATCCTTGCAGCATTCAGCAAGGGTAGGTAATAGCATTCCCCCCACCACCCTGCTATTTGAGAAAAGAATCCCAAAAGGAAAGGGAGGCTCTGGGACACTCAGTGATTGATCTAGGATCACAGCCTGTGGGTGGAAGGGCTGGTCTATGGGCTTTTATTTTTATTTATTTATTTATTTATTTATTTATTTAAAAATTTTTTTTTCAACGTTTATTTATTTGTGGGACAGAGAGAGACAGAGCATGAACGGGGGAGGGACAGAGAGAGAGGGAGACACAGAATCGGAAACAGGCTCCAGGCTCTGAGCCATCAGCCCAGAGCCTGACGCGGGGCTCGAACTCATGGACCGCGAGATCGTGACCTGGCTGAAGTCGGACGTTTAACCGACTGCGCCACCCAGGCACCCCTCTATGGGCTTTTAAAAGCACATGCTCTGTACCTCTCTGCTGTCCAGTACAGATGAGGAAACTGTTCCCAGGAAGCCCAGTGGCCTCCTCAGGATCATCTAAACAGTCATAGGCAGACCTGGGATTGCATTTTGGTCTCTGGGACCACATGCGTGTGCACCCTATGGCACCCACCCTACCACTGTCCCGTATTTGTGACGAACGAGAGAAGAGTTCTGTTTATTCCCTCCCTCAGTGGCTCTTGGCAGGAACTCACGGACGGGACCCAGTTAGGCTCTCCCAGGTCTAGGCTGCGGCGTTAACTTACTTTGTACTTTTGTTTGCTGTTCGTTCCGTCCCGTTAGTAAAAGCGCACAGATCTCAGGAGTGTTTGCGTGTGTGTATATGCACGTATATAAGTGTGTACTTACGAGTGAGAGGGGAAAGTCCCCCTCTTGTCCCTTCCCTGCTCTCCCCTGAAACTGTTACTGCTGTGAAAGTAGTTCAGCTCTGCCCTGTGTGATATGCAAGGTCTATTACACGTATCGTTTTGTGACTTTTTTCACAGTCTCTGTGTCTTGATGTTCCTTTCCTATCAGCACAGAGAGCTCTCTTGTTACTTTTGATAACTACATTGGGCTGGATGTTTGCACCATTCCTCCTTTAGATGACCTTGTGGACAGATTTTAGCCTGTTTCCAGTTTTCCCTTCAGAAATGGCGGCGGTGACTATCTTTGCAGGGCAGGTGGATGGGATGATAGAATAGATACACTTATGAGACGGTGATGGGTTCTGCCAGGTTACCCCGCGGTCACACCCCCAATAGCAGCACCTTTTTTTGCATACCTGTGCCCGGAACACTTACCGCTTGCTTACAGAAGTGTGACTTCTCCCTCCCGTGAGGTCCTTTAAGGCCTGTGCTGTGTCAGACTTTTGCGAGGAGCCCTGAATGCCTTTTCTCCAGATAGCTGAGCTACAGCTGCTCCTGGCACAGGACCTGCTGAGCATCAGTGTGCGCTAGACGAGGCAGCCCCTCGTGTGGTCCTGCCAGGAGGTACCCAAGGATTGGAGCAGGGAGGTGGCACGGATGTGGTCTGACGATACGCAGGACTTTGTCAGGTGGGGGATTCTGAGAGGCAGGCAGCGCGGTTCCTGCCCTTCAGAAACTTCCAGGCTAACAGAGGAGGCGGGTGTGCACAGGAGGCTGCAGAGAACCGTGTTCTCACGCAAGCTGGGTACTTGATGGGGTGCCTCTGCTTGAAGCACAGTGATCGTTTCAAGAAAGCATAAAATATTTTAATGAAAACGTAAGTTGAAGTCGCAAATATTTGTGTTTTGTAGATAACGTGTGTTGCGAATTTAGGGTAAGTCGACTCAGGGTAAAGTAAGCACGAGCGGTCACATACAAACCCTATCGCTTATCGACCCATGGCACCTCTGGGGAGGGGAGCTGCTTGAGGACAGGAGGAACCTCTCAGGGGACTCTCAGCTGGATGCCCACTTAGGAGCAGCGAGGGGGAGAAGTGGGGAGTGTGGCAGCAGGGAAGGTGTGGAACTGGCCGCTCCCCACCTCCAGCCTCACTAGGGGCGCCGACGGATGGGGGGGGGGGGCGTGTCCTCCCTGCGAGGAGCCCGTGCAGCTTGGGAAGGAGGAGTGCAGGAGACACAGGGCTAGGTGGGTCCAGAAGGGGAGCACACAGGACTGGGGGCTGGGACAGGAAGCCCGGCACCAGCTCCTGGGAGGATTGAGATGCTGAGGCTCCCGGGAAGCCTTTTCCGCGCTGCCTGGCTGGAAAGGGGGAGCAGCCGCAGGAGAGGTGGCAGCTGAGTTTGGGCACGGATCTGGGGTGGGGGAGGGGGTGTTCTAACAGTCGGGCCAGAGGGAGTGGCAGTGGGTGGATGTGGTGGGTAGAGAAACTTCCAGATCCTGGGCTTACCTGCCGGCCTACCACGGCACTCGGGTCAGACAGACAGCACTGGCTGCCGGCATTTTCAGAGGTAGGAGGGACTGGCCCCTGACACTTCCCCTTTCCATGGGATTCCGTTGAGTTGGTTCGGGGCTTCAACCACATGTTTGTGGTTCTCTCTCTCCTCCCTTTGCCAGAGGAACTGGGGAAGGGACAGCGGAGCAGAGCGGGCTGAGCCAGGTTCTTACACCATAATTAGGACTTGACGTGGTGGTAACAAGGAGATACAGGGGCCAGGCTGAGCACGTGTGAGGGTCTGGCACGTTCTTGACTTCCCTTTCTCCCCCCACAGACTGAGGTCACCTGTGTCATCAGTCCTGCCTCCTTAGCACCTCAGATCCACTAACCCAGCACCCCCATCTAGTCTGAGCCACTGTCATTTCTCCCTGGCGTTTCTGGGACTGCTTCCTGTGACTGGCCTTCAGTTGTGTGGGCATGCCCCTCCCCCCAGGCCATCAGTTCAGTTCTCCACAGTATAGCTGGAATTATCTTTGTAATATGCACTGATCCCATCTCTCCTTTGTTTGAAACCTTTCCATGGCTTCCCCTGTGCTCTTAGGACAACCTACGAACCCTAGCTTGGTCTGCGGTCCTTTCTCGGGCCTACAAACCTCTCTGCCTTTCTTCACGAACCCTGTTGCACATTCTGATGTGGCCACACTGGCCTCAATTTATGACCCCACCAGCGGGATACAAGTGTGCCTGTGTCCCCGGTTCTTGGCCAGTCCAGGCATTACTTAGCATGTACGTGCTCAGTTCTCAGCTAACCTGAGGGCGAGACCTGGTCCCTAGAGCAGGACAGAGGTGACAGTTGGCTTGTGGGCACAGATCTTGTCTCTGCCCTCTTCCAGCAGCCACTCTACTCCCCTGGCTGACTTCTGACAGCCTTCGGGTCTTGGCTGAACTGTGCATCTTGACCCCAGAAACGGGTTGGGCGTCCCTTGTCCCATAACACCCTTTGCTTCCTCACCGTGGCCCCAGTCAAATCGTGTGTCGGTTGTCGATGCTCCTGCCTGTCTCCTGTGCTGCACTGAGAGCTCTGTGGGGCCAGGAACCACTCAGACGAATGCCTCATGCAGGACCTGGCTGTCACAGGCTGTCACAGGTGCTGGATGTTGGAATGAACGGAGGCTCTCAGCAGGCTGTACTGGCCCTGGGAACCAGAACACTCGCTGTGGAGGCCACAGAGGGCAGGGAGGACGGTGAGGAGGTAACTCAGGGCTTGTGTTTGGTGATCGACCTTTTCTTCTCCACCTCTCTCCCCCACCTTCTAAAATAGACGGGACAGGGCAGACTTGGGTGACTGAGAAGATACACAAAGGACAGACATTTCAGACTTCCAAGATGGTGATCCCACGAGAGTCCGCCTGTCTAGCCTTAGATATTTACGTATGTATGTGTTGATTTAATGTTTGTTTACTTTTGAGAGAGACAGAGTGTGAGCAGGAGAGGGGTGGAGAGAGGGAGACACAGAATCTGAAGCAGGCTCCGGGCTCTGAGCTGTCAGCACAGAGCCTGATGTGGGGCCCGAACCCGTGAACCGTGAGATCACGACCTGAGCCGGAGTTGGATGCTCAATAGACTGAGCCACCCAGGCGCCCCTGTGTTAATTTAAAACGTAGAGCGAAAACAATGTTCACAAGGGCGGGGTGGGGAGTCCCATTCCTTCAATGGACGGAGGATTTTTTCCCCCCATAGTGTGTCTGGTGACATATAGCGATCTGTTTGTTATTTGTCCCCTCCCCTCTGTAACACACGTCTCCTCGTGTTTAGTGCTGTTCTCTGTCTGTAGCTGTATCTGATACTTGGTTGGAGCTCAGTAGGTATTGGTGTCAACGGGTGAGCACGTGAAACCCTTGTTTTATGTCAATGCACATACATCCTTTTTTATTCTCTCAGAAAGAAGCCTACGTTGCACTTACAGCTGTAGGCTAGCTACATCCCTGGAAGTGGACCTGTCGGGACAAAGGGAATGTGCGTTTGACATTTTTATAAACATGGCCAAATTGCCCTCCAGGAGGGGTGCGTCGATTTATGGCCCCACCAGCGGAATATGAGCGTGCCTGTTTCCCTGGTTCTCAGCCAGTGCCAGGCATTACTTAGCACCTGCTCAGTTCTCAGCTAACCTGAGGGAAAGACCTGGTCCCTGGAGCACGACAGAGGCGATAGTTGGCTTGTGGGCATGGGCTGTGCTGCACTGCCAAGTGCACAGGGCAGATAGGTCATGGCCCTTGGAGCCCCAAGGAGAGGGAAAGCCGTGGGGGGGGCGGGCGTCCGAGAGGCTACTGAAACTTACAGTCCTGGAGCAGGGCTTTGAGAACGGTCATGGCCTGGAAGAGGGGTCTGTGGCCAGACCCGGGGCTTCTGGTGGAGTCACTGACGTCCTCCAGCAAGCACGTGGTGTTTGGGGAACGGCTGCGTAGACGACGCAGCCGCCTGTGGGGCAGGAGGCCTGTAAGCCACAGACCTCTCCGCTCACTGGGGCTTGGGTCTCAGAGGGCTTTTCACTCCCTTAAGGAGCTGGGCCCATTTCAGCGTTGCGGAAGAACGGACAGGGAGAATAAAAATAATAGGTAGGAGCTGGCATTTATTAGCCCTTCTTCTGTGCTAGGCCTCGGACTGAGAAGAACTTAACACATGAGGGGCAGGCACTCTCGTGAGCCCCATTTTCTAGAAGGGGAAATGGAGGCTCAGAGAAGGCCGGTGACCTGCCTAAGATCATGCAGCAAGTAAGTGGCCGAGCCCGGCCTGGAGCTCAGGCTGTCCCAGCCTGTCACAGTGGAGCACTTGGGGAGAAGCCAGGGTTGAGCCCTGCTCTCAGGGCTTTGGCACAGGACTTCTGGAACATGGTCAGGGGCCAGGATCCTGCCTCGAAGGCCGTTGGCCCAGTGTCTCCAAAAGACCTGTTGACAGACCAGAGCAGACTGGGGTAGCCCCTGCCAGCAGACGGTGTGAAGTGGTTGGCAGGGGCCCTGGGTCATGTCTGTGGCATGTCTCGCTCACCCTGGGCAGACTCCGGTGGGACGCGTGGTCCCCACGGCGGGGGTTGGGTGGTAAAGCTTTTGCATTGGAGCGGGAGCTGAGCTGAGCCACCCACTCTTGTCCCTAAGCTCCAGAAGTAGCTTCCTACGCCTCCCAGAGACAGATGCTCTGGTAGAAATAGTGAGACGCCACCTCCACCAGCACTGTAGGGGACAGCACCTGCCTTAGGGTGGGGGAGAAGGAGCCCGGGGCTCCTCATGCCTACCTCCCCCGCCTTCGTCCCCGGTCCGGCTTCTCCCCCAAAGGCAGGGGCCACGTTAGGCCCGAGCTGGCCCCATTTTAATTGCAAG
Organism: Panthera tigris; assembly: GCF_018350195.1. NCBI lineage: Eukaryota > Metazoa > Chordata > Mammalia > Carnivora > Felidae > Panthera > Panthera tigris. The sequence continues at coordinate 10,542,962 of NC_056674.1, forward strand.
GGTTAAAGACTCCTCCTCAGCTCTTTCACGGTGGGTCACATGGCAGGGGACTCTGGAAACAGATCCAGCATGCCCTGTCGCTGCTCCATTGAACCCTGGCTCGGGGCCTTCACGCCTGAGGAAGTGGCTGCTGCATGTCATTGTGGGGGTAGGGGCTGGCGCTGACTGTCCCTGTGTGAGCGAGGGACGCACATCAGTGAGCCTGAGCCCTGTTGCCTTCCCGTTCCCTCCTATCCCCCAGGCTCAGGTAGCCTTCCTCCAGGGAGAAAGGAAAGGGCAAGAGAACCTCAAGACAGACCTGGTGCGACGGATCAAGATGTTGGAGTATGCACTGAAGCAGGAAAGGTGAGCCCTGCTGCCCTGGAATCCTGCCTTCTGAAGTCAGGCCCGGATGGAGGCTCAGGAGGCCGGCCGCTTGCCTTCCGGCTGAGGGAGGTTTGGAGCCTGGCATTCTCTTCCCCATTGCCCACCGCCGTGTGGTTCCAGTGGGGGGGACAGAAGAGGGCGCCGTAGGTGGAGTTCAGGATAATGGCTGCTAACGGTTTTCATAGTGGCGGCGGCCCCTGCCCGATGCTCACCGCCTCGTTCCCCTTCCTCCTGCCTAATGGGTCCAGGTGAGGCTTCCAGAGGGTGAGGACTTCTTCGGGGTCTCCTGGAGCCGGGGTGGCTCCCCCGTCTGCCTGACTCCGAAGAGTGGGTCCCTCTCAACGCCGCGTGTGGTGCCTCTCCCACCAGCGCTGCTTCCTGAAGGCCGGGGTGGGGGCGGTAGGAGAGTGGGCTGGGGGGACCCTGGAATCTGGGGCGCCTGAGGTGAGTGCTGGCCCAGTCCGCTCTTCTGCATCTGTCCTCCAGTAATCATTTTGCTCTTTTAGGGCCAAGTATCACAAGTTGAAGTTCGGGACGGACCTGAACCAGGGGGAGAAGAAGCCAGAACTGGCAGAACAAGGTACCCACCGTCAGATCCACCCTACTTGCGCCCCCCGTTCCCAACAACCCTGAACGTGACGTTGTGGCGCAGAGTGGGGTCGCCTCTTTCTTACTTCGCTCCACAGGAAGCAGACTTGGCCGAGTGGGGGGCTGGGGAGGGCTTGAACCTCACTCTCAGCGCCCCTCTTCGTGGGCTGCTCTGCAGGGCCCCAGAGTGGGGAGGGTGGTGGATAGCGAGGTGGAGAGTGAGGAAGGCCTGTCCTGCCTGCCATCCCTCCGTGAAACCGACAGACAGTGTCCCTAATGTTCTAAGCTCCCTGGAAGAGGGCTCTGTTCACCAACAGGTAAGGAGGGCAGGTGTGCCAGGTAGAGGGACGCGTGTACAGAAGCACGACGATGTGGAGGAGGGTATGTTAGGGGACAGGGAGTTACTGGGTGAGACTGGCACAAGTGGTGTGGGGGTAGTGGAGGCGACCAGCTGGGCGACCCAGCAAGGCCTTCGGTGCCGCGTGAACAGTGATGCTGTTATTTATGTCAGACCCCTCCTACCAGGACAGGAGCTCCACAGGGCAGGGGTCTTGGTCACTGATGTCACCCAGGTGCCCACTCAGGAGCCTGGTTGATGCCGAGTGAGTAGTTAATAAAATAAACAGACGGTCTCATTTAATCCTCACGAGGATCCCGGTAGGTAGGTGCTACCGTTATTAACTGATTTTCTCAGAAGAGGAAACTGAGGCTCAGAGACGTAAAGCAGCCTGCTCAGTGGCACACAGCCGGAACATGGCAGAACCGGATTTGAAGTACAGAGCCTGCTCTATATACGCTCTCCGAACAGGATCGGATTCCCATGTAGGAAAATAACAAGGAGAGTAGAGGGCGTGGAGGGGAGAGGGTAGTAGGTTTCAGACGCCGTCAGGTAGGGACTCAATAGGACCTGTGACAGTGACCCGATAGTGACTCATTAGGGCTTGAGGATGAGGAAGGGGGAGGAGGTGATGGGTACATGACAGCACCCCAAGACAGCCTGTCTCCTTTGTCTCCACTCTCCAGTTTCCAATGGCCCCATGGAGTCGGTCACCCTGGAGAACAGCCCGCTGGTGTGGAAGGAGGGGCGCCAGCTTCTCCGACAGTGAGTGTGCACGGCAGGGGTGCCGGGCTGGGGTAGGCAGAGGGACGTGTTTGGCTTGGGAGATAAACTTGAAGACTCCACAGTCCTTCCTGTCCCCGCTGGGCGGTTGGAGGACATCGAACTGTCCTTGCTGGATCCTTGCTGTCCTGTCGTGCTGTGGGCGGAGGCTGGCCTGGAGGGAAGACTTGGCTGCAGGAGGCAGACATGGGGGACCTTTGCTCTTGAGAAGTGACCCCAGAGGCCTCTGGTTTTTAAAAAAAGGGGGTATTTTATTATTAAAGAGGTTTGTGTTTTTTTATTTTTGTTTTTTGAAGAAGTGACTTTTTTTTAGGCTTCTTTATTTTGAGAGAGAGAGAAAGAGAGCATAGGAGAGACAAAGAGGAGGAGAGAGAGGATCCCAATCTGTCAGAGCAGAACCCGATGCAGGGCTCGAACTCATGAACTGTGAGATCATGACCTGAGCCGAGACAGAGTCGGATGCCCAACCAACCGCGCCACCCAGGCACCCCATGTCCCTGATTTCCTTAAGCTAAATATCTGGAAGCACATTGCTAGCTTCCGGTGTGTGCAGTCACAGCAGAATGGTTGTAACACGCAGCACCTGCCAGGCGCCTGTTACGTGCCTGGCGCTGTGCTGAATGTCGCGCTCACGTTGATTCCTCGCGAGACTTCCTGTGCGGTAAGCTCCTAGCGTTCCCCTAACAGCATGGGTGCGGCGAGGGCGTGTGTTTGCATAAGACGACAGCGCCATCAAATGGAGGGTCCGAGAGGTGATCTTGGGGGTCCACCCCCAGAGCCCAGCTTCTTCACCACTGTGCTTCCCTGCCTCTCCCCTGCGGGGGTAGGGGGACCTCGGACACAGGCAGGCACTCTAGATGACACGGCAGGTGAAGGCAGGTGTGCTCCAGTGTGTGAGGGGCAGTCTCAGGGGTCCCCGAGGGACAAGGTCATGGTGAACGTAAAAGACTTCTTGAGGAGCCGCCAGAGGACCGGCGAGGGACTCGTCTCGTATCTTTTAAAGCCACAGATACCCACAATTGATTTTTCCCCCTATTTTTAACTTTTAGACTAGTCCCAGCTAGTTTCCATTTTTTTTAATTACAGAAGTAATAAAAACTAATTTGTCAAAGTGAGTAGAGTAAGTTGTAAAGGTTTATTTCACATCTCGAATCCCTTGTTCTGAAGATTGAAAGTCACTGCTGTTGAGTTTAGTGTGTCTGTCTCTTTCCAGGCCTTGTGGGGGGCATACTTCAGATACGTTTGTGTGTGATCTCATACTCTTGCACCCATTGACGCTTTTGTTGTTGTTGTTCGTTTATTTTTGAGAGAGAGACACAGAGCGTGAGCAGGGGAAGGGCAGAGAGAGGGAGACACAGACTCCGAAGCAGGCTCCAGGCTCCGAGCTGTCAGCCCAGAGCCCGACACGGGACTCGAACTCAAACGAACCGTGAGATTGTGACCTGAGCTGAAGTCGGACGCTCAACTGACTGAGCCACCCAGATGCCCCTAACACTTTTTAAAAAAACGTTTATTTATTTATTTGGAGAGAGGGAGAGATAGAGATGGAGCAGCGGAGGGGCACAGGCAGAGGGAGCCCGAGAATCCCAAGCAGGCTCCACGCTGTCAGTTCAGAGCCTGACTCATGGCTTGATCTCGTGAACCGTGAGGTCCTGGCCTGAGCCAAAGTCGGGACGCTTAACTGAGCCACCCGGGCGCCCCGACACTTTTTTTTTTTTTAAACTGAATTATACGGATCACGTAACTTATTTCGTGAAACCGTTTCCTGTGGCCGTCTTGGCACTCTGCCTCCTTTATTTTCTGCCTAGCGTCCCCATCAGTCATTTGCGGCCCTGGTCCTCTGCAGCGGACATGTTGCTTGGCCCCTGCGTTTTGGCTCTTACGTACAACATCCTGGCAAGCATCTGTGTGGCCGCATTATGCCTGTGTATAAAGGCTTCTCCTGGAAATAGACTTGAAAGTGAAACAGTGGTGCCAGGGTATGCTTATTTAAAATACTGGTGTGCCGGGGCGCCTGTGTGGTGCAGTATGTTGAGCATCCGACACTTGATCTCGGCTCAGGTCATGATCTCACGGTTCTTGAGTTTGAGCCCCACATCGGGTTCTGCACTGATGGTGTGGAGCCTGCTTGGGATTCTGTCTCTCCCTCTCTGCCCCTCCCCTGCTTGTATGTGTGTGTTCCATCTCTCTCTCTCTCTCCCTCTCTCTCAAAATAAGCCTAAAAAAAAGGAAATCTAAAATACTGGTGTAGAGGTGCCTGGGGGGCTCAGTCGGTTGAGCATCCGACTTCGGCCCAGGTCACGATCTCCCGGTCCATGGGTTTGGAGCCCCACGTCGGACTCTGTGCTGACAGCTCAGAATGAACCTGCTTTGGATCCTGTGTCTCCCTCTCTCTGCCCTCCCCCACTCCCACTCTGCCTCTCAAAAATAAATAAACGTTAAAAATTTTGTTAATTAAAAAAATACCGGTGTGTAGTCTTTATTATTTTTTCCTTAACATTTATTTATTTTTGAGAGACAGAGTGGGAGAGGGGCAGAGAGAGAGAGAGGGAGACACAGAATCCGAAGCAGGCCCCCGGCTCCGGGCTGTCAGCACAGAGCCCAAGGCCGGGCTCGAACCCACGAACCGTGAGATCGTGACCTGACCTGAAGTTGGGCGCTTAACCGAATGAGCCACTCAGGCACCCCTGATGTGTGGTCTTAAGTTGCTTCTCCAAAAAGGCTGTCCCAGTTTGCAGCAGCCCCCAGAGAAGCCAGGAGACCCCTGACCCATGCCAGTGCTGTCTCCCTGCAGGTACCTGGAGGAGGTGGGCTACACGGACACCATCCTGGACATGCGGTCCAAACGCGTGCGGTCCCTACTGGGTCGCTCGTTGGAGCTCAACGGGGCCGTGGAGCCCAGCGAAGGTGGCTCCAGGGCCACGCCAGGCCCCGGGGGGCTCAGTGGCGGTGAGTCGCTGCTGGTGAAACAGATCGAAGAGCAGATCAAAAGGTGAGCCCTTGGTGAGGCCTGGCAGGTCTGTTCCTCTGTGTCCCCTCCTCCTGATGAAGGCCCATGTCAGAAAAGCCAACGGTACTCCCTCGTGCTCTGGTGGCCACTTCCTTCCTGGAGGATATTGTGGGTCCCTTTGCTCCAGAGCCTTCGGTGCCTTCGTTGTGGGATCCCTGGATTCTCTTCTGGGTCCCCCTGCACATACTCCCGTGGTGTCATCTTCGTGCCGATTCGCGTCACGGCTCCCGTCCGGCACGGCGCTGCTTCTGAGGCTCAGGCCTTAAACCGCTCAGCACGTGGGGCAGCAGCTGAAGGCAGAGCCTGGGTGGCACCCCCAGCCCCCGGTGGGGAGCAGAATACACGGCCACCGCCCTGGGGAGCTCTCACTTGTTCGTCGTCTCACTGGTAGTTGTTCCTCAGCATCAGTGACTTAACATTTGGTGACGTTCGGTGCTGTGCAGAAGGGGAAGAAGGAAGAGTGATAGGCAGTGGCCCTGCTTTGAATGGGCGGCGGGGGGCCTCTTCACGGGGTGACATCTGGGCAGAGAACCGCAGGACATGGAGTAAGCCGCCCACGGGAACAGCGACCGTCAGGGTCCCGAGACTTGGCACGTTGAGGAACCCGCGGCCAGGCCTGTGTGGCTGCAGGGAGTGAGCATGTGGGGCTGTGGTCTGTGGTGAGGTTGAAATCTCAGGAGTGAGATGAAATGGGGCTGTACCGGCCACGATAGGGAGTTTGGATTCTTCTCTACGGGTTGTGGGAAGCCCGTGGTTTCGAGCGGGGGTGTGACACAATCCGGTGTGCTGGTCGGCTTCGAGGAGGAAGGGCTGGAGGGCAGGAGCCGGAGCGCGGCTGGGAGCCTCCTGCGGTGTCCTGGCGAGAAGCGGAGGGCGCGCCAAGCGGCCAGCCTCTCCGTGGGTTTTCTTTTGGAAGGAGTGGATGTGGGGAGAGGAGGGAAACCGGGGGGTGGCTCTGGGGTTCGGGCCAAGCAACGGGAGCCGCGTTGGCTGCGACAGGGGAGACGAGTGGAAGGAGCGTCGAGGGGGCCATCGAGGGCGGGCGGGGTCCGCGGCCGGGCGGCCCCCAGTGCAGGTGATGCGTGGCCAGCCTGGAGCTCGGGTGGGGGTGGTGGGGGCTGGACTCCGGACTCCCCTCTAGTTCACCAGCATGCGGGCGGGGTTGGCAGGCTAGAGGCAGCAGCCGAGGAGGCTGGGCCGGTGCAGCCGTGTTGCCGAAGGAAACCCCAGAGATGCTCTGCTGGGAGGCCGCACACCATGCGGCCAGGACGCGGTGCCGGATTTGGCAGCCCGGAGGAAAGATCTGTCCTCCGGGCAGTGACCGTAGACCTGGGCAGTTGACAGGAACTCTCCGGAGCATTGGCCCCGTGGCCATAAAGGAGGATGTTTGTGTTCATCTGAACTTCGAATTCCACCCACTTTTCTACCCTGGAGTCAGGTTTGGGCAAATAACCCTTTTGTTAAAACCCGTTATCCGCTTGGAGGCATCCGACGGTTGGCCAGGAGTGGAAATGGGAGGCCATCTGTCAGTCGGGAGGGTGCAGGTGCGTTGACGGCTGGGCCACCCACGGGGCCCTGGGTGTTTTCAGAGTGACCGGTTCCTCTTTCCCGCCGGGCGCGTCTGCCGCTTGCTTGATCCGCGCCTGTGGTTTGCCCGGGCCGTGGGAACAGGGGCTGCTGAGTCAGCGACACTCCCTCGGCCCACTCTCCTGACCCGGCACTTGAAGGTGTCGGGGTGGGGTGAGTGTCTGTTGGTCAGAGGCTGCGATTGGAGCCCCGCGTGTGATCATGGTGGTTTCAGCCCCCTTGAGCGCCGGGGCCAGGCTCTGGCCGCCTCTGAGCTTCGCCACCTGGCGGGACTAATGCCCCCCCTGCCCCCCTGTCGTGGGCAGGAACGCGGCAGGCAAAGATGGCAAAGAGCGCCTGGGCGGCTCGGTGCTGGAGCAGATCCCCTTCCTGCAGAGCTGTGAGGACGAGGACAGTGACGAGGACGACGAGTTGGACAGTGTGCAGCACAAGAAACAGCGGGTGAAGGTGCGCTCCCCGCCCCATCCCCTCCCCCGGGAGGGCCCCCCTGCTTTGTGTGCCGGTGGCACAGTGCCCCCGTGGGTGCTCTTGGGGCCGTGTCTCTGGCCACGCCCCTGCCTCGGTGACCAGTCGGGGCCTCGTCTTCCCCCACCCGTCTCCTCCCATCCTTTCTTCAGCTCCGAGAGGCTTCAGCTCTCCAGACTGGGCCAGCCACACCCTGCCCTCTCCGCGCGCTCTGTCCCTTGGGCTAGTCTGACCTCCATCACCCACACCACGTGGCTCTCTGTCTTCTCCCTCGATAGACTGTGAGCTCTGCCAGGCGGGGACTTAGTGTGCTCGCAAGCGTGTGTCCTCCCGCTCTTCTCTTCCCAGCACCCAGCCCCCGGCGTGGATGGCCGCTGTGGTCAGCCCGGGGCCAGGTTGGGGCATCCGCGGGGGCCTTGGTAGTTTTGAGCGTCCATCCTGCCTCGAGACCGAGGCCCAGGGGCACTCCCCGCAGGCCAGAGTCCAGATCTCAGCTTGGCTTCAAGATAATGGCCCTCGCCCCATTTGACCCCTGCGCCTCGACTGCCAGAGCCACCGTGTTCCTGCCGTTTCAGTGGCACCGTCCCCAGGCATGACGTGGGCTCATGTCACCTGTCCAGTAAAAAAAACCTTGCTTTGGGCCTGTGCGGACCTAGCTCTGCTCTAGCAGCGGCGACATGGAGAGAGAGGTCCGGTCCCTGGCATGGGGAGCCGGCAGCCGGCGGGGGCTGGTAAGCAGTCCTGTGCCAAGGGACGTGCTGCCATGCGGGCTGCACGAAGGGGGCCTGTGTGGGGCCTTCCCATCAGAGCCCTTCTCTGCCTCCTTCAGCCTCACCTTAGCGCCCCTCCTCCGCCGCCCCTCCACGCCACCTTCTCTGACCTCTCACCGGCCCTTCCTCCCCTTCCCTCGGCAGGGTCGGAGCCATCTGGACCCGGACCGCTCTGGGTGCTCCCTGTCTGGTGTCCCCACGTCTGTGTGGGACCACGTCTGTCCTTGCCACAGCTCTGTCTCCAGGGTCCCCGGTGCGGCCCAGCATAGGGTCCCGCCTAGCGTAGGCGCTTGGGGAACGCACAGAGCCAGGACGCTGGCGCTGGGTTCCAGGAGAATCAGGATGTGTCCGAGGCTGGGGCCTCTGATCCTGTTCGTGGTCTCTCCCGTGCCTCTTGGGATTTTCACTCCTTTTTCAGCTCTTACCTCATCCTCCTCTGGGAGGCCTGCCCGCTCCTCTCTGCTCCTCCCAGCAGAGATCATCGCTGACTTACACTCCCTCAGGCTTTTGTGTCTGTCCCCGCACTTGTCCCGCGGGCCCTGCGGGGGAGGCTCATCAGACAGGGGTCTCGCGCCTCCCCGGGCCCGCTCTCTCACCCGGGAGACCTTTAGTGACCAGACTGTTCTTCCAAAGACCTCTAAGGCTCCCGCAGTGGCCACTGGCCTGGCTGTGTGCCTTCGGGCATGTGATCCTCTTTGTCTTAGCGGCAGTTTCAGGGGCTCACCGTCTCTGTCTGGGTTGTTGAGGATTTCTTTAACGTGAATTCGTGCCTGTGGAGTCCTTGGCTACGCTGGGGCTGGCCGCACACGGAACGGCACGGGACACCTCTGTCGTGGGCCCTGGAGAACGCCTGTTTACGCTTCATGCTTCTGCAGAGCCCTGGCCCCACCAGGGCCTCTCTGGGCACGCCGGCCAATCCTTGAGGGAAGGAGGAGGAGGTCGCCGCGTCCCGTCCCTCTGGTCCCCCCACACGGGCCAGTGGCTGGCGCCTCACGGACGCCTGAGCGATTTTGACTCCACGGACGCATAGCCCGCTGTGCCGGCTTGGAGTGCTGGGCCTGCGTGGGGGCGGGGGGAGGGGGGTCAGCCACACCCTCCAGGAGCCTGCGGTCTGACTGAGGCTGGCCTTGTGAGTGCCCGGACTTGGTGCAGTCCGGGGACACTTGGGAGGGAGAAGATTCCCCGAAAGGGGCGGTGTTGGAGGCCGGTGGTCGCCAGAGTCCCGGTGCCGGGCCGGGGTGTGCTCTGACACCAGCGCCTAGAGCAGAAGTCAGAGAGAGACCCGAACTGTTGCTGAAAATCCTGGAACCCCCCTGTGTCGTCTCAGGCAGCCGTGGGGGTGGCGCGCACACAGCCCCCGGACGGCACTTTGTGTACGACGTGGTGACGCGGGCGCCGCAGGAGGGTAACGGATCGGGTGCGGGTGTCCCTGTGGAAGGCCGGGCCGCGTGGGGAAACGCGGGCGCCGTGCTGCTCCGAAGCCCCACGTCTGGGATGGGGTCCGAGCTTGCGGAGGGAGGAACACGAGAGGGTTTGGTCGTGACCCTGCGGAAGACCTCGCCTGCCTGGCCTCCTGCTCCTCCGGGCGGGGGGACGGTGCTGTGCGCTCTCGGTCCGAGGTGGCGCGCGCTACGGAGCCTCAGCCCACCCAGCAAGATGGAAGGGAGACGCGGAGGACCCTCGGTGATCTTCCGGTCCAGAGCCGCCTCAGCGTCTCGAGAACGGCTTGGACCGGGGACCTGGGATGCGGGGCTTCGCTGTTCAGCCTCGGTTTCCTCGTCTGTAGTATGGGAATAAGCACAGCGATGCCAACTCTTCACAAGGTTGTGAAGTCACACGGGTGAAGCTCGCTTGGTGCGCTGAAGAACGCGTAGAGGCTGGCACGGAGTTCGATAAGCGTTTGCCACCGTCACCCCCGCGCGTCCGTGCCACCCGAATCGTGCATCTCCGCACGCTCGCTTACACACGTAGGCACACACGTCTCTCCCCTCTGCCCTGCGGCGGCCTTTGCTGTCTGCGTCTCCCCACCCCCTCCATACAGGCTTGCGGAAGGGGAGGGTGGGGCCTGTGAGGGGATCACAGGCGGGGGCAGGGGTGGGGTGGCCGGGAGGCGAAGAGACTTCCGAGCTGTGGGGCCGTCTCGGCCCCTGAAGGCTGCCAGCAGGGGGAGCGCTGCCACCAAAGCGCGTCCCGGCCCCTGGGAAGGGCACGAAGGGAGGGAGGTGGAGCTGGTGTCCGGTGTGGGACACTTCCGGGCAGGGCCAGGTGGTTCCTGGAGGCGCGGCGGGCCTGGGCTTGGGCTCGCGCCGCGGGCGGGAGCCTCCTGACCCGTCTGGTTTCCTCCATGCCCAGCTGCCCTCCAAGGCCCTGGTGCCTGAAATGGAGGACGAGGACGAGGAGGATGACTCTGAAGATGCCATCAACGAGTTCGATTTCTTGGGCTCGGGAGAGGATGGGGAGGGCTCTCCGGACCCTCGACGATGTGCCGCAGAGGGGACCCACCACGAGTTGGGTAAGCTGAGGGTTTTCTGGCCAGCCGTCCTCACCAGGCGAAGTAGGGGCACACGCGGCCGCCCACAGCTGCTTCCTGCCCCAGGGTCTCCACCGGACGGATACGCTTCCTGAGAGGAGGGTGGCCGAGGAGAGCAGGAGCCCCACACCGTGGCGGCCGGGCCCTCACCCCTTCCCTGGAAAATCCCTGTGGGGACGCAGGCGGGCCCAGCTCTTCCCGGAACGGGGCCTCTGGCCCTCCGCGCAAGCGTCTAGTTCTTGGACCTCGGGGAGGGAACAGGACGAGGACCTGGCAGGCAGAGGCAGGCAGGGCAGGGCTGCATTCTCCTGTTCTGTGACCCCGAGCCACGGGGCCCTCGGCCGTCACACAGGATGGCCGGGGACTGAGTTTCCCGCAAGGCTGGCACCACAGAGCATCCTAGCTCAGTGCTCCTCTGCCTGACCCCACTCCCGCTTCGAGCCCTGGTGCTCCCTGGTCAGGACTTTCCGGCTACCTCACGTTGGCAGGAGAGGCCTCCGGTGGCTAAGGTGAACCGGAACACGGGCTCCAGCCCCGTGCTTTGTCCCTGCAGAAAGCCGGCGGGTCAAACTCCAGGGAATTTTGGCCGACCTTCGGGATGTGGATGGGCTGCCCCCTAAAGTGACGGGTCCCCCTCCTGGCACACCCCAGCCCCGGCCACACGAAGGTAAGCGGCCCCTCCCCCCCGGCCCAGTCCCCTGGGGCTCATAGCAGAGGGGGGCTGCAGAGCTAAGCCCAGGGCTTCTGTGTCCTCAGGGTCGAAGCCTGGCCTCTAGTCTGCAGCCTCCCTGTCCCAAAAGTTTGTCTGTCTGTCTGTCTCCCTCTTTTTTTGTCTGTCCTGCCCTGTGTGTCTGTCTGTCTCTCCCTGTCTCTTTCTTTCCAGCTGTGATTCTTGATCTCGTCCTCTCCCTGTCTCTTTCTGACTCCTTATCTCCCCCTCTGCCTCTTTCTGTCTTTCTTTCTCTCTCCCTGCCCCTCTCCGCCCCTTCCCTCCCCTCCCCCTACCAGGTTCCTTTGGCTTCTCCTCAGACGTTTTCATCATGGACACTATCGGGGGCGGGGAGGTGAGCCTGGGGGACTTGGCGGATCTCACCGTCACCAACGACAACGACCTCAGCTGTGATGTAAGTTCTTGGGGTGCCCTACCCCCCACGAGCCCTCATTGGGCATCCCGCACTGTGCCCACTCTTGCTGAGCTCTGACCCGGTGCCTGGCCTGCGCTGGGTCCCTTAGCGGGAGGACGCTGTGAGGTCATTCAGCAGCTCACCTGTTGTACAGAGGGGTGCGGACATGTACTCGGCACGGGGCTTGACAGGGTCGCCGAGGCACAGGGTCTGGAAGACACCATGGCCCCTGCCATCTCCTGTAGGCAGTGCTCCCTCCCACCCCTGGCCTACGTGCCCCTCACACCCAGGCCCCGGGTGGGCCGGCGGCAGGGCAGGACGGCATCAGAAGGGGAAGGGCACTCTGGGTTGGCACAGCGTGGGGAAGCGGACTTGTGCAGGAGATAGGAATTGAGCTGAACTTGGCAGCCAGAAACCAAAAAACCAGGCGTGGATGGGGCCTTGTAGGCAGGCGGGCCGGGGTGACAGGGAGGCCTTTAGGGCCGGTGTTCTGAGCCCCAGATCCACAGATGGGCCTCTGGCCCTCTGGTCTCTGCATCGGCTGCACGTGCACATTTCCCCCAGGAACGTTCACCACAGCTTTTAGCAGGATCTCGAGCGGTTGGTTCCCCAGCAGGGTTGTGGGCCCTGCTGTGAGATGCCAGGAAGGGGGGCCAAAGTAGAGGCTTCGAGCAGGCGTGTGTGCCTGTGAGGGGTAACCACACAGCGGCGGAGCCTCTGGCCCTAAAGAACGAGGGCATTGGTGACAGCTGCAGTGGGGACCTTTGGGGATAGAGCCCAGACCGAGGGCTTTATCAGCTGTGGAGCCCGTGTTGGGGCAGGACATGGCATCTTGCCTGACAGTCTGCTCATCCTCCTTCCCGACGGGCTGCCCCTGGGTCCCCCGCGCGGAGAGTGACACCACCATCCACCAGGGCACCTGCAGGGTCTCTGGGACTCCCCCAGCGACCTATTGATTCTGCTCCCCAGTCTCTCCCTTCTGTGCATACCTGTCCCCATTTCCGCTCCCCAGCATGTGGTCTCTGTGCCCTCTCTTTGCCTGAGAGGCTTCTCTCAGGGCCCCTTGGCCCCTGCAGCCACTCGTATGTTCCTACATCCGATCCGTGTCATTTCCCTGCTCTAAACCCTTCCATGGCTCCCTGTTTCACTTAGGATGCGATACGGGTTCCTAGAAGTGGCTCCAGCCCCAGCTCCTGCCACTCTCTCCCTTGCTTTCTACAACCCAGGCCTCCCCTCAGGCTCTAGATCTGGCCTGCAGCCTCAGGGACTTTGTTCATGCAGTGTCCTCCCTCAGTCCCCTCCCCTGATCTGGTTAAGTCCTGCTCTCTTGACACCTTAGGAAAGCCACACCGACCCCCACAGAGGCGGTCAGGCTGCTCGGGTACTCAGAGTTCAGGGACCTGGCACCGCGGGGCAAACTGACTTGACTGCTTTCCCGCAGCCCCCGCTGTGGGTCTGGGTGGGGAAGGGACCGGTCCTTGGCCTCCTGGATGTCAGTCCGTGTCTGCGGGACCGTGGGGACGCTGAGGCACCTCCCCCTACCCCAGCTCTCTGACAGCAAAGATGCCTTTAAGAAGACGTGGAACCCCAAATTCACCCTGCGCTCACACTACGACGGCGTGCGCTCCCTGGCTTTCCACCACAGCCAGGCCGCCCTGCTCACCGCCTCTGAGGACGGCACGCTCAAGCTCTGGAACCTGCAGAAAGCCGTCACGGCCAAGAAGTGAGGGCGGCAACCCCGGGTTGGGGGGAGCGGAGGGGAGGGGCTCTCGGTGACATCCGGCTCCTCTGCCTCCCCCAGGAACGCCGCGCTGGATGTGGAGCCTATCCACGCCTTCCGGGCTCACAGGTGGGGAAGCGCCCCCACAGGCGGGTCTGGCCCCGGCCCTCTGCACGCACACCCCCTTGCTCCCGGTGCTCTGCAGACACGGCGCTCCCACGGCCGGTTCTGGGCGCAGCCTTCGGAGGAGGAGATGGGTGTGGGGAGCTAGGGGCAGGCCGGTCCGGGGGCACCACCGGCGCCCCGGAGCCCCGGAGGCCGGATTCCTTTTGGCCGTCCTCGAAAAATCTAGCAGAGGACCTCAAGATCCCACGGAGGGGGCCGGAGGAGGGCTGAGGCTGAGCTTCTCATTTCTCCTTCGCCACTTTTGTACCTTTCAGGGGCCCTGTGTTGGCAGTAGCCATGGGCAGCAACAGCGAGTACTGCTACAGCGGCGGGGCCGACGCCCGCATCCACAGCTGGAAGATTCCGGACCTCAACGTGGACCCCTATGACGGCTACGGTGAGGACGGCTCCCTCCTCTGGCTCCCACCCCCCCTTGTCCACCGGGGCCTCTTCGTTCCCTCAGTGCCCACCCGTGCCTAGCAATGCAGCGCCCGGGGGGCGGCGGGGGGCGCACCGTGTGCCCCCAGCCCGGGTGAGCCTGGAGCCTCGTGTTCAGTCTGTGACGGGGGTCAGATGGGCCGAGGCAGGAAGGCGGTGGCGTTGGGGGGCCGCTTCCTAGAGGAGCTGGCAGGTGAGCGGACTCGGAATCCACACCGGGGCCGGGGACCGGCCCACGCGGGGGCTTGGTAGGCCCTGCCGGTGTCTTCCTGTGGCCGAGTGCAGGCAGTCGGTGAGGAGAAGTGGAGCGGGTGACAGGGGACAAGTTAGTTGGGCCGGGCTGTAGGAAGTCTGCACTTGATCCTTGGCACCCCTTTAAGAGTTAAGTGGAAAAGTGACCGCACTGCTATTTATTGTACGTCCCCCTTCTTGTGGTGCCTCTTCCGATAACTTTCTTGGTCACACGCGTGGCTCTTTACTGCATTGTGGTGGTAGAGTTTAGAGGTCTGTGTCTTCCCAAGAACAGTCCCACCCTGTAAAAGGTCAAGGGTCAGTCCCAGGTAGTTTGTGCTCTGGGCCATGCGAGCTGCCACGCGTTGGGGGTCAGCAGGGCCTGACCGGAGCACGCCGTGTGGACTTGAGTGACGGGGGAGGCAGAGGTGGGAAGGATCAGAGGGCTTTAGAGAGACTGGGCAGGGCTTGTGCCCTGGGGGCGAGGAGCCAAGGCAGGCAGAGTGGGGCACGACCCGAGTCCCAAGCTGGAGAGGGTCTTGGGGCCACAGAGCCACCATTGTTCCTTCACCAAGGAGGACCAATGCTCCTTCACCATTGTTCCCCTTCACCAAGTCCTAAAACTTGTGTATTGAGCGCTCATTCTGTGCCGGGCACAATGGTGGGCCCTGTGGGCGTGGCAAGGGAATCCCTGCCCTCTGGAGCTTCTGTTCCGAGCTAGTGGTCAGAGTGTGTGCGGCCGCTGCGGCGGGTTCCAGCGGTGACAGCGCCGAGGGCAGGAGGAGTCTGGGTAGAGCTGGGTGAATGGGCGGCTAAGCCGGGCAGCCTGGCTCTCAGCAGGGGTCGGTGCCCTGGAGCTGTCTGGGGTGGGGCCGCTGGCCCTGACCTAGCTTGTTTCCTCCCTCCGCTGGGTCTAGACCCGAGTGTGCTGAGCCACGTGCTGGAGGGCCACGGGGACGCTGTATGGGGCCTAGCCTTCAGCCCCACCTCCCAGCGCCTGGCCTCCTGCTCTGCTGACGGCACCATCCGCATCTGGGACCCGAGCAGCAGCAGCCCAACCTGCCTCTGTACCTTCCTCACAGCCAGCGGTGAGTCGGGGGAGCAGGGCTGGGCGCGGGGTGGGCGTGGGAACACGTCACAGAGGAACATGACTCCCCACGAGGGGCCCAGGCTTCCCAAGTCCCGTCCCGCAGCCCCAGGGCAGGACCAGGTCTGTTAAGCAGCCCTCCCTTCCCTGTGCCCTCAGATCATGGGATCCCCACCTCAGTGGCCTTCACCAGCACCGAGCCCGCCCACATCGTGGCCTCCTTCCGCTCTGGCGACACGGTCTTGTACGATCTGGAGGCTGGCAGTGCCCTCCTCTCGTTGGAGTCCCGGGGGAACAGTGGTAAGGGGGGCCTCAGGGACAGGGGCTGGTATCTGAATGCCTCCAGGGCCCCGGTTCCTCCTGTGGCTCTGCTGAGCCGGTGTCTCATCAGCAGAAGATGTCTCCCCTACCCCCTCGTGGGCTCTGGGTAGGAAGGAGATAAGGTCCCAGCAGCTGCCTGGCTCTCGGGAGGGCTGAGGGGACAGAGATCATCAGGAACTTGCCCGTCAGGCCTCTTGGCAGAATGCATGGCCCTTATGGGTGGCTCGTACCCGTCCTGTGGCACCCCAGGCATCTTACGGACGAAGCACTGTGGCCCGGGGAAGGGAGAGGCCTGGGAGCCCAGGCCCCCGGCCAGCTGAGCAGACAGCAGGGCCGTGGAGCCGTGGTTCTCTTCCTCTGGTCTTTGTCCTGGTCTCCCTGATTTCCCCGACATCCTTCCCTCTCCTCCTCTCCTTCCAGGCCCAACCCAAATCAACCAGGTGGTGAGTCACCCAAACCAGCCCCTCACCATCACCGCCCACGACGACAGAGGCATCCGCTTCCTGGACAGCCGGACAGGTGAGGCCCAGCCTTCCTGGTCCCCGCTCACTCGTGCTCACGGTGTCCCGTCGGGCCCTTGACCTTCCCCGCCAAGGGAAAGTAACCTGCCGCCCACCCTCTCTCCTCTCAGGGAAATCCGTGCACTCTATGGTTGCCCACCTGGACGCGGTCACCTGCCTAGCCGTGGACCCCAATGGCGTGTTCCTGATGTCGGGAAGTAAGTGGGGACTCTCCTGGCTCCTAAGGAGCAAGGGTGTGTGGGACCGAAGAGGAAGAGACGCGGGCACTGGTCACGAGGGCGTATTCTGGGGCCCCCTCCCGCAGCGGGGCAGGGGCAGGGAGCCTCCCGGCAGAGACCGCGCACGCTCAGCCCACTGGAAGCTTTTGCGTGCGTCTTCCCGCTTCATCCAGATCACGCTGTCGGCAGGGTATGTTATACCCGTCGTGCAGATGCGGAAACGGGCTCGTGGAGGTTCCGTGATTTGGTCGAGCGTGGTGGGTTGGCTGCAGGAACAAGTCCGAGTGTGTCTGGCTCTCAGTCCCCACAGGATTGTTAGCATTTGGAGCCACGCGCTCCGTGGATAAGGGCACTGGGGCCCGGCCACCACGGGGCCGTGCCTCAGAAGGATGAGGTGCGACGTGGGCAGACGGGGAAGGGAGGTGACGCGTGTGCCGGGCCATCAGGAGTGCCATGGGCGAGGGGTCTCCTTCCGCTCACCTCTGCTCCCCACTGTCAGAGTATGTGGGAGGTTGCAAGCGAGCACACACAGGGCGTGGGAGAGCACGTGGACGGGCCTGGTCCCATTGTGGCTGGGTCTTTGCCTGGTGACGGTAGCAGCTGTGCCTGCAGGTGCCGGTAGAGGGGGTGGTCAGGGAGGTCAAGCCCAGGGCAGAGAGGATTTGGGACAGGGCCCAGGTCCTCCGTATATAAGGGACACATCGAGCCAGCCTCCGCCACAGCCAGCCTGGTCCTTCGGACGCATAAGTCGGGCCGTCTCTGAAGGGGGCTCTTGCCCCAGGGCCCGGCCCTGTCCGCTCCACCCTCTCTGGCCTCCTCTCCATGCTCCTGCTCAGGCTGCTGCAGCCGTACCCGCCTCCTGCCCGTCCTCAGAACCTTCCCCTGGCCACCCCTGCTGTTCCTCCTCATACCCCCGTGGCCCTTCTGTCATCACGGTGACCAGCTTGTGCCGGTGCTGCTGTCCGCCTGGCATTGCTCCTCCTGTTTTCTCATTTACCGGGGGCCACGTTGGAAGGTCAACAGCACTGGGTGGGCAGCTTTGCCCAGGACGTTCACCGTGTCCCCGGGGCCTGGTACGCAGGTGCCCGGTGAGCACTTGGTAACTAATGGGTGGACGGCCAGCTGGGATAAAAGCATTCTCCTTTGGGCTGGGCATCAGGAGGCGGCCGGCAGAGGTGGGGGACGAGAGGATGGAGACCCCCCCCCCCATTGTTGAGGCTCCTCCAGTGGGGGAGGTTCGGGGAAGCCGGGGTACCTGCTGGGGGACAGTGCTCTCTGGTCCCACACCTGCGCAGGCCATGACTGCTCCCTGCGTCTGTGGAGCCTGGACAACAAAACATGCGTGCAGGAGATCACGGCCCACCGCAAGAAGCACGAGGAGGCCATCCATGCCGTCGCGTGCCACCCCAGCAAGGCCCTCATCGCCAGCGCAGGCGCCGACGCCCTGGCCAAGGTCTTCGTATGATGCCCACCTGGCCCCGCCCCGGCCTCCACCTCGGCTGGGGAGCGGGGCCAGGCAGGTGGGACTGAGGTGAGAGGCCAGACAGGAGGGAGGCTTGGTCTGGGAGGGCTTCTAGAAACCCTCTGCGTCCTCACCCCTGACAGGAGGGACCTCAGATGTATCCCTTTGCCTGGCACTTCGGGAGGGGGCCACGTTCCCAAGGTGGAAAGCCCTGGGCGTCGAGAGAGGGGACGGAGGCGGCCCGACCGCTCGTACCCGGGGTGTCATGCTCCAGTCCCCCCTCCCTTCTGTCTCCCTCAGGCGACTCCCAGCCTCAGCGGAGGCCCGGAGGCCCGGCCTCTTCCCGCCTGCCTTGGAACCTGGTGGTGCTAATGCCCCTTTCCCTGGGAGGCCATCCCCCACAGCCTCCCCTTCCCCAAGCATCCAGCCTGGGGGGCAGCCTCCTTCAGGACTTCCCCTCCCGGACGTCCTCGAGGAGTTTCCTCTCTGCACCCGGACACCCAGTCCTGGTATCTGAACTGCTTTCTTGGGTGCAGCACAGCCAGGGCTGGGTGTCCTTGGGGATCAGCTTTTCCAAGACGCCAGAAGGTGCCAGGTTCTCTCTTTGAACCCCGATACCCCCCTCCTTCTTCCCAGACCTGGGTGGTAGCTGTGCCGGGAAGAGCCCCAGGCGCCCCCGCTCTGGGTCCCCTGGGAAGCCATGGCACCAGCTGGACCACCTGGTCCTCCTCAGCGGGGAGCGCCCGGCCTGGTCCACTCCAGAAGCTAGCCCCAGTCCACCACCCTCTCCTCCAGTTCCCTCAACACAGCTTTCCAGACACTACCCAGCGCCTCCAGGGCCAGTAACTGCCTGGGGATCAGGTGATGCCCTCGGGGGAGGCGCCCACCCCTCTCCCCTCCCTCCCCCAGCACTCTTCCAAGGGCAACCCCCCAGCCCCCACGGGGTCACCCATGGGGAGAGATGGCCTTCTCTCACCCCTCCCTGGGGCATGGAGGCTGGAGGGGGTCCCCCTGGTCCCCCACAACTCCCTGTATATCTGTATAAATAAATGGGATTTTAATGGAGCCCCGCCCCCACCCATGTTGTTATCACTGTGTGATAGTCTGTGTCTCCTCTCCTGGCCCTCCACTCTCTTCCTCTATTTATTTCACTCTTTTTTTGGGTTCCACCCTGAGCCCTCGGGCCCCCTTCAAGGTTCCTGTTTATAAGCCCCGTCCCCTCTGCCCCGGACTTGGATGTGAAACTTGTCTCAATAAACCCTTTGGAGTAAGATGGGTGGCGGTGCTGACTGTTGAGGGGGCTCAGGGGACCGGGGACTTCAGGAGAGGGGTAATGGGTTCTGCCTGGGCTGGGTGGAGCTCAGGGAGGGGATGATGGGTTGGGGTTTTGTGGTAGGGTGGGGGGGGGGGGTGCCAGAGAGGGGCCCAGGGTTTGGGCGGGTTGTGGGTGGAGGGCCGGAAATGGGGGCACAGGACCGAATCTCCCCGGGCCCCTCCTTTCTGTTCCTGAGCACACTCCTTCCCCAGGGGCCTCAGCAGCAGCCTGGGGGCAGAGCCCTGAGAAACATGACATGATGTGACAGCTTGAGACTCCCCCTCCCCACCCCCAGCCCCCATGTGTGATGGGTGGTAGGAGGCCAGAGGGCTCATCCTGAGTACTTAACTCCCCACCTCGCCTGTCCTCCCCACGTGGGCCTGGGCTTACTAGAGCCTCAGCCACCATGGAGGGTGAAGGGAGAGCTCCCGCCATGCGGGGAGGAGCCCTGAGGAGTCCCTTCCCCTCACCAAGGTGGTCAGACCCAAGTGGTCGGTTACGCACCCAGTGGGAACCAGATGCCACGCCAAGTTCCTCACGTGCTATTTCACTGGGTCCTCACGACACCCTCCAAAAGTGGGATCGTTAGACCAAGTTACAGAAAACGGGGTGCGGGCGGGGGGCTGCTCAGGGCCTCCAGAAGGCCATCAGAATTTGTACCCAGTCCTGTGGGACTCCCTCTGCACACCCCTGGCCCTCGGCACGGTCTGTACAACGCGCCCAACGCTAACGCCCACCCCCTGGGTGGTCAAGGGCTGTGCCCCAGTGCCCACAGTAGGACCTGGCTCCTGTCGGGGCCCTGGGAACGCTTGAAGAAGGATGCAGGTTGGCAGATGGCCATCAGGTGACACTGACAGGAGCCTAACTGTGAGCTCCACGTGGCCTTGTTCACCCCTCATCCCTCTGGGCTCTGAGCAGCTTCCCCAGGTGGTGGTTTGGGTTTTCACTCCAGCCTCAGACTTCCTTCCTTCCCCAGCCCCAGCCGGCCCAGCCCCCGGATGTGGTGGCAGTCGCTACTGTACCGACGACCTCAGCTGCCCCTGGCAGCCCTTCACCAGGAAGGGGGGCCCGTCTCGAGGCCCCCAGCCCCAGCCAGCCCTGCTGGTCTGGAACGCAGGCGGGCAGGTGGCCCATCTCTACTGGGATGTCTTGGAGCTCAAAGCCAGGCCTTGAACCTTCAGTGAAGGGGATGGGGGCGGTAGCAGCTTCAGTGGTGATCTCGGACGAGTCTTAATGCCCCATGGGGGGTTCTGTTTCCTGAACGTAAACTAATGGCAGCCACTCTTCTTCTTAGCTGGGGAAGAGAAATCGAGTCTGAATCGCTCCTAAATAGGCTGGAGGAACTGTTTTAGGACAAGCTTGGCACATAGTAGGCCAGCATTCAATGCTTCCCGAGACGACTGACTGAATGAACATACTCTACTTAACCCCTGAGTGCTCGAGATGCCTACCCCTTTATTTGTGCAAATTACAGTGATGGCCACCACCTACTGAACCTCAGCTGTGTGCCAGGGCCATCATACAACCTCATTAATCCCCACAAAGACCCTCTGGGGTCAGTCCTATCACTGTCCCACCTAACAGATGGAGAAACAGGCCCAGAGAGGGGAAGCCACTCACCTAAAGGCACACAGACACATGCACAGTTCCCCCAGGAGAACAAACTGTTCTCCCTCTATGAGGTGGGGGTGGGGGTGTTGTCTTCCCAGGTTGCTATGGCCCTTTCAGGCAACCCCCCCCCCCCCCCCCCCGCAACTCCCGGTCTGTGGCTCTCCACTCCTGAGGGCTGGGGCGGAGTGGCGAGCTGATTAAAGGAAACTACATCCCTTCTCTGTCGCCCCTGGGTCTGACTCTCCCTGCACAGATAATCCAGCTCCAGCCCCTCCAGGTTTCTCCATGCACCTTGCCAAGATTGCCAGAGACAGACATGAGTCAGGGTCCTTCTGCCCATCTGGAGACCTCTGCCTTCCCACTTGTGTAGCGGGCTTGTGGTGGGGGGGGGGTGTCTCTACAGCACACCCTCTCCTGGGCGGGGTGGGGTAGGGGTGGGGAGGACGACGATCTGAGAAGAGGCGGACCGAGTTCAGAGATCCCGGAGCGGGCTGGACCTGACACCAGTTTCCCACCCTTTCCCCTGCGGTGGGCGCCGGATGCCGGCCAGGCTAGACGGGCCCCCTTCCTTAAAGGGCCAGGCGCCTCCTCAGCCCGGGCCCCCGCGACCTGTGGCGGGGATGAGGGTGGCTCGCCCCTCCTCTCCAACTCTGGGAATAGTTAACTTTCTAGACTCGGGTGTGTTGGGGGGTAGGAATCGGTCCCGGATCTCTGCCCTGCCCTGCATCTCGCACCCCAGACTCCCGGACAGGGGCAGGAGGGGCAGGTGACGCCCCCACTCGGAGGTGCGGGGCCCGCCCTCTCCTTCCGCCCCCGGCCCCTCGACAGGCTCCGCCCATCTCGACGTCACCGAGGCCCGCGCGGATTGGCCGACTGCGCCATCGCTCCGGACACTTCCTCCTGGGCCGCAGCCGCGGAGTTAAACTTTGGAGGGGGAAAAAGAGCCACCGGCGCCCGGCGCCGGGCGACCCTCCCTTGCCCCCCCCCCGCCCCCTCCACCGCCGCTGGGAACGCCCCCTTCTCCACGGCCCCCGACCGAACTTTTCTCCAACTTCTGAGACCCGTGAGATTCCCTCCTTAGTACCCCGGCCCTCAGGATCCCTTTGCCCATCCCTGGGCCCGTCGGATCCCTGGGATCCACTCGATCCCCGACTCAGAGACTCCTGTCCTCCACCCCCAGGGTCTGGTGAATCCCCTCGGGCCCCCTTCTTAATTGGATCCTCTTCTTAGAGCCATTGGATTCTGCGATCCTACTCCCCCCCACCCCCTCCGCCCGCTCTCTTCTCAAGCCTTTCTCTCCCCAAGGGGCCTCTGGATCCTGGGCTCTCCTGATCCCTGAGATCCCGACCTGCTAGGTTTTCTTGATTTCTTAGAATCTCTCAATCTCTGGGTGCCTCAAACCATTAGATCTCTCCTTTATGATTCCCGGGCGTCTGATCCACTGGATCACCCTTCTCTAATTTCCCAGGGTCCCGCCATCCTCGAGTGCCCTCAACCTGCTAGGTTTCTTTTCTCGTAGCCCCGGGATCCCCGCACTCCCGCTACCAGCTTACGAGCTCCCTTGGATCCAGTGACCCGGGGTCCCCGGACTCCTTCAGCCGGATCCCGGGTGGGCGCCGGGCGGCCGGTCCCGGGCCTCTCCCCTATGGCCGCCCCCCCCTCCCATCTCGCCGGGCTCCCAGGCTCTCCCGGGCCTGGGTCTCCTCCGCCCCCCGGCGGCTTGGAGTTGCAGTCGCCGCCACCGCAGCTGGCCCAGATCCCAGCTCCGAGCTCCGGGGTCTCCTTCCACATCCAGATCGGGCTGACCCGCGAGTTTGTGCTGCTGCCCACCGCCTCCGAGCTGGCCCACGTGAAGCAGCTGGCTTGCTCCGTCGTGGACCAGAAGGTGAGGGTGCAGCGTTTCTCATCCACCTTGGGGAGAGGTCTGCAGGGGGCGGGGCGCTGCCAGAGGTGGCCTGGAGCCCGGCATAGGGGAGGGAGAAGAAGGACGATTGAACCTTGGGCGACTGGGAGGTGGGGGTGGGGCATTTAGCCCCCAGTTGCCTCCTCACCCCACTCTCCTTTTGAGGGAGGCCAGGGCAGGGGTGGGGTGCTCCAAAGGTCTCCCCAAGTTGCGTGTCCCTGTATGTTGTTGTTTTCTGCAGCCAGCAGGGAGGAAGGGAGAGGCCAGCTGGGTGTAGAGTGGGAAGGAAGGGGCCGGTGGGGTGAGCAGATGGGGGACCTCCGCATTCAAGCCCATCCCCGACCTCCCATTTGGTGGAAACAGTAGAAATCCAAGCCGCACTGGCTGTGGCTATCGGGTGACACGTGTGGGTGTGGGCTCTTGCACTAGCTGCTGTGGGGTAAGTGAGGTCTCAGAGCCCAATCGCTGCCCTCCCCCAGGCCTGAGATGTGTGTGGTGGGGCCAGCACCTCTTTGGAAGCCCCAGAAGCTCTGGGGACTCTGTCCCCACTCCTCAGGTCTGATACTGGCCTATTAAAACAGGCCTTCCCCAACCCCAGCCTTACCTCGGTGAGAAGCTGGGGATCACGGGCCGAGAGGGAATCAGGTGGCACTCAATGCGTGAATTCTAGAACGTCAAAAGTTAGGATAGTGGGATTCTCTGTTGTTGGAGTTCGAGACTGTAAAAATGTTAGAATATTAGATTCCTGGGCTGCTGGAATCCTAGACTGTGAACATGTTAGACTTTGGGAATGCTGGGTTGTTGCAATCCTAATGGTAAAATATTCAAACACTAGAATCCTCGTGTATTAGATTCCTAGAACATGAAAATACCAGACCGTGCTACTCTGGGGTGGTGAAATCCTCAAACATAGAATATGTTCGAACCTGAGATAGATGTATATAATACTATCATGTGAGCATGTTGGGATCCCAAAATGTCCACGTTCCAGAATCTTCTCAGACCCCTGATAATGAATTCTTTGGGCTTCCGAGAAACCTCAGGAACTGAGCCAACTCCCCCATTTTACAGACAAGGCAACTGACACCTAGAGAAAGCCCCCTCTCCCCCCCCGCCCCCCCCCCCCCACCTACCCGACCAAGCAGCCAGGGCCTAGGCCCTGTCACCTGAACCCTCTCCCAGCAGACAAGAACACATGGGGCTTCCTTCACCCTCCCCCCAATCCCCAAACCCAGAGGCCTAGTTTTCACACCCAACTCAGCGGCTCTGTGAGAAAACTGGGTGGGGGTGGGATAGGTTGGAGGACAGATTGCCCCCTGGGGGTGATTTGTCGGGGGGGGGGGGGGGCGCTCACATCTTCTGCCTACTCCCTCAGGCCTCACCCCCGTTTTGTTGTGCCTTCTCTGTCCAGGTGTGGCACGTCCCTTCCCTTCTTTCCAGCTGCCCCACCTGGGCTGTTTCACTTTCTGTTCTACCAGGTTTCATTTCCTGTCCCCCACCCCCCACCCCAGCAACCAACCAGCCCAAGCTAGGGACTGGGACACCTGGGTCCTTTGGGCGTTGGGTGGGGGGGGCACCCTCCCTACCTCCAGCTCCCTTGAGCCCTAGCCTTCCTGCCGCCACCCCCGCACCCCCCAGATGTCCTAAATCC
The DNA here is from genome assembly GCF_018350195.1 of Panthera tigris. Classification (NCBI taxonomy): domain Eukaryota; kingdom Metazoa; phylum Chordata; class Mammalia; order Carnivora; family Felidae; genus Panthera; species Panthera tigris. The sequence goes on from NC_056674.1 coordinate 10,567,165, forward strand.
CCTTCTTCCAGCTGGCCCCACCCTAGTGCTGGGCTTGGAGCCAGGTAACAGGGACAATAGATCCAGGAAGGAAGCTGGGGAGGCGGGGAGAGTAAAGGAGCGGGTGTTCGCTTAGCCCCTCACCGCACACACCCACCCGCCCCCCTGGAAAATTCTAGATGCCCACCCTCCCAGAGCCACTCTCCCTCCCACCCTAGTTTCTCTGTCCGGCCACCAAACTCTGTCAGCGGTGCTGTCTCCCAGCACACCTGGGGCCCTGGCACCCCGCCCGCCTGAGCTTCGAGCTGCATCGGGGAGGGAGCAGGCAGGAAGCTAGGGCTGCGGGGTCTCTGTTTCCGGGGGAAGCAGCCGGCCCTGCCCTGGGAGCGTTCCAGACCGCCGCTGAAGGCAGCTCGGGGAGCCTTTCTCGGTCACCGCCTCCCTCTCCCGCCCCTCAGTTCCCCGAGTGTGGCTTCTACGGCCTTTACGACAAGATCCTTCTCTTCAAACATGACCCCACGTCGGCCAACCTCTTGCAGCTGGTGCGCTCAGTTGGAGACATCCAGGAGGGCGACCTGGTGGAGGTGGTGCTGTCGGGTGAGCGGTGGAGGCCCCCCTATGGGCGCAGCCTGTAGCTGGGGGTGGGGACGGGGCGCAGTGTGTGTGTGTGTGTGTGTGTGTGTGTGTAGAGGGGGGAACGGATAGAGGTGAGACGGGACATCTGGAGGAGGGAAAGGGAGAGGTGGGCCCAGAAACCTGCTTCTTAAAGTCGGGGGCCAGTGGTTCCAAGCCCTGGTTGCAAATTAGAGTCCCCTCTGGAGCTTTTACAAACCACGGCCTGGGAAGGAGTAAATATATTGTGCGGCCTGGGAAGGAGTAAATATATTGTGCGGGTACCCCAGCAACATCAGTGAATCTCGCACTTCCTAATGCCGAAAGCTGAAAGACGCTAGACATCAGACTACGTATGTTATCATTTCCTCAAGGAAGCACCGAGACGGATGCGATCGCTATATGGTGTTAGGAGGGAGGAACGTGGGTGCCTCCGGAGAAGATAGAGTGTGGGCCAGGAGGGAGATTTCTGGGGACTGTTTCCAACTTCCATTATTTATCAAGATGTTGGTGACGGGGTGTGTGCAGTCTGACCATTCACTGAGCCGCGCACTTGAGATGTGTCCTTGTCTATCCATGCCTCCCCCCCCCCCCCCCCGTGAAATGCTAAATGGAATCAGACTCTGCGGGGTTAGATGTAGTGTGGGCACCTGTATTTTCAGCCGGAACTTAGCTACCCACTAGCCGTTCGCATTAAAAAACGAATTTTTTTAATGTTTATTTATTTTTGAGAGAGACAGAGCATGAGCGGAGAGGGGCAGGGAGAGAGGGAGACACAGAATCCGAAGTAGGCTCGGGGCTCCCGACGCGGGGCTCGAACTCACGAACCTTGAGATCGTGACCTGTGCCGAAGTCATACCCTTAACCCACTGAGCCACCCAGGCGCCCCATCCTGAGTCCATTTCTTACTACCTCCTCTAGTCCATGAGGCCGTCACCTCCTGCCCAGACTGTTGGAGTAGCTCATAAGTCAGATCATGACACTTGGCTGCTCAGAATCCTCCCATGGCTCCCCATTACCCTTGGAATAAAATGTGTACTCTCCTAAAATGGTCTTAAGGGTGTCCATGATCTGGCCCCTGCCAATTTCCCAAATTCATCTGTTACACTGTCCTCACTTTTCTTTGATCTGGCGGAGCTGGTCTGTTCTCTGTCCCTTGAGCAAGCCAAGCTGTCCCCCGTCTCTGGGTCTGTGCACTTGTCCCCTGTGCCTCCCTCCCTGCCCTGTCTTCTCACAGCTACCTCCTTCTTGTTATTTGGATCTGAGCTTAAGTGCCATTTCTTCCAGTGTCTGAAATTCCCTTGTTTATTTGTGTGTGCATGTTTTTTGCCTGTCTCCCCGAAAAATGTCAGCTCCCCGAGAGTGGGGTGTAAATCTGTCTTGTTCATAGCTTTACCCGGAGTATGTAAACGGTGCTTGGCACACAGAAGAGAGTCCCCTTTCTGTCACACAATAACAAGGAAAATAGCTCAATATTAGACTGAATTTCGGGAGTGGGGCAGGGGTAGGAAAGAGAATGAGAGTTAGTTTAAAAATGAACCTTTAGGGGCGCCTGGGTGGGTCGGTCGGTTAAGCATCCGACTTTGGCTCAGGTCATGATCTCTCAGTTCATGAGTTCAAGCCCCGTGTTGGGCTCTGTGCTGACAGCTCGGAGCCTGGAGCCTGCTTCGGATTCTGTGTCTCCCTCTCTCTCTGCCTTCTGCATTCCTCCCTCACTTGCACTCTGTCTCTGTCTCTCAAAAATAAACATTAAAAAAATTAAAAAATAATACATAAATAAAAAATAAAAATGAAACTTTAAAAATAAAAGCTAATGGGGTGCCTGGGTGGCTCAGTTGGGTAAACACCCGACTTCAGCTCAGGCCATGATCTCAAAGTTCGTGAGTTCGAGCCCCACGTCGGGCTCCATGCTGACGGTACAGAGCCTGCTTGGGATTCTCTCTCTCCCTCTCCCTCCCTCTCTCTCTCTCTCTCCCCGCCCCCATGCCCCTTCCCCTCACTTGCTCCCTCTCTCTCTCTCAAAATAAATTAATAAACTTAAAACAAATCATTCTAAAATAAAATGATTTATTCTAACCATTCTAACCGTTCTTGAGCAACTTTCTATGTGGTCTGTTTAAAGAGCACTGTTTAAAATTTTTTTTTAATTTAAAAAACTTAAGGGGCCCCTGGGTGGCTCAGTCAGTTAAGCGTCCAACTCTTGATCTCAGCTCAGGTCTTAATCTCAGGGTTGTGAGTTCAAGCCCCTACTTAAAAAAAAAGAAAAAATTTTGTTAACGTAAAAAAAAAAAAAAATACGGTGTGCTTGACTGACTCAGTCAGTAAAACATGTGACTCTTGATCTCAGGGTTGTGGGTTCGAGCCCCACATTGGGTGTAGAGATTACTTGAAAACAAAATCTTAAATAATAATAATAAAAGAACAGTGTTTTCAATGCTTTCCATATATTAATTTAGCCCTTAAGAAAGAATTTATAAACAGGGCACCTGGGTGGCTCAGTGGGTTAAGTGTAAAACTCTTGATTTTGCCTTAGGTCATGATCTCACGGTTTTGTGAGTTTGAGCCCCAGGATGGGCTCTGGGCCGACTCTGCAGAGCCTCCTTGGGATTCTCCCTCTCCCTCTCCTCCCAGCTCACGCTCTCTCTCTCTCTCTCTCTCTCTCTCTCTCTGTCTCTCTCTCTGTCTCTCTCAAAAGAAATAAATAAACAAAAAATTATTTAAAAATGAATCTATAGAGAATACTATTATGATACTGGGCATGTTCTTTCCTAGACACCTGCGTGGTTCCTACCCTTGCCTCCTTTTTGCCCTAATGACACCTTCTGAAGGAGGCCTTCCTCAATCACCTGTTTAACATTGTAACACTTACACCTTCCCTATCTCCCTTCCCTGCTTAATTTTTCTCCTAAGCCCTTATTGACTTCTGGCCTGCTGTATGTGTGTGTGTATGTGTGTGTGTGTGTGTGTGTGTGTGTGTGTGTGTGTATACATATATATATATAGAAAGAGAGAGAGAGTAGTTGTAACTTATTTCTGGGATATAGATATTGTATAAACATATATACATAATTTGCTATATATATATATATATATATATACACACATATATATGTATATGTGTGTATATGTGTGTGTGTGTGTGTGTGTGTGTGTGTGTGTGTGTGTGTATTTATATGTAATTTTATGCTAGGGAAAACCAGAGCCCGCAACTCATGTTGGTTCTCAATAAATATTTGTCCCGTTATTGAGATAGGAAACAATTGCTTGACAGTTTGTTTTTTTTAATTATTTGAGCATAGTTGGCACAAGCTGTATACTTTATTAGTTACACAGTTCAGCGAGGAAGTAAGCACAGTGCTAAAAGCTTGAACTTTGGAGCTGCACTGGCCTGCGTTCGATTTCAAGTTCCACAGTTTGCAAGCTGTGTGACCTTGGGCAGGTTGTTTGACCTCTCTGTGCTGCCATCTTCTCATCTGGAAAATGGGGACAATGGCAGGATGTATCTCCAGGGCTCTTGAGACAACTGAATTCATTCTTTTATTTTATTTTTTAAGTTTGTTTATTTATTTGATAGAGAGGGAGAGAGTACCAGCAGGAGAGGGCAGAGAGAGAGGGAGAGAGAATCCCAAGCAGGCTCCCCACTGTCAGCACAGAGCCCTAGGCACGACGCGGTGAGATCATGACCTGAGCCAAAGTCAAGAGTCTCAACCGACCGAGCCCCCCCAGGTGCCCCTGAATTTGTTAGTATTTTAAAATACTTGGCGCAGTGCCTGGCACAAGGTAACTGCTAGATTGGGTGATTGTTAAATAGGAATATTTATATTTTCTTTATTTTGGGGGTCTGCCCCCGCTTACTAGAGGCTAGGAAGGGAGTTTGTTTTGTTCTATGTGGTGTCCCTAGCACCTAGGACAATACTCGGTGAATGTTTGTTGGATTTCCATTTTAAAGTTTATTTATTTATTTTAATTTATTTTGAGAGAGAGAGAGCAAGCGGGGAAGGGGCAGAGAGAGAGAGGGAGACAGCATCCCAAACAGGCCTGGGGGCTCTCAGCCCAGAGTCCCAGTGCGGGGCTCTAACTCACGAACTGTGATATCGCGACCTGACCGGAAATCGAAGAGTCCGAAGCTTAAACAACTGAGCCACCTGGGCGCTCCTGTTGGATTTCCCTTTTAAAGATGAGGACATTGAGATACATAGGTATTTGTTTTTTCTCTTGAGGCTCGAGCTCTATCCTAGACCAAGTAGATCGCAGACTCTGAGGATGAGACTTAGGCATCTGTACTTTTAAATTTGATTTAAAAATGTTTAACTGTGAAATATTCGTAACATAAATTTACTGTGTTAACCATTTGTGCGTCTCCTGTTCAGTAGTGTTAGTTACATTCACGCTTCCCTGCAACAGTCTCCAGGAGTGTTTTCATCTTGCAAAACTGAATCTCTGTATCCGCTCAACGCCTCCCCAGTCCCTGGCATAGGTGTGTGCCCCGGTGGTGAAACTGGGATTTGAACCCAGGTAGAGTGTAGTATGCGAGTAAATGAATGAAGGCAGGCAAGATGAAGCCTTGCAGCCGGGAGGACTGTGAGAAACCCAGGACCCTACAGCCTCCGCTGCCCCGGCTCAATCTTCCGCCTCCCCCTGCTGCCTGCAGCTTCGGCCACCTTCGAGGACTTCCAGATCCGCCCCCACGCCCTCACCGTTCACTCCTACCGAGCGCCTGCCTTCTGCGATCACTGCGGGGAGATGCTCTTCGGCCTTGTGCGCCAGGGCCTCAAGTGTGATGGTGAGGGGAGAGGGGCTGGAGGCGGGGCCAAGGGGTAGGGGGCGGGCAGGAGGGTGGGGCTGGGGTGGGGTTCAGGTGTAGGAGGCGGGGCTCGGGGGGCAGAGGCAAGGGCCGGGAGGCACCGCATGGGGGAGGAACAGGAGGTGGGGTGGGAGGCGGGGCTTGGGCGAGGGGCGGGGTCTGAGGTGGGGCTCAGCTCCGGAGGAGGAGCCTGAGAGGTGGAGCTCCGAGGGAGAGGTAAAAGGGGGAGGAGCGTGGGAGAGGAAAAGGGGAACGGGCGCGGGGGGGGGGGGGGGGGAGGGGAAGAAGGCGGAGCCTGCAACTGGGATCGACCAGAGAAACCGCCAGTAGGAGGTACATATTAAGGGATATTTGGAAGGAATTCCTGTAAGGGAATTGTAAGCCCCTGTCAGGGGGAGGCTGGCTAAGCAACTCTGAAATCCATAGGGCAGCCGGTCAGGAAGGGCAGGCAGAAGCTGCAACTGCTGTTCACTGGCAGAATTTCTTCATCTGAGAGATCTCACTTCTGCTTTTCAAACCTTTCTACGGAGGGAAACGGGCCCACCCAGCCTAACTAGGACACTCTCCCTCACTTCAAGTCATCCGACTGCCGACTTGATTCACATCCACCAAACACCTTTACCAGGAGTCCCTACATTCATGTCGGAATTACCGAGGATGCTAACCTAGCCAATTTGACACAGGCACCTGACCATCAGAGTCCAGTCCTTATTGACTTGGCGCCTCAGTGGGCCAGGGCTGTCATAACCAAATACCACAGGCCGACTGGCTTAAACAACACGTATTTATAACTCAGAGTTCCAGAGGCGGGGAAGTTTAAGATCAAGCTTCGGACAGGGTTTGGTGCCTGGTGAGGACCTTTTCCTGGCTTGCAGATGGCTGCTATCTTGCCGTGTGCTCACAACTTCTGAAAGGTCTTCCTTTTATAAAAGACCCCAATTGCCTCGGATCAGGGCCCCACCTTTATGGCCTCATTTAATGTTAGTTATCTCCTTAAAGGCCCATCTCCAAATACAGTCACATTGCGGGTTAGGGCATCATCCTATGAGATTGGAGGGGTGGACACATGTTCAGTCTACAACAAGCACCCATGCACATGTCTTTGATTTTATCATACTTAAAAAAATAAATAAAGGAACACACAGTGTTCCTTTAGCCCAAATGTCTCAAGGTTAAGCCCGAGTGTCAAGTTCCACGGGTCCACTCTTCCTATCTTTGATGCTTCTGAGGGAGAGCGTTGAGATCTCACCCCACCTGCAGAGGAAGGTCGCACACCCGCCTTGACTCTACGCACAGCAGCGGAAGACCATCCGTTGTTCGAAGACCGTCTGCCCCGCCATTGTTTGTTCAACGTGAGCCTCTATTAGAGGCATGTTTTCCGATATTCCGTCATCCAAGGATCTCCAGCTTTGCGGCTGTCATGCTCAAATGGAAATCTAGAGTCTGGAACACCAGATGACCTACAGAATGGACCAGAGTTGTTACCGTGCAGCCCTAAATAGACTTGTGGCGTTTAAGGACTCTTCGGATAAGAGCCATATCAGGCCTGCGGAAAACCGATTCTGTGCGTTCAGAGCTGCTGTCAATATTGCTCTCATGCACACACCGTATCCAACCCCTTTTTTTTTTTTAAGTTTTTTATTTTGAGGACACCATATCCAACTCTTGACGTCCTGGCATCTGGAAGGTTTCTTTAACGTTTATTTTTGAGAGAGAGTGCCCACGCGGGCACTCACACACACAGTCGTGTGTGGGGAAGGAGAGAGAGAATCCCAATCGACGCGGGGCTCGATCCCACAAACCACGAGATCAGCTCAGCTACCGGCCTAGAAGGTTCTGGGCCAGGTAAAGAACCAGGAGCAGGTGAGGCGCTCCTGTCAGACTTGACACCTTCCGATGAGGGTTTGATTCTACCTTGATACTCACACACGGAATCACGGATGAAACTCTGAAATTCCAATGAAGGACATGAGTGAATAAAGGTCAACGCTGGAAAGGGTTTCCCTGTGCACAACGGCCATTTGCCATCCTGAAGCTTTTCTGGTAGCACCACCTTTGGGAAAGCCCATGACCGCCGGGCTGCCAGAAGACAGGCTTCACGAAGCATTCCCCAAGGAGCTTCCAAAGGCGGGAGGAACATTCTCCACTCCAGAACAGAGCGCCGTCTTGGAATCATTTGGAGTCACTGGAGGTGTACTAGAGTAAGGCTTCGGGAAGCCTCTTAGGAAAACAAGCTGAGTCTGTCCAGGCTTTCATGGACGAGGATTTTTATTTATTTATTTTTATTAAAATTTTTTTTCTTTGAGAGAGAGTTGCCGGGGGTGGGGGGAGGGGCAGAGGGAGAGACACAGAATCCGGATCAGGCTCCAGGCTCTGGGCTATCAGCCCAGAGCCCCCCCCCCCCCCCTCCTCGGGGCTTGAACCCATGAACCTCCAGAACCTCCAGATCACGACCTGAGCCGAAGCCCCGAGCTTGACGGACCTGAGCCCCCCAGGCCCTCCTGCTGTTCAGTCTTCTGCTTCCTTATCCTGTAACTTACATCCAATACACTGTAACTTACATCCAATACACTGTAACTTACATCCAATACCGTGCTTGCTCTGGCAACGAGCATCCGCGAATTGGAGCGATACGGAGACGAGGAGCATGGTCCCCGCGCGAGGATGACAGGCACATTCGTACACGTTCCGTATGAAAAAGGGATGAGGGGATAGAAGGAAGAGAACAAAATATTGGCGTCCGCATATGTCGGAATAAGGAAGACACACAGTCCTTGCTCGTGCACTCTTCGTTTGTGCCGCTGGTCACGTGGTTGTGGCCCCCTTCTTCCACGACCCAATCCACATGCCCTGGGCCCTCAGCGAGCACCTCACCCGCTCCCGGTTCTTTGCCTGGTCCAGAACCTTCTAGGCCAGGAGCAGTTCCACCTGAATTGAGTCCTTGTAACTTTTCATTGGCTTTAATGGCACTACCAGGGGGCCCTCCGGAGAGATCTACTGTATTTCCGATCCACGGAAAAGGAAGGGGGGGGGGGGGGGACAGAGCGTTAGAGCCCAGGCCTGGTGGAAACGTGTCTCTGATCGTCTGGCGCCCCCCGCAGGCTGCGGACTGAACTACCACAAGCGCTGCGCCTTCAGCATCCCCAACAACTGCAGCGGGGCCCGCAAGCGCCGCCTGTCGTCCACGTCTCTGGCCAGTGGCCATTCCGTGCGCCTCAGCACCTCTGAGTCCCTGCCCTGCATGGCCGATGAGCTGGTGAGGGGCTGGGGAGTGGGCGGGCCGGTGGCGGTGGCCCGGGCGGGTGACAGGGCCCAGGCACTAATGCGTCCCTCCCGTCTTGCTGACCGATAGAGCCGGAGCACCACCGAGCTCCTGCCTCGCCGGCCCCGTCCTCCTCCTCCTCCTCTTCTGCCTCCTCCTACACGGGACGCCCGATCGAGCTAGACAAGATGCTGCTCTCCAAGGTCAAGGTGCCGCACACATTCCTCATCCACAGCTACACCCGGCCCACCGTCTGCCAGGCTTGCAAGAAGCTCCTCAAAGGCCTCTTTCGCCAGGGCCTGCAGTGCAAAGGTCAGCGGGGCCCCCGCGGGGAGACAGACGGGGTCAGGGGTCAGACGCCCCCCTCCCGCCCCACCTCCCATTCGGCACATACATACACTGGCTTAGCAGCTTAGGGGTTCTCTCCCCTGGGCTCCCAGCAGGCCATAAGAATCCCACTATTCTGGGGGTGCCTGGCTGGCTCAGGCGGTAGGGCGCATGACTCTTGACCTCGGGGTTGTGAGTTGGAGGCCCGTGTTGGGTGTGGAGATTACTTAAAATCTTTAAAAAAAAAAAAAAAAAATGGGGCAGCTAGGTGGCTCAGCCGGTTAAGCTCCTGACTTCAGCTCAGGTCCTGATCTCACAGCTGGTAAGTTCGAGCCCCGAGTCAGGCTCTGTGCTGATAGCTCAGAGCCTGGAAATTTAGCTTTATAAAGCCACTTAGCATGGAATTAAAACAATTTTTTTTAATGTTTATTTATTTTTGAGAGACAGCAAGAGTGGGGGAGGGGCAGAGAGAGAGAGACACACACACACAGAATCCGAAGCAGGCTCCAGACTCTGAGCTGTCAACACAGAGCCCGACGTGGGGCTGGAATTCATCAACCTTGAGATCATGACTTGAGCTGAAAGTTGGCCGCTTAACTGACTGAGCCACCCAGGTGCCCCGCATGGAATTCTCAAATCGCAGATCTTGAGAATTCTAGAACCATGGAATGTTGGAAGCATAGGCTTCAGGAATTCTGGGCTGTAGGACTCAGCGAAAAGAACCACAGAAACTTTAGGTTCGTAAAGCCTAGAACTACCAAATTATAGATTCTCAGAATACTGGAACTTTACAACCATCGGATTTGAGAATAATGGAAGCCTAGAAGCATCGCATGGGAACCATGGGATCCTAGAGTCCTAGAAATCTAGAACACGGAACTTTGAATTCTAAAATCTAGAAAATCAGAAATCTAGATCCATAAAAACTTAGAGCTGTCCAATTCTAGGATTCATTGGAACGAAAACATTACAGAATCTTAGCTGCACACAGCTAAAGAACAATAAGAACATTAAGGTTTAGAATCTTAGGTGTATGGGATCCTGGAACCTTGGAATCATCAGATTCTGGAGTCTTCGCAGTCCAGAACGGTAGAGTCACTGAATTCTAGAATTTATGTATAGAAAACCCTAAAACCTTGGACATCAAGGAGCCTCAGCAGTCTAGAATCATAGAACTGTAGAACTGTAGATGTGTCAAGTTCTAGAAACTTGCATGTCAAAATCTGGAGTCTTAGAAATCTAGAATTGAAAGAAGGAAGGAAAGAAAGAAAGGGAGGGAGAGAGGAAGGGAGGAAGGAAGGAAGGAAGGAAGGAAGGAAGGAAGGAAGGGAGGAAGGAAGGAAGGAAGGATCATCCAGCCCAAAATATCCTTAGTGCCAGAGGCTGGGAAACCCTTTCCTGAGTGTTCAAAGTCCAGAATCATGGAATGGTAGACCCTATTACATTCTAGAATTTCAGAAGGAAACCGGCTCAAAGAGGGATAGCCAGAGAAGGTTCGGCTGGGTTTCCTGCCCCAAACAGCGAGCGGAGCATCTTTTGGGTCTGGGGGATAGGAGTCAAGATTCAGCCCTTACAGGTGACCTCTCTTTCCCCTGCCACCTGTCCGCTTGTTCCCTGTCCTCATACCAGACTGCAAGTTTAACTGTCACAAACGCTGCGCCACCCGCGTCCCTAACGACTGCTTGGGGGAGGCACTCATCAACGGAGGTGAGAGGCTGTGGGCTGGGCGGGAAGGGGGTGGGGGCAGGGCCGGGCGGAGGCCCCTCTGATGCCCCTGTGCCCCTAGATGTGCCGATGGATGAGGCCAGCGACTACAGCGAGGCTGACAAGAGCTCCCTCATGGATGAATCCGACGACTCCGGGGTCATCCCGGGCTCCCACTCGGAAAATGCCCTCCACGCCAGCGAGGAGGAGGAAGGCGAGGGAGGCGAGGCCCAGAGGTACCCAGCGCACCCTCGGGGGAAGGCCCTTCCTCTCGCTAAAATGGGTTGGCATCGCCCTGTAAATCTGCTAGGCACCCACACCTTTATTTTTCAACGTTACCTTTTCTCTTGAATAATGTGTATTGAAAAAAAGTTTTCACAGACACGTCTTTTCATTCAGGTTGCATTTCCGTTCAAAAGGCAGAGTGTCAAACACTCCCGCCTCCCAGCTGCTTAGCCCCGCTCCCTGGGGATTGCCCCTGGGATCGGCCGCTGGCGGGTCCTTCCAGAAACAGTCTGTGTTGCAAAGGGACAGTGCAAAGAATGAGAACATGGGGGTCTGGAACCAGACTGCTGTGTGACCCTTAGGCAGGAGACGACCCTCCCTAGGGCCTCAGTTTCCCCACCAGTAAGATGGGGATAAATTAGTACGTACCTTTGGGGACTGTCGTAAGGAGAAAATCAACGGATACAAACAAAGTGCCTAAAATAGTGCCTGGCACGCAGTAAGGGTTAAAAATGTTGGCTCTTCTTGGGGCGCCGGGGTGGCTTAGTCGGTTTCAGGTCACCATCTCGCTGTTCATGGGTTTGAGCCCCGAAGCCGCACGTCGGGCTCTGTGCTCACAGTGTGGGAACTGGCTTGGGATTCTCTCTCTCTTCCCCTTCCTCTGCTCACGTGCTCTCTCTCTCTCTCTCTCTCTCAAAATAAATAAACTTTAAAGTTAGCTCTTCTCAGAGAGAAAACTACCCATTTGTTTTTAACCACTTTGGCCTCAGATTGACTGGTACGGCCTGCACAAGCCCCTTCCCCTTTTGGTGCCTCAGTCTTCCCATCTGTAAAATGGGGAAGGGGAGAACCATCCCCAGGGACCTGACAGGCAGTGGCTTTCTTCTGGCATGGGAGCTCTAAAAAATAATAGTAAATTGCTCGATTATACTTTTTTTTTTTTAATTTTTTTTTCAACGTTTTTAATTTATTTTTGGGACAGAGAGAGACAGAGCATGAACGGGGGAGGGGCAGAGAGAGAGGGAGACACAGAATCTGAAACAGGCTCCAGGCTCCGAGCCATCAGCCCAGAGCCTGACGCGGGGCTCGAACCCACGGACCGCGAGATCGTGACCTGGCTGAAGTCGGACGCCCAACCGACTGCGCCACCCAGGCGCCCCTCGATTATACATTTTTAAAAATTTTAATTAATAAATGTATTTATTTATTCTGAGAGAGAGATTGTGAGAGAGAGAAAAAAAAAGCGCGAGTGGGGGAGGGGCAGAGCGAGAGGGAGAGAGAAAATTTCAAGCAGGCGCCGCCCAGACGGTGGCAGAGCCCGATGCGGGGCTCGAACCCACGAACCGTGAGATCGTGACCTGACCCAAAAATCAAGAGGCAGAGGCTTAACCAACTGAGCCACCGAGGCGCCCCTAATTATACATTTTAAAATTATAAAAGGAATTCATATTTATCCTGGAAGGTATTTATTTATTTATTTATTTATTTATTTATTTATTTATTTATTTTTAATTTTGTTAATGTTTATTTACTTTTGAGAGAGAGAGAGACAGAGGGTGAGCCGGGGAGGGGCAGAGAGAGAGAGGGAAACACAGAATCGGAAGCAGGCTCCAGGCTCTGAGCCGTCAGCACAGAGCCGGACGCGGGGCTTGAACCCACGAACTGCAGATTCATGACCTGAGCCCAAGTCGGACGCCTAACCGACTGAGCCACCCAGGCGCCCCATGGACTATCTATATCTATTCATATATATATTGGACTCTACGCTGGGCGCTTGAGGGCAAGGATATTTGTGCGTTTTCCAGGTGCCTAGGCCGGGGCCTGGCTTCATACATGGGTGTGGAACCCCTGTGGGCCTAGGAGGGCAGGAAGGCGGCGGGGTTCCGGAAGCACAGGGCGCCAGAGGCTGCGAGCGCCAGGGCTAGGTCGGAGGTCCACCACTTACGCTGCCAGTCACGTCTGTGACTGTGCCTTCGTTTCCTCCTGGGGCGATAAAGGCACCTGTCTCGCGGGGTGATTTTCGGATTCTTGCTGGCTTTTAAACGGGGTTTTAAAGAATTCTCTCTGGGGTTGAGAGAGGGTGGGGGGGGGGTGGTGGTGATCCCTTCCGGAGCCTGGGGAAAGATATTTGCATTTCCGTGTCTCTTTACTTTTAATCTCATCTTAAAAAATTTTTTTCAATGTTTATTTTTGAGAGAGACAGCGTGAGCGGGGGAGGGGCGCGCGCGCACACACACACACACACACACACACACACACACACACACAGAATTCAAAGCAGACTCAAGGCTCTGAGCTGTCAAGCGGGGCTTGAACTCACAGACTAGGCGATCATGACCTGAGCCAAAGTCAGATGCTCAACCGACTGAGCCACCCAGGCGCCCCTAGTCTCATCTTTTAAATGTTTTCACTCTTTTGCATATGTTTTAGAATAATATTTATACGCTATCACTAATGCGTTGCATTCATACGGTAATGCGCATGTAAATAGGAGTAACCTGTGGATTGAAACCGTCAGCGAGGGAAGCATTTGTTCCTGAACTAAATCCTTCCCAGAAGGACCACGAGGATCACCGTCCCCACTTCTAGGCTAGAAGGTTGAGCCTCAGTGGCTTTGGCCAATAATGAGTAAGGGAAAGGAGCTGTGACGTCACCCCACAGGGCTGGGGCGGCATAAAGGTAGTGAAGGTGGTCAGCCACTTCCACGGTGCGTCGGTAAACATTTAATGAGCACCTACTGGGTTCTGGACTCCCAAGCATGACGGCAGTGAACCAAGCCTGTAAAACTCTCCAGCCTCATAGAGCAGACACTCTAGTTGGGGAGACCGGTAATAAACAGACACATCCGTAGCCTCAGGTATCGATAACTGCTATCAAAAGGAAATAAAAAATAAAGCAATGAGAGGGGGCAGAGAGTGAAGACATGTTGTTTTAGTTTGGGTCACTAAAGGAGGCCTCTCTGAGGAGGTGCCATTTGAAGAGATCTGAAGGAGGGGAGGAAGGGAGCCATGTGGATGATAGTTGGTGGAAGAGCCTACCAAGCAAAGGGAACAGCAAGTGCAAAGGCCCTGAGGTAGCGTCAAGCATGTTCCAGGAACAGCACGGAGCTTGGTGTGGCTGGAGCAGGGATGGGGTGGGAGACCAGGCCGGGGGGGGGGGGGGGGGATTGGTATGCAGGTCACAATGGCTGAAGAGAGTTTCTCACTGGTGCCACCTGACCCAAGCTGCCTGGAAGTTCAAATTCTCTTTCTGCCAGGGGTTTCCTGGGAGTGTTGAGCAACAGAATAACAGGGCGTCAGAGTTGGATCTTGATGGACTTGGGCCGCGTGGGGGTGTCGGGAGAGGCAGCCCGTTTCACAGACGAGGAAACCAAGTCTCAGGCAAAGGGAAGTGCCAGGGCCACCCGAATCCTGATTTAGTGCAGGGCTCAAGGGGTTGTTGGTTCTGGAGTCGAGCGTGTCCCTTAATCTCTCTCGGCCTTCGTTTTCCCTCTGTAGTAATAACATGGGCACAGATGAGGGCAAATGAGGCACAGAGAGGTTGAGTCACTTGCCCAGTGTTACACAGCTGGCTCCACAATCACCGGGCTCAATACTGATTAGCACTTTTTGGAGGCTCACTGTGTGCCGAGCACTGTGCTCAACCCCTTAAAAGGGTTTTCACTTCTCACAACAACCCCTTCGGGCGGAGAAACTGAGGCACATAGAGCTTGGGTGATACGCCGGGCAGCCTGACTTCCGAAGCCAGCCTTTTAATGTGGCCCTCTCAAGAGTTCCCTTCCTCCTTAAGGGAAACCTGGAAACCACCGAAGCGTGGCCCCCAACTCCCAACTCCTGCCGGCCCAGAGATGTGCCCCGCCGCCCCAGGTGCTCATGGGTATTTTCCACTGGTAACATCTCGCCTCTTCCTCCCCCCTCCCCCTCAGCTCCTTGGGGTACATCCCTCTAATGAGGGTAGTGCAGTCGGTGCGACACACGACACGGAAATCTAGCACCACCCTGCGCGAGGGTTGGGTGGTTCATTACAGCAACAAGGACACGCTGGTGAGTGGGCGGGGTGGGGCGGAGCTAGAGTTGGGGGCGGGGCAAGATTCGCTTGAGGGGGCGGGGCTGGATGGGTTGTGGTGGGCGGGGGCAAGGTGGAGGCGGGGCTGGACCAGAGGGATGGTTCTGAGGGAGGGAGGAGGGGCCCTGGGGGTCAGGGAAGAGGCGGGGCTAAGGACAAGGTTGGGGGGGCATGGGATCGGGAACCGGGAAGCTGGAGTTAGGGGCGGGGGCGAGAAGGGTTAAGGTTATAGACGAGGGGATGGGGGGGAGGGGGTGCTGGGCGGGGCTAGAAGCATAACTAGAGGTAATTAAGGGGGGGGGTGGGATAATAGGGTGGTACCAGGTAGGGCGAAGTTGGAAGGGAGGGAACGGGAGGGCTTATAGTGGGGGGCAGGCAGGAGACAGGGGTGGGGCAGGGTTAGGGGCAGAGGAGCCAGGCTGGAGGCTGACCTAAAGTTAGAGAGGGGTTATGGGGCGGGGCAAAGTGGGGTGAAGCCGAAGCTAAGGAGGGAGAGGAGCGATCAATCTGAGAAGGGGATGAGGTGGGGGTGGGGCTGGAGTTAGAAATGGGCGGGGCCTTGCGGGAGGCGGAGCTAGAGTCAGAGTGCGTCCCCAGAGGCGGAAGGGGTGGGGCCTGCGGGGGCGGGGCTAGGGCTAGGGGCGGGGGTTGGCCCGGGAAGGGCTGGAGCCCCAGGCGCGCCCAGGGCGCCCCACCTCACCCTCTGGGGCACCTCTCCCAACAGAGGAAGCGGCATTATTGGCGCCTGGACTGCAAGTGCATCACGCTCTTCCAGAACAACACGACCAACAGATACTACAAGGTGGCCCAGCTCCCCCAGACCTCCTCCACTCCTCTCCCCGTTGCCTGCCGGCTTGCTTGTCATCAGCAAATGGGCCCCGCTCCGCCCCACCACTTTCCAGCGGGGGACCCGGGTGGCTTACCTCACCTCTCTGCGCCTCACGTCGCGCACCTCAAAGACTAGTCCTCGTCGCAGGGCCTGGCATGTGTTGAGGTCCCCGTTATCATCATTACTTTATAAGGAATTAGTGGATTATTTAGTAGTATTGCTCACCACGTCCCGTGGCTGCCTTGGGCTCCAGGCTGTCTCCTCGCTGCGTCCTTGCTTCTGCCCTTGCCCCCACAGTCTTGGTGCTCCCTTGCTCTAAACCCTTCCATGGCTCCCCAGAGCCCTGGAGACAAAACCCGGGTTCCTCCCTGTGGCCCTTGAGGCCTCTCATGGCCTAGCCATAGCCTGATGTCCTTCATTTACTCTCATTTACAACTACTGTGTGCCGTGCACCATGCATGTGATGGGAATCGAATACGTCCCTCGAAAACAAGCCTTTCCCACCTCAGGGCCTTTTTGCACATGCTCTTTACACCATCCGCCACCGGCTGGCCTCTTCTTACCTTTCTGATCTCTGCTTCATGTAACTTCTGCCGGGAGGCTTTTCCTGACTCCTCTGCAGTCCAGGCCCTTCCCACTGACCCTGGACTCTGTGTGCTCTTCTGAGTAAGTGCGGAGCCCCAGGGTCCGCCTGGCCTCCTCACTGGTGCCGGTTGTGTGTCCTGCCAGGAAATCCCACTGTCAGAAATCCTCACCGTGGAGCCCGCCCAGAACTTCAGCCTTGTGCCACCGGGCACCAACCCCCACTGCTTCGAGATTGTCACTGCCAATGTCACCTACTTTGTGGGCGAGACGCCCGGTGGGGCCCCAGGGGGCCCCAGTGGGCAGGGGGCCGAGGCCGCCCGGGGCTGGGAAACGGCCATCCGCCAGGCCTTGATGCCCGTCATCCTCCAGGATGCACCCAGCACCCCGGGCCACACACCCCACAGTAAGTCCCCACCCTGGGCCCTGAGCGGATGGATCTGGGGGGGCTGGTGTGGGGTCCCAGGGAAGGGAAGAGCGAGGAAGAAGGCAGGGGATGGCAGAGTGGAGAATGTGGCTTCTGGACTCAGCTGGCCTGGGTCCAAATCTCCATTAAGCCCGGACCCAGCGTGTGGCCTTGGACAGGTCACTTCCCTTGTCTGAATCTTGTCCCAGGTGGTGACAACTCCTCCAGATTGTGCGTTCAGACTATTTAATTCATGAATTTGCTGAGTGTCTTCTCTGTGCCCATCCTGTGCTGGACAGTACTGGGGACATAGCTGTGACCGAAACAGCCCAGGGCCTGCCCTCACCTGCTCAGAGTCCAGTAAGGGAGACAGACTTGTCCCCAGACAGTGACGACCCAGAGTGGGCAGGGCCCGGACAGGGGAGCCAGAGGGCTGTTAGGAGCTCAGGGGGGATGGTTAATCCAGCCTGGGTATCTAGGAGGGCTTCCTGGAGGTGGCAACATCTGAGTTGAGCCATGGAAGCTGAGGAGGGGTGAAAGAGGGGCAAGCAAATGGGAAATACTTCAAGCAGAGGGAAAAGATGATCAGAAAGTCCAAGGCCCCTGCCTTCTGGAGCTCAATCCAGAGTGAGTGACAGACACCGATCAGATCATCCTATGTGAATGACCAGTGTGATGTAGAATGTGTTCCGGGGTAATGTGACATGGCCTCAGGAGGCATCTGAGCTGAGACTGAGTGTCGAGGAGGATTGAACTAAGTCCAGAGGCAGGGACACGCGTTCCTGGCAGAGGGGACAGAAAATGCAAGGCAGGAGCTAGGAGGGAACCTGCTGTATCCGAGGCCAGCAAGGAGGCCAGGGTGTCGGGAGCACACATCATGGTGGGGGTTGAAGTCAAAGAAATAAACGATGGCCCGGTGCCTATTAGGCCATTGAAGTGTCTTGGGCTTGCTCCTGAGGGCCCTGGGGAGCCATGGCGGGGTTTTGAGCAGGGGAAGGGCAGGCTCAGGTTGGTGCTTCAGCAAGCTCCCTCCGGAGGCTGGAGAGGAGAGAGCAGAACAGGGGCAGAGAGACCGTGGAGGAGGATGAAGGGCCAGGCCTGGAATGGGGAGGGGATAGATGTTCAAATGGCAGAAGGATCAGAAATGTCTGGTTCTGATTGGGTGGTCGGGTGGCGAGCTTAGGGGGAAGATGTTGGAATCAGTGTGTGCCTTCCCGCCGAGCCTCAGTTTCCTCCTCTGTAAGGCGGGATCGGCACGCTTCCCTGGGCACTGAGCTCATGGGGTGCAGTGCTCGGCGAAATCATCCGTGACGTCACCTCTTGAGCCCCCCACCCCAGTATATATCTCGTTTACTTCTCCCCCAGCCCTGTGAGGGAGCACCTGATGTTATCCCCATTCTCTAGATGTGGAAACTGAGGTTCATAACGGACAAGTCAGCAGCCTGCAGCTGCACTGGATTCAAACCCGGGTGGAGTTGTGGGTGAAGATATTCTTGAGCCCGGGGTCAACCCACCTCCACCTCTCCCCTCTCCCCTCTCCCCTCTCCATAGGACAAGCTTCTCTGAGCATCTCCGTGTCTAACAGCCAGATCCAAGAGAATGTGGTGAGACCCTGCCCCACCCCATGGTCCCAAGGATGGCCTCTGCCTCCCACACAGCCTCCCAGCCCTCCCACACTGCCCTTCCCAGTCTCTTCGATGCCCTGTCTCCATTGGCACTCCTGACCCTCCCCGTCCCCACCTTACAGGACATCGCCACCGTCTACCAGATTTTCCCTGATGAGGTGCTGGGCTCAGGGCAGTTTGGAGTGGTCTATGGAGGTAAGGATGCTTCCGAGCTCATCCAGAGGGGATCCTGGGGGGGGGTTCTGGGCTCCAGACCTTCCTATCTGATTGACCACATGCTCACCTCCTGTTCTGGTTGACTTTAGAAGGCTAGATCCTCGGGGCGCCTGGGTGGCTCAGTCGGTTAAGTGGCCGACTTCGGCTCAGGTCATGATTTCACGGTCCGTGAGTTCGAGCCCCGCATCGGGCTCTGTGCTGACAGCTCAGAGCCTGGAGCCTGTTTCGGATTCTGTGTCTCCCTCTCTCTGACCTCCCCCGTTCATGCTCTGTCTCTCTCTGTCTCAAAAATAAATAAACGTTAAAAAAAAAAAAAAAAAAAGAAGGCTAGATCCTCTTGGCGGATGGTCACAGACTCTCCTTTTCTTACTGGGAAAAAGCCAATGGACTTCTTCCTGTTATTACCAGGGAGAGCAAATTCTGCCCTTCGGCCACAGAGCTAGTTCCGAGATTCTGATTGGTTATAAATCTAATTTGCCGCCTCAGAACTCTGTCTTTTACCTTCTTCATTATGCCTTTGTCCCCCAAGGCCCCCCACCCCTCACATCTCTCCTGGGGACCCCACAGAGCCACCTTGATGACCTTCTGTTCACCTTTGTTCAACTATGCCTGTGCCTCTGTGGCTGGGGCAGGGCGGGGGTGCGTCTTGCCAGGACTGGAAGGTCTTGCTCCCCTCACCCCCCACCTCCCCTACCCCCAGGAAAGCACCGGAAGACAGGCCGGGACGTGGCAGTAAAGGTCATCGACAAACTGCGTTTCCCCACCAAGCAGGAAAGCCAGCTGCGGAACGAAGTGGCCATTCTGCAGGTGACCGCCGGGCTCCGGGGCCCAGCTCTGCCCCCACCTAGGAGGGACCTTCCCTTCCTACTTCCTCCTTTCAGGGGCTAACCCAGGCTGCGGGGGTGGTCGGGGAAGGCTTACTGGAGGAGGGAATATGCGTATGGAGACTGAAGGGGTGGGAAGGTGTTCTGAGCAGAAGTCCTCTAGGAATTTGAAGTCCAAGGTTAGTTACTAGATGGTTTATGTGTGGGGAGGTGGTGGGAGGTGAGGCCAGGGAAGAGGGTGGGGCCACACCCTGTGGATTTTCTCCTGAGGGTACTGGGGAACCGTGGAAAGATTTTGAGCAAGGAAGGGAAATGGGTGAGTGTATACTTTGGGAAGTTCCCTCTGGCTGCTGCTGGAGGATGGGACCAGAGTCTGGAGCTCCGGGTAGAGGCTGGGTGGGGACCTCGATGGGAGAAATGAGGTTAGGCCAGGCAGGGCTGTGGGGGAGAGGGCAAAGGATTTAAAAAAAATTTTTTTTTAATGTTTATTTATTTGTGAGAGACAGAGAGACAGAGACAGACAGAGTGTGAGCAGGGGAGGGGCAGAGAGTGAGGGAGACACAGAATCCGAAGCAGGCTCCAGGCCCTGAGCTGTCAGCACAGAGCCCGACGCGGGGCTCGAACTCACGGCCCATGAGATCATGACCTGAGCCGAAGTCGGATGCTTAACCGACTGAGCCGCCCAGGTGCCCTGAGAGGGCAAAGGATTTAAAAGACAGAGGTGTACAAAAGTTCTTCCCATTGTTCCATATTCCTGGTCCCTCCCACCTTCCCTCCCCAACCCTGGACCTTCAACAGAACTTCAAGATTTAGATCCTTCTAGATACCTGGCGGTGCGGGGATGTGCTTCTGTCTGGGCCTGTGGGAAGCCCCTTCCCCCACCCCCCGGAAAGGAGCTGCTCACCCCCCAGGGACATTTTAAAAAATATTTATTGGGGCACCTGGGTGGCTCAGTCGGTTAAGCGTCGGACTTCGGCTCAGGTCATGATCTCACGGTCCGTGAGTTCGAGCCCTGCGTCGGGCTCTGTGCTGACAGCTCAAAGCCTGGAGCCCATTTCAGATTCTGTGTCTCCCTCTCTCTCTGCCCCTCCCCTGTTCATGCTCTGTCTCTCTCTGTCTCAAAAATAAATAAACATTAAAAAAAATTGAAAAAAAATATTTATTTATTTTGAGAGAGAGAGAGAGAGAGAGAGCGAGCAAGGTGGGGGGGAGGGGCAGAGAGAGAGAGGGAGAGAGAGAGAATCCCAAGCAGGCTCCACACGGCTAGCTGGACGTGGGGCACCACGCGGGGCTTGAACCCACGAACCATGAGATCACAACCTGAGCTGAAATCAAAAGTCGGACGCTAGACGGACGGAGCCCCCCCAGGCCCCCCGGGGACATCCTTCTTATTTGTCGTCTTGTCTGGAAGCCATGGAAGCATGGCTTGCCTCTCGGGTCCCAAGTTCGTGGGCCACCGAGACCCTGACTACCACCCTACCCCCCACCCCACCCCCAGAGTCTGCGGCACCCAGGGATCGTGAACCTGGACTGTATGTTTGAGACGCCTGAGAAGGTGTTCGTGGTAATGGAGAAGCTGCATGGGGACATGCTCGAGATGATCCTCTCCAGTGAGAAGGGCCGGCTGCCCGAGCGCCTCACCAAGTTCCTCATCACCCAGGTGCGCCCCCTCCCCTGCCCCTGCCCCCCTCTGTCCGGCTCCCCACCCGCCCTGCGCTCAGGCCCCGCAGACGCTGCGTGGGAGTCGCGATCGCGGATAATAAAAAAATATACTAATAGAGTAATAATAGCAACAATAGAAAAAAAAATAAACCAACTGAGCCACCCAGGTGCCCCAGAATGATAGTTTTATTTTTATTTAGTTATTTTTAAAAATTTTTAAGTGTTTTATTTGTTTTTGAGAGAGAGAGAGAGATTGTGAGCGGGGTGAGCGGGTGAGGGGCAGAGAGAGAAGGAGACACAGAATCCGAAGCAGGTCCCAGGCTCTGAGCTGTCAGCCCAGAACCCGATCCGGGGCTCGAAATCCCGAACACTGAGATCATGACCTGAGCGGAGTCGGACGCTTAACCGACTGAGCCACCCAGGCGCCCCAGAATGATACTTTTAAAATAATAATAGAGTCATAATAGAACAGAGGTAAAAATAATAGACTAGTAGTCATACTAGTTATTAGTGTAGACAAATAATAAATAATGTTTATATTTTGGATTACTTTATATAATGCGGCTCCCCAGGCCTGACAATATTCATGTAGAAAAAGGGAACGGGAGAGAGTCCTTTCGGTGGGGAGCTCATTCATTCATTACATTGTTCAACAGACACTCCCTGTGCCTCAGCTCTGTTCCCGCCCCGCGGAGGGGACAGTGCTGGCCACACAGCTACGATCAAGATAGCCCAGCCCTGGACAGTGATCACCCAGAATGGGCAGGGCTGGGATGGGGGACGCTGATAACGGTGATAAATAATGCAGTCGCTAACCTTTATTGAGCACTTACTGTGTGCCAGGCAGTGTTTTTAACTCATTTTACCTCCATAGCGACCTTTGTGGCAATGGCTGTTGTCACGCCCGTTTTCCAGTTGAGAAACGTGAGGCACAGAGACTTGAAGTAACTTGCCCGGGGTCACACAGCTAGTGGGATTTGAACGTAGGGTCTATGCTTTTAACTAGTAATGTCCAACTACTTGGTGTTATCTGTGCCTCTCTGCCTCTCACTTTCTTCACTATAATAGTACTTCTGGAAGGCTATTTTATTTCAGTACGTAGTTAGCCGAACTGCCTTTTTTTTCTGAGCTGTATCCCGTGGCGGATATCGCCAAAATCCCTAATTGCTGAGCACTTAGGTTGTTTTCACTTTTCCACTATTACAAATAACCTCCTGTGAATATTTGTCTACAAACGTTGCTGGGCTCTGGTGGGAGAATTTCCATAGAATGCGCTTCAGATAATGGACTCCTGAGTCCAGGGGAATGTGCTTTAGAATTTTTTTTAATATGCTGCCCAGTTACTCTCTAAACTCCCTTTCAGTCTTTGCTCTCAACAACAATTTGAGGGTGTCTACGTTCTCCTTGCTAACTCTGGATAAAATAATCACCACTCTCATAGGTGGAAAAACACTTCATGTAGCTTCATTTGGCAGTTTAAAAATTATGGGTCAGGTGGAGCATACTTTCCTATGTTTATTGGCCTGTGTTTTATATACCCTTTGCCCATTTTTCAGTTGGATTGATCTTATTGAATTGTAAGAGCTCTTTGCATATGACGGACACTGGATCTTTGTCACTTGTGTTGTTCAATTTTTTTTTTTTAATCCCAGTATTTGTTTTCCTTTCCCTTTCGTTCATGGCTTTTATTTGCCATTAAGAGTTTAACTTTTGCAATGTTAAATGTTGCCTTTCAAGGTTTCTGGGTTTTACAGCCTTCCTAGAAAAGCCTGCTCACGGGCTGGTCCCTCACCTGATTCTAGGGCTTCTTCTCTTGGTTGCAAAATCCCCTGTGCTGTGCTTCCTTTATACAGACCCAGCACCCTCGCTCTCCCCAGCACTGTGTCTTTGTTAGGGTGGCTTGTGGGGTGTGGACAGAAGCCTACTGGGGCGGGCTTATCCAGACTCCATGTGGAGAGAGGGAACTGCCTGCCCTCAGCAACTGGTTGCTTTCTCTTTCTGGTCTCCCATCTTTTCTTCTCTTTGTCTGTGCTTCTCTCTCTCTGTCTCTCTCTCTCTCTGCAGATGTCTGCCTTCCGCCTCTTGTCTGCTCTACCCCAAGTCCTGTGCTAAGCCCTTTACTCACAGGCTTGCTTAGGCTTCACAACTGCCTTCCAAGGTAGGTATTACTCTAATCCCCATCTTACAGATGAGGAAACTGAGGTGGAGAGAGGGCCCATGTCCTGCCCGTAACAACAGCAATAGCTAACATAGTGCTTGCTCTGTGCCAGATACTGCCCTAGGGACTTTTTATTGTTTTTGAGATTTTACTTTTATGTAATCTCCACAACCAGCGTGAGGCTCAAACTCACAACCCTGAGATCGAGTCACTCACTCCAGGGGTGTCTGGGTGGCTCAGTCGGTTAAGCTTCCGACTTCGGCTCAGGTCGTGATCTTACGGTTCTCGAGTTCGAGCCCCGCGTCGGGCTCTGTGCTGACAGCTTGGGGCCTGGAGCCTGCTTCGGATTCTGCGTCTCCCTCTCTCTCTGCCCATCCCCCGCTCATGCTCTGTGTGTCTCTCTCTCTCAAAAATAACCAAACATTAAAAAAAAAAAGTTGCCCTCCACTAACTGAGCCAGCCAGGCACCCCTGTCCTAAGCACCTTTCATGCGTCAACGCATTTAAACTTCAATAGCAACCCCTGAGGATGGGTACTTTTATTGCCCCCATTTTACAGATGGGAAAACTGAGACCCAGAGAGTTAAAGTGGCTTGCCCAAGGCCACAAGCTAATAAGTGTAGAGCCAGATTTTCCACCTAGGTAGGCTGGCTCTAGCATTTGATATAAAATGTAGATCATATTGGTATTTGTATTGTTTCATTATATATATATATATATATATATTTTTTTTTTTTTTTTTTTTTTTTTTTTAAATATTTGTTTATTTTTGAGAGACAGAGTGCGAGTTGGGGTGGGGGGGTGAACAGAGAGGGGGATATAAAATCTGAAGCAGGCTCCAGGCTCTGAGCTGTCTGCACAGAGCCTGACGCGGGGCTTGAACTCAACA
This sequence comes from Panthera tigris, assembly GCF_018350195.1. Classification (NCBI taxonomy): domain Eukaryota; kingdom Metazoa; phylum Chordata; class Mammalia; order Carnivora; family Felidae; genus Panthera; species Panthera tigris. The sequence continues at coordinate 10,591,333 of NC_056674.1, forward strand.
ACCCATGAGATCATGACCTGAGCCGAAGTCAGAGGCTCAACCAACAGAGCCACCCAGGCACCCCAATATTATGTGTATATATATTATATTATATATTATATTATATTATATTATATTATATTATATTATATGTAATTATATATATATTATATAATATATTATATATAACATATTATATATGATATATAATATATTATATATCATATATATAATATATCTATAGTGGATGAAAAATACTTTTTAAAAAATGGGGTCACATAATAGTACTTCCTTAAAGGCTGCTACTTTATTAATAGCATTCCCCCCCCACACACACACCTGACACCTTTTATAAGTAAACTCCAGGCCCAAAGGAAGGCTTGAGCTCATGACCTCAGAGATCACAAGTCATGTGCTCTACTGGCTGAGCCAGCCAGGAGCCTCATTAATAGTTCTTTTTTGTCAGGAGCTTATCACATGCCAGAGGATCTCAGGATCTTCCTAAACCCACTGCTCCGCTGAGCCTTTCTAGAATTATCCAACTCCTAGCTTGGATGTAATGGTTTTGGGGTTCTGAGATTCTCATGTGGAGCTCCAATGCCCCCTGCCCCCGGTCCTGGGGAGACATCTTCAGGGGTGCAGAGAGAGGCACGGATGGGGTTTGGAGTGCTGGCCGCTGAAGTCAGAATCTGAGGCAGGGACCTTTCTATCTTCCTTACTGGCCCCATCTCCTCCCCTCAGATCCTGGTGGCCTTGAGACACCTTCACTTCAAGAACATCGTCCACTGTGATTTGAAACCAGAAAACGTGTTGCTGGCATCCGCTGACCCATTTCCTCAGGTCAGTTACGTCCCAGCTTGATTTGGGGAAGTCCAGCTAACACTGGAGGCTGGTGGGGGTTGTATGAATAGGCCAGCTGGACACAGAGACTCAAGATAACAGTGGCTTAAATAAAATAGAGGATGTTTCTCACTCATGTAGCGTCCAGCATAAGCATTTTGAGGCTGAAACAGCAGTTTCTTAGTGTCAGGTATTCGGCTCCGGCTGTCTTGTTCTGGCCTCTCTGTGATGTTGTTAGTCTTCAAGGGTCATCATGGTCCCTATCATGTGAAAAGATAATAGGGAGAAGGAGGAAAGAAACAGGGTGGAGGAAATGGACACACCCCCTTCCTTTTGGAGCCTTCTGGCATCCCATTGGCCAGGTCTTGATCATGTGGTCATGGCTGGCTGCAAGGGACGCTGGGAAATGTAGTCTTTATTCTGCACGGCTCTGTGGCCAATTACATTCAAGATTTTTATTTTACTTTTATGTTTTACTTTATATTTGAGAGCGAGAGAGAAAGAGAGAGAGTTTGAGCAGGGGAGGGGCAGAGAGACAGACAGAATCCAAAGCAGGCTCCAGGCTCTGAGCTGTCAGCACAGAGCCCGAGGTGAGGCTCAAACTCACGACGCGCGAGATCATGATCTGAGCCGAAGTCGGGCACTTAAACGACTGAGCCACCCAGGCACTGGTGACATTAACTTTAAAGATTTTATTTATTTATTTATTTATTTATTTACTTACTTACTTACTTACTTACTTATAGAGTGTGCAAGCAGGAGGTGGGGGACAGAGAGAGAGGGAGAGAGAGAACCCCAAGCAGGCTATCCACTGCCAGTGCAGAGCCCAACACGAGCCTTGAACTCACGAACCGTGAGATCGTGACCTGCGCTGAGATCAAGAGTCGGATGCTCACCCAACTGAGCTACCCAGGTGCCCCAAGTTATCTCTACTCCCAAAATGGGGCTCGAACCCACAACCCTGAGATCAAGAGTCACATGCTCCACTGACTGAGCCAGCCAGGCGCCCCTGGTGATCTTGACTTTAATAATACACTTTATCCCAGTATATTCAAATATTATCATTTCAATGTGTAATCAACATAAAAATTATTAATGAAATACTCTTTCTTTTCATACCAAGTTTCAAAATCTGGTGTGTGTTTAACACCTAGAGCACATCTCAATTCAGATACGAAATTTTTATCAGAGATATTTGATTTGGGAAAACAATAAATATTTGATTTTGCGCTTAGATTTCATAAAAGCGGTTGGAAAAGTAGATTGACCTATCCAAGTGGTTCCAAGCATATTTAAAAGCTGTCCAATAACTAAGTCTAGAATCTTTTCTTCTAATAGTAAAAAGAGGATATTATTCTCTTATATTATTATAACATATTATAACATTATTATAACATATTATTCTCTATATTATTATAACATTTATTTTGGAAGGGTAAAAGATTTTGACTCCCAGTGGAAACAACTTACGTCAACCCCATAGTTTCCTTCTGCTTCCAGAAGTTCAGTGTTAGTGGCAGCCCGGGATGTAACACAGGATCAGTTTTTACACGTAAAACTGTAGGAAATTTAGTGGAAATTAAATAAAAACTAGTTTGTCAATTGCACTTGCCATATCCAAGGGCTCGGTAGCCACAAGTAGCCAGTGGCCACCGTATGGGTCAGTGCAAGTCACAGAGAGAAGAACAAATGTTGATCATATTGTCACGATAATGTCATATCTGTAATGAGTTCTCTGACATGGTTCTGTGAGCTCACATAACTATGTAGCCCACTGGAGGGTCAGAGAAAAACTCTCTGAAGAAAGAGTAAGAGTCTATTTTTTTTTTTTTGGATGGACAAGTATTCCAGGCAGGGGGAACAGTCGGTGCAAAGGCCCTGTAGCGAGTTTTTTTTTTTTTTTTAAACAGCTTTATCAAGATACAATTTACACATGATACAATTCACTGATTCAGATATACAATTTGGGGGTGGCTGGGTGGCTCAGTTGGTTAAGTGTCTGACTCTTTAAAGTAACTTTTTAAAAAAATTTTTTTTAACGTTTATTTATTTTTGAGACAGAGAGAGACAGAGCATGAACGGGGGAGGGTCAGAGAGAGAGGGAGACACAGAATCTGAAACAGGCTCCAGGCTCTGAGCGGTCAGCACAGAGCCCGATGCGGGGCTCGAACTCACGGACCACGAGATCGTGACCTGAGCCGAAGTCGGATGCTTAACCGACTGAGCCACCCAGGCGCCCCAAGTGTCTGACTCTTGATTTCAGCTCAGGTCACGATCTCATGGTTTGTGAGTTTGAGCCCCACATCAGGCTCTGTGCTGACAGTGTGGAGCCTGCTTGAGATTCTCTCTCTCTCTCTCTCTCTCTCTCTCTCCCTCCCTCCCTCCCTCCCTCTCTCTGCCCCTCCCTCCTTCTCTCTCGTTCTCTGAAATAAACGTAAAAAAAAAAAAAAAAACCCAAAGTATACAATTCAGTGGGTTTTAGTGTATTCACAGAGTTGTGCAGCCCATTTTAGAACATTTCATCACCCCCAAAACAGACCCCGTACCCCTTAGCCATCATCCCCCAATCCCACCACCCTTCATCCCAACCATGAATCTACTTTCTGTAGATTTGCCCATTCTGGGCGTTTTGCATAAACAGAATATCCAACGCTAGATAGGCCCTTTGTGTCTGGCTTCTCTCACTTAGATGTTTTCCGAGCTCATTTATATCGTCACATGGCTCGCTACTCCCAAGCAATATTCCATTGTAACATCTGCAGAAAAGGCTGGATCTTTGAAAAGGAAAAGGATCTTAGGACAGGGTGGCCTGGCTGTCACATCGAGTCAGTGGTTGGGCTGTGGCTGATTCCGAGGGCAGGCAACAGAGGCTTGGGGCTCCAAGGGTCTTGGACTCTGGAGAGCCATAGTGAGCCATAGAAAAGATTTTGAGCAGGGGAGGAACAATACATGAACAGAGATGGCAGCACAGAAAGGGTGCTGCCTATGAACTGATGGGAAGGAGGGCAGGACCTTGAACCCAGGTGTGGCTGGGTCCACAGCCTGTCCGTGACCCTAGACTGCCTCCACCATCAAGGGAAAGTTGGGCGAACACCTGTTGCTGTCTGCTGGCTTTGACGGCCAGCAGTTCACGCGCGGGTGTCCCATTGAATCCCCAGGGCAGCTGGAGAGGAAGCTGCTGTTAACATCCTCGATACACATGACATCGCTGGGGCTGGGACGAGTTGGGTCCTGCCCCCGAGATCTTGAAACTCACATTGAGCTAGACGCTGCTCCCAGCACTTTGCATGTATTTATTCTTTCAATCCATACAACCACCCTTTAAGGTGGGGATTTTTAGGATCCCGTTGTGCAAAAGAGGAAACAGAGGCACGAGGTGGTTAAGAGACCTGCTCAGTGTGGCGGAAGCCTAGGAGCAGGTGGCATTTATTAGGCGCTCACGGCATACGGGGCATTTATTACCCTATGCGCGTTAGATGGATACACTCACGTGATCCTCATGGCGGCCCTTTGAGGTCGGCGGGTTTGATCCCCCTCCTCCTACAGATGAGGACACTGAAACACAGAGAGAGGAAGTCACTTGCCCAAGGTCACTTGACTAGTGGGAGGAGAGGCTTGGATCTGAACCAGCATTCAGTTTTGTCTGGAATGCCACGGAGGGGCGTGGTGGTGGGGACCCTGGGTGGGGTGCAGCCTTAACACTCCTTCAGACCCTCCACCCCACGCCCTCTGCAGGTGAAGCTGTGCGACTTCGGCTTCGCGCGCATCATCGGCGAGAAGTCGTTCCGGCGCTCGGTGGTGGGCACGCCTGCCTACCTGGCGCCCGAGGTCCTGCTCAACCAGGGCTACAACCGCTCCCTGGACATGTGGTCGGTGGGCGTGATCATGTACGTCAGCCTCAGTGGCACGTTCCCCTTCAACGAGGATGAGGACATCAAAGACCAGATCCAGAACGCCGCCTTCATGTACCCAGCCTGCCCCTGGAGCTGCATCTCCTCCGGAGGTGGGCGGAGGCGAGGGGCGGAGGGCGCGGAGGGGGGCGGGGCCGGAGGGGGCGGGGCCGCAGAAGAGGTGGAGCCCTGAAACAACTATGGGGGTGGAGCCTAGCGACGGGTGGGGCCACGGGGGGGCGGTCCTTTAAAAGGTGAGGCGCCCTGGACCTGGAACCCTGGGGCGGGGACTCAGGGGTTTGTGTGGAACCAGTCAGGCCTGGTTCCTAGTTCACAGGAAACGAAGTGTTCCAGAAGCAGGGGACAGACGGCGCCTTGGGGCCTGAGCGAGGTTTGGCTGGTCTAGGGCGGGACCAGGAGAGGGACCGCTGGACCTGAGGAAACCAAACAGCTGGGGTGGCCAGAAGAGGCAGATCCTTCCTCCCATGGCATTGGCTGGGGCCTGGAGGCTTTGGGGTTATGACCCCGGAAGGGTTAGCCTTGCAAAAGCAGTGGCTCCGGAGGGCAGCTCATTTGCTGGGTGCCGGGCAGACTTGGGCCTGGGGCCAAGGGGGCAGGTCCAGCGATGGAGGGGACTGGTTTAGGGGCGTGGCGAGAGGAGGGGCAGGGCCATGGAGGGTTTCTGAAGCCGTCCAGAAGGACCTGTCCTGGGACCAAAGTCACCTGAACCTAGAAGCGGGTGGGAATGGGGGGCGCATAGTGAGGGGAGCCAGGCCCGAGATGGACACTGGGATTCAGGGGCTTCGGCGTTGTGGCCGGGTAGTGACACTGGATCTTGTGACTTGGGCCCCAGGAGGCTTGTAACTTTGGGGCCCCAGCCAGGTGTGGGGACGCGCTTACCGCAGGGCTAAGATACTGGGGCACGTGAGGGGGCTGTAAGAACAAGGGGGCAGGTCCCGGAGCCGGGGGAGCTCAGGAAGACAGAGTATGCGAGGGGGGCTAAGAAGACAATCACTATTCAGAACAGTTTACGCAACAACTACCTGCTGAGTGCCTACTATGTGCCCAGCACTGACTGTCCTAGGCTCTGGGAATACTGGGATGAATAGGAGAGAAGGGATCACGTGAGAAGGTTGCGAAGAGAAGGTTGTCGAGGAAGGAAGGGCCCTAGAGGGATGTGGCCTCATGGAGCAGGCAGGGCGGGGGGGCGGGGAGGGGTGCTGTGGGGGTTAGTGCAGAAAAAGGTGGCAGTGGTGGGCCTGAGGCAGGTAAGCATGAAGTGATAAGTGATAAGATAAGCACGAAGTGCATTCTCGAGCGCTAGAGTAATACTGGGGGGTCCTCAGCGTGGTCTTTTGGGATCCACTCAGAAGTCTCAGTAAGAGGGAATCTGGTGTGGATGGCCGTGTGTGAGGGAGGCCGTGTGGGTAAGGCCTGTACTCAGAGGGGTTCACACAGTGAGGCCTTGTTCTTCAAGGCTTCTGATCAAGGAGACAGCCTTGGACGAGTGATGGCTTGTCTTGAATGCCTGACACTCGCCAATTCTCCTTTTCCTAAAAGACAGGCCGGTCTCTGGGCCTTCTGCAGGAAACCACTGGCTGACTACCGTCGAATAAGTTTGTTTTATTTTCATTTTATTTTTGTGTGCCTGGCAAGTGATCTTTGGATTCTCATTGACCAGGGTGATGTAATATTTTCATTTTCACCTTGAAAAATGAATTTTTAAAAAGGGAAGTGATGTGAAACCGAATGCTGTCGATTTTTGTTTACATACTCCCATGGCTCAAATTTTTAAATATACAGAATGGGAGGGGGGCGCCTGGGTGGCTCAGCCGGTTGAGCCTCCGACTTTGGCTCAGGTCACGATCTCGCGGTTCGTGAGTTCGAACCCTGCAGTCGGGCTCTGTGCTGACAGCTCAGAGCCTGGAGCCTGCTTCGGATTCTGTGTCTTCCTCTCTCTCTGCTCCTCCCCCCTCTCAAAAATAAATATTAAATATACAGAAGGATCTATAGTGAAAATTCTCAGTCCTTTGTTATTCTTCCCAAAGACAATGGCTATTACAAGTCTTTTTACAAGTCTGGGTGGCTCAGTCAATTAAGCATCGACTCTTGATTTGGGCTCAGGTCATGATCTCCTGGTTCGTGGGATCGAGCCCCTCGTTGGGCTCTGTGCTGACAGTGTGGAGGCTGCTTGGGATTCTCTCTCTTCATCTCTCTGCCCCTCCCCTGCTCACACTCTCTTTCCCCCTCTCAAAATAAATACACAAACATTTTTTAAAAAGTTATAGGGGCACCTGGGTGGCGCAGTTGGTTAAGCGTCCAACTCTTGATTTTGGCTCAAGTCAGGATCTCACGGTCCGTGAGTTTGAGCCCTGAGTCAGGCCCCATGCTGAGAGTGCAGAGCCTGCTTGGGATCCTCTCTCTCTCCCTCTCTTACCTTGCCTCTCTCTCTCAAAATAGATAAATACAAACTTTTATTTTAAAAAAAGTTATAAAAAATAGTGCAAGAAAGTATGTGGATCTATATTCTTTTATTTCCCCCTTTTACGCAGATGGCAGCTTACTGTTTTTCAATTTGCATTGTCCACTTCACGGTATATCTTGGACAAATGGTTTGGCTTAAACAAAAATATATATTTGTAAAAATTTTGTTTCAATCCAAGTTAGTTAACATATAGTATAATAATGGTCTCAGGAGTAAAATTTAGTGATTCATCACTTACATAGAACACCCAGGGCTCATCCCAACAAGTGTCCACCTTAATGCCCATTGCCCATTTAGCCCACCGCCCCACCCTCTCCCCTCCAGCAGCCCTCAGTTTGTTCTCTGTACTTAGGAGTCTCTTATAATTTGCCTCTCTCTCTCTCTCTCTCTCTCTCTCTCTCTCTTTTTAATGTTTTATTTGAGAAAGAGAGACAGAGTGCGAGTGGGGGAAGGGCAGAGAGAGGGAGACACAGAATCGGAAGCAGGCTCCAGGCTCTGAGCCCTCAGCACAGAGCCCGACGCGGGGCTCGAACTCACAAGCCGGGGGAGATAGGACCTGAGCCAAAGCCGGATGCTTAACCGACGGAGCCACCCAGGCGCCCCCCTCGCTCTGTGTTTTTATCTTATTCTTCCTTCCCTTCCCCTCTGTTCATCTGTTTTGCTTCTTAAATTCCACATGTGAGTGAAATCATATATTTATCTTTCTCCAACTTATTTCACTTAGCATAATAGTCTTCCACCCAGTTGTTGCAAATGACCAAATTTCATGCCATTGTATATGCTTAAAGAAGGATATTAAGCGAGGAGTAGTACAGGTGTTCCTGGATGCACCTCTGTATGACAAAGCTTACGAAGGTGACCTAGAAACGGGGAAACTGAGGGAGAGTCTTGGTGAAGAGATGTAGGAGCTAGTGTGTGTGCAACGTCGGAGGAGGGGTGGGCAAAATGGTAATTTAATGAGGAAACGGGTGGGTGAGCGAGTGGTGCAGGTGAGGCTTCAGAGCCACCGGGGCCATGCAGAGGGAAGGCCCCGGATGGTAGGCACGCGGGCTGGAGTGGCCTGTTGGAGGGGAGGGGCGGCCCCTCAGCGCGCAGGACTTGAACTGTCTCCTTCCGTGCAGCCATTGACCTCATCAACAACCTGCTGCAGGTGAAGATGCGCAAGCGCTACAGCGTGGACAAATCTCTCAGTCACCCCTGGTTACAGGTGATGCAGGGGGCGGGGCTGAGAGCGAAGGGGGCGGGAGGTCCTATTGGCTGGGTTGGGGTAAGGGGAGGAACCAGATGGCTTATTGGCTGTGCGGGGTGGTGAAGGATGCAGGTACTTTTTCCGTGGCTCGCGAACGTGGCTGAGGTTCCCATTGGCTGGGCTGTAGAAGGAGGTGGAGCTGAATTTCTATTGGCTGGGCGCGTGGTGAAGGGCGTGGCTTCACCTTCCCTGGTACCCGGCCGGTCCCCCGCGGGGTGGATAAGGTGCGGGCGCTGTGTGCTCTGTGCCTGCTAACCTTTGGTCTCCGGGGCCCAGGAGTACCAGACGTGGCTGGACCTCCGAGAGCTGGAGGGGAAGATGGGCGAGCGGTACATCACGCACGAGAGTGACGACGCGCGCTGGGAGCAGTTCGTGGCCGAGCACCCGCTGCCCGGGCCCGGCCTGCCCGCCGATGGGGACTTCGGTGGGGCCCTGCCGCCGCAGGACCACGAGATGCAGGGGCTGGCCGAGCGCATCAGCGTCCTCTGAGGCCCCGTGCCCCCCGCCCTGGCTGCCCCATGATGCTGTGCTCCCGTCCCCGGAGAGCTGCCCTCCCGCACCATCTCGTGGAACTGTTCCATCTAAGGAGAAGCGGCTTCCTGCCCAAACCGGATGGCGCACGCCCCGGGGGAGGAGCACGGCGGGTGTCCGTGGAGGGGTGTAGTTATTTGCAACGTGAACTCCCCAGCAATTAAAACGAACTCATCTCTGGCCCCATGGCCTGAGTCTCTGGCCACACCGCACTCTCGTATCATGAGTCTGTTGTTCACGGAGATGGAGTTCACCCGGAAAGAGGATATTTCCTAAAAGGGGGTGGGGTGGGGGAGGGATGGGAGAGGTGGCGGCGAGGGGGCTGGAAGCAGGAGGACTTTTGGAAGAAGGAGCCACAGGGATGGGAAACCTGGAGGGAGGACTGCCAGGAGGGAAGTCTGGAAGGGGGAAGGTACAGAGGGGAGCAGAAGGAGGATGGGGAAGCGAAAAGCAGGAAGAGTTCGAAAAGGAAGGAGTAAGCCCGGAGGGGAGGACGGATGCAGGAGCCCGACTGGAGGCTCGGAGGGTTTGGAGCAAAGTAATCCCGTTTGATCCACTGTTTTGGTTGGGGACATTACTACTAATCACAACCACTGGTAGGAACAATGCAGTTAGCGCAAGTCTGGTCGGGGGTAGAAACCTGATGCGCAATATTTAGTATTTTCTTTTAAACCGATGCGGTGACTTCTCTACGCACAGAATGTGTTCATTCACTGGGTCATCCATCTGTCACACTGTGGTGGGTGATGCTGGGGACACAGTGGTGACTGAGACCGCCCAGGCTCTGCCCTCAGGGGGTTCGCCATCCAGCGGAGAGAGAGACCCGTCCCAGGACAGTGAAGACCCAGAGTGGGTATGGCTGGGTGAGTCTCAAGCGAGCCTCGGGGTCGGGAAGGCGGTCTTCTGAGCTAACTTCTCAAGCTTCATCCCGGTCCTGAGATTGTAGGCAGAGGGATCGCTCCACCTTTGACCCCTGCCCTCCAGCTCCTCATTGTCACCCAGACTATGTTTTTAATGTTTATTTATTTTTGAGAGAGAGAGAGAGAGAGAGAGAGAGAGAGAGCGCCAGTGGGAGAGGGGCAGAGAGCCAGGTGACAGAGGATCAGAAGCGACTCCACAGTGACAGAGTAGAGCCAAATGAGGGCTCGAACTCACAAACTGTGAGATCATGACCTGAGCCGAAGTCAAGAATCAGACACTTAACCGACTGAGCCATCCAGGCTCAGTTTGTTTGTTTGTTTGTTTGTTTGTTTGTTTAATTTAAATTTTAGCTAGCATAGAGTGCGATATTGGTTTCAGGAGTAGAAATTCAGTGACTCATCCCTTACATAAAACACCCAGTGCTCAGCACAAATGCCCTCATTAGTACCCATCACCCATCTGGCCCATCTCCCACCCACCTCCCTCTGTCAACTCGTGATTTGTTCTCTACAGCTAAGAGTCTCTTGTGGTTTGTTTCCCTCTCTTCTCTTCATCCATCAATGGACATTTGGACTCTTTCCATAGTGTGGCTACTGTTGATAATCCAGAGCGACGGCTCTTTGATTTAAAGAAGTTCATTGGGCACCTGGGTGGTTCAGTCAGTTAAGCGTCCGGCTTCAGCTCAGGTCATGATCTCGCAGTTCACAAGTTCGAGCCCCCACGTCGGGCTCCGTGCCGACAGCTCAGAGCCTGGAGCCTGCTTCGGATTCTGTGTCTCTCTCTTTCTCTCTCTGTCCCTCCCCCACTCGTACTCTGTCTCTTTCTCAAAAATAAATCAAACATTTAAAAATTAAAAAAAAAAAAGCTCAGATGAGGGGGGCACCTGGGTGGCTCAGCTGGCTAAGTGCCTGACTCTTGATTTTGGCTCAGGTCATGATCTCATGGCTCGTAGGTTCCAGCCCCGCCGCAGGCTCTGTGCTGACAGCATGAAGTCTGCTTGGGATTCTCTCCTTCTGTCTCCACCCCTCCCCCACTCACACACACTTTCTCTCAAAATAAATAGAAACTTAAAAAAAAAAAAAAAAGAAGTTCAGACGAATCTCAATGAGGATCTCCAGATAAATGAGAATACCTTTGAGGCATAATTCGAGCTGATAATATTGGAGAGTGTCTCTTGGATTCCATCTCGAATGCTTCTCCCTCTAAAACTGACTGGTCCGGGGCGCCTGGGTGGCTCAGTCGGTTAAGCGGCCGACTTCGGCTCAGGTCACGATCTCGCAGTCTGTGAGTTCGAGCCCCGCATCGGGCTCTGTGCTGACAGCTCGGAGCCTGGAGCCTGTTTCGGATTCTGTGTCTCCCTCTCTCTGACCCTCCCCCATTCATGCTCTGTCTCTTTCTGTCTCAAAAATAAATAAATGTTAAAAAAAATTTTTTTTTTAATAAAAATAAAAATAAAACTGATTGGTCCAAGGTCCAGGAGGGTAGACAACAGATAGACCAATCCATCCCCAATGACAGACCCACATTGGGAAATATACAGAATGCCTACTCAGGCCTGATCCTGGATAATCCCACTGCTTCGATCTTGGCCACTCGTTTTGTTAACACTTTGAGGCCAGAAATGAGAGAGACGATCAAAAACATGACGTGAGGGACGCCTGGCTGGCTCAGTCCAAAGAGCATCGAGAGCAATTCTTGATCTCAGGGTTGTGAGTTCAAGGCCCACGTTGGGCGTAGAGATTACTTAAATGAATAAAGAAATAAAAACTTAAAAAAAAAACAAAAAACAAACCCGTAACATGAGCTGGAGAAATACCTTGATTGCAGAATTCCATGAGGTTAGTCCAACATCAATCATGAGGATGCCGGGGCACATCAAAGCAAAGCCACACAGTGTCACTTTAAGGCCCCACACCTTGAATTTGAAAAAAAAAAAAAAGAAAAGAAAAGCCCATTCTGTCAGGGCCATTGGATACTACCAACCCTGATTTTTTTTTTAATTTTTTTTTTAACGTTTATTTATTTTTGAGACAGAGAGAGACAGAGCATGAACAGGGGAGGGGCAGAGAGAGAGGGAGACACAGAATCGGAAGCAGGCTCCAGGCTCTGAGCCATCAGCCCAGAGCCCGACGCGGGGCTCGAACTCACGGACCGCGAGATCGTGACCTGAGCTGAAATCGGACGCTTAACCGACTGAGCCACCCAGGCGCCCCTACCAACCCTGATCTTGACAGAGGTGCTTGTAGGGACAATAAAGAAAAGGGACACCAAATTCGAGGCTTAAGATTTAGTCTCCCAAGGATCCCCTTCTGAAAGGCTTTCTCCGTGTCCATAAACACCCCTCAAGCCTTTGGCATATGGCTGGGCCAAGACCCGTAGGCCATGAATAAAAGAGTCAAACCTGGGTCGCTGCGAGTTCCCAACCCGAACACTGTCTCTGCCTCTCTGTACCTTCCGGAACCACCCAGCTTACCTTACGAACGCCTCGTCTGTCCACACATTCTTTCATTTCCCTCTACGTCCAGATTCTCCATGTTTTTCTTCTCACCCGGGAAAGTCCACAATGCACAGGGACAGGAGGGCCTCAAGAGGTCACGGAAACCCCCTCTTCCTTTCCGGGGACCCTGAATGCTCATTTGAGGGGTGTGGTTCCCCTTGCCATACCCCCCCCCAAATCCAATATGTGGATGATCCCCCCACTCGGCTCACTCACTGACACTCAACACGTACCCCCCAGAGACATGAGGGGTCTAGGGATGCATTGCCGCGACGTTAAGCCACAAGCACCCCATTGAGGACCCGACTTCCGCACCCGAAGGCTAACGGTAGCCACAGGAGGAAGTTATCCCATCGTTCGTGGCATCTCGACCCAAGACTAAAACGCAACTCCAGTGGTTTCTGAGGCTGCGATGGGTTGAAGTGTGTCCCCTCCCCCGACCCCAAAAAGATAGGTTGACGTCTCACCCCCCCCCCCAGTCCGTCAGCATGTAACCTGATTTGGAAATAGGATGGGTTGCAGGCAGATTGAGCCTTGTCTCACGTACCCCTCAAAGACTCCTTCTAACTCACCGCCTGGTTGTGACAGTAACCTCGCCCTAGCCCTGGCATCGATGACTCAGGATGTCTGGGCTCCTTCGCACCCTGTCCCTTCACGGGACTCAGTCTCAGACCATAACAACCCTAACGGCAGGAACCACCTCCCCACTGCACTCACCCAGATTTTCCAGCTATCAAAACACTACCCACCCCGAGTCAACGGGGGCCGCTCGTAATTTCTCTTGGCAACAAGCGGCATCACCCCTCTTGTGACTCATTTCATGGCCCCGGTCCCGCCCCTACATCTTCTCCTTGGTGTCCCATCTTCAATCAGCATTTATTGGCTGAGCCCCTCAGCTGAATGAGACAATTATTTCCATGAGTCTTGCATTGCCCCCCCCCCCCCCCCGTCAGGCGTGTCTTGTGTGTGAGGATTTTGCAGACTGGTACCTACCTGCCAGCCGGACTGGCTCCTGTTATCTTGCCAATCCTGTGAGTCCTTTTCAGAGTTTCGATCCCCCTTCAGTCTATTCATGTCTAACCTTCACTCTTTCTTCTCTCCACCCCTCACCGAATTCCCCACAAACGTAGGAGACCAGCCACATCCTGCCAAGGCCGAAAGTCACCCTACAGACACAGGGTCTAGGATGACTGCGACCCCCTTTTTCATTAGCATCAGAGGAGCCAAGTGCTTAGCAGTAAGCCCCGAGGATTTAATATGGCCTCCACCCATGTGTGGGCAACTTTTGCACCCAGGCCCGGGGCTTCCGAGGGAGGGACTTGTATGTTACAGTTGGAAGTTTCTGCTGCATGTTCATTTCCAGGGACTCCTCGGACATCTCATCATCAATGGGAACATCAAGAGGCCAACGAGGTGGGGACGCCTGGGTGGCTCAGTTGGTTGAGCCTCTGACTCTTGATTTCAGCTCAACTCATGATCTCATGGTTCATGAGATCGAGCCCTGGGTCGGGCTCTACGTTGATAGTGCGGAGCCTGATTGGGATTCTCTCTCTCTCTCCCTCTCTCTCTCTGCCCCTCCTTTACCTACACGTGCATGCCCCCTGCTCTCTAGATAAACAGATTTAAAAAGGTGGAGGGGCAATGAGGTTATCTGAAGAATTGTGACCGCTGTCCTGATTCCATCAACCAAGGATCTCTCTGTACCTCCTTCTTGCAACCCTGTCAACTGGCTGCCCTCGGGCCTCAACTCTTGGTTTTACTCCCTTATTCAACCATTAATCATTCTCTTTTTTTATTTATTTTCCTAGGAATACCCATCTTTGAATGCCCAGTGACCAAATCCTAAATCAGTTTCAGATCCAGCATTTTATGCAAGAAATGGTTCAACTGGCTTTGCACAAACAGCAGGGATGGAAAACCAATCCTGACATCACCCCAGACACTAACTACTGAGAAAATCCTGTTTGCGACTGAGCTCCCTAGATCCACCTATCATGAATCTCGGTCATCTCCCCACTGTTGGAAAATTAAGGCAGTTAAAGGACACTCTAGGTCTGTCTTAAACAAGAGGGGAATTGACTGTAGTTTGTCTCTACTGAAGTCCAAGCTCATTGGGACTCACGAGATTATTTCGTACTTATTTATCAGACCCTTCTGTGGCTCTTTCTACATAGAAGGCTCTAGACAAGTATCTCGCTCAATCCTCAGAACGACTCTATCTGGTAGATAATGTTATGACCCCCATCATACAGATGAGGAGACCGAGGCACAGATGTTAACCAAGTTTCTCAAAGTCACACAGCTAGAAAGGGGCAGGGCTGGGGCTCACACGCCCTTCCCCTCCCCCTAGTCTGGTTCCAGAGTCTTAGCTCTCAAGAGTACCACCGCCTCTCCAGCTTACGACCAGAATGCATTCTGGTGCAGGAGGGTCCCAGAAGAGGGAGGTTCTCATATGATCTTCTGGGCCCTGGCCTTTAGGGAGTCGAGGTCTGTCTGAGAAATGGGTATGAACACTGGAGCTAGATCTTGAAGGTTGTAGGGGGACACACTCGGCGTAGTGACACAGGCTGGCCGCCTGAGGGGGCGCCAGCCCGGCTCGCGGAGCCAGGGGAGCCAGAGGGAACCTTGGAAACGAAAGTCAGGCTCAGACTCTTAGGACCACAGAACGTCGAGAACAGAGCATCTTAGAATGCTGAGAACAAAGCCTCTTAGAACGTAGAACAAAGGCTCCTGGAATCGTAGAATGGTGAACGCAATATCCCATACGATCTGGGAGACAAAAGACGCTTAGATTCTGTTCTGGTCGAATTATAGGATCTTCCACCCAAGCTGGTCTTCTAATTCCAGAATTTGGGATGTCATCGATCTCAGACTCTTAGTTAGAAGTTAAGACTGTCTACATAATTTGGGAAGCCTGCTGCAAGATGAAAATGCGGAGCCCCTGGTTCAAAAAATAAGAATTTCAAGACAGGAACAGCCGAATATTAAACCAAGCACAGGGCCCTCCTAAGCTGGTCACACGCCGGTGAAGCCGGTCACGCTTAGAAGCATCATTTTATGGGAGGATGCCGGTCTTAGCCAGGCTGGTCCTCTGGTTATACAGCTGAGTGTCTGGGAAGGCTTCCTGGAAGAGGAGGCCAAATCAGGGCTCGACTCAATAACCCTCTCCGCCCCCTGCACAGCCTCAGCAGCTTAGGGTTGCTAGGGGTGGGGGGGGTGGGGAGAGGAACAGCTGCCAAACTGTCACGTGGACCCATTCCCTATTTATAGATCACCCCTTCCCCTCTCGCGGGACAGTCCAATGGTAGCCTGAGCTCGCCCGCAAGGGGGCGGAACCAGCTGCGGGACCCGGGAGGCACGGACCAATGACATTGAAGCAAGGGCGGACTTGTTTCATTGTGACGCGCGAGGGGGCGTGACCAGGCCCCAAAGGCTGGCAAGCGGTGGGGCGTGGCGAGGCCGCCCAGAAGCAAAGCGAGTAGGAAGCTGCGAGCATGCGTCGCGTCGGGGGGCGCGGGTGCACCGCCGAGCAGCTTCGTAAAGGAGGGTAGCAGCCAATAGGCGACGGTTGCTCTGTCGCCGGGGGCGTGGCCATGCAGATAAGGCGCGGGTGGGCGGCCCAATGGGCGGGCGCCTATGCAGATGAGACGGTGACAGCCGGGCCAGCGGGCGGGCGGGCGGGCGGGCTGTTGGGGCGGGGAGGTGGGACCCGGAGAGGGGTGGCCGTGGGGCCCGGCCGGGCTGGGGTGGGGGGCCGCAGCCATGATCCGGGCCTTCTCGTTCCCGGTGAGCCCCGAGCGGGGCCGGCTGCGGGGCTGGCTGGAGGGCAGCCTGGCCGGGCTCTGCGAGTTGCACTGGCTCCGGGAGAGGCAGGAGTACCGCGTGCAGCAGGCGCTGCGGCTGGCCCAGCCCGGAATGGGGGGCGCCGAGGCCGAGGACGAGGAGGACGCCGATGAGGACGAAGATGCGGCGGCGGCGCGCCGGGCCGCAGCGGCCCTGGAGGAGCAGCTGGTGAGGGGCCGCCTGTCCGTCCATCCCTCCGCCCCCGTGTGTGTCTATCTGTCTGTCTGTCTCGGTTGGATGCTCAGACACCCGTTGCGGTGGGGGAGGGGGAGAGGACAGGGGGTGGGGCTGGAGACCCAGGAGTATGGGCGGCGGGCGGGATCTGGCCTCCTCGACCCCAAACTGGGGAAGGTGGCGGGGGGGGGGGGGGGGGGACTGCATCGCCTCCGCCGGGGCCTCGTGAAATGCACAGACCCTTTCCCCAAAGAAAATTCTTCTAGGCGCTAAGTATGTGTCAAGCCTGGGCCGAGTATTTGGTATGCGTTGTCTTCTTGAAGCTTGGGGGAGAGGAGGGTGATAGTCCTCATTTTGCAGAGAAAGAAGCTGAGGTTCAGAGATGGCAAGTGACTCACCCAAGGTCACACAGCCGGGATCCAAACATGCCCCGCTCCGGCCCCGCTACCAGGGCTCCATCTTCCCTAAGTCCCGATGTGCTTGGAGATCTCCGGAGGGGGCGGGGCGGGGTGGGAGGGGGGGAGGGGATCCTCGGGCCTCCTGAGGGAGGGACCACTGCTGAGAGGAAGCTTGCAGTCCCTGAGGACCCCGCGGTCATCTTTACTCTCTGGTGACACTTTCCCTCCTTTCCTATCTGGTCCCAGCCTTGGTTAACCCCAGAAGAGGCAGGTTGAGGCAGCGTGGGGGCCCGACTTCTGAACTCCCCGAGTGCTCTCATGGTGGAAAATGAGGCAGAGGTCTCCAGAAGGACTTAAGGAGCACCACCCCTCTCTCCTTCTCTGTCATTTGTTCATTCTCCTGACCTCTTCCTGGATTCCCCTCACTCTCTCTCCCTATTGCCACATCCCTGTGACTTTCAGTGTCTGTTTCTATCTTTCTTAACCCTCTGTGTCTATCTCTGTCTCCCAGGCTTCCCTTGCATTTCTGCACACCTCTCTGTTCCGGCCCCAAGTCCCTGTCCCCACCTCTCTCTTCCCCTCCCCCCGCCCCCCCCCCCCCCCCCCCCAGCCTGCCAGGCCCCAGACCCTGGCTCTCCCCTTGCAGATCCCATCCCCAAGCCCGTGTGTGGTCAGAGCTTCCCGTTTGGGGAAACCTGAGCCGGGGTGGCGGGGGAGGGGGCTCTCCCTGCTGCTGACCTCCATTGCCCCCGCCCCAGATGGGGAATGGGGAGGGGGTCTGCAGCCAGACTCCGGGGCTGCACGCACAGCCCCTCCCCCGACTGGGAGCGGGACCCTGCACATTCTTCTCTGGAAACAGAAACAGCTGTGGGAGGCCCCACCCCCTCCCAAAGTTGGAGACGCCTTGTGGGGGCCTTCACCCCGCTCCCCCCCCCCCAAGCTGGCTGGGCTTGGGAAGGCACCTCCCACCCTACGAGGAGAGGGAGAAAGCGCAGGGATGGGCAGGCTGTGTCCTTCCTTCCTGTCCCTCGGTCTCGCCCTCTCTCTGCCTCAGTCTCCTCTCTCTGTCCTTCAGCTTCCCCATCCCTGCCCCTAAGTCTCCCCCCTTCTCCGCCCCTCTGCCTAACCCCCCCCCCCCCGAGGTGGTAGTGGAGAGGCCTCTTTCCCCCACACTCTCCAGGCAAAGCTCCGTCCCAGCGTCAGGGAGGAGGCGGTGGCAGGCAGCGGGAGAGAGACAGCGGCACCGAGGGAGGAACAGAGAAACGCTAAATATAAACTCCTCTGCCGTTGGGGGTTCCTGGGTCCTTCTGAGGAGGGTGTGGGTACCTCCTCTGATCCCTGAGCCTCTGTCTTAGGATACTTCCCCCTCCCACCCCCCCCTTGTGCCCCCCTCCCCTGCCCCAGGAATACACTCCCTTTGAAGCAACAAAGATTGAAGCCAGACTTGATTAGTTTCTAATAGGAATGGTGGGGGGTGCAGGTGACGACGAGGGATATTCAGAGAAAAGAGGCAAGAATCCTGGATGGGGGTGGGGTGGGGGTTCTGTTCTCTCCCACCAAGAGAGAGGGTCCCCTTCCAGCAAGAAGGACTTAAGTTAGACTCGCAGAAGGACTTCCTAATAGAGATGA
The DNA here is from genome assembly GCF_018350195.1 of Panthera tigris. Taxonomy (NCBI): domain Eukaryota; kingdom Metazoa; phylum Chordata; class Mammalia; order Carnivora; family Felidae; genus Panthera; species Panthera tigris. The sequence goes on from NC_056674.1 coordinate 10,609,769, forward strand.
AGGGAATTGGACGACCAGTGGGGGTTGGGGTGTGGACAAAGGTCTGGAAACGCTTGGGCAAAGGGCTCTCCAGGGGTCGTAACCCCATGCATGTTAACCCTCCCTGGATGGCGGCCGGTCCCCTGGCAGAAGGGTTTGCAAAAAAAAAAAAAGAAAGAAAGATGAGGGGCATTGTGGGTACACAGGGAGCTAGATTCAGGCCAACATCCTTCTGGTCTTTTAAAGAGTTATCATTGCTTCGCACCTGGAAGGGATGGGGGTCAAACTTACAAACAGTGACAGTGTGTAGACTAGGGTGGTGTTGGAGGGTCCAGGTGCGGGGGAAGGGGAGGCCTCTCCTGTCTGTCCCCCTTAACTCCTTCTGGGAACCGGCGTGACACGGGCAGAACTTCACCCCCCCCCCCACCAGCTCCCAAATCGACCCTTTCATCTTTATTTTTAATTACACGAGTGAAACATGACTTTCTATTTTCCTTGTTGAGACATTCAGCACTTTGGGGGCGCCTGGGTGGCTCAGCCGGTTGAGCGCCCGACTTCGGCCCAGGTCACCATCTCGAGGTTCGTGAGTTCGAGCCCTGCATCGGGCTCTGTGCTGAACAGCTCAGAGCCTGGAGCCTGCTTCGGATTGTGTCTGTCTCCCTCTGTCTGCCCCTCCCCTGCTCATGCTCTCTCTCTCTCTCTCTCTCTCTCTCTCTCAAAAATAAGTAAATAGTAAAAAAAGAAAGAAATGCAGGGCTTTCATGTAATAATCAAAGCTAGCATTTATTAAGAGCTTAAAAGGAACTGCTATTTTAGTTCATTTAATCCTTATGACACCCCATAAGAGAGAGAGTTGAATGCCATGTTGCAGAGGAGGAAACCAGGGCCCAGAAAGGGGAAGTAACTTGTCCCAGGTCTCCTCGGAATCGACACTGTTGTCACCTTGGCGTGGGTCCCTCCAGACCTCTTCCACAGCTTACATACCAAGAAGTGTAGTGTTTTGCTTTGCTTTTTAATTTTTATTGTACTAAAATTTTTTTTTAAATTTATTTACAGAGATATTTACAGAGAGAGAGCGCACGCATGGGTTAGGGGCAGAGAGAGAAGGAGAAACAATCTCAAGCCGGCTCTGCGCTGTCAGCCGGAGATCCCGGCACAGGGCTCGAGCTCACAAACCGTAAGATCATGACCTGGGCCAAGATCAAGAGTCGGATGGTTAACCGACTGGGCCACCCAGGTGCCCGATGCTTTGCTTTCTCACAAATTCCAGGTCTCTTGGGTGAGGTCCTTGGGGGGACAATGCCAGTGGTTCTCAAGGTGTGGCCGCTGGACTAGCAAGATGGGGGGGGGGGGGACTTGCAAGATATGCAAATTGGGCTCCAGCCTGGAAGCTCTGGAGGCAGGACCCAGTAATTTAGGCGCGAACAATGCCCTTCAGGTAATTCTGACTCACGCTGGTGCTATGCCCTTTCCTTTTCTGCCTGGAAGCTCTATGTGAGTGATGACTGTATACACATATGGCCTCCTTCCGTTTTGACAGCTGCATAGTATTCTGCTGTATACGTTCATCCCTTCAGCAAACATCTCCTGAGCGCCTACTCTGTGCCAGGCACTGTGCTATGCACTGGGCTTGGGGTGGGTGTGTGTGTGGGGGGGGGGGAAGTGGGGGAAGGACGCAGCGGCCAACAAAGCAGACAAAACGCTCTGCCTTCCAGGAACGACATTTAGTGAGCAGACAAAAAACAAATGACAACCCAATGTATCATTCTGAGCCAGGAGGTCATGTGGGGGTGGGGGTGGGGAATGAAAGCAGGGCAACAGGGTGCAGAATGACTGGGGAGCTATTTTGGAAAGACTGGTCAGAGGAGGGATCATGTAAAGTGAAGATCTGAACCGAGCAAGGGAGGGAGCCAGGGGGAAATTCAGGGGAAACACATCTTACAGAGGTAGGAGCTCGCCAGGCGGCAAGGCGTGCTGGGGGGGGCCGGGGCGGGGGGACAGCAAAGAGGCCAGTGTGGCTTCGAGGCTACGGCAGAGTGAGCAAGGGGGCGATTAGTAGGGGGGACATGACGACGTGGGGTACGTGGGCGCTCCGGGAACGCTTCTAGCCACCCCTGATAGGACACAGTTGGGCTGGCCTCTTGGGTTCTGCTCAAAGATGACGCCACCCTGAGCATCTCTGCACGGCCCAGGGCAGGAGCCCAAAGTGGACCGATTTGTTGACTTTGCTCCTATAAACAAGCCCAGAAGGGGGCTTCTGTTCTGGGGGCGGGGGAGGGAGGGGTGAGGACGGGGGCCCAGGAGAGCCGCCGCTGAAGTAGGAAGCTGGGGGAGGGAGGGGGGGGCGTCTGCGGGGGAGCCGGGCCCGTCTTTCTGCCCTAAATAGGCAGGGCTGGGCGCCTGGCCTCCCAGCTCCTCCCCCCTCCCTGCCTCCCGCCCGCCCGTCCAGACAAGCCGCTTTTGTCTGAGGGTCAACCGTCGGCCCGCGGCTGCCGCCACCTCTGGCCTCACCCGGACTCATGTGGGACTCTTCCTGGATCTGTTTTCCAAAATGGGGTTAAGCCCTAGTGTCTCAGAGGCCCCATCTGTGTTGTTTCAGCCCCACCCCCTTCCCTAATGACGGCCGCTCCGCTAAAAGGGTTTTCACCTTCATTCATTCATCCCTGATAAGAAATGGTCATTTCCTGCAGCAAGAAGGATCCGGGATAGACTCAAGAGAAATTTCTCATGGGGATGAGGGGCGATGGGAGACATGGGGGGGGGGGGGGGGGGGTGAGGCTTCTGGGTAGGAATGAAGCAAGGGCAGGAGGAAGATGCCGTCCCCCAGGCAAGCGAACCTGCTGGGGCTTGTTGCTGTAGTACCCACTAAGGCTAGACTTACAGACGGACTTTCCAGTAGGTGTTGGGGGGCGGGGGAGTGGTTCTTCCCAAGAGAAGGAGCAAAGGACTTAGTATGAGTCGTGGTCTGCCTATTTTATCCATATGAGGGAAAGAACCGGTCTGCAGCAGGAAGGACTTAAGGAAGCCTTGCAGAAGGACTTTCTGCTGCCGATAAGGGGCAGTGGGGGGAGATGGGAGCATCCAAGAAGAGAAGGTCAAGGACTGGAGAAGGTGGACCCCATGGCTAAGGGATCTGCCAGGTAGCAGCGAATTGCCCTTCCAGCTAGACCACCTGAGCTTAGGCTCGAAGAGGGACATCCTAATAGGTATTAAGGGGCCACGAGCACAAATGGAGGGAACACCTGATAGAGAGGGAGCAGGGGCGGGGCCTTCTGAAGCTTAGCACACCCAAGAGACGGTGATGTCGCTGCAGCACGAAGGACTTGAGTTAGACCATCGGAAGGACTTCTATTGGGCTGAAGGGACAGAGAACTTGAGGCGGGAGATCCTGGGGCTTGGGTGCTTTTACCCTTTCGAAATCAGAGCCTCATTGTCAAAGTGAAACCCTACCCGTGGTCTGGGAAGATGTGGGGGGCTCATTGGCAGAGGTTGGGGGGGCATTCTGACCAATCTGCTTTCCTCATGCCCTCAGGAGGCCTTGCCTGGGCTCATCTGGGACCTGGGCCAGCAGCTGGGAGACCTGAGCCTGGAGTCTGGGGGCCTGGAACAGGAGAGCGGGCGCAGCTCAGGTAAGCAGGGCGTGCCTGGGATACCCCCATCTTTCCTCCTGCCCCTACCTCTCAGGCTGCCTCTTGGTCTCTTCCTTTCCCCACCCCTGGCTTCCCCGCCCAGCCCCTGATGATCTCTCCTCTTCTCCTTGGAATCCAGGCTTCTATGAAGACCCCAGTTCCACGGGGGGTCCAGACTCACCACCCTCTACCTTCTGTGGGGACAGTGGCTTCTCTGGATCTGGCTCCTATGGACGCCTGGGTCCCGCTGAACCCCGGGGCATCTATGCCAGCGAGAGGCCCAAGTCCCTAGGTAAGGTGGGTGGGGTTGGGGCCCTGAGAACCAGGGAATGGACAGTAGGAGAATGGTTTTGAGCCCAAGCTTCTGAGTCAGACTGACCTGGATTCGAATTCTGGCTGTGACATTCCCTTTCGTGTGATTTTGAGCCTGTTGCTTCTTTCGGGGCCTCCGTGTCTCCCTCGGTTAAAGTGGGATTGATAACAGCACCTACGTCGTCGTAGGGAAGTTTTGCATATTCAGGGAGCCTCAGCCCTAATTGCTATTAGACTTGGCACCCACGGTAGCCACTCGGGAAACAGGAACTGCTGTTGTCCATTTATACAAGTAAGTTTCTGAGCCCCTGCTATGTGCCGGCGTAGCCCTATCCTAGTGGTGAGGGATGCAGTCGTGGCCGGGGGGGGGGGGGGTGTGGGGGGGGTGTGGGGGGGGATGGGGGGGGAAGACCCCTGTCCTCAAGAAGCTGACTTTCCAGTGGGAGAGACAGATAATAAACAAGATAAGTCAGATATAGACAGACAGAGAAGAAAGTTAGGGGAAGGGGACCAGGGAGGGCGTCCTCTTTGGAATCGGCGAGGAAGTTGCCATTTTAGAAGACGCGGCCCCCGGGGAAGATGTCGCTGAGACTGTGACATTTGAGTGGCGTCCTAAAATAAGTGAGGCAGTGGGCCAAACAGATATCCTCAGGGAACAGTGTTCCAGGTAGCGGGAACAGAAAGTGCAAAGGCCGTGAGGCTGGAACGTGACTGGCAGGTGCAACCAGGAAGCCAATGTAGCCGGAGACCTAAAATTACAGAGGAGAGGCGTCAGAGATGGCGGTCAGAGAGGCAGGGGCGGGACAGACCATTCAGGGTCTTGTGAAGATGTGGTTATGAACCTGGTAGGAGGGAAGGTGGGGGGGGGGGGGGAGAGCAGGGTTTTTGATGACAGTGGAGGAGGAGGGGTAGGCAACTTGACCCTCCTAGGCTCACCTTAGAAGGGGCTTCGAGAGTCTCTCCACTCTCTTCCTTTTTTTTTTTTTTTTTTTTTTTTTGCCTCCCTCCCCAGGAGACGCCAGTCCTAGCGCTCCAGAGGCGGTGAGCGCTCGGGCAGCCGTGCCGCGATCATACTCGGCGCCCTACCCGACGGCAGCGGGCTCCGCGGGCCCGGAGGCCTGCTCCTCCGCGGAGCGGCGGGCCCGCGCGGGGCCCTTCCTGACGCCCAGCCCCCTGCACGCCGTGGCGCTGCGCAGCCCGCGGCCCTGCGTCCGGCCTCCTGCGGACTCGCCGGACGCCCCCGGCACGGGGCGGCCCCTGGACGGCTACATCTCGGCGCTCCTGCGCAGGCGCCGCCGCCGGGGGGCGGGCCAGCCCCGGACCAGTCCCGGGGGCGCGGACGGGGGCCCGCGGCGCCAGAACAGCGTGCGCCAGAGGCCGCCCGACGTGTCCCCGCCCCCCGGAGGCGCGCGGCCCGCGCCCGAGCCCCCAGTGGAGCGCGCGGGGGGCCGTCCCGCCAGCCCGGCGCCTTTGGGGCGCGCCTGGGCCTCGCCGTGGGAGTCGGAGACGGCGGCCGAGCCCGTCGCGCCGCCCGCCGCTCCCTCGCCCCCCGACAGCCCGGCCGAGGGTCGCCTGGTGAAGGCGCAGTACATCCCGGGCGCGCAGGCCGCCACCCGCGGCCTCCCCGGCCGCGCGGCGCGCCGCAAAGCGCCACCGCTGACCCGTGGCCGCAGCGTGGAGCAGTCCCCACCCCGGGAGCGTCCCCGGGCCGCCGGCCGCCGCGGACGCGTGACGGAGGCCTCGGGCCGCCGGGGCTCGCCCAGGGCTCGCAAGGCCGCGCGCTCCCAGTCTGAGACCAGCCTGCTGGGCCGCGCGGCCGCGGTGCCTCCGGGGCCCCCCAAGTACCCCACGGCCGAACGGGAAGAGCCCCGGCCGCCGAGGCCCCGTCGCGGCCCTGCGCCCACACTCGCGGCGCAGGCCGCGGGGTCCTGCCGCCGCTGGCGCTCCACGGCGGAGATCGACGCTGCGGACGGACGCCGCGGCCGTCCCCGAGCCCCGACAGCCCGCGGCCCGGGGCCCGGCCCATCCCCGTCGGCGCCGCAGCGCCGTCTTCTCTATGGCTGCGCGGGGCAGCGACTCTGAGTGCTCTGCGGGGCGCCTGGGGCCCCTTGGACGCCGGGGTCCCACCGGCGGCGTCGGCGGCGGCGGCGGCTATGGGGAGAGTGAATCGAGCGCCAGCGAGGGGGAGTCGCCTGCCTTCAGCTCCGCATCCAGCGACTCAGACGGCAGCGGTGGCCTGGTGTGGCCGCAGCAGCTGGTGGCAGCCACCGCAGCCTCTGGGGCAGGGGGTGGTGCAGGTGGAGGGGCACCCGCGGGCCCCGCCAAAGTGTTTGTGAAGATCAAGGCTTCCCACGCACTCAAGAAAAAGATACTGCGTTTCCGTTCGGGTTCTCTCAAGGTCATGACTACAGTGTGAGTTTGGGGGTTTGCTCGGGCTCCCCCTTCATGGCCTCTGCACCACCACGCTCCCAATCACTGACCCTTCCATACCTCCCTTCCAAAGACCACCATTTTCTCTGCTTCCAAAGACCCTTCCTCACTGCCCCCATCTCCCCCTCCACCATAGGGAGGAATGGGGGAGGAGCCCTGTTTGACCCAGTTCAGCTGCTGGCTCTGCAGCCCTTGGGCAAGAAAGTTCCCTTTGTCTGGGCCTCACTTTTCCTCATCTGTACTATGGGTGTAATATGGTATGCGGAAGGGGTAATTCGGTTCGAATTTCCCCATTTTAGTTTAGACACTTAGTCCGTTTGTTCCCGTTCACCACTGTCACTGAACCCTCTTATTCCTCCTTTCCATGCCCAGATATGGTGTCTCCCCCCTCCCCCATTCACAAAGTGCCCCCATCCATGTCCCTGGATTCTTAAGCTATCCCTTGGCACCGCGGTCAGAGACGCTGTGTCTGACCCAGGTGGTGCCTGCAGAGTGCCCTGGGAAAGGAAGGAGCACTGACTTTGGGGTTTTGAGGGTCAGTTAGGAGGTGGTAGCACCTGGAAAGAAGGACTCTTTCGCCTCTATCCCGGGACAGTTATGGAGGATTAGGAGGTAGAAGAGGGGAAGGAAGATGGTTTCTATCTCATGCCCCGCCTTTTCTCCCCCCTCCCAGAGGGAGTGGGGAGAGCCCAGGATGACCCTCAGCTGTTCCAATCCAGTATTTTTTTTTCTTTTTTAAAATTACTGTATTTATTATGACGATGGTGACTCCCCAGTGCACAGGGGGGCCAGATTCTGTGTTTCTCTAACCTCTTTGTAAATAAATGCACACTGTTCCATACGTGGTGGACTCTCCTTCTGTGGTAAAACGGCTTTCCTTTGGACTCATGTTTAGTGAGCAACTATTATTTGCTTTGAACATAGGGGTGTCTAGAGCCAGGTGGCAGATCTCAGGGTGGGTCTCAACCTGATTTTCCTACCATGGGGCTGTTTTACCACAATGAATCTGACCTTTGATTGAGTTGTGTTTGGTCACAAACATGGTTTCATAAAAATATAAGTGAAGGGCCGACCCAAATTTCTTTTCTCAAAAGTCATCATAGTCAGTTTGATGTGTATCCTTGAAGGTTTTCCTTTATGTGTTTGCATACATATGTGAATTTAAGTAACTATATAAATATATAACTATATTATACATATATACCATGTATATTTACATATATACATATATAAATTGAACCATATATTTGCATTATTTATCACTTCTATTCTATTATTATTATTATTATTATTATTATTTTCATTTGGTGGTGTTGAGTCATCTGTGTCCAGAGATTTCTTTATGGGAAGGATTTTAATTAAGAATTAGATATTGGGGTGGGGGGCACCCGGGTGGCTCAGTCGGTTGAGCGTCCAACTCTTAATTTTGGCTCAGGTCATGATCCTAGGGTCCTGGGTAGAGTCCTGCGTTGGGCTTCATGCTGAGCCTGGAGCCTGCTTGGGATTCTCTCCCTCTCCCTCTCTCTCTTTCTCTCTCTCAAAAAAAAAAAAAACAAAAACAAAAACAAAAACACAAAACAAAAAACAAATCGGTTTCTTTGATGGTTATAGTACTATTTAACTTTTCTATTTCTTCCTGTGTCAGTTTCACTAAGTTGTATTCTTCTAGGAAATTGTCCATTTCATCTCCATTTAGATGACATTTCCCTATCGTTGTATAATGATTGTTTTTTAAAGATTTTATTTATTTTATTATTTTTAATTTTTTTTTTTTTGAGAGAGAGTGTGTGAGTGAGCAAGGGGCAGAGAGAGAGGGAAAGAGAGAAAGTGTGGAGCCCGAAGTGGGGCTCAAGGTCACCTGAAGCAGGGCTCGAGCTCACCCAAAATGGGGCCGGAACTCACAAACCCTGAGATCATGACCTGAGCAGAAGTCGGGTGCTTAACCCACTGCACCACCCAGGCGCTCTAAGATTTTATTTTTAATTAATCTCTACACCCCACGTGAGGCTTGAACTTACAACTCCAAGATGTAAGGCTTGAACTTACAACTCCAAGAGTTGCATGCTCTACTGACTGAGGCAGCCAGGTGCCCCCCTCACTGTATTATTATTATTAGCTGCATAAGAGTCCACTGTGGGATTGTCAGCTCTCCCAATTATTTTGCTGTTAGGGACCTTGCTGCAGGAATGTCCTTGTACATACCTCTATGTGCATATATGTATGTATTTCTGTAGGCTTCACTCCTAGAAATAGAATTGTTTGGTCATTAATGTACACTCATTTAAAAACTTTTAATTGAGGGACGCCTGTGTGGCTCAGCTGGTTGAGCATCCGACTTCGGCTCAGGTCACGATCTCATGGTTTGTGAGTTCGAGCCCCTTGTCGGTCGGGCTCTGTGCTGACCGCTCAGAGCCTGCAGCCTGCTTCGGATTCTGTGTCCCTCTCTCGCTCATGCTCTCTTTCTCAAGAATTAAAAAAAATAAAAATAAAAACTTTTAATTGACATTGCCACACTTCCTCCCACTAAAAGCGCCCTCAGCTGATATTTTCATTTCTTTCTTTTTAACCTTTTATTTGTGATTTTATTTTTTTAAATTTTTAAATTTTTTTTTTTTGAGAGAGAGAGACAGAGTGCGAGTGGGGGAGGAAAGGAGAGAGAGGGAGACACAGAATCTGAAGCAGGCTCCAGGCTCTGAGCTGTCAGCACAGAGCCTGACGTGGGGCTTGAACTCATGAGCTGTGAGATCATGACCTGAGCCAAAGTCGGACACTCAAAGGGGAGCCAGGCGCCCCTCCCATGTTCTGTTTTAATTAGCATGTCTCTCTCCCATTCCCTTGAGGCAACACATGCTTTGGTATATTCATTGGCCCACTTGTAATTCAGTGAATTGCCTGTTCATACTCTTTGCCCATATTTCTATTGGATAAGTTCAATAATCATACCCATTTCATGGATGGATAACTAGAAGTTTGGGAAGGGGCCATTACTTACCCTGATCACACAGCAAGAAGGAGGGAGTTAGGGCTAGAACCCATCCCCCACCTGACCCCACAGTCAGGTGGAGAATGGTATTTGTTCTGCTTTGACTTTGTGTCTAGATGGGTGGGTCCACCTCTCGGTAGCTTTGAACTCTGAGAGAACAGGAGACCAGGCCAGCTGTGCTCACCTGCATCTCCACTGCCCACTGAGGCACTGGGGAAAGAGCAAGGAACAAAACAGAAAAAAGAAGTTTCCTTCCTTGTGGAGTTTCCATTCTAGAAGGTGGGTGGGCAGTGTGTGTGTATGGATAAACAAGTATTTCTTTTTGCATACCAATGAATAAAAGTCATTTTTAAAAGTTCGCCAAGGGGCGCCTGGGTGGCGCAGTCGGTTAAGCCGCTGACTTTGGCTCAGGTCATGATCTCATGGTCCGTGGGTTCGAGCCCCGCGTCGGGCTCTGTGCTGTCAGTTCAGAGCCTAGAACCTCCTTTGGATTCTGTGTCTCCCTCTGTCTCTGCCCCTCCCCCACTCGCACTCTGTCTCTATCAAAAAATGAATAAACGTTAAAGAAAAAAATTTTAATAAATAATTAAATAAAATAAAAGTTTGCCAAGGGATGCCTTGGGGGGGGCGCAGTCGGTTAAGCGTCTCACTCTTGGTCTTGGTTCAGGTCATGATCTCACGGTTCGTGAGTTCAAGCCCAGCATCGGCTTCTGCACTGATGGTGTGGAGCCTCCTTAGGATTCTCTCTTTCTCTCTACCCCTCCCCTGCTTGTGCTCTCTCTCTCTCTCTCTCTCTCTCAAAATAAATAAATAAAGATTTTTTAAAAATTGCCAGGAAAAGCCACTGCTTGTCAGGCCTTCCTTTGGGAATATTTGCCTCATCTCCATTCCATAAAAGTGGCAACTCAGAAAGGGAAAGGGACTTGTCCAAGGTCACACTGGCCACAGGGGTCAAAATGGTTGAAGTACACCTGGATGACCTTTCTTCTTGCTTAAGATTGTGGTACAAACTCATTAAAAAAGAATAATAATAAATAAATAGCAGGGGGGCGCCTGGCTGGCTCAGTCTGTAGGGCGTGTGGCTCATAATCTCAGAGTCCTGTGTTCAAGGCCCACATTGGATGTGAAGCCTACTTAAAAAAAAACAAAAACCAAAAAACAAAAAAACCCCACCCAAAACAAAATATAACAGCTAACTGTGAAATTGAGCATTTATTGCATGCCAGACTCTATTCTCAGTGACTCAAGCCTCACAGCCTCGAGGGTATATTAGAGAGATGATATATGGATACTAATAGGCCCATTTCACAGATGGGGAAACCGAAGCACAGAGATGTTAAGTAACCTACGTGAGGCTGATAAGTAGCAAAGCCAGAATGTAAGTTCAGGTTGCCTAAGAGTCTAGGCTCTTAAGCGCTGTCCGACATAGCTTATATGGATTCTCTCTAGAAGGCTACAAAAGGAACTGCTTACAGGCACGGGAGCTGGGGGGCGGGGCAGGGGCGTTGACATAACAAATAAATTCTGTAATTTGCTAAAGGTGACAAGGATTATGGGGGAGAACTGAGCAGAGCTACGTGGAAATTGGGTGGGGTGAGGGAGCAGAGATGTTTGTGATTTTCAGTAGAGTCATCAGGATGGTCTCATTGAGAAGGGGACATTTGAACAGAGATCTGAAGGAGGTGGGGGAAGTGAGGCATGTGAATAGCATGGGTGACGGACAAAAGGGTGGGAGTAGCCGGAGGGGGGGGCAGAGAATCCTAGTGTCTGTCACATTGTGTGGGGCCTCATGGGCCATGGTGAGGATTTGGGTTTTTACTTCGAGGGAGGTGGGAGCCATGGGAGAATTCTGAGCACAAGAGGGACTTAGGAGGTTTTTTTTTTTGGGGGGGGGGGGAAGGTGAAAGGGTTAACAGCTCTATTGAGATATAAGTCACATATCTGGGTGCCTGGGTATCTCAGTCGGTTAAGCTTCTGACTCTTGATCTCAACTCAGGTCTTGATCTCAGGGTTGTGAGTTCAAGCCCCCAGCGGGGCTCCACGCTGGGCGTGAATCCTACTCAACAAATAAAAAAGTCAAGGGGCACCTGGGTGGCCCAACTCTTGGTTTCAGTTCAGGTCATGATCTCTCAGTTCTTGAGTTCGAGCCCCGCGTGGGGCTCTGGGCTGATGGCATGGAGCCTGCTTGGGGTTCTTCTCTCTCTCTCTCTCTCTCTCTCAAAATAAATAAACATTTTTTAAAACGTTGAGATACAATTCACAGACCATAACATTCACCCAAATCGAGTTCAGTGGCTTTTAGTGCGTTCACAGAGTTGTACAGCTCTCCCCACAATCAATTGAAGAATATTTCCATCCCAATAAGAATATTTCCATCCAGTATCTCCAGCCCCTGACAACCACTCACCTACTCTCTCTGTCTCTGTATTTTGGCCCATTCTGGACATTTCATACAAAGGGAATCATGCAATAAGTGACCTTTTGTGGCCGACCTCTTTCACTCCGCATGATGTTTTCAAAGTTCATCCACATGGGAGCACGTACCACGGCTTGATTTCTTTTTCCCGCCGAATGATCGTCCATTGTCTGGACGGACACACCACATTGAGCTTTTCCGCTCCTCGGCGGATGGACATGTGGGTTGTTTCCACTTTGGGGCTATTATGACCAAAGCCGCAGGGAAACATTCAGGTACAAGTGTTTGGAGGTATGTGTTCATTTCTTTTACGTAGATACCTGGGGACTGGAATTGCTGGGTCCTACGGTGACTCTTTAGCCTGTGAAAGAACTGCCAGGCTGTCTCCTACCCTGGCTGTGCCGTTTTCCTTCCCACCTCCTCGCCAACACGGGCTATTATCTGGGGGCTCCCTTTCAAACAGGGTCCCTCTGGCTGCTCTGTGGGGCCCCGGATGAGGGAAGCCAGCGAGGAACTGTGGCTGGACCGGAGTGCCAGCCGCAGAGGAGGCGAGAAGTGACTGCAAGCCGGAGTTCATGGCAGTCGTAGCTGAGCCTGCAGTAGGAGGGGGTTTGGCGGATGGGGCTCAGTGTTGGACGCGCCGAGTGTGAGACACCCGCGGACACCCAGCCGGGAATATACAGTGGGCCATTGGGTATGGGACGCTCGAACCACTCCTGGCGTTCACGGCCCATTTCTTGAATAATTAAAGTCAAAGCGGAAGCCGAATCCAGGGTCTCGGTTTCCCCCTCCGGAAAATGGGCACAATAGGACCACTGACTGCTAGGCTCTCACGAGGCCGGGGCGACTCCTGGGCAGCACAAGGCGGGATTGCACGTCTGAAAACTGAAGTTACACGTCGGGTGGAAAGACGGCTGGGGGCTGCAGCTCCGGCGAGAAAGGGAGGGCATTTAGGTACGGTTCGAGCAGCGTCCGTCCGTCTCCAACCCCCCCACCCCCCCCACCCCCCCGGCGTCTGGCCGCCGTCAGAAAGCAGGATAGGAGATTGGGTCGTCACCCTGGCTTCCCCCACTCTCAGCTGGGTTTCCTCCTTGGGGGCGGCCGGGGCCAAAGTCGCTGATGGAAACCAGCTGCGGGAGGCGCAGAGGCTCGGCGCACGCCCAGGCCCCTCCCCGGCGCCGGCAGACCCCGCTGAGGGGGGAGGACGAGGGCGCCCTGGCTCCCCTCCCCCCTTCCGCAGCCGGGCCCGGGGCCCTGGCACGTCCGGCGCGCCTGATGCTTTCCAGATGTGAGCCCGGTTCCCTTCCCCCACCTGGCCCTGTGGCTTCCGCGGGGTGGCGGGGGGAAGCGGGGAGTCAGGGTCGGATACCCTCAGATCACCGGCACCCGGGCGGTGTCCCCTCCCCGCTCGGCTCGCGTCCCCATCCAGTCGGCCAAAACCGCGTAGGGAAGAAGGGCTGACGGCGAGAAGCTCCCTCCGGGGCCTCCCCCTGCTCCCCCAACGCCCGCCCCTTGGGGCGCGCCTCAGCCAGCCCACGCCCCTCCTGGCCCGCCCCCCCCGGACGCGCCCCTCGGGGGAACCCCGCCCCTCGCCACGCCCCCCAGCATCGCCCCTAGGCCACGCCCCCGGGGCCCGCCCCGCAAGCCCCACCTCCGCCACCGTCCCCGGCGGGAGGCTTGGTCTGCGAGTTGGTGTCTCCGTGCGCTTCTGTGCGTGTCTCTCGGGTGTCGCTGTTTGTCGGTCCCTGTCTCGGCCTCTCCATTTCTGTGTGTCTCTCCTCTATCCTGCATGTCTCTGTCTCTCTGTCTTTGCGATCCTCGGCCTGTGTCTGTCTCACCTAGTCCCTAGGTCTCTATCTCTCCAAATTTGTCTCTGCGTCCCCGTCTCTGTCGGCCTCTCCCTGCATCTCTCTCCCCTTCTCTTTGAATTTCTCCTGTCCCAGTGCGTCTTCAGTTCTCTCCCTCTGGCCTGCAGCCCCGCCACCCTGCTGTGTCCCGGCGTCTCTCCCAGGTCTGCGTCCCCCGCCGGCCCCGCGGGGACGCCCTGCCCTCCCAATTTCCACCTCCGCCTACGGCTTTGGTGTCGGCGGGCCGCGGGCGCCCCCGTGTGGCCATCGGGGGCTGTCACGAGAGGCCCGAGGGTTGGGTATGGGCGCCCCCAGGGGTGTGACCAGTGCAAGACAGAGACCCTGTGGGTGCCCCTGGTGACCCCGGGGAACGGCGTGCGTCGCCAAGAGACTGTGTGAGCGTGTACTACCGCGAGCTTGTGACGTTGTGTGTGTGGCTGTGTGACCTGGTGACATTTTGTGACAACCAGAAATGGTGTGTCTGTGAAACCGTGTGTTACGCAGAGAGGCTGTGTGCGACTGAGTGTGTGACATGAGAGGTCGTGACACGCAGGTGGCTGTGGGGGACGCCGTGAGGCTGGATGTGCCTGCGACACCATTTGGGGGACTGTGACATCAGGAGGCCGGATGTGACAGCGAGAGGTTGTAGGGCACAGTGTGCAACATGGCGAGGACACGAGGGCTGTGGGGGTCACAGGGTGACAGGGTGAATGAGTGTGACACACCCAGAGGTGGCGTGAGAAGGCAGCGTGACGGGCCCCGGGCAATGGGTGTGACAGAGGGACCACGTGAGTGTGACCGTGTGTGTCAGCCACGCTGGTCAACTGTGAGAAACTGACGATGTGCGACACACGGCAGGTGGGACAGCGAGAGAGGCAGCGCGCCACTGTGCGGGGCACTCGGAGATGACAATACGAGAGAGACCTTGTGCGTGTGTGTCCCTAACATACTGGGTGACGGTGAAAGCGCGGGTGAAGTTGCCACCGGCCGTGAACACGACAGAGAGAAGTTCCAACCGCGTGTCAAGGTGTGTGACGTCTTGAGACATGGCGTGTGACGCGGCCGAGCTGTGTGTGCCCATCTGAGCCAGCGTGTCTGGCTGCGGCGCGTGAGGCGGCATCGGTGATGCTGGGCCACACCAGGAGCGACGGGGAGCCCCCGTGCGTGGCGCTGGGGGGAGGGGGAGGGGCCGCGACTGTGACGAGCGAGCGCGGGTCAGTCGTGAGACTGTGTGGCCCCCGCCGCCGCGCGCGGGACAGAGCGTGCACGTCGATCTGAGGGACGGCGAGGGTGAGCCTGTGTGCTGGGAGGGGTGGTCTGTGACGGGACGACGCAGGTGGCCGGCGGGACGGGGTGAGAGAGCACGTGTGCTGGAGGGGCCGCGCGGGACCCGCATCCGAGGTCCGGGGGACATGGGGACAAGTGCAGAGCGTGGGGCAGGCACCCTTGAAGACTGTCTTTCCCTGCGAGTGAGCGTGTGCGTGCGTGTTTGAGAGGGACAGAGGCAGAGATGGAGAGGGGGACGGACAGAGAGAGGGGACCCAAAGAAACAGACCCAAGGCGGTGGGGGGGGGGGGAGCGGGACAGCGGTGGTGGCAGCAAGGAGGGGGCGGGCCCTCAGGGGCTGCGCCTCGGGGGAGGGGGCGGGGCGGACTGGGGGAGGGGGGGAGGGGGGGAGGGGGACCCAGACTCGGTCTCCCAGGCTCTGCCACCTGCCTGCCATCCCGGCCCTGAGCAGCAACAGGTAGGAGGCTCCGGTCTCACCCCACGGCGGATCCCTCTGCCCCATCGCAGCCGCCATCTGTCCCCCTAGGAATGAATGAATGCGTGAATGAATGACTTCCTACGTCTGCGTCTCCACCAGCCTGTCTCTCCCCAGCCCCTCCATCCCCCTCTCTCTGTCCCCCTGTCCCCTCTCTCCTCTGTCCCTTTATCCACCCCCCCCCACCCCACGCCTCTCTCTGCCCCTCTATCATTGTGCCTTCCTCTGTCCTTTCCTGTGCCCCTCCCTCTATCCTTTCCCACCCCCTCTCTCCACCCCTCCTGGACCCTCCACCTCCCCTTCTCTGTCCCTGCCCTGTCCCTTCATCCCCTCTGTCCCCCCTGGATCACTCTTTTTTTTTTTTTGACCCCTCTCCTTGTCCCCCCTCCCCCCACATCGCTTCATCCCTCCACCTCTCTCTCCCGCGCCCCAGTCTCTTTATTTCTTCCGTGCCTCGGTCTTTCTGTCACTCTGTGGCTCCCTCTGCCCCTCCATGTGTCCCTCTCTCCATCCTCTCTGCCCCTCTCCCAGTCATGGCCGAGTTGCCCGCCGCACCCCACCCCCAGCCCTCTCTCGGGCGGCTAATGAGCAGAGGCGCCTTTGAGGTGGCCAGGCCGGGGGTGGGGGAGCTCCCCAAGGGGGCCGGAGGGGGCAGCTGCTGCCAAGGCCCTAATGAGGCCCCCTCTGCGCCCTTCCCGCCGCGATCTTAATTCCTTGTTCTCCCCGAGCCGCCGCTAATTGGCCTGGGGAGGGCCCCCCTCCTGGCTCATGCTCTGTCCCCGGGGGCTGAGGACACCTGGATCCCGACCCAGCACCTGTGGCCCTGTTCTTTGGTCCCTCCCTCCACCTGCCAGGCAGCCTTATCACCGGACTTCCCTCGGGCCTTCCCTCGCCCGTCTTTGTCCTTCCCTCCATCTAGGTACCCCGTCTCTGCACCCCTCCATCCCTCCTCTGGCCCCTCTGGCCCTCCCTTGGCCTGCCTCTCGGTCGCCCATCTGTAGGTCCCTTCATTCCTCCTCTTTTCTCTGGTTTCCTGTCCCTCCCTCCACCTCCGGGCGCCCCATCCGTACGCTCTTCCTTCCACACCCCTGTCGCCGGGTCCCACTACCGCTGCCACCCCTACCTGGGGACCCCGGCTTGTCCTAGCCTACCCCGTCAGCCCCTACTCCCGCCCGGCGTCTAAACTCTTCCCCGCCCTTAGCCATGTCCAACAACATGGCCAAGATCGCGGAGGCCCGCAAGACGGTGGAACAGCTGAAGCTGGAGGTGAACATCGACCGCGTGAAGGTGCGGGGTGGGCTTGGGGAGGCCGGAGGGAGCTGCGGGGCCGGGGGCCGGACCCCGCGCTGTTGGAGGCCGGGCCCGCGGGAAGACCCTCTCCGGAACTGGGCGGGACCAGGGGGCGGGGCCGGGAAGGGGCGGGGCGGGGGCGGGGCCTTGGGCGGAGAACGGACCGCGCCCCGGCGTCCGCAGGTGTCGCAGGCGGCGGCCGAGCTCCTGGCCTTCTGCGAGACGCACGCCAAAGACGACCCGCTGGTGACGCCGGTCCCCGCCGCAGAGAACCCCTTCCGCGACAAGCGCCTCTTTTGCGTCCTGCTCTGAGTCTTCGCGACAGCTTACCCCCTCCCTCGCCAAAGAGTGAATCCAATAAACGTGGCGGCTGTGGTGGTACCTGTGCTTTTGGGGAAACTGAGGCACGCACAGAGCTTGGGGCCATCACGGGGGACCCTGTCCCTCCACGGCCCTCCTGAGTGTGTTTGGAGTGTGTTGGGGGTGAGGATGTGTGGCGTGGGGGGGGGGCGTTGTGGATGGGGAGGATGTACCGGAGGAAGTGAGCACCCCGGACTCTGACCTGCACTGGGCCCTCCGCGACCCTGAATATATTTAATCATCCCCACAGCCCCAGAAGGCAGCTGGCTACTTGCATAGGATCCATTTTGCAGGGGGGGAAACTGAGCCAAAGGAGGTTCCCTCACTCCAAGTTACACAGCTGGGAGGTAATGAGGGGTAGACTGTGGCCTCCAGCGCTGAACCCCCGAACCCCTGAGCTGGCCCCTCTCCTCTCCAGGAGCCCCCATGCCCACCCCTCCTTTCCCTCTCCCTGAGTGACTCCACCCCCTGCCACGGGCTTACCTCTGTCCGTAGCACTGACCTCTGTTCATTCATTTGTCCCGTTCATTCTTCCAAGCCCTCCCTGAGGACCTACCTACCTGCTCTGTGACCAGCCCTGTTCTGGGTGAAGCCGGGGACATAGTGGGGACCGAGACAGCCCTTGGCTTTGCCCTCTTGCGGCTCAGAATCCAATAGGAGACCCAGACCTGTCCCCAGATAGTGATGACCCAGACAGGGCAGGGCTGGGGTCGGGGAGCTCCGAGGGAGCGCTTGACTCAGGTTGGGCGTCGGGGAGGGCTTCCTGGAGGAGGGGACATCTGAGCCGGGACATGGTGGTAATAACACTTGGGGACCCAGAGGAGACAGAAGCGTGGCTGGAGGGAGAGGAGACAAATTGAGGTGTGACGTTCCTCCCTTTGGTGGTTATTTTCTTTGTTATGGGGACACAGGGCTGCCTCAGTCACAGTTCCTGCCCTGTGTTTCTCACTTCACACATTGGTGGCCCACAGGACATTTATAGCCTGCAGTTATATATATATATATTTTTTTTTCGTTCTCTACTTTTGGCCTACATAACGTTTAAAAATGTTCTTGACTTGGTTGCCAAATTGAAAAATAGGAGTACTTCACATAAAAGTCCTTATTTCTGGCTTCTCCCAAATCGGAAGTTCTGGTGACCTCAGGCCTGCCTGAGCCCTCGGGGTGACCCGGAGGCTGGGGGATGGGACACGGGCTTCGGGGTTCACCAGAGTCTCCGCCCCTGTCCTACCGTCTCCTGGTCCCAGGGGGTTCTTACCCCGGCGTGAAGAGAGTGGGAAATGTCTTGAAGGTCGAAAATGAGGAGACGCAGACCGCAGACCCGGTGAGGTGGCTGGAGGGCCACTGAGTTAGAGACACCCCCCCCCCCCGCCCCAGGGTCCTCACATGCTTCCTCTTCTCTCCAGAGTAACACCTGTGCTCCTCAGCTTGGGGCTAACGGGGTGGGGGGGGGTTGCTGGACCCCTGGACCTGGATGGAGCCCCCTCACTGGGCCTCCCCTCCCTAGAGGGGGCCATGCGTGCTTCTGGCGAGCGCTCCATTATTCACATCGGATTGGGGTCCCCTGGGCCCCAACTCTGAGCTTCCTGCTGGATCGAGGCAGAAGCTTCTGTAATTACATCTCCCTCCTGCCTCCCACCTCTCAGCCGGCTCCAGCCCCGGTCGCATCATGTCTGTGGGAGCCCCGGGGGAGACTGGGGACAGAGAGAGCCAAGGATGAGCTGGGGAGGAGGGATGCCGGGAGGGAAGTTGCCAGAGGATTCTGGAATTTCTCAGACCCGGCCTCCTTGCCTCTTAGAACCTGAAAGGCGAAGGAATCTCCAATTGCAGGACCTCAGAGGGCCGGCATGCTGGAGTCTTTCAACCCCGGGGGGCCAGAATCCTTCCCCTGTCCGGCTAGGATCCAGAGCTCTGCACCTCACGAGCGTAAGGATCTCTTGAGCCTAGACTGTTGGGATTTTTAGACCCTTTCAGCTTCGAAATCTTGGGGCTGTATAGCGGAGATCCCTTCTCCTGACTTCCTGACCCCGTGTGGGGAAGGGAGGGCGGGCAGGAAGGGAGGTCTACCTGGAGGAGGCGGGGGGAGGCCGGATGAGCCGGACAGAGCAGGTCCCGGGTGACCAGCATCCATGCGTGCAAATCTGGATAATCTTGTTAGCGGGTATGACTCGGGAGCACCGGCTTCTGGTGACCCGCTGCTCTATCCGGCCAGCCCCAGCTGTGAGGTCAGCTCTGCGGTCAGAGCCAGGCCAAGAGGCAGAGAGGTGACCGCCTGGGGAAGTGATTGCTGTCAGCAGTCCCCTCCCTCTTCACCCCCAACCCCGAGGGCTGCCCCTGCCAGGCTGTCTTCCCTCTGTACCCCACAGGCCCTGAGCAGTGCTTGGTTCTGCTGAAGGGGTCTGGGGGCGGGGTGGCCCCGAGCCACAACTGTGACCATCACTTCCTTGGAGTCCTGTTTCTGAAGCCCCAACCTCACTTAATTGTTGGATAACCCCTTCCCCCCCCCAAAGACCCGGTTTATCCCCATGTTTCAGACGTGGCATCAGGCACAGGGCGGTGACATCACCTGGCCAGTGGGGGCTTGAGGTGGGAGTGGGGGCCGACGGATGAGCTCTTCCAGAAGCGACTGGAGGTGTCGGGAGGGGGCTTGCAGGACGGAAGTGAGGGGCGCACCCCCCACCCCCCGCAAAGGCAGGGCAGGGACGACAGGGGAGAGCCCCCTGGAGCAGGGGTGAGAGGCAGAGTCTGGCGGGTAGGCAAGGGCCCATTTGCGGTGCAGGAAAGGGCGGTGGGCAGAGGAAAAGGGCCTCTGACTGAAGGTGTTGGGACCTGCCGATGAGGGACAGGTCAGGATGGGCACACAGCGGCTCCTTGCAGCAGCCCGAGGGCACAGGAGGACAGGAAGGCTTGGCAGGTGTCAGAGCTGACGCGGCTGTGCTCACTCCTGTCTGTGCGTGGGGCGGGGAGGGGTACAGGGTGGGTCCATCCTTCTCCCTTCTCCCGGGGCAAGGTCAGGAGGCTGGGAGCCAAGAGAGGGTTGGGCCCAGGGCAAGGGGGGGACGTGAGTTCAGCCGCAAGGCCAGATGCGGCCCAGGCAGGCAGCCGGAGGCCTTGGCCAACAAGCAGGGGTGGGGGAGACCTGGGGGGCGCAGATGACTCAGGGGAGGGCCTGCCGGTCCAGGCTCCAGCTCTGACCTTCCTCTCCCTCCCCCCTCCCCTTGCCGCACACTGAGGGGGGCCGTGCCTCGGAGCCCCTCTGGGGCCCTCCCCCTGGGCACACAGTTAAGCGGGTGGGAGTCTGTGGAAGGAATAACGACCGCCAGCAGCTACCTGAGGGCTGCCTGGAGGCGGGTGGGGTGGCTTCTGTCCCCACTGTCCACACCACGCCCCCAGCAAGCGCGAGGCAGCCACTCGAGGAAGGAGGACATCAGGGCTGAGCTAGACCAAGTCGTTGTCGGGAGTCACACAGCAAGTGGCCGGCGGGTGGCGGAGGGGGGGGGGGCTTCCAGAACCCGTGTCTTCCCAAGACGCCGGGCAGCAAACCTTCCCTTGCAAACCGACGCGGGAGACACAGCCACGAAGAGGCCCATGGGCCCGCGGTACCCAGGCGCCGACACCCGCAGCAAGACGCGTCAGCGGACACCGATGGGCGAGTGGACCTTCGAGGAAAGGGACACCAGAGTGCACACACACACACACACACTCACAGCGCTCTTCCAAGGCTCACCCAGGTGACACTAATCCCACACAGACCCGCACGTGAGGGTCACACGTCCACCACGGTCCCTGGCACACCCCGCCCCCCGGTGCCCACCCCACCCCCCCCGGCCCCACCCTGCCCGGGTTCTGTGCCGGCCGGCGCCAGCTGTCCCTGGGCTGTCCTCTCCTCTGCCCCTCTGTCCGCGGTCCTTCTGGGGACGCCTGAGTCGCGTTCGACCAGTGCGAGAGGGAGGAGGCTGACTCACCCCCCCCCCGGGGCGGCTCCTTCCCACGGTTCCCCCGCCCGTGGAAGCCGCCTGCCCCCTCATAGCACAGCTGGGGTGACCTTTCACCCCAAGGCACCTGCAGGAAGAGGAACCCTTTGTGGCCCTTGCTGCAGGCGTGGCCCCAGCTGGGCAGGATGTGAGGGTTCCCGGAAAGTAAGTGGAAGTGTGTCCAGCACTGACATTGGCCCCGGGACAACCGGCCCCCAGCGGCACAGGTGGATAAACTGAGGCCTGGAGGGGGGGCAGGGTGTGTGAGGCCTCACTGGGCATGGGAGCAGAGTGGACTTCCTGAACGCTTCACGTCCCCAGTGGGGACAGGAAGCCAGTGGGAGGGAGGCTCCAGGAACCGGAGCTACCCCCGCCCCCCCCCCCCCCCCAACTCCCCTGATGCTTCAACAGGACAGAAGCCTGCCAGGCGTCATCTTTCATTAATATGATACAACTTCCTGAGTTCCCTCTGGTCTGTCTGGGGACCGCAGAGCATGGGGCGGTGGCAGGTTGGGGGGGGGGCACCACATAGCTAGGAGGCCTGAGGCCCATACACACGGGCGCCCCCCCTCTCAGAGCCTCTGCTATGGCTGGAGCTGAGGCCGGAAGCCGGGATGCCAGCTGGGCACAGGCGATAGGGAGAGGGGGAGAAGGGGTGCGGGGGTTGTGGTCACTGAGGGGTCTGGGTACAGAGAGGGGAAGTCTGCAGCTAATCCCTCCTGGCCTTGGACATGAGGCAACACGGGCACAGGCTCTCTCCTTGTGACAAAGGGGGCTCTGGGATGGGCCACTTGCCGCGGTTGGCCGCCAGGCCCGTGAAGCTGGTGTTAGTGGTGGGATGGGGACAGGACAGTTAGTTAGTGGTGGGATGGGGACAGGAGCTCAGGGCAAATGGAGTTTGTCATCCCTCTAACTCAAACGGGCCTCCCCTAAGGGGTATCCGACAGGGTCTCGGGCCCTTGGGGGCGGGGAGGCTGAATGGGGAGCCGTTGACTCAGTGGGAACCAGGACCCGTTACCGGCTGTGCTGGCAGCTGGGACACGCAGGCCGACCACACTGGCCCGAGGGTGGCGGTGGCCGGGGGTGTGTTTGGGGTGTGGGAGAGAACCATGTGACAGTGATGTTGGAGTCTTGGACTGCTGTCTGTGGCCAGAATTATTCCTGGAAGTCAAGGTCACCAGAGCTTGGCCTAAGGGCCTGGGATTGCTGGAGCAAGAAGCCGGAAGGTGGGAGGGCGCTCCCCTTTGGTGCTCTTGGAAGCCCTGGGTCCCCCCGAACCCCCCACTCCCCCCCACACCCGACGGCGGAGACACCAAGTCCCAAGTCTCTCTTCCCAGACTCAGC
The DNA here is from genome assembly GCF_018350195.1 of Panthera tigris. NCBI lineage: Eukaryota > Metazoa > Chordata > Mammalia > Carnivora > Felidae > Panthera > Panthera tigris. The sequence goes on from NC_056674.1 coordinate 10,632,095, forward strand.
TGGCTGGGTGAGCTTGAAAGTTGGGATGGGCTCCAGGGACTGGCATTTTTTCCTCTGGCTCGGCCACCTCCTTCTCCAGCCTTCTGGAAGGAGCGAATTGTGTCCGGGGAACAGAGATCGCAGTAATGCCTGTAAAACACTACATCGGGGAGGAATTTCCTGGTCATTTCTCAATCCCTGGGCAGTGTCCTAACCCCGGGGCCCGGAGCCCAGAATGGATCCCAGAGGCCACCCCCAGACGGCCTCTCGGACCGGTCAGCTGTGCCCCTTAGGTCTTGTCCTGGTGTGCCCCCGAGTGTGACATTCAGTGGTCCCCACGCGGGGCCACCGGGGAAGGGAGAAGAGCAGAGAGAGACCCTCCTGCGAGGAAGTGGCAGGTGGCTCAGTGAGGGCACCTGGACCAGGCAGGGGAGATGGACAGAGCCCGAGGTTGGGGAGGGGTGCCTCTAGAGCAAGCAGGGGAGGGGAAGGCGGGGCAGAGGGAGGAAATGAAAAAGCCGGGGCCAGGCGAGGAGGGAGGGAGGGAGGGAGGAGGAGGGAAGCAGGGAGAAGCTGACACACACAGACCAACACAGACAGACACAGACCTCGGCTGACAGGAGAGCGGGGGACAGAGGAGGCACTGAGAGAGAAGGCAGACAGAGGTGCGGTGAGGAGGGGAGAGAGAGGGAGAGGCAGAAGCAGAGAAGGGGTGGGCAAGGGAGAGGACAGAACCGGGAGAGGGAAGGGGGAAAGACAGGGAGAGAGAGGAGAGAGGCAGACAGACCGACCGGTGGACCTTGGGGTTGACCATGGGGAGGGCGGTGGGCATCTGAGTGGGGCTCGGGGGGGCAGACCCGGCTCCCCCTCACCCCCCCGCCCCCTCGGGACCCCTCTAGTCCAGGAGGCAGGGGGGATGGCGGATTCGTGCAGGAACCTCACCTACGTGCGGGACTCAGTGGGGCCAGCCACCAGCACCCTGATGTTCGTGGCGGGCGTGGTGGGCAACGGGCTGGCACTAGGCATCTTGGGGGCGCGGCGACGGTCACGCCCCTCGGCCTTCACCGTGCTGGTCACCGGACTGGCCGTCACCGACCTGCTGGGCACTTGCTTCCTGAGCCCCGCGGTGTTCGTGACCTACGCCCGCAACAGCTCGCTGCTGGGCCTGGCCCGGGGCCGCCCCACGCTCTGCGACACCTTCGCCTTCGCCATGACCTTCTTCGGCCTGGCCTCCACGCTCATCCTCTTCGCCATGGCCGTGGAGCGCTGCCTGGCGCTCAGCCACCCCTACGTCTACGCCCAGCTGGACGGGCCGCGCTGCGCCCGCCTGGCCCTGCCTGCCGTCTATGCCTTCTGCACCTTCTTCTGTTCTCTGCCCCTGCTGGGCCTGGGCCAACATCAGCAGTACTGCCCGGGGAGCTGGTGCTTCATCCGGATGCGCGCCACGGAGCCGGGCGGCTGCGCCTTCTCGCTGGCCTACGCCAGCCTCGTGGCCCTGCTGGTGGCCGCCATCGTCCTCTGCAACAGCTCTGTCACCCTGAGCCTCTGCCGCATGTATCGCCGGCAGAGGCGCCACCAGGGCTCGCTGGTGCCCGGGCCCCGGGCGGGAGAGGACGAGGTTGACCACCTGATTCTGCTGGCTCTCATGACGGGCATCATGGCCGTGTGCTCCCTGCCTCTCACGGTGAGTCCTCTCCGCAGCTGGAGGGGGAGGGGGAGGGGGAGGGGGAGGGCGGCACCCGGCTCTGTCCTCCAGCGGTTGCGCCCGGTTCACGGATGGGGACGCTGAGACCTCCCCCCCACCCCTGACGAGGCCGGAGGCTTTGTCCGTGGCCAAGCAACTCCCAGCTTTCCAGAGAAGTCTCCCCCCCCTCCCCTCCCGTGCTTCTGCCCTCTTGGACCCCTGCTGACCCCTGGTCTCCCAGCCTTGCACATCTCCGGCACCCCTCCAAACACGCCCCAACCTTCCCCTACCCCCGCGGTGATGACAAGGTCCACGGTTCATTGCGCGCTTGCTCTGGGTCCACCCTGTGCTCTGCGGTTTACAAATTCTCTCCGGAATAATCTTCAAATGACCCGTTGCACCCATTCCACAAGCACTTAGCAAGGAACGGAACAAAGTTCCTGTCCCGTCGCTATTTTTACCGGTGGAGGGTCATGTGTCTTGCCCACATTCACACAGAGCCAGGTCTGGACCCCAGATTCCAGGGTCTGCTTCCCCCGCCCCCCCCGGCCCTTCCCACCCCAGCCCCACTCTCCCAGCCTTGCCCCTTCCCTGCAGAGCCCCTTGCCTGCTTCTCTAGGGAACTGGAACGTGGCAAGGCCACCTGGTCATCCGGCCCTGTATTCTGGGCCTCGGCTTCTCTTTCTGTAAAATGCGAGGGCTGGGCTAGATTTGGGGGCCATCCAACCTTAGGGGGCGGGGGTTACGGACAACTCAGAGGCTGGAAGGTGTGGACACACACACACACACACACGCAGGGGCCACGGCCCCGGGACACACCCACACAACCCCAGCTCTGTCCCTCTAGGCTGGTACTTTCCTGGGACTTTCTCTCCCTCCGCGCCCCGGATGCATTTCTCACTTAGGTTACATCTTATCTTATTTCCTTCCTTTTCTAAAGGGCGCCCCTCCCTCATTCCTGCCAGCGACCCAAGTGGAAGGAGGGGCGTGAGGGCGGGGGTGTGGGGGAGGGTGGGGGGTTCACCGGTGCTTCTTAATGCCCTCGCCCTGTCCCCAGGTCCGAGGCTTCACCCAGGCCATCGCCCCGGACAGCAGCGAGGTGGGGGACCTCCTGGCCTTCCGGTTCAACGCCTTCAACCCCATCCTCGACCCCTGGGTCTTCATCCTCTTCCGCAAGGCTGTCTTCCAGAGGCTCAGGACCTGGTTGTGCTGCCTCTGCCCCAGGCCTGCCCACGGCGACTCGCAGACACCCCTCTCCCGGCCCGCCTCGGGGAGGAAGGACTCAAGGGCCCCCACTGCTCTTGGGGGGAAGGAGGAGAGATGGGTGCCCCTGTCAGCCTGGGGCGAGGGGCGGGGGGGACGCTTACCCCAGGCACAGCGATCCGCCAGCACCACGGGAACGTCATCCAAAGAGGGGTCGGCGGCCGCCTGCTCCCTCTGCTGACCCGGCTGCCGCGATCTCCTGCCCTGTGTCCCGGAAGCAGGAACCGGACACACAGGGGCGGCACGGCCGCTGGTGGAGAAGCGGGGATGGGTCTCGGGGTCCTTGTCTGCTGGAATCTCGACCCCCTGAATGCGGGGGGTGATCAGCTGCTATTCCCCTATGTCTCCTTCTTCAGGGTGGCCACGGCAGGCTCTGGGAGAAGAGGGAGGGACAGAGGGGACGTTTGTCCTGGAACACAAAAAGAACAGGTCTCTCAAAATAACTGGGGGCCTGGCCGGCCCGCTCTGGTCCTCGCTTGCCCATCTATCTCACTGTCTAAATATTTAGAGGGCGGGAAAGTTCCCAGAAGCTTCTGTGCAGTCAGGTCTGCTCTGGTTCAGGTTCTGGCTCTGATCCTCATCCCTTTGGGGTGCTTGGCTGGCCCGCCCCCAAACCCCAGGGGACATCCCTGCCCTCTCCCAGGCCACTCCAAAAGCCACCCTCTCTGCTGCCTCATGAGAACCAGAGATTCTTGGACAAGCTCCCTGCCTCCCCTCACTCCTGATTTCCCATCAAACGTGGAAGAGATGGGGCGGGAGGGGGGGGTGGAACCGGAGGAAGGAGAGATTGTCATATGCTAGGTGGCACTCTGGACACGTGCCTGGGAAGCTGCATGGCTTGGTGGCCTGCGAGATGTGGACTGCGGGGGCGGGAGCCTGGGTGCCGGCGGAGACGAGGGCGGCCCGAGGACAAAGGCAAGGGAGTTACGGATCCCAGGGACCACCCGGGCACAGGGACGCAGACCCAAGTCCCTGTGCCTGTCCCTGAGTAAACAGCCGCCCGCTTACTTACAAAGCCTGACCTCAGCTCATGTGTCCTCGGAGCCCTCACAAAAATGTCATTGATTCATTCCACAAATAGCGGGCACTGACTCTGCAGGTATTGGAGACCCTAGACCAGTCTCTGCCCCGCCCCGGGACTCCGCTGGGGTGATCGCCAGCCTTCTGGCTTCTGGCTTCAAGGCCATCGCCTGCCCACCGAGAGGCCCGAGATCAAGGGTGCTTGAGAGGGAGCTGACTGACAGGAAAGGAAGTGGTGTTTGGGGTGGTAGGCGGTGAACAGAGGGACAGCCGGGACAGCCTTTTCCCCCCAGCCCCTCCCAGTTCCCCTTTGTAGTTGCTCTAGGGTTAAACCATAAACATGTACCTGGGGAGGGACCGGAGAGGGAGGCATGGGCCTCCCATAGAGATAACAGCAGCTGACATCATTGAGTCCTCTGCTCTGCGGGGGGGGGGGGGGGGGGGTGCACCCTCTCTCCAGCCTGCTCTTATTGGAGCCTTTCCACAGAAGCTGGAGTCAAGGCCCAGAGAGGACAATCGCCAGCCTTGGGTCACACAGCGAGGAGGAAGCACAGTCTAAGGGTGCAGTTGATCTTTCTATCTCCGGAACCCAGCTTGCTTGGCTAGTGGCGGTGCCTCCCTGGGCCCCGGCTTCCTTTTGTGCAGAAGGGCGATGATAACGTAGTATTCAGTTCACAGGGCTGTGCTCAGGATTACCCCGTTCCCCCTGGAAAGCAGCGTAGCACAGTGCTTTCCTGGAATAAATACCCCAAGACGCGTTACTGTTACTGCCGTCCTTGCCGCTGCTATTGTTGTCTGTGGCTTGAAACGTGGGTTGAGAAAAAGCAACACTTTGCTTCTGTTGTTTCCCCATTTCTTTTCTTTTTTCTTTTTTTCCCCAGCCACTATGATTTGAATCACATTACCGGAGAAAGAGGGGTGTCTGGGAGAGTTAAAAAATAGGTCCAGACGATCGTCTTTAATGGCCATGGGCTTCCTTTCGGGGTGATCAAAACGTTCTGGAAGTAGCATCGATGGTTGTACAACACTGAAAATATACTAAACGTCTCTGAATTGTACGCGTTAAAATGGTACATTTTATGTTATGGGCATTTACCACCATAAAAAACAATGCTAAACAAAATGTTAACGTGATGCTAAAAAATGCTAAAAAAAAATCGAGCGTGTGTAGAAACTTTTATGACAGTCTTGCCAGAGTGACCTCTTGGTTGAATTTAATAATCAAAAACTTGACTTGTACAAAAACCAAACGGGGGGCCAAGAGACATCAGGTGGTCTGGCCTTTGTCGCCAAACCTGGCCCAGCCTCAGTGAGAACCCACCCAAAGGGCCCTTGGAGGGCGGTGGAGAAAGGATGGGGTGGGGGGTGGAGGGATTGCAGAGGCGCATTTTGGGTTGGAGGCAAGGGAAAGGGGGCCTGCCTGTCCAGGCAAGACCCCCAGGGGGCGCCCGTCTCCTCTCTCTGTGCTGTCTAGGAAAGTGGGTCAGTTCTATCTGGCCTCTTAGGGCTCCCTCAATGGCAGCACAGGGCTGGGCAGTTGAACCCACAGCTTCCAAGCCTGAGGTGGGTGTTATTGTCATCCCCATTTTTCAGATGGCTTTTTTTTTTTTAATGTTCATTTTGAGGTGGGGGAGGGGCAGAGAGTGACGGAGAGAGAATCCCAAGCAGGCTCCGAGCTGGCGGTCATCGCAGAGCCCAAGGTGGGGCTCGATCCCATCAACCGTGAGATCATGATCTGAGCCGAAATCAAGAGTCGGACGGCGCCCCTTGGGGCTGGTTTTCTGCTGGTTTTTAACCACCAGGCCTGACTTCTCAAGAGTCTGTCCCCCCCTCTGCATCCCACTGTTTAATCGCCGACCCCATCACCTCATCTTCCAGGGGGTTTTCAAGCATTCCTCGCCCCAGCTCCCAGCAGCCCCTCCGGGATGATTTGGAAACTCCTCTCCTGAAGCTGGTGTCCTGACCCCTGACTGCCTGTGTATTCTCTTCCACAGTCCCCGGCTGAGCGGTCATTCCCCTGCTTGCCAAGCTCCGAGGGCTCCCTCTGGTGGCGGCCAAGGGACAGCTCCCTCCCTGTCTTCTCAGCCACAGCAGACAACCAAGGTTTCCCCCGAGAGCCTGCGCAAGACCTATGTGGCCTCCACCCCTTTGTTTATTGAGCTCACCCTTCCTGGAACAGTGTTTCCCCTTTTCCAACCCTCAAAAGCACCCTGGCCCTTCAGGTCCTGCTTAAACTATTCCTTCTCCTTTTTTCTTCTTAAAAATTTTGTTTTTAAGTAATCCCTACACCCAAAGTGGGGTTTGAACTCACAACCCTGAGATCAAGAGTTGCACGTTCCACCAACCGAGCCAGCCAGGCGCCCCACTCCTCTTCGCAGAAGACTCACTCACTCCTATCTCAGCACTCTCGGCACTTTTTGGGCAGGTCGAGACTGTGGTGCTGGGGACACGGCAGTGACAGAGAGGGCCCTGGCCCTGTTCTCCTGGGGCCCATAGTCCAGAGTGGGCGGGGCTGAGAGATGGGGGGTGGGGTGCAGTCTACGGGGACACCAGGGAGGGCTTCTTGGAGGAGGGGGTGGCTGAGTGGGACCTGAGGATTGCCAGAAAGTGAGCCCGGGAAAGAGGAATGTTTCTGTCGTGCTCAAGATGCTGTCTCTGGCCTCAGCCTCCTGCTCATCATTAACTCAACAGATTCCCTGGAGCCCCCTGGGTGGGGGGAGGGGGCCCAAGGCTGCTCTGTGCCTGCTGGGGATATGGCAGTGACGGGACGCCACCTTGGCCCCATCTCACTCACTTCCCAGTTGGACGACGTCACAGAACTAAGCCTCACGATAAGCAGAAAAGATACAAACTTGCAAGCTGGGATGTGCTGAGAGCACAGCACAGGCATCTGGGTTAGGGGCCTGCCTAGCGTGGAGTGGGTGCCAGGAAGCGAAGGAGACTTTGTTCATTTATAACTTCATTTTAGTCATTTTGGACTTCCTCTGGGAAGGCACTCGGCCTGGCCCACAGATGGGACTGGTGCGCGCGTACAAACACACACACACACACACACACACACACACACTGGTCTCCACCAGGGGCAACTCTCGGGGGGCTTTCTACAGCCATTGCCCCACCTGCTGGTCACACTGGGGATGACACTTAGTGGTCCCAGTGGCCACTACCCCCCGGGGGGGGGGGAGGGGAGAAAGTGAGGGGGCCCTGGGTGGGCGCCCTCCTCCCCCCCCCCTCCCGCTGGGTCACCTCGGCTAGTCACCTTCGAAGGACAGGTTTGAGCTGGCCTGGCAGACCTGCGAGTCTGAACTGGAAATGATTCCCATTCCAAACATCTCTCTACTCGGGGCTGGAGTCAGCTCCCTCAGTGCCTGCCTTGTGTCCATTAGAAGCTCTGAGTGCCGTCTACGTGTCTTTGATTAATAAAGAATGGGAAAGCGAAGTCATGATTATTTAATAACGCAGCCTGTCTGGGAGTAAAAGTCTTTCAAAACATAGGGCCCAAGGGGGAAAAACGATGACAGGCAGTAGAGCAGGGCAGGCAGTGCGAGGCGAGGCGGTGGTTAAAAGCATTGGGTGTTTGGGAATCCGAATGATCTGGGGTTTGGGGACCCGGTTCGGCCACGTCTAAGAGGTGTGGTGCGGGAGGCTTTACCCGCCCGGGGCCCTCCAGATTTTGATCATTATTTTAGGGCCAGATGCCCCGGCGCAGAGCATGTGCACCCCAACTGGGTGCGGAGTCTCGTTCGGACTCAATCTCGCCCGTGCGCCAATTAAATGAGACCTGTCTAGAAAGTGGTTGGCACAGCCCTCTGAGGTCGGTGGGTTTTTTTTCTTTAAATATATTTGTTTAATGTTTACTTTTGAGAGAGAGCATGAGCAGGGGAGGGGCAGAGGGAGAAGGAGAGAGAAGTGGACTCACTCGAAGCGGGGCTCGAACTCCTGAACCGTGAGATCATGACCTGAGCTGAAGGTGGACGCTCAACTGACTGAGCCACCCGCACCCCTATTTTTTTTTAAATACCAGTTTTATTTATTTTTTTGAGAGAGAGAGGGCACAACTGAGCGGGAGGCAGAGAGAGAGAGAGCAAGAGGGAGAGAGAAGTGGGATTCACTCGAAGCGGGTCTCGAACTCGTGAACCATGAGATCATGACCTGAGCCGAAGTCAGATGCTTAACCGACTAAGCCACCCAGGCGCTCTGAAGTGGATGTTTTTATGATCTCCCTTTTATGGGATCATTATTATTTTCCATTTTGCAGAATGGTAAACTGAGGCCCACAGGTTATCAGGTAGGAAGTGGCACAGACGGACCGACCTTGAGGTTTGGCGAGCCCACGGACTCTCTGTAGCGAGGGCTCACGCGGCTTGGAGCCCAGTTCCGTGGGTCACCAAAACTTGTCTTCCTCTCAACTGTGAGACCAGAATTTTCCACAGGTGTCCTGGCAGCTAAGAGGGCAGCTGCCCTCTCGGGGGTAGGGGTGGGGGGGGGGCAGGCTCTCATCCATCACACCCCACCTTCTCCGCTGCGCCAGAAGGCAAACCACAGCCAGAGGGTAGAAAAAGGGGGCCCAGAAGCTGGGGCTCTGGAAGAATGGCCTGCTGCTCCCGACTTGCGCACCCGCGGCGCTGGGCTCCGGTGACTGGCCCACGGCGGGAAGGCCCAGCCCTGGCCTGATGTCTCTGCCACCAGGAAGGCCCCCGAGGTTGGGCCCTGCTGCTGGCCTTCTCTAACCTCCAAGGCCAGGGATGGGGCAGCGAAAAGTAGTTGTTTTAAAATTCCACTCGGTTCAGTCCGTTTCCCCCCTGCCAGGTGGAGGAGGTGGAGTGTGGGCGGGTCAGAAGTTAGACCCTGTCCGTTAACGGTTCATCCCCTGCACCCCCTCCCCTGCACCCCCGGGGAACGGGGAGCAGGTGGGATTTGCAGTCGGGGGCGGGGCTCATGTTTTGTGGAGAGGATGGTTCCGCGCCTCCCCTACGGAACCACCGGACCCCAGCCCTTGTTTCTTCGTACCCCTGTGTCGTTTGGGGCTCGTTTCAAATCTCGTCCCGTGCCCTCGTACCCTCTCGCCCTCTCCCAGTGAATGTCACCTCTTCCCCAGAGCACCCTGAGAATCCCCCAGCTGGGCCTCAGCCGGCTTGCTGTTGCCAGCTTGGGTCTGCCTCCTTGCTGTTCCCTGGGACAGCCTCCCTCCCAGTGTGAGCGCTCATCCTTCGGGTCTGGGTCTCGGCTCGATGGGACGGGATGCTCTCATGGCCCGAACTGGCCTCAGGCCTTCCCTGGCCTCATCTTGGGCTCCCTCGCCGGCCAGAGACAGGGGTCGGTGCACCCCCATCACTATGGTGAGCGCGCAAAGTTGATTGGCCACGCTGCCGGATCAGTATCCCGCCCTCAACGACCCGGACCCGTGAAATCTGGCTGGGATCAGAACTCCAGCTCAGAGGTCCCCTCTCGGCAGCCAGTGACAAGGACGAGGCTCTTGAGTGAGCGTGGAGGAAAGGCTCTTCCAGGGCAGGGCTGCAGGGCCCACGCAGGGAGCAGGCCCAGAAATAGAGGCGAGAGGGGAAGACCCAAGTCAGGTAGTCACTGTATTTTATTGGAAAACATTGATATATATTTTTCTTCACAGCTTGAACTGAACACAATATTGCCCGGTTTAAAAAAAAAAACAAAAAACAAAACAAAACAAACAAACCAAAACCTAAACCAAAACACTCCGAAAATGTCCACAGCCTCACGCCTACCTGCCCTTGACCCTCAGCTCTTGGCTGGGTCTCCCACCAAGCCCCGTCCCTCCCCTCCCCTCCCCAGAGGCTGGGAGCCAGAGGGTGGGTGAGGAGATTCTCAAAGCTGGGCAGGTCCCAAGAAAAGCCACTTGAACGACCTGGGGGCGGGGTGTGTGTGTGTGTGTGGGTGGGGGGGGGGGGGCAAGATGAACTGAACAGAAAAAGGAAAAGAAGAATCCAGACGACCGAACTGCCCACATTGACTTACTTGTCCCAGAGGCGAAAATCAGAAGCAAGGTCACGGATCATGCTCTCCGCTGGGGGAGTGTGGGGGCAGGCAGGCGGGCGAAGGGAGAGAGGGCACAGAGACAGCACAGATGTTAAGGAGCCAACCAAGTCACCACGGAGAAGCGGGAGGGGCCGGCTGGCCAGTCCTCCGGGCAGCTAGCCGACAACACCATTTTATTGCAGGTATGTTCTCTCGAGAGCGTGGTGGGGCTCGCCTTCCCTCTCCCCACCTTTCGGCTAGCCCGGCAGGGTCTTTGACAGAATTAGTTTTAAGGGGCATAAAGAAAAAAAGAAAGAAAAAAGAAAACCAAACCCAAAGGATAACCTGTACATTACAAAGCAACATCCCCACATCCGTTCCAGCGAGGGGACCTCGGTGCGGGCGGGCGGGCGCCTCACGGCGGAGCGGCATGGGACGTTAGCACCAGGTATTTACAGAACAGCCGGAGATCGCTTTCGAAACACGGGTGTGGACAACCTGCAGAGCGGCCCGGCCGAGCGGCCCCCACCCAGCCCGACCTCAGGAAGTCGATCGGACGGTTTCAGAACAGCGGCCGGTGGGATCTGAGCGTGGTCCGCTCTGTCCGTCCCCTTGGGCGAGTCGGCCCCCTCGACTGGTAAAAGAACGCCGGCTTCCGGGACTCCCTTGCCCCTCGACCCCCTCCTGGGCCACAGCCAGTCAATACCACAACTCCTCAACTCCCCCCAAGTCCTTCTGGAACGCCTCTCTCGGCACCCCTGCCCCAAAAGGCTGCCGGGATGTGCACACGGAGTCACGGGGCTGGTTGCATGCAACAGTAAAAGGCATGCTCTTCTGTCCGGGTGAGGCCTCGTCCCCTCCCTAGCAGGTCCCGGGACGGGGCTGGCAGCCACCCGGCACCCAAAAGAAGATGACACACGAAAGGAAACAAACCAAAACGGAGGAGAGCCACCCGGGCTGGAGGAGGAGGGCAGAGGCTCCCCTCAGGGGAACGGGGCTTCGTCTTACGAACGCATCAGGCCTCGGAAGATGTGAATGGAAGGGGGGAGGGAGAAAGGAAGGGACGGTGGGCACGGGACGGAGGAGGCTCAAGGAGGGAGAAAGAGCAATCATGCAGCTTGGGACAAATCTTTTGTTGCTTTATCAGATTCTCAGTCAATCGACTGGTGTTTGCTAGAACCGGGGAACGCGGGGGAGTGTTGAAGAGAGCGCGCGCGCGAGAAGAGAGAGATCACGAGAGTGGGCATCACCAGCTGCCCGGGGGCCTTCACTTGGCCGTCATCATCTGTACAAACTCTGTGGAGTGAAACGGAGAGCGGGGGGTCAGCGGGTGAGCGCGGCCGGGCCGGCGGCCCTCCCGGGCGCCAGGGGCCTGGGGCTTGTTCCCGAAGCCGCGCCTCGCGGCCGCTCCGGAGCGAGCGCCTGGCGTCAGCTCACCTTCATAGTTGACCTGACCGTCCCCGTCGATGTCAGCCTCTCTGATCATCTCGTCCACCTCCTCGTCGGTCAGCTTCTCGCCCAGGTTCGTCATCACGTGACGGAGCTCGGCAGCGCTGATGTAGCCGTTGCCGTCCTGGGTGTGGGGACGGGGAAGGGCTCCGAACCTGAGGCTCCGACGGGGGGGTGGGCCCAGGGGGAGAGGCAGCACGGCGGGGACCGGCAGGCACCCACGCTCAGCAGGGGAAGGGGGGGCCTCCCGAGGCCACGCGGCAAGCCGGCACCGGGAGCCGTGCCTCGTGGAAGCGGTGACCCGGGGCCCCAGCCACCCGTCTCTCCGCCGGATCCCAGAGCCACTCCGGCAAAGGACCGCTTACCTTGTCGAAGACGCGGAAAGCCTCTCGGATCTCCTCCTCGCTGTCTGTGTCCTTCATCTTTCTGGCCATCATGGTCAGGAACTCCGGGAAGTCAATGGTCCCGTTCCCTGGAAGCGGGGAGAAGGGAGTCGGGAGTGCTCTTGGCCCGGACCCTGGGAGGCCACACCAGAGCCCCGGCAGAGGCGGCACCCGCTCATCCGTCACCCCTAGGAAGGTGCCCCAGAGTGGGGCCGTCTGCCCGCGCCACGGGGCTCACCATCCGCGTCCACCTCGTTGATCATGTCCTGCAGCTCGGCTTCGGTGGGGTTCTGTCCCAGGGACCTCATCACCGTCCCCAACTCCTTGGTGGTGATAGTGCCGTCTCCATCCTTGTCGAAGAGGGAGAAGGCCTCCTTGAACTCTGGGGTACGAGAGGGAACGAAGCAGAGGTCAAGGACCACAGGGAAAACTGTCCGTGGACGAAGGCCAAGGGAGTCCGTCCTACCTGAAGAAGTCAGAGCAAGACTTCTAGTCCGAGCCCCTTGCTTCGGGGCTCAGGGCAGACCCCTTCCTTCAGTCAACATTTATTGAGTACCTACTCTGTAACCGGTGAAGCTACCCATTCCGCCAACCTGGCTCAGCGAGGACAGAGGGGGAAACACAGGCTGACGGCTGTTCTTAGAGAATTCTACAGTTCTTGTTGGTCCCTGGCTTCAGCCTCTCTCTCAGATGATGAAACGGACTAAAGTCACAGAGTGGACAAGAGCCAAGAAAACTCTCTATCTGAAGTAGGCCGGCCAAGGCCAACTGGCTGGGAAGGGAAGGGGAGGCTGCAAAATGCCTTTGCCCGGCCCGCGTACCTCTCGACTGGTACCGCGGGCCCGGTTCCCCGGGCCGGCGCCACCGGCTCCCCGAGGAGGAGTGGCCGCGTGTGACGCAGTGAGGGGGTGGCCGGCAGCGGGGCGCGGCCGACGGACGGACGGCGCGTGGGGTGGGCGGAGGATGGAAGGAGAGGGGCCGGCTGCCAAGCGGGATGGAGAGCTAGTGGCGCTGAGTGGGAAGGCCACAGCTGGGGACGCATCAGGAGCGGGGACAGAAGCACGCGGCTGCCGCCCTCCCACCGGGCCCATTTTGGCACCTGGGGCTCCCTGGGGAACAGATGCCTGGCAGCCTATTCCCAGAGGGTGTGGGCCGGGGTGACGTGGGGGACAGTTTGCTAATGGGGACGGGGCGGAGAGCGTGCTGTCTGTGTCACACAAGGGCAGAGCCGGGGTGTGGGTGGCAGGTGCCGCGAGAGCCACACGCACAGCCGAGAGAGAAGCTGTGTCCCCCAACCTCCGGGCCACCGGGAGACGAGTCTCCCCAGGGACACCGGGGAGGCCGGTCCCAGCGCCAAGGCCTTGCCGTTGCTGTGGAGGGCAGGGGGCGGGTCGTGGGGGCTCCCTGAGCTCACGATCACCCAACAGGGCGGTTCCCCAGCTCTCCTTGGCGGGTCTCCACAGCCACTGGGGGCCATTTCCAAACTGAAAGCGTGACCGACTGTGGGCTGGCTGGCGGGGGGAGGGAGGAGACGAAGGCAGGTCGACTCCGGCCTCCTCCCGCTTCCGACATGGGGCATTCAGTACTCATCACGCGGCCCACCGGACCTGACAGCACAGCTGGGGTCTGGGGAGCTGCAGGGGCCCGTTCCGTGAGCCCCTCCCCTGTGTCTACTTCGTGCTGGCCCGCGGTCGTGGACATGAACCGAGAGGCGCTTTCTGTCCTCGGCAGTGCAGTCTTGGGAGAGGGAGACTGAGCGACCCACTCAATCACACAAAAGTTCCTGCAGTGGTGACCTTTCTGGGCCTTAGGGGTCAGGCAGGTGGCCACAAAAATGAAGGAGATGGGATCCCAGGATTTCTTTTGGCTTCCCGGGAGATGTACGACCATTTGCTTACTCATTTATTTGGCCAACAAAACGTACGGAGCACTATGTGCTGGGCACTGAAGATACAGAGCGGCCCCCCCCCAACCAAAAAAAGCCCCCATTCAAGTTGTTCACACCTAGTGACAAGAGACACAGCAGGTTAAAGATATAAAATAGTTTCAGATCGTGAGAAGAGCTACGAGGGGAGCGCCTGGAGTGACGTGCTGGGAAGCAAAGGAAGGTGATCTGAGACCGGGAGTTAGGGGAGGCCTCTCCAAGATGACATCTGAGCGGAGGCCCAAAGGATGAGGAGGGGCGAGGGGAAGCTGTTTCTGGCAGAGGAGAGTGGCTGCAAGCACGTGCAGAGGGGAGTGCGGAGCGCAGGCGAGCGCAGAGGTGGGAGTGACGAGCCATCTCCTGGGTGGCTCCTAAAGTGGGGCGGGAGCTCTGCAGCCCCCGAGGGAGGCTCGCCTTCGGAGCCCAACTGGCAGGAGCTGGGACAGACGGAGGGGTTCGCCCTGCAGCCACGGGTCAACAAAGGCCCCCTGGATGACTCCAGCTCAGGAGAGGAACACAGACGTGGCATCTCAGGACCACGGGGGCCGGTGTAATCGGGGTGCGGTGTGCAAATATCCACAGTTCCCCACGCTCGAAGCACAAGGCACGGCATTAAGCGACGTAGGGAACACACGAGCACATCTGTCGGGTGCTACTCCTGGCCGGGCGCTCGAAGGCCCTCCCGGGGCAGGACGAGGGGGAGGAGGGGAGGGGAGCTCACCTGCGATCTGTTCCTCGGTCAGCTGGTCAGCCTGGAAAGGCAAGGAGGAGAAAGTCAGTCACTGGGCCAGCCCCCCTCTGGTGAGGCCAGTTCCCCACGCCAGCCCACGCACCCAGGGACCTCGGCAAAGGAGGCACGTGCCTGACGGGGCCCGAAGGAGAGCCGGGGTCTGGGAGAAAGTCTGGTGATTCAGGAAGCTGGGGCCTGAAGTGGCCTGGAAACCCAGGCTGCCCGACAAGGGCCCTGAGTAGGCTGCCCAGACCCAAGGGCTTCCGGTCTCGACCTAGCGTGCCTCGGGGCCACAGCGGCTGGGGGGCCCCAGACCAGCCGCGCTGGCACAGCACGGCCGCCGGGAGCCCCAGAGGCTGAGTGAAGGGAGCAGTTGCCCTGGAAGCCCGACCGTGCAGCTCTAGAAGGCTCCACACTGAAACAGGCCAGCCCTTGGGTAGGACAGAGGGAAGATGTCTGGGCTCTTCGCTAGTTTCTGTGTCACCTATTTGGAGGTGCCAGGTCCGAGCACAGTGGACCCAACTGGCAAAAATTCTCCTAACTGGTGGTGCTGAACGGCTCTGAGTACTTGACAGAACCCCAGGCGGGCCAGAGGCGGCAGCTGTGCGTCCCTGGCCTGTCCTGTGCTCTGTTCCGTTTCTTCTGGAGGGGCAGGAGGGGCAGGAGGGGCAGATGTTGGGGAGGGGACTGCGGCGGCTGCTGCGGCACAGCACCACCGGCAAAGGCTGGAGGACTGAAGTCAGCTTCCCCGGCTTCAGCTTCGCTGCAGTTTTTAACCCTTTCCAGTCCCGGCCACTCTGGGGACCGGCCAGTCGGTGGCAGGCAGCCCTTGCTGCATGCGGGGTTTGGGGGTGGGGCAGAGGAGAGGCCGGGACCAGCCTCTGCACTGGTGTGCTGGGAATCAGCCAGGCCGGGGGACCTTCTGGATGAGGAGCTGGGGGCGGGGAGGCGGGGGAGCCAGAGTCCCAACATTTAGCTCCAGGCGGCCAGTACCCGAATTCTCCCTGGCTTTGGTGAATGCTGCCGACAAGGTGCCACCGGGCCTGGTGCCCAGGCGGCTGCCCCCTCCTTTGCTTCCACCATCGGGGGAAGGGGCTCCGCATCCACAGCACGGCTCTCGCCGTGAGGCTGGACGCCCTCAAAACTGATGCGAACTATCTGCACGGCGCCTCCAGAGCCTCCACCGGAAGCTAGCCACGACCCTCCCACCCCCACCCCATCCCAAACACTAAGAACTGGTCACGTTAGAATTGGTCTAAGATGTCTGTCCCCTTTCCTTTCTTTTTTCTTTTAGATCTAAGGGAAGAGGAACTTGAGGCCAAGCCCCAAACAGGCGGAATGGGAGGGGGAAGCACAGTGATGATGAAAGAGAAAGAGATGGCTGAGGGAGGAGGGAGGAAAGAAGGTGGAGAAGGAAAAACACCACACGTGCACATTCTAGAAAAGTCCGAAGTCTAGAGGGAAGGTGAGGAGGACGACCGGAGGGACGCTTCTGTACCGCCTTCCAAAAAGACTTGGGGCTGCTGGGCTCCTAAAATGCCGGCCCGGCAGCCCCAGCCCCCGAGCCCCCTACTCGGCCCGCTTCCCTTGGCTCCCATGGGCAGAGAAGCCCGGTCCTGACACCCGAGGAAGCTGCCGGGGGGGAAAGTGAGAAGAGAGGATGGGCTTCTGGTTACCGAGGGCCAGGCAATGCCAGGGGAGAGGGAAGAGAGAGAGGAGGGCCGAGTAACAGTCCGGGGAGGAGGGCTGCCGTCCTACTGGCACCTGGTTCTCTCTCCCCCCCTGGCCCCAGATGGGGAGAGCCGGCCCAATCCGGGGCCTTCCCACCCCTACTGCACCACTCTGCCTTCGGGCAGCACCGTCGGGGGGCTGGGACAGGTTGACCGGAATGCCCGGAAGGGGCTCCGCAGGCCTGTGTCTGCCACTCCCCCCCCTCCCCCCCCCCCCCAGGCCAGCTGGACGGTCCAGATGAGGTATGCCACGCGGGGTTCTGGGGCCGCTGCAAATAGGCGCGGCTTTGCCTGTAGAGCCTGTCAGACGCTCTCCCTCCCCGCACTAGGAGATCCTCTCCCCTGCCTGGTGAAGGAAAGGTCCCAGCTCCCGAGGTCTCGATCTGAAAGCATGGTTACTGCCCAGAAGACGATCACCCAAGAAATTATCATCGCCGGGCGGGCGGAGGTGGGGGGGGAGGGCCCTCCTCGGGGTTTCTTCCCTTTCCAAAATCTGAAGATTTTAAGCTTTCACAAAAAGTGTCTCCAAGATCACCCAGCCGCTCTACTGCTTCCTTAGCCCTCATCCTAGGCTCCGGCCAGGGGCTGGACAAGAAAAACAAACAAACAAACAAAAAAACAACCCTTGGGGTGGGGGAGGGAAGAGGGTATTATTTCTCTGCCCTGACCCAGCCCCCAGCCAACGCCAGGGAGCAGTGTTAGATGAGATCAGAAACCAAGGCCAGGGCCCCTCACCCGGGCCAAGGTGGAGCCACGGCGCTCAGGCCGAAGTCCAAGGCCGGTTCACAGGGACTCGTCCCACCCATACCTTGCGGATTACAAACGGGAAGAGAAACTAGCCGGGGCCAAAGCTCAGGTCCCATCCGGGAGGCGGGGGGCCTCCTGGCACCTGCCGGCGCTTCTCCGGGGCCCCTCTAGCAGGTCCCGCCGGGGGAAACCGGGGTAATGGCCAAGAGGAGCCACCGGGTCTGTGTCAGCAAGTATGAGATCTGATACAAGCAGCGGCTGCTTGCTGTCCCCAGCCCTGCCAGGGAGGAGGGCTGTGCACGGTTCCGCCGCTGAGCCTGGGGGGGCTGTGGGTGCTGTGGGTGGCAGGGCGCAGGAAAGAGCTCGTCTGCTGGTTTTCTCTCAGAGCCCTCGCCGTGCGAATTCACAGAAGCGCTCGGGGAGGCCCCTGGGCGGAACAAGCGGCCTTCAGGCCGACGAAGGGGTCCCTCCGGAGGTCCGCTCGGTTCCAGCTCTGCAGCCCCCACCCCGAGGCCCCAGGACCAGGCGTCCGATTGTCACCGACGCCACACTGTACTGCACTGTCATTTGGCACAAGTGAGGAGAGCAGCACAGGGAGCCGGAGACCGTAAGAAAACCAGGGCTCCGGTTTGGAAAAAGCCGCCCTCTTGGTCCGAAAAGGGCAGCGAGGGGGTGAGAATTCTCCGCTTACAAGGCTGGCTCATTTGGTGCATCCCAAACTTTGATCCCCCCACCCCCATTTCATGCGGCTTCAGTGCGCAATAAGGGGCCTGAACAACTCCGCCCACCTGCTCCCACTGCTGGGGCGCCTCCTGCCCAGCCCCATTCTTCCTGGGGAAGGGGGACCGTATGGCCACTCCCTTTGGCCTCTGCAGCCCCCTCCCCATCTACACGGAGCAGTCTTTGTCCTGGTCTTTCCCTGGAGACTTCCAGGGAGCTAGCCACATCCACCTCCAAATCTAGGCCCGGCTTGGCTGTCGTTCATCTTCTCTAACAACCCCCACCCCCACCCCCAGGCCTCCTTTCACCTCACCTCCCACCACCGCAGCCAGCGTCCTCTCCCACCGCCACCTTCTGCTGGACCCAACACAACACTCAGCCCCAGCCCCCTCCCAAGAACACCAACCTCCCCAGTTCAACAGCCCCAACCCACTAGTGACCTCAGAGCCCTTTCTGGCCGCCCCCCAAAGCAACCACGAGGCCTCCTGCTCCCCCACCACTGGCAGGCACCGGCCTCGCCATTCCCTCTTAACCACCTCGCCGACCCCAATCCTTTTCAGTCCCCGCAGGCTTCCAGAGCATCTTCTAACCTCCACTGCCACCCACCGCAGGCTCTTCCTCCCCTAAGCTTGCACCTCGCCCTCCTCCCCCTTCCTCTGCAATGCCGGTCTTTGGAGAACCATCCCCGCCCCCCCCCCCCAGGGTCTGATCTGCAGAAGTCACCCCCATCCCTGCCCCTCTCCCCCACCCAGGTCCAGCTACACACGGCCCCCCTCTCGGGAGCTCCCTGGCAGCCTGGCCTTCCTCTGATCTCCCTTCCCTGCATCCTTTTAGGACCCAAAGTCTTCATTAGGGCCCCGACACCCCCTCCTTCCCCAGCCAGTGTTTCTTACCTCGCCCCCTGTGGGGTCCCAACACCCCACCTCAGAGACCAAACGCCTCACTCTGGCTCCAAACGCCCTTTCTGGGTCCAAACGCCCCCTCTGAGGGTCCAGATGTCCCATCCCGGGTTCAAACGTCCCCTTTGAGAGCTCGGGTGCCCATTTTGGGGTCTAAACACCCCAGCTGGTATTAAAAGTCGCTTTTCAAGCCCCAACCCCCCTTCTGGGATCCAAATGTCCCGCTCTGGGTTTGAACGTCCCCCGGGCCGAAGGGGGTCCAGAGGCGCTCGCCGGGGCCCCAACACTCCCCGTTCTGGGTCCCTTCGCCCCTTCGGGAGTCCTGCCCGCCGTGCCCGCCTCAGAGCCCCAGCCTGGGCGGTCTCCCAGCCTCACTCACCATGGCGAGGCCGGGGTGTCCGGAGCGCGGGGATCAAGGTTCCTCCGGCGGCGGCAGCAGCTGCAGCAGCTCGAGCTCCGCCGCGCGTCCGCGCCTCCACACTCACTGCCCGCAGCGCGCGCCGCCGCCGCCACCTCCCGCCCCAACGGTCCTTCAACTGCCGCCGCGCGCGCGCGCCCCGCCTCGCCCGGCCCCGCCCCGCCCTGCCCGCGCGCCGCCGCACTGCGGCTCCCACGGATCCCTCCGCGCCCCGCTCCGCACCGACGGGCCCGCGGATCCCTCGCGCCCACCCCGCGCAGGGCCGGGCTTTGCCTCCAGGCGCGCGCGCGCGCGCGCGCGCGGGCACGCGCCTCCGCCGCGGGACTACTTTCCGTGGCCGCGCGCCCCGCCCCCTGGGTCCCTTCCACTCGCCTCCCCGGCGGAGGGGCACCGCTCGGCGGCGCGTGATGCGTCCCTGTGTGAGCCGCGCCGCTATTGGGTCCGGTCCATGGCGGAAATGAGAGCGCGGCGCCGATTGGTCCGGCCTGCCCTGCAATGCGTCAAACTGGGGCGAGCCACTGCGCGGTCGTGGTGGGGAAGCCTGAAATGTGTGGCTGCGGGCAGCCGTGAGGTGTGATGAGGCGAAGGGGGAGACTGTGTGGCTATTAGAGACGCAAGTATATTGTCCTGGTGGTCAGGGAATGGTAAAAGGGCTGGCGAAAGATGCAGAAGGCCTATCTCGGCCCTCCCCTCTAACGGGGGAAAGATGGTGCAATCCAAAATGCTGGGGTCTGGAAGCCCCGCCCCCAACTGGGCCCTGCTGGCTGGCGGGGTCTTCAAGGTTGTGCTCGCGAGGGTTCCGCCTGTCGCGGCTGGTGTCTGCGCCCTGAGACACAGCCCGCACGTGTGCGGGACCCCTGTCCCCGCGTCACGCCTGATCAGCTCAGAGCCTAGGAAACTGGGGCCGTCAGAGGACAGCCTCTGGGAACAGGACATTCATTCATTGACTTAACGAGCACGAATGGGGCGCGTGCCGTATGCAGCGACCTGTGTTGGGCTGGGCTGGGGAGACCATAGGTCCCAACCATTCTCCTTCTATCTCCTAGACCCACCCGAGTCTTGCACTTCTCCAAGGTTCCAACCATAGGAGGAAAGAGGATGCAAATATTAGCTGAGAACTGTTTACTGGAACTCCAAAACAACCTTGTTTAGGAGCTGCCAGTTTTTAATGTGTCCCGCCCCCTCATACTCCCACGATTGGCTGAGGAATGGACAAGGAAGTCAGGCTGGGCCAATCATTATGTCCCGCCTAGAACCGAGTGTAGGCGGAATCAATGAGAGTCTTTCCCTGGGTTTTTGGGTGCAGACTGGGGGGGGTGGGGGCAAGAAGCCTTTTCCTTATGGGGACGTCTGGCTGATTCAATTGGTAGAGCATGTGACTCATGATCTTGGGGTTGAAGTTGGATCTCCACATTGGGCGTAGAGATTACTTACAAATAAAATCTAAAAAAAAAAAAACAACAAAAAACAAACAAAAAACCCACAACAAAAAAACCCACCTTTTCCTTATGGGTGGTGAGGCTTTGAAGGAATAGGTCCAGTGCTGGCTGTGGCCATCTTCCCACTGCTGGAGGAGAGAATACAGTTGACACCAGGGAGAAGCAAACAAGAGATGGGGTGAGAGTACTGTTGGTTTTTACTTCCCTGGTTCCAGTACTCTCGAAACCAACTGCATACCGTCATGTCGGAATTTTGATCACATGAGCTATTAAAATTTCCCTTTGTCCCAAACCAGTTAGAATTTTTGTCACTTGTAACCAAAGAATTCCTGATGGATATAATGTAGGCTAAACTCGGTCTTGGTCGTCAGCCCTGGCCCTGAAGTAGAAAGCCAAGGACCCCAGTCAACATTTACTGAGCAAATAAACAAAATGAAGACAAGTTCATGCTCTCTCCTTCCCTCTCTCTTTTTCTTAGCTCTGAGTTTCTACCAGGCAGATCTTAACTTCTGTTCTGTTGCCACTGGAATTAGATGAGACCAGAGAGGTCTGAAGGCTTGACCAAGAACAGAATTGAAGTACTTTGTCCCTGATCACACAGGAGAAGGTAGAGTCAGGATGCGAACCCAAGCAATTTGACTGAAAAGCCCACACTCCTTTTAAAAAAAAAAAATTTATTTATTCATTCATTCATTCATTCATTCATTCGTTCATTTTGAGAGATACTTTTTTCTCGTCATTAAAATTCCTTTTATTTTTCCTCCAGTGAAATTTAAGTATTCCCAGAGTCCTGAATCAATTATTTCTTCTCCGCTTTCCAACAGCTGTGAGTTATCTTCTCTTGGTCTGTTCAGTGGAAAGTGAACTATCTGAAGTAGGACCCTCAGTGTAGATCCCGATGTGGGGCTTGAACCCACAAACTGTGAGATCGTGACCCGAGCCGAAGTTGGACGCTCCACCGACTGTGCCACCGAAAGCCCACCCTCTGAAACACCATCTCGCCACCAGTGGGAGGGATTGTATTTGTCTTTGATTCCCCTTTCTCCCTAACTTCCTGGAGCACAGCTCATCCTTCCATCCCCGGTGCCAGACTTCTCCTGAAGATGGAAATAATCGGGACGCCTGGGTGGCTCAGTTGGTTGAGTGTCCACCTCTTGATTTGGGCTCAGGTGATGATCCCAGGGTTGTGGCTTGGTGACTGTCCTTGCTTTGGTGGAAGCTGACTCTTAAGATGCCCACAGTGTGGTTCAGACCTAAGCCAATCAGCAGGTCCGACTTCCTTGCCTTTGATTGGTTCAGAGCCCCCTGTGTGTGTGTGTGCGTGTGTGTGTGTGTGTGTGCGCGTGTGTGTGTGTGTGTGTGTGCGCGTCTGTGTGTGTGTGTGGTATAATTTACATTCAATGATGTGGCACAGATCTTAAGTAGTCAGTTCAGTGACTTTTGACAATTGCATATGCCCGAGTAACCGCTACTCAAGACAAACTATAGAACATTTCCATCACCCCAGAAATGAGCTCCCCTGTGGCCCTTTCCTGTCAATTCCTGTCCCCTCCGGCAACTACCGTTCTGGCTTCCGTCATTAGAGGTTATTTTTGCCTGTTTTAGAGTTTTATAGAAATGGACTCGCGTAGGGCGCCTGAGTGGCTCGGTGGGTTAAGCATCTGACTTTGGATCAGGTCATGATCTCATGGTTTGTGAGTTTGAACCCCACTTTGGGTGAGCATGAGCCCCACATGGGGTGATGCGGGGTGAAGCTCTGCTTCTCTCTCTTTCTGCCCCTCATGGGATTCTCTCTCTCTCTCTCTCTCTCTCTCTACCTTGCTCACTTGTGTCCTCTGTCTCTCTCTCGAAAAACAAACAAACAAAACAAATGAACAGCGGCGCCTGGGTGGCTCAGTCGGTCGGGCGTCCAACTTTGGCTCAGGTAACGATCCTCTGGTTTGTGGGTTCGAGCCCCGCGTTGAGCTCTGTGCTGACAGCTCAGAGCCTGGAGCCTGCTTCGGATTCTGTGTCTTCCTCTCTCTCTGCCCCTTCCCCGCTGATGTTCTGTCTCTGTCACTGTCTCTGTCTCTGTCTCTCTCAAAAATAAATAAACATTAAAAAAATAAAATGAGGTTTTCTTTTATTGACTTTTACACCAGGTCCAGTGGACCCATGCCACAATCTGGTGACCCAGTTATTTGAGGGAGACACAGAATCTGAAACAGGCTCCAGGCTGTCAGCACAGAGCCCGAAGCGGGGCTCGAACCCACTTCAAACCGTGAGATCATGACCTGAGCCGAAGCTGGACGCTCAACCGACTGAGCCACCAGGCGCCCCAGCTTCAAGTCTTTGTTCAAATGACACACTCTTGGGTCACTTGGCTGGCTCAGTTCGTAGAGCCTGAGACTACACTCTTCGTGGGAGTTTGTGTTGATAGAATCATTGTAGTGAGTGTATTAGTCAGTTTATTTATTTTTTTAATGTTTATTTATTTTTGGGAGAGGGAAAGAGAGAGAGAGAGAGAGGAGAAAGTAGGAGCAAGGGAGGGACAGAGAGAGAGGGACACTCAGAATCGGAAGCAGGCTCCAGGCTCTGAGCTGTTAACACAGAGCCCTATGTGGGGCTTGAACTCATATACTGTGAGATCATGACCTAAGCTAAAGCCAGATGTTAAAAAAAAATTTTTTTTAAGTTTATTTATTTACTGTGAGAGAGACAATGACAGCATGAGTGGGGAGGGGAAGAGAGAGAGAGAGAGAGAGAGAGAGAGAGAGAGAGAGAGAGAGAGTAAACCCAAGCAGGCTCCACACTGTCAGTGCAGAGCTCAATGTGGGGCTCGAACCCATGAACTGTGAGATCGTGACCTGAGCCTAAACGAAACTGAGACTTGGACGCTTAACCAAATGAGCCACCCAGGTGCCGCTGGTGGATTGCATTTTAATTTTATGGAGTTCAAGGTATTTTTAAATTTCCCTTGTAATCTCTTCTTTGATCGCTAGATTGCATATTATTGTGTGTCATTTCCAAATATCTGGGGTTTCCCCATGCTTCTTGTTATTGATTTCTAAATTAATTCCGTTGTGATCGGAGAACATTCTCTTCAATCCTTTGAACTTTCTTGAGGCTTGTTTTTATGGGCCGCCAATAGGTGGTATATATTGGGCAATTGGAAAGAATGTGGTTGTTATGCGGAGTATTCTATAAATGTCTATTAGGCAAAATTGGGTAATAGTGTTGCTCAGGTCTTCTATATCTTTACTGCTTCCCCCTCCCCCCCCCCCGCCTCCACTTGTTCTAGCATTTACCGAGGAGGCAGTGTTAACACTTCTAACTGTGATTGCGGATTTGTCTATACCCCTCTCCCCCCAGACCTGTCAAATTTTGCTTCATGTATTTTGAAACTTTGTTATTTGGTACATCTACGTTTCTGATTGTTCCCGACAAATGGTGTCATAATTATGAAGTGACTCTCTTTATTTTATTTTTTTTTTTTGGTAATGTTTCTTGTTCTGAGGTCTACTTGGTCTGATCTCAATATAAACACTGCACGTTCTTATATTGTCTTTATATTTTTTGTTTGCATGATATATCTTTCTCTACCTTTTTGCTTAAACAATTTTTTAAAGTTTGTTTATTTTGAGGGAGAGAGAGAGAGAGAGAAAGAGAGAGAACGAGTGTGGTAGGGGCAAAGAGAGGGAGAGAGAACTCCAAGCAGGCTCTGTGCCGACAGTGCAGAGGCCGACGTGGGGCTCGAACTCATGAACTGTGAGATCATGACCTGAGCTGAGATCCAGAGTTGGATGCTTAATCAACTGAGTCACTCAGGTGTCCCTCTATCCTTTTACTTTATTTTTTATTTTTTAAATGTTTATTCATTTTTGAGACATAAGAGAGAAACATAGTGCAAGCGCGGGGGGGGGGGGGGGGGCAGGGCAGAAGGAGAGGGAGACACAGGTCCCAAAGCAGGCTCCAGGCTTTGAGCTGCCAGCACAGAGCCCAACGCGGGGCTCGAACCCACGAACTGCGAGATCATGACCTGAGTGGAAGTGGGACGCTTAACCAACTGAACCACCCAGGCGTCTCTCTACCCTTTTGTTTTTGATGTGACTCTATCTTTATATTTACAGTGTGTTTCTTGTGGACAGCATAGAGTTGGGTCTTGGGGTTTTTGTTTTGTTGTGTTGTGTTTTTTTGTTTTTTGTTTTTTTATCCAGTCTGGCAATCTCTGTATTTTAATCAGAGTGTTTGGCTCATTTATATTTAATGTGATTAATCATATGGTTTGAAGTTTGCCATTTGCTGTGCACTTTCTATTTGAAATCTGCTATTTGTTCCTATTTTCTTATCTTCTTTTAGGCTAATTGTGTATGTTTATTATTCCATTCTTTCCTCTGTACTTATAAAAACTGTATTTTAGGATAGTTTTAGATTATAGAAAAGTTGTAAAGAGTACTGAGAGTTCCATATACCCCACACCCAATTTCCCTTCTTATTGATTTTACATTTGTCACAAGTAGTGAACCAATGCTGATATGTTATCATTAACCCAAATCAAGTTTTTGGTGTTTATCTAAGGTCCTTTTCCTGTTCCAGAATCACACCACTTTTACTCATCATATCATTAGCCTCCTCCAGACTATGGCAATGTCTCAGACTTTCTTTGTTTTGATTACCTTGACAGTTTTGAGGAGGACCGGTCAGGTCTTCTGCAGAATCTCCCTCTACTGTTATTTATCTGGTGTTTTTCTCATTATGGGATTGGGATTATGGTCATTCTCATCACATCATAGGAAGGGTAGATGACTTACCACTATTGACGTTAACCTTGATGAGCACCTGGCTGACATAGCTGTTCATCAGATGTTTCCACTGTAGACTTACTGTTGTTTCCCCTCCCTCCCCAGATGAGCTCTTCAGAAGGAAGTCACTGCACGGTCTACACCTAAGAAGTAGAGAGTTCTGGTCCATCTCCTTGAGACGGTAATATCTACATACATTTTTTTGAATATACAGTCCACACGAGAAATCTGTATATTCTCCCCTATTTGTTCACTTATTCAAGCACTTTATATATACCGCTATGGAGTTGTGGATATTTATTTTATGTTATAGCTTGTAATGCAACACTACATCGTTTATTTTGTTGCTCAAATTTTTCCAGCTTTGACTAGTGGGAGCTCTTTCAGTTGCCTCCTGTGTCTCTTTGGCTTCCCCTCGCTGTGTGTGTGTGTGTGTGTGTGTGTGTGTGTGTGTGTTGGGGGGGAGGGTACTTCTTTACTCTCTGGCACTATAAGATATCCCAAGCTCATTTTGCGCATTTCTTGCTGCAGTCCTAGAATTAGCCATTTCTCCAAGGAACCTCCTTTTATTGGAGAATGTTAGAAACCAAGATTTTGGCTCTGAGTGTGCTCATTGCTATCGATGATTGTTTTTCTAATTCTACCTCTCTGCATTATGTTTTCGTGATTTGCTCCACGTTTCTCTCAGTGATCACAACTGGTCACTTGTCTTCCATTTTTGTATCATATTAAGTTTTCATTAAAAAAGTATCTCACTGGGAATGCAAACTGGTGCGGCCACTCTGGAAAACAGTATGGAGGTTCCTCAAAAAACTAAAAATACAACTACCCTACGACCCAGCAATGGCACTACTAGGCATTTATCCACGGGATACAGGTGTGCTGTTTCGAAGGGACACATGCACCCCCATGTTTATAGCAGCACTATCGACAGTAGCCAAAGTATGGAAAGAGCCCAAATGTCCATCGATGGATGAACAGATAAAGAAGATGTGGCATATATATATATATATATATATATATATATATATACACACACACACACACACACACACATTAGTATATATGTGGTATATATATATATATATATATATATATATATGTACAATGTATATATATATACACAATGGAGTATTACTTGGTAGTCAAAAAGAATGAAATCTTGCCATTTGCAACTACATGGATGGAACTGGAGGGTATTATGCTAAGCGAAATTAGTCAGTCAGAGAAAGACACATATCCTAGGACTTCACTCATATGAGGACTTTAAGAGACAAAACAGATGAACATAAGGGAGGGGAAACAAAAATAATCTAAAAACAGGGAGGGGGGACCAGACATAACAGACTCATAAATATGGAGAACAGAGGGTTATTGGAGGGGGTGTGGGAGGGGGGATGGGCTAAATGGGGAAGGGGCACTAAGGAATCTACTCCTGAAATCATTGTTGCACTAGATGCTAACTAATTTGGATGTAAATTAAAAAAATAAAATTTAAAAAAAGTAAAAAAAAACAGGGAGTGGGACAAAACATAAGAGACTCTTAAATATGGAGAACAAACAGAGGGTTCCTGGAGGGGTTGTGGGAGAATGGGCTAAATGGGTAAGGGGCATTTAGGAATCTACTCCTGAAATCATTGTTGCACTGTATATTAACTAACTTGGATGTAAATTAAAAAAAACAAAGGGAAAAAGGGGAAAAAAATGTAACATCCAAATATCTTCTAAGACATTACCAAGCTACTATATTCACATAATTTTCTTCCTGAATGATACACACTGGCTTCATTTTATTGTATTCTTTTTTAAATACTGTTTTATTAAGCTTAATATATTTATCCAACAAGGGGAGGAAGAATGAAACTAGGAGCCCGACACGGGACTTGAACTCACAAACCGTGAGATCGTGACCTGAGCCAAAGTCGAACGCTTAACGGACTGAACCACCCAGGCGCCCCATCCAGCTACTGACTTTAGATGACTTCGTTTTTCGCACAGATTGCTACCCCAGAACCATCCAGTGTGAGCCCCAGGGCGCTCAGATGTAGAGAGCTCTTCAAAGTCAAGGCCGTCATTAGCGCCTTTCTGTCTTTAAGTAAATTGTAACCCTCACCATATCTTTCTCACCCAGAAACGTCGTAGGACAACCTAATCTCAATCCCGTCATGACGCCAGTGGCAGAGGCTACGTTCACCAAAGATGTCTCCAGGGTCCCCCGTGCACGTCTGCAACCATCAGACTGCAGTGCATGAGACCATTTGCCTAGATTTCTGCTCCCTGCCATTCCTTTCTAGAAAGGCTGTCCCAGACGCCAGCTCTCTGCAGCGCCTGGCTTTGGACTCCGCGAGCTCATCGCGGGTTCCACCTTGGGGCGTGTGCTGTTCTGGGTCGCACGTCGTTTCATCCGTTCGCACTGCGCCAGCTCCAGCTTGTGGGCAGTTCTGACGGGGACAGGGACCGTGAGCCTGGGTGACCCAGTTGTGGCAGCCCGTGTGCCCACAGGGGCGGGGAGCGACTCTGGCGCTGATAGAAATAGACGCCAGCCACAGCGGGGCCCCAGGCCGCCTCCCGCAATACCAATCCTGCTCTGGTCCATGTCTGGCCCAGCTGGCTTCACCTGACCCCAAAGGCTGGGATCCAAAGGCTTTGGCCCCAAAGGCTGGGATCCAAAGGCTTTGGCCCCAAAGGCTGGGATCTCGGGCTGATGTTATTTGGTCTCCAGAACTACCCACTGCGTGATCCAGAGGTCTGTGGTAAGCCACCCAATAAAAAGAGGGTGCAGCCCGGGGACCCTCCCCGAAGAGATAAGCTCTCACCAAACGACACTTCCTGTCCTCAAAACAATTCTTAGATCCTTGTATTCTTAGACCTCCAAGGCCAAGGCAACGCAGGATATTCAGCCTCCCATCTTTCCTCCGAGAAAGCGGGTAAGGAGAGACTGAGTGAGAGGTTTCACGCTACCCAACACTGCCTTTATTTATTTTTATTTTGTTGAGATTGTATTTATTTAAAAAGTTTTTCGTGTTCATTGATTTATTTTTAATGCTTATTTATTTTTGAGAGACAGCGAGAGAGAGCACGAGCAGGGGAGGGGCAGAGAGAGGGGGAGACACGGAATCCGAAGCAGGCCCCAAGGCTCCGAGCTGTCAGCACAGAGCCCGACGCGGGGCTCGAACTCGCAAACTGCGAGATCGTCACCTGAGCAGAGGTCTGATGCTTAACCGACTGAGCCACGCAGGTGCCCCGTATATCGTATTATTTAAAAAGAATTTTTTTAAACACGTATTTATTTTTTTGAGAGACAGAGACAGAGCATGAGCAGGGGA
Organism: Panthera tigris; assembly: GCF_018350195.1. NCBI lineage: Eukaryota > Metazoa > Chordata > Mammalia > Carnivora > Felidae > Panthera > Panthera tigris. The sequence continues at coordinate 10,660,578 of NC_056674.1, forward strand.
GGGGCAGAGAGAGAGAGGGAGACACAGAATCCAAAGCAGGCTCCGGGCTCTGAGCTGTCAGCACGGAACCTGACGTGGGGCTCGAACCCATGAACCATGAGATCATGACCTGAGCCGAAATCAAGAGTCAGATGCTTAACCGACTGACCCACCCAGGCAACTCTAACATTTTATTGTTCCGTAACCTCTACACCGAACGTGGGGCTCGAACCTACAACCCTGAGATCAAGAGTCACACGCTCCACTCCTGACTGTGTCCATCAGAAGCCCCTAACCAAGGCTATCTTTAAAAGTGTGGTAGATTTTATTTTCCAAAGATGCTCACAACAATGTCCACATCCCACATCGTCTTCTAGAGCCCTGTCTCTCTGGCATTTAGAGGTGGATTCTGGGGCATGCCTGGGTGGCTCAGTCAGTTGAGCGCCCAACTTTGGCTCAGGTCATGATCTCGTGGTTCAGGGGTTCGAGCCCCGCATCGGGCTCTGTGCTGACAGCCCAGAGCCTGGGGCCTGCTCCGGATTCTGTGTCTCCTTCTCCCTCTCTCTCTCTCTGCCTCTCCCCTGCTTGTCTCTGTCTCTCAAAAATAAATGCACGTTTAAAAAATTAAAATATATTTCTCCTTAAGTTTGTTCCGAGGATTTGGTGAGATTATACACCTAAAGTGCCTGGCCAAGAACATGGGCCAGAGTAAGAGCTCATTCACTATTGGTCATGATTTACCATGACTGGTGGACAGCTGGATGTTGACAGCCTTTTGCTGACAAGCCCAGTTGGTACTGGGTAGTCTCTCTTGAGCGATTAGGAACCTTCTTCTTGTTCTCTCATCGCCCACCAGTGGGCGCTCTGGTGACGTTAAGCTCACAGCTCATTGCCCCTTGTGTGCGGATCCGACTGTTCTGGGGACTGAGGGCTTGCGTGTCTTTATTTGAAGGGCACAGGACTCTCCACGCCTTTGTCAAAAACAAGAAATCGAGCAGAACCACAGGCTTTTATCCCCCTTGTGTTGGTGGGAGAAACGTGCAACGATCTTCTTCCGATTGAGAGAGGGAGGAGGCAAACCCTGCGCGCAGTTACTCCTTTTAATAATAGAAAGATGATGTTATCACCATGGCAACAAATGATCAAAGAAGACGACCAATCGGAATCACAGTCTTCTCCGGGAGGTTATTTTTCTCAAGAGAGAGCGACAATTTCTAGGCGACTCTCACAAGACTCTCTTGTTCACACGATCCTTCCAAGGACAGTCTTAAACGAACAGACCAGGTCGGTTCCAGGAACGCAAGCCTGGGGACGGCACCAGAAGAGATGGGTGTTCCTGGGAATGGTCACAGTCCGTCACCTTAGGGGGCAGGTTTTTTTCGATGGGCTTGATTATGCAAAAGAGTATCTGTGTGCACCTGCAGGGACGAGAGAACCTCCTCACCTCTTTGTTTACATTAAAAAAAAAATGATTTTTTTATTAAAAAGACCTTTTAATCCGAGCCCCTGGGTGGCCCGGTCGGTTAAGCGCCACACGTCAGCTCGGGTCATGATCTCCAGGTTCTGCGGGTTCCAGCCCCGCATGGGACTCTGTGCTGACGGCTCAGAGCCCGGAGCCTGCTTCGGATTCCGTGTCCCCCCCTCTCTCTCTGCCCCTCCCCCACCCACACTCTGTCTCTCTCAAAAATAAAGAAACATGAAAAATGTCTTTCCAATTTTATTAATTTATATTTAAGACAAAGAGAGAGTGCAGGGGAGGGGGAGAGAGAGAGAACCCCAAGCAGGAGTTCACACTGAGAGCACAGAGCCCCACACGGGCCCTGAACTCATGAACCTCGAGATCATGACCTGAACCAAAGTCACCAGTTGGTTGCTTAACCGACTGAGCCACCCAGGTGCCCCTGGCTGCTGCCATTTTGAAGCACTTAGTCTTGGGAGGGTTTGTCACACAGCAAGGGATACGTGACACACGTTTTGGGATCACGATCGGTGAGATCATATATATTAACCGTCTGATACGCTGAAAAATAGGAATTACCTTTATTATCACTTTCTACCTGCTGTGTCCCACCTCCACAGCCAACCCCTCCCAGATTCATATGTTGAAACCCTAACTCCCAACATCGTGGTATTTGGAGGTGGGGCCTTTGGGAGGTAATTCGGTTTCAATGAGGTCATGTGGGCAGGGACCCCACGATGGGATTGGTGTCCTTATAAGAAGAGAAAGAGATCCCAGGGCTTTCTCTGTTCCTCTCTCTCTCTCTCTCTCTCTCTCTGCCATACGAGCACACGATAAGAAGGCAGCCGTCTGCAAGCCAAGAAGCGGGGCTTCACCAGGAATCAAATCTGCTAGCATTTTGATCTTGGACTTCCCGGCCTCCAGAAAATAAATGCCTGTTGTTTAAGCTCCCCCCAGCCTGTGGTATTTTATTAATGAAGCCTGAACAGACTAATACACCGAGTCCCCTTTTCTGCCCAGAGGCTCAGCAGCCCTTGGGGTAACACGCCTCTCTCGTCCACCGCCATCCTTTACATGCCCCGGAACAAGGCCGTGCCCCAGATCAGCCTGAGTGGGCAGGGTCGAGAAAACGTTCTGTTTTCCTAGAATCCTTCCTTGGTTGTGGCAGGTGTAACAACCACCCTTCCTCTCGCTCCTTTTCCAGCCGGGCTTGGCCCAGAACAGAGATCCTCACATAGAAGCTGAGGGCGATGTAACAGAAGCCACTCTAGGTATTTCCAACCGAGGGAATTGAATGCCGGGGATTTATGACAACAGCATTGGAGAGGCCAGCAGAGCAAGAGCGAGACAAGGACGGTGGGGAGACCGAAAAGGAGGCGTGAGTTCCAGAGGCCAGGAGCCGCGGAAACAATTTTGCTTTAACGGTGACACCGTGTCCCCTTTATGGATACTCCAGTTCAGTCCTTGCACCTGTGAGGTTGCAGGTCTTCCTGTTTTAGGGGCATCTCCCAATTTTGAAATTTAAAAAAAAAAAATTAGAGGGACACCTGGGTGGCTCAGTCGGTTAAGCGCCCGATTTTGGCTCAAGTCACGATCTCACGGCTCATGAGTTCGAGCCCTGCGTCGGGCTCTGTGCTGATGGCTCAGAGCCTGGTGCCTGCTTCGGATTCTGGGTCTCCCTCTCTCTCTGCTCCTCCCCTGTTCATGCTCTGTCTCTCTCTGTCTCAAAAATAAATAAAGACGAGTAAGTAGATGTTCAAAGGGTGGGTTTTATGGTATGTGAGTCATATCTCAATAAAGCTCGACAAAGCTCAACAACGAAACTGCAATTGCTTTAACGTAAGTTTGCGTTTCCTTACATAAACTGACGAGAGGGGACATAGCACGCGGGTGCTTTCTGTGACTCCAGAAGCTTCTCTGTCATTTGTGCTCAAGGCGAATTAATTATTATTTTTTTAAGTTTATTTATTTTGAGAGAGAGAGAGAGAGCACGCATGAGCAGGGGAGGGGCAGAGAGAGTGGGAGAGAGAGAACCCCAAGCAGGTTCCACTATCATCACAGAGCCTGACTTGGGACTCGATCCCACCAACCATAAGATCATGACTTGAGCCAAAATCAAGAGTCAGACGCCTAACCTGACTGAGCCCCCCAGGCACCCCTGTTATTCCACTGTGTGTGGAGCCCAACGTGGGGCTTGAACTCTCAACGCGGAGATCGGGACCCCAGCCAAGATCAAGAGTTGGACTTTTATTTAAAAAAAAATTTTTTTTTATGTTTATTTTTGAGACAGAGAGAGACAGAGCATGAATGCGGGAGGGTCAGAGAGACGGAGACACAGAATCTGAAACAGGCTCCAGGCTCTGAGCGGTCAGCACAGAGCCCGACGCGGGGCTCGAACTCACGGACCGCGAGATCATGACCTGAGCCGAAGTCGGACGCTCAACCGACAGAGCCACCCAGGCGTCCCTGTTACGGTGTTAAAGATCAGAAGTGCAAGATGGACCTTTCACAAGCTAAGATCAAGACGTCGGCAGGGCTTTAGCGGAGAATCTGTTCTCTCTCTCCTTGTCTTTTCCAGTTTCTAGAAGCCACATGCTTTCCTTGGCCCGTGGCCCCTTTCTGCCATCCTCAAAGCTGCAGGACAGGCCTTTCCCATGCGGCCGCTCGTCAGGTTCTCCCTTCCTGTCCCACCTCCACTGTTAAGGGCCCTTACACTGGCCACACTTGGGTAACCCAGGATAACTTCCGTATTTTTAGGGAACTTGAGTTCACAGCTTGCATTCATAGGTTCCGAGGAATAGGACTCGGACATCTGCGGGGTCTCTTGTTGTGCCCTGCATAGGGCAGGGTTATTCTTTGGCGTGCGTGTGGACCCTAAGCATCATCCCTGGCCTCTACCCCCTAGATGACGGTAACCCTGCCCTTGAACCCAGCTGTGACACCCAGGAAATTCTCATTGCCAAATGTCTCTCAGCGTCAGCGCCCATTTGAGACTCGCGGTTCCAGGCCCCGGGGACCCAGAGGTGAGCGACACAGGCCAGTTCTTGCTCTCATGGGTTTTATGTTTCCCCAGTCGACCCAGCACATGTATCACACGTCACTGGGAGACGCTGTGTCCCCAGTCGCTCCATGCCAGTCTCCCGTTTATACCTTTGGAACGTGCAACCTATGGGTTGCACGTGATTACAGCCAAGGCCGGATGGAACCTGGGCTCTGGTGACGGGGCTGGGCAGGAGAGCCACACAGGAAGCCATCAGCACAGAGGGGGACATCGGGACCTTCCCTGAGCCATGGAACTCCATGCTGCCTCATGAGTGACAGGTGTCAGCCTCTGACTTTTGTCCTTAGTGCCTCTGCTCTCTCTCTGATGGCTTCCTGTCTGCCTCCCTGGGGTCTCCTCGTCCATGGTCTGCGCCCCTCTCGCGGCTGCCCTGCCGAGGCCAGACCCTGACGCTGCTAATCCCATGCTTTGCTCTCTCCTCCCTCCCCTCCCCACCTGCACCTTTGTCCTTAGCCTGCTGCGTTCATTTCCTGGGGCTGCTGTGACGAATCACCCCACACCGAGCAGCTTAAAACAACATGTATGAATTCTCTTACCGTTCTGGGGCACAGAAGTCTGGCGCGGGTCACAGGGGGTTTATTTTAGCTGTTGGCCTGGCCGTGTTCCTTCTGGAGGCCCCAGGGGAGAACGCACCTCCCGACCTCTTCCAGCCTCCAGAGGCTCGCCTGCCTTCCTGGGCCGGCGGTCCCTCCACCTGCAGGGAAGCATCTTCCTCTCCTGTCCCACCTCTGCTTCCCTCCTTCCCCCCCCACCTTGCACCCCTCTTCCCTTGTATTAGTTTTCTAGGACCGCTGTAACCGAGCGTCCCAAACAGGGTGGCTTGAGACAGCAGAAGGGTATTGTCTCATGGTTCTGGAGGCTAGAGGTTCAAAACTGAGCCCTTCCTTGCCTCTTCCAGCTTCTGGGGGTGGCCTTGGCGGTCCCTGGCTCGTGGCTCCCGTTGTGTTGCAAGTGGAACCACCCACCCAGATAACCCAGAAGATTCTCCCCGTCTCCACAACTTTTACCGATCTTACCTTTTTATTTAAAAATGTTTAATGTTAATTTTTGTGAGAGAGATAGAGAGACAGAGTGCGGGCAGGGGAGGGGCAGAGACAGAGGGAGACACAGAATCTGAAGCGGGCTGTCCAGACTCTGAGCTGTCAGCACAGAGTCTGACGTGGAGCTCGAACTCACAAACAGTGAGAGCATGACCTGAGCCAAAGTCGGATGCTTAACCCACTGAGCCACCCAGGCGCTTCTTTTCTTATCTTATCTTATCTTATCATCTCAACTCATCTTATCTTATCTCATCTCATCTCATCTCATCCTGAGATCAAGACCTGAGCTGAGATCAAGAGTTGGACGCTTAACCCACTGAGCCACCCAGGCGCTTCTTATCTTATCTTATCTTATCTTATCTTATCTTATCATCTCAACTCATCTTATCTTATCTCATCTCATCTCATCTCATCCTGAGATCAAGACCTGAGCTGAGATCAAGAGTTGGACGCTTAACCCACTGAGCCACCCAGGCGCTTCTTATCTTATCTTATCTTATCTTATCTTATCTTATCTTATCTTATCATCTCAACTCATCTTATCTTATCTCATCTCATCTCATCTCATCCTGAGATCAAGACCTGAGCTGAGATCAAGAGTTGGACGCTTAACCCACTGAGCCACCCAGGCGCTTCTTATCTTATCTTATCTTATCTTATCTTATCTTATCTTATCATCTCAACTCATCTTATCTTATCTCATCTCATCTCATCTCATCCTGAGATCAAGACCTGAGCTGAGATCAAGAGTTGGACGCTTAACCCACTGAGCCACCCAGGCGCCCCCACAACCTTAATTTAAACATAGCCACACATTCCTTTTTGCCATGGAGGGTAACATTCATGGGTCCCAGGGATTAGGATGTAGGTATTTCTCGGGGGTCAGGATTCTGCGTACCACACAGCCGTCTCTCCGAGCTCTAGGCTTGGGTGGCCGGAGGCCTCCTGGATGCCCCCTCCCTGGATGCTCAATGCGTTATTTTTAGTATAAGTATATCCCAAGGGTTGCATGGGATATACTTATACTTTATACCAAAAGAAATTTTTGTTTTTCAAAATTCAAATTTAGCTAGTCATCCTGTGTTTTTTCTGGCAACGCAACTACGAAGTTAAAATTGTTATGGGGCGCCTGGGTGGCTCAGTCGGTCAAGCGCCCAACTCCCAATTTCGGCTCGGGTCACGATCTCACGGCGGTGAGATCGAGCCCCCGGTCGGGTTCCACACTGAGCGTGGCGCCTGCTTGGGATGCTCTCTCCCTCCCTCCCTGCCACTGCTCCTGTGTGCATACTCTCTCTCTCTCTCTCTCTCTCAAAAAAAAAAAAATTTGTTAGAAATAAAACTTCCCATCTTGTCACGTCCCCTGCCGTTCGCCATCCCTTCCCACCAGATGGAGCCCTGGTCACATTGATTATCACCTTAGCCTGTCTCCTTAGGAGAGGCGACCTCTAGCATGGCCTCCTGGTATTCGCACGATCCTGGGGTCTATGCCCCTGTGAGTGTAGGCTGGTCCTAGTGACAGGCTTCTAACAAATACATGGCGAAAGGGACGGGATGTCCCTTCAGGGATTAGGTTACAAAAAGACTGACTTCTGTCCTGGCCACACTCCCTGTCTTGCGGGGCCTGGCTGTCATATTGGAAGCTGCCGGATGGACAGGCCCTCGGGCGGGGACTCATGTCTGTCCCCAACAGCCTGGGAGCCCCTGAGGCCTGCCCACGGCCAGGTGAGTGAGTTTGGAAGCAGTCTTCCCCCTCGAGATGACAGCAGCCTTAAAAAAAAATTTTTTTTAATGTTTATTTATTTTTAGAAGGGGGGCGGGTAGGGGCACAGAGAGAGGGAGACACAGAATCGGAAGCAGGCTTCAGCACAGAGCCCGATGCGGGCCTCGAACCCATGGACCGCGAGATCACGACCCGAGCCGAAGTCGGACGCTTCACCAGCCCAGCCACCGGGCACCCCAGCCAAGTCCTCAGCTCCGTCCCTCCTACAGGAACGCCCTTGACATTGGACACATCAGGATGAGTGGGAGAAACACTGTTCCATAGAAACTTCGCTTCTGACGGAAGGAACGATCAGAGGAAGGGTGGCTATTTTGGGGTCCAGAAACAACAAATCTAGAAGAGCCTTGGGCTCTTATTTCAACGTGCTCGTGGAAGGGAAGTGATCTTTCCTGATGTGATGGAGAAGACCCACGACGATTTATTCTCACCTTCTTGAAGCCGATTCTTCCCCCCCCCCCCCCCCCCCCGGAAGCTGATTCTGTAGATGGATTTTATGATGCAAAATAGTATCTCTCCCACTGCCACTGCGGGAGAGAAAGAATATCTCCATCTCTCTCTCTCTTTCTCTCTCAATGTTTAAAAATTATTTTTGCAGTGGGCATGAGGTCACGTCAGTCACCGATAGTGTTGATTGGCTGATCTAACAGCCACTAATAACTCCTCTCCCATTTACCACCTCATACTAAAGTGGTGAAAAAAGCCAGCTCTCCTTTTTCCTAGACTCCTTTGTAGGGGCAGGTAGGCAGTGACCCAGTTCTGGCCAATGAGTGCGCTGGCCGCTTTTGGGAAATAGGTTTGTGACTGGATAAAAGAGGAGAAGCAGGATAGGAGAGGGCTGTCACCACCCCACCTATCCATTTTTTTACCTGTTGTGGGAGAAGGTGATGTCCGGAGCTCAGCAGCCATGTTGTGACCGTGAGGCAATAAACTGGAAGGCAAAGAGCAACATTTGGAAGAATAGAACAATTCTGGGTTCTCAATAGCATACTTGACCTGCTAATTAAACCCAGAAGCCTCTTTCCTCCAAAGCTGTAATTGAGAAACTAAGAAATATCTTTATATCTTTGTGCCTGCTATCAGTTTGGTTTTCTCTGATTTGTAACCAAAACATCCCTAGCTGACCCGTGCTCACACTTGAGCAGGGCTCCCAAACTCAGATATCCATAGAGAGACCAGGCAGCTGATGTGAGGGAGAGAAGTGGGCTGAACAGGGACTCTAGGCACCTCTAGATTTTGTTCAAGTAGAAGACAGAACTTCTTTGGGGGTGCCTGGGTGGCTCAGTCGGTTAAGCGTCTGACTTTAGCTCAGGTCACGATCTCCCTGTTTGTGAGTTTGAGCCCTACTTTGGCCTCTGCACTGTCAGCACACAGCCCACTTTGGATCCTCGGTCTTCCTCTCTCTCTGTTCCTCCCCACTTGTGCGCATTCTCTCTCTCTCTCTAAAAAATAAACATTGAAAGAAAGAAGGAAAGAAAGAAAGAAGGGAAGAAGGAAAGAAAGAAGGAAAGGAGAGAAAGACAGAAAGAAGGAAAGAAAGAAAGAAAGAAAGAAAGAAAGAAAGAAAGAAAGAAAGAAAGAAAGAAAAGGAAAGGAGAGAAAGAAAGAAAGAAAGAAAGAAAGAAAGAAAGAAAGCAAGCTTTTTTGACCTTAATCAGCCTCACCCTGGTCAGGGGGTAGTCAAGCGACTCAGTACTGGCCAAAGGTATATAAAAGGAGGTCTGCTGAGGAATTCCGGGAGAAGGTGTTCCCACCCTTAACAAAGAGAAATTTCCTGCTTTCTGCGGTCCCCTGCGTCCTGTCTTTGAACATGGTGTGTGATGTGATGTCTGGAGCTGCGGCAGCTATCTTGTGACTCTCCTCTTGTGAGGAGAGGCCAGGAGAATCACAGACTCTGAAACTGACATTGTTGGGCTGCTAATTCAAACCCCAGCAACTTCCACCACTTGACTTTCTTGCCTGTGTGTGAGCCACTATATGCTGAAGATTCTGTGGCTTGTCCCAGAAAATCTCCTTAATGGTGCACTGGGCTCCCTTTTTTGCCCTGTAATGATTCTCTGCTGTAATTTCACTGCCTGTCTCACTGTTCCCTAGATCTAGACAGGGCAGAAACTGCAGATTCCTGCACAGGCAGAAGGTGCTTTCCAGAAAAGAAGGAATTTGCCCGTGAGGCCATTACAGACCTTTTACCTCTTACCCCCAAGCCAAATCCTAATGCAGGAGCCCGCGCTGGGATGGAGAATTGGAGAAAATCAGCTAGCCCGTTGCTTTCGCAGGAACTTCTGAGGGAGCCACGTGTCCCCCGCTGCATGTGTGGTTTTCATTTTCATGAGTTAGGCAGAAGATGAACCAGGAATGGTCAGGATCTCCGTGCTGCTTTCATACTCTGCCCGGACACTCTCGGATGCTCTTCCCTTCCAGAGGTGGAGCTTACGTCTACTCCCGGTGAGTGAGGTCTGGACACAGAGGCTCACTTTCAACAAACGGAAAATGGCAGGAGTGGCTGCGTGTGGCTTCTGAGGCATTGTATGAGAAGGCATCGAGGCCTCCGTATGCTCTCCCTCTGCCAACGCTCGTTCTGGGGGAAGCCGACTGCCGCGTCAGTCCCACGGGGAGGCCTACGTGAGGAGAGGCACTGGCTGTCCAGCCAACAGCCACGGGAGTGAGCCACCTGGGAAGCACGCCCTCCGGCCCCGTACGAGCCTTCGGATGACAGCGGCCCCAAGCCGACATCCTGATTGCACATGCAGGACAGACCTCGAGCCAGAAGCACCCAGAGGCAGCTCCCAGATTCCTGACCCTCAGAAAATGTGAGATAGGAACCCACATTGTTGTTTTACGGTGCTAGGCTTGGGGACAATTTCCAACCCAGCAATAGGTGACCCGTACAGACTCTTCGTGGTTCCCCGTCCTGGTTCCGGGGAATATGCTGTTAATTTCTTTGGAGCAGTATCACTTAGGGGGATAGAGAATCTGTCATCCTCCTTGTTTTATGATTTTCCCTTCATCCCTAATCATGTCCAAAGATTCCATACCTGTGGTTCATGAATGCTGCAGCAACAGAACGCGGAATCGGAGTCGGTGGTGGCTGAAGAAGCCGTAAAGCCCACCGAGGAACCTTGGCATTGATAGGACGGATCCGAGACACGTGACTCCCTGCGTGGCCTTCACCCACAGTGAATACGGTGGGGGCCCAGACCCCAAAAGAGGGGGCCGGGGAGGAGAAGAGGAGGTGCCCCGCCCCCACTGCAAGTCCTGGGACCACAGCTGGAGAAAGAGAGAGAAGGAGGATGGAGTTTGAAACAGAATTGGATGGGGGCACCTGGGAGGCTCAGTCAGTCGAGCGGCCGACTTCGGCTCAGGTCACGATCTCGCGGTTCGGGAGTTCGAGCCCCGCCTGGGGCTCTGTGCCGATGGCTCGGAGCCTGGAGCCTGCTTCGGATTCTGTGTCTCCCTCTCTCTCTGCCCCTCCCCCGCTTACACACACACACACACACACACAGACACACACACACACACACACACACACACACTCCCTCTCTCGAAAATTAAATGAATGTCAAAAAAAATTTTTTTATTTTAAAAAATAAACAGGATTGGAGGAACTTTTCTCCCACCAAATGTGATTGGGCTGGGCCCAAAAGCCATTGAGGGATGGGAAAGGAAGACTGCAGGTGGTCCATACAGGTGCGGACACAAAATGAAAAGGTTTCGTGTCTCCCCACTCTGCACCCACTCGATTTCAGAGCTCTCAGTGACATCAGTGTGTACAGCCTGGAGCTGGGGAAGCCCATTTCCAACCCGCTTCCTCGGCCGGTCCCTGTTGGGGAGGGGACCAGGTCTTTCTGCTCTCTCTCCTTCGTCCAGAGAAGACGGCTGCAGGCAGAAATGACACAAAAATACTTAAAACCCATATGGCCAGCACCCAGAGGGTCGCTGGCTAGAATCCCTGCTAGAGCACAGACCAAGGACCAGGGGGCCAAGTGGGTTATCAGCCTTGAACGTGGGGCCCTCTTATCTCCAAATTACAAATGCGTCCCTGCTCTGGGCCTGAGAAGCCTGGGTGTGGACAAGGCTTGTACTGGGTGAGGCGACCCGGGGCGGGGAGTGGTGGGTGTGTGTGGGGGAAACAGGCTGCAGATCGGTGACGGGGCAGTCCCAGGGTGGTGGCCCAACCTCAGACACTCCCCTCCCCCTTCATCCAGAGCACATTGAGGCCAGACCAGAAGGCTCCATTCGCTTTCCTGAGGGGCCCCAGGGGACAGGGGCTCCAGGAGAGGAGCCCAGAGATGCTCCGCCCTCCTGCCCCGCCCCCAGGCGGCTGCAGAGGCCACTCAGACCAGGGCCATCGCCCCCAGGGAGGACGGGCTTCCTCCCCAGCCCCAGGGCATCCTGACTGCTGCCAGGTGATCTCAGTCACTGTCCCTTGGAGGTCCCTGCAGCCCTGAGGGAGACTCCTTCCCGTGCAACTGAAGCATTCTGGTGTCCCGAGGTGGGGGTAGGACAGTGCAGTCCGGCCGTGGGGACACCCCCAGGCCCCTGTGCCTTCCTGGAGACGTGGAGGGAGGGCCCTCCTGGCACGATGGGCCCGTCACCGCCTGGGGACGGGAACTCTGGCCCAGGCACACACGCAGCCCCAGGACAAGGGGACGAGAAACAGCGGCCAGCCCAGAACCAGGGTCCACTTCCCCACCCAGACACCGCCGGGCACCGAAGCAGCTACGCGGGGACAGCAGGTGCTGACCGGACAGCGCAGAGCCAAGAGCCTGGGGGATCAGGGCTGGGCTGCAGCTCCCTCCTGGGGACATTCCGTCCTCCCAACACAAGACCCTGGGCGGCTCCTGCACTGGCTGGACTGGCCCTGCCCCCTCAGGTGCCCCCTCAGGGTCCTTCCCCGTGTTTAATTCACTCAGAGAGAAACGGGGACCCTTCATCTTCTTAAGCCGGGGCTGCAAAGCCAGCGCCTAGGGGTCGGTCAGCCCACGGGACCCGAGGAAGGGGACAGCTGTAGGGACAATGGGGATGGGGGGTGAGGGGACCCCAGGCCTGTTGGAAGTGCGCTGCCCTCACTGCCACGGACACAAGCCAGAAATCTGGATTTTATGTGATCTACCCAGAGGTGCAAATTTTGGCCAATAATTGAGATGTCTGGGGATCCCTGGGCGGCCTGAGTGGCAGATTCAGCCCGGGACGGTGGCAGGTGGCCGGCCTTGGCCTTGAGGAGCTGGGTCCCTTGCCTCAGCTGTGGCTGAGGGGGGCAGGGCTGGTGCTCTCTCCCTTTCTTCCTCCTCCTCCTCCTCCTCCCCTGCCCCCACCCTTCCCACCTCTCCTCTCTTCTCTTCTCCCATGGGACCTCTCCCCTCCCCAAGGGACTGCCCCCTCTGCCCCTCACATTCCTCTCTCTGGAATCATCTCCTCCCTCAAGCAGGGAGGATCAGCCTTCAGGCCTCGGCTACACGTGGGGAGAGTGGGTGTCAACCCTGCCCAGCTGGGTGGCGGGGGCTCCATCCCAGATCCCAGGCCCCGTGACACTGGCTGGAGTGGGGGGACAGTGGCCCACAGACGCTGGCCAGAAGCAGGTCTCCGGAACCATGAGGGCCTCACCGAGAGCCAGAAGGAACTCTCTGGCATGGCTGGCCTCCCCACTGCCCCATTCCCCCCACCCCCCCCCCGTCACACCCCCCATGCTAACCGGGTGGCACCTGGGTGGGCCGAGACACCGGCCCATCACCTGGGGCTGCTGCCTTCCGGAGGGGCCGAATCTCTTCCCTTCTTCCCTGGGGATCCGGCCACCTGCAAAGGAGGGACAGAGAGGGACCCGGGAGGCCGGCGGCGGGTGGCTCAGCAGAGCGCGGGTCCCAGGGTGAAGCCAGGAGGCCGCCTCTGTGGCAGGGCGTCGGGGGAGGGGGTTGCCGGGATGCGGGGGTGAGGCCGCGCGTCTCCGGGTTCCCCTAGCGGCACTGGGGGGGGAACCTCTGGCCGCCACGACCCTTCTCACTACCGGCCGACTTGGAGACGGCGGTGGGGGAGGGTGAGCAGCTGACCCCTGGCCTCGCCGGCCTCCGCAAAGGCCCCGGCGCCCCTTCTTTCCCGGTTCACCGCCTTCCCCTCGCGAGCGACGCCAGCCCCACCCCACCCCCACCCTGCCGCGGCCTCCGCCTCCGCCTCCCCTGCCCCCACCCCGGCTCCTGCCCGAGCCCGACGGGGCGGCGCCCGCTTGGCCCGCGGCCTCCTGGACGCCCCGGCCTCGGGCCCGACTCCCCGCTCCCCGCGGCCTCCGGCGCCGCCTCCGAGCCCGCGCCCCGCTCGCCTCCCGCGCGCCCGCACCTCCCGCCTTCCCAGGCGCCTTCCTTGGCGTCGCTCGTCAGCCCCGCCGGGTCCCCGCGCCCGTGGAGGGGGGCTCGGGCTCGGCCAGGCTGGAAATGCGCTCCCGGCGGCTCCCGCGGCCCGCGGCCTTCCGCAGGACCACGGCGTCCACCCGGCGGCCCGCCTCGTCCACCTTCTCGCGGGCTCCGCGAGTGTCCCGGCGCGGGACGGGCAAGACCGCGGGGAGGGCCTCTGTCTGGCCTCGCTTGTCGCTCCAGCCCAGTGACTCCATCACCCAAGCGACTTTCAGCATCTCCCCTCCCCGCCACGGGCCCACGGGGCCCACGGGTCCGCACAGGCCGCGATGGCCACAAACTCGGGACTGTCCACCCTCTCGTCTCCTGGCTCCCCGCGTCGCTGTCCCTGGGCTCCTGCTGCCATGTGTCTCTCAGCGCCAGCAGGGCCACTAAAGCCGGGCCGCGCCCCCCTGGGCGCCGGGCTTCTCCCCTGTGGAGGCTGAGGGCCTCGCCCCCCGGGGCTCTGCCTCCGCCCGCTCCTGCTTGGCTTTGTCCGTCCCGTCACCAGGGCCAAGAACTCGCGGGGACCCGCTCCTCTGCCCGCGTCGCTCTGCAGGGTCCACTCCTTCTTCCCGAGCTCCTTGGCGGCCTCCTGGAGCGGGCGTGGAGTCCTGGATCACCAGCCCCAGAGAGTCGTCGGACTCCCGCCTGGCTCTCTCTCCTGGCCCTGCTGGGCCCACCTGTTGCCTCTGGCTGTGTTTCTGCGAGGCCGGCGGCCCTTCCCTGGGGGGGAGCCGGCCTGCCTGGGAGCGGGCCCTGAGCCCTGGGCCTGGGTCTCCGAAGCGAAGCGGGAGAGGGGGGCGTGCCCCCGGGGCCTCCAGCGCCTGCGGCCCGCCTCCGAGGGCCCCTCATCCAGCAGCAGGCCTTTCATCTGCCTCAGGACCCTTGTGTCCTCGGCGCGGTCGTGACACAGAACCCTCCGGACGCCGCCCTTGCCGGGGATCTGTCTGGGCACGGAGGCGTGATTTATGGCCTCGGCAAACTCCACCGGGCGGCCTCGGCCTTCTGGTCCCTCGCGGCCCTAGTGTTGCACAGCCTGCAACGTGCTGGGGGGGAGGGCAGGAAGGCCGGCTGCAAGACGGCTTCGACGGCCGCCTCCTCCAGGCCCTCCGGGATGCCGGTGACCAGTAGGGCCCCGTGCATGTCCGCGCGCAGCCCCCTGCCCCAGTGGCGCAAAGCCTGGTGGCCATGGTGCCTCCTGCCCACGGGCACAGACCGCCGGGGGGGGGGGGGAAGCCCGCAGCGGACTCGGGCTGGGGCGCCCTGTGCAAATCCGGCCCTGGAACAGCGCTGCAGGCCTTGGGGTGCAGGTTCCAGCAAACGTGGCAAGGCTGAGAGCTGGGGGTCTCGGGGCTCCCTCTGCCTCTAGCCGGCTGATGCGGCGGCCTTTCTGACGCCCCCTCTCCTGGGCTCTTGGAGGATCCGGGGGTGGGGGGGGGGAGCTTACGTGTCTTTGCTGGTTTGACCAGGCTCCCTGCAGGCTTGGCCTTGAGACCAGCCTGGGTGAGGTGTCTGGGAGCAGCACCCTCCCCCCACCCCCTCCACCCAACTGCTGGCCCCTCCTGGGTTGGATCCCTGGTCTCCCGCTCCAGCCAAGTGTGAAACAGGCACCGCCTTCTTCTTCTTCATTCTGGCAGTTTCTCTCTGCCAAGCCTGGTGCTGGCATCCGTCTCTCTCCGAGGTGGCTGTTGCCATCTCCATGGCAACCACTTTTAGGCTGTTGCCAGGGGCTGAGCATTTGTGTTAAAGAGCTCACTGGGCCCTTTCATGATTCAGGACCGTGCATCTCACCCAGAGAACTGGGTCTCACTGACCCGGGGCCAATCTCCTGGAACCGGGCTTTTAATTGTGGGGGGGGGGGTGTTACTCTGCATCTGGGGTGAGTTTAATGTTCAGGGCCGGAGGGCAGGGTCTGAATTGAAGCTAAACCTGGGTGTGACAGGGCAAGAGAAGCCTTGCTCAGGCAGGGCTGCATGCCCAGAGGTGGCCGGATGAGACCCAGGCTGAGCGGGCGGGGCTTTGGGCTTCCGGGGAGAGCCCCTGGGACACCACTAATAATCATATCATAGGGACCCCTAGGAGCTCACTTTAATAATATCTCAATAACTGTCCCCATGGACACTCAAAGCGCTGCCCCAGTGTGTTTCAGGGCTGCCACACCCCACGATGCTTCCAGAACGGTCTCCTCAAGCCCCGGGCCTTGCCCCTCCTCTCCCTGGCCCACCCCTCCTCTCTGGGCACACTGTGGTGGTGAGCCAGTCCCAGACCACAGGAGGAACGCCCCTCCTTCTATCTGGGCAAGATATGAGATGTGAAACCAGTGATTTTCTGTTTCTTTTTTAGGTTTATGTATTTTTGAAAGAGACAATGTTTGAGTGGGGGAGGGGCAGAGAGAGAGAGAGGGGACACAGAATCTGAAGCAGGCTCTGTGCTGTGCTGTCATCAGAGACCCGACGTGGGGCTCGAACTCACGAACCATGAGATCATGACCTGAGCTGAAGTTGGACACTTATCTGACTAAGCCACCCGGGCGTCCCTCTTTTTTTTGAGGAGGGGGGGAGGGAGCACGTGAGTGAAGGGCAGAGAGAGAGAGAGAATCCCATGAGGATCAGAGAGAGAGAAAGAGAGAGAGAGAGAGAGAGAAGCGGGTCTTGCCCGAAGCAGGGCTCGAACTCCCGAACCGTGAGATCATGACCTGAGCCCAAGTCAGATGCTTACCCGACTGAGCCACCCAGGAGCCCTCAGTGATGTCTTTCTCCTCAGCCCACCTGTGGCCGAGATGCCAGTCTGCCCAAGCATGGGTCTGTCTTGCAAACACCGTGTCTGACAAATTGCTCGCTGATGGTCTGCTCCAGCGGGGGCAGTGAGTGAGACTGCCTTCACTGGTCCCCTGTTGGTATGAGACCTGGGGTCCCTGGAGGGAAGCGAGAAGCCCCAAGAACGTATGGCAAGTGGTGGTGCTGGGTCTGAGAAACCGGGAAGACCCTTTTCTTTATCCCTCCAAGCCCTGTCCCAGCCCTTGGAGCCAGAGGTGTTATCTGCCAGGCACGGAGAGCCCCACTGCGCACCTTCTCTTGGGGCAGGGCTTGCAGAATGTTTTAGGGGGCACATTACACAGCACTCGTTGGATCCCAAGTGCAGAAACCCAAATTATCCTGGATTAAGCAGAAAAGGAATTCATCGGCTGGTGTTACTATAAATGTTCGGGTTGATTGGCTTCAGGCATGGCTGGTTCCAAGGCCCTTTCATTCATTTTTATTCAGCCAGAGACTGAGGACCGACTCCCATTGGACCAGTTGGGTCACGTGCCTGCAATCACAGGGATTGGGAAGGGGAATGAGTCCTCTGATTGGCCAGGCTTGGGTGTGTGAGGGTTAGTGGTCCCCACAGGAACCACCTGGTCCGTGGTGGGGGAGGGGGTTCCCACAATCACATAGAGACGTGAGCATTAGCAGGGAAAGGCCTGGATTCTCGGGGGGGGGGGGGGGGGGGGAATGGGCCGGAAGAGCTGAAGCCGGTTCTGGGTCAGGGAACAGCAGCTCCCTCCCCAGAACGGCTGCGCATCTCCTGGGTGAGGGTCACTGCTCTCCCTCCCGCGGGAGGTGACACTGAGCTGAGCCTGGAGGGAGGAGGTGGCCCTCTGCGGGGTAGCGTAAGGGAAGAAGTGCCTTCCAGGTGGCTGGTTTACAAGGGCCCCAGTGGCCAGATCGAACGGTTGGTGGGGGGGCGGAGTGTGGCTAAGGGGGGGAGTGCCAGGGCCAGGCCCGTGGGGACTGGTGGATGTGACCAAGGAGCACAACTTTGTTGGGTCGCCAAGGTCAGAGCTGGAA
Source organism: Panthera tigris (assembly GCF_018350195.1). NCBI lineage: Eukaryota > Metazoa > Chordata > Mammalia > Carnivora > Felidae > Panthera > Panthera tigris. The sequence continues at coordinate 10,678,107 of NC_056674.1, forward strand.
GCTTCTTTTCAGTTTAGCTGCTGGGTGACCCTGGGACAGTTAAACAACGCCTCTGAGCCTCGCTTTCCTCCTTCGTAAGTTACTCTGAGCTGCCGCGTGGGGTTAGGCGCCTGGCGGCTGCAGCGCACTCCTAGGACGCAGTAGGGCTTTGGGTAGAAGGGCTCCGCGGCAATCCTCTCCGTTATGATCCATTTTTGTCTGTCGGGGAGCCTGAGGCCCCTGCGGGAGGGATGTGCTGGCTCAGCGCGCCCTCTGGTGGGCGCTTGGGGACACGGCTCAGAAAAGAAAGAAGCCAGAGCGTTACAGATCCTTCCTCCCTCTCTTCTTCCTCCTCTCCCCTCCTTCCTCCTGGCTTTCTTTGCTTATCTTCCTTCCCCACACGCTCTCACAGAGCCTGCTCCCGCCTAGCGGGAGACCCAGCCACGACTGAGACAGCCCAGGCCCTGCCCTCCTGGGGTTCACAGTCCCTTAGGCGGTGGGGTGGGGGGACACAGGGATCCCTCCCGAGGGGAGCTTCACGTGCGACCCCTGTGCTCCAGGCTGGACAGACCCCCGGGGAGGAGGGCAGGACTGCAGTGTGCAGGGGCCTCAAGGGCCGCCGCGAGGAGGGCACTGGAGCCATAGAAAGGGGAGAGGCAGGGTCAAGTTTGTGACTCCTTGTGGAGGACGGGTGTGAGCTCCCTGCCCCCCACCCCACCCTAGGGCGAGTTCTGGGTGGCTCTGCTGGGATTGAGGGAGAGTCTGGCAGGCCACTTGGGGCGGGCTCTGTCCTTGCACGGGCAGGAACGACCTCCTGGCTCCCACAGCGGGGCGAGAGTGGGCGAGGGATAGCGGACACTGGGTTTCTGTGTGTGTCTCTAGGTGTGTGTGATGTGTGTTAGAGGTGGGTGTGTGTGAGGGGTGCAGGGGCTTTTGTAAATGTGTTGGTCAGTGGGATCGTGTCATGGGCAGGTGCGAGCCCAATGCCTCAACTTGAACGGAGCTAACCTCTGACACCAGCCCGCTCGGGTCCCCCCCCCCCCCGCCCCGGGGCGAGATAGATCCGATCCTTGAACCTGAGACCGCGGTGTCCTACCTGGGACCCCCTCCCCCAACTCTGTCCCCCGTCTTGGGCAAATGGCAGGTCCTACAACGGCGGGGAGGGAACAAGGAAGGAGCCATCACCTTGCACTCATTAGACAGACAAATCTTTGAAGGCTGGATAACGTCCCGCGTTGGGAGAGGGGGTCGGGGCCCTGGAATCCTCAAGCGCTAACGGTGGGGGCGTGAACGGGGACAGTCCTTGCACTGGGTGGCTTGGGGGACTTGGGAGAGTGAGCAGTCCACAGACCCTACCTCCCGGCAATCTGCATCTGGGACGCGTGCCAGGGACTGTCCCACTCGGCCCAAGAGGATGGGGCGAGGGTGTGGATCGTCACGTCTTTAGCAGCGTGCCATAAAACCACTTCGTGCCATAAAACCACAACTTTTGCCTACGCTCACGGATTCTGCGGTCAACAGCGCTGAAAGGGCGCCGTTGGGAACAGCTTCTCTCAGCCCTACGAGGTCTGGGGTCTTGGTCGAGGTGACACCAACGTCAAAGGCCTGGGAGCCCTTGGAAGCTTCGCCTCTCCTGTGTCCAGGGCCTGGTGTGGGGTGGCCTGACCGGAGGACTGGCGTGCCTCCAAGTGGTCTATCCGTGTGAATCAGGCGTCCTCGCAGCCCGGCAGCTGAGTTGCACACAAAAGCCTTCCGTTGCTGGCCTTGGAAGCCCCAGGACACCCCGTGTTATGGTACAGGTTTCACAATTCAAATCACCTAGGAAATAAATCAGTTCTAAAATGAAGGTCATGATAGTCAAGCAAACATGATTTTAAAAATGCAAGCTTATCTTAAATGTGTCACAAAGAACTTCCCGCCACACGTTATCACTGGGGGCAGCCGCAAAGCTCGCCCAGGTTCAGGTTCAAGGAAGGGGGATGCGGACGCCCACCTCTGGGGACGACCCGGAACTCGCAGCCGTGTCTTAAAACCGTGATCAGTGTCTCGCCTTGGAGGAGGGGACGATAAAGAGGTAAAATGGGCTGAGTTCTCGTTGTGCAATTCCACCCGGCGGGCAGAATTACAGACGAGACGTATTAACGACGGTCCCTCTGAGACACGTTACCCACAAGGGCTCTAAGCAAAGGATGCTTTGAGTAACCAAAGCGGGGAACAGCTCTCAGACAAGTTATCCAGGGGCGCCCGGCTGGCTCAGCCGGTGAAGCGTCCGACTTCGGCTCAGGTCACGATCTCGCGGTCCGTGGGTTCGAGGCCTGCGTCGGGCTCTGTGCTGATGGCTCAGAGCCCGGAGCCTGCTTCCGATTCTGTGTCTCCCTCTCTCTCTGCCCCTCCCCTGCTCGCGCTCTGTCTCTCTCTCTCAAAGATGCATGAAAACATCAAAAAACTAAATAAGTAAATACATTAATTAATTAAATAGCTATTATTTTCCCAAATCAACCAATTCAAGAGGAGAATGGCGTTGTGTTACGTTCTTGCAACTCTCCTTCGCGTCTGATTCAACAGAGGTTACTGGATCGTCCTACCCGCTTCTGCGTTCAGCCAGTTGCAACATCGCCACGCCGCGTAGCCTCTGGAGAATCCCACCGAACACTGGTGAGAGACTGAGAGTGAAAAAGGCAAATAACGCGTTAGTCCTCTCGTGACCACAGGTTTGATCCCACGGACCCCCTGAAATGCCTCTGGGAACCCCTAAGGGTTCCTGGAGCACACTATGAGAACCCCTGTCCCTATGGTTGCTTTTACCACTTCACAAGCAGGCTCGGGTTTTTTGTTTTGTCCTGTTTTCCTTCCCCTCAGACACAGGGAGGTGGGAGAAGAATTGTGCCAAGCGTTTGATATGCCCTTCTCTTCCAGCTGTTTCTATGGGAACCGTGGAGGCAACAGCCAGGGCTGGGCAGGACCCTCGGGCTTCCTACCGCCCTGCCTGGCTGGTGCCCGTGTGATCGTTCGCTCACAGGGCTCAGGGTTCAAGGCCTACTCCGATCCTGTGCCCTGGCGCTTCTGCAATGTTTCCATTTCTTGGGTGCCACAGTCTTCTTCCAGAAGTTTCTGAGACTCTCTAATTCTCTACTTGGCTTCTGGGACCATGTCCCCACCCACTCTGCCCCACTTCCCGCGCCCCCCCCCCCGCCTCCCGGGAGAGAAATGAATGGGGCCAGCTTCTGGGGGGACACAGCAGCCAGAAAGTGGGGTGAAGAGGACAGATGATCGCACCTGCCGTTCATGACCAAGTGTGGATGTAGAGGTAAGGGGAGGGGAGGCCAGATGGAATTACTTGGAACTGGGGCACAGACACTAGAATAAAAGCGGGCATGGTCAGTGGCAATGAAAACCGTGTTTGGAAAGACGTGTCGTGGGGGCGCCTGGGTGGTTCAGTCGGTTAAGCGTCCAACTTCAGCTCACGTTGTCGGACAAGTGAATAAAATACGCCAAAGGTGGCCCATGGGGCTAAAACAAACTCTGGTCTCTAGCTCAGAGACCCCTCGTCTGGATTCTTCTTCCTTTGTTTGCTGCGTGCGCAAACCCTCCCCCCCCCCGAAATATGGAGGCTTACAACTATAAATTACCCTTCCCGCTCGCATTCGGGGCTCAGATCTTTGGAGAAACGGTCTCCTCTGAGTCCGCCGGTGTTAAATGAACTCCCCGATCCACCAAGATCTCTGAGTGCCGCTTGGTTTTTCCGCCAGTGTTCCAGCCTGGTTCCGTAACAACTTCAGGATCTCACCACGGTTTGTGGGTTCGAGCCCCGCGTGGGGCTCTGTGCTGACAGCTCGAAGCCTGGAACCTGCTTCGGATTCTGTGTCTCCCTCTCTCTCTGCCCCTCCCCTGCTTGCGCTCTGTCTCTCTCTCTCTGTGTCTCAAAAATGAAAAAAAACTTTTTAAAAAATTTAAAAAAAAAGATGCATCGTGTTTATGTATAAAGCAGAGTTGGATTCTGGGCTCAGATCCTTGTAAATCGATTCTGCACAGACGTGAATGCCTGGTGGTACATCTGAGGGGCATGGAAGATATGAAACAAGTCAGGGCTGTTCACGGGCGTCCCAGCAAGGAACCTGCTTGGGATTCCTTCTCTCCCCCTCTCTCTCTCCCTCAAGAATAATAAATTTAAAAAAAATAATTGTTTCAAATTGATGATACGTAAATGGTCGTATTGTGTACATTTCAGGATACATGAAATCCATTCTTTTTTTCAAAAAATGATTTTATTTTATTGTTAAGATAGGGCGGGCAGGGGAGGGGCAGAGAGAGAGAGAGAGAGGAGGACAGAGGATCCAAAGCAGGCTCAGCGCTCACGCGGGTCTCGAACTCAGGAACTGAGCCGTGAGGTCGTGACCTGAGCTGAAGTCGGTTGCTTACCCGACTGAGCCGCCCAGGCACCCCATGAAGTCTGTTCTTAGAATGAAATGAAACCCCCCTGCTTCCTTGTATTTACTGAAGGCGGCCAGAACAAATTCAACATTACACATGTGGCTTGCATTTGGGGCTCCAATTAGATTTCTGTTGGACCACTTTGCTCTGGAGACCAGGGTCCCATCCACTGGGGGATCAGGAAGGTAAGAGAAGGGAAAAGCAGGGAAAATAGGAAGGGCTTCAGGGGGGTTGGTAGGGAAGTGAGTAAGCAGTTTGGTCCCCCCCCGTTGCCATGGTAACATTGCTATAAACTCTCTTCCTACATCAAAGAGAAAGAAAAAAGAACAAAAAAAGCCCAAGGTGTTTGGATGCCTCGTTTTATTTAACAGATGCTTATATAATGCTAAGTTCTCAATAAATGATTTCCACGGCGGTGACCTTCTAGGGAACACCCACTCTGGGTCAGCATCTGTTCCAAAGGGTTTTCATGGATCGTCCACTTTAACCCCCATCAGAGTCCTAGGAGGTAGGGTTCATGGTTATTGCCGTATAACAGAGGAGCGGAACCCAGGCCTGGGGGCAGTTCAGAAACCTTCCCGGGATTGGGGGAGGAGGGGGGACTGGAGAAGGAGAACCAGGATAGACATGGGACGGCTGGACCACAGAGCCTGATTTACATAGAGTGGGCAGATAAACGACGTGAAAGAAACGTGTTTAGAGTACCTGTGATATTCACACCTGTGAATGGCCCCCGGCCAGGGGCAAATGCTTTCTCTGGGAACCGGAATTCAGGTCTGATCTCACTGAAGATCATACACATACAAAATGATATACATATATATACACACACACACCACTGATTGTAGGTGCCATTTCCGACCCAGGAATACGAGCAAGAATGAAGCGTGGTCTCCGGGAATGAGGTCTGTATACCCTCAATGATATAGACACCTCACACGTGAAGCCCGCGGACCCTTACTGATGCCTGGGTGACACCCGTCACGCTGAACAAGGCTCCTTCCCCGAGAATGAGTCCTGGTACCACTGCGTGAGGCCAAGGCCTCCTAGACTTCCGCGTCACATCCTGACTTCCACCTGTACACAGGGGACGGGATTACATCCGGCTGAAACCTGGACTGTCCCGAAGGGGACCATGGAGGTCCGGTCCTGACGTCTCGCTGTCCCCTGTGGATTTGGCCTTTTGGGGCTCATCAGTGCAGGTGGGACCGCCCGTCTCCACGTCCTTTCCTCCTGTCCTTTGGAGCAGCACTTGGGACCCCAGCCACGCTGACTCCCGCTCCAGCCCGCAGCGTTACCACGGAGACCCGGCCCAGCTGGGGGAGGGGCGCGCCCATCCGCGCAGGCGTAGGACCTAGAAGTCAGGTCGCCTCGCCACTGCTCGGATTGGATTGGAGAGCAGGTGAGCGCCCAGACTCGGCCGGGCCCCGCTCCCCTCCCCTCGCCGCTAAGGTGGCCACGGCGCCGCCCTCCGGGGCACCTGAGCAGGAGCCGCGTCACTCAGGCCGCTGTCAGGGAAAAAGGGCATCGCAGCGGGCTGGCGGCATCCCTGAACGTGACACGTAGCCCCCCCCCCCCCCCGCGGATCCTCCAACAGCCCAGGAGAGGGGGCATCAGAAAGGCCGCCGCATCAGCCGGCTAGAGGCAGAGGGAGCCCCGAGACCCCCAGCTCTCACCCTTGCCACATTCGCTGGAACCTGTACCCCAAGGCCTGCAGCGCTGTTCCAGGGCCGGATTTGCACAGGGCGCTCCAGCCCGAGTCCGCTGCGATCTGTGCCCGTGGGCAGGAGGCACCATGGCCACCAGGCTTTGCGCCACTGGGGCAGAGGGCTGCGCGCGGACATGCACGGGGCCCTACTGGTCACCGGCATCCCGGAGGGCCTGGAGGAGGCGGCCGTCGAAGCCGTCTTGCAGCCGGCCTTCCTGCCCCCCCACCCCCGCCCCGGCACGTGCAGGCTGTGCAACACTAGGGCCGCGAGGGACCAGAAGGCCGAGGCCGCCCGGTGGAGTTTGCCGAGGCCATAAATCACGCCTCCGTGCCCAGACAGATCCCGGGCAAGGGCGGCGTCCGGAGGGTTCTGTGTCACGACCGCGCCGAGGACACAAGGGTCCTGAGGCAGATGAAAGGCCTGCTGCTGGATGAGGGGCCCTCGGAGGCGGGCCGCAGGCGCTGGAGGCCCCGGGGGCACGCCCCCCTCTCCCGCTTCGCTTCGGAGACCCAGGCCCAGGGCTCAGGGCCCGCTCCCAGGCAGGCCGGCTCCCCCCCAGGGAAGGGCCGCCGGCCTCGCAGAAACACAGCCAGAGGCAACAGGTGGGCCCAGCAGGGCCAGGAGAGAGAGCCAGGCGGGAGTCCGACGACTCTCTGGGGCTGGTGATCCAGGACTCCACGCCCGCTCCAGGAGGCCGCCAAGGAGCTCGGGAAGAAGGAGTGGACCCTGCAGAGCGACGCGGGCAGAGGAGCGGGTCCCCGCGAGTTCTTGGCCCTGGTGACGGGACGGACAAAGCCAAGCAGGAGCGGGCGGAGGCAGAGCCCCGGGGGGCGAGGCCCTCAGCCTCCACAGGGGAGAAGCCCGGCGCCCAGGGGGGCGCGCGGCCCGGCTTTAGTGGCCCTGCTGGCGCTGAGAGACACGTGGCAGCAGGAGCCCAGGGACAGCGACGCGGGGAGCCAGGAGACGAGAGGGTGGACAGTCCCGAGTTTGTGGCCATCGCGGCCTGTGCGGACCCGTGGGCCCCGTGGGCCCGTGGAGGGGAGGGGAGATGCTGAAAGTCGCTTGGGTGATGGAGTCACTGGGCTGGAGCGACAAGCGAGGCCAGACAGAGGCCCTCCCCGCGGTCTTGCCCGTCCCGCGCCGGGACACTCGCGGAGCCCGCGAGAAGGTGGACGAGGCGGGCCGCCGGGTGGACGCCGTGGTCCTGCGGAAGGCCGCGGGCCGCGGGAGCCGCCGGGAGCGCATTTCCAGCCTGGCCGAGCCCGAGCCCCCCTCCACGGGCGCGGGGACCCGGCGGGGCTGACGAGCGACGCCAAGGAAGGCGCCTGGGAAGGCGGGAGGTGCGGGCGCGCGGGAGGCGAGCGGGGCGCGGGCTCGGAGGCGGCGCCGGAGGCCGCGGGGAGCGGGGAGTCGGGCCCGAGGCCGGGGCGTCCAGGAGGCCGCGGGCCAAGCGGGCGCCGCCCCGTCGGGCTCGGGCAGGAGCCGGGGTGGGGGCAGGGGAGGCGGAGGCGGAGGCCGCGGCAGGGTGGGGGTGGGGTGGGGCTGGCGTCGCTCGCGAGGGGAAGGCGGTGAACCGGGAAAAGAAGGGGCGCCGGGGCCCTTGCGGAGGCCGGCGAGGCCAGGGGTCAGCTGCTCACCCTCCCCCACCCCCGCCTCCAAGTCGGCCGGTAGTGAGAAGGGTCGTGGCGGCCAGAGGTTGCCCCCCAGTGCCGCTAGGGGAACCCGGAGACGCGCGGCCTCACCCCCCCATCCCGGCAACCCCCTCCCCCGACGCCCTGCCACAGAGGTGGCCTCCCGGCTTCACCCTGGGACCCGCGCTCTGCTGAGCCACCCGCCTCCAGCCTCCCGGGTCCCTCTCTGTCCCTCCTTTGCAGGTGGCTGGACGATCCCCAGGGAAGAAGGGGAGAGATTCGGCCCCTCCGGAAGGCAGCAGCCCCAGGTGATGGGCCGGTGTCTCGGGCCACCCAGGTGCCACCCGGTTAGCATGGGGGGTGTGACGGGGGAGGGGGGACATGGGGCAGTGGGGAGGCCAGCCATGCCAGAGAGTTCCTTCTGGCTCTCGGTGAGGCCCTCATGGTTCCGGAGACCTGCTTCTGGCCAGCGTCTGTGGGCCACTGTCCCCCCACTCCAGCCAGTGTCACGGGGCCTGGGATCTGGGATGGAGCCCCCCCCACCCAGCTGGGCAGTGGGTTGACACCCACTCTCCCCACGTGTAGCCGAGGCCTGAAGGCTGATCCTCCCTGCTTGGGGGAGGAGATGATTCCAGAGAGAGGAATGTGAGGCACACAGGGGGCAGCCCCTAGGGGAGGGGAGAGGTCCCATGGGAGAAGAGAAGAGAGGAGAGGTGGGAAGGGTGGGGGCAGGGGAGGAGGAGGAGGAGGAAGAAAGGGAAAGAGCACCAGCCCTGCCCCCCTCAGCCACAGCTGAGACAAGGGACCCAGCTCCTCAAGGCCAAGGCCGGCCACCTGCCACCGTCCCGGGCTGAATCTGCCACTCAGGCCGCCCAGGGATTCCCAGACATCTCAATTATTGGCCAAAATTTGCACCTCTGGGTAGATCACATAAAATCCAGATTTCTGGCTTGTGTCCGTGGCAGTGAGGGCAGCGCACTTCCAACAGGCCTGGGGTCCCCTCACCCCCATCCCCGTTGTCCCTACAGCTGTCCCCTTCCTCGGGTCCCGTGGGCTGACTGACCCCTAGGCGCTGGCTTTGCAGCCCCGGCTTAAGAGGATGAAGGGTCCCCTTTTCTCTCTCTGAGTGAATTAAACACGGGAAGGACCCTGAGGGGGCGCCTGAGGGGGCAGGGCCAGTCCAGCCAGTGCAGGAGCCGCCCAGGGTCTTGTGTTGAGAGGACGGAATGTCCCCAGGAGGGAGCTGCAGCCCAGCCCTGATCCCCCAGGCTCTTGGCTCTGCGCTGTCCGGTCAGCACCTGCTGTCCCCGCGTAGCTGCTTCGGTGCCCGGCGGTGTCTGGGTGGGGAAGTGGACCCTGGTTCTGGGCTGGCTGCTGTTTCTCGTCCTCTCGTCCTGGGGCTGCGTGTGTGCCTGGGCCAGAGTTCCCGTCCCCAGGCGGTGACGGGCCCATCGTGCCAGGAGGGCTCTCCCTCCACGTCTCCAGGAAGGCACAGGGGCCTGGGGGTGTCCCCACGGCCGGACTGCACTGTCCTATCCCCACCTCGGGACACCAGAATGCTTCAGTTGTGCCAGGAGTCTCCCTCAGGGCTGCAGGGACCTCCAAGGGAAGGTGACTGAGATCACCTGGCAGCAGTCAGGATGCCCTGGGGCTGGGGAGGAAGCCTGTCCTCCCAGGGGGCGATGGCCCTGGTCTGAGTGGCCTCTGCAGCCGCCTGGGGGCGGGGCAGGAGGGCGGAGCATCTCTGGGCTCCTTTCCTGGAGCCCCTGTCCCCTGGGGCCCCTCAGGAAAGCGAATGGAGCCTTCTGGTCTGGCCTCAATGTGCTCTGGATGAAGGGGGAGGGGAGTGTCTGAGGTTGGGCCACCACCCTGGGACTGCCCTGTCACTGCTTTGCCCCCAGTGTCCTTCCGTGGCCGTACCCCCACCCAGGCCCCTGGCCTAACTGCAGCCGTATAAATCCTGCCATGCTTCGACTTTTCTCTGCCCCCACTCCTGGCCTCCTTCTCCACCTCCCACCTCAGGGTGGATGCTTCACCCTGCTCTGTGGACTGTTGCTGTCCATGCCCAGCACCCAACTCCCACGCTTCAGCTCAAGGCCTGTCCCCTGGCCCTTGTGCCATAGATCTGCCATGGACCCAGACTGAGGGGAACTATCTCCACTCCTCCCTGGGGGTCCTGCCTCCCTTCGGAGTCCTCATCCATACATGGCTACGGGCCACAGAGGGGCCCTTTTAGATCAGTCTGATGTGTGATTCGGTGTCTCCCTTCCCCAAACCCTTTAGAGTTTTTCTTTGTCCCCACAGATTAACATTTGGGGTCTATTCCTGCCTCAGGGCCTTTGCACCTGCTGCCCACCCCCACCCCCACCCCTTCTGCGGCCTGGAATGCTTCTCCCCAGGATGTTTGCACGGCTCTATCCTTCACTTCATTCCAGCCTTTGTCCAACTGTCCCAGTCCCAGGGAGGGCTTCCCCGACCACCCCGCGAAAAATGTAACCCTCCCCTCACATGCTCCCTTTTTCAGAGCTCTGACAGCCACCTGCCACACCCACGCGTTTCCAGATGACCCACTGACTGTATCTGTCGGGGGGGGGGGTCGTGGAGGGAATGGGTGACGCGGCCATCGCGGGCCAAAGTGCAGAAGGACAGGGCAGGTGGCCCAGGGGCCCCCAGGGGAGGTACCGCCGCAGCCCGGAACCCAGGTCGCCGCGCTGAAGGGTTCCACCAAGCAGACTTCCCCGAGGAGGGACCCGGGAGCCCCGGGCCCGCGTCCCTGCCGCCCACGCCGCAGCGCGAGAGGCTCCCGGACACCGTCCCCCGCCCCGCGCCCGAGGGCCCGCGGCCCCGAGGACACCGAGGACACCTCTCGGTGGCGGCCGGGAGGAGGCGGGAGGGACGGCGCGGGCCGCGCGGGACCCGGAGCCAGGCCCGGGGCTCGGCGCTGGCGCGGCGGCAGGACGCACGCCAAGTGCAGACCCTTGCGGAGCGTCGTGGGCCCGGGGACGGACAAAAGACGCTGCCGGAGAAGTGCACGCGGATGCACGACACCGGGAGGCCGCGGGGCGAGCATGCGCGGCGCAGGGTTGGCGATCGGCGCCTAGTTCGGGGGCCGGGGGGCCAGGCAGCCCTCGCTGACAAGGCGACCTTTGAGCGAAGAGCCGAAGAGGTGAGGGCTGGGGCGGGCGGGCGCCCGAGGGAGGCTCCCTCGGGAGGCGCGAGCCCAGGGGCCGCTCACGTGGGATCACGGACCCCACCGGGGCCGGCCTCCCGCGCTGTTTGTGTCCCCGCGGGGTCAGTCGGTGGGGGACAGATTTGGGCCGTCGTGTGCGTCCTTATTGGATTCTGCGCACAGACTAGGCGCGGGGGGATTGGAGGAAGGCAGGTTTTCACTGCCATTTCCCAGACGAGGCAAGTGAGCTCGAAGCCGGATTCGTCCTCCTCCGGGGCTCCCTCGCGGAACCGCGGAACCGTTCCAGCCCACGTGGCCGCGGTGTCCCTTTACCCCGTCCCCGACCCCACCTCGGCCCGCACGCTCGGGCCGGACCCGTCCGCCCCGTCGGCCAGCTCGGGTCCCGGCACTGCTGGGAACGGGGTGGGCTCCCACATCTTCCGGAGGGGAGGTCGAGGGCTCCAGGGCCGGCCGGCGCCGCCCCCTGCCCACGTCCCACCGCTCGCGAGAGGGGAGAGCGCCCGCACGACCTGCGGCTCCCGCGCCTCCCGCCAGGGGGCGCCCCAGGACCGCTGGTGAAAGGCGCGCGGCGCGGGCTCCCCCGGAGGGCGCCGGAGGCTGCGGCCACTGGCCCAGGACCTTAAAGGGCCAAAGCTCCACGTGGCCTTTGAACGTCAGGCAGCGGCCCGTCAAGGGAGGTCCCGAGATCAGCAGCATCAGCCTCCGCTGGAGCTGGAGATGCATATCCTTGAGCCCACCCCAGACGGAAGGAATGACTTGGGGTTGGGATCCTGCAGTCTGTGTCTTAGAAGGCCTTCCAGATGATTCTGATGCACGCCCAGCTTGAGACGGGTCTGCTGTGGGGTCTGATTATCTCCCGGAGCCCTGGGGGATCCGTTCGCAGTCCCGGGTGCACAGTGGAATCATCTGGAAGCCTTAGGGCTCTGGATGCCCCAGCCACACCTGCGCCAGTTCGGTGAGCGTCTCTGAGCGTGCGGGCCGGGCGGGGGGTGTTTGAAAGCTCCCGGGTCATTCCACACCAGCCAGGATGGGGAAAGCACCGTCCCCGGGGCCCCAATCAGGGCTGAGATGTCTCGTGAGGAACTGACCGCCTCTGATGTATAACGGGAATAGGACAGATGATGTCCGTTGGGGCGGATTTGAATTCCAACACATTACATCTCCTTCAGTCCTTCACCAGCCCTGGGAGGAAAGCTTCGTATCTATAAAGATCCCCCTTTCAGATGAATAAGTAGGGGCACAAAGAGGTTAAGTAACCAGCCGAGTTTGCACAGCTTGTAAAGGTTGGTGCTAGGGGTGACCCAGGCTCCAAATCCCTCCTTACTCTGTCCCCCCGAATGTCCCCCCATGACAGGTTTCTCCTGTCATATCACACCACCGTGTTGCAGGGTGGAGGTGTTCCATTATTTTTCCCTTTGGGGATGTCTAGGGGTGGCTGGGCACATCCAGACAAAGCCTGGTCTGGAGACGACATTCTAGTTTTCTGGGGCTTCTCTCCAGGAAAATCCTGGTATGTGTGAAACCACAGCCCTGGAGGCATCAGGTGGGTTGCATTTGGGGACTGGGCCCTTCAAGCCGTAAATGAAATCCCCTTGGATTATAAATAGTATTGGGGCACCTGGGTGGCTCTGACGGTCAAGCGTGGGAATCTTGATTCCGGCTCAGGTCGTGATCTCACGGTTTGTGAGTCTGAGCCTCTTGTTGGGCTCAGCCCTGACGTCGTGGAGCCTGCTTGGGATTCTCTGCCTCCCTCCCTCTGCCCCTCCCCTTTGTGCGTGCTCTCTCTCTCAAAATACATAAGCTTAAAAAAAATAGTATAAAAACTCTGGTGGAATTTCAGGTAACCCCAGGGACCTCTGCTTTCAGGGCCTTGATGTATGCTCGTGCCTGTAACGCTGGGGTGCGAGCGACAAACCGAGAATCGGCGGGTGTTTGGCTTTGCCCCAGACCCCTGAGCCTCTCCTGGTGTCTCTGGCAATCTCTGCTCCCACCTTCTGTCACCTTCCGGCAACCCAAGCCGGCTAGGCCCCCCGTGGTCACATGGCTGCTGTTCTCCCAGACGGGCAGCAGTCACAGACCCCAGGCCACCACCACCTGGATGCCGGAAGGCTGGGCACTCCAGGAATGGCCGGGTCCAGCCTGGTTATTCCCTCGCCCGCAGCCAAGTCCATCCCTCCCGGTGGGGTCCACACCCTGTCTTTCTTCCAAACCCCACAGGTGCAAAGGGCCTCTTAGCAGCGACTACTTCCGGGGAGGGAGCAGGTGACAGCATGTCATTCTTTAGTTCCAAAACAAAACTGAGAAGCTCAGGCCAGGAGTGCAGGCACAGGACAGGGCTGGCCTTCAGGCCTCCCTGCTCCACGACCTCCCTTTCCTCCGGCCTTCAGCTAGGCTGGGGTGTGGCCGTTTGCTGGTTTTCCCTGGTGGAGCTGGGGTTGGGGGACACAGAGAGATGCCCGCCAGTGCCCACGGGGCCTTAGGAACCCAATCTCTCCCTAATTATAAGCGCCAGTCACAGCCCACTACATGCTACGCCGCAATCCTGCTTTTTGGACTGTTTCTATTGCAAAGAGTTTTTTTTAACGTTTATTCATTTTTGAGAGGCAGAGTGCGAGCGGGGGAGGGGCAGAGAGCGAGGGAGACACAGAATCCGAAGCAGGCTCCGGGCTCCGAGCTGTCAGCACAGAGCCCGACGTGAGGCTCGAACCCGCGAACCATAGTGATCATGACCAGAGCTGAAGTCAAGGACGCTCGACGGACTGAGCCACCCAGGCACCCTGCAAAGCGTTTCCAATGTGGCCTGTGGCCAGTCTGCCCGTGGGGATGTTGGTGGGGCTTAATGGAAACAGATTCCTGGGCCGCACAGCCACCTTCAGCGAATCCGCAGCTCTGGTGTGAAGGGCCCCAGAATCTGAATTGTGGACAGGGTCCCCTTCTTCTCTACCTTGTAACCAGGGTCAGGTGAAATGTGTAAATTGCAGGCCCTGGGCCCGAACCCAGGGGGCACAGCTGGGGTGGGGGGGGGGGCGGGGAAGGGAGGGAATGGCCCGCAAAGCGACATAAACACAGGTCACCATCTTAGAGGGTGGGACTGGAGGGGACACAAGGGAGTGACAAGATCACCCTGGCGCATTCCTCAGTGGCCAGGTCCAAAGCCAGGAAAAGATCGCTTTGTAAACATTTTTATTTGCATGTTGGCTTGCGCCCATTTTTTAAGTTCAAGGAGGCCGTCAGTGCTAAGTGCGCAGGCAGAAAGGAGAGGGGGAAGGCGGAGGGGAGGGAATTTCTCCCCAGCCTTTCCCCCCCTCCTTTTTTTTTTTTTTTTCAAGCGAAGCACCTAAAGCTGCATATGAGCAAGTTCAGATCATAGGTGATGCAACTCTTCCCCATGGGTCTCTTTCTTTACATTCTTTGGGTGTCCAGAAAGAGTCTGTATTTAAAAACGCTCAATGCATGAACGAATTTTAGCAAGAAAGAGGGATGTGGGGTAGAGGGGGGAGGTCCATGGCCTGGCCCTTGCTTCACCTCCATTTTCTTTCTTTTTTTTTAATTTTTTTTATTTTTTTAACGTTTATTTATTATTGAGAGACAGAGCGCAAGCAGGGGAGGGGCAGAGAGAGAGGGAGACACAGAATCCGAAGCAGGCTCCGAGCTGTCAGCACAGAGCCTGACGCGGGGCTCGAACTCACAAACCGCGAGATCATGACCTGAGCCGAAGTCGGATGCCCCACCGACTGAGCCACCCAGGCGCCCCAACCTCCATTTTCAAGTACGGAGGCAGGAAGAGCGTCTCCATCCAAGTGCGGGAGAGGAGGACCATGCCTTGCGTGGCCGAGAGCGTGGCCGGTGGCGGTGTGGTCCGGGGCACCCTGCCCTCACCTCACAGCTGGTCTTCTCGTTCTCCCTGCTCCGCTTCTGCTCTGGCCTCTGCCCTCAACACCCTAAGGCTCCTGGCCTCGCCTGCCCTGGGGACTCTCTCCGGCAGGGTTGGCAACCGAGGAGTGTGCCAGAAGGCTCTCCGCCGCTTGCGAAACCATGAGAAACGTCCAGGAGTCTGGAACCTCACTGTCTTGACCTGTTTCCGGGCCCTAGCTCCCTGGGTTGCCCCTGTGGCCACCCGGGCAGCTGAGGCTTCAGCTTCCTGGACAACTGGGGCCTCTGCCCTCTGATTATCTGCAGCCCCTTCCCTCCGATTATTTGCAACCTCTGCCCTCTGGACAGCTATGGCTTCTGCCCCGGGATTATCCTCAGCCTCTGCCCCCTGGACGGGTATGGCTTCTGCCCTCTGATTAGCTATAGCCTCCACCCTCTGATCGTCTGCAGCCTCCGCCCCCTGATCGTCTGCAGCCTCCGCCCCCTGATCGTCTGCAGCCTCTGCCCCCTGATCGTCTGCAGCCTCTGCCCCCTGATCGTCTGCAGCCTCTGCCCTCTGATCATCTGCAGCCTCTGCCACCTGAACTGTGGATGCTGCTGCCTCCTCCCTCCTACGACGGCGGAAAGAGGCCCAGTTGATTCTGGGCCTCCATCGTCTTGGGACAGTCTCGGGCACCTGGCCGCCTCCTGCGTTGCCCACATTATCCCCCAGGCTGGCCCTGCCTGGCGCCCATGCCCCGTCCCTCTCCACCCTGGGAGAGGCCTGCCGGGCCTCGCCCACCTCGGGGCTGGACCTCGGCGCCCAGCCCTTCACCCTCCGCTTCAGCTTCCCCCAGGACACCTGGCTGACGTACTCTCGCCACCTGTCCGCCTTGGACAGCTGCGGCCTGGGGTTGTCCTCAAACATGGGCACCGGCAGGTTCACGCGGCGGCGGGCAGGTGGCGCGCTGGGCTTCTTCTCCCCTCGCTGCAGGAAGGCCTCCACCAGTTCCTCGTCATCCCCGCTTTCCAGGTCGCTCCCCAGAAATTTGCTGCCCAGGTAACTGACAGGCATCTTGCGCACCCTCCTGCCGCGCCCCGGGCCGTTGTGACCCTTGTCGCCCTTGCGTCTGGAGGTCTCGAAGTCACTGAACTCGCTGTCGCTGGCGTTGCTGCTGTCATAGGTGCCCACGACCAGCCGCGGGGGAGGGGTCACCATTTGCGGGACTCTCCTCCTCACTCGGGGCTCCTTGGGCTTTTTGGGGGGCTGGGGCGGGTGTGGGGTGCTCTTCTCGATGATGCGGGCCACGTCCTCCAGCGTGCGGCCTTCTTCCTCCAGAAACTGGGTCAGCCGCTCCCGAAATTCGGCCTCCTTGGTGGCCGGCTTGGAGATGACCCTCCACACGCCCCCAGCCAGCCTGACCTCCCGGGGGATGAGCAAATAGTCGACGTCCTCGCCGATCTGCAGCATCCCCACCGTGGAGTCCTCCTCCCTGCGGAACACCTTGCCAATCTTCTTAAAGGTCCCCACGGGTTTCAAGGCTTCCACGAGGACATCCAGGTCCACGTCTTTGCAGACATCTGGGACGCTCCACAGGATCAGGCAGTCGGGGGATGGGAGGAAGCCCCAGGGGAACCAGCCCCCCACGTGGCTTTTCTCGAGGGTCTTTAAGATCTCCAGGGTGAAAGCTGGGGTGGGGGCAACGACCCCAAACTACAAGTAGGCCTGGGTCTTCGGGGTGGGGGGTCCCGGCCGAACTGCCCGGAGGGTCTCACCTCTCCAGCCAAGGAGGAGCCAGCCCCTCCTAACTTCTCTGCCCGCGACCGAGTCCAGTCTTGGTCAAGGCCGGCTCCCCACCAAGGACTGGCGGGAATCAACCCCGGGGATGCTTACGTGGGCCGGGGGTGAGATGGGTCCTGAGGCTCGAAGCCCACCGGCCAGCTGCGAACGCGGTGTCCCGGCTCCGAGTTGGGGCGCACGGGCTGCCCCGTGGCTCTTCCTGCCTCGGGGACTCGCCTGCAGCTTGGGAGAGGACTTCGCAGACAAAGACGACTCAGCCGTGGCTGTTCAATATGGCCGAGGCGCTCGGAGGCCGCAGCCCAGCCCCCCGGGAGGGTCTCCCGCCCCCAGGCAGGCAGCCACCCCCGTCCAGGCTGACCTTGACGCGCCTACAGCCTCCCAGCCCGTGCGCTCGGCACCGAGGAGCGCGCGCGCGGGCAGGAAGTTCCTCCTCGCTCTCTCCCCGAGGGTGAGGCCCACCTTCCCCCTTCTCATCTTACACTCCCCGACTCGGGAAGACTGACAGGGGGGCTGTCCACTCCCTTCGGGGCGCCCTCGCTCCCCTCCCGCACAGGGGTGTGGCCGCGCTGCGGGCCTCGCTGGGGCCGTCGCTTCCCAGCCGATCGCCCGCCGAGGCCCACGTCAGCACCTTTCCCCAGAAAGGCGGCAGTTCCCCAACCTGCCATTCTAAACGTGCGGGTTCCAGCCAAGCCCTGGAAGGTGGGTGCGCTAACGGGGCAGTCCTTTTGAAGGCCACTGGCGGTGTCCGTTACCCTTTTGCACCATGGGACTTTGGGTACCTGCCATGCGTCTTGGCGCAGAAATTGGTACCAGGGCCTTCTTGTGCCAGCCTCCAGCGTGGGACTCCGCACACAGTAGGGGCTCAGTAAAGATGTTCGTGTGAATGAATGGACCTCAGGGTTCATCAGGAGGGACTGGCCCGGTTGACTGGTTCTCCCAGTGAAATACTATGCAGCCACGTAAAAAGAAGTAACTAGTGGAAAGAAGGATGGTCAGGTTTCGTATGTCCTAGGTACGGTTGTAGGTGCTTTCTACGAATCAACTCATGACATCCTCGCTGTAACACTATGATGCAGGTAGAGTGGTGATGACTCTGATTTTATAGCTGAGAATGTAAGATCCCTGCCTCAAGGTCCCACTACTGGAAACGATGGGACCTGGCTTTGAATCTGAAACAGTATGATGTGTGTGTGTGTGTGTGTGTGTGTGTGTGTGTGTGTGTGTGAGTGGGGGGTGGGGGGCAAAGGACCTAGGTGTGTGCATGTACTCCTCACAGGGACAAACACTGACAGGGGCTCCTGGGTGGCCCAGTCGGTTGGGCGTCCAACTTTGGCTCAGGTCATGATCTCACAGTTGGTGAGTTCAAGCCCTGCGTCGGGCTCTGTGCTGGCCGTGTGCAGAGCCGGGAGCCTGCTTCCAGTTCGGTGTCTCCCTCTCTCTCTCTGCCCCTCCCCTGCCCCTGCTCACTCTGTCTCTGTCTCTCTCTCTCAAAAATAAACATTAAAAAAAAAAAAAAAAAACCACTACCAACAGTGACTGTTTCTGGGGAGGGAGACTGGGGATCCCCAGAGGTGGCAGAGACCTGCATTTTTTACTCTTTATCTTCTTGCTTGAATTATTGCTTGGGTTTTTAGCTGTCAGAAATGTTCAAAAAAAAAAAATGTTCACTAAGTTAAATTAACCCAAAGGTCCTCAGACTCAGACGGACATAGTAGGTCGGGATCCCTGGACTGTGGGGCCCAGGATGTGCCCCACACAGGGGGCCCCACTCAGAGAACTCTGAGGCAGGTAGCCGAGCATGAGTACGCATCACGGTGGCATTGGTAATAGTAACATTTAACTTGCGTGGAGAGTTTCCTTGGAAGCAGGCACCCTGCTGAATGGGCCCAGAATGAATTCTCAGAGCTACAAGGTCACCGGACCCTTGCAAACAGCTCCTTGCTTCCCTCTCACCGCCTGCAATCCTTCCCAACCCGGCAGCTGGAGGGATCTTTTAACAACTTAAGTCAGCGCCGTCTCTATTCTTTCAAAAATCCTCCAGTTTACTCAGTAAAATCGAAGTCCTCACCACCGTCCACAAAGCCCTAGCACACCTCCTCCGCTTTCCTTCTCTCCTCCTCGCCGGCTCCATCACCTCCAGACACACCTGCCTCTTCGCTGTTCATCAGAGACACCAGCCTCAGGGCCTTTGCACTTGCTGCTCCCAATGCCCAGAATGTTATGGGCCCACCTTCTCTTGGCAATTTCCCTCTGCTCAAGGTCATTCTACACTCCCCTACACCTGCCAAATATAGGGTGGCCTCTACCCTCTCCAAGGTCCTTCATCTCAGGAATCCTTAACCCTTTCTTTGAAAAGAAATGTTTTTTAATGTTTATTTCTGAGACAGAGCATGAGCGGGAGAGGGGCAGAGAGAGAGGGAGGCACAGAACCCAAAGCAGGCTCCAGGCTCTGAGCTGTCAGCACAGGGCCCGACTCAGGGCTCGAACTCACAGACCGCGAGATCATGACCTGAGCTGGTCAGTAGCTCAACCGACTGAGACACCCAGGCGCCCAACGCTTCCTAAGTGCTACCGGTCGCATTTCAAGATAAAGTTTTTCAGTGCATAGAATTGCGTCCACTGGGACTCCTGGGTGACTCAGTTGGTTAAGGTGCCGCTTCCGCTCAGGTCATGATCTTGTGGTTGGTGACACTGAGCCCCGCATCCGGCTCCGTCCTGACAGCTCAGAGCCTGGAGCCTGCTTCCGGATTCTGTGTCTCCCTCTCTCTCTACCCCTCCCCCGCTCGCATTCTGTCTCTCTCCCCAAAATAAATAAACATTAAAAAAAAAAAAAAAAGGAATTACATTCACTGGATTACAAAGGAAACCAATTATAATGAAATATACAATCTGTTTAAAAAGAAAAATTTCAGCAATAGTTTAAAAAAAAAACCTGTGAAATAATGACATAAATACAAAGTGTAAAAATGAACACATGTAATTAAAAAAATTTTTTTTAACATTTTTTTTTTGAGAGAGAGCGAAGGGGGGCGGAACAAGTGGGGAAGGGGCAGAGAGCAGGAGACACAGGATCCGAAGAAGGCTGGGAGCTGTGAGCACAGAGCCCAATGTGGGGCTGGAACCCACAAACCGTGAGATCACGATCAGAGCCGAAATCAAGCGTCGGCTGCCTAACGGATCTGAGCCACCCAAGCGCCCCATGAATACGTGTGATTGTATTTAACTCACGACGTGGGATTTTATTTAATTCTTGAAGGACCCAGGCAGATGTGTAGAGAGAGAGGGAAGGGAAGGGAGATGCTCGGCGGGCGGGGGTTGGTGAAGATCTCCGCGAGGCCTGTGCACAAGCATTGGCTCGTTCGGGTCGTTTTCGCCTTTGCAGAGCCAGGCCGTTGGGCTTTGCCGGATTTTCTCGCTCACACCAGCTCCTTCCCGGCGGGCGCGCTCAGGCCCCGCCCAGCCTCCCACCGCCCCGCCCCTCCCTGGTGCGAGGTTTGGAGCCTCGCGAGCGGTCTCCCCGGCAACGAGGAGACGCGCTCCGCAGCGCGAGTGTGCCCACGGAAGGGAGGGGAGGGCTGGGGCGGCGGGGGCGGGGCAGAGCCTTTTCTAGGCTTCATCTCCTTTCTCTGGGCCGGATTCCCCAATCAGCCTCCCTGAAAAGCCACCCGAAACTAAGAATCCCGAGGCCCCCCGTTTGAGAAATACTGGTTTAAGAATCCAAGTCGGAAAAGTCAAGACTTGCGAGCGGAATGACCTCTCGCAGGTGAGACATTTGGTTTCTGTAATTGGTAAAAAGCTTGAGGGCGGGGGGGGGGGGGGGGGGGGGGGGGGGGGGGGGGGGGGAGGGGGGAGGAGGGAGGGGAACGTTATCTTAGAAATGAAAACCGCAAACGGTCAAGGCTCTTACAAAAATTGTCAACCCCTGGGGCGCCTGGGTGGCTCAGTCGGTTGAGTGTCTGACTCTTGATTTTGGCTCAGGTCGTGATCTGGGTTCGAGCCCAGTGCAGAGACTGCTTGGGATTCTCTCTCTCTCTCTCTCTCTCTCTCTCCCTCTCTCTCGTTCCTCCCCCGATTGTTCTCCCTCTCTCTGTCTCTCTAAAACAAACTAAAAAAAAAAAAAAAAAAAAAAAGAAGAAGAAGAGAGAAAATGAAGTTAGAGAAAGGTATAAAATGAAAAACAAGTCTCCCACTGCCAGCCTCCGGCCTCCCCCTGCCCCAAAGTAACCACAGTGAAATACCTCTGTACTTTTCAAAAATATATATATATAATTATTATAAATAAATAATAATAAATAAAATATAATATATAAAATATAAAATATAATAAAATATAATAAATAAATAAATAAATAAATAAAGCTTACATGTGTAATTTTAGAATTTCCCCCCGGGGGAGGGTGGATTTTCCACATCATTCTGAATTATTTTTATCATAGTACTTACAACTTCCTAGTATTTTCTTATTTATTTGTTGCCTCACACTATTAGAATACATGCCCCGTGAGGGGTGGGCTATTTTTCTAGTTTGTTCGCTGTTAAATTCTCAGAACCTGGGACAGTACTGACAGGTGCTCAAAATATTTAAAAAAATTTTTTTAAACGTTTATTTATTTTTGAGTCAGAGAGAGACAGAGAGAGAGACAGAGCACAGCGAGGAGGTGGGCAGGGAATAAGAGAGAGGGAGACACAGAATCCAGGCTCTGAGCCGTCAGCACAGAGCCCAACGGGGGGGGGGGGGCCTCCAACTCATGGTCCACGAGATCATGACCTGAGCCGAAGTCGGACACTCAACCGACTGAGCCTCCCAGGCACCCCAGGCGCTCAAAATGTTTGTTGAGTGAATGAACGAGAGGATTGCACCAGATCTATTAACTATGAATTTTGCTTTTTTCACTTCATAGCCTGTCTTGAAGCCTTTCCGTATCTGTGTATGCAGATCAATCTTGATTTTCTTTTTTTGTGACAACTCCCCCCTTCGTCGGTATGCCCGAAAACAGGGAACATGATAATACGGATAATTACTCACTTTGGACACCTACGTTGTCTCTGTCCCTATGCATTTTTTTTCTTTTCCTCCTTAGAACCCCTCTTAAAGTATTTATTCCCATTTTTCTGATGAGAAAAGATGAGGCCAAAGAAAGCCACACAGCTAGTAAGTGACAGAGCCTTGAAACACCCAGGTTCCTTACGTTCCACCCCCTGTACCTTTAACGGCTCCTTTATTTTCTCAGTTGCCTGTGGCAGGTTGGGGATGGGGAACAAGGTTGGTGGGCAATCTGTGAAGACTTCCTCCCCCACCGCCCCGGCCGCCCCAGGTGACATTTGTAACCTTGGCACAGTCACTAGACTTGTCCTCCGTCTCAAACGCCCAGAAATCAGATCCCTGTCTGGGATGAACAGGATGTTAATTACCTACAGTTTTTAATCAATGGGTTAATTGACAAGACGTAGTAGGTGCTCAACAAACAAAGCAGGAAGCAGCCTTGTGATCCCCGTTCTTACCACCAGAACCAGCCACATATCGGGCCACTCCTGCCTCTCCCCTCTTCAACCCAGAATCTGGAGCTTGTTTGGCAAGTGTAGAAGCAAAGCCAGCAGTTAGAATAGCTGTACTTTTGAAAAATCATTCATTCATTCATTCATTCATCCATTCACGCGACACGTTTCTCTAAGGCAGTGATTCGCAAATCTGGTTTGCACATTAGAATCACTGGGGAGAGTTTTAGAAATCACTCAATTTCCCGAGTTCACCCTTTTGGATCAGAATATCTCAGGGTGGGGAGCGGGGTACTGTGTTAAAAAAAATAATCTCCCTGGGGCGCCTGGCTGGCTTAATCGCGTAAGCGTCTAACTTCAGTTCAGGTCATGATCTCAGGGTTCGTGAGTTTGAGCCCCTCATCAGGCCCTCTGCTGTCAGCGTGGAGCCTGCCTCGGATGCTCTCCTTCCCTCTCTGCCCCTCCCCCACTCACAATCTCCCTCTCTCTCTCTCAAAAATAAATGAGTAAACATTTAAAAAAATCTCTCCAAGTGACTCTGACAGAGGTGATGGTTGGTGGGGCTGGGCAGAAACAGGGGAGGAACTTGGAAATACCACACAGCACCTGCAAAGAGCCACGTTGGACATTAGGCTTTCCCCCATTTGAGCAAAGTAGAGGGACCCTTAAAAGAGGGATGGGAGTTGCAGAGATCTTGTAATAGTTTGAATAGTGGCTACCGACAGATTTCCAGTCCAAATCCCTGGAATTTGAAATTGTTACTTTATTTGGAAAAGGATCTTTGCAGATGTAATGAAGGATTTTGAGATGAGATTACCCTAGATTATCTGGGTGGGGCATCAGGAGTGTCCTTTTTTTTTTTTTTTTAAGTTTATTTATTTTGAGAGAGAGAATGTGAGCAGGGGAGGGACAGAGAGAGAGGGAGAGAGGGAGAGAGAATCCCCAGCAGGCTCCGCGCTCCCTACAGAGCCCAATGCAGGGCTCGAACTCATGAACAGTGAGCTCATGACATGAGCCGAAACCGAGAGTCCGTCGCTTAACCAACTGAGCCACCCAGGCGCCCCAGAAAACGCCAGGAGCCACCAGAAGCTGGAAGAAGGAAGGAAGGATCCTCTCCTAGAGGCTTCACAGGGAGCTCAGCCTCGCCGACACCTTGGTGTTGCACTTCTGGCCCCCAGGACCACGAGGGAATAAACTGCTGCTCTTCTGAGCTGTCCGGTTTGTGGTAATTTGTTACCACAGGCGCAAGGAACAAATCTAGACCCCGGCGGTGTGGCGGGTAATTCCCCAGCCTCGGATGAGGAAAATTCCAAATGAAAACATCCATGTTTTCTTCTGTGACTTTGTCTTTCAAGAACCATCATCCCTGAAGTGAAGGTGTTACCGTTGTGGTCTCCTGACCCCCAGAATCAAGTACGGGTGTTACCTGCTTCTATGACTCTCTCAAGAATAAAGAAACATTAAAAAAAAAAAAAAAAGAAAAGATATGGAAGACTCAATCACCCCCCAGAAAGTTCCTTAGTGTCTTCCGTGGCATCCCCCTTCTGCCTACTCCCAACCACGGATCTGATTTCTGTCCCTAGAGGGTTCCTTTTTCAGGAGTTTTCTTTTTTCTTCTTCTTTTTTTTTAATTAAAAAACTTTATTCTTTTTTATTTTTTTTTTTGAGAGAGAGGGGGGGGGTGGGGAGGGGCAGAGAGAGAGGAGAGAGAGAGGGAGACACAGAATCCGAAGCAGGCTCCAGGCTCTGAGCCATCAGCCCAGAGCCCGACACGGGGCTCGAACTCACAGACCGCGAGATCGTGACCTGAGCTGAAGTCGGACGCTCAACCGACTGAGCCACCCAGGCGCCCCCAGAGCCTGTGGGTTTGTATTCTCTCTGCTGCAAAGAAACTGTGGCATGGGTCATATTAGCCCCACTTTACCGATGAGGAGACCGAGGCCCAGAGAGGTGAAGTCACCTCCCTGAAGGCACACAGCTAGTCGGTGGCAGAGTCAGGATTTGAACCCAGCTCTGTCTGCACAGCTCTGAAGCCTTGGACACTCTCTCCGTCATGTGTCCCGTTGATGCTGGAGGCGCGGGTCGGGTACTGTCTCCCGAGGGGTATTACCTCGGTGTATTCGCTACTCTGTTCGGGTTCCAAAGCAGCCACTGGTCATTACCCAGAGACCAGATTGTCTTCTGAGGAAGCTGGGGACACATTTAGTTCAGGAGTCTGAGATGTAAAACCAGGCTAATGCGTTCTTTGTCCGTGCGAAACACAACAGTCACCAGACCCAGGATCCCAGTGGCCAACGCTCAACAGCTTTCTCCCTCTTAGCCGCTGTGCTAAGTCATTTACAGGTCTGCACGGGTACACTCCTCCCCACCCTTGGGGAACTAAGTTACCACTACCCCCATTTTATAAGTAAGCAACCTGAGACACAGGAGGTCAAGTGGCTTGCCCAGGCCCATGCTCTGGGAAGCGGAGGAATCGGGACTTGAACCCAGGCCATAAGTCCAACTCTTTTCTTCACCGTACACGGCACAGATGCATCTGCTTCCTGAACTGGCAGGTTGCCTAGTGAGCCAATGCGAGGAATTTCAGATTCAGTTCCACTATTGACGTGCATAGATATTTGTCTGCGTTCTATGTGTGTTATTGTAACAACTGTGTCTTTTATTTTCCGTATTCTTTTTTAATGTTTATTTATTTCAAGAGATGGAGAAGGGGCAGAGGGAGAGAGGGAGAGAGAGAGAGAACCCCAAGCAGGCTCTTTGCTGTAGGTGCCGAGCCCGACGTGGGGCTCGATCCCACTACCGTGAGACCATGACCTGAGCTGAAATCAAGAGGCAGATGCCTAACCGACTGCGCCACTGAGGTGCCCCTGTTTTCCATATTCAGCCGCTCTGATGTCTGGGGCCTTGCTGACTCTTGAGGGGCTGCCCCGCCGGGGTTAGGAAATTTCTAGAGAAAGTAAGCAGTGCCGGCCTTGGAGCATGTTCCTTAAATGCAAACCGGCCAGCCCAGAGCCCACACCCCCAGCTATGTCCTTTATCAGGCCCTCACACTCTGGCACCACCCACCTGCTCTGTTCACCCCAGGGCCAGGTCCCGGACAAGAAGGGACAGCCCCCACACCCCAGAATCTGCTGAAATTATTCAACCTAGCCAATCATAATACTGCCTACCCTGCCTCACCCATTCCTTCCCGCAGAAACCACAATAAAAGCTCTTGCCCACGGTTTCCCCTGCCCTTCCCTCTGCCTCCTGACCAATGCTGGTGTTTCGCCATATGGCACCCCATGGTGTGACATGTCCCATCCTCTTGATAGAATATGGAATGTAACAAACTATCTTTTCTTTCTTTCTTTCAAAAAAATTTTTTAATGCTTTTCATTTTTGAGAGAGTGCAAGCGGGGGTGGGGCAGAGAGAAAGAGAGACAGAGAATCCAAAGCAGGTTCCGGGCTCTGAGCTGTCAGCACAGAGCCCGACGCGGGGCTCGAACTCACAAACCGGGAGATCATCACCCGAGCCGAAGTTGGACGCTCAACCGACTGAGCCACCCAGGTGCCCCTATCTTTTCAATGACAGCCATCTCCTTATCTCATGGCTTTACCATTTCTGAATGAAAATACAACCTATAGGAAAACAGTCACACGTGTATATGCATTTCTTGAGTACCTACTATGTGCCAGATACAGTGCTGGGCCCAGAGGATATAGTGGGCAACGAGATAGACCCAGCTCTGCCTTCTGGGAGCTCATAGTCTTACAAGGAAGACTGGCATTCAACAGATCTATACAAATAAATTAATCACCATCGGGAGACATACCAAGCCAGAAAAATACAGGGGAGCTATAAGGAGATACACTAGGGGGAACAATCCATCCTGGGGGTGGCCTGGAAGGCTTCCTGGAAAAAGGGACCTAAGGGGTAAGAGTCAGTGGGAGTCATACAAGAGTGTCCCAGGCAGAGGCAATAACACGGGGCAAAAGTTCTGAGGTGGCTAGGAGCGTGTCTGGGGATGGCTAGTGTCGTCAGATGGTGTGCTGAGGTGGGCGGGTTATGAAGATGTCGAGCTTCTTTCTGAAGGGGGATGGAAGTCAAGGAGGAGTGTGGGCAGAGGAGTGACCACACAGACAGATGTATCACCTTAGAAGGATATGACAATTTCCAGAAAACAGAGGGAGCCCAGCAGCGAGAGAGCGGGGAAGAAACACCCCGACCTCTCTCTCTCCTCCCGCCCCCCCTGCCTCCGCTGCTGCCTCCCATTGGCTGATCCCATCCGGAAGTCATGGGCAAAGGAGCTTGGGTAATGTAGTGCAGGGTGGTCGGTCTCCCAGGGCGCAGAGCAGGGTGCAGAAGCACAGAGAGGCAATCTGGGGAACCCATGGGGAATCACCAGCGCCAGTCCCATGGGAATCGGATACAGCTTGGCCTCTCCAAGGTTCAGAGCTCTCCTTCAGGATCCGTGGTCCTCAGGGAGCACTGTTGGAGGAGCCGCAGAGAGACCCAGCCCTGCGTCAGGAGCACAGACTGTCCACAGAAAGACCCGGGCTTTGGTCCTTCTTGAGCTTTCCTGTGTGGTTCTGGCAGGTCACCTAACCTGAGCTTCATTTTCCTTATCCGTAGTGTGAGTAGTACAACTCATCATCCCTAACCTTCTGAGGTCCAAAAAATTCCGAGAGCTTTGCATCACCCCTCCCCCCCCCACCCAAGAAGGAGGAAAACATTTAGAGACAATATCTAGGAGGACAGGGGGCTAGTTATAGTCTTAATTTATTTCCGTTAATGTCAAAATCCTACATTTCCCTGCAGAACACTAATATAATAGGCTTGATTATGGGAGGTGCCCAAACCTGTCCATGGGGTGAATTACACAGTATAAAACGTAGACACTGTCTCACTTTTCTGAAATTCCTGAATTGCAACTCTCTGAATCCTGAAGTACCTCTGGCCCAAGGGTTTTGGATAAGGGATTGTGGATCCATAGTGCCATACCATGGGGGTTGGGAAGATACAATGAATTAATGAGTACTGAAAACTGGGCACAGTCCCTGGAACACAGGCTGGATCTTGTTTTTATCCCAGATGAACCATTTCACCTTTTCCCTCAGCCCCTGGGAGCCACTGGGAGAGAAGAGCGTTGCGTGTTTTGTGTTCCGTTGGCCATGAGGTAGGATGACGCCCCTTACAAAAAATCATCCAGCCCTGGAAAACTTCCGGCAACTCATGGACGCAGTTTTCAAAATGCTTTTTTAGGGGCATGTGGCTGGCTCAGTCGGTTAAGCGTCTGACTCTTGATTTTAGCTCAGGTCACGATCTCTCGGTGGTGAGATCGAGCCCTGCATCAGGCTCTGCGCCCACAGCCTGCTTGGGGTTGGTTTTCTCTCTCTCCACCTCTCTCCACGTGCGCGCGCTCTCTCTCAAAATAAATAAACTTAAAAAAAAAAAGCCCCAAATGTTGTTTTGGCAGCTAGATTGTTTTTCCAAATGAGATCTCCCATGGATTCCCCCCACATATCAAAGAGCATACTGTGTGTGCATCCGAATACGTTTATTTTACACGTTCATATTTGTACAATAGGGCCTGAGCCGCAAAGAACGATGAAGCGTTTTAACTGAACCCGCTTTCGAAAATGGGGGTTTACAGAGGCCAGCCGCAGGCTTCTCTCAGCCAGCGTGTCCCATCCCCTGGGGAATTTTCGCTCAGGATTTGCTGTGTGCCAGCCATGACTCGAGTCACAGATAACTGGCTTCAAACCGTAACAGTTCTGCACAACCGCTTGCTTCGCTCTGTCCGGAAATTCTTCCAGAAAACCTTGAGAAGCGGTAGATTCGGTTTCAGGGGCAACGTTGAACGACCACTCAACGTCGTGGATCACAAATATGAACGGTGGAGAGGAAACACGTGAAACTCACAATCAGCACAAAGAAGAGCCCTGACACTGCGATAAGACGGTAAGAAATGTCACACTGTCCCTTGTTTCGATGCAATGATTGTGCCTTGACGGGAGACCAGCATGCAACAAACAAACGTGCCTGAGGTCTGTGTAGCATTTGTTCCAGTTGGGGCTCAGAGGAAAAGGAAACGGTGAACACAGTAGAAGGATACACTGTGAGTGGCTTTGCCCAGGCTGGAAACTTACAAGGGCGGAAAAGATCAATAGAAAACTACAAACTTCTAGACCCTGGATGCACTTGGCAAGAAGATCAAATACACACGTGGGGAGGGCAGGGAAATCTTTACACCAAAAAGGGATGTCGAGGCTGCTGGTGCAGAGTCAGCTTGGGGAGTTTACAGAAATCAGAGTCTTTCGGGTTTTGGGTTGTCACTGCAAGCGAACTCTAGAAACTCCTTCGGTCTTGACACTTGCTGGGAATGCAAGGACCTGAGAGGAATTTCTGACCTCCTGAGGGTGGGTCCTGCACCCTGGACCTTGGCTGCCAAGGTGAAGGGGTGGGTAGAGAGAGAATCTCCACCTCTGGGCTCTGCTAAGGGGGCCACGGGGGGCAGCCCCATAGAAATGAGAACAGAGGCTGGATGCTGGAATTCAAGGACATGACTGATGCCCACCATAGTAATACATTGGGGGGCTGGCTCCACTATTACAATTCGGTAGGTAAGAATCTGAGCCTCTGTGTGTGTGTGTGTGTGTGTGTGCGTGTGTGTGTGTGTGTAGATTGCATTAAAAAAAAAAAAGAAATTCTGCTCAAATCCTTGCAAATCCCTGAACCAATGGAAGTTTACAGACTCACAGGTCAGACGTCCCCGAATGAGAGCTCTGTCTCCCCATGGACATTTGGATGTCACCTGACTAATTTTGTTGTTGTTCTTCACCGTCACGGGGGGACTCAAGGTTCATGTTGTTAATCGATAACCCTTGAAGGTGACCTCTTTAATTATTTACCTCCTTTTGGACTCTTTCCTGGGAGTCTTGCCTTTTGCTCTGTAGAGCCGAGCGCCCCCTCTGCGCAAGTCAGAGCTTCTGGAGGTGGATCTGGGGAGACCCACGTCCCAAGCCCAGGCGCCAATCAGAGCAGAAGAGTCCCCCGTCTGACCATCCCTGTAAGGGACACCGAGCGAGTACAGAACAGCGACAGCTTTTGAGAGTCAAGCGCCAGAGCACGAAGCTCCTCAGGTGTGGCGAGCAGGCATCTCACTTTGTCAGGCATGGTTTCTGCTTGCCGTGTGTAAAACAGGGGTGGTCCACCCTGGACGACTTTCTGCCAGAGGCACATTCAAGGTACATCCTTTTAAAAGACAAAACAACAACAACAACAACAACAACAACAAAACCAAAAACAACCCGCCCCAGCAAACCAACCAAAACCCAAAAACCAAACGAAACCGCTGAAAAACCAAAATGGGTCTAGACTTTGCAATGGCGGGATTTCCAGCAGGGCTGAAAGCCAGAAGGTTCTGGGTGTCTTCCTGGCAACACATGCTTCGCTGTCCCCCAACCTCAGCCCACAGAGAGGGGACGGCGGTGCTGAAGGGGACAGTGGCCTTTCCCCAGAGCAGGGAGCTCCCTGACACGTCCCTCCTCCTTGGCTTTTCCTCAATTCTGGCGCGAGACCTCTTGCACAACCTTGGACTCCCGGGCCCTGTTTCTCTTCTTCCGTTTCCTGTAAACACCTGCTCACGCGAGGTCGGGGAGGGGGAGGACGGCCCTCGGTCTCCAGGGAGAGAGGCGCTTCTGGGCTCGGCCTGCGACCTCGCGGCCGCTCCCTTGGGGTCTCCAGGTTGTCAGACGTTGTTGGAGGGTCTCTGAGACCCTTCTTCACCCAGAAGTTACCCTCGCCCCCTCAAATGATACTCCCGCACATACCCAGGTGTTCCCCCCACACTTACACGTTGCCCCCCGCTACGCCCACATCCCGTTCATACTCAGATGCCACCCACCCATCCAAATGGTACCTGGGTCACTCGTATGTTCAAGCGACTCAGGTGTTCCCCGCACCTACTCGGATACTGAACTGGGAGTGTCGCCGGGCAAGGCGCGGGTCCGTTTGTTCCCGGCTGTATGGCCAGTGCCCGAAGCTGTGCCTCGGACCCCGTGGGTGCCCAGAAAACATTGGTTGAGTGAGTGAGTTTGCGCAAGCAAATATTACCTACATCCGCTCAAACGGCACCCGCACCCACTCAGATGACACCCACCTCCCGCTCTGCCGCGCCCCCCCCCCCCCCCCCGGCCCCGCGCCCTCCCCATGTCACCTCACAGCTTGTCAGATGCATGGTGCCTTCGCCGGTTTTTCTTATGCTTCCTCTTGCCTCTCTTGTCATCTCCAGGCTTGCTCGGCTTCTCCGTGGAGTCCAGAGGCGGCGCCGCATCCGCCCCGGCGGTGGCCCCAGCCCCGGGCTGCTTCTCCCCGGCCCCGGGGGGCGCGCGGCACTTTCTGGCAGGTGGCTCTCTGGGGCCCGTCACTGCGGGGCACAATTCCTGCCTCAGGACCCGGGCCACGTCCTCCACCGTCCTGCCCTCGCTCTGCAGGAAGAGGTTCAGCTTGGTCAGGAATTCAATGTCCTGCTTCCGGGGCATGTAGACCACCCTCCACAGGCCGCCCTTGCCCTTGATCTCCCTGGGGATGACGGCATAATTGAGGTCCTCCGCCAGCCTGATGATGGCTGCCTTGGACCTCTCTTCTTCCAGAAAGGCCTTCCCAGCCACTTCGAACTTGCCCAGAGGTCTCAGGGGGGCCCGTATGATGTCTTCGAATTCCTCGTGGTCGCAGTCTTCCGGGATATCCAGGATCATCAGGGACTTGTAACTGTCCACCTCCAGAGCCTTGCACCCGTGCTCCAACAGGGCGATGTCCTTCACCCCGAACAGCATCCTGCCCAGCTCGCGGAGGCAGCAGTATGCCCGCTGGGGCACCCCCGAGCTGCCTCGGGGATCCGGAAGGCGATCCAGGATGCCACGATCCCCTCGCAAAGGCTGAGCCGGAGACAGGCCGCAAGGGGCCCGGTCGGTCCCTCTAGTCGACGGGGCCCCTGGCCCTGCCCACAGGGCCCCGGCGTCCAGGTTTCTTGTAAACCTTCCCCTGAGGGGGCTCTCGGGAGATCCCGGGGACTGAGGCCGAGTGAAATGGAGGCGCCGCCTGCCAGCCGGCTGGGGGCTCCCCCCCACCTGGGCAAGGCCGCACCGAGGAGGGCCCGGAGATGCGCTGTCCTTTCTTGGGGATGGTCTCCAAAGGTCTCGCCGGCCCTGGCGGTCTCAGCGGATCTGGGAGGCCGGATCTCCCCGGGGTTGCTGCCACCGGGGTGTCGTGGGTGGGGGGCCCAGAAGGTAGGCTGGCTGGCCCAGAGGCCGCCCTCAGTGCCCCGTGGCCCGGAGAAGACAAGGATGTGGCTGTGGCCGCGGCACTTGTTCCCGCAGTGACGTCACCGGCTCGGGCGCCCCAGAAGTCTCCATGGCAACCGCTAGAGCATCGCCTCTGCCATTGGCCGGGGCCAGCCGCATTGAAATCGGAGTCGGAGGGGGTCATTCTGGGGTGAGGGGTCAGTCCCCTGCCTTCAACAGCACCCTCCCTTCTCCTTGGAGAGAATGGCTGATTCCAGGGAGCGGGGACAGAGGAGATACAAGGTTATCCGGGAGCATCTTTTTGGGGGGGTCGAGAAAGTCAGGAAATGGCCAAAGAATGAGGAGAACAGGTGGAAGGACCGAGAGCCAGCTCGGAGGGCTCCCGCTGGCCCCATCTGGGACAATTTGAGCACCGAGGTGACAAATGAGACCATAACCCCCTGATAAAATCAGAATCCAGGAGTCTGTGTAGACACAAACACGTGAGTAAATGGGAAGTGTGGTGGAGGACCGTGGGCTGTACGTTGGCTCATATAAAACTTAGGGACCAGGGGGGGATTCTGTTTCGGATTCTGTGTCTCCCTCTCTCTCTGCCCCTCCCCCATTCATGCTCTGTCTCTCTCTGTCTCAAAAATAAATAAACGTTAAAAAAAAAATTTTTTTTAGACTTAGGGACCGAAAAGAACATAAGTCTCTTTACCTCGGAATGTCTTTGAAGGACACACCCACTGCAACATTCAGGGCACCGCACTGGCCATTTTCTCTCAAAATGGTTCAGGAGGGGAACAGAATGCTTTGTGCCCCACTTGCAACTTTCCTGTAAGTCTGTGATTGTTTCAAAATATATACATTCTTTGAAACAGGCTCCAGGCTCCGAGCTGTCAGCGCAGAGCCTGAGGCGGGGCTCGAACCCACCAACCGTGAGATCATGACCTGAGCCAAAGCTGGATGCTTAACAGACCGAGCCACCCAGGAGCCCCTCAACTGTATTTTTAAAAAAGAAAACAAGAGGGGCCCCTGAGTGGCTCAGTCCATTAAGTGTCCGACTTGGGCTCAGGTCACGATCTCCCCCCCACCCCACCCCACCCCGTTCCTGAGTTTGAGCCCCTGCATCAGGCTCTGCGCTGACAGTGAGCCTGCTTGGGATTCCTTCTCTCTCTCTCTCTCTCTCTCTCTCTCTCTCTCTCTCTCTCCCCCTCCTCCACTTGCTCTCTCTCTCTCTCTCAAAATAAATAAATTAATTAAAAAAAAAAAAGAAAAAGAAATGGCTTGCACATACGATCACCTTCACAATGTCCATTCGCCCCCCTCCCCAGCCCAGTAATAAAAGCCATAAAGTTTGAGTTGGATTGACTTCCTCCGAACCCCCAGGTCCAGACTGGGCCAATAAGCTTGGACTAATCATCATAATCCCACCCCCCTGCCACAGTGATTGGTTCAGAAACGGTCACCCAGGTAACCCAGGCCTAAGCCAATCAGCGTGTTTCATCCCCCAGCTCACAGAGATTGGTTAGGGGCTGGATACCTCAACCCGGTCCGATCAGAATGAAGTTTAGGATTAAAACAATTATTTTTATGTTTATTCCGTTTTTTGAGAGGGGCAGAGCGTGAGCAGGGGAAGGGCAGAGAGAGAGGGAGACATGGAATCTGAAGCAGGTTCCAGGCTTCGAGCTGTCAGCCTAGAGCATAGAGCCCAGGAGACGGGGCTCGAACCCACGAACTATGAGATTATGATCAGATACACTCCGCCAGGGGCCCTCAGGTTCTTTCACGTCCTCGCCAACACTAGCTACTGTCAGAACTTTCCACGTGGGCAACCTGGGTCTGGGGAGTGGAGTCTCGTGTTTTTAACTTGAATATTCCTGATGGCCAGTGACGTTGACGATATTTGAGAGAGAGATAGAGAGCGAGCGGAAGAGGGGCGAGAGACAGAGAGAGAGAGAGAGAGAGAGAGAGAGAGAGAGGCTCCACACTGTCAGCACAGAGCCCAGTGCAGGGCTCGAACTCATGAACCGTGAGATCATGACCTGAGCCTAAGTCAAGAGTCGGTCGCCCAACGGACTGAACCACCCAGTCGCCCCTTGTTTGTTTGTTTTTTTAAATTAGATTGTCATCTTTTCCTTATCGATTTGTAGTTCTTTATGTAATCTGCATGTTGTCTTGATTGTTTGAAGCTGATCGGACCTGGACCTTCTGTAATTCGCATCCAAAATGCAGCTTTATTAACACAGAAAGAGTCACGAGTATTTACTGCATACAACCTTTTGCTTTGTCTTTTTCACACCTTGGAGTTGTCGTGGCCACGGTTATATTGTAATATATGACGTGGGCACAATATTGGGCTGGCGTGTATTGTGCGATTTCTCTCTCGCTCGCTTAAGTTTCAAAGACACTTCTCCAGCTCTCAAAGTATTTCCCCCCCTTGGTCACCCTGGGAGCAGACTGGACAAGTAGAATGTGTGAACTTGAGGGCAGGACTGGCGGGGACCCCGGGGGTGACCCGGGATGTGAAAAGTCCTTTCACTGGAAATCAACCTGAACTCCAAATGTGGCCCCTCCGTGAGACTTTAGACCCAGCACCTCACAACGGCACCCTCGTCCACCCGTGAGTGTCCACACTGAATGATGGGAGTGTTACGTCAGCGAGAACGCGGGGCGGCACCTGGTGATAGGATGACCTTGGACAACGTCTTGGCAAAGGTCCATTGTTAGTTGGAGGGAATCGTTCAGGTCCAAGGCCACCGACGGCAAGCCTCAGCCTGGGAAATGGGACTTCAGGCCGGTTTTAATTTGGCTCCGTCTACTTCTCAAAAATTTGAATCGATAGCTAACTTTTCAATTCCCAATTCAGACGAAAAGACAGATTTCTGGCTTTCCTTCAAAATAAGAGAATCTGGGGGTTCCTGGGTGGCTCCATCGGTTAGGCGTCAGGCTCTCGCTTTCGGCTCAGGTCATGATCCCGGGGTCAGGGGAGCCCCAGACGCCGTGCTTGGCCCCATGCTGGCCGTGGAAACTGCTTAAGATTCTCTCTCTCTTGAGGTGCCTGGGTGGCTCCGTCGGTTAAGTGTCTGGCTCTTGATTTCAGCTCAGGTCATGATCTCACAGTTCGTGAGATCGAGCCCCGTGTCAGTCTCTGTGCTGACTGCACAAGCCTGCTTGGGATTCTCTCTCCTCCCCTTTCTATGCCCCTCCCCGGCTCACACACACTCTCTCTCTCAAAGTAAATAAATAAAACTTTAAAAAAAAGAGAGAGAGAGAGAGTCTCTCTCCCTCTGCCCCTCTTCCCTACTCGCATGCACTCTCTCTGTCTCTAAAATAAAAAAACAAATGCCATCACAAATACTATGACTAAATTACTAAAACAGTTTCTAGTACTTTTAACATTCACTGGTTAACTTCTGTATCAGTCAGGATAAATTAGGTTCTGCGGCTAGTAACAGCTAAGCCCCCACATCCCGGTGGTTTGACATAAGAAAGCTTTATTTTTTTCTCACCGGCAAAGTGCAAAGTCGGCTGTGGGTCCAGGTGCCTCTCGGGACAACCTTCTTTGTGCCGTGGTTTAGTGACCCGGGCTGCTTTGATCTCCATGTCACGTGTGTTCCCATGGTCACCACAGCAAGGGAAGAGAGAGCACGGGGGACGCACTCGAAGCAGCATCCGGACGTTTCCACTGGGAGGGGACACAGGTGACTGTTGCTCTCCTTTCATTGGTTAAAGCAAATCACAGGACCACACCGAAACTTCAAGGGCGGGTGGGGGAGGGAAGGTACCATCACCCATGGACCCGGAAGTGCAGGGCACTTGGAAATAACAGTAACACAGGAATGCCCCCCCATCCCCCAAAACTCTCATAATGTGCCCGGCACCAGGCTAAGCTTGGCACATGTATCTCATTTTGCAACAGCCCGATGACGTGGATACTATTAATGTCCCCAATGTTATAGTCAGGAAAACTGGGGATCAGAGAAGTTAATTCAGTTACCTAAGGCCACACAGCTAATGAATGGCAAAGCCAAGGGCTTCCTTTTTCAGCGCCCTGACTCCTGGGCCCAAACATCCGACCTCATACAACATCACGCTGTCCCCTGAGAAAAGGGGGTCTGGGGGGGTGTCACCTGGCTTAGTTCCTGCTCTTTTCAGGCAGTTGCTGTGTGATGTTGGGCAGGCGGCTTTCCTTCCCTGGACCATGTGATTTTGTTCTCATTTAGCCAAGCTGGGTTTACGCATCTCAGAATTCCTTTCCCCCAAGTGCCTCTGGCTTAGAGTTATCTGCAAGAGAGATTTGCATGGGATTTAGGTGGCAAGATGGGCCTTAGGGAGGGAAGGTCTGCGCAGGCCCCAGGCCCCGCAGAGGTTCCTGCACGCTGTCACTGACCTGCCGGCTCACCTTGCTGGCCTGGGCCACCCTCAGACCTCAGCTCCACCTACTCCCGCTGGCTTTTCCTTTCCTTTCTGTGAATTTGGCGCCAGCCACCGCCCCCCCCCCCCCGCCCCCCGCAGCTCCGTGGGGGGCAGGGCACCAGCTCTTCCCATAGATCATGCAGAGAATTGAAGCTGGCGGTGGGGCTTTCGGTTCATTCTCATGGGTTCCAGGTTGTCCTTGTGGGCTGCAGTTTCCCAACTCCCGGAGTCCCCTCTTCTCGGCGGGGGATCCGCTCCGTGGGTGCCTGAAACCGTGGATGGGACCGAACCCTCGGATACTATGTGTCTTCCTATCCACACGCGCCTACGGTAAAATTTAACTTGTCAGTTTCGCACGGGACGAGGTCAACAACAAGGACGGTAACATAGGACAATTAGAGCAATCCACTGTAATAAAAGTTATGTGGATGTGGTCTCTCTCTCAAAATGTCTTATTATTATACCGCGCTGGCCCTTTTTCTTCCTTCCGCGGGGGGTTGAAGCGAGAGGAATGGTACAGGCGTGGTGAGGCTTGGGCACCACGAAGGAGGACCGGCTGCTTCCCCATCGCGGTTGATTGTGGGTAACTAAACCCGCAGACGGTGGGCCCGCAATTAAGGGGCGACTGCTGTCTCCATCTGACTGACCCACGGACACTTAAAAACCCACTTACGATACCGGGGCGCCTGGGTGGCTCAGTTGGTTAAGCCTCTGCCTCTTGGTTTCAGCGCACGTCGTGATCTCACAGTCCGTGAGTTCGAGCCCCGCGGCAGGCTCTGCGCAGGCTCTGGGTGCCGGCGGCTCGGAGCCTGCTTGGGATTCTCTCTCTCTCTTTCCCTCTCTCTCTCTCTCTCTGCCCCTCCCCCACTCGCGCTGTCTCTGTCTCTCAAAATATAAATTAAAAAAAAAAAAAAGTTTCCAACTCATTAAAAACAACAAACCCCAAGCCCAATACTAGCTAAAGAGGAACAGACCTCGCATATAGATATTTTTTTAGCACCCCCCCCAGCTCCCTATTTAGTAACTTTTTAAAAAAAGTTTCTTTTCTTTATTTTGAGAGAGAGAGAAAGCGCCAGTGAGGGAGGGGCAGAGAGAGTGGGAGTGAGAGAGAATCCCAAGCAGGCTCCGCACTGTCGGGGGAGGGGGGAAGGGGGAGGGGGGAGGGGAAAGGGAAGGGGGAGGGGGGAAGGGGGGGCCTCAAACTCACCAACATGAGATCATGACCCAAGCCGAAGTCAGAAGCTTAACAGGCTGAACCACCCAGCTCCCCCCTCCCACCCTCATATTTAGTAACTTGTGATGTTCCCACCTCTCCTTTCTGGGTCTGCCCTCCCCCCAGCTTCCTCCACGTGGACGATTGCCCCAGTCCCGCGGGTCCCCAGAACGAGGGCCTCACCCTGGGTCACTCACAGTGCACCTGCCTCGCCTGAGCACTGACTGATCATAAACAACCAGGACTCTTCCTTTGTGAAATGGCACGTTTGGACGAATGCATGGCCTTTCAAGTTTTCCAGGAAAGAAGGAAAATGTGCCCACTCATCTAGGGGTGAAAGGAACCAGCTGTTCCATAGGCCTTTCTTCGGCGTCTCGGATTTTGGCATCGAAAATTCACGTTTGGCTGCCTAACACAACGGTTCATTTTAACACAAAGATGAGTTTTCCCTCAAAGTATGAAGTACAATCAGCAACCAAAACTATCTGCACACCCCCCCCCCCCCCCGGGGAATGGAAATCGGTGCAGCCGCTATGGAAGGTCCTCAAAAAACAAACCACCGTGGGGGGAAAAAAGGGTGGGGGGGAGCCTGGGTGGCTCCGTGGGTTAACCTGCTCACTCTTGATTTCCGCCCAGGTCATGGTCTCCTGGTTGCAAGATCGAGCCCCGCAAGGGGCTCTGTGCTGGACGTGCAGCCTGTGTAAGATTCTCTCTCTCCCTCTCCCTCTGTCCCTTCTCCAGGAAAGGAAGGAAGGAGGGAGGGAGGGAGGGAGAGAGAGAAAGGTAGAAAGAAAGAAAGAAAGAAAGAAAGAAAGAAAGAAAGAAAGAAAAGAAAGAAAGAAAAGAAAGAAAGAAAGAAAAGAAAGAAAGAAAGAAAGAAAGAAAGAAAAGAAAGAAAAGAAAGAAAAGGAAAGAAAGGAAAACTACCATAGGATCCAACAATTCTGCTGGGTATTTATCCAAAGAAATGCAAGCACTTAACTAGAAAAGGTGTCTGTACCCCCGAGTTCATTGTGTATTGTGAAATACACAATAGCCAGGCTGGAAACAACCTAAGTGTCCATCTAGTCATTCATATGTATGTTAATATATATGAATATTCATATGCAAATGAATATTCATATACGAACGAATATTATACATAGGACTATAACTCAGCCATTAAAAAAAAAGGAAATCCTGGGGCGCCTGGGTGGCTCAGTCGGTTAAGCGTCCGACTTGGGCTCGGATCATGATCTCGCGGTCCGTGAGTTCGAGCCCCGCGTTGGGCTCTGTGCCGACAGCTCAGAGCCTGGAGCCGGTTTCAGATTCTGTGTCTCCCTCTCTCTCTGCCCTGCCCCTGTTCACGCTCTGTCTCTCTCTGTCTCAAAAATAAATAAATGTTAAAAAAAAAATTTAAAAAGAAGGAAATCCTGCCATTTGCCACAGCAAGGATAGATCTGGAGGGCATTAGGCTGAGTGAAATAGGCAGAGAGAGAGAGAGAGAGAGAGGGAATACCTTATGATCTCGCTTATATGTGGAATCTTAAAAACACAAAACAAACAAAAAAGAAACACCAAAACTGAGAACAGTCTAGTGGTTTCCACGGATGGGGATTGGCTAAGGTAGTCAAAAGGTACACACCCTTCCTCTTACAACATAAAGGAGTCCTGGGAATGCGAGGTCCAGCATGGTAACTGTCGTTAAGAACACTGGACCGTATATCTGAAAGTTGCTAAGAGGAGATCTGAAAAATTC
Organism: Panthera tigris; assembly: GCF_018350195.1. Taxonomy (NCBI): domain Eukaryota; kingdom Metazoa; phylum Chordata; class Mammalia; order Carnivora; family Felidae; genus Panthera; species Panthera tigris. The sequence goes on from NC_056674.1 coordinate 10,716,836, forward strand.
TCATCACAAGAAAAAAAAATTGTCGTTAACTATGTGCTGTGAGGGATGTCAAGGAAAATCTGCCGTAGATTCGTGAGTCCTTGGGGTGCCATTGCCATCGCCACATCCCTGGGCTTAGGCACATTCCAAATTGAGAAGCAGGAGGCAGAATGGTCCATTGATTCGATCCCCCGACATCGACTGAGAAGTTTCCCTGTCCCAGGCTCTGGGCAACGTGCTGGGCATACTTGAGTGAGTGAGACAAGCTCTGCTTTTAGGAGCTTGGTCTGGTGGTTGGGACAGGCTGGGTCAGCCTGTTGACAGTCAGACAGAGGAGCCCTGTAATTATCATGAAGATGTGTTCTGATCCCCGGTGTGGGGCGTAAAATACAGAATTCGCTAAGCGGGGCATGTTTTGCCACAGTTTAAAGTTCCGCGGGGGCTTGGAGCCACGAATCTTGCCTAGGCTCATCCAGGAAAGCTTCCTGGTAGAGGTGGGATCTTGAAGGATGCGTATAACCACAACAGATATATTAGTTTTTATTTTTTATTTTTTTTTAATTTTTTTTTTAACATTTATTTATTTTTGAGACAGAGAGAGACAGAGCATGAACGGGGGAGGGGCAGAGAGAGAGGGAGACACAGAATCGGAAACAGGCTCCAGGCTCTGAGCTGTCAGCACAGAGCCCGACGCAGGGCTCGAACTCATGAACCGCGAGATCGTGACCTGAGCCGAAACGATCCCACTTGGATTAGATACCCAACATAGATGGATCCGGAGTTTGAAGGTGGATCAGCGGCTGCCAGGGACTGAGCAGGGGGAGAAGGGGGACCCTCTGCTTCACGGTGTCGAGATTTCTTTGTGGGGGATGACAGTTCTTGCAACTAGACGGAGGGGACGGTTGCACAAGATTGTGAATGCACTAAAGGCCACTTCACGTGCAACTTCAAAGGGTTCGTTTTCTAGTATGTGACTTTCACCTCGGTTAAAAAAATTTTTTTTACTGACTTCGTTTTTGGCTTACGTGGTGGTGGGTTCATTCGCCACGATGGGGAAGCTGTAGGGAGAAACGAGCTGTGGGAGATCAGGAGTCCCATTTTTAGAGGTCTTAAATTTGATATGCCCAGCAGACAGCCAAGCAGAGTTGGGCACGCGAGCCAGGAGTTCAGGGGAGACATAGGGTGGGGTATAAATTTAGAAGCCATGGGGACATGGGAGGAATTTTAAGCCACGGAGCTGGATGAGATCATCTAGACGGAGGGTGTTCAGAGGGGAGAGAAAATGGTCGAGGCCCAACCCCCCAGGCCCCACTAGGGGTCAATGTCAGGCAGAAGAGGAGGAATCATGGAAAGGGATTGTACAAGAGGAGGGGCAGGAGAACCCAAAGAGTGTGAGTTTGAAAAGCAAAGAGAGCATGAGCCCAGGATTGCAGTTAGACCAAATATCCATTCATAGAGGACAGTTTAGCATCCATAGTATGGAACAAATTGCTGTGTTAAGAAAAAAAGAAAAAAAATATATATATATCTCAGGAAGGGCGTCTCTCTATGCTGACATGGAAAGATTCCTTTTCTGTGAAATGATATGCTGAAATCCTCAAGAGGTATTGCTTACATAATAAAGCAAGGTGTATGACGCCATGGTTTTAAATTTCTTATTACAATTTTTTTAATGTTTATTTATTTTTGACAGAGAGAGAGAGAGAGCACAAGCCAGGGGAGGGACAGAGAGAGAGAGGGAGACACAGAATCCGAAGCGGGTTCCAGGCCCTGAGCTGTCAGCACAGAGCCTGACATGGGGCTTGAATCCACAATCCGTGAGATCATGACCTGAGCCGAAGTCGGACATTTAACCCGCTGAGCCGCCCAGGTGCCTCTCTCTTCAATTCACCTAAAGATTCAATGCAACTTCCCTGAAGTTCTCCCAGTTACAGTTTAGTAATGCCTGTGATGTTTCCTTTGGACATGTTAACGCTCCTTGAGCACGGTAAGAAAATGCATTTAGTACACCACTCAAGTGAAAGATATGAATACTTAATGTGAGAGAGAGAGAGAGAGAGAGAGGGGAAGAAATCTGAAGGTTGACAGCTCAGAGCTGCTATGTGGCTCCACAATCGTGAGAGACCCAAGCTCCTTTTAACTTGTGGCTCTGCCATTCTCTGTCAGGTAGCTTCCACCTCATGGCCCAACATGGCTGCTCAAGCTCCAGTCATCACATCTGAATTCCAATCATTCAGAAAGAGGACCAGACAAAGAGTCCCTTCCTTCTCATGTACAATACTTTCCAGAATAGGAATTTAATAGTTGATGTTTCCACACAGCAACAGGGACAGAGCTCAGAGACAAAACACCTATGGGAAAGGGTAGGGAACAATGAGATGTACGGCAGGATCAGCATGGCCTATTTCAGAAAGATGTGACACTTTGGCCCTCCCCCCCAGCCTTCGGGTTGAGTGTTTGGAGAGCCAAGCAGCCATCTCTGCCCCCACCTTGAGCCCAGCAGCATCAGCGATGCTCTGGTTGCCTGGGTGACCATCCGTCTAATCCCATCCGTGGTGGGGACCCAGCCACTACCGTCATTTCCATCGACTGTCGTTATCTGAACACACGGTGTCCCATTTAGAATTCAGCTCTTGGTGTAACAAGGAACAAAACTCTCCTCATGTTGTTTATATGTTGAAATTCTTTCAGTTGAAATATAAAAGAATAATTTGTGGTTTAAGAGCCAAATGCTAGGGGCGCCTGGGTGGCTCAGTCGGTTGAGGGTCCGACTTCGGCTCAGGTCGTGATCTCGCGGTTCGTGAGTTCGAGCCCTTCCTCGGGCTCTGGGCTGACAGCTCGGAGCCTGGAACCTGCTTCGGATTCTGTGTCTCCCTCTTGCTCTGCCCCTCCCCCACTCACGCTCTGTCTCTCTCTCTCTGTCAAAAACAAGTAAACATTAAAAAAAATTTTTTTAAGAGTAAAACGCTAAAAGGATAGATGATTATTATAAAAGCAGCTGATTTTGTGACAAAGCCAACTTTGAAAGGCTTACACGTATTTAAAAAGAGTAGTAAATGCAAATATTAGAGAATGGGGTCGCACACATTCGAGAAGGACAGACCGCCAACCAAATCTGAAATTAATTTTTAAAGTAACCAAAGAACAAACGATAAAGACTGGATAAAATAACCACTGTATTTAAGGGGCACCTGGGTGGCCGTTAAGTGTCTTACTCCTGATTTGGGCCCAGGTCGTGATCTCAGAGTTCGTGGGTTCGAGCCCCGCGTAGGGCTCTGTGCTGACAGCCTAGAGCCTTCTTCAGACTCTGGCTCCCTCTCTCTCTGCCCTTCCCCCACTCACGCTCTTTGTCTCTTTCAAAAAATAAATAAGCGTTAACAAAACTTGTTCAAAAGTTGGAGGAGATGCTCCAAAATCCACGGGAACATCCATGATGAATCGTCTTTGATCTGGATATATGAAGTGTGAACGAGAAATAGAGAATTTTGTTTTTAATTCTGGACCTCCATGCGGAGAATTCAGTTACTCCTAAACCCCTTTCTGTTTTCGCTGGCACTCTTTAGTTTCTGCTTTATGTATGCACCCATCTGTTTGTTCCGTTTAGGATAAACACTCTTGAATCCGCTACTCAACGGGTAAAGCACCGAAAATGCGGTACAATAATTAACTGTGCTGGATTGTGAAAATAATGGCCCCGGAGGAAGCCCGCCTCCTTGGGCCACACCCCTTTGCTGTGTGCCTTTGCCATTGACCGGGCTAGTCCGCTTCCCGCCTCCTGGATCTGGGCGGGTCTTGCGACTGCTTTGACCCCTAGCAGGGGGCAGAGGTGAGGGGGTTGTAAGTTCCAAGGCGAGGTCCTGAGACGCCTTGCTGTTGTCACACAATCATATACACGAAAACATACATGCGCACACACTCACATATATATACAGACGTTTATACACACACACACACATAAATGCAAACATTTACACACGTATAGACACAGACAGAGGCACATATAAATACACATACATTCACACAAATGCATGCACCGACGCAGAGACGTGCTAGTATAAACACAAGCATTTTTTCCCTTTGGAAGGGAAAGCGAGGACGTGTTACGAGCGTTGGTTTTGGGGGGCGGCAGAGGAGCGCGATGGTGGAGTGGCCCCTCTTTTCAATTCTGCACAGTTTGGATGTCTAACACTGTGCATATTTTGTTTTCAAATGTCCACGGGGGGCTATTTTGGCAGTGGGGTTGCGGGTCACTTCTTGTTTCCTTCTTTATACGCACACGGATTAAATAAAAACCAAACGGCCACAAGCTAAAAATAAAATGTGCTAGAAGCCAAGACCACGTTACTGGCTTCAGCAACAGTGTTTCTTTTTTTCTTTCTTTTCTTTCTTTCACTTTCTTTTTCTTTTCTCTTTCTTTCTCTTTTTCTTTTCTCTTCCTTCCTTTCTTTCTCTTTCTTTCTTTCTTTCTTCCTTTCTTTCTTTTCTTTTTCTTTTTTTTTCTTTCTTTTCTTTCTTTCTTTCTTCTTTCTTTTCTCTTCCTTCCTTTCTCTTTCTTTCTTCCTTCCTTTCTTTCTTTTCTTTTTCTTTTCTTTCTTTCTTTTCTTCCTTTCTTTTTTGTTCCTTTTTTCTTTTTCTGCAGGCGTGATCCCTCCTTGCAAATCTGCTGCCCGAATAAGACACAGAGCCCTATCTGAATATCCCGGCCCGAACACGTCCGCACATGTGAGACTGTCCCGGCCGGCAGCTGCCACCCTGCTCACATTCCTCAGGCTCCGAGAAATGACAGGAGCATCTGCCCAGGATTTATTCAGCCATGGTGACATAAGAACTCTATAGCAACAAGTGGCTGTGGAAAGAGCTCGAACACAAGGGTTTTGCTGTCCTAAATGGCCCCATCCTGGCAAAGTCAGGGTATCTCCCTCATGACTTTTTCATCTGTGATAACAAATGACAAGAGTGTTGCAATTCTGGTCAGAAATTAAATAAATTAAATAAACAAACAGACAAAACATTCCCCCACTGTCACACTTTGAATCCTTCTGGATCTGTGCAACTGAGATTAGAAGAGGCAGCTGTTTAAAACCAGGGGCACGAGGGGCACCTGGGTGGCTCAGTCGGTTAAGCGTCCGACTTCGGCTCAGGTCATGATCTCGCGGTCCGTGAGTTCGAGCCCCGCGTCGGGCTCTGTGCTGACAGCTCAGAGCCTGGAGCCTGTTTCAGATTCTGTGTCTCCCTCTCTCTGACCCTCCCCGTTCATGCTCTGTCTCTGTCTCAAAAATAAATAAACGTTAAAAAAAAAAAATTTAAAACCAGGGGCACGAGACAGGACATTGTTGAAAAGAAAATGGGACCCGCTCGTTTAACAACCATTTAAACATTCAAGAAAAAGACAATAAAAAAAAATACAATAAATGAACGTTTTGGGGGCGCCTGGCTGGCTGGGTCAGTAAAGCGAGTGACTCCTGATCTCGGGGTTGTGAGTTCGAGCCCCACATTGGGTGCAGAAATTAGTTAAAATAAAGAGATACTTCTTTAGAAAAAAAAAAAAAAAGGTTTTGAGGAGCGCCTGGGTGGCTCAGTCAGTTAAGTGTCCCACATCGGCTCAGGTCACGATCTCGGGGTTCACGAGTTCAAGCCCTGCGTCGGGCTCTGCGCTGACAGCTCAGAGCCTGGAGCCTGCTTCTGATTGTGTGTCCCCCTCTCTGCTCCTCCCCCACTCGTGCTCTGTCTGTCTCTCTCTCTCAAAAATAAATAAACATTAGAAAAACAAAGTTTTGAAAATAGAGGGGGAAAAAACACATCAGCGGGAGTATTTTAAATACAGCATTCACAGCTTGTTAGTTTTTAAAACGTTCTTTATGAGGGGCGCCTGGGTGGCTCAGTCAGTTACGCTTCCGGACTCTTGGGTTTGGCTCGGGTCATGATCTCAAGGTTTGTGGGTGCGAGCCCCGCATCTGCCTTTCTGCTGTCAGCGTGGAGCCCGCTTTGGATCCTCTGTCTCCCTCTCTCTGCCTCTCCCCCCACTTGCACTCTCTCTCAAAAATGAAAAAAAAACCACAACATTTAAATAAATAAATAAATAAATAAATAAATCTTCCTTTAGAATTCTTTGGTCATGTACAAGCTTTAGACTATAAATGTATCAAGCTTGCTTCTAATACCTTCTGGGTTTTGTTTTTCTGCCTAGGAAAATATTTCCTCCACTTCTAAGAGCGCCTATTAATTCATATTTATTTTGCTTTACTTTTATTTTATTATTTTATCATTTTATTTTATTTTATTTTATTTTATTTTATTTTATTTTATTTTCAGTATAGTTAACACAATTCACTGTTTTGTTTTGCTTTGGTTTTGAGCCTCCTTGAAGCCTCCATGGTTTGCATTTAAGTTTTTGACCCCTCTGGAATTTGTTTCCGTGGAAGGAACACAGGAATCCGGTTTTCATTTCTCTATTCTCCAAAGGTTTGGCCCCTGGGTTCTGATCTCGCCTGCTGACTTGCAATACTGCCTTCATCCACCCCGAAAATCTCGTATGTGCGGGAACCAAACTGTTAGGAATCCCATACATTTATAATGCATCTTACTGTCCGATGGGGCTTACTCTGCACCCCAGCCAACCCCCCTCCCCTCGCCATTACACTTCTTTCCAAAAATTCTCCTTTACTCTCACATGGCAACAAGTTTTCATCTCGCACTCCTACGTTGGCTTCCAGGAGCTGGAAGAGGTAGTGGAGACCTTTTGGGTTTTGGTTATGTTCTCAAGACCACTGACAGCCGTTCACATTGCTTAGCCTGAATGTCAAAGTCAGGGGGAGGCCCCTAGCCCATGCAGCCGCCCCCCCCCCCGTGGCACATGAGCTCTCACTCAGTTCTTATACATCCATTTGCTTTTATGGACTAATCACGCTCACGGCAGCTGTCCCCGCGGCTTACTTGTCATTGAATTAAGCGTGACAAGGCATGTGTTTTGCAGAAATAGCTGCCAGAGTTTTTCAGGCATGGCATGGCCGGACCCCAAACCTAATCTAAAACCCGGTGTCCACAGGGATACACTTTCCAAGACAAAGACGCTTTATAAGGAGTGCAAATATTTGTTCAGAAACGGCAGCAGACACGTCTAAGAACTGTAGAAAAAAACTGGTTAACTTAGCAATATCCGTGAATGTGGCTTGGGGGTAATTTAACTTTTTTTTTAAAAGTGTTTTTATTTTTATTTTATCTTTTATTTTATTTTTACTTGTTATTTTATTAAAAATTTTTTAATGTTTTATTTTTGAGAGAGAGAGAGAGAGCATGAGCAGAGGAAGGGCAGAGAGAGAGAATCCGAAGCAAGCTCCAGGCTCTGAGCTGTCAGCACAGAACCCGACGTGCGGCCCGAATTCACAAGCTGTGAGATCATGACCTGAGTCGAAGTCAGACGCTTAACCGACTGAGCCACCCAGGCGCCCCTACTTTATTTTTTTAATGTTTATTTTTGACAGAGAGAAAGAGAGACACAGGTGGGTGGGGGAGGGCCAGAGAGAGAGGGAGACACAGAATCCACAGCAGGCTCCAGGCTCTGAGCTGTCAGCACTGAGCCTAACATGGGGCTCGAACTCACGCGCTGTGAGACCATGACCTGAGCCGAAGTCAGATGCTTAACCAACTGAGCCACCCGGCGCCCCTCTCTGTTACTTTTAATTAGTTAATTCATTCATTGTATAATTAGTTATTGTGTGTGTGTGTGTGTGTGTGTGTGTAATTGTAATATTCAAAGAGTATTTAAAAGCATAATGTGAAAAGTAAGACTCTCCATATCGCTATTCCTCCCATGGTCCCTCCCCCAAAATGTAACAGTGACCGTTTCTTATTACTGCTTATTTACTTATCACTTCCGGAGAATAAATTACCCACAGATCAGCATTCACATACAAATCTTTCACCTTTAAACAAACGCAGTCTTAATATGCATTCTTGTGAATTTCTCCTTAAACGATGGCCCGGAAAGCTTTTCCCCTCAGCACATGGTAATTCATCCCAAGAATGCCCAATGATTGATTTCATCAGCCCTGAAATCACAGGCATCTAGACTACCTCCAGCGTGGACAAATCCACCTTCCCACCAAGAGTGGGTGAGACTGCCCATTTCTCCACAGCTTCACCAGCAGTGGGTTTTTACCCAACTTTTAAATTTCTGATTGGTGAACAACTGTGTAATTCATTGCTTTAAAAAACACTTTTTTTAAGATTTTACTTTTAAGTAATCTCTAAACCCAACATGGAGCTCGAACTTACAGCCCTGAGATCAAGAGTTCCATGCTCTACTGACTGGGCCGGCCAGGCACCCCCATATAATTCATCGCTTTTGATTTTAATTCTTAAATAAGAATGGTGTTGAACGTTGTGTTTTCACACACTTATTAGCCATCTTGATTTATTTTCTGTAAACTCTCTGTTCATGTCCTTTGCCTATTCTTCTGCCAGGTTGTCGAATTATTCCACGATTAGCTTTTGGTAAACGAATTAGCCTGTGTCTGTTACATGTGCTGTGAGTATTTTTCCCAATTTGTGGTTTATCTCTTTTCTTTTCCCCTACTGTCTTTCCAGCGACCAAAAGCACAGACTCTACACTTCTAAATGAATTACACTACGTAAAATAAGTTTGCATGTTTGTGTGTTGTGTACATATTTTTGGATTATACGGTAGCTCCTCCCCAGTGCATTCGTTCCCAGAAATTTCCGTATCTTCTCATATGAGAACAATCTTTCAACAGCTCGTGTTGTCAACCCAGGATATGGCTCTGGTTAAACAGAGCCAGCAGCTTGAAAGTGGAAATCCCAGGAAACGTGCTATCATAACGGAAGCACTAAGCCTCCGACAACTCCTTATCTTCCTCGAAATGGCAAAAGTCGCAGGAGAAATGCCCATCTCACACGAAGCACTAAGATAATCCCTAAGACCATGCTGCTGGGCAGAGACCTGCCCCACATTCTCTTGCTAGTACGTGGCCATTAGGCCTGGACACGAGCCAGGACCGGATCTGTGAGAGCTGCACCTGACATTTCATTGAGCGGGACACATGCGCTGGGTAGAGCCAGGACTCCCGGGGGGCGACATTACAGGCCCCGACATGGCCTGTGGTGAGCTTTAGCACAGATCAGCACGGCTCTCTGGTCTTCCCTAGCACCCCTCCCATCACAAAAACTGCAAATCGATAAGCAGTGGTAGATAGAATTAGTGTGTAATCTATGGGGGAACGAGTTAATCCGACCACACTAGCTCATGTCGTTTGGAGTAAATAATGTATTCGTTTGGGTGCTTTTTACATGTCCGTGACGTGGTATTTTTTTCATATGGGGAAATATATATATATATATATATATATATATATATATATAGGAAATATAAGACATATGTGACTCATAATCCCATCAACCGATGGAGCACCATCAAATTGATATTTTGTAAAAGCAACACAGGTTTACCAGTGTTCTTTGGAAGTATTAGTTGTAATTGTCAGAAATCAATAAAAACTCCAGAAATTTGGCCTCAACTTAAGCAAACGAATATGCTCTATGAGACTTCTCCCTGATACTTTTGCAGCAGGGAATACGTACAGTGTAAAACCTTTTGCCCATCAGGTGGCAAAACGCTACCCTGTTTTGATTGTGTTGATCGCAACATGAGTGCGGTGAGGCAATTTCTCAGTCACTAGTGGATTGCCTGTTCAGACGCTTTGCCCGTTTTTCTATCAGGTTGTCTGTCTTTTGCTTATTAATTTGAATTAGTTGTCAATAAAGTTTAAAAAGTAGATCTTTGCTGTGATATATAGTGGAAATATTTTCCATGTGAGCCACTTGTCTTTTTGTTTATAGTAACGTTTGCCGTGAGGTGGGTTAAAAATTTTTATGTTGACAATTGATTTTCTTCCTTTCATGGCCCTGAGGTTTTATATCCTGCTCAGAAACGGCTTTCTCACACCAGAATGATGGATGAACTCACCTATATTTTCTTCTACCACTTTTGTAATGTCATTTTAAGTATTTTATTCTTCCATGTGTCAGTTTCTTTTTCTTTTAAGTTTCTTTCTTTATTTTGAGAGAGACGGAGACGGCGTGAGTCGGGGAGGGACACAGAGAGAGGGAGAGAAAGATTCCCAAGAAGGCTCCACACTGCCAGCACAGAACCCGATACGGGGCTCTAACCCATGAAGCCGTGAGATCATGACCTAAGAGTCAGACACTTAACCGACTGAGTCACCCACGTATCCCTCAAATTTATTTTTTTTTTTAGGGAAGCTAGCCCCTTTCCCCGCTGCTGGCACAACACCACTCTTTATCTCTCTTTTCCCTCTGATCTGCAAAACCACCCAATGAAATGCCCCAAATCTATGTGTTTCTTCCTGGATTTGCTCTCCTGTGCTACTGGTTCATCTGTGACTCTGGATTCATAACATATGTGTATAATAATCTTTTAATAACCCACAAGCCCATCCTCTTGCCTTGTCTGTTCTAGAATTTTCTTGGCTACCCCAGCTGTAAAAATGTTAAGCCATTCGTCCTGCAATCACAGGACATACAGGAAATGCCCAAGTTAAACCCGATCCAGAGGCTTGGAGGAATAACGGTAGTTTTGCTTTGTTTTGTTTTCAGTGTTGAATCTTTAACCCGGACAACTGCTTCCATTCCTTCCCACAAAGCGGTATCGGGAGAACACCTCAACTGACAACTGGCACAGAGTCAGCTGTAATGGCAGACCGTGCCAGTAAAATTGGTTCCAGGTTCGCTCATAATCCCTGCAGTGAAACTGAAGCAGTTGGTAGATGGGCCGGAGAAGTTTCTGCCACGTGGCTGAGCTCCCTTGCTTCTATAATTGCATTGTAGAGGGCATGCTTGGGCTGGGATTTTAAAATCAAGGCAGCCCAATGAGAACCAACATGGCGTTTCTTCAAAATATGACAAGTCGAACGACCATATGATCCAGCAGATACATCTGGGCACGTACCCCAAAGAACGGAAAGCAGGGACTCAAAGACGTATTTGTACACCCACGTTCTTGGGAGCTCTGTTTGCAACAGCCCAAAGGTGGAAGCCACCCAAATGCCCATCAGTGGATGAAGGGATGAATGAAAAATGCACTGCATACTTGCAATGCATCTTATTCAACCGTGAGAAAGAAGGGAATTCTGACACGGGCTACAACAGAGATGAACCTTGAGGATGTTATCCTAAGAAGCAAGCCAGTAACAAAGAGACCAATACTGTGTGATGCCACTTACAGGAAGTACCCAGGCTTGTCAGAGTGGAGAGATTGAAAGGAGAATGGCGCTGGGACATGCGATTCTTGATCTGGGGGTCACGAGTTCAAGCCCCACGGTGGGCAGAGAACTAAAGAAAGAAAGAAAGAAAGAAAGAAAGAAAGAAAGAAAGAGAAAGAAAGAAAGAAAGAAAGAAAGAAAGAAAGAAAGAAAGAGAAAGAAAGAAAGAAAGAAAGAAAGAAAGAAAGAAAAAGGAAGGAAGGAAGGAAGGAAGGAAGGGAGGAAGGAAGGAAGGAAGGAAGGGAAAGAAAGAAAGAAAGAAAGAAAGAAAGAAAGAAAGAAAGAAAGAAGGAAGGAAGGAAGACAAAGAAAGAAAGAAAGAAAGAAAGAAAGAAGAAAAGAAAAGAAAAAAAGAGAAAGAAAAGAGAGTAGAATGGTGGCTGCTGGGGCTGGAGGTGGGACAACAAGGGGTCACTGTTATTGTTTGTAAAGTTTTCATTTTACAAGGTGAAGAGAGTTCAGTGGATGGTGGTGATGACAGGTGCACAGAAATGTGAACGTACTCGCCAGCACTGAACTGCACCCTTAAAAAACGGTGAAGGTGGGGGGCGCCTGGGTGGCTCAGTCGGTTAAGCGTCCGACTTCGGTGCAGGTCATGATCGCGAAGTTCGTGGGTTCGAGTCCTGCATCGGGCTCTGTGCTGACAGCTCGGAGCCTGGAGCCTGCTTCCGATTCTGTGATTCTCTCTCTTCCCCTCTCCCGCTCATGCTCTCTCCCTCTCCCTCTCTCTCTCCCTCTCTCTCTCAAAAATAAACATTAAAAAAATAAAAAATAAAGATGAAAATGGTGAAGATGGTAAATTTTATGTCAAAACTCACCACTGAGTTCGCTTAAGATTATGCATTTCACTGTATATGCAGCATTTTACCTAAAAATGAAAAAAAAAAAAAGGATAAATGGATCATGGGTAAGTTGACATCTTTATTCTTGACCTGTAAGTACATAACTGGCAGCTCTTTCTAGAGCCTCCGTGGTTCCCCAGCAGGGCCACCAGCACTCTTGCAGTCACATCCCCACTGGGTTTCCAGCTCTCCCCTCACCCCCACCACCCCCCAACCCCATAGCCCCATTCCCCACTAGCAGCCAAAGGCAGCCTGTGAACACCTAAGTCTGATCCTGACCCTCTGCTCAGAACCTTCATGGCTCCGGACTCACGCAGACTGAGGCCAAAATCTAACTCCTTCTGAAGCCCACAACCCCTGAGAGATCAGCCTCCTAACGGCCCTGACCTCACCTCCTCCTGTCCTCCTCACCACCCCTTCTGGCCACACCTACCTCCTCCTTGTTTTTTCTCAAACACACCAGGCATTCTCCTGCCCCCCTTCATGCGGACTCTCCCTCTGTCTGGGATGCTGTTGTACCAGCCAGCCGTCTCTCTGGCTCCCTCACCTCCTTCGGGTATTGCCTCCCCAGAGACGCCCTCCCTGACCGCTGCGTTGAAACGGCAACACTCTGTCTCACATACACACTCATTCACCTGGACCCCCCTCCCGCTTTGTTTCAGTGTCATACCCACCACCCCTTACCTGTCAGCGTCTCTGGATGCGCGGTCTACCTCCCACCAGAACGCCAGCCCGGGAGGGAGGGTGTCTTTGTCTTGTTCCTGGCTGTCACACAGTCGACGCCCACCACATCTGGGCTGACAGCACGGATGAGGGAAGACACTGCCTGCAGGGCCTCGGCCTGTGTATGCAGAGGCTCTTGGGGATCACCCCGGTCCCCCACAGTGGCTCCCAGGCACGACCCTGAACAGGATGCTGCCCCCACGTGTGAGATGGGCTGAGGGGCTTCCTTGCAGGTGGCGGACTTCCCCTGCATCTCACGGCGGGAGGGGGGGGGGCATCCCTGGCTGTCCCCTCAACTTCCGGCCGTGTCAGCCTTTCAGCCTCTGCTGCAGGGCTGGGTGAACTAGAGGGAGTAACTGACTGCATCTCGGGAGGTAAAGCTGTTGGCCAGATATGGCTTTTGCACCGAGGGAGGACGGTGCACCCAGTCAATACCAGTCAATACCAGATCAATTGCACCCAGTCAATACCAGATCAATTACCGGGTCTCCATGTGCCTCCTCCCTGGCGCCTCATCCCCCTCCCCTCTCCCCAAAGGCCGGCTTCCCCTTCGGTCTCCTGTGCATCTTCCCTCCCTGACCCTTCCCTTCACCTTTCAGAAACCCCCAACCTTGCCCCTGAAGGATCCTTCCCTTTCCTCAAGCGCAAACTTCTCCGTCCAGAGCTCTCCACCAGCCGCTCCGCTGGGTGTGCATGAGAATTCTCAGGAGAAGTTGCTGAGGATACAGGTTCCCAGCACAAATGCCACCTCCAAGCGACCCCGGATCAGCAGGTGGGGCCCAGGAATGGTACTTTTCACAGAGACCCCAGGTGACTGATGCAGCCGCCACCCTGGTTCAGGAAGCCCTGGCAGGGGAGGGCGTTGGGCAGGAGAAAACTGAATTTTTAAGCTGAAAACCTGCCTCTGTCTGAAGGGAGGGGAGGGAAGGGTTTTCATCTTCCGGCCGCTTTTCAAAACACACTAACATGTTCACACAAATTCATGTCACCAGTTACCTGTTTTTGAAACTTCTAGAAACCCCCAAGATCTGCGGGGAATCTTTCGCGTCGGTGGAAGGGTATAGCGCAGAAAGGACACCTCGGTGGCATCTTCTGTCATGGAAAACTGACAACCCTCGCAGGACTGATGACAGCTCGTGCCAGGCTGGGCCGCTGTGTGTAGTTCACTGGTGATGGGGGTGGGGGGGAACCCTGTTCTCAAATAAGCCAGGACATAGCCTACAAGAGAGCCAACAGCTACTTAATTTGCTAAACTTTATTTTGTACCATACATGTTTACATTTACCCATCACGGTGTCGATCTGTTAACACAATGAAGCCCTTAATGGACCTGCCCTTGAAACTGGGTCCTGGAGAGTCACAGGCTTTCCCACCTTGACAGCAAGTGCACTCCTGTGCTCGGTTTTGCACAAACCCAAGGAAAGTCTCGAGGCACATGGCGGAAGGGTCGCAAATAGAAGCCGGGTTCTTTTTTTTTTTTTTTTTCTTCCCCCTGCACCTTCAGTTAGACTCCTCCAGGATTTTGAAATGAACTGTTACGAAGAAATTTATTTTCAAAGCAGAATTACTAACAACGTCTAACGAGTGCTCACATTCTCCATCACAAAACCAGAAGGGAGGCCCCTGAACACAGAAAGGGCTAAAACCGCGTGACAATATTAGGCGAATACACTGACGAGCTATCACACAACTAAAATAACAGGAGCGTGTGATTTACAAAGGGAAACTTCTTCTGGAGGGTTACGTCGTCACAGGGCATGCACGTGACTGAATCTCTCCCACCTCGGACCTTTCTCGTCCGCCACGTTTACAAGTTCAATTATACACAAACAGACGGGAGAAACAACTCATGGGAGATCTGTACAAAGTCAAGTTCACTTATGAACACAAGGTAATATTCTGATAGTCTCCTATGTGACTGGTTTGGCTTACGACTGTTTAAGTTTCACTTTTTTTTTTTAGTATATGTGCTGCCGAAGCAAGAACCTTTTTTTCCTTTCTTTTCCAACACATGGGGGAGCTGGATGGCTTAGTTGGTTGGGCATCTGACTTGATTTCAGCTTAGGTCATGATCTCACGGTTGTGAGATAGGGCTCTGCGCCGGGCGTGGAGCCTGCTTAAGAATCTCTCTGCCTCTGTCCCTCCCCCTCCCCCGCATGGGTACACACTCTCAAAAAAAAAAATAAATTGGGGGCGCCTGGGTGGCGCAGTCGGTTAAGCATCCGACTTCAGCCAGGTCCCGATCTCGCGGCCTGTGAGTTCGAGCCCCGCGTCGGGCTCTGGGCTGATGGCTCGGAGCCTGGAGCCTGTTTCCGGTTCTGTGTCTCCCTCTCTCTCTGCCCCTCCCCCATTCATGCTCTGTCTCTCTCTTTCCCAAAAATAAATAAAAAAAAAAAAAACGTTGAAAAAAAAAATAAATTAAATAAATAAATTAAATACATGGAAAAAAAAAAGGTTTGGATGACATCTTCGAGCATGCTTTGGGCCTCCCAGGACACTATTTGAAAACCAATGGTGTCAGGTACCCCACCCCCTCCCCCTACACACACACACACACACACACACACGCGCGCGGGAGACAAGGAATGTTGGTCTATTCGGATGACAGAAATTAACAGCCAAATTTTTAAGAATTTTTCCCTCTCTGATTACAACTTGAGAAGGGTCTTTAGCCCCAAAGACACAGAGTTTGGTGGCGCTGGATGGAATTAGGGGCTGGGAAGCCAGAAGCGCCTGAGTCCTTCCCTACCGATCACCCCCTCTCCCCATGGGTGTCCTGAGATGGCCAGACACTAAACGGGTATCCAAATACCACTTTTATTAACAGAATCTAAAGCTCAAGTACGTCAAGGCCTAAGTCCCCTAAAACTAACTCTTGGGACCTTCTCACCCTCTGGCCAGTTAACTGGAGGATGGAAGCTGAAAACCAGCAGGAGCAAGGCAGGCAGGGCCGCTTGGACGATCTCAGCTTAACTTACCCATGATGGAAACACAGAGAAGGTGGGAGAATATGCCAGACCCTGCCTGCAGAGGTTGGCTGGCCATCCAGAAAGCAGGGAATGAGGAAGAAAGGCAAAACACGGATGGACGTTAACAGGGATCCCGTCTGTGTATGTAAAGGTAAATGTTCTAGAATTTTCCAATCTGCTTAGTGACCCTCTAACCTCTGAAGGTGAGTCAAGGGGAGGTGCAAAAGCAGGCGTGGCAGAGAAAAGAGCAGAGCGATGTACCTCCCTCCCTTAATCTCTCTCACCTAAGAGCTCACGGATACTTCCCCTCTGAGAGCCACATCTTTACAAACGGGGTCCTTTAAGAGTCAAAAGTTCACTCAATAAGAAAAAACTTTTGTTCCCAATGTGATACTTCTTCCTTGGACGTCTTTCAACTAACCAGCTATGGGTGGTCCTCCAAATCAAAGCTTTCTGGGTTCTGTGGATTAGAAGAGCTCAAAAGGGGAAGTGGGTGTCCTGCGGAATTTCTTTTTTCTCACTTCCTTGGTCCTTTTCAGTGCTTGAACATTCCTATCCCCCAACCAGGCCTCCAGAAAACTGCACCTTCAGAGCCATCTACCTTGACGACCCATTGATCATTATCACTCCAAACCACTGGATTTTTATTAAGGGAGCTGGGTCAGACGGAGTGGCAGAATGACCGGAAACTCTACCACAGCGACAGTCACCAACAAAGGGGAGGTGGCGGATCTTCGTGGCCACCTCCCGCCCACCGGTGTCCCCCATGTTGGCCTTCAGGGGCTCCTAGGAGGGAGGTCAGGGCTCTCGCCCTCTAAAACCTCATCTGCCTCTTCCGCTGCACTGGGGTCCTCCTCATGCACCCCCTGACCTGCCCCCACCCGGCGCTCCGGCCCTTCCCCACCCATCCACTTGTCGGCGCACCCCAAATGACTTCTGTGGTCGTTCTCACCACTGGAGGCACGAGGGGAGCCTTCTGGGTCGGCCTCTGGGCCCTGTGAGGTCGAGGCTGGCAACTCCGCGGGCTGTGGGCCTCGGAGGGCCTTCTGAACTGATGCCTCTCTTGCGGCTGGCCCTTTCTTTGCCATCATCGGTTTTTTCTTGGCATCTTCCGAATCGACAAGGACGTAAGAGACAGGGCCCAAGCTTACCTTCTTTTTCTTTCTCATGGGGGCAGGGCTCTTTGCCAAGGCCCAGCCCACGGCCTTCTTCTTCGGTGGGCCTTCCTGACCGCCATCTTGGTCTGACTCCGAAGCAACCCCAGGACTCACAGCTTCTGACTGGGCATCACAGGATGGCTTGCTGGGAGCCTTCCAGGCACATTTTCCCGCAGGCTTCTTCAAAGCCGACTCCTCCTGCTTCACACAGGGTTTTCTGTTCCTCCTGACAGCTTCTGAGACCTCCATAGTTTCCGCGCCATTGGCCTCAGGATCCTCCAAGGCGGCTGAGCTCTTGGAATGGTGGCCTTTGGGTTTCTTCCAGGCCACTGACTCTTGCTTGGGGTTTTTTTTTCTGCTTCTTTCTCCTGGAGCGACTTTTAGCTCCAGCTCTGCGAACCAGAGGTTTGGGGGGGTCACCTTCGTCTTCCATGTCATGCCAGCTGTCGGGATTCTCCGTCTTCAAAGCAGACCCCACTTCTGCAGCCCATCCTGGCTCCTTCTTGACCTTCCTCCGTGATGCTGAAGCTGAAGCTGTTACGGCCTGGGCATCAGTCACCTCTTGCGCCCTCACTTCCTCGCGGCAGCGGATCTCAGCATCCATGTAGAAGACGATTTGCACCACTGCCCCCAGGAGCACCCCCAAAGCTTCTGCCCAGTTCTCCGGGCGCTGATTCTGGGGCCGTGGGGGGTGGCTGAGCTGGAGCAGGCGGACCACATCCTCCCACGTGCGCCCCTCGGCATCTAAGAACCCATTCAGATTTTTTAAAAACTCAGCATCCTGGGTGGGGTCTCTGCAAACCACTCTCCAGACGCCCCCCCTTGCCGGGAACTCCCGGGGTACGGCCCTGAGACTCACACCCTCTCCCACCTCAATTAGGGCAGCTTTGGCGTTCTCTTCCCTCAGAAAAATCTTATTGAGCACGAAGTACGGGCCCAGCGGGGAGAGGACCCCATGCAAGGTCTCCTCAATTTCTGCTTGACCACAGTCCTCTGGGATGCCCGTGACCAACAGGGACCTGTGGATGTCCACTTCCATACCCCGGCACCAGTCCTCCAGAAGGTTCATGGCCATGGTGGCGGGCACCTGGCGGCTCTAATCCCACGTGCACCGAACCGTCTATAAGGTGGACGAGGGCTGCAGCGGGCCCCAAATACTGATCCTGTAAAGTGACAGGAGAGGGAGGTCAGATTCCCCGGAAGACGGCCGGGCTCAGGGATCTCTGCTGCCCCCAGCGCGGCGGGCCTCGCGCCTTCCCAGGTCCCTCCTCCCCAAACCGGGCCCCGGGTGCTCACACGTGTTCCGCGACCGGCCGAAAACCGCGCCCCGCCCCGCGGGTGGCGGCCGCCCGGCAGGGATCCTTGCAGCCCCGCGTCCGGCCTCCCGGGTCGGGCTGAGGACAGGCCGCCGCGGAGGCAGCCGCTCGCCAGGCGCCAGCTCGGGCCACCCAGGCCGGCTGTTCCCGGCGAAAAGGGCCGACGAGCCGGCGTCCGCTCCGGCCCCGGACGGGTCACGCGGCGCCTCGAGCCCTGCAGCTGCGCGGAGCCCAGGCCGGCGTCGCAGCGCGCGCTTGCGCACTTGCATCCGCGCCGCCCGGCCTCGCGGCTCCCGCGGTCGCCATGGCAACCGGCCGCCGCTGGCAGGGGCGCTGGGGACGTGCCCCTGAGGCCCCGGGAGCCCGGCTGGAGAGCAGATGGTCAGCTCGACGACCCGGGGGTCTGCGCATTCCCCGATTTTCCCTCCAGACGCACTCTTTCCATCCTTTTCGATTCAACGGGGGCCTCGGGGACGGAGGTGGAATGGCCTGACTTGAGCATGGCAACCAACTAGCCCTCCTGTCTGTCTTCCGCCTTTCTGTTGGGTTCACCCCCCAACACCCCCCCCCTCCGGGAGCCTCCAGAAATCAGAGGGCGAGAGGAAAGGGCAGCTTGAACCCCCCATGAGGTCCTCTAACAAAACCACAGCTCCTGCCAGCTCTTTCGGCTACAGTTCCCAGGTTCCAGAAATATCCAGAAACTTCTAGAAACTCCCGGCTTCTGCCCACACGTGCGCTGCAGGCCTGGATATAGTGCCTCACTTGCCTTGCTGGTTTCCTCAACTTGCTGCCCAGGGGCAGCCCCTTTGTTGTTCGTTGATGAAACACTCCTCAGTGACTCTTAGGGCTGCTGTTTCCTGGTCAGCCCCTCGCTGACATATCTAGAATGCTGCTTACTGGCTGTGCAGTCTCGGACATATTGAGCTCTCCAAGCTCCTTCCTCTTCTCCCCAAAGGAGTATCAGTAAAAACCACCCTGATCTGGAAGGGATATCATATGTGACGCATGCACTGAAGTACAGTTTGGGCCTGAGTGTTCAACTTGAATGCTATTTGAATCCCATTTTGGAACTGGCCTTTGCAAGACCAAACAGCCTGAGTATCACATTCCAATAAACACTCCAGCTATAACTAGAGTTTAAAAAGCTCATGCACTTTACCTGTTGGAGTTCTATTGAACCAACTGAAGAATGAATGTATTTCATCATGCAGCGGCTTTCAAACACGGCCATAATTCTTTGATGTTCCTATGGAAAAGTGGTGATCTCTGTCCCTCTTACTGCATCTGAGCTGGCTTGTAAATTCTTTGACTAATAAAGAGTGTGGTCAAAGGGAAAAGATTGAACCAAGAGTATCATGGAAGGAAAACTATGTGACTTCTCAGGCTATGTTATAAAGGGCCATGCAACTTTTTCCTTGTTCATTGGGACACTCATTCTTGGATCGCTGAGCTCCAAGGAGGAAAGTCAACTTTCCTCTGGCTTCCATGTTGTGAGGAAGCTCAAGCCAGCTGGAGAAGCCACATGTGTGTGCCCCAGTCAACAATTCCCAGCTTAGCCCCTCCTGCAACTGATCGCAGCCCAGGCACCAGACATGGGAGTAAGGAAACTTCTAGGTGACTCCAGCTCCCAAACGTTTGACTTACTCCCCAACCATTGACATTTTCCTGGTGGAGACCCAGACACCATGTAGCAGAAACAAGCCATCACTGCTGTACCCTGTGTGAATTCCTGACCCAGAGAGTCAATGAGTGTAAGCAAACAGTTGTTCGACATCACTACGTCTTAGGATTGCTTATTAGGCAGCAATCAATAACTCGAAGATACTGCAGAGGTGGAATGTAGCAAGAATCAATGACAATTGACAAAGCATTACTATAAAAGAAAACATGGGGCGCCTGGGTGGCTCAGTTGGTTACGCGTCCAATTTCCACTCAGGTCATGATCTCGCGGCTCGTGAGTTCGAGCTTCTCATCGAGATCTGTGCTGACAGCTCAGAGCCTGGAGCCTGCTTCGGATTCTGTCTTCCTTTCCCTTTGCCCCTCTCCCACTCTTGCTCTCTCTCTCTCCCCCTCTCTCTCAAAAATAAATAAACGTTAAAAAAGAAAAGAAAAGAAAACAGAGCAACAATCTTAAAATGGGGGCATTTGGGTGGCTCAGCTGGTTAAGCATCTGACTTCGGCTCAGGTCATGACCTCACTGCTCTTGAGTTCGAGCCCCGCGTTGGGCTCTGTGTTGACAGCTCGGAGCCTGGAGCCTGCTTCGGATTCTGTGTCTCCCTCGCTCTCTGCCCCTCCCCTGCTCACCCTCTGTCTCTCTCTCTCCTTCAAAAATAAATAAACATTTAAAATTTTTTAATTAAAAAATAAAATTGTGATACAAATTTAAAAGTTTTGATACAATTTCAGATTTATTCCTATATTCCCTGAAGTTTATCCTATAATGGCGATCTTTGCCTATGACCAAATACTCAGCCATTCGATATTTTGTTAAAATGTGTATTTGGTCCTAACACAGAGCGAGCTGTTATTATTGTAACGGCAAGAGTTTCCAGGGGCCTCCCCAGTGTTGAGCAAACTTCTTTTAGACTCTTTCCAGCGACCCGGAGTTTGTTCTGGGATGGTTGAACCAGTGGGTGCAACACTCTTCCTAATAGGTAGAATCTAGAAGCTACCCAAATGCCCACAACAGAGGAATAGATAATTGCGATGTGTTCACACAATAGAATACTAAGTGATTAGAAAACTGATCTACAACTACGCACAACATTAAAGACGAATCTCGCAACTATGATTTGTCTTTAGTTTATTTATTTATTTTGGTGGGTGGAGGGGCAGAGAGAGAGAGGGGGAGAGAGAGAATCCCGAGCAGGCTCCGCTCTGTCAGTGCAGAGTCCGATGCGGGGCCCGACCCCACGAACCTGTGAGATCAAGACCTGAGCTGAAATCAAGAATTGGACAACAGGTGACCGACTGAGCCACCCAGGCGCCCCCAAGAGCCAGTCATTTCTTTGGGATGTGCAGGTTTGCACAACCCAGGCCTGCCGAGTTAATCCTTTACTGCACAGATGCCTAGGCGGTATCCATCAGGAATCAATCAGAGAAGCAGATTGCTATGGGTTAATTAGGCATTCCAAAATAGTAAAAGATAAATATTGAAGAGATAAGAATTTTAAGTTTGTTTATACATATCAAAAGGGAAATATAAATATATATTTGTAAATGTACAATGATGTGTATACATACATGTGTATATATATGTGTGTGTATATATACGTGTGTGCGTGTGTGTACGTGGGTGGGTGAGCGTGTGTGTCTGTGTGTGTGTGTATTAAGTAGAGCCAGCCACCTGATTTCTCTCCAAGCAAGGAGCCACCCTGATTACCAGCAGATCTAAAAATAGTTTTGAAGGGCTCTTGACGGAAGCCGGTGCTGTGGTTTCCATGAAAACACATCCCCGCAGCCCAAATCCTTCTACCCATCTCTGCACTTCCGGTCCGGGGTCACCTTTCCTTCGTCTTCCTCTCTGTTTCACCTTTGGGTTTTTATTTGGTGTCCGGGCCCTTGGTTTTATGTATTCACTTAATTATCTTTTTTATTTATTTTATTTATTTATTTTATCTTTTATTTATTTATTTATTTATTTTATTTATTATTTTTATTTTATTTATTTTATTTATTTACTTATTTATTTTATTTTATTTTATTTATTTATTTATTTATTTATTATTTATTTATTTTGAGGGAGACAGAGACAGCATGAGTGGGGGCGGGGCCGAGAGAGCGAGGGAGAGAGAGAGAGAGAGAGAGACCGTGCTGTCAGCACAGAGCCCAATGTGGGGCTCGAACCCGTGAACCAGGAGATCATAACCTGAGTGGCAGGCAGGCAGACGCTCAACCGACTGAGCCGCCCAGATGCCCGATGGTCCTAGGTTTAAAAATAAATAGATTTAAAGATAAATAGCCATAATCTCTCTCTTAAAAAATTCTTGTCAAAATACTCCAGAAAAAAAAGAGAGGGTAGGAGGTAGAGATGAAATGAGATTGGCCCTGAGTTGATAATTGTTACAGCTGGAGGCTACTATACTGTTCTCTCTGCTGATGTATATATTTTAAATTTTCCATAATGAAATTTAAAAAAAAAAAAAAGAAGAAGGCAAGAGGTGCCTCTGTCTTTGGGATTTTCTTTTTTTTTTTTTTTGCTAACATGGTTTACAGAGTGACATACACCCTCCCCCCCATGATTTTATTGTTTTAATCCTAAATATTATAAAATGCATTCCCTCCCGTAACTTTTTAAGAGGTAAAATGTTAAGGGGCACCTGCGTGGCTCAATTGGTCAAGCGGCCGGCTCTTGATTTCTTCTCAGGCCATGATCTCACGGTTCATGGGCTGGAGCCCCGAGTCGGGCTCCTCGCTGAGAGCATGGGGGCTGCTTGGGATTCTCTCTCTCTCCCTCTCTCTGCCCCTCCCTCGCTCGCACTCTCTCCCTCTCAAAATAAATAAATAGACTTTTTTAAAAAAGTAAAATTTATACTGTTAACTGACAACAAAGAGGCACCCCCATCCCTCCTTATCTTATTCAAATAGTTAACCAAGTGAATATGTACTGGGTTCTCTATTCGAATAATTATTCTGAATCATTTTAGAACACTGTCATTATCAAATATTTAATTCGATGAAGAAAGGTATGAATAATAACAGCATGAGCACCTGGGTGCACGCTTCCCACCCACCTGCCCCCCCTGCTTAAGAGTGGAAGCATTTCCTGGTCACTTAGGTCTTTCTCAGCCATGATCTGCTGTGCTTCTTACCTTAGGATGTTTGCACTTGCTGTTTCCTGTGCCTTTCGTGTGGTTCCTTTCTTGTCATTTCAAACTGGTCC